>NW_024538563.1:0-1315461 GCF_016647635.1 Suillus subaureus
TGATGGCTGACTCTCTGCGCTGACGTTCTATCTAGCACTACTAGCCGCACTAGTGTTCGTCGCACGAAAGCCGCTAATGTTGATGCCATTGGCGGCGTTTTGGAAATTGGGATCGAAGTGAAATATTGCAGAATATAGCCCAGCACAAAGATTGTGATACAACAGTGCTAGTATGATTACAAGTCAAATATCAATGTTGGCCAATTCGGGAGGACTGGGGTATTTACCTGATGCACTGATTCCGAGTCGGAATGTGCGTGCTCCGAGTTGTACATCTGAGTTACTGTACATGGTTGACATCGGTGCCAAGCAGTAGACAAGTGCACAGGACTCGGGATTCGCATGAGAATGAAGGTTGTCGTACTTTGGACGTCGGAAAGGTCAGTTCTGAGTCCAGAGGACATGGAAGCATTGAACTCATCCTGAATGGTGCCGGTGAAATTTGAGACTTCGAGGCACAGATAGGATCAGTGCCATAAACGGAAATAAGATTTGCAGCCCGAAAGATGGAGCTAACAGTGTTGTTACCCCACCCAAGTAGTATACACGTAGGAGCGAGAGCTTGATCATGAGAAAGAGAGCAGGATTACTATAAGAAGCTAGGAACTCATCTACGTATCAGGTTAGAAATGCTTTCCCCATCCATCGGTCCGAAAGGACTGTGACTCGAATGGCCCGGCTAACGATCGCACGCGCGCCGACAAATTAATCAAGTGACGGTGTATCATTCACTAGAGACCGTACAAG
This sequence comes from Suillus subaureus, assembly GCF_016647635.1. NCBI lineage: Eukaryota > Fungi > Basidiomycota > Agaricomycetes > Boletales > Suillaceae > Suillus > Suillus subaureus. The sequence goes on from NW_024538563.1 coordinate 748, forward strand.
AATCTTAGTCAAGATATCGCATCATCAGTCGTAAGGAGGTAACCGTAATCTACATAGAAGATCAAGTATGATAGGTATCGCAAAAGTCAGGAGGTATCGCAGAAAGTATAATGAAGCATTCAGTTCACAGAGATGAATAAGTAAGGAAAAAATCGCATCAATAGAATAGCTCTACCCCAGCGCTTGGAAGAGAACGCATCTCATAGCGCTGGATCATCTCAAATCTCGGCCCTGATTCGTTCTTGAAACCATGGTGTAGGCGTGCTCATCGCGTCCTCAGAGCCAGAAGTGACAGTCGTTCTCGTCACCTCTGTATCATCACTCGTTACCGTTGTACCACCCACACTACGGATCGTTGGTTGGGAGAGCGCTGAACGAGTGGAGAATGAGGGCATAGGACCAAGGATCGACGTGCGGCTGCCTGGCTCTGCGAACTGGTCCTCAAATTCCTCAGTGGCGCGGGACATATACTGCGAGGGATCTGCATATCCAAACGCGCTCACAGATGGTGAGATAGGACCAAACGGTCGACTAGAATTTAGCGATGCAGAGGACGTAGTTGTTACACGTGAGTGGGCGGAATTTGCAGAAGGACGAGAGGAATTGGACCCTGAGAGATTGAAAGCACGTGCGAAGGATGTGGGTGCTGATCCTGAAGATGAACGTGCAGAGTAGGGGCTTAGGTGCGAACGCATAGAGTGCAAAGACCCTCGCTCAGAGACCAAGGGATTCCCTTGATGGATGACTTGGGGCTGTATCGCCAAATATCGTTAGTCCAAGATTCTCAACAGTGGTCTCCAAACTTACAGTTCCAAACGGGGTTCTCTGTTCACTTGGGTCTGGTCCTTCACTGACACCAAGGAAGCCACCAGCTAAGTTCCTCCAACCATCACCTGCTCGTGGCGGCTCAGCATCGAGAACATCGATTGTGATACCGGCGCCATTTGACGAGCCCGTGATAACGGACAACGAGTCTCTCCATGCATGGCGACTGGACAATGGGACAAGACCTGGCGGCAAAGGTTTCCCGCTCGTCGAAGCAGATGAGAAAGGTGCTGGTGCTGGTATATCCAGAACGTCGATGCCTGTGGGAGACAATGGGCTGGGACCCCTACTACCCAGCGAATCATATGGATCATCATATGCTGGTGGTGCTCCACTCGGCATAGAAAATGCAAAGTCTGTTGCAGGCACTGCGCTTGCCCTCTGACTCGCAGGCGTGATTGCTCTGGAAGGAAGGGAAACTGGGGTGCCCATACGGGAGACTGCGTCATGGTACACCGTATTTCCAGATACTGCGCTCTTAGCGCTCACGCCTGACATCGGACGTTCTCCAGCAGGGGTATGGCCTACACCAAGCCTGCGGCCGAGCAAAGATTGAACTGCCTCGGCGTCTTTATCTGATCCCCTGCGCGAGTTTGATCCGCTGCGAGATGACGAAGATCCAAACCAGCTCCTTCGCAGACGAGAGAAGGAGTTACGCCAGCTGCCGGGTCCTGCGACAGGCTGGGTATTCGTGGAGTCGTCATCTTGCGGGCTGCGGGAACCGAGCTCCTGGACGCGTACGCGGCGAGCAGTGAAGACTTTTGAGTCCTCCAGGTCACTCGTTGGGTAAGAGGCACTGCGGACGGATTTTTCCTTTTCATTAAGTAGGGAGCGGTCTGAAGGTTTACGGGTAGCTGTGCCCTCGAAAGGTGGGGGTGGAAGTAGGGGGGCGATGTGCTCAGGCAGAGAAGGATGACTTGAGCTATACATGCGCGGTCGGGGTATGTCTTCGAGCTCTTCATTATCTTCAATGCGGAGGAGCTCTCCGGGAGGCATGATGTGGCTTAGCATTTCGTTGCTGGCGTGGGCAGGGATGCCATCACCACTGTATGCCTGTCCAAAGTTTCCTGAGCCAGGCAGGACGACGCCATAGTCAGTCGAAGCCTGGGAAGATCTTGTTCGGTCGGAGCCCGTGCTCCCTACAATACGGGGTGGCGCTGCACCGGGCGGAAGAGAAGATACTGGACGTGGACGACGTTCAGGATCGGTAGCGGTGCTGCGACGGAGGAAAGAATCTGCTTCGTCATCACCACTGTCGCGAGGAGAACCCAGACCGGCTGGACGGTTCTCCTCGTCGCCGGTTGGATCTGGGGTAAGAACATTCCATCCTGTCCATATAGGTGTGATAGCTCTGGAGTCTCGTCGACGGGAGTTCCAACGGACAAACCAGATAAAAAGCAGAAGCAAGATGATGAACAAGATGATGGCACCGATGATAATACCGATGAGGGCTCCTTTAGATAAGGAAGTTGCGTTCGAAGAGTGATTTGACGTGGCAGAGGTGGAAGGGGATGTAGATGTAGAGGCAGACGTAGATGTAGACTGATAGGATGATGAAGAGGAAGTAGGTGTCGCAGTGGATGTTTGGGTGGAGGTAGAGGATGTCGCAGTGGATGAAGTCGTTAGAGAAGAAGTTGATGCTGCTGGCGAGGTGAGGCCACCGTAAGTCCAAGCGCCGTCACTGCCCAAGGGAATCTGGAAGGCAAAGATGTCAGTATGGATGCACAATGTATAACCATCTCAAGCGCATTTGCTCAAGGGAACCTCGGGCATGTATCGGTAGAAACGAACGTGAAAGCAAGCAAAAAGGGTACTCACACTTGGACCGTAGTAAGTGAGTGGGAGCTGAAGGGTGGTCTCGCTCGTTATAGTTTGCCCTGCGGCATTTGTGTACACGGTAGTTGACAATGTCATCCATGACGGTAACTGTTGAGTGGCAGCCATGAGTTGTACAAGCGTATCGAACCCTCGTTGCGGAGAAGGTAGTCGTAATAAGAGTTAATGAAAGTGACTTTGCACCCTGTTTTTAAATCACAAACGTGTAACACAGGATAAGTCACAAAAGCGCGCACAAGAAGATTGGATAAATCGCAAGAATTATCCTTATAATGAAGTCGTGAGATAACGCAAGGAAGTAGAAAGAGCAGTGAACCTAGTGAACACTAGTAGAAAACCAGTACCAGGTGGTTCAGCAAGTCGCGGTTCATTATCGTCACGTGCGTTGAGCTTCTATTCACGTGATTAGATTACCCACATGGACCCACAGTACTAATACTACCGCGTCCCTTTGCCCAATCTGTCCGACCAAGGTATTAAACCTGCGTGTGCCCACAAATTTATATCTGGCCACCAAATACAACCAAGTACTACCGCTTACCTTTGCATCGTACTAGTACTCTGAATCATGTCTCCTCTCACCCAAATTCAAGTACTATCTTTTCCCAATGCCTCATCTATTACCGTCTCTTGTCAACTGCTCATGATTCGCGCTATATTACCTCGCATCGCATGTTGTCACACTTCCTATCCTCTTCTATCGCTTCCTGTCATCCCGCTACCAAACCATCTATCAAATATGCTGACGCGCTCCCAACTCGAAGCCACCTACTGCATCTTTTTAGAACCTCTACCTGACAAACGCGCAGTCAGTTGCTAGAGGGGCGCAGGTGTTTATGCAATGCTTTCTTACACGTTATCATTCAAATTGGCCTATCGTTCAGCTCTGTCGTCCTCGTGATGCACAAGCCCCAGCAGGTTTCCGTGGATTGGTAGACGGGTCGTGATGCTCAAGAAGTGTCCCTCCAGATACCGTTCGAAAGGTTGGTCAGTGTTGTTGTACGCCTCCCTAATGCCTGAAGAAGTTACCAGATCTCGTCAATGTACTTCGTGGAAGATCTTCCAGTCCAATGTTTTCCACCCGTTTTTGGGAGATCTTCAGTGGAGCCCGGTGGGACAGTCCAGGTAAGCCTGGCTTATATCACTTCTTTGTCGTCCCGAATGTAACGTAGCAGTGAAGACGACTCGTGTTTTCAATTCACATAGCAATGATGTGATACAGCAACAGGCTAAGGTAACGTCCTCTCCTGATGACATGTCAATTTATCCAACAAGAACTCGCTGAGAAACCAACTGAATGCTTTTGGGCCTCCTCGCATTCTTCTGGGCAGAACAACAGCCTTACCCTGCAATCATTTGCCCATGCCATGACGATGGATCTTTTTTTTCTGGAATGCTGACACAACATCCTGTCGCTTCAAAGTACATATGTTCTTCCTTGCGAGCCTTTTTCGCGAGTATTTTTAGACGCTTGCTGACCACTTCAGCTCAATAATATCACCCTTGAATCTCAATAACGCGTGTCGTCTTCCATTACACTCAGTTTTCAAATGCGGGATCCGTAGTAAACCAGTTATCCATGGTGCCCTGTAAGGATATGCATGGCCACTCGCCGATAATATACTAGAGATCCGTCCACGCTGCACCCCGGTTCCGACGTGCAGGGGTCGTAACGAATTCACCCCACATTGCGCTTGCAGCTGTGGTCGGGCGATGATACCTTCCCCACACACCACGAAAAGTTCACCCACTCTTGTCGACCTCTTCGTATAAAAAGCTTGGGTTTCTACTCCTTACCATCAACAGTCTCCTCTACCGCCATGGTTTGCAACCCTGCACCTTGAGTATCACTCAGCCAATTCTGATCTTCGTTGACTAATTTTTCTCTCCTCATCAAACCTATGAGATATTTGCCACTTTCCCCACTATTATCGTTACAACTCAATGCCCCATCTTCATGGGATACGCTGTTGTTTGGATCGTCCATGTTTTTTCGTGCACTTGTTATTGTTTGCTTCCGGTTGCTACTTGACTAATTCATTGCGTATCGCAGTGTCTAGGTTGTATCGTGACCGCTGGGCGCTGCTGATCTAGAGCCATCACGATTCCATGCGGTCAGATCGATGATGATCCTCTGTCCCAGATCTTCCTGCCGACGTTGTTAATATGGCGGCCGCAGCTCCTCACGTCACGTTCCATCTGGACTTCATTGATCTCTTCCGCAGCTTCAGCATGATCGAGACTTGCGATGGGTGCGATCATTTTACGTCCTCGTCTCACGTATACTTCCCTGGTCATTGCATCCTTACATGCTTATTCGATATATGTGCTTCGCCACAGCGGGTACCCGCGGGGAACTATCTCTTTCCTATCCAGTGGCACCCCAGGCCTCCAAGTCATGTCCAAGAAGACCAGCGACCTTACACATTCCCTATCGATCCCGGGACTCAGACTGATTGGATCCCCCGGTAACCCCTCGTGCATCATCGATCACTTGGAAGATGGTTTGTGTGATGCAGCTCACCTCGTGGATGTTAGAGGGGATGACAAGGATAAGGTATGTGTCGCTATTCTACCAATGGCTCATGATCCGCGGACCTCACCTTGTCACGCATTATCGAAAACCTTACCACTAGCCGGTCATTCAACCTCCCAAATCTGCAAATTACCCAGGACGTAGACGACTTGCAGAATGGCTTGTTTTTATGCAAACTGATTCCCCCTTCATGGGGATTTTTGCCGGTATGTGCGAAGCTATTATAATGGCTCTAGTGTCCGAACCTCAATACCCATCTTGCATAGGTTTCAAACGTATATATGACCTCAAATGACATTGACAATATCCCTCCTGCAAATTCTAGCCTCATACCGCATGATCTGGAACTTCCAATGAGCGCCTTAGAACTCTACACTTCAGCCATACCTGATGGTAGTCTAGTCTACATCGCGTCTCATGATTGGGTCCCGAACTTGCTTGCTGACGCTATCTTCGCTGAAGTAATGTGTAGGTCATGGGGACTCCCAGGTTTCGTTGAGAATATGGTCCCTGACTGGAGCATATAATTGAGGATGGTGTGTCGCTCTCTACTGTGAGCAAGATGTCGGTTGAACGAGGTTCTCAGATTAACAAGCGCCGATACGCTGCGCTCAACGGAGATGTCGCATGACCTCCTATCCCTGTCATATCTTTGTAGTATGAATAGCATCAATCCGCAAAACGTGGAGACGGAACAGGAGGGCGTTGGTAATGAAGCGGCGTGGTTCAGGAAAGCATAGACCCCTCAGGTAATAATTTTATCGCAGTCAAGCTTGTTATGCTAGTGGACTCTGCTACGCTTTTCGTGGCCTCTTGTCATTTCTTCCATGTCGCCATCTCTCGCAAGCCCACGCAGGATTTCGTCAATTTCTCGCATGTCTCAGCCTTTCTTCTGCACTCTCCACCCAGTCCATACGCATTCTCCTATTCAGCTTGTCCCAGTAACCAGTATCACAATTCAATGTTCTGTCTAATTTGTGACTTGTTGCGTATCATTTCGTGCGCTTCTTGTTGTTTGTTTAGCCTGCTTCGCCATCACCTTGCTCATTATGGTACCTATTAGGGTGCGTCGTGATCACTCCGCGTTTCTGGTCATTGACATTTTTAGCTTAGGGTTAGCATCACGACTTCACGCGGTCTAATCCTCTCCGTCTCTAAATCTCACTTTGACATTGTTAGCGTGGTGATTGTAGCCCCCCTATTGTATTTCATCTTGATTTCTGGCTACGCCTTCATCCGTTTGGTTATACATCGTGCCTCATTCACCGCGGTTTCACCCTGCCTGCCGCTTCTGAGCTGGAGTCCTCTTCCCTCTGCACCGACCAAATCGGTTGATCCCAGATCCATCTTCACCCCCGCCCAGCCTTGGGAGGGTCCGTTTGTTGTCCCCTCTCGATATACTGTCGTCATCCTCAGCCACACCGTGAAATTACTCTGCTCTGACGAACAGATTCATTTTTCATCGGTAATTGAACTGTGTCACGGCAGCTATACTTTTCTCCATCACTTTGGCACTTGGCTAGCAGTGTCCATCTTCGCTTGACTTCATGCCTCATTGCCACACCCGCTGCAACCTGCATTCTATATCTTCGATTTGGCGATGCAGGACGGATCATTCTCCCCTTTTCACTTCCCATTCTGTCTGTCCTTGACAATTCTGATTATAGGGAACGGAACGCCCCTACTTTCCAAGTCGGTGATTTCTTCTGCTACTGTCTCCGAAATCTGGATTATCGCATGCATCCATACCCATCCTTGCTTCTGGTGTTTCCATTGTTCCCCGCTTGTTTGGGGCTTGGTCATCATTAACACTGTCTACTTTTGTTTGAGCTCTATCGCCGCCTTGCATCGATTTAAAGCGGTGAGCTCGTGGGCTTCGTATGTAGATGCTGCGCGTGTGATGCGACGCTTCTCTTTAACCGCTCAGCCGCATGTGTACACAGCTCGTAAAAATGCTGTGCATGCAGTATCTGACAATGACATCCTGCCTAACGCACTGGCGGAGTCTTCCCGCTAATCGAAACTGAAGTGTCGGTCAATTGTGACATCAAGTTATCATATGATATTGGAGTAGGCATGATAATCTTGTCGTCTAGTAAACATAGGCGTCTAAGTATCCGATTTCTGACTCATACTTCTTTGTGTCCCATAAGCAGATCCCGAACTCGACCTTGACAGGAAAGCCGTTGACGTCATACTCGGAGATCGTAACCGCCGAGTTGGCGTAACGACCTTCAGGAAATTATCCGCGGGGATCTTATCTGTATGCCATCCTCTAGGAGAGTAACTGGATAGCGATTCGGGGGGTGTCATATCTTGTGGATCATGGGATGGAGTCATAGGAGTGAGGCATAAGAATGTTGACCATATACGAATACTGCCGTCGTGCCCGCCTACGGCAAACGCGAAAGGGTCGCCTGCGAAGCAATTGCATGATATACAAGTCAAGTCCTGATCAGGGGTCTTAGGGTAGATGTGATGAAGAAGATTAGCAGATTCTCGATCCCAAATGAGGATATCTCCAGCTACACAACGTCGTTAACAGAGATAAGGAAAAATCAGCACAAAATCATACCTTTTCCGGCGCAGAGTATGAACTGATCGTTCTTGCCGCCAAACGTTGATCCAACATATTCAATGGAGACTGGAGACGAAAATGCGTGGCGAAATGTGAGTCTCGCACAATTACGGGTAGCCCGACCCCGGCCCCCGACCAAATCCATCTTCCAAAGCTGAGGAGGGGACTGTAGTTCAGAGCATAAGTAGAAACCATGTTATTTTTCGTCGCGAGCTACGAACCTGATCCCCGAATGAAAAGAGGAGGTGAGTGTTGTTTCTTGTCAATTTAACGTCGTTTACATCCTGAAAGAGTGGTATTTGACTTCGCAGGTTGCACGTCAGGCGCGTTGTTATTGAGATGTAAGCAACCAGCGGCTCACCATTCACATAGACCTGTACGCGTATTATACACTGAAATGCCCGTGAGCTGTCATTGACCTTCACATGGGTGGGTTACTTGCCTATAACGCGCTTTTCTACTCTCGCAGGACGACTTGGATGGAGACCGTTAGGCGCTTCCCCTATGGGACCAATGCCTATTATACGATGGCCGTCCGAAGTGACAACGATCTGTCGAAGTTGGACACGCCCGAAGCTGTAGGTTTCAAGGACCTTTTCGAATGCTTCGTATTAATTTTGGCTTCGAAAATGTGGTATTTACCTCCCCATCTTTATCCTAAGGAATGTTACGTTTCACGATCTTGAATGATTTGGATAAGACGTACTAGTTTCACAATTTCACTCCCCTCGACAGACAGGATAGACACTTATCGATCATTAGGTTTTGGAAGTGGCGCACGGAGTTCAATATTACTTACTATCTCCAAGAGGCACCCAATGCAAGAACTTGACTATATGTGGTCGACGAATTGTTTTCAAGCAAATGCCATCCTGGGATACTGCTTGAGAACAGAACAGAAATCTTAAATTACAACTCACTTTTGTCCAGATTTTGATGCCGCGGGGAGACCTGGTTAACAAGTGGCTACCACTCGAGGACCTGTGAAGATAATCAATCGTTGTGATGGCAATAACAACGTCACGCAAATTCACGGACCAGAGTATTTGCTCCGTGAAGCCTCTCTCATGGTGAAGAACATGGTGATCGGCGGACGGTTCCTGCACATGACGGTCAGGTTCTTCAAATTTTGTTGTGAGACTAGTAAGTGAAACAGCACTCACGGCGACCTTGAAGATGCATGCTGTTTTATCCCAGCTATAGTCAACGCGTAATGTAAACAACGGAACTTGATAAGAGGACCTCTGGAATTACCTTGCCGTCGCGAGGTACTTCCCATCCGGAGAGAATTGCAAGTCTCTCACGAGTGCTTGATGAGGCGAGATGTCTTCTGTGCATTCCAAATTCCGCAACTTCTGGGAGAGAGTAGAAAGACCGTAACGTCGAATTACTTTTCCTCCTATCGAAGGGGTGTTGGAAGCAGGGCTCGGATGCAGCATCCAATCAAGAGATTGCGAGCCATAAGTTCTCGGGTATGACTGCATCGATATAACGGTCCGAACAGCCCTCTTAAAGCGTTCTCGAGCACGACATCTTCTAGCCTCATCTTGCTCCTCTGGCGTTCCCTCCGAGACAATTGATACCACATCCTCCAGAGACGAGGGAGATACTAAGGAGACGCCGCATGAGGTCGGAGCTGCGCTCTGGACATTTTCATCATCTGTCGTTCTCTCAAATGATTTGGCAGGAGGGGGTCGTCGAACGTACAAAGGAAGTCCACGGAAACTTGAGTAAAGACGGTGGGTGATCGTCCGTATGGGCGCAGTGATATGATTGATTGTTTCCAACATGAGGTCCTCTAGCCATATGTGTCCTTGGTGGTATATGAATACAAATCGTTCTGACACAATCCAGCACAAGGAGGAAGCCAGTCCGATAGATGTAATGGTCTGTCACGACTGGATAAGAGCTCGTCGTATGTCAGGAAAAGCAATAAACTTACTGCGAATATAGTGATCAGGATGGGCGTGACCATATTCTACAAACCGACAAATAGTAAGCCACTTTGTCACAAAAAGCAAGGATTCTTACGGACATCACTTATCGCGTATGTGACCAAGATGAGTCCCACAAAAAAGCACATGACTGCATTGACGAGTAACACGAGAGGGGATCGCCTGATCCATGTTAATAGCCACCAGGGTACTCTGTGATTTGGCGAGCGGCTTAATTTCCAAGTCATTATAACTTAAGCGGACGAAAATAATGAGGCGCTCACTGTATGGCCTGCGTCCACGCCAAACCAAGTAGACTGGTCGCTATGGCCGTAACGCTGAAAACTAGCGACGAAAACCAAAATGCATTTACAGATATTGCCAGCCCAGAGCTGGCGTTATGATATGATAGTTGTAAAAGTGTTGCGGTGACAACCGAAAATATAGTACCAAACGTTGCCAGATTGGAAAGATTAGAGGCCGCATACTGTTGTGAAAGCTGAATGGTTGGGACGCCTACATCCGCCATTTCAGTTGCCAGTAAACACCTGTTTTAAAATTGTAATTACCGATATCTATGAACATCGACAAGTTTGATGCTACAACGTCTATATGACTTCCGATTTCCGCTGTAAGTCCGTGGACATATTGTTGCACAGAAGCAAGCCGAAAATGGCCTATGTGAAGGATTCAACTCAGCAACTTTGGACATTGCGTATTTTGTCGTACCTTTATACTCTGTCAGACAGGAAGCCCGATACTGAATTTTTGTTAAGCCAGTGTCACGGTGAAAAAAAAGAGCACTTACTTCGAGTTCTGCTATGAAGGCGTGGACCGAACTATTCACCGCATCATCCCTGAACTCAGGGAAATCGTTCAAACTATGCAATAGCATGCGGAGATCTCGCGCAAACCCTTCAAATTCCTTAGGGATGGCTTCAGTCGCGAGTCCATCCTCTGCAATGAACGCTTGAAATTCGAGAGCTTCGTGGTTAGCCTTGCCACGTCGATCCATGATATTTGGGTTCACGAGCATTTCTCTGGACTGGCGTGCGATCCTCCGAGGAAATAGATTGGCTGTATTGTCGCGGAAGATGAACAATAGTCGAACGAGCCGTTCACGAAGTCTGGATGCAGCCAGTAGCAATGCAGCCGAGCTGCCCAATTGACGGGCGCCGTTATCAAAATTACGGAGCTGGAAGGACGTGTAAATATAACGATATTTCACAAAAAACTACTGACCTCTTTGTCCAATCGTTCAACGCGCCTTTCGGGGCGTGAAGAGGTCAACCATGGTCAGTAAAAAAAGCGAGTGGTCAAATGGATCACTCACTTCTCAAAATTATTGAAGGTCTCTATACCTTCTAAAATGCGCTTTTCTTCCGAGCTGATCGGATCTTAAAAATGGTCAATGGAAAAAGCCCTCAAAATAGATATTCTCACATTGTTTCTCCTTGTCTGTACTCTCTTGCGGTTTTCCCTCGACTGTCGCAGAGTCGCGAGCGACAATCTCTTTTAGCACTTCGAGAAACTCATGTAACGTTTCTTTGCGCTTCGAGTCCAAGGTAAGCTCAGGATCTGTTGCGCGACAGTAAGCAAGACAACGTGATCTATAGTGTTTTAAAAGTACCGGGAGGCATAATGAACCCAGAAGGATCTTAGGAACGACGAGTCTCTCGTTGAAGAATGATGAATTTAAATTGGAGTACGTAGTCTTTATAACACAGATACCTTTAAGGTCCGCATATCCTGAAATGGAATACGGGAATAGACTTGACGCAGCCATGAGGTCGATTAAGAGGCCGCAATGAGAAAGTTATCCCACAGCGGATGTCCGTCACGTCGGGAAAGCAACGTTTCCCTAAAGGTCCACGACCAGATGCACCGCGGAAGGACCAAAGGAACTGCTGTAAGGGGCCGGATTGCACAGCCAGGCGTAAGGCAGTGGTGTTAATGGTTTCAAAGGACAACGGAAGCTATCTTCCCAAATTCTGGCCATTGGATCCACAACTGGCAGATGCCATGAGGTATGCCGTATTACTTCTTGCACAAATTAACTGTGAAGTAACCTCAGGGACAATACGGCCGATGGCAGAGCATCCTGCTATATGATAAGAAATCAGGAGGATATTGTAGAAAACGATCCATCAGTACTCCACTTTATCTCTATCACCCGGTTAAACATGACATGTCCGAGACCTTGGTCAAAGACTTTAGTCTTTTGCAAGATTTCCAAAGCGAAGCATTCGTACCTCAGGATAGGATCCACGAGAGAGAGATGGCTGCGGCCCTATCCTTTTGGCCATCAACAGCAACCGGGAGGTACCTCTCCTCGTTAATATGAACTTCCAATGAGGTGTTGATTTATGAAATCGCAATCAGCCTAGGTAGCTAATTTTTATTTCAAATTCTTACCTAGATAAGCCTCGTCTCTTCGAGGTGTAAACCTTTCAATCATGTAGTGGTGCTGATCAGGCCACAACGTTCGTATACGGCTTGGACCAATGGACTCTCTTGTTGCGTGAACGTTGCCTCTTCGCTAACATAAAGTCATTAGTACTATGTAGCCGCGACTTGTCGCGACACCGAGAAACACATGACAATACACTGAGCTCATATGACAACACACTGAGCACATAATGACAATTGAGCACAGCAACATATCGTCTGTATGACTTGTGGTGCGACCTAGGCCTAACAGTCTTCACAGGGACCGGTGATTACTTGCACCAATGACTGGACGCCTGGATTTCATCGTGCAGCGAACACTTCTCCTGTTCTATGCTGAAAAAAGGTCTTCTGATAGCGCGCCACGGTGATTTGTGCACGAGGTATCCTTGCTTTGGTAGATAGAAGTCGTTAGAATCGGAAGGAAGACCTTCTATCAGTGTGACCAAACAGATAAGGTGCATTAAAGCATTGACGCCTAAGCCTTGCGTCACAAAGTTACTGGATAAACACAAGGCTGCCGCAAGCACATTGTGAGTGTGGGGACTTAAGAAATTGCCGCACCTTATTTGTTAGTAGTGTGGGAATTGCTGCAATTGCCGTCTGCAGGCTGGCACTGGCAAAAGTAGCCTAAGACCTTCTGAGGCTTATCTTAGCATGAGGGGAAGACGACGTCTTCACTTGAGGCAAGAGTGCTAATTTCGTGCACGTCTGACAACGTACTACATTCGCAATTGCAATTGGGTACTGCTCATTATGGGGCGTCAGTTTTGTCACTATCGGCGCTCTCTCTTCTAGCTTGTATGGCGTTCCCCTCCGCATCAAGCGTACGATTAAGCGGAAAATGCGCCGGGTTTACATAAATCGTCTCCGTTGGCTGAGGAAACGAGAGTATTCTTAAATGTGGGCCCATATCTCTGCTACACCAGCAGCCAATGTTACTTAGGAGTCCAATATTATTTGGATTTTGTTCAGACTTGCCTTGGTGCTTCCTGACTTAGAGAAAAATCTTCATGTCCGATTCCGACATGTTTACCGTTCACTTCACCTTGAGATTAAAGAAAAAAAATAGGATTGCGATTTTGCAAATTGACATTTGAAAACTAGAATCGCTGAGTTTCACGAAGCACATGCATAATCTCATATGAAGTCCATTCTTTTCAGCATAGGAGGTGAAAAGGCACGTCGTGCAAGCATCTCACCGCAGCATTAACCACACAGCTTCGATTTACTTCCCCCGGCAAATAGCGATCAGATCTGTCCTGGCCGATCCCAATCCTCGCCTTAAATGTTCGGTGAGCTGAGCCTGTTCCTCACGGCGATCGCGCACTTGGTCGTCCAGACGGGAGTAAAGACTGACGTTGGCTCTGTATAATGATCAGGAGGCATGATCATGATCAGTAACTCCACCACAAGACAGGGACATGAGATATTTGAAAAGGCACGCACGTGAGGTTCTCCTTGACGGAGTCAATGATATCTTTAAACTGGTTAACAATTTCTACACGACTGCGGTTAGCACCCATTTGAACAACAAATCAAATGTTGTGTGAACGAGAACTTGTCGGAAATTTGATGGGCAGAAAGGGGCAGAAGCAAGACGAAGCAAGGGGACAGGGAAGCAACCGCGCACCTTCAGAGCCTTGAAGCCACTCTTCCCTCGAGCAGGTGGACCACTTCTGAACAAGGCCCATGAAAGTCTCCACATTCAGGAACGTATCCATGTTTGCGAACAAGCCATCAAGAGATATTTCCTCCGCGGCACCCGCGCCAGGTTGGCCCGTGGGAGGTGAAGATTGACGAACCGTATCGTCATCAAGATCAGGTTGCAGTCGAGTGTGGTCGACGCCGGAGTGGCTACTGGCGTCAGCACGGCCATCTGACAATTCATGGGGAAACTCGTCGATCCTGACCCGTTTGACTCTACCCATATATTCAATCTCATCAGGGGGTGAGAAATCGCCCTCGTCCTCCTGAGTGCCTTGGATAGTGCGCTTCACCCTGCGTAACATGGGATGAGCGGCAACGTTTGTCCTGCGAGTGTCAAGTAGCGCTTCGTCCCCGTTTGCTGTCTCTGGCTCGACGTCTTCATGGATTCTCTCTAGGAGTTGCCCGGGCTGCAACTTGGCTAGAGAAGATTTGTTGGAGCTGAATGTGTGTTCATCATCGTGCTCGCCACCGTGAATAGACCCATAGCTTGGGATAGGCGCTGCAATGACACGAGAAGTAGAGATCAACCCTGAGACGACACCCGCAGTGGATATATGCGCGTCTTTGAGACCAGATATAGTCAAATCTCCTCTGTGGGATGCAGAATTTGCGATAGGTGACGTGGGTCGAGCAAAGGATATGCCAGGATTGGATGATGGAACGAAAGGCGAGCCTTTTCCACGTAATGGAGAGCTAGACCTGTGTTGGGGGGCTAATGATTGTATATCAGGGCGATATATCCCGCTGAAACGCCCAGACACGCTAGATAACGACGCGTCTATGGCTACTTGATGATCTCCGGAGCCAGGTTTGCCAGCGAGTTTGTGCTTTCCGAATATCCCTGCAAAGCGAGCCTTCTTCTCTGAGTCCGTTTTTGGTTGCATTGATTCAGGTGCATTCTGGATACTGCCAGTACGTTGGGGCTGGCCTAGGGAATTTTGGTTACGGAGCGGCATATCAAACGGGTGTTCAGTGTCTGCATGGGCAGAAGCACGAGATGCTGAACGAGGAACAAAAGATTGGCGGGCGCTCATGACTATCGCTGTTTGTTGCGAACTAGAAAAGGATTGAAAATGAGATATCGATACCGTTGATATCGATTGACGCTTGATGTTATCTGATCAAGGTATGACTATCTGAGGTTTTGGATTGTTTGGATCAAAAGCTTTTGCCAAACAAACCGCACTTACGCATGAAAATGCCGAGAAGAAATCAACGTAAGTTATAACCGATGCCCGCGCGCGTCGCCTTGTTACTATGCATTTAATTCGCCGGGTGGAATATTTAATGATTTTGCCGTGTCGCAGTGAAGTTAACTTCGAAGGAGTAGTCACCTGTTATGAAGAGGCTGTATGTTCATGTACGGACTCGATGTCGACCATGATCGATCACTAATATTAATCCAACCATGCTGGAACGACATGGCGCTTTCCGGCCAATCAGTCACAGAAGTATTTGGTTTCGTGGCGACCGTGATGACGCGGAAAGGGATAGCTGTGGTTGCACTGCTATGTGATTTCTAGAAGGGTGGTTATTGGAATGATATTGCCTCGACCAGAAGTTGTTGTGTCTCAAGCATGGTCAATGTAACATATGCGTGCGTACATCACATCACACGAGGCATGCTCAAATTCAAAGAGAAAAAACCACCTCCACTTTCAACCCAACCACCCCTCCCCCTCGTCCATCCCATCCAGGTATTTCAGCGCGGCAAACGGGACATCTGAGTATGATCGGTCAAATTATAAATTACAATGGCGGAAAGAGTGTGAAAGACAAAAATTGACCTTGGAACAGGGGCTCTGTCCATAGCAATCACCATATTCCGCTTCACTGTGGATTTGACAGCAGCAAAGAGGCATGCTCCACAGCAAATGTGACCGCAAGGTGTCAGAGTCGCGTTAGTGGGAGGTGAGAAGCAAATGGGACATGTATAAGCGGATAGTGGCTCCGGTGCGGACGATGAGGAAGATGTGGCGTTCAGGGGAGAAACATGAGGGTTCTGACTTGTAGTTGGTTCGGGTGTGAACACACCCGTCATCTCTAGGGGAATGGGATCATCAATGACGATTGGGCGCAGCGAAGGCAGAGTTCGACGCGGTGACAATGTAGGGCTGACTACGACTACGTCGTCTGAAGGGACATCGGTAATTTCGGAGGCTAATGAAGATGTTCCCCTTTGATCCACGATGTCAATTTCAGTTCCTGCATCTGTGCCATCTGAGTAAGCTTGGGATACTGATGACTCTTGGGTGAGCGGTGGTTGGTCAACCAGCTCTAGATCCTCGTTTAGAGATGAGGATGATCCTAGCGTGAGATCGGGAGCCATGTTCCAACTCGACAGCAGTGAACTTGATGCGACCTGTGACGAGGTGTTTGCCTCTAAGATATTGTTTTCTGGGGGATTGGAGAGTAGACTCGGACATGATTCACAGAGCTGGTGCACGTCGTTCTGCTCTTCGCCACCGATATCAGTTCTGCGTCTCTTTCTCCTGTGATGCGGGAGATATTCTTCTGCATAATCTGCTAGCAACGTCGTATCTTCGCTTGGTCTTGGTCCGCCACTCTGTGAACGAGAAGCCTGCGAGCTACTCCTGGAACTGGTAGCAGAGCGCGGAAGACGGTTTCTGTTAGTAGATGGTGCCGGTAATAGCGGAGACAGTGTAGAAGACGTAGTCAGATCTATCATTTCTGAATTTTTGCGTTTTGTCGCCATCGTCGACGCTGATGAAGTCTGTGATGATCAGTAAGATGTAATAATATTATGAATAGAAGTATTCGGGGTCCTTAAGATGACACGTCGGTTAAGTTGATGCTCTGGCACTTGTTCACTACGACTATTAACTTGAGCTCGCTCTCCTACTGAGCTCACCATCATCGATGTCGGGGGAGAATAAGCCCTCCATACTCGACCAATTCGATGCTGCCGTTCCCCTTGCACATTTTGATGCATTCCCGAAACTTCCTTCAACCTACAAAGCCCGTTCAGAATCCCGTGGTTTCTTCACTCTTTTGGTCGCTCTCATCGCAATCCTACTTGTATTAAACGATATTGGAGAGTATATTTGGGGTTGGCCAGATTATGAATTCAGCATAGACTCCCAGGGCCAGTCCCATTTGGATGTGAACGTTGACATGGTAGTCAATATGCCTTGTCAATGTAAGCCCCTTCAGTCCGTCTATCACAGAACCTCTGCCTCTGAACCAGAGACTTGTCGCAGTTCTTAGTGTGGACTTGCGTGATGTAGTCGGCGACCGCTTACTCCTCAGCAGGGCGTTCCGTCGGGATGGTGTACGTTTGACTTTTCTTCCACAAGGCGAGCATTCATTTCATTCGCCTTAACAGACTCGTTTCGATATTGGTCAAGCAACGACTCTCAAGTAAGTCGTCATGACTACAGGTGCTTCCACCCCTTACTTTTCAATCGCGACTCAGGGAACATGCCAAAGCTCTTTCTGCTCGCCAGGCAATCTCGCAATCCAGAAAATCGCGTGGATTTTTCTCTTGGTTCCGCCGCGCTGAACCCGAGTTTCGCCCTACATACAACTACGAGACGGATGGAAGCGCATGTCGTATTTATGGCTCCCTACAGGTCAAGAAAGTGACTGGTATGTTGACCCTCCATGCTCCCGCTTCTCTTACTGATATATAACCAGCTAATTTACATGTTACAATGCTCGGACATGGCTATAATAGTCACATGCATGTGGACCACAGTAGTGAGTTGTCGCAACCAAGTTCAATGTTTATGGATACTACAATATTTTCAAGAGATGAACTTGTCCCATGTGATCACCGAGTTTTCGTTCGGTCCATACTTCCCAGATATCTCTCAACCCCTTGACTACTCGTTCGAGATCGCAAAAGAACGTACGTTTTTCCCCTCTCTGTTCGTACTCGGACTCATCGGCCAACAGCGTTCATGGTATACCAATACTTCTTGCATGTGGTTCCAACTACATACATTGCTCCTCGAAGTCGGCCTCTCGAGACAAACCAATACAGTGTAACTCACTACACCCGTAAGATGCAGCACAATGAAGGAGTCCCCGGCATTTTCTTCAAGTTCGACCTCGACCCGATGGTTATCACTATCCACCAGCGTACAACTTCGTTGGTGCAATTCATAATACGGTAGGGTGATTTTCTTGGTTCATTACTCAAAAATTGAAATATCTTCGTAGTTGCGTGGGTGTCATCGGTGGTGTTTTCACCTGCGCGCAGTATTTCGTTCGTGTCGCCATTCGCGCAGCGGATGCCGTCTCAGGGGCAGATGCCACACCGGGACTTGTGGCTGCCGAAGCTACGGGTGTGAAGCGAAAATGGGCCGGCGGACAACTACGTGTACGTTCCACTGCACAAAACTCGACGAACGTTGCCAGACAAGGCCCAAGCTGGGTCGTCGAGGGTTCCTCTTCGCCGTACGCATCCTACGCGAACACGCCCGCCTCAGGCGGATTCACCGGCCAAAGTCCATATCCATATTCACCATATTTATCTGCGCCTACCTTGACTAGCAGTACGAGCGTCCCACCGACGCCAGGAACAGGTGTCGGACTTGGCTTTGGCGGGGCGGCGTTTGGCCCGCCGCCAAGTGGGAGAGGGCATAGGAAGGGAAAGTCAGTTAATATTTCACGAAGTGTTAGTGGGGGTCTCAGTTCACCCTTCGCCGTTCCCTCACCGCTCATGTCCCCGGTTGTGGATGCACCAGGCCCACCACCCTCGGATAAGAAGGATGATTGACGGGATACTTAGTACAGTACTATGTACTACTACTGAAAGATTTCACTCGCCGGCTAGAGAGTTAGCTGCTAATAACAGCTCACATATAGCCAATATCTGAAGAGTGAGAGTCAGCAAAGAATCAGGTCCAGGTTTCACACTTGCCCACAATTCTTGTATAAGCAACATACAACTTGAAGTCAGATATTATTTTACATCTAAGATCCATGACACCCCAGCACAATGCCGTTCTGCCAACCGCTCTCAAAACACCTGCCATCCAGAAACTAGCTAACAAGCGCGTCATTCTCGCTTCTGCAAGCCCAAGGAGAAAGGAGATACTCCAAACCCTGGTACGAATCCAGCATTTCTTCAAGTCGACCTCTAGATGACATATAGACAGGGCTTAGCGCCTGAGGTTGTCCCATCGACGTTTGCTGAGAACCTCCCTTTCTCTTCGTTCGAGGATATTCATGAATATCCCGTTTCCACCGCGACCCAGAAAGCAGTGGAGGTGTATCAAAGATTACTGGTACGTTCGTTGCTTTCCATTCTACTCATATTTCCACAACTTGCACAAGACAGATGCGCCAGACGACCCGCCAGATCTCGTCATCGGTGGTATGTATCCTCTGGAAAGTTGCCAACTAAGCGAACCAATATTCTATTAGCGGATACCGTCGTCTTCACTCATGCCCTGCCATCGACGACGATTGAGATGGAGACGGGTGTGCGGCAAGAGCTTCTCGAGAAACCATCCTCGAAACAGGACAATATGCGCATGCTGATGGACCTGAATGAGAGCGTTTGTGAGGTTGTAACGGGTGTTTCACTTGGTATGTGAAAATTATGATTTTTAGAATTCTTCTGCTGTTCTGATCTCTGTTTCAGTATATCCAATCTTGAGTGCTCCTGGATATGAGATCAAGTATGGTATTGTATTTTTTCTTTGAGAGTGCCCCATTGACCGAATTGCCGTCGTACACACAGATCTATAGATGAGCGGACATTGGTGTTCTTCGGGGACAATCCGGACCATGTACTTAAGGCGTACGTGGACAGCGAGGAAGGCCTGGATCGGGCAGGAGGCTTTGCAGTCCAAGTTGGTCTCTCTCGAACTTGTGTATAACGTGATACTCACGCAGACGACAGGGTCGTGGCAACTTGCTCATTCGCAAGATTGATGGCGACTTTTACAACGTCATGGGTTTTCCTGGGGCGTCGTTTTTCAAGCTCCTAGACATCCTCGTTGAGGAAGAAGAGGACTTTCTCGCGATATAAATTCCCGTAAATAGGTAGGATGGAGCGCTTCTAGACTCTATGGCTGGGCAATGATAGACGACACGTGGATTTCCCATCTTGATTGCAAGTTGGAAGTCTCACGTACATAGGAGGATCCCATCGCAGTCCGGTCCCGCATGTGAAGTACATAGCTGGGTGAATCCTTCATTAATACGAAATGCGCATAGTGACTCGCACTGAGAAACGTTCTCATCTAACAAACCTTGCGTCCTTGAGACACGTACTCAAAATGTGTCCTGTATTTGGAGTACACATCTCACGGACGCAAGATTCTGAGGTCAAAGTCCGAGGATTATTCTAAAAAATTCACCACATCTTATATACGGCGAACGAGCAACAAAGGGAGGAAGTATGACAATATAGACCTATAACCGAGTGAAAGGCACATAAGGGCTATGCTATGATAAAGGGCCTCGTGTCGGCGAGGTAACTACGCGAAATGGTTAAGATGTGAAGAGATTAAATTTGCAAGTATAGAGTCTAGATTTCTCAGACGAAAGGAAATGTCAATTAGAATGTGCCCAATGTCATACCAGATGCCGAGAAGTGAAACTTCCTGAGTACTTATGCAAGGCCAGCACCAGATCAATCCACGAGGATGATGCTGGGCGGAATAGTCCTTACAGACAATTTTCGCTGCTGCTTGATCACGCAGTGGGGAACCTGAAGTGGGACAAGTATTAAACACTCAGTACTGCAGTCCTAGTGATCATCAGCTTGAATATCAATAATCTTACTACATATGGCCCATGCATACAAACCACTCCCCTACCTCCTCTTGTAGTCCCACACGAAGTCCCTCACCCGTTTCTCAAACCACACACTCTCCTCGCGCGACAGAGGTTGTCCTCCTTGTACATGTAATACCATGAGCGGACGCACGCCATTTAATTCCACGTTATGCTCGTTGTTCTTCCCTGACAAACTTTTCTGCTCTGCAGCCCCTTGCCGGCTAGTGATCATCGCCTTCAGTAAAGTCAACGGTAAGTTCAGGACGAAATCGCCGTTGGCAACGAGCTTGAGAGTGGTGACATGGCACCACAGGGAACAACTATAATCATTGAAAGGTGCGCCGAGGAGGTGTAGGATGATCTCTATGCAGGAGGAGTGGCTGTTCGTGATGGTGACTGCATCGCCGTCCCACGTACGAGTATCGGGTACTCGCCGCGGTTCTTTGCTATCGCACCCGTCCAACTCCAGTGATCTTGATGAAGAAGGTAACGATATGCGTTGAAGATCATGAACAGAATCGCATTTCTCGATAACGATGGTCTGGCAATCGTCATCGATGGCAGCCAAAGCGTCGATGCTTGTGCGCAGGATCACTTGCTCTGCCCCGATTTTGATGTCAGCTTGATTTATGGAGACAAGACTTGAATCCGGCAATTGCAAGTTGTCAAGGGTGAGGCAAGGTATTCGGCGTGGAACTGCCTGCAGCGCTCGAGAAAGCATCACTGCTTGCGCGCTACGGATCCGACTAGATCCGCATGAAATGGTCATGAACTCGACATGTGTCAAGTTGTTCTTCAACCACCTGTGGTCGAGGTTGTAAGCTACAATTATGTCGACGTGAAAGATCCTGAGAGCGGGACAGTCGAGTTTCAAACGTGATTTAAAGTTGGTGCAATGATGAATATGTTTTCCATCTGTCAATTGTAAACTCTCAAGCTGGGGCGCATATCCTGTTAGCGTGTCCAAGTGTGGTAGGTCGTGTGCCTCGTAGAAGTTAGCCATTCTAAGGCTCTTGAGTTGTTGAAGATGCGGTGCAAGGCGGTGTAAAATAATACGAATTCCACGTTTGTGACACCACGAGTTGATTATGGTCAAATGGACAGGATAGTTGCCCGACTTCTCCAGCTGTGAGTTTATACGATGGCGGTCCTCCTCCTCGGGTACGCTTATCATCCAAAAGATCCGAGTCCACAGCTCAGGGGTAGAAGAGACGATATCTCGCCAACGTCTGCAGACCAACGCCATGCTGTGAGGGAACGGCAGGCCACCTGCCAATATCCAGTGTTCTGCTTCAGGAGTTATCACCATATCATCTTGGACGATGCCTTCCAGAACAGCCTTGAGAATGCTGAACACTATCTCTGCAGGGAGCGATGAAAAGGAGCACTGCGACATTCTTCCCGCCACTGATTACTGGTGACTGTAAAACCTTAGTGAGATCATGAAGAGAATTCATCACTGGAATGATGGACCTACCTCTCCGGCAATGGTTGTATGCTGAGAGCAAGAGAGGATAGGGGTAACACCGGACATTTGAATTTTCAATGTACCCCCGAATATAGGCCGTATCTATGCCAAGTCGCAACTCCTACACAGTGGTTGGGATCGAAGTTCAGGTTCATCCTCTTTATTTCGCATGATAATACTTATTTTTCCCAAGAGAAATATATGATATCATACTATTACCATTGTTTACGGGTTGCATGGATTACCAGTGGCGTTGCTGCAAAACGTGTCAGAGTACCGATAACCTATCCATAGACAAGTAGATACGCATGCAAGCTGGACGCCTTCACTGGGCGACTGAGCCGTGAGATGTACAAGGGTGTATCGATATTAACAAAGCGTCGACTTGTAGTTGCTCATTCTACCTTGGCGAGCTACTTCGAGTGTCAAGTCTGATCGTTTTGTCCTCTGCATTTTGAGTAAGCGGAGAAAAGGACTGCATGGCTGTAGTATTTTGAGCACATGGGCATTGACATGGGCAGTTTTACAACCCAATCGTGCCCTGTCGACAATCTCGCTTGGACAAAAGTTCAGCATCGTGACGAGCGAACCTTCATGTCCCCATCCATCAATCCACCGTCTGAGAGGTCTGACATATCGTTTCCACGACTCCAGTGTCAAGCCGTCCAACAAGATAGTCTTGACACAAGGCCAAGCACCAAGTGCAAGAGTCCCACGTTCGGTGTTGATGTTGGGTATCACCAGACTCAACAACGTAGATGAGATATGCACCACATCCCTCCGCCTAGCACAAGCTGCTCCACATTTAGGAATGCCCTGATGAATGATGCAGTAGGTAGTCATCCTTCGGCTGTGCTATCATGCAGCCAGAGTCATTTCACGAGTGGAAATTCTGGCTCCCCTTGACTGCGGAAGAAGTATTGCGTTGGATCCTCTGCCCCGATCTCCTCATCCACATTGTCATGCGATAGAATCTCGAGATGTTCGAGAAGTGGTGCGTGTAAGGCGGATAAGAGACTAAAACGATATCGGAAATAGGGCGTTTCGCAATGGATTATTAGCGTCCGTAAAAATGGTGCACTAGTACTGTCATTCTCTTCATCGCCACAGCCAATAACTGGACCATAAAATGCGAGGTGTTCTAGTGCATTGGCCGATGGTGAAAGGAGCTACAGGTCCTCGCCACTTAGCAGGAGCGGCACCGCCGTGCCCGCTGGTCTCAAGTGATCCAAGTCGTCTTGTCGTACCTCAGCGAGCGCAAGCTGAAGAGCCAGCCCAAAGGTATAGTGTTCGTTTGTATGTTGAAGTAATATATTTTCCAACGAAGACAAAGATGGTGCGGGGTATCAAGAAGGCTAGGAAGAGATGCCTCGCTCGACAGATGGATTCGGCAACGTTTAATAGATGGCCAATGACAAAATGTGACGGCAATGAGGTGATCTTATGAGCGTCTAAGGTATTTGAGAGATGTTTCGGTGGTGTCTTGGAGGTGATGAACACGTTGGTCCAAAATTTTATTGAGGAGAGGGCAAGGTAACGCCAAGCCTGCAGACTCCAGAAACGGCCAACTCGAATGGAAGGGAGCCACTTGTACTAGAAGCTTCTCCAGCACCTTGTCGAAAAATATCGAGAAGAATCTCATTTGGTAATTGGGCAATGGACGCAAGCTGCGCGTATCGAGTCCCTCGTGGTGCTAGCTGTTCTCGAAGTGCGACGAGCTGGGCCCACATGATGTACCCCAAAGATTTCGTATGCCCTGTCTTCTGGTCATCTATCACTAAAGTGTCAGAGTATCCGAACGGCATAAGTCCACCCATAGCTTACCGCGCAAACTTCTTACACACAAGTTTTGATTTTTTCGACAGCTACTGGTGCGCTTTATTGAAACCTGCACTGCCGCAGAAGGAAGAGAACTGAATTTGAAAGTTGCTGATGAGGCTCTTGCTATGCGGCGCATGCCTAGTCTACACCACATGGTTGAGAACGTCATCACCTTGTCCGAACTAGTAAATGTGATACCTACATACTTGAAAAAAGGACATCTAACCAATGCTTGAAGCTTGGACACCGCGAACCTTATGTTACTCTCGCACTTCAAAGAAACAGTTCGGAAGGTACGCCTGAGTACTACTCGGCGCTATTTGGGCGTTTGCACATGCATATATATTGGCGCGGAGAACGTAGTCGTGAATGGTCGTGATCAATCGTAAAGGTAGAGCGCCATGGGAAGATATTATGAACTGAAGCATAATAAGTCGCGGAAGTAAGACAAGCACAAACAAAAAGCAAGATCAAGGTTAGATACGGTATTGCGACGACGAGGAATGTTATACGAATACAACTGTTTGGAGCAGAGCAAGGGTCAACATGTCAAGAATATCGAGGTGTTCGTGGAAGATCGATTGGATAGGTACAGGGATTAACGCCTCCGCATTGTGTTTCCCACTTTGCGCAAAATAGCTGCACAAAGCGCGAAAGAGAACATGATCACGTAGGACAGCCGAAACTCGGGTAAAATGCGCGGTCGCGCGAGGGAAGCGTTCAGTCCTTGAGAATGCGTAGCCTTTACTTCTGGGCGAGGGTGTGCACCAGGATGAGAGTAGGGATACAACCATCCCAATGTGTGAGCAACAATCGAGCGCGCAAATGATCTCAAACTAAGGCGATGACCGGAGAAGTCGTCGTCCGGAGCGGGGAACGGATCATGAATACAAGAATGATCTATGGGCTGATGTTCATTGAGTAGCAGTTGAGCTTCTTCAGGACGAAGGTAAGCGTTGTTAACAGCTTCCTGGGCCGCGATTTGTGTTTCGACAACTTCCAGACGTGCTCGGAATGCTTCAAGCTGCGCTTGAGTGGAAACGATGGATGCTTCAAGTAGTGCAATGGCGTTATCATCATCGGAAGGTACTGCGACTTGGCCAGGCACAAGAGAGGCGCCTTCGGCTGACTCGACGGCAGTAACCTCAAGCCCTGCTGCATCAAGAATGTTTACAACCTCCCCTGGATTTAAGTTGGCCTGAGGTACGTCGTCCACAGGTATGCTGTCCAACGCACTGTCCATCTTATCAAAACCTCCGGTAAATATCGCGGTCACGATTCGTTTCTGAGTATTAGCTCGGCCGTTTCCAATGACACTGAACTTGCTGAGGCTGCATTCTACTGAAGACTCGTTTGAGTCGGCATTAATTTCGACCGCCGCCGCCACCCTCGGAGGTGTAGATGCCAACGGCAAATTGGCAGGCGTACTAGTGGGGATCCTCTTTACGGTTTCTCCCAATCCGTAGTCTACTTCCCAAGCGCGTGCACCTTTTATAGGGCCAGAGGACGTCAGGAGCTCCTCGATGGTCGGCTCGTCCTCAATCTCCTTGAGCGATGTGTATGGTGGAGGTGGCGGGTTAATCAGGCTGATCGTCGAACTTGACAGGGCAGGCGGGAGGGGTGACTTAGCGGACGGAATGTCATTGTCACTATCGACATCACTGCCACTCATAGAGCCTTCGCTCCCGCTGACGGCGCCTCTTTCGCGCTCCCAAGTGTCAACAAGACCCTTAACCTGTCCACGTCTCCTGACTCGCATACGTGCAAGGTCTCTATACCTCTGCGCGGAAGAGTCTGAAACAGAGTTGGAACGATTCAAGGTTACGGCTGGGGATGGCGAAAGGTCTCCATCAGCTCTTATGGAGGCAGATGGCGAGAGGATTAAATCCACCGATGAAGTGGAAAAATTGTACAGGTCACAGTTGAAAGGAGAATTCGAGCTGCGTGTAGATCGGGTGTAAACACCTTTTGAGTGTGCGGACATGTCTTTAGAGTGGTATGAGTCCACCCATATGCGACCACGGAGAACATCCGCGCGCAAGGCGCGGGAAGCCTCGAGCAGATGAAGTCGCTGACCGGGTGTCAAAGACAGGCTAGAAACATATGATAGTCGTCAGATAATTCTTTTAATTGTGAGAACACTCAATGGCGTGAACATACGACTTACCTGGCGAGGTCAGCGTCGGTTAATCTCAAGAAACTCCTACCGGTAATATTTTGTTCTTTGATCACACGAAGGAGATGTCCCTGATCTTCGCTACTCAACGCGTTCCCCGCCCGGAATGAAGTGGCAAAATGTGAAGCGAAGTCATCAGTGGACCAGTGCTTGGGGTTGCGAGGTAACTCATTATCCTCTGTGACAGCACTGTCATTAAGAGCAGGTAAACTTGCAGAGGATGGTAGCGTATCTGCACGCCTCAGTCTGCGAGAAGGCGTTATGTCATTACTGAGAGAGCAAGATGCACGTGTTGGAGGGATGGAATGGAAGGAAGGGGGAACAGGCAACGGAGAAGGTCGGGGAATTTCATTGACGCTTACACCTTCAACAGATGATAGGGAAGGCGTGTGACGATGCCTCGGGCGAGTTGGCGATGGAGGAACATAATGGTGTTTGACTGAGGGTGATGAATGCGGTGACGAGTTCGAACGTGAAAGAACAGCAGAGGACGTCGTCTTGATTGCATACGGATGTGCATTTGGCAGGATTGTAGAGTGCTTCTTGCTCTGCATTGGCGCTGTCGGCGCACTAGAAGACACAGTCGTGTTCATCATCGTGGACGACGACGATGGTGTCCGAACAAATTCCATGCAAATTAAATTTCCCCACAAATAAACGTGAGATTTCTTCAAATTCATTCGATGACTTACTTACTAGCTAAAGTCTAAAGCCCGGTACTGTTAAAATCATCACTGCCATTAATTCCTTCATTGAAAGTTCAGCACTTTGTAACCAGCGAGGGAGAGTCCATAGGCAGACCGATCGAAGGATGACAATTGATACTAGTCTGAGCAGGACTTGATCAATGTATTGGATGACGTGGATGGCCCAGGAGTCCTGGCAAGGCTGGTATGTACGCCAATGCCTGAAGCAGCAAGCTCAAAACATCAAATTCCTCACGAGACCTGCATCAACGGGTGAAATCACAAACCGGGCAGGAGAGGCAACATATGACATGATGATTATCGACAAAGACACTGGCACACGGTAAGTAATTTTCAAGTAGTAATGTAAATAATCATGCCAGTCGTCAGACTCAGTGCGAACGAAGTACTGGCCCAGTTTGCTGATCAATTCGATCTAGTTGTTGGTGAACGTGTCGTATATTCAGCACCGGGTAGGTCGAATTGAACATATGCTACATACAGCAGCGTGCTCAAAAGTAAAACTATCTAAGTCCCATTCGAGATCGTAGTCTTCTGGGATGTCACGGAACCCATTACTACAACTCAAGTACGTTATTCATGTTTCCATCCCACGACATAGCCAACTTACTTGGGGCAAGAGTCGTTCCTACTATGAAGGTTATTATGCCTCGCAATCTCACCCCTTCCCCCTCTCGCGTGCTGTGAGGCAGCTATTTTGAATGCAATTGGTCATCGTCTTGTTAATGCAGGGCCCCTGCTAAGCATACTTCCCATGCCTTGATATCCTCCATCAGCGCATGACTTTCAAAACTCCGAGCTTATGGAGAACACCCGAGTCTGAGTGGACGATGGACTTCGAATTCCGGCACTTTGGAGACTACAACTTGGACATGTGAATTGTATAAAAAGTGCTTCACATCCCGCATTCCCCTTCCGCGTAGCTTCGCATTCTCGGCTCCCGATTTCCTTACCGACTTGAAGTTTCTTCATGGAATGGCTGTAAAAGGCTGCATAACAGGGCGTGCGATTTGATGCCATTAAGGTGCCCACGAACAAGTCAACTTGAATGATATCGAAACTTTATCTCTAGAACATGTGGACGGTGCTGTGGATTATGGCAGAATATGGTGGACTAATCCCGCCGACTTCAATGCCTACCTGTTGGAAGCTTGAACCGGGCATGAGGACTTCAAACTTCTTCCCCGCTCGAAGTGTATGAGGTCCATGTGCCCTTACAGACACAGGAACACCACAATCTAGGCCATATGCCAGCATGCGCAGTTCGCTTGATCATGACGGCGAGTTTGGTTGCTATGCTTTGGTAATTGTTTTTTTGTTAATTACTTTCGCCTTGACCTTGATTACCATTTCACCGATGCCAATGCGTCGGTCCTTTGTCTGATGGAAAACTACTCAGGAAACGCAGCAGGGGGCGCGGCGGCACATATCGAAATCAAATACCGCAAAGACGAGGGTGTGATAACAACAACCCCATCTTGCACTTACAGAGTTCCGTACCTGACGGTTCAGACTCTAGTCGCACCCCGCGGCTGTGTGTTGGATCAAATGCAATGCGGACAGTCGGAGAGCAGAATATGTTCATGAACTATACCATCTGCACAATTCTTTCAGTCGTACCTTGAGAAGGTGGTTTGTTGTGTTAACGGTATGTCTCAGAAATATCCTCGCCCTCTGCACCGGACTGCGCCTCTTGTCATTCGCCTGATATGCGGTATTGTTCGTCAGAATGTTGGAGTGAAGTCCACGAGACATGTCATTGAAAATTTTATCAGTGTTCTGTAGCTGTAAATTATATAGCAAGGTATGATACATGCAGGGTATCTCCCAATTGGGAACTCCAGTTTATTGCCCGAACTTCGTGCATGTGCGTGGTGATGGTCCTCCAAGGATTAATCAGAGTCTAAGTCATGAAATAAAGATTAACAGTCGCTCAAGTTGTCAACAACGAGAACATACCCTATGGCTATCATGAGAACGAACCCAACGGTAGCAACGACCTAAACGTGCATTGCCGAGTAAGCATGTGTGTTGAGTTATAAGATATACCACGTACGAGGGTGGCGATAATACTAGCGGGCACGCCGTTCTTCAGGAAGTCCATATTAGAGAGATAAAGACGTCCGAGCTCATCCTCTTGAGCCGCGCTGGTCATTCAGAATGCGTCAGGTCTGACTAGCATTGGTCGTGTGATGAACATACGCAGTTTGATTAGGAAACCCAGAGACAGGCATGCCCATTCCAACAGAGCAGAGAAGACCAGTCATAAAAATGAGCAGATTTGCATGTTTGCCGGGTAGGCTTTGTCCAACCTCTTTCGCAATGGGAACCAGCAGCACACTTGCAATTGTATGACTGATAAATGTCGATACGATCTGGAAAAAGTTTTGAGTAAACTGCGAACATCACAATAGGTGATCACAAACTAGAACGACTGGGGAGAGGACAAGAACGACAGTGTACAAGGAGAGACCCTCGAGCAGGCGATGAATCATCCCATCCATAGTCACCATCAAGCCACTAGAAGTAACACCCTTGCCAAGAGCGATTCCGCCCATTGCGAGGAAAACAATTGTCCAAGCGAATTGTTCAAAGTCGTCCTTGAGAACGCGTGGGTTAGTATGAATATTGCCAATCTATTCTCCACGCACCTTTTTCAGCACACCGGTGGCAAAAAAGGCGATGATCGGAACGATAGCAATGATACCCATGTCTCCGACAAGGCCCTCGATTTCGTGCTCAAAACACCAGAGAGTAATCGTGAATAAGCAGACGAACGTAACCCAATACTGCTTGAGAGTGAAGGATTCCCTTGTTGGACGGATAGTTCGTATCTCGATCTCTCCTTCCCCGTCAGGCGAACGAGCAGGGCGGTACATCACAAGCAATAGCAACCAGATAAGCAGAATGGAGATTATAGACACCGGAAGTGCCACAGCAAACCAACTCGCCCAATCGAGTTTGGGATCCATTGCCGCGAGGGCGATGAGATTCTGTGGAGATGATATCGGGGAGCTCTGACCACCTATGTTAGCAGCCAAGGCAATGGCGAGCTGTAGGGGTCATGAGTGATTGATCTCGCATATGGTAGATAACAAACTATTAGCGCTGGCGCAAAAGCTGAACCAGGGGGCAGCGTTCTCAAGATCGGCTGAAGATAACAAAAATTAGATAATTGTTGCTGCGGGCGTAGAACGCATATCATTTACTCGGATGAGAGTGAAGCACAGTGTTGGAGCTGCAACATTACTGAAACACGTTGGCAACACGTGAGTAACAGGAATAGATGTGACCTACCTGATCCACATACTCGCAAAACAAGACACACCCATGAAGGCAAGAAGCACGGAACTGGGCCTTGTACCTGCGAAGCTCAGGACTCTCGTGATTAAAATCCGATCGATGTTGGTTTTGCTCAGAGCCGAAGAAATTGTGAATCCTCCGATCAGAAGCATGATCGTGGGCGAGAACATAACGGAGAATACATATCTGGATCATGCACTCAGTATTTCCGAGGAGGGTGATTTCGAGCAACTTACTTCGTTGCATCAGGCGTAGACAAGGCAGTGTTATTGTCATCACGTATGACCCGTAAGCATACTAACAGAAGGGGGACGCAAATTGATGTCACGAACAAGGGTATTGCCTAAAATACGAAGATAAGTAACAAGTAGAAGCCAGAGGACATTGCGTACCTCTGTCGCCCACAATATGGTGCTGAATACAAGTACGGCAAAGCATTTATTGGCCTCTTCACCAGCAACGATGTCCATATTCAATAAAGTGATGAAAACAACTAGAGCGACAGTGAGCGATACCCCCTTCTTTGTTAACTTCAGACTTCCGAGAGGGGTCGGGACATCGATCAGGCTACTTTCTTCCTGTTGTACCAGCGTAGCGCCCATGAGAGCACCTAATCCGTTGATCGTGCCGTGTCGCTGCTGCCCGATCATTTGACGCCAGACTGTATTCCGCTCCCAAGCAATGTTTTCGCGCTGGTATAGCTTCAGCTCCTGTTGTGCTGCTGACTTGTCTCCATTTGTCACACATTTGGCATAGAGATCAGTGAGTCGGGCGATGGCATCCGACATTCTGGCTTTCGACTCTTCTGTAAATGGTGCGGAGGTCTCCACAACCTCGTGCATATAACGGTCTTTAAGCTGAAGGCAATGATAAGCTATGAATAAACAGAGACACGATGAAATGCTAGATACTTCGCTATACACGACCTTGTCATACCTGAAGAAACCCCTTCAACAAATATTACACCAACGAGATAGAACCAACCCACTTTTTTAGAATCTTGCGAAAGCCAGAGTAATTGACCTCCACATAAGACCTCAGCGAGCATAAAGAGATGTAAAGGTTAGTAATTTTTCGCTTAAAGAGTAACCGGGTATCCAAGGCATAGCTGCCCTTTGCGGTCCAGATGGTGTCTCCAGCGGTGGTTATGTTATCCTTCATAGTTCTCAGTCGGCTAGCCAAGCTACGAGCTCTCCCCATCGGAGACATACTGGCGCTTGCACCACGCGAACCAGATGCAACCTGCGAGGCCGATCGTGGGCGCGGGACAAGGGATAAGACACTTGCATCTAGATCCCCCGCTTCGCTAGAAGAGACGCTAAAGCGGCGATTCGAAGGCTCCTCTCGAATAGAACCTGTTCAATCAGCGTTAGCTGTGCATGACAGGCTATTGCAAGGCAGACCTGCTGCAACACGCGTTCTGTATCCGACGGAGCTCGATTTGCGGCGCCTGCGGCGGGACCCTTTATCGTAGTCTTCAGATCGAGTTGACATGTTGTATTCATCTTCCTCATCTTCTTCTTCGTCTTCTTCATCTTCATCCATATAATTGAGTCCTGCCTCAAGCCCTGCCTCGTCTTGCTGCGTAATAGATTGCTCCAGCGCCGCGAGTTCACCCAGCAACTCCTTCTCTTGCGCTTCGTAAAACCTCACAATCTTCTGCAGTTCTCTGTCGAGTAGTGGCTTAAAGAGAATGTCCGCGCCAGACGCGTCACTGTGGTCGACAAGGGATGTTTGTTCATTGGCCTCCAAGTCATGATAGGACGATTCTATACCACCCGCACGTTGCTGCCGCTTCTCCAGCTGATAAATGTATCGTTTGAGCACATCATAGCTTCAAGATACGTTAAGAGCGTTTGTGTTTGGATATGAGGGATCAAACATACGCGATATATTCCTCCCACCAATCTGCAACAGCATTGAACTTTAATGCCGAACTGACAGAGCATCACAGAACTGTTGATTTTAATTTGAGAATGATGCACACCTGAATTTCATTGCAAATGCCTGAAGAGACGGGCCACTCAAGGTCGAGGGTGCAAGTGACCTAAGCGGAATTTCTTCTGGCTCCGTTGATATATATGGACCACTCCTACGCTGGCCCAAAACCCAGTGTCCAGACACTATGGCTAGAACTCAGATAGCCGCTAAGAGGGTGTCTAGTTAAAGCTAGGCGCTGTGTTGGCGGCCTTGGTCGATGAGTGCAAACTACTAGTACAGATTCAGACACGCCAAAAATGGTAATGTTGTCGCATGTGCGGAAATTCCCGACATGTTCGTTCAACGAGCAGTGCAATCTCGGGTATAAACGTGCATCGTGTATGCCATGTGTATGCTAAGCTCACGCATTTAACATTTTCGAGCTTGGTACCTGCATCCTCCAGACGCCCATGGCGCCAAATTCTAATCTCACCAAGTGTAAGCGCGTTTCGGCATGTAGATTCCTTGCAGTAGACACTACTGAGGTCCTGGGGCCTGCTAGACATCGAACCTTGCTCCGATGCCCTCATTCGGTACTATCTAGATTCCCGGAACAACGATCTGTGCGTGCTACCTCGACCGACGGTACAAAGGCGACAAAAGACTGGTCGCCGGGCTTCGAAAACTCGAGTTGTAATTGTTTTGAGAGCTGAGAAGAGAGCTCATGAAACCATCACATTTGAATATTGCCATGCTTTGACTCGTTCTCTTCTGCAAGCACTGGGCGACTGGATGACACATTCGGACAAGGTCTGTCACAGCCTTGCTTCATCTAATTGCCTTCGTTCTTATCTTGCGTGATACCTTCTGCCAATATCAACTGCCTCCTTTGAGATGGCCACATGTCTTTCTACTTACAGCGTTTACTCAGTGACCAATTAAAGGGGCAATGATTGCTATAATGTACACTAGACGATTAGCATCTTGCGCCATCAGGTAGTTATGCCGGCAACTGCCGCCCAGTTGTCAACTGGGTAAAGCTGTTAGAAATGTATAGTCGCATATTAACTGAGCGGCTATAGCTTAGCTACACCTGACAGGCTCGCCAGTGCTGTGATTCAATGGCGCTGCAACTTAGCTTCAAACGCGAATTAAAAGGCGAGGCAATTATGTGAAAACTCCTATCGATCTCTCTTCTCAGACCTAGTTTGGCGGGTGTTTCTGACCACACAAAACAGGTATTATCGATATGCTCTATACGGCATCCTAACTGATATCTCTCATAGCAAAGCTGACACCCACTGCACATCTAGCATTTGATCTCGAGGTACGTCTAGTCCATTTTCTCTGCACTGCATGATCGAATTTATAGACGCTCGAGAATAGAACCAACTTGACTAATACGGAGGCGTAGATCTATAATCGTCCTTCCATGGTCCGTGAGTGCGCGTGCGCAGGTGGTGCATCTCGAAGCATATCATCAAACTTCTTGACCATATTACAATCAGGGAACTGCTTTCTCGCAGCTAATTTATGCCCGGTCTCCCTGACTTCCTGAGGGAAGCCAATGAAGCAAGACATCTTAGTCGTGGTTCACGCATGTTCGACGTTCCTAACTTAGGTCTGTCATATTTTTATCAATCAGCATCGAACATATTGCTTAGCTCTAAACAGTCTTCTCAGGCGATCCACTTCAGGCCACAGAACTGCCTAACTGTTGTCTCGCCGCAGTAGTGACTAGCAGGTCCCTGACACAACGTCAAACCGACCTTCCTAATGCATGCTTTTGAAATGGCCCTTGCGCATGATCCCGGCATCTATGTCCCCTCTCCTGTGAAGACAGTTGCCCCACTAAGGCCCTGTTCTCCCGCTTCGGCCGCCAGACAATGTGTCCGTTAGAATTCCAATTCGCAACTGTGTCATTTGCCTGGGCAACCAGCAGTCCGGTATCAGCCTCGCCGGACTCAGGCTCCCACCTCAGGCTACGGGCCCTGCACCGGACAATGTCAACGCGCTGAGATTTGACAGCCGCGAAAAGCCCGGCCGCTTACACGCTTACATTTTGTCATCGATGCGGTCACTTAAGAATCTCATATCGTTCCTTCGATACCACCCAGGCTCCTTCTTTTGGATTTAAATACCCATGTAGGTGATCGTGGAGAATAAGATTAAGATAGATTAAGATGTGTCATCTAGGTCGACGTCTCGACCCCGTGGTTCTGTCGTGTCTATTTCATAGCGGTTCGGACATTGTCCCGATAGGGTTTCCTCAACATTTTCACAGATGTTCATGTTCCGACATCAGAATGTTGAGCTCCACGAGACCCTACGTTGGAATCGGACGTGGTATCCAAACATAGTGGCTAAACCTTCGTTCGCTCGGACTGAAGGAAGTGAAGAGGAGGCCATCCTATCAAAGTAAATTATTATACGTGACCCTGGTATATTACAACTAAATCAATGCAGCTTGAATCCATGCGACGATAGTAGACATGACAGTATAAAATCAAATACGGAAGATGATTAAGGCCGACAGTGCGGACGAACGTGAATATGTACGACCATGAGGGAATGAAAACCATGAATGAATTGATATCAAACATACTACCACGGACGATGTGGCCCTCGTACCGACGAATCAGATTCAGCCTCGTCATCATCACAAGAATGGCGACAAGCGGATAGCCGGGGGTCTACCCCAGCAGCTGATTTCCGGCTGTACCTCTGCGCATCAGGAGGCGATGGCAGCCGCGATGTGTCATGGCCCGCGTGCGCGCGCTGTTTCCCGGGTGACATCTGGTCAATATGACTCGATTTATACGACGAGACTTCCACAGAACGTGGTGTTGTAGGCGATACAGGAGATGCGCCATCAACGGAGCTTCCATCATGAGATGAATGATAACTCATGCTGAGCTCCGGCGAATGTGGCGTTCGATACGATCTTGAGGTTTCTGCGCTGAAGGGCCCATCCAGGGAGGAGCGATGTGTGCCTGATGATCCGTGTTTCGGCCACGAACTTGGCGGATAGGATTGTGGTGCTCTGATAAATAAGGGTCATCATTATTGTAAGCGATACAGGTACAAAAAATAATTACCGTTGATACGATGTAGACACTGATCTTTGCCTTGGCCACTGAGTGGCCTCATGTCTGGTATCGACGGCACACTCGTCATCCATCTTCAAGCGTTCCAGTACCGCTGCAGAGTCGTACGTAGAAATCCCTCGCAAGTCTTCGAGCGCAGAAATGGGAGGCAGTGCATATGATGTAGTGCTTATGTGCTTTGGAGGAGCCAAAGGTTGGATCGGAGGCAAGACAATTTGGTCTCCGGGGAACTTTCCATTTCGACTATCATGATGCATATCCTGTAGAGAAATTGAAGGAATATCTAGCGAAACCGAGTCACTAGTTGCAACTGAAGGTTTGCGAGTAGGCAAAGACGGTGGAGCGGGGTAAGGGGAATATCGCGAGCGCGCGGAGCGCTCGCGCATAATCGGAGATGCAGAAGAGGAGATATGCAGAGGCGGATTTATGGGCTGCGGATGGGAGTAAGATGACGGATCCCTGTACATCATCGATGGAAGGGAAGCTGGCTGTCCTGAGGGCAAATAGTGCGCTGATGAATTGGTGTGGGCACCTGGTCCTGCAGCGGGAATGGCCCATGATGTTTGCGAATCGCGAGGAACAGGTGGCGCAGGCGCGACTACTTGGTTGTTCCGGCGCGATCGCCTCCGCCCGGATGCAGTGGATACCACTTGACCATAGCCTGGTTGGTCCGGGGAGAGACACGTGCTTGGGAATGTGGGCCTATAAAAAATGAGTCAGCTATCCTAGGATAACAGTGCAAAAAAAATGTACCCGAAAAGAGGTACCAGATCTTCACGAATTGGCCAAGCCACTCTGAAATCAAAATCAAAGACTGCTCCTAGCTATGGAGCTCACAAGCTTACCGTCGTGAAAGTCGGAGAGCGACCTAATATGGGGTAAGCACTGCTGTATATAGGAAGCGGGAATGCTCACCTCGTAAGGCATCCATGTTCCTTGAATTTTTAAATATCCTCCCCGTACACGGCGGATAACGGGGGCCAAGTCAGGCTGTGAATCGATCATTTTCACAATGTCGGCTTGCTTGCATGTGAGACACAAGCTGCAGGAGGAGGGTCATGGTATACTCACCCTTTGAATTGCCGAGAGCTGAGATCGCGGAGGGGGTAAGTAACTGAACTACCATGTGAGTGTAAATCTCTCACCTTTCCAAATGCCCGTCCAGAGAATATACCCATCGTCAATGTCCATCATAATCCATTGACCAGTTTAGCGGGTATTCATATACAGGACTGAGAAGGAGTTGAGGCTCGCCGTGTGAGGCAGGATAGAAGGAGTGCTTACATGTAACCTCTTGGGTCATTACTTGTGATATAGCGGCCTTTGCTGACCTGGTGGTTAGGACTTGCGTACGGACGAAATCGGGGACCTTGTTGAGGCATTGAAGGTGAAGATGCCATGGAATCCTTTGTGCAGAATATGAATGAAACGAGGATGAACTAAATAGGAAGTGTGGCTCACCGGTAGTACATTGGAAGACATTATCGAGAGAGCTCAGGAATGGAAAGTATTCCGGGGGAAAAGTGGGGACCAACGGGGAATATAAAATAATTTTGAGGAGACCAGGAACTTGTTATAAGTTATGTCTGCGGATGATGAGTCAGAATTGAATTGATGGAACTGATGATGGGCCACGTCGTCGTCGTTTTGGATGTTACTAGTATCTAAGTAAATGGTTTCTGCCGCATCGACGCTAGTAGTTGACATATATACCTAGATAGCATTACATGAATGCCGTATATAGACCTGTTACATGCGTAGACCGGCCCAAGCAATCGCGCGAGGCACGCTTCCCCGACGGCAACCCTCGGCACCGGCAAGTTCAAAACGATCATACCCAAATTTGGCATCAGAACCTTCCATTCTTCTATTGCCCTGCCAGTGTTCTCGAGAAAGAATTCTTGTCACATTTTCTAATAAACCTTGACAACTTTCTATCTCACTAGAGAGCGCTGGCAATGACATTTCCTCACGCTTCCGTGGTCTCCGTCTGCCATAGCCAGCCGTCGCCTACTATCACAGCCCATCACGAGGATACCTCTCTGACGGCACCAACCTGCCACTTTGTCACACTCTTGTCAACTAAAAGGCCGCATCAATCGTGTTATGGAGGGAGTGCTGCCGGAAGCCTCATGAGGCACATTTGACGTTCAACCAAAAAGACAACCGAACAAGGTTTGTACACTCCCGGCAGAAGCATTCAGCCATGATTTTCATGGAGACACTGCGGACAATAACACCACTTTTGGGTGCAATGAGTGTCGAGGTCGCGGGTATCAATAGCTATCAAATCTATATGGCACTCCCGGCCTTTCTTTAAGCTCCATGCGACACGCGCGTCAAATTTGACCACAGACTCACATGGCCCTATCAGTGACGCCGCCCACGGACTTACTTTACCCGCTCTGGAGTTGAAACAGGCCATCAGAATCCCAGCATCACAGTCTCAGAGTACTCGCTCCGCATATTATCCTCGAGACACCCTTTTCTAATTATTTACATAAATGAGCCCACCCTCGGAAACGTACTACATAATCCCCGACTATTCCTATTTCAATATACTGTGCTGACAAATGATTCTAATGAGTCGGACCTGAATCAATGAACGCTCCCTCGGGAGGTTACTCCTCACCTTGTTATGAGAGCAATATGCCCTTATTTGGAAGCGAGCTTCGATCAGCTCATGGGTGCCTCAGAAGAGCGAAGCGTCGATCACAAATTGGTAGACCTCGAAACGTTCCGGATTCACCCTCAACGTATTTTGGATCCAGCGAAACCAGGTGAAACCCCGGAACAACGACCCGGCATCCTGGAGAATGCCTTCGGTACCGAAAATACACGCAAAAATAAGCGTAACATAGGCACGATCGCACGACAACTACTCCTCATACGGACACTTTTTCTCGTCTACCCCAAGCATCACAACAAACACAGCTCTATTGACATATCCTTATACATGTGCATCTAGTAAGGTCCAGCACCGTGTCCATATCCTTTCGCAGCAAAATTGCACAGTACACGCCGAGCCTCGTCTCCGCCACCTTTGCTTGTAGTATAGATCACGTTACTAAACTTGAATCCGTTGAACTGGCTCGCAGCGCATATAGTATATGCACCCATATTGTCAAAACCAAGCCAGTCCCCAATTTGAAGGGCCTCTGGCAGTTCAACTGCCTTGCACACGCAGTCAATAGAGTCACACGTCGGCCCCCATACGCTGCAGAGTGACAAAGGCTCCGAGGGAGAGATGTGGAACGATCCGTCAAGGGAAAGGACGTAGGGGTTCACGGTCTGGTGATCAAACATGATGCAGTTGAACGCGCCGTACACGCCATCGTTGATGTAGTCTGCGCCACCAGTGTAAGTTTAGTGACGGTATGAGAAGGTTATCCACATACACATGACGCTTGGTTCAGTCCGAAGTTAGCTTCGGATCCAAGGGCTCCAATGAGTTTTCGATCATCGGCGCCCTGCGTGCGATGATGTTCGCAGCAAGACTAAATGCTCTAGACACATAAAAACGGCCAGGCTCCGCAATTAGCCTGATACCTTTTCGGTCAGGGAAGTATTGATTAATGGCGTCGACCAAAACAGATGCGGCGGCTTCAAATCGTGCATCTTCAAAACCGCCGCCAACATCTAGAAGGCTGAATTGATAACCAACTTGAGACCCCATAATGAAGACGTCGCGGGCGCGCCTAATGGCATCCCCGTAGATGGCTGGGTCATAGCACCCACTTCCCACGTGGAAACTGACCCCAATCACGTCTAGCCCGAGCTCCTTAGCCTTCGACAAGAGGCTGGGAACAACCTCAAGGGGTGCTCCGAATTTGATACCGAACCGACAGATACTTTTGGAATCATCCGCGAGAATACGAACGATAAGTTTTGCACCCGGGTGTGCACGTGCAATTTTGTACAATTCATCAGCATTGTCGAATGTCATAGTGTTAACGCCGGCTCTTGCAGCGCTCCGCACGAAGGAAGTTGCTTTACAAGGGTTGGCGAAAATGATCCTCGATGGATCGACACCGCCAATGCTGAGGACCTGGGAAATTTCCCCATTGGATGCGCAGTCAAAGCCAGCCCCCAAAGCAGCGAGAAGCCTGATAACGTATGGATCCGGGTTGCACTTGATCGCTAAGGACTTGGTCAGAAGTTACAGGAGTTATCCAAGGCGCCCGTACAGACCGTAATGCGGGGTAATCTCTGGAAGATTCTTCATCCATCGCTCATGTTGGCGATAGACTTGGCTCAGATCAGCCACGAAAAAGGCTCTTTCTGCATCAACCTCGTTGGCACCAGCCCGCATTGCGGCATCTATGATGCCCTTGCGAAGATGGATTTCGGGGTGTCCCCTAAACAGTGGGGGGAGACAAGAAAATATTTTGTCATCATCTAGCCGATTCTCTCCTGCGATGTCATTGGTTGCTACGTCAATCAATGCTGACAGGTCCTGGATCACGGGGTCGAAAGAGGCGTCTGAATTTCCTGGTAATTTTTGGAAGTTGCTTGAAATGAAGTGGTCGAGTGGGTTCAAAGCAGAAAGTATTTCAACCGGAGACATCAGAAGATGGTCCGTGGGTGATAGAACTGTGTGATCGGACTTGTCTATAACGGAGTTTTGACCGCAGCCGGTGTGGATGGCTGGAGTTCTTTTCAAAACCTCGAATTACCGAACCAGAACCGCTGGTCTCTGAGGAACCACGGGCTAGTACGGCAGTAAAGGGTCCTCTTCAGTAAGTGGTGGGTTCCTCGCTCCCTGTCCAGCGAGGAAAAGGCTTGAAGGGTAAGGTAATAATAATAAAATCAATCGAAAAGGAAACTGAGACGAGAGTGGAAAAAGATGAGGTAGGCAAAGGAAGGAAGAGAGTCCTGTCAAGGAGGTTCGCCTGAACCGAGGTTTAAAATCAAACGCCATCACAGCATGGAGCTTTTAGCTTACCACGAACGGAAGACCACCTGGCAGTGCGGTGGAAAGTTAGTATTGGTTGATATATTAGGAGAAATGAAGGACGTACTCGAGGGTCAACAGGCGGAGATCACTATTCCTTTCCTGATCAGTAATGATGATACCGAGAGTCTCTGGAGTCGCCGTTATAACGACTACAACGAAGATACGCGATTTGCTGTTGGCAAAGGCTGATTTGCGGTTGGCCTGCAAATTGCCAATGACTCGTTGAATTGAAAGAAATTTTGGTGATCCATTGGAAGTTCCGATGAGCCAAATCATTACGTAATTCCTACCCATCGCTGTGGTGCAACACCGACACAGCATTTGTGTGACGTAGTTCCGAGTCATAACACCGCCGCTACGTTTTCATTCCTCCACCTTCTTCGAGGACTCTTCTATGACAAGATCATATAGATTTGCGCCTTAGAAGCATTCCTCGATGGAAATTTACATAGGGTATCCTCCATTAACGCTGGTCGGTCGGTTCTTCGGACTAGTAAGCAATTCTTGCACTCCTTTTGTTCACGCCTGCGATCTGAAGTCCGAATAGATCCAAGAAAACGAGATGCATTCTAAAGCACATGCACCTCGTCTGTCTGCTGCGGGGACTGAACTCGTGGAGCTTGTGGTCATTGCGGTGCCTAGACATGTCAGATTCACTAAACAACAGAGTGGAACCTAGATTCCCAGTACCTCGAACAAGCCAGAATCCCACAGAAGGATATAAACAGGTGTGTTCCTTGCTTTCCGTCGAAGACGCTTCTTCGCCGCGTGTTCTCGTCGCTTTGGTCCGTTATAGCTGAGATCAGTATAGATCTCGCTTCCACTTCCCTCTATTGACGGAACGCGAGGTAACCAAAGATAAATTTCTCCCCACGATTATAACACTACGCCCTCCTCGGCGAGCTGCCATTGCAGGGCAGCGTGAGCTCTCGTGAAATCCTTGTTTAGCAGTATTTCTCCGATCGGTAGGCGATGACATCCCTCCTGAAATGCTGACAGGTATAGTTTGAATTCACGGTCTTCCATTTGAGACCATTCCCATGACCTCTCCACTGGTTCTTGTGCAACATGGTACTTATATGTTCCATTGTCAGAATGGTTGTCCCCATTTGAGACTGAACCTTGATTCTGACATGTCCATAACAAGTAGTTCTTTCTGCTGGGTCACATCATTTCCTGTTTCCCCCGTCTTGGGCGTCATGCTTATTTGTGCATGCACAACAACGAATGGAGCTTGTTCTTAGAAGTGGCTTCAGAAGCTACGTCGGTTTCCTTCACGAAGCTTCGAGCCTCGAGATGCCTCGAGTTGTTGACGGAAAGAAACGTGGTATCATTGCCCCAAAATCCCCATTCAGCGTTATTTTCCAAAGTGATCTTAGCACGAGCAACGGACTGCAACGGACCGAGGTCCACCCATATGCTTTTTAGGTTCAAAGGCGCCGTTATAATATGTGAACTTCGTAGGAATCGTCCGGACAAACAAATAACGTCGTTTTGGGCAATGCGCAACCTTGTGCAGCGAGGGAGAGGAAATGCTTCGGCTAGCGTAGTGTATTATCCCCGGGGTGTACAGCCGACACAGGCCCGGGTCGAGGTCGTTTAACGGGGCGGTATAGCCATAGCGGTTATGTCCATTCCACGAGTCTGTCTGTGGCGGTAATTCTCGACTGCAAATGAAATCAAGGGCGTGACTGCTATCTACGCAGGAACCTTGCGATAAAGATTTGCGCTGCTCAGTATTTGTACGCGGTTGGCGTAAAACATCCGATGGATTGAAATGCTGGCACTTTATACGCCGTAAGATCTCCGTCATATATTGGCGACTCGGACAATCCTTTGATCACTGTACGAAAAGTGACAGGTAGATCGGAACATTCCATGGCGCCAGGGCCAAGCGGAATCAACAAAACAATTGAGTGTCTCTCAGGATATTCCGTAAAGGTGATAGGGACGCGGACCGCCATATATCCCGCATCTACTTGACATTGGTGACCAAAGACTGAAGAAAAATACTTTGTATAAGCCGTCGGATAAAATTCTCAATCACTAGCGAGGATGTGCCCAAGGAGCACGGGCAGCCGCGGTGGCAGGTGCGTCGTGCGACATTGACGGCGCGTGACGCTGATCGACGTGGGTATC
The DNA here is from genome assembly GCF_016647635.1 of Suillus subaureus. NCBI lineage: Eukaryota > Fungi > Basidiomycota > Agaricomycetes > Boletales > Suillaceae > Suillus > Suillus subaureus. The sequence goes on from NW_024538563.1 coordinate 42,969, forward strand.
CCATTCCATCAGACCACCCAGGGGTAGATGCTGAACTACTACTCTCTTGCCCAGAACTTCCGCCTGAGTATAGTTCAATCAGAAGGTCCGATATGAAGAATGAAGGGTCGTCACCTCAAACATCTTAAACAACCCATTGTGAACTTTCCCCCAATTAGGAACCCCAATGGCGATTGAGTGAAGCTGAGACGAGTGTTCGTAAAACGGTCCATGTTTGACCTGATGAATCCGCATAATGGACATGAAGTATAGGTTGCTTTGAGGAAGCGGGGGGTTTAAGACGGAAGCTACAGTAATATCCGTCTGGTCTGTGTGGTAAGAGGTCACATGCAAACAAAATTAAAAGAATGGACTAAATTAGAAAGTGGATTATCATACCTCGTAATTGTCCGCTTCCAAAGATATATCCAAGGAAGGTATAATCGTCGAGTCCCCAAACGCCATGGCTCCCTGCAGGCTCCAACTTGTAGACATCCTGGAGCTTCCAGCACAGTTGGAGATAGCGTACGAAAACGCTGAGGACCAAATGTCGCTCTTCATCTGGGTCAGGTTGGAGAAATCGTATGAGGGTCAGGCAAAGAAGGAAGATAGCGAATGATGATTCATGACCAGTCCCGTAGTCCATCCTCAGGAATGATCCAAATGACGTGAGCAAGTAAGGCTTCAGATACGGAGAAGCGGAGGCGAACTTTTCGCCAAGCAATTTTGAAAGAAGTTCATCAGAGCGCTGGAATACCGTTATTGCAGTGAGACACTGTTGTCACGCATGTCTGATGCCGACTCGCCTCCTCTAAGCGAGCGCCCCATGTACGAAACGCAAGATTACCAAAGCGCTGAGGAGTCTGAAGGGGCGGAATTTGATCAATCCAGTTGCTTAAGGTATCCAGGAGAGCAAGTATTCGCTCGATTTCCTGTGAACTCGATGAATCAAATAATGATGGCGCAGTCATAATTGCGGACCTGGCTCTGTTTTGGGGGGTCCACAAGTGGAAGCGTGCAGTCAACCACTGCTTCACTCAGCCGATGGAGGAACAACAAATAATCTGCATAACCCTTGGTGGATTTCCAGACTTCCACATCGTGATCGGTTCGGATTTTCAGTTCCGGGAGGACTTGCGAAATGGGCAGCTCAATCTGTCTCAATGGCAAAAGCTTGGTCTGTGAGTTTAATGGCATATCGATAGTGTAGTGTACGTCGTTCTTGTCGTACACAATAATGCGCAATGCAATCACGCATCTATTACGTAATACGCGTTCCTCACCTGACATTTCGCCACGTTCTCGCCCTTAACGCGACGCTCAGAAGCTCCTGACGGTTGACCCCAACCACATTGACTCGGACCTGCAACCTGCATAAAAGCGCTTTCTACGGAAGCCAACCCTGTCCACCTTCTGATGCCTCCATTCGACGACTGGAACACCATTGACGAAGAAGAAGAAGAAGAGCTACAGGACGCTGCAGTGAGTGCTTCCTGCCAAGTTAAGACCATCATCCAGAAGGTTCACGCAAATATACCCTAGTTTTTCGAGGGGAAGCGTGATGTTATCCTTTTTTGCATTGATTGCTCAGAATCCATGCATGAACTTCGAGATGACCCTAATTACGAAGATGTCAAAACATCTCACCTATTTACTGCCCTTGAGGCAGCCATGCAGATTCAGAAAAAGAAAGTCGTAGTAGGCCCAAATGATTCTGTTGGCATCGTGCTATTCAATACAGTGAGGTTTGCGCTGTACCACATCGAGTCTTTGTTCACAATTGGTCATGGAAGGCTCGCTCTTCTGAGGCAAAAAATCACGCTACAGAAATCAAGAAGAACTCCTTCGTTTATCAGCCTATTACGCTCATAAGTGCCCCAGCCATTCAAGAACTGATTCAACTGTTGGATGGTTTGTCATGTTGACCGTCGTGTAACGCTTGAAACTCAACGTTGTGCTCCAAGCTGCTCGAGAAGATCCAGATCTACTCAAATTCACGTTTCCTCCAATTACAGGAAAGAAAATGCCCATGGGTGATGTATTCACGAGCTGCAACTGGGTTTTACGTGACGGGTGAACATGACGCAGTCTAGTGAATAAGTATCACCAGCTTATCCTGTTCATTCAGAGCACCGAAGACAGCTTCAAAACGCGTTTTTTTGATCACAGATGATGACAATCCACACCCAGGAAGCAAGCAGCTTGTCACCTCTGCTCGGACCACCCTTCTAGTACGTCTATCCCCATAAAGTGCACGCCTGGCTAATTCGAGTCATAAGGATTTGACACAATCAGGGGTTCAAATCGAACCGTTCTTCATCGCCACTCCTGAGAAGCCATTCGAGCCAACCAAATTTTACTCGGTGAGAAGCATCTGCACTAGTTCTCATGGTTGGCTAATGGTTTTCCAAGTCCGTTTTATTGCCAAACGTATTGAATGACGAAGACGAAGATACTGGTGTTCTTCCTGAATCCATATCCATTACGCGTATCGATGATCTTCTGTCTCAAATGCATTTTCATGAGGTGCCGAAACATGCCATCTTCAGCATTCCTTTCCAACTAGCAGACGGATTTGTGATCAGCATCAAGGGGTTAGTGATTCTCCTGTCAGCTTACTGGACTTTAACATACTTGCTGCAGTTACGGGCTGGTTACAGAACAGAAGAAAGGAACTTACAAGTACTTCGTTGATCTCGGCGATCGCATGGAAGTAGCCAACAGCCGTACGGTGTACGTTGACGAGGTGCTGCATTAATTTGGTATCGTGTGCTAGCGTTAATCATTGGCATGACAGGATCAACAAGCGGAAGTGGACAAAACCGAGATGGTCTATGGGATGAGTCTTGGTGCCGCCCCTGTTGAAGGTGTCAGCGACGACGAAGACGAAGGAGCTGATACTGATTGTCGAGCTGTTCCATTGGGGAAAAGAGTATGTGTCCTTGATTTTCTTCCTTTAGTGTTAACCTCGCGTAGCCCTTTTATACTGCAGATGAGATCAGGTCTTTCCGCACCCTGGACCTTGAACCGAGTGTGTTGTGGATATCAGTCTCAGAGTTGTTTCTCACATAAAACCAATAGGCATCAAGTTACTTGGTTTCAAGAATCGTACAGAACTAGCTTTCGAGGACAGTATCAAACACTCTGTATTTATCTATCCCAACGAACTAGTGCGTTTGCTTCTTGTTTTAGTTTGTTCCAAAATGACTATGCAATGTAGAAATACTCAGGAAGCAAGCGCACATTCGCCGCTCTCCTGAAGAAAATGATAGAGAAGAAGAAGATTGGTCTCGTCCTGGCACTCACAAGACGTAACGCTGCTCCCGTTTTCTGTGCAATGCTTCCGCAAGTAAGTTTCATATTTTATTATTTATCGTGGGTCAATTGTGCCTCTGCCTGGCTAGGCGGAAAGTGGCGAAGAGGGGGGATGGAACGAGCCTGCAGGGTTTCATCTTATCCCTTTGCCGTTTGCCGACGATATTAGAGCAGCACCGCTGGAGGAAGCGTTCCGAGGTGTGCCAAGATGTATCAGATTCTAACCTAGAGCTAAATTGTCGCATAGCGCCGGATGAGCTTAAGGATGCCGCAAGGGTCTGGATTGACAAGCTCTGTGTTAAGGACGGAGCATATCCACCGGATTCCTATCCTAATCCCGGTCAGTCAAGGTTCCTTCCGAGTCATTCGCTATAATAAACTTGACCTGTGCTTACAGCCCTTGCATATCACAATGCACAGCTGCAAGCAAGTGCCTTCCGTGAAGAGTTTGATCCGGAAGCCTTCGAGGATCTTACGCGTCCAAAATATGATATGATTCACAAGGTGCGTGGATTATACTCACGGGTATACATTCTCCGATCTAATTTTGCACCAGCGCGCTGGGAATCTTATGAAGGAGTGGAAAAGGGCTCTTCTGACCGACGAATCCGCGAACGTCGTGCCCGTGACCACAGGGTCCAAAAGGAAGGCTGTACGTGCACCTGTTATTGTGATGAGACTGTCTGCTGATCAGACTGCGCAGGACGTGTCAGTTGACGAGGCGGAAATCCGCAGTAAACACGAGGTTGGTGCCTTGGCCAAGGTGGGTACTTTGAATAACGATCCGATGCAATGCCTAATCTCAACATCGCTGCAGCTCCGTGTGGATCAACTTAAGGTATCATTTGGTTGTCCCTGATCAAGCTTCATCCCACTCATTTCCTCCTAGGACTTTCTCAAGAGCAAGAGCCAGCCGGTGTCAGGAAAAAAGGCTGAGCTAATTGATCGCATTGGCGATTGGCTGGATGCTCACTGAGCGATCGCGTAAGGAAGCCGGATTTCTTTCTTATTTACGGTTGTGCATCACGTGTTGATTGCAGCTTCCTAAGAAATTACTGTCCAATACCTATATTCTTGTACTTGTACTCAACTACATAATATCCTTGTATACATGCATGATGCGACTTGATTGCGACTTGACGTTGTCTCTTCGATGAGTGTGCCCTCAAGAGTGCCCTTGAATAGCCTTTCAAGAATGCCACGGCCCGAGTTAGCACCGATAACGCCATCTTAGACAATCTAAGTCAGCACTCTCAATAATTAACAATTTTATTATCTCACAGGACAACGTAGCGGCCAACTCATCCTCGCTTTTCACGCATAACGGTCTCACTTGGTCACCGAATCACTACTATCGCATTAACTGGATAGCAGTATGTCCACACTCGAGAATCTCGTTGACATCCCGAATACTTCCCAATTTCAAGAGCTGCTCTCGAAGGATCTCAAACGTATATCACTAATCTACTTCTGGACGTCCTGGGCTGAGCCATGTGTACAAATGAATCAGGTTGTGGAAGGGCTAGCGAAGGCACATCCAAAACTCCTCGCACTCAGGGCAAGTACCTACTAGGACCTTATCAAGCACCACAAGATTGACGACATAACACCAGGTAGAGGCAGAAGAGCAAGCAGATATAACAGACTCCTTTGACATCAACTCCGTTCCGACATGCTTGGTTATCCAGGTGAGTATTCTGGAAATCTCCTCTTCCCTGAATGTGACTAAGCGAACGTCAAAGGGCCATGCTTTACTTGCCCGAATCGAAGGTGGAGATGCGGCCCAGCTTACAAAAACGATCACAGAGTGCTTGGGAAACAAGTCCTCCGTAGCTCCCCAGTCAACGACATCTCAACCTCCTACCCCTGCTCTATCTTCCGAGACGCCAGAACAGTTAGAAGCTCGTATGCGTGGTATCATGAATCAAAGCGCAGTGGTCCTGTTCATGAAAGGGGAGCCAGATACGCCTCGGTGTGGATTTTCCAAGACTGCCGTGGCGTTGTTGAGGGAGAAAAAGGTTGCATTCACCCATTTTGACATTCTCGGTGACGACAGTGTGCGGCAAGGTGAGTTTATGCAGGGTTTGAGGGATATCGTTTAATTGATCTTTTATTCCCGGGTAGGTCTGAAGAAACTGAACGATTGGCCCACCTTCCCACAGTTCATAGTAAAAGGCGACTTTGTGGGAGGATTGGATGTAGTCAAGGAAATGAAGGAGTCGGGGGAGTTCGAAGAGGTTTTCTTTACTTGATTCTGTGGCTGATCTGTACGGTTAATAAAAATCTAACTATTGAACAGATGCTTCTTGATACTATCTTGCTGTCATACGACAGAAATGGCAATAATTTGATTTGAAGAGAGTTTGCAATCCACACGCATACATTGAATTCAAATCACCAAGGACATCAGACATGTGAGTTAGGTTCTCATACTAGGACGATTATTCTCACAATAGGGGTGTAGCTTCCAGGAGAAGATCGCTTATCTGGTGAACAGTTCGGTAAACGATCCCTGCATGTCGGAGACTACGAGTACGAGCTATTATGAAACACGTCCCCTCGCCCGCACATCGCCGCCCGTTGCGCTTAATCTCCTCGGTCTGACCAATGTGCTTATGCCTTGCCTGAAATAATTATAGTTCCTGGATGGGTCCCTCAAACAACTCACCATTTTGGTACCGCAAGCAATGCACCCGGGATCGAGGGACAATTCGCCAGTAGGACTTTAGCGAAGCCGTGTCATCCGTCGGTCTGTGTGGCTTCGTGGTAAGGTCACATGTTTCGTATCATCATCTCTGCAGAATTGCTTATGAAGATCCCGGCTTGATAAAATGAAAGTGTCGCAATTTTCTGTGGGGACAATATAGATCACCGAACAGATAAACGAAAGGACTGATACTTCAGTCATCTTCCGCGAGGTTCGCCGCGAGTGTGGGCTCCTCAGCCTGTAAGATTATTCGATTACGGCACTCACGCGGTCCCTTTCTAATCGGTGTGGTAATGATGACCTACCAAGATGGTCAAGGCCAACAAGTGGAGCAGTGTTATCATAATTAAGCATCCTTCTTCCTCGAGGCACGTTCGTCATCAGAGGCTTCGGACTCTGGTTACCTGATGATCCAGCCGTATAGGAAAACTAGTGATACACGTAGAAAATGTCGTATAATTTTCCTGAAAGCACCAGGGTCTCACAGTTTCCAGCTAGGAGGTGAATCAGGATACAAATAATTTGCGTATGTAATTGAGATGGTCGCGTGACGTCACGCGATCAGTAATTCTTGATAGATAAATAGAGGCAAATATTATTATGCGATAACTGTTACTCATGCGAATTCATCCCAGCCCTGTCGCCTCAAGGCCTCAGGCTTTCACCCGGCCTGCGGTCACGGTTATTGTCTATATAAAGGATCGGATTGCCTTTCTGATTGTCCGTGACTTTCTCGCTCTCATTGCATGTCATGACCCGTCATCCCATTCACAGCACGCATCCGAGTCCTCAAAGCCCTCCATGCCTCACTTGTCGCGTCCTCTTAGTCCTGGACGTGCAAGTTTGTATGCTCAGCAGCCCAAAAAAAGGCGGCGTCCCCTCTTCTGAGACTGTTTATCGGAACATTGAACACATTCTTAACCGTGCTCGCTCTGCAAAGCAACCACCTCGCATCATTCATATCCGCAACTCCGGAGAGTCAGGTGATCCAGACGCACCGAACTCCCCCGGCTGGCAGCTCGTTTTTCCACCACTTGAGCACGAGTTCGTTATCGACAAGTTGAAAAACAATGCATTTGCCGGAACAAAACTCGCTGAACTTATTCCACGTGACGCTGAACTCATAGTTATCGGCATGCAAAGCGATTACTGCGTGCGTGCTACTTGTAGCGCAGCCTTGGCTAGAGGGAACACCGTCATCTTGATCAAAGAAGCACACGCAACCTACGATCGCATTGAAGTGTGGAATGGTGGTATGGTCACAGCCGCCCACGATGTGGAGTCGGAAATAGAGGTGGAGTTGGAGGAAGCTGGGGTCAACCTACTGTGTATGTCGGATGTGCCGCACTTGTTCAGCGACCGGTGACACGCATTTGCGAGAGTGATCGCGAAGAGCTTACGTCCAACTCATTCCTTTCTGGCCGTCATGCTATTTGCGATGTGAGTTTTTCTCTAGTCCGCGCCTCGTTGTACCTAAACGAGGAGAGCTGATTACTCACAATACTTGAAGCTTTACTCCGTTGGATATTGGTTTCCGTTTAGAAGTCTCATGGCTGATATGATGGTTTGGATGATGATCTTGTAGTGGGCATGTTGGTCATAAGTTTGATACCGATATTACATTGTCACTTAGAAAAGTTTATGATAAGTTATGATAACTAGATGTCACGTGAGAATGATAACCACCTGCCCTTGATTGTCAACCAGTGACAGCCACCGCAGCGGTGAGTAGGATTTGAATCCAGGCAGCTGCGTATATGTACCATGAGTCGTCGCGCTCGCAGGTTCATAATTTAACCTCAAGCTAACCACCTTCCACGTAGTGACTCCCAGGCGTCCGAGTCCGTCGTCATGTCCTTGTTGACCCAAGTTGATCCATACAAGCCGCTGGCTCTCCAAACGGTGTTTTCATCTCTCAAGGCTGTGTTGGATTGACCTAAAGTGCTTAGTCCCAGAATCAGCGAGTGAAGCTCAGCACCGAGGCACCCTTCACGCCCACATATATTCAGGCCTCACTCACCCAATCAGGAGATCCACAGGGAATATACACAAATCGTGTTAAGAATAGGCACATCGTCCTAGAAAACCCTGCTCGTGCCAGCAACGCACAGAAAGAACACAACGCAAAGAAAGCAAGAAGGGAATTGGAAAAGAGGAAGAGAAAAACTGCTGCGCTAGGACGGAGACCAGCAGACGCAAAAGGTCTCTGGAAACTCGAGAATGGGGCAGAAAAGTGATCATTAAGAATTTGAGCGCTATGCGCTTGTCTGCTGACCATCCATCTGCAGATTTGATCTATTCCTCCCACTCCATCAGTTATGGATGGGATACATGTCCGAACTCTTAGGGCTCTCGCCTCCGTCTTCCGTTCCAGTCACCGAAGCAATGCCCAGCGCATCATCAATGCACCCAAAGTTGGTGAAGGCCGACTTCCACGGTTCTCTATTAACAGGTATTCAAGTCCAGTCGTTATTTGTTCATATACTCACTTGTTCTGTTCACTTCCCAGTTCGTCAGAGCAAGAATCCTTGTTTAGTCGGCCTGTCTGGTATCGTGATCCACGAAACTGAGAACGCTTTCAAAGTAATCACTCGCAAAGATCAACTCAAACGTGAATAAGTACTCCCATTTCTCGCCTTTCAATGTAGTTGTGACGCAAAAATCCAGTGATTCCAAAACAGAACTCAATCTTCACGCTGGCGGTTCCCTTATACTCTACATTGCTCCAAACGCAATTCGAGCCAGTAGAAGCTGTCGGCTCTGCGCTGAGTGGTCAATGTTCAGGAACTGTCCTGGATGCTCCGCATATCGCTTTCGATCTGTATGGCAATCAGTTCTGTTTTCGATCTGCAGATCGTGCGGGCCGGAAGTTCAAGGCAAAGGAAACAATAGAGTTATAAATCAATCTAGGGTCGAAGACATTGGTACCTGATAAGCGTTTTCTCAACTACGATAACTGTTCCGCCGTATTGCTATACATTGCACATCCTCTAACACACTGTCAACCAGATCCAGCCTGGTATACCTTTCCCCAAGCGAGTTCCTGGAATCTGCAGAAGCATTCGGAGTTAGAGATAGTAAGTGACTATTTTAGGAAAACCATACTTGTCATACAAAGACAGCACACCCGCACCAGCCACACCACGAAGGATATTTGCACCTGCCCCAGCTTTCATCGTGCGTGTTAGACTGTTAACTGTATCCCTTCAGCGCACTTGACCTACCGAACAACGACCTTATACCCTCTTTAGCCATTATATGCCGGCCAGCGTCAATAAAGGATTTATATTGTACCTACACCCATTAGTAGGTCGAGACATGCTCAGCATACGAGTAAGATGGTCTACCTTTTCCCCGGACGTCATCATCATCCGTCTCCTGATGGTGTCAAGTGGGTATGCAGCCAATGCCGCTCCCTGGAGACTTATGTTCAAGGTCATCATAGCCATATAACTGTCGACTCACCGTCGTGCACATCCAACCCACAGCAAAAGATGCAAGAAAGTTACCGCGCAAACTTCCTACTAGCAACGTGTCTCTAATTGTGTCATACCCCCCAAAGCTGTTCAAGGCATCACTAAACATTTATGCCGGAGTAAGAATTGTGAACGCACTAGAGACCTCGATATACGCAGATGCCGACCACGCTGGGTACGAATCCTCTGTACAAGCCGACAATCCCGTCGGAACGGAGGGTCTGCCTGTATACGTCGATCAAACCGGAAAATTGGCGTTGGCCTCCTTTAGCGGAACTCTTGCCGTCAGCAGATAATCGTGTGCGGGCGCTGCATCATTATGGCGTGAATGCCTGTTTGCATTCCACAATATCGTGGACGTACTAATCAAGTGAATACACGAAGACGGAGGAAGATGCTCCAGCGGCTGCTCCACTGGCGATGTTTCCTGACAACTCGTCTCGGCCATTTATTCGAAAATGCTAAGCAACATTTTTCATACCAAGAACCCATAAACCGAATTGTTCTGATTTTTTGAAACCAAACATTTTTTTGAAGCTGTCCTTGAATGCAAAATTCAGGGCCTGGGTAGGGAAGTATCTGAGCACATTCGTCCCATTACCCCTCCACACTATCCCCGTTTGAGATGAACATCATGAACGGCTGTACTAAGAAGTTTACAGCGCACAGCTGATGGCCCCTTCTTCCGAGACGGTCCGCTTGAAGCAGTCAGTGATGCCCTTGTAGGGATGGTCGAGCCTTCCAGAAGCAATCATAGCTCCCTGATTCTGTATAAGGAGTTTGATGCGTTCAATGGGAGCGGCTGCAGTCTTCGATATAGCAGCTGCAGTACCTCCCATCATGAAATCGACTGATTGGCCGAATTAGTGAGGGCGTTAACATCAGCCTGAAAAGCATACCAAAGAAAGCAGTGGCGTCGGTGGGCTTTGTGCTAGTCATTTTGACGGAAGTACTTCTCAAGACTAATAGTACTTCATTAATTCCACGGCGTGCTCTTATAGATCAGGGTGGGATGGAAGATACAAAGAGTACTGCACGAGCTCCAAGAAGGCAGTGTTCATACCAACATCGGATTCCGCATTCTCCCGAGCTGGCTGTTTATGTATGAATATCTTTCCAGATAATGAAAAAGTGGCTTCAGTGTCACTTACTAATATACAGCTACATTCAAAGGCATTAGGTTCATGTGAAATGTAATGGACGATGGGCTAGGTCACCACATTGCTGTCAACTCGAAGCGACAATGTCATCCCCCATGGTATTCGGTTTGGCCGTTCTAAGCTCATGGTCAGGTCAAAATTTAGCAATAGTGGCTGGTATAGAGCTGGTTGGAATAGGGACTGCCACAACATTGTGCCAGTGGTTCTTACAGATATTGGTCATTGCGGTTTCGGGGGTGTCATCAACTCCCGACGATTTTAACGGATATTAATCATTCAAACTAGGGTGTGATATGGGTGGCCCCGGGTAGATGTAACTTTGACGGCCTACCCACACCGGTCAGAGTATCACGGGTGCGGATGGATCCGTGGGTGGATCCGCAGATGGTACGGGTCACCCGCGGGTGACAATTTTCAAACAGGCCGACCGACGAAGTTCGTTGGAAGGCCACCGAGAGTTGATAACAGTCACAGACCATATCAGTGATTTCCGCCACGTAGTTCTAGTGGTGAATCAGCCGCTGGTCAGACTTGAAGCATGTATGACAGACCTGATCCTTTTACAGAAACGGAACCTGGTCGTGTTCGGAATATGCGGTGCAAAAGTTAATTTTATCATTTACGTGAACAAACGCATTGAAAGCACTGAACAGTGAGTGTCTCTACTTCTCAAGTTCCGAAAATTGGCCGCCACCATCAAACACGTGGCGGATAGGCATTAGAAGGCTGCGATGCCTTTCGGCCGGAGCTGCAGAGATAACGGTGTTTTGGAGCTTCAAACGCACAATTAGTGAGCAAGGAGTCGTTCGGCTATTACCGAGGCGTCCCTTCCGAATCGCTAATGCGGACCTCCATCATCATAGTACTTTGTACATCAGCAAGGGCAGACCAGTCATTACTATGTCTATCGTCATTAACTAATTACATGGACTCTCCTTCTGAATTTGCCCTTGTATACGACATCTTACCACCATTGTTCTAACATGCCTCATTCACGAAACGCGAGCGACACAAGCGACTTGAGCGAGACCATCAGCGAACTTGGCTCTGTCATCGGCTTCAACGGGAACGTGTATATGACCATGAAAAATGCTAGGATATCCACTGTAACTTATGCAGAGCAGACTCGACAGATAATAGAGAAAGACAAGTGGATCAAACCTCCACCAAGCGTGCACGGCGTGGATCCATCCAGGGTTCTAGACACGATGCTGAGAAACATTCACGAAACCGGCGGTGATTGGGCTATTTGTGTGTGTGTAGAGACTTGCGACCAAGTCAACCTCGCGAAGACTTGGTTTATGTATCTCTTATGGCTATGTAAGTTAGAACTTATCATTAGGCTGATATTTGCCAGGTCGGATGTTAATGCGATTTCCCCCTTGGTAATGGCAACCAGGTCTCAGCAGCTATCAGATTTCTGGTCAATCCACGCCGACTATTGACGACACCTATGGCAGCCTTATAAGTGCCAATCATCCCGAATGACGTAGCAGAGTTAGGAGCAATGTACGTCCTACTAGTATAAAAGTGGCTTTTGGCGTTGACTTCAACAAGTTAATTGACGAGACGATTATGGGTGCGTTATTTCAGGTCTCTGGGATGGAGCACACATGTCCGCCGGTTCGGTAACCTTGAATGGAGCGCACATCCTGAAACAGGCCATCAGTGTTTTCACCATGGACTGCGGTGATGATCTGTCTGCGGCTCGCAATCATTCTGACCCGCAAGTTGGATTATGCAGGCACATTCCGCGGCTGTAACGTGAAATATCATTCGGCATCACCCAGGAATGTCCGAAGACACTATTCAAAACATGGAAAGGCTTGTAGACGACCTTTCCAATGATATGATGCTCGAACATAATATCCACGATAATTTTGACAAGCTGAAAGTATACTTCGAACAGACGGAGGTGAGCCTGCATACTTCCATCCTCGCAATGCCGCGTTAGCTCCTGCAGTGGCGTACCACCAGTTTGGTGGTGCCAGTGACAGAAGAATCCGCTCGCCGCGCCAAAATTGACAGGAATGGCTACTGCTTGTTGTTCAAGAGAGCTATCGATTCGACCCCGTTACAACAATGTATAACAAAATACTCCACGTTGTTTATATACTCCAACGAAAATGTGTGTTCTCTCCCCGAAAAATCTGCTAGAAATTTGAACAAATGAAGATATGTGATGAAATGAGGAGGAAAAGAAAAATAATTATATGAACGAAGAGATGCTATGTGGGGTTGCATGCAGAGTACAAATGTCATGGTATATGTACATCCGCGAAACAAAAATTTCGAGGCATAATGTTACTGGCGAGAGTGCTTGTGGTGATATTGACGATGAAAATGATGTTGTTCATAACCTTTAATCATTCGCAGAGTCTGTCAATGTGGATTGAGAACCGTGACCAGCGCGATAATTTTAGGAAGACATACCAGAACTCAATAATATGTTACCTAGTGCTATGATTACAGGGAGGCACTCAAGCTATCACGCAGTATGAGCCTCCGCTGCTGCTACTGGACTCCTCATCCGTAGGCACCGAGGTAATAGGTGATGATTCCTCAAACTGAGGGGTGGTGAAAAATGCAGTGAGAGCAGTGAAGGCGTCCATTTGTTATGAGCGGAGGATGACTTTTGAATAGAGTCAAAGAAAGTACGGCGCAATGGCTCTGAAGGTCGAAGACGGGCGAATGAACCTAGAGAAAAAGAAAGAATAATCACGACATTTTATACGTTCGCAACGGTCCATGGCCGGGGCAGAGTAAAGTTTGGGTGTAGGTACAAAGTTTATCGGAAGCGTGTGGTGAAGTTCCAGTCTAATTGTCTTGACCGCCACCTGCAGCACATTTCGAGCCTCTGACGGGATCAAACAGCTTAGGCGATCGAAGTAGTTCTGTAAACCTATCAGTACAAAAACAATAAGAATCACTTGAAGGGGACCGTGGCCTAAAAATGGAAGGATTGATGATGAAGTCTATGAATTGACAATAAGCTGGTATCGATGGTGAGAGTGGTCCAAATAAGGAAGTAGAACACAGACCAACAAAAAGCAGCTCACGGCCGCCAGTACATAAAAAAGCATGCAAAACTCACCACTTCTACGCGCGAGCGCTACGTCCAGGAATTCAGTACACACACCACGAGTATATGACTACGATGTTGGATAATCTGGGAGATCTAACTGTCGTTACTATCCCGATGCTGAGGAGCACAGCATCGCGGTCGCGGGGTATGCGGCATGCTAGTACAAATATCGAAAGACCCGAATAGATATCGATACTTCGGCCCGGCATATTAACTTCTAGCACACGCTGGAATAATGGCAGCGACGAGTGACTTCTCTATGCTGAAATGGCAATTTTTCGTCTCGCTTGTCATCTGATCACTTCAAAGTTCAGAGACGAGTACCGAGTGGGATCTAAATTGTCCGCAAGTTCCTTGGAAAATACAATAAGATGCACAGAAAACAACATGTCATCATCCTGACTTGGATGAACCTACGCATTTTATGATATTGTATCCCCTTCACGTCTTGGACGGTCGGGGACTTTTGCATTCGTGGATTACCATGATGGTGTCTTTAATCCTGTGACATGAAGTGGTCAATCGTAGGTGTTTGACCAACATATTTTACTTCTAAGAAAGTCCGGTTGTTGTTGTTGTTGTTGTTGTTGTTGTTAAATGTTACGCGCTGATCTGTTCTCAATCCTGGAATGGACGCTCATGATGACGTCAATATTTGGACTCACTTCACCGGCTTCCGGTTGGGTTTCTCATCGACTTAGGCGTGTTAAACAAATATATTAAACAATCTCGTGTACGGATTATCCGGCAATGCAGACACAGAAAAAAACAATAAAGTAAAGGAACAGGTCCGATGAGCTATGATTTATTGCTGATTAAGTTACGTTGTGGAGGATAGCCATCATGCCGCCGCTTGGTCACTCCAGATCTTCAGTAAATTTGCTTTCCATTGGCGCAGGACCAGCTTCACCGCTCTGGGGCATAGAGCTACGTTCTTCGTGGTCACTAGGAGCTTGACCCGCAGCATCAGATACATGTTGGTCATGTGGAGGTCGTCCTTCGGGTGCCTTCTCCTGCTGACGCTTGCTTGGGCGTGACGAAGCCATGCCATCATCATAGCTCATCGACGACGCTCGTTTGTCTGGCTGAGCAGAAAAATCATTAGCGGACATTTCAACCAAAATCAAGATACTTACCGCGTAGCCACTCTGATGGGTACCGTTAAGAGAGTTCCTGGCGGGGTTGGAGTAAGAAGGCGGATCCTTATGATCCTCCTCGTCATCAACAACAGCGTCAGCATCTTCATACAAATCGTCATCATCTTCGTCTTCTTGGTCCTCTTCAATGCTAGACCCATCCTCTTCCTCGTCCTCTTCGTCACTGATATATCCAGCAGAACGGACTGCCGCCTCAACCGGACCTCCGCGGTCCATCTGCTCGCTAGCGACGAGATAACGGGCACATAGCATTCTGACATCATTCCACCATTCCATCATATCCTCATGACTACGAGAACGGAATGACCAAGCATGCTGGCCACCCGTCATGGGCAATTTAAAAGAGCCGTGTTTAGTGGTACCCGTGCCGTCTTTGCGGCCCTCGATATGGAACTTGTGAGACTTTGAAGACGGTGTTGACGGGGGGCCGAGCGTACACGCCGGAAGGAATAATGAAAATATTGGTGTTTGACTGCCTGATTGAGATGGGTCAGACGTCGCAAACTCGTGCAAGAATCCTGCGGGAGTAAGGACATAGTAGGCCTCGCGATAGGTCCTTGTAAACCTCTTCTTGCGTTCAAGATGTCCAGTATGCACGGCTATGACCGAGGTGTCTTCTTTCGAGGGGTACTGAATAGTTTCTGGATTTCGCAGAGGGGTCTCGGGATCAAGAAGATGGTCAGACCTGGCTGAAAATGATATCCACTCCCGGTCGGGCGCAAGTGAGACCATGTTTCGACCCATAGTATGCCAGGTATCTTGCACTGAATTGGTCATTCGAGATCGCCACTCATCATAAGTTTGCCACGCCGACTGAATGGCGCGTACAATTCCTTCCTCGAAGTGGGCAGAATTCTGTTGCATGATAATAATGGATTTCTGAAGAGCATTTTCTTCGTGGACCTGTTTTTGCAATTGTCTCATGACTGCTATGTTGGCAACATAACTGCGACACGTCAAAGGTGCATCTCATCGCAGGAAGCCTTAAAGTGCTCACGGATCACTTTTATTAGTCACGCCCATCGGGGTATTCTTGAAAATGCTGACACTCGTCGCTAGTTCACTGATCATTCTTCCGGATAGCTCGCGTTCTTTGGCAACACTGGTGGCCAATTTACCAGTGTCGTTTTGAACATTCTGGCTAAACTCAGGGTGTGATGCGTACAGTATTTAGGCAGAGTACACACCTTTATGTGCGCTTTAATTTCTACATGCAGTTTCTGTAGATGTTGCACGATGGAGCTATCGATGGTCCGGCCTAGGTTTGCATGTTGGTCGGCGATGACGCGTGTTTTGTCGCGAATGCCGTAATATACGTCCTGATACATTGTCTGAGACATAAAGTGGAGCTAGCAAGGATCTTCATACCTGCAGGCCACCTTCGCCTAGAAATTGATTCCCTGAGCGGAAAGGTACTTGTATTACTGCGCCAAGCTTTGTGTATTCTTTGGCGATGTTGTTCTCAATATCGGCAACGCCTTCAAAGTAACTGATGAGTTGTTTCACAATAGCTTTCCACGAGACGAATCGCTCGATAAGAACATCGGATGGGCGGAGATCCTGCGGGGCAACATTTTTCTTGATGAGAGATTGGTTGCGCGACGCTGTCGAGCCGTGTTTGCTGGTACGCGAAACAGAGGTCGCACGGGATATGGTTGCAGCCTCGTTGTTATACATCGGAGCTCGAGAAGAGAGATTTAATGGAGTCTCGAATTTTGGTCTGCTTTATTACGGTGTCTATCATGCGGTCGACGTCATACACAGCACCTTTTTGGAAGTGCGATGCCTTGTCACACGCACAGGTATGTCACATAATGTTGTCACGCCGCTTTCCAATCCTTACTCACTCTCAAACTCTTCAAGGTCCATTAACATTTTTGAAGGACTACGTGGTCAACATCAAAATGAACTCCGGAATACAGAACATCGTCATTTCCCTTGGTGCGATGCAAGGTTAGCATATATTGTCTCATTCCGGAAGCTACTAACTTTCGTAAAACTCGTGTGACGTGTTCTCAGTTGCCCGTCGAATTCCATTCGATGACCCGGAAGTTCTCAACTATGTGCGGATAGGTTATGTTGCAAGTCAAGTTGTCATTATGGGTGCATACTTTTATGTTTCCTACAAGGTCAGCAGGGTATTTCAGAACACATACGTGGCATCTGAATACGTGCGACAATACAGGTCAGGCAGAAGAATGACCAGACCGTCTTGAAATATGGTTAGTCTCTGTCTTCATATTTTCTCGTTGCATATCTGAGTGCTTGTACCAGTCGATGCACCAAATCCCATGGTAATATTCCATTCATATAGCAAACAGCACATGTTGGGCTTACATGTATTAGTCGCCCGACTCTGGAGGACTCGTGACTACCACGGTCCGTGACTATGACCTGTCTGAAACGTCGAAACTGGTGCGTCACATTTTTTAGAAAAAAGGAATTTGGATTTATTCCGCAATTTTTAGCTTCGTGCTGCGTACTTTGGTGTCGCCATGATGGCCTTCTTCCATTTGTACATGAAGTATACCCAGCCTCTCTTTATTCAAGCCCTTATGGGTCTGAAGAATCTATACGACGCAAAGCCTGTTGCCATTCACGTTCTTGGGAAGCCCGCAGAAGGCGATCTGAAGAGACCGTTCAAGGCTGCATCAATGTTCGGAGGCACGTGGATCTCCTATGCACTTGTCATATCACTCAATTAACCATTGTGTTCTCAGCTGCTGCCGGTCCTCAAACAGACGCAGCGTCAGTTGCAGACGCAGAAAAGAAGATTGGTGCAAAGAAGGAGGATTAGAGTGTTCTATACTTTATTCTCTTGCCATACACGACTTGGATATCTATTTCATCGTCCATGACTTCTCAATGTGGTGCGACATACCCACCGTTTGCCATCAGAAATTCGAAAGACGAGAAATAGCATCAGCAAGGAAAATGAGATGTCTATGCAATAGAATCAGTGTAGAGCATGATGACATGCTTTCGCTGATATATAATGTGGTGTCTAATGAAGGTTGTATCCGACAACGCTTCTACGTCCGACAATCTCTCCAATCTGTCGACAGTTAATAATTGTGACATCATAGAGCATGGTCAAACAAACCTTGAAGATGCCGTATGCCTCCACGGCGTATATGGCAACCTTGGCCCACTCCCCGGAACTGAGTATCCCTCGCCAATATGCCTGGCTACTAGCACGGCTCCATAATGTCGAGTATGCGCTTCTCACCACTGCAAAATCAGTGGGAGGTTGCAAACGCTCCGCCACGTAAACCTGCTTCAACAATTCGCGTGCAACAGACAAGTTGTACATCACAGGTTGACGGTATGCTGAACACAAACAGAGCTACATCAATATCTGCAAAATATAAAAGCTCGCAAGAAGACGTACATCCGAGCATGCTTCCAGCGCGCTCGCCGAGAGGACCAAGCAACTTTTTTGAGCTCTCCCAAAGCTTTTCCGCTGTCTTTTGGGCGGACCCGAACGCGTCTTGGGTTTTCTTCTGTGCTGTCTCCGCGTTTGAGCTGGCAAAGCGTGAACACTGGGTTGGTAGACGGCGAGGACGAGCTGCCTGTCTGAAGGTAGATGTGGAGACTGCAGGCCGCATTTTAGACGTCTCCGAGCAGGTTGAGGTAAACTACTGAAAGGAATGTAACGACGCGGAGACCAGCGATGAGGAAATAAAGAGGGTGGGAATTTGGCAGAACTACCCTTACCCGGATATGTCCGACGCGCGCCTTCGACTGAGTGAGTCTCGAACACAACTTGAACAGGTGTGTAGAGAGCGTCACGCTCCACACGACGTTTCGTCCCCACCGTGCAGACTCCCACGTACACAGGACTATTCTGCACTATTATTTCCATCCGGAGCCCTTGAAGCTTGTAGAATCATCCTGACTCCTCGAATCATATTCATTTGCAATCTGACAACTGCTGGTCGAACAGGAAAATAAAACAATTCAAGGCAGCACGTCTTGTCCATTTGCGCAATGGATTTGATCTCATATGTCAGTCCCTGCCGTTAATCCTCCGCCATGCGAAACATTGGGTGCATCACTCCGCATGTTTAAGCGCAGTGCGCACAATGATCGAAGCGACGCCGCTCACAACTCCTAGTCAAATGTTTCAGCTGGTGAGCCTCGTGATTCTCTAGCAATCGTGACAGAGAACCCTGAACCTTGTTTCAAAAGGTCGCAGTGTGAAGCGTTATTGTGACATTCACACTTGACATGGGCCATCTATCTACCGTGTTGTCTGACTTTGTGATTTTCCATCATATTCGAAATGTCCACAAGCGTAGCCCAAGATTGGGAATCTGCTCTATCTGCTTTATACAGCAACCCTGAATGTCGTTGCCGATCAGTTTCTGCACTTTTTTCTGACGTGCGGCGTATTGCGTCATAACCGAAGCTCACGATCACTAGGAATAGACCGTTGAGGTTAGTGCATTTCTACTTACCCGCACGGGACCACCTTCTTTGACCACTCCTCTGTATGGTATTGTACCCCTTTCAATCCAGGTTCTTCGCGATATCTCAGGAATGTTCCATTGATTCCATACCGCCTCGAAATAATGAGACCCCAGCCGAACGCGGTACATGTATGTTGCTTCTTCCTCTCAAGATCGTGCGAGATATGATCTTCTGTCAGCTCTCTGACTTTATGCTAACGACGTCTAATTCTGTGATCTCCGTATGAGGATATATTGAGAGGCATGTGGGTTATTAATCACGTCATCAGCCACGGAGGAGATGTAGATGGGGTTCATTAACTTTGCTCAGGTCTCACTTGTGTTCACTTACTGCGATGCTATTGAACGAGACCCCGTCCTTAGCCATTCCAATATATCATTCCCTGCTCCATATATTCGGCATAATCTAGTCAGAACCCCGTAGCCGATATCGAGCAGCCGACCATGAATAATGCCTACCCATGGAGCATCAAGGGAACTTGGTAGATTGCGAGACGTTCCAAATGATGCTATAAATTGAAAATCCAAGCTCAAAGGTAGGCGAAGTGAGTTTTGTCAAATTCACACCGTGAAATAGTCTCCAGTGTTTGTTCGTCGCAGTTCACAGAAGTGCTCTACAGCAATTCACAGGGCAAGGATATCCAATGCAGTGTAGAGTACCCAAGGTATAGTATTTATCCGTCGATAAATGCATCGATGAGTGCTACAAAGGACGAGATACTCTGATATTCGTCTGATGAGCCTGATATACCTGAGCATACATTTTAGAGCTTATCCCCTGTAATGTTATTATGCCAACGACTGCGCACACGATCGACATAACTAGGAAGATTACAAAGAGAAAGATGAACGACTTTCTCGATCGCAGATACGTGGCATGTAACCAAGTGATCATAATGACTTGCATGGCATTTCGTCGGTGTCGGTTAGGCTTACTTGCCTCTCATCCAATTAATGCGAGTGCTGAAAATAATGCTTGCTCACCGCAATCGTATACTACCGTGGTACAGTAAATAGTTGCCGACACGATACTGACGTCGTTCGGCTAGCTGTCCACGAACCTATAAAGTAACTCTCAACACAATATGATTTGACTGGCGGCCACACACTTGCCTAAGACTCTGGTCGGTTTCGAGGGATGGGTATGAACGACCGGTGGACATGACGGACGTTTTACAAATTCATGTTGGATAAACCTCCATCTTGTTTCCATCCAGTACTTTTGCCGCTGAGATAAACACCATCGACATGAGAATTATACCTTGATGGCATTGACCGAGGTTGCGAACCTGCAAAGCGGTCATACACGTATGGACCGACTACCTCAAAAGCTGTTCATGATTTCGGCAACTCGTTTCCAATGCCATGCTTGGGGTGTTAATTCTTGCCGTGATTGCCTCGGTTCAAGGGTTCTATCAAAAATTCCACGGAGTTTGTCGACCTAACACATACCCGGCGTATGTGCGATGCGGCCGCCTGCATAATAATTCCCAGTGAGCCTATTGCAATCCCACAAGGTCACGACAAAGTAAGTCAAATGAAAATAGAAGAAGTTGAATTGCAAGGTCACCTGTTTCGGCCAACATCTAAAACACCTCGAAGCACACGGCTCCACTTCCAAAGTGCCTCCCAAGTGCTCAGCATCTATCACCTCAAGCCCCCACCTCGCTCTCTTGTGGCTATAGCGCTATAACGTCGTACGAGGGTACGAAAAGGTAGTTTCTCACTCCGGGTCCATGTGAATTGTATCTGCGAGAATTAAAACGTCGGGTTTGGAGTGAATCATCCAGGTGCCAATAAATCTCACGTGAGCCCTCCAGACCAGACATGCTTAGTTTACAAGACCCAGTCCCTAACGTTATAACGGCAGCGGGAACTATGTTGCTTAAACTTATCACATTCAAGTTACGGTTCCCGACAATGACCCATATTTGTTGTAAGGGCTTGGATGCGCTTCTCGACAAAGGCAAACTCCAAGGGATTATACAGGATGTTACTATCCAGGAGATGGGCTAAGGATGACATTGGTGATAAGTGCTTGTAAGTGTAAGCTTAAGGCCCGGATCAGCAGAAGTCGGACGGTCGAGCCTCGGCAACTGCCGTAAAAGCCGTTCGTCTGCTTTGTTCCTCGTCACCCGGTGAAACAAACAAGTAAACGATGTTGAAGCGATAGCTTGCTTGTGTACAGACGTCCACGGTGCAGTTGTGTCTACCATCCGTCACTGGACTGATATATATGGTTAAAGCTTGTGTAGCACTGGCAGATGACGCCTGTCTGATATTCGTAAGTATTTTTGCTCGAGTTGCGCCGCCGGGTGTCCTCAGGTGTTACTAATTCATTCACGTCCTGCCAACCTCAAGCTTAAGCACGCATTTTCGGAATTCGGTTTCTACAATGCAATATGCAATTCCAGACGAGTTGGGTTGGCCCGCCCACGAGTATTGTTTGCAAAGCCCTCCGCCGCGCGCGCATTCGCTATGGCATTGAGGAACATCCCTTGCAAATTATCCTGTTCATTCTTGATGTGGTAACAACCCCTATACAGTAGCCTCTAGCCTAGGTGCGGAGTGAATATGGATATCGTGCATCATGCTTCGATATACTCCGATCCGACCCCAGCGGCGCCACGTCACTCTCCGAACGGTAGCACGGGTTGCATCCTTTCATACAGCCCGAATATGAAAAACCTGAGGCAACGATTCCGCACGTGGTTTGATATCCGACTTTCATATTTGCTCATTTTGAAGGTTCTTGATCAATCAAACACTCTGGATGTATTAGTGACTGATACGAGCCAGCGCCTGCTTCAAAGCACATGCTTATGCTGTCATGCGGTCCTAGTGTAGTCTTCTGATGTCAAGTTTCATCAAAGGAAATCGAGATTTTGAGCCCGGTGTAATGGTCACCGATCCCATCTCGCGCAATTCGTCGGATGCAGTCTGTTAGATGAGTCAGTCCGGGGCACTCATCTGCGAAAAATGGGCACTGTCCCGTCGGGGAAGTACAACTCAATTGTCGCCTACCGGTTTGCTTCATTGGTCTCAGCTAGGATTCCATCGCGAATAAGAGTACAGAACAAATACATGATTTGAACTGGTGCAATTGAATTCGTGTCTCGGCCGAGGCTGGAAGAAAATAAACCCCAATGGATTCGACGTTCGGCTGCCAACAAACTGCTGAATACATCAAAACTCCTACTTTAACTGCCCATATAATGGTTTCCGGGTATTCCTATATGCGCTTTCATTTAAGAACTGAAACAGGGGGGGCATTTTATCACATCATAGCTATCTAGCCAAAATCACTCACCGCAACACGAGATCCAAGGCACCAAAGAATCCCACAAGGATACTCATCAAAGCGCATGCCGACATACTCGAACCATGGCGGGTAAAATCTCGACCATTCTCAGTCCAACATATACACCGCACCACCGCGCACCAATAAAATACTCCTAGGACACAGGTCCTGGCGCGTGAAGACCAGTGGCCACGAGTTATCGGAACGAGGAGCATCAAAGGGCGCACGTTTCGTCCGCTGAGACACATCCACCTCGTGGTTAAGCCATTCCGTTATCTCGTCATAAGAAGCGAAGGGATCTGCATCGTAGTCGGTGAAGAGTGGTCCTATGCACGCCACGCGATTGAGAGTACCTGGAACAGACTTCCGTAAACGGTGAAGCTGGCCGATATAACCGCGGAGGGTCCAAACAATGCGAATCTTCGCGATAAGGGCAAGATGGCCCCAGCTGCTGGCCGGTGTCTCATTGTCAATGTATTCCATGACTACGGATGTGTTGGAACAGGCGTTCACGACGACTTGTCGCACCTCAGGAACAGGGATGTTTGTCATAGTCCGAAGTATGCTCGAGTTGAGTGCCTCCATGATCATCGTTTCATGAGCATACAAGTGCACTTTGCAATCCTGTCTGGGGCAACTTTGCGCACGCTGATCCATGATATTCTCTTTGATAACATCTGCCTCTGATTGTCGTACTAATGCGGGAAGTTCTTGGGGAAGAAACCAAGGTGATTCAATTCCGACGGTGGCCGCTTGCAAGGAATAGCACTACAGGGTTGTTCAGATGACCTAGGCTCAATATGAGCAGTTCGCACGAGAACAGGTGCCTGTGGTTTCGCTCCGTCAACGTCAAACAGGGATGGCAGAGTATCACCGTTAGTATGGAAGATCGAGCAGAACCATCTACGGTAGGAAAACTGCTGCTTCAGAGGACGGACTGAAGGGTTGAAATGCGGAAATAAAGCAGCGTGTCACTTTGTAGTCAGTGTAACTGAGATATCCAGGACATTGTGCTTCAGCTTCATGATCAGTGGAACTTGAAGATGATAACCTCATCACGCTGACTCAGACTGCTATTCGCTTATCTGTTCTGTTCATAGCGTGTGATATTCCGCTATAACAGTCTCCCTTAATACTAATCTATAAACGGACGAGGTCGAACTTCCGTTGGAACATCAACTGAACTGAAACTGCGAACCTAGCACCGTTGTCGATTAATATGTATGAATCAGTTCTAACAAGCGCTAGATACGGCAAAGACCTCATTCGCGTCTTTCGTGTTGTTCGGGATGGCGAGTTTCACCAAGTTGTGGAATACAATGTGACAGTACTCCTGGAAGGCGATATCGAGACCAGGTCAGTGATTAGTACGATATATCGTGAATCCTACCGTCTCTGATAGTCGGACATGCAGCTACACGGTTGCAGACAACTCCGTTGTTGTCGCAACCGACTCTAGTACGTACTTTGTATGATGGTCCAGCTGAAACTCATCACACGACGTATCATATAGTGAAGAACATCACATATTGTACGTGCATTGGCGATGGAGGAGATAACAGCTAATCGAGTTGGATACTTTGGCGATGACTAGATCTTGCCAAGACCTCACCCCACATCCTCAGCCCGGAACGGTTCGCATTGCATCTGGGAACCCACATCGTTTCCAAGTATGCGCACATACACCGTGTATTCATTACCTTGGAGAAGTTGCGTTGGTCTCGCATTGCCTTGAGTGCAAATGACCATCCGCACCCGCATTCGTTCGTTAGGGACGGGAACGACAGACAGACGGTCGAGGTTGAGGTACGAATTTTAATTTGACGTCGTTCATGCTTCCCGAGTTCCGACTTGGGGGTGGAGCCAAACTGTGTAGTCGCTGAGGTGGAGCGTTCCCTTGCCATCAGCCGCCGAGCTGCGGGAATTCTCGGGCGAGACACTCCTCCTACTTATATCTTCTGCTTCTATCACCATTTTTATCTCTGAAACGTATATATAGAGCTTATCAAACGCTCCTTTCTTTCCCTCAGGTCGATGCATCTGCTGGCAAGGACAAGCTCTCAGCTAAAGTAACTTCGGGGATTACCGATCTTTTGGGTGAGCTTGTCATTACACTCCTCCTGGGCCCGCATTCACACATTTCTGCGCATCGTAGTGCTCAAGTCGAGCGGTTCTGCGTTTTATGGATACATTCACGACGAGTACACCACGCTGCCGGAAGTGGACGATCGTATTTTGTCAACCTCCGTGGACCTGAATTATACCTTCGCGCCCTATCGCTCAGCTCTCCCACCGATGACAAGAAACTGGATTTCACTGTCCCAGAGGGCTTCGCACTCGGTAGCGTTTGGGACGCAGTTAATGTTGCGACACGGGCGAGAGATGCGACGCTTGATATTTTTGCCCTAGATGCCAGCGCTAGTGTGCAAGTGCGTCATAGGCTTCTATCCCCGTGTTGTGCACGTTGCTGATGGATCTATTTAATGAAAGGCAACGTTGTTTAAGATGGGGCAACGCGTCATCGCGGAAAACTCGGGCGTTGAATCCGTCACGTACAAGCTGCCAAACAAGCACTATATCCCGGTTGATATGAAGTATATCGGGGTGGATAATACTACACCGTTGAGTATCATTCATTTTTTTTCTTTCAGCGCCTATTGGCTTTCTTTGTTCTTTTTCTTGACATCGCTTGGGAGACACCGGGTTTACCTGTGGATGATCGCAACCGCGATCCAATTGTTTAATCTTGTTGCTACTTCGGATTCGATGATATCTCATGACGCGACACGGGAGTTTCTAATTAAGGGGAGCGCCAACTGACTTGGCATCAGCCCCTGGCTTCTTAAGGATGCCGGCACACACTGACGAGGAAGCAATCCAGAGTATTGGGCGTGAGATTGCTATCCGAGTGTGAAGTTTGTCACGGAGATCCGGGTGCTTTGCAGAACAGGGCCAGGACAACGAGGGTGGCGATCACGCTCGATGCAATGCCTTTTCATGACGCCTGCCTTCTCCGGAGCCTATTACCAGTAACCTGGCGGCGATCTGCTATTCATGTTTACAGCCCTATGACGATTGAATTGGGGGGAGATTACTGATTAAATTTACGGTGATAGGGCGAATGCTGAAGTGTTCGTGCCCGTCTCCGCACCAAGGTGAAAGACACGTTTCGTAGGAGTGTTTTGATGAACTGACGTCAGTGTGCGTGTTTGTAGCGGGTTGATCTCCGCCACGATCTGTCGCAAATAGATGACATCAAATGGCGTCACACGCTAAATTGCCAGCATTGTCTTGACGACGAGAACAGGAATTTGTTCAAGTTTTCGAAATTGTATTTTGTTTGAATGGAGAGAGGATGAAGAATATACTCGAGAGGATGTATACCTAGGATGAATTTACCAGAATGTGAATGACAGTTAGGGGAGTATGTAAAGATATTTGATATTAAGTAAGAAAGCAGTGTCTGCCGATAAGGTATGCATGACATCATAGACACGGCCGACGCCGAAGGATATAGATCCAGGTGTTTTGGTAAGGATAAATATGTGTACAAGGATTGTGTCACATCGGATAGTATCCACTCGTCTACGACTGGTACTCTGAACTTCTTCTACTTTCATCTTGCTCTACCATTCAATAGATTCTATACCAATGGCCGGTGACCACCAATGTCCTGTCTGCCAGGCCACTTTCACTCGTCCACAGCATGTCGCTCGTCACATGCGATCACGTATGTACTTTTTTTCCATTCTAGCACCAGTTTCGCTCCACTTTGCCACGACTGACCCCCTGTCCTTCCTTCGTGATCAATTCATTGTACTGACCCATCGGCTCGCTCCTCAACAGACACAGGTGATCGCCCCTACAAGTGTCAGTATTGTGGAGACCAGTTTGCGCGGAGGTAAAGTCTTCCACTAATTGGTTTTTTCGATCTCGCTTAACTTAATCTACCTCAGCGATCTTTTATCGCGACACGTTAACAAATGTCATGCAAACGAAAAACCGCCACAAACCGCCACCAATGGTCGTCGCAAAGGCTCCACTTCAACCTCTCGAGCGACTACTTCGAAACAAGCATGTGACCAATGTGTTCAATCAAGCTTACCGTGCGACGGTTGCAACCCTTGTTGTACGTTCCCGCCCCAGAACTCACGATTCCATTCTCACATTTATTATGCGTAGCAAAATGTGTACAACGCAAGAGTCGATGTACTTATGTCAAATTCCACCGTCAAACCGCTCCAAGTGGCCCTGGCCATCATCTTCCTCGCCCCGCTTCCGTTTCTTCTCTCGGAAATGGACGGCTATCAATGGACTGACTTTATCCTTGGTCCTCCCCCCGTGAGCGTACCCAGTATGGATACTTCTTCGGGTGATCCGCTTTACACAACCCCGTTTTCCTTCAATCATGTGTATGCTTCGTCAGCAAACCCTGTACATCTTCCCATGTCGCTCTCTTCCGACTCTGACATCACTGGAAGAAATCGGGCTCAAGTCGAGCTTTTGCGTCATGCCGGAGCTCCCATGCTTGCAAATCCTCAAGGTTCATCGGCACTTTTGCCTGACCTTTACACGGACCATAATCAACCTTCCAACCATTGGCTGGGATGGGGCGAGAGCACAAATCCGGGGTTGACCGTTGCGCAGACTAGTCAACCCCAATTCGCATCTTTGGATGAAGCTTTCTCACAAAATCAATATGGTGCGGACGGTTCAGATAATTTCAACTCAGAAATGTTCACCGGGTCCTTCATTGGATTAGCCTATCGGCCTCGCCGAAGCTCCGTTGACTACAGTGATGGTAGTAGTGCTTCTCAATCCATCCCTTCTAGCGCTACTTCGTCCAATGCCCATCTCCCTCTCTCGACAGGGGATATGTTTCAGGACGCCTCAGAGGACTTTCACCAGCGAATGCTGCTTGACCCTCAACGCCGAAGAGATTCGATGACCTCTACCTCTGCGCCTGAATCCCATGACCAGCAATCCGATCAACATTCTCGAGTCGGTGAAGGCGGGTTCTCCTCCGCATTTGGACTCATGTCTATTGACGACCCAAATGTCCTTGCTGGGCTCTCAACAGATGGTGTACCTTTCTTCTCAAACGCTGCAATGAATATGCGACCTCATTCGCCGAATGCTACTCCGATGCCTCCCAAGGCGCTATCACAGCAGCAGCTCAGAGATCGTGGCATGTCGCTCTCTGCGTTGCCCACACCTGGTTTGGGTCGTGAGAGCGACATTTTGTGGAGGGCATTCATACGCACGCCTATGAGTGGACCTCATCCCGCCGGCTCAGAAGTCCCCGGCGCTATGCCACAATCACCCTCTTCACGCCGAAGAGTTCGTGTGTCCTCTCTTCCAAGTTCCAAGACGCCCACTATAGAACGAGCCCTTCCTGGTATTGCGAACGGTAACGGAGAGGGAGTACGTATGACGCTCCATGGCAACCCTGAAGATCTTCGGAGCTATGAAGCTGCTGTCAATGCTCGCAATGCATCGCTCAACCTCAATCTCCCCAAACGGCGATGTACGAGGGCAAGCCCACCTGCATCTGTTTCTTCAGGTGCACGTGGCACTAATCGTCGCACAGATACCACACATTCGCAGTCGAATGTCGATTTTGATTTGAACGTCAGCCGTCCTTCGAGCTCTTCGTCGGCGTCGTCGCTTTCGCACGCATTCATGTCACCTCATCTGCCTCCCATGAAGGGAGCTGCGCCGCCTATGAACGGGGTGTCCATTTCGTTGCCTGTACCTCGCGTGAGCAGCATGGGAAGTTCAAGCACTCAAAGCGGGTCAAGAGATGGGTCAAGGGAGTCATCTGTCACCTCTGACTGCACGGGAAGCTCGGAGGGTGAAATATTCCGGCCTGCTTTCAAGCGTCTCCCTTCACAGACCCTGGGTCCGGTCAATGCCAAACGTGCTCAATTCGAAAAGAACGGAGTTGCTGAGAAGGGATCTATCATTGTGAACGGTTCGCGTCACATCGCTGCGCTTCCTGGACGCGCTTGCCAAACGAGCGATAAACATTCGTCTCGCAATGGTTTAAACGCGCCACGACATTAAAGCATCCATCCTCCTTCATTTCCGTCGTATTCGTTCTTCTGTGTAGTGAAAAATACCGTACGTTCTTCCACCAATACCTAAGGCTATTCATTGGACATAGTTATTTCTTCTTCGGGTGCTGTCGCTTACTTTTCTTTGGCTTCTGTGTTGCGATTTGGATACCTTATTCTCATGTATACTACGGTGTACGGCACCTATACACACACGCGAGTAGTACTGGTTATAGCATACGCTGCCACTGGCATAGTATGTCACAAAATAAAGCTTGTCCTTTGTAATTGAACGAATCGAATTCGATATATGTCTTGCCAGCGCACATTTCGTCGCGCTGGAGCTTGGAGATCTTTCCTTATCGAATTCTTTCGAATGAAGGCCGCGGCTTAGGAGACAATCGCGAGGACTAGAGTTTCAG
The DNA here is from genome assembly GCF_016647635.1 of Suillus subaureus. NCBI lineage: Eukaryota > Fungi > Basidiomycota > Agaricomycetes > Boletales > Suillaceae > Suillus > Suillus subaureus. The sequence continues at coordinate 72,099 of NW_024538563.1, forward strand.
TTGAACATGGTTGACAGCACCAAGAACTCTGTTTTAATGGTGTAAACCTATGTCGTGACGGGTTCCCATTGGGCTCCCGTGGGAAGACGAAGGGTTGCTTTCAGTGCTATGCAAGACATGTCATTTGTCAAACTTGTGAAATTGAACCACCTAGCAGATCCTGGCAGACGGTTGTTCAGAACTTCCTGGCCCACCTGGTTCCGACTTCATCATAAATGATTCTTGCAGCAGTGATTATCCACTGCTTCAAACTTCACTCCTTACTAACACGGTACTTTTTGTCAAGCTCTCCTTCTGCTACATTTGGCCTCCCGGGCCGGCGGTTTCTCGGCAGTATGATAGGCTACGGCGTATGTCAATATGTATTCACCTGGCAGTGTGTTTAATATTCAAATTCCCAGATCTGTGACCATCCAATGCCGTTGATGACGGTCCAGGACAAGGTATCGTTCGAGCTCAACTGCCACTCTTTCGGTCGACACGCAGATACTCAGGCTCGGTAATTTCAGCACTTTCAATACCCTCGTATGCATGTGTGGTGGACTGGTGAATAATTCTACTTAGTGGGCGGCAAAGACTGATTAATATTGTCGATGGTGCGCTAGGAAAAACTATCGAACCTGCCGCGATGCACGGATCTTGGTCATCGCGCGACAGAGTGCGTACTTTTCGCTGAATCGCTGTTTTTAAACGTTTTCAACTCGCTGGCCGATAACGTGGGCGAGAGATGCTAGTTAACGTTCATCATGAACGATAACTATATCGGATTGAAGCCATTAGAGGACGGGACATAATGTCATTTTACCGACTAAGCAAATGATGGGGTTGTCTTGATGCGATGTCAGTGTTACTCGGAAATGAGAAACGTAAGTCGATCGTTCGCCATGACATTGTACTTCTGCGCAACCCTTAATTACTGTAGGAACCGGCATCTACGCTAAGCATGGAACACGTCATTGTGGATTATGTTTGTATTTGATTCTGCAAAGGATTTGATGTGGTACGACGAAGACCCCTGAAATTGGCAACGTAATGGCTGACTTGCAATACTTGCAATACGTCCTAGTGGGGGGCTTCATCTATTTGTTGCAGTTGGTGCGTAAGCTCTTGTTTTTCTCCCTTTGGGTAGTCACTCAAGTGGCTCAGATAATTTTATCAAGTTCTATCTGCGGCCCTGGCCAAAATAGTTTATGAGTATTGTTCCCTGCAAAACTGCGGCCCTACCCAACATATATCTGCAATGGGCCAGTACCCTAAAATATGACACTCTCACACCAACAGTGAGGCGCTTCGAGTAGCGGGAATCGGATCATCCAACTAAGCATTTCGAACAATCCCAGGCTTCGCACGTGGGAAAAGATAGGTGTTCAGATGCCTGTTCCGGATCTTGTCATTGGGTATGACGCAGATTGGTATCGAACTACATGGTAAGCCTGGGAACATTAGTATCCAGTTCATTGTCACATCCTTCGAGTTAGCCGCTCAAGACGACGCTAGTCTCCGATTCGCTGCATCTAATAGGAGCAGACGATATCGGACATACTCACAAATATCAAACTGGATATGACACATCCAGGATCGTGATAGCACAGGATGGTGGACTGCATCTCTGCTGCGATGTTCCTTACTGAGACGCTCATACCGAATGCACGATCCCGGGCCTAGTACTGCGTTTGTCCTCGAAGAAATGCCAGATTCCAATGGTTCTTCAAAGGAAAGTCAACTATTACTGCTTCCGTGGCTTCGAATCTCGGAGGACTCTGCGTATCATTGATGCCCCTGATATCCTTATGCTTGTTGTTATGGGGGGCCGTGTCTGGTGGACAGGGCACGGACTGCAATGGAAATTAAAGGTCAAATCTCTACGGAAGGCGGCGACTCTTTCTATCGGGGACTGACTACAACATGCAGCAGCGACTTCTTACGAGCCGGGACCTGGCACTCCACGGCGCCAGACCACCCTGGTACACTGGCTGTTGTGACGGCTTGGTGGTCAAATGTGAAGGGTATGTATGTTCTGCTCCGATCCACTGCTCTGAGAGTTGGGACTCAGTATTGTAACTTCTGCAAGCAGTTGACTTACAAGTATACAAATACGGTTACTTGACACAAGAAACCGCATACTGTGACGAAGGATGTGGATAAAACAGAAAGTGGGTAGTCCTCTGCTGAGATATAATTCCAGTCCTAGGTGAGGAACGAGCGCGACCCGTGATCCGTGCGGTCTTCGGTATCTGCTGTCGAGGCAGGCCGATATCAACAGTTTCTTTGTCCTTGCGTGTGTTCTCTTTGGTTTACATATTCTTCTACAACATTCTCTGTCGCTCCCCAAATTTTCTGGCATCCATGTCGACCTTAGCCTCAGCCTCTCTAGGTCCAAGACGAGGCAAGAAACACTTGCTACCTGCTCTCCACTCCATATTCCCAGCATTGCCTTACCTGTTTCTACCCTTTCCTCTGCTAGCGAGCGATGTACTCTTCCCCTCTCGTGGTCCGGCCATGAACAATCCCTACTCGTTTTAACTGTAGCCGTCATTGACCACCCCGATATTCCCACCGCAGGCTCCCCGTGGTCAAGGCACCCGCCACTGTTCCTACTGGCAGCCCCGCCCCACTTCATCCACCCTTGGTTTCCAATTCTGGAAGCTTTTAGCAGAGGTCTCGCCTGTGTCAGTCATCCACTCCTACTAGTTTATATTCGACTAGGATTGTGTCACCTGCGCTATTACTTTGCGAGGCAAACCATGTGCAGGCCACCGCAGAGAGGGCGACAAAGCTCAGGAACATCCGAGCTATTGACGGAATCAAACATGCATGAGCTCGATGATTGATATCGTTTTTAGTACAAAGAAACACAAAGTACAAGAAACATGAAGTATGATGGAAATACATATACACGAGCCGTGGGCCCTGTCATTTCTATTGTCCTATTTCTTTCAAGTTGGGACTACTTCAGTACCGGCGCTGCTGCAATTTTGGTGTCGATTTCGACAAATGGGTCCGATGGGCCAGCTTAGGCTCAGCCTAGAGGGGGCTTGGGCCCACACGACGTTGACCTAAGCCAGGCATCGCCATTGTCGTGTGGTACACACTTTGTGACTACGATGGTGCCTCGGGTTGACCTGTTCAAAGAATTTGTCTTTGTTTCAACTGTCTCTAAAACAAATGCTATATTGTACGCAGTCTTCTACGCCAATTTACACTCCTTCTCAACATCTGCAAGGACTTGGGCCCATTTCCCTCCATTCCAAGAACTGATCCTGACCCACTCATCCTCCTTCAGAATTCGCTTGAACCACAACAAACAACAAGCAATAACGATGTCTTCATACGAAAAAGTGTCACCCATGATCCACTTCCCGTCAGTCTTCTGGTACAATTCGTACAAAGTATTGTACCCCTTCTCTAGTAGGTCCCAGTCTTCATCGTACTTCCCATCCCAAGGCAGCGGAATGTCCATCGAACGAACTCCAATGAAGAACTTGGCACTGGCGGGACTCAATATTTCTGCAGTTCGTGCAAACAAAGTCTTCAGAGCAGGTCGAATGAGGCCGAAGTGGGCCGAGTCGAACGCGCGTATCAGGGGTTCTGAGTTATTGGGGAAGATGGGCTTTTCGGGGTATGTCTTTTCGAGATAGGAGGCGATTTCGAGGGAGTCACTGATGAGAGCACCGGTGTTGGGGTCGCTGAGGACGGGCGCAGTATAGACATCCGAGCCGTCTCGGCGTTTGCTTGGCTTTGCACCGATGGACTTCATAGCGATGGAGATGTCTGAGTATTCGACCCAGAGGGTCACGAATGGAAGATCCTTGTAGCTCAAAACGAATCTGAGGTGCAGCAGATTCCGGTCAGATAACAAAGTGTGGCATGTAGAACACGAACTACTGACCTCGGCTTTGCGGGGTTGGGTGAAAAGTTATTGCCTGGTAGCTCAGAGAGGATGTCATACAGGACAAGTGGCAGCATCGTGGAGTATTGAGACGTGGGGTTGGAAGTGCTGCCGTCAACCTTGAAACTCTTTTTAAAGGCTGAGCTTCATTCGTAAGCGTCGAGTGCATCTGAGCTTAGTTAGCGTGCCCGTGAACACTGGTATAGCAACTAGTATTGCCCCTTGATGCATACTAGTCCACATCGGGTGGAGGGCATAGTCAGCATCTGTGGAACCATCTGTAAGAAGGTTCACGTACGGGTCCCAAGCGCCCGCCAGTGATGGTGTTTAATCAGCTCCAGCCTTCAAACATCCCACGACACATAAGGAAGGCAACCATTCCTTCTTTTACAGTGGCCTGCACTTGTGCATTGCACGAGTGTTTAGTGTGACGCACGCTTTGTGGCGGTGGTAGTTTGAGTTTACTAGTAACCTGAAGAAATCCGCTCACCTGCGGACGGAGAAGTATTGTTCCCAGTAGTAACGAAGAATGAACTACACTTGCTGTATCTTTTCCCTCATTCGTCGTTGACAGCGTCCAAATCACCGCAGTACACCGCAGCACGCTCCGTATATGGAAATAGGGTGCTGCGACACTGGTTGACTTTCCGTAGGATTTGGAGCCCTAGATTTCTGTCTAAACCTTATCAGCAGAGTATCGGCTTAAGTCTGAAATTTGGAAGAGGAACATGTCTTCAACCACGACTCGTTTGAAACACGAGACGGGCGTTGAGCACTATACACATGGATGGATTACAAATCCAGCACGATATTTTGGAGGACGAAGCATACCACGACATAGAATTGCTCCTACGAGTTGCTGTGTTGGGAGGCTTAATGATTGCACGCGCTCAGCTGACGAAGCCCGATAAAAACGCACCGAATGCAGACGTCTAAATCACACATATCTGGTGCAAAGTGACCTGCTATCAAGTCCATACATTGCTACTCCATGGCAAACACTCTACCATGCACGAAATGACAGGGCATTCATCACCACAATAGGCTTTGATGTAGAAATATTTCACTATATCCTTGATGCTGGGTTTGCGACACAGTGGTGCACGAACCCTATTCCTCGAGGTGACGTGTCCTCGGTGGCAGAGTCACGCGTAAATCGACGCTCTCTTGATCCGTCTGGCGCTCTCGGGACTCGTACTGCATTTGCTAAATTTACCATGTCAGAAGTCAGTCTAATGGAAATTTCTGCACTCATACCCTCGACGGTTCCCCGTCATCTTCGCTTTTCACGTGTCTTACCTTGCCGCTATGAGTAATTTCCATTAGTTCGGGCTATGTTTGGAAGCCATTTTGAAACTAGTAGAATCCCTCGTTCAGACTAAAGCAAGTTGTTTGATTCAAGTCTGGAATGTCGTGGCAAATAGCGCAGCAGTCGCAGTGTCCTTAGAGAGTGACCTTATAGCGAGCCGTGGCAACTCGCATATCCCGCAAGTCGCATTGGAAATTGTTCCCAGTTTATTACGGTCCAAGTTGACCGGCAGGCGGGGTTAAAGGAGAAGGAAATACAAGAGAGAGCAATGAACTTCGCTATGGACCTCAACGAAGCGTCAGTGTCAGATTGTTCGAGAACGCCTGAGCCAAGGTGGGACGTCACTCAAGCGCCCAAGCTCAGTAAGCACACGACGCGAATTGCTTCCGCGGGATCAAACGCCCAGTGCTTTCAGTACCGTGAAACTCGCAGACTAAATTGCACCATGCAAGTACTACCAAATATTGACATTCCTGAGACTGAACCCGGAAAAGTTCTGAACAACATACTTTTACTTGCTTGCACGTGTCTTTAGCAGGTCCTTGAAGGACACATGCACAACAAGTTCAGTCGTCCTTTACCATACATTCATAATAGAGTGGAGTCTATGGTGCTCCCTCGTGTAATAGTGCCAGCGGTTTTTTTAGGAGACCTAGCCCAGTGAGCACTATAATGTGTCCTAGTGCTGCCCCAAATAGACACGGAACTCTTCAGAGTTATATATGAAGGAAAACTTCCATAGTGAACCATCACAACTCTGTGCTATGTCGTCTCCGCAGAGTGGGCCGTTACTGCCATTCCAGCTGCTATAGGGACTGTTTCGTCGTATACTGAGATGATGACATACGTTACTCTAGTCTGGCACACCCACGAGTATAGCTACAGTCTTATATCGCTACTAAATCCATTAGCATACATTTGTCTGTGATTAACATGAGAGTAAGAGTTCATTCCCCCCAAAATGTAAAATGTCCACGGGGGCTGATATGGAGAGCGTTCGTTATGTCGTGATCCAGTTACATCGGTCAATTCGTTTGTCCTGTATCGTCGTTTCCTTGAGGGTATCTCCAGATGTCATGTTGATCCGAGCAACCGGCCAAACTGAGAGCATAAGATTTAATCCACTGTAGCGCAGCGTGTTGGTTCACTCACCTTATCGGTCGAGTAGCTAATGATAAACGCGCAGTTCGACTCTTCATGTCCCTGAGTGCAGTAGTCGTCCAACGGCGCAGCCGATTCCATGCTTTGTTCAGGCGTAGCTTTGGTAGGCAACAAGTATTGGAGGATGCTTGCTTCTCGATCCCTTTATCCCGGGCCTTCCCCTCGCATTTCGTTTCGGTGGCCCATCCTATGGAATGCGCAGACTAATATGCAGAGATATCGTGAAACTCATGGAGAGATCGAGAAGACAGACTGGGATAGTACTCACATCAGATTGGACAGACTTTATTGATTTTTCATCACAGGCGTCTATTGTTACCTTTGGCGGTTTATTCCCGGAGTATGATACTGGCTTCAACACAGAATTCGGCATCTCCACCACCGTCACGCTCTCTGCACTCAATGAATCCTACGATGTAATATATGAGGCAACCTGCCAGTGAGGACAGAACGCGAGTCTAGCGCTCACATCAATCCGCACGACGTTAAGAACATCTTGCTGCACGTTGTAGTTCATGAGCCGCCGAGAGCGCTTCAATGATGGGCGTGTTACCATCCGCGTCCATAAGTTTGCTTCTGACATCGAATCTGGGCCAAGAATTGTGGTGCAACATGAAGGAATCGGTCCGGATCCTGATGGTAGTTGCTGAATCTAGAGGTACGATCAGGCGCGGCCATGGTGAGCCTCTCGAATGCTGGATCATGCTTTGTGAGTACATGCCTCGGGTATCCGGTAGACCCATTGGTCATGCGTGGGAGATCCACTGGAGCATCCGCTTGTGAGAGATGGCCCTCCCACACCGAATGTGGTAGAGTGGGGCTGCTGCCAATCGTAACTGAAGGAAGACGGTGCTACGAGACTTGTCCATGGATACTCCCCAGACGCGAAGTACTTCTCCAGGCCATCTTCAGTTAGGAATCCTCCCTGCATGGAAAAGCTAAGTGCTCGTGAGCAAGATGGCGCTTTCGAGAACTTTACTCGGAAGACTCACGGACCTGGTAGGGTTGGACGAGGGTGGAGATAGACAGAACCACAAGCTGTTCGAAATTGAGCGAGTTATATTTTGCAATTGTTGTTCCCGCAGGATGGCACGAGGCCGACTGCACAGGAATCAGATGGTGTCGTGCAGGTTAACTTGGCTATGATATTTCTTGACCCGGTAAGGAATGACCGTCCGGCCTCTTCTGCCTGTACCGGTGCAGACGCGCTCGGTACCGTTATGGTGCTATAACAAGTCCCTCCACATTTCTCGATGAGAATAACTCCAACCAACCCCATGGACGGTGAAATTTTAACTCAGTAGGAATGTGTGGCTGCAAGCACAGCGACCACGATCGTGAGACTCATCGGTATCCTTAGAAAGATGCGATAGTGGAGGATAGCCTTGGATAGCCGCATCAATTGAATCGCTAATTCATGATACCTAGCCCTACGTCACTTGCTAATGTCCCAATAGGTTAGCTATATAGTACCACGACGCTACTGTCCGCTTGTACCCAACTTATACACCTATCACATCCATACGCGTTCTATATTATTGCAATGACCTTTGTTATTAGAAAGCTGGAGTTTGGCTGACCACTTTGCCCAAGCTTAGGGGTGGAAGTAAATGCGTTTGAAGATCTTGAAGCTTAGAGGCGGGAATCCAAATCCTAGAGAGTATGCAGTTTATATTTCGTTGATGCGCTTAGCCGATGATCCAAAGCCAATCCTTGGCGAACTGCCCGCGGATGCTCACGGAGATACATTTCTGCTAACAAATCGCTAAATAGAGTGAGCAAGATAAAATGTAGAATATCAATGTGTACGGGCTCGTCCAAACGATATGAAAGAATTATACTACTCCCTGATAAATAGCTTACCACCTGTATTACAGCGTTATGCCTAAGTGCAAGTTGGAATATCGGACAGTGGGACATGTTGAGGTCGATCTCGAAGAGAATGCAGTGGAACGCAGTATACCCGTGTGGCAACGACACCATGGCTTGCTACCTGAGGACATTCACCATTCTAACGTGAGCGTGATGACGGGATCCAGGGGATGTGCCTCATGGATAGCTCCAAGAGCATCTGCGTGTGATAGGAACAATTGACTTCTGTGAGGAGCTGGCACAGCAGGAACGGCATTTATAACTTGCAATGCTTGAGCTGTATGTCAATATCAATCAGGTAGTCACAGACACGTTTATCTGGTCAAAGCGGTGTGGATAAGGCACAGACACCAAGTAACAAAAAAAATGGTCGGGACTTACGACGGAGCCACGAGGCATCTTCTTCGAAAGATAACAGCCGCATCATGAATTTTATTGTTCCGATGGTGGTGGATCAAAGACGACATGATGGCAGAGAGTGAAAGCAGACACCGCCTGAAAAGGGTATCAAATCTTCAAATAACGATAGGGGGCAGGCATACAACTAAGGGAAAGACAGTAATAGACAAGATAATGGGAAAGGACTCTAGCCAATGGGATGATGTGGTCTTTGGTTTGGAGAGTGAATGAGTGCAGAAACGAAAGAACACGAGATAAACGGACCTGGTCATGGAGTTTCCCATGCAAGTCCTCCCAGCTTTGTGCCTTGCACCTGGTACCCTCTCGATGCCTTCCTCTCCTTCCTCTGCTCTGACTGAGAGCGTACAGCCTTTGCTGGTACATTCTCAACCTCGACCAATTCCTTCACTTTAAGAATTTTTCCTGCAGCTTCTGGGGTGTGCACATGATACACAGTTTGCATGCGTCTATGTAGACCGAGTGCTACCAAGGTTTCCTTCTTCCGTTCGCCTAGTGCAATGGCGGAGCGGCGGAGAGTGATTTTGAAGTGGGTATTTAATTCTGATTTGGATGCTACTTGTTTTTGTGCTGCTGTCGCGAATGACCGTGACGAGGGCGTGAATATGTTGTTCGGTGTTATACGGAACAACGACGCCATAATCCTTGCAAATGGTGGATGCGGCAAAGGTCAATTTGCTGGACAATGTTCGCTTACTAATCAACCCGTGTTGCATGGTCCGAATTTGGACGCGTTCGAACTCCTGATTCACGATTGTCGAGATGAGCTCGCTATATCGTTCTGCAATCAGTGCCCGAATAGCAAAGTTACCGCAGCTACCACCAAACGATGAGGATGATGATGAACAATCTGAGATTGCTGATGGAATCGGCGAACTCTCGACTGGCATGGGGCCACCTCCACTGTAGGTCACCTTCCATCCAGAGTCCAATCCTTTCTTACTCATTGTTATATGGACCACGGCCAAGCACGTCTACCCGAAAGCCAAAGTCACCAAATCCTGAATTCAATCCATTAAGTCCTGCTTCATACTTTTCTCAGGCATTGCAGATATCGCTCCCTACCCGAGCCCTTGACGTTCGGGTATATTACACTCCTCCGAAGTACGACGGCGGGGGTGTTATTGTATTCCACCACGGTGCAGGATATGCAGGTACAAGCTTTGCATGTCTCGCTAAAGAGATAAGTGAGGTCATGAGGGACAATGTCGGTGTCCTGGCCTTTGATGCCAGGAGACATGGTATGCATTCGCTTCAGGGGAATGCGAAATACTCATCGTGTTCCAGGAAAGACAACATCATCTCAGTCTGATGAAGACCTATCTATCAATGTCCTTGTTGAGGATTTCTGTGCTCTGCTACAAACGGTTTATCCTGATGTAGCAGCAGCTCCAAATTTAATGGTGAACTTCATTCTCCCTTTTACGCATATTGGATTGATGACACCCTGAGTAGCTTGTTGGACACAGCATGGGAGGATCTGTCTGCGTTCGCGCTTGTCCCATACTTCAACAACACAAATTTAATATCGCAGGAGTGGCCGTTTTGGATGTAGTAGAAGGTACCTATTATTACATCAAATTCTGTAATTTGCACGAGTTTGACCTATCACCAATAGGTACAGCAGTAGAAGCGCTGCCTCACATGCACGCGATTCTCAATTCTCGACCCGAGGGTTTCGATAGCGTTGAGGAAGCAATCGAGTGGCAGTTCGTGTTTCGTGTCACCTTTCATAAATGCTATATTCATACTTGCTCATACAGCGTCAATACGGGCCTTATCCATAACCCCGTTTCTGCTCGTGTTTCAATCCCATCTATCATTGTTCCTGCAGATTCTCCTCTTACGCCCAGCACGCGCGCAAATATTGGATTCAAATACAAGTGGCGTACACCACTCCGGTCGACGGCGCCATACTGGGATAGTAAGCCTATACTTATTCCTTTGACTTGCATACCGATTTTTCTTTCAGGCTGGTTCCCGTCGCTTTCATCTTTATTCCTCGGGCTCCGCTCCGCACGGCTCTTAGTATTAGCAGGTGCAGAGCGCCTTGATACGACACTTATGGTCGGTCAAATGCAGGGCAAATTCTGGCTCGAAGTCATGGCTGGTTCGGGTGTGGGACATCTCGTGCACGAGGTTCGTCAGTTGCTTGTGATAGACGCTTACTCGTCTATGCTGACGTGAAATTAGGACAATCCGACGAAGCTAGCGGAAATTCTGGCAGATTTCTGGAGGCGCAATGAACGCATTGTGGTTCGAGGTAATATTATCAAGACGGTCGGGGAGGTTTAGAGGAGTTAGATATGTCGATGTATATATGATTGTGCGCTTTTTCTCATAGTTTGCTCCAAGGTCGTTGCGCGCAACAACTCGAATCACAGTCTCGGTCCGAGACACGAATAGTATGAACTTTGAAGTATGATAAATTGGTCACTGGTCCTGGAGGTTATTACACAGTAGTTCAAATTTTAAACCGCCCGACTCCTGACGACAGCTTGATCCATGACGTCTGTTACTGGACCGGTCTGTGTCATATTTTTGTCCAAGTTTCTTCTCCATAAAGGGCAGAGTCAGTAGACTTTTCTATATGGGACATTACAATCTAATCTAAGGGGGCCCATACCCCTGCACCTCAGAGTCTGCCCTGGTGAGGCTTACCCCCACCAGTCCGCCGTTGCCACCATCAAATGCAAGTGGGGGATCATTCTCAACACGCACATGTGATGTGCTACAGCATATATGGCATGTTGGTCATGATACATATCGTCCTCAATGTCTTATGTCTCCCGCTGGGAACACCATCATTGTGACTCCCGCATTCACGCCCATAAACACTGAGCATCAGTGAATGGATGGATCTCTGAGAAGAACATATAACAATATATAGCTCATAATTACAAAAATCTGCGTAAATCTGCGTAAACTCGCCTATTAGTTTGTGACTGGGAAAAGACCTTAAGATATCTCGAGCTTAAACTTAAGGGGAAGGCGGAGCAAAAGCTAAGTCTGTTTGAACATCTGAGGTTTAATGAATGTATTATCGACCACTTGAGTAACGTACTTTGCAGGTCTATGTCATACAGTAGTTTGTATGACAATTTTTATTCAAACTATTGCCTCCCGGTACCGACTGCGTTCGTCATCCGCAGGGTCAAATGCATCGGCCACTGCAGGGCAGGCGAAGCAGGTGCAGACTTCGCTGTCTCGCTGTCCTTGAGAGGAGACATCACCGTCGAGAGCTCCTGCATGACCTTGCGATTCGAACAGTTCTGTTCTCATTGCAGAAGTCTGGGAGCTAGAAGTTGGTGATTGTAGCTTCGTGATATCTTGGACAGGCCTTTGACAATCGAAGCGGCATGGAAATTTGCTTCTAGGATGTATGTTGAGTGGTGCAGAGCCACGTGTGCCCTCCTTCTTTAAGCTGAGGGTGATGCGTGACATCATTGCGACCTTGTCAAGGAATTCAAGGAATGTGGCCGAGAATAAGATGAAGCAAGAAATTGCGTGAATCGGACTAACCGTTAATCTGCAAAATTTATCCATTGATATTCGGAAATCAGTTCCTAGATCTACCAATCGGCCAAACTCACATAAGTTCAAGTCTGAAAAAAAACGGTTTCAGAAAAAGCCAATTAAGTATGCCACATGACACATAGAAGACGTACTGTCCAGTAATATTCTTCAAGCCTTGTGGAGCCCTCACAATCATGATGGTAAAGATGAGGTTTATGGCACACATTACACTGTTAAATTACATTATACAAAAGTCTGTAATTGTTCAATCCAGGAACGTACCTGTAGAATAAAACTCCATTTGTGAATAGCGTGTAGATGATATGCCCTGCCTCCTTATTTTTTATCGAGGGCAATGTTCGGTTCAAAGTCAAAGCAAAGACGACCGTGTCATAACAGAGAGGAACCCATGCCCATGCGGATGCGAGACTTCCTCTAAGTTCGTTTTCAACATTCCACTCGCTAAAAAGCAGGGATAACATACACACGATCAGAGAACTCCATGCGACAAGCTGCATGAAAACTGTGAGTAGATGAGATAAGAAGCGTCCAGATAGATGGGTTTACGATGTATAGAAGAAGATTGAGGGACAGCTGATCGACAGATTAGCTGGACCTGAACCGCACATCAAATGACTTCGGCACTCACCCACGCCATGAGACAACAGCCAAGCGCCAACTGCCACCCAAACAAACAACAATAATGCTACAAGGATCACAACATATCTGTTGCCGCGGTACATAGCTCGAACACTGACGGATAGGATTCAGGAATTGTGCATGGTGATGATTGGTAGATTTCAATTGAGAGCTCACCGCAGGAACATCATCAATCCCGCAACTTGAATGCCAACTGCCGTCATAGCGCCCTCGTACCGAACGAAATGCTCGCACCTATGTACCTGTCACAACGCATTGAAGTTTAAATTGGATGTCTTACTTCTACATTTCTCGTTATATTATCTTCATCAGAGAAAAACTGAAAGTACTGACTATGAACGACCAAGAAGGCAGGCTATGTGCTTCATGATCATTGAAGCGTCACTGGTCGGCACAACACGCATTCAGAACTTACCAACAAGGTTCACGATGAAACCAATAGGTGTGAGGTACCGATTCTACACCAAAGTCAGGTAGGAATCGTCATTTTCTGGCCACCGACGTACGAGCAAGAATAAAAACGTCACTGAAAGTTGAAGTCACTACCAAGAAAACAATCAATGGACGAGCTTACAGAGTTTCTTCGGACGACCCCATATGATCTCTACCTGCGGTGGGTTAGCCAATGGGCCAGCAAAATAGTAAAGACAGACCTCATCTGCCAAAGTGATCGCATGATCCCATACCAGAATTGTGAAGCCAAGGATGCCAACAGCCTTCAGATGTCTCCTCAGCCTGGACCATTGGATACATACTTAATAACCTACAACAGCTTGAGAACTGGTAAGAGGGGTTAGGAAACCGAGGAACACAGCACGGGTATGGCACTTACGCTTCCAGCGCCTCACTGATGATTTTGGCGTTCAGTGGGATCGACATTGTCAGAGTGACTCTTAGATCGAATACTAGCTGCGCTATGAACAGAAGATCGAATAGTGCTGTTGATCTCAAAGAAAGAAAATGGTACGCAGGGGAATCAGATCAGCGAAAACTCACTGATAAATATGTACTCGTGATGTCCAAAAGAGCGAACAATACCAGCACGGAGATGCTTCATGATAGCTGTGTTCAAAACGTGAGCGATGCCAAGGTCCAGCCTGCGAGGCGTTTGTACTTTACGTGATCGCAAGGAAGCCCACGGTAACTTCCCCTGAATGCTGTCATTGAGAGCTTGAATAAAATTTTATTTGCCCTAAAGATCGGAACTGCATCAGGAAAATAACGGATCTCTTGTATTATATGAGGTTCATGCTTGTTAAGCGGTAAACGAGGTCTTCACCTCTGCTGTAAATAAGCCAATGCCCATACCTTGCTATAGGAGCCGAACAATTTCGGAGTGGTAACAGGTCAGTGAGTCACACATCACCATTCTCGTGCATGAGGTTCGTCGGGTATTCCAATTAGACTGATCCGAGTGACGTGAGCTTAGGATGATCCAAAGAAGCTGGCAGAGCTTCTAGCAGATTCTGGAAGCGCCATGTTGTTCACGAGTACGACTCGTACAGGGTTAAATGAGGTATATAAGTAACGAATGTTCTTGTGGGTATATCGATATAGTCCCGGGTGCGTGATCTTTTCGAAGGACCGTAGTTAATTTGTCGTGGCATAGGTGTACTCGGTAGTGGCGAACCCGACTCGGGAGTTTGTCGTATCATACACCGAGTAAAACCGCTCGCTGTGGAAGAATAATTCAGTAATCTATTTTCCCGGCAAAAAATGTAGCTCAGCGTACAGGAAACAATAGCCGTTCGTAAAATCCAAGCCAGAACCGGAGTCGCTCCCAATGTCACTGATGACCAGATATATGCCGTCGGTGGTGCCGCCAATGACGTGGTTTAACGATCGAGGCCAAATTTGCCCATTCGGGGTGAGCTCATAAGTAACCTCACCAGTAGTAAAATACAAGGATGAGAGCTGGTTGTACTGCTCAGATGAGATCTTTAACAATTCAGTGCTCTCATCGAGGGTTGCCCCCGTAGCAGACTTATATTTGTCGAAGGCATCTGAACAGTGAATTAGAAGGGTTTCAATGTCGCATAGGACGCCTACCAGTTGCAATGAGAATGAGTGTGGTTCCGGTATCGACTATACCAGCTGTCTCATTCAAAATGGTCATAGACCCATAACTGATGGATTGATTAATGCCCCAATATGAATTCGCTGGAGATGTCGATGTGATCGATACATAGCTAATGTCTCCAGTAATTTTGGATGCGTCATGACCGCCGAATGTGAGCTCGCCGTTGGTATCGTTAGAGGAAGCAGGTGCAAAGAACACTCCGAGTACTTCCGAACTAATTTTTTTCTGCGCATGGAGGTTGTCCATCACAGTTGCAACTTCATATGTATTACTGACGACGCCCTGTGTTAAACCAACTGGACCAAGGCCAAGAATTCCATCCAGACCACGCATAGTTGAGGCGGCAGATGCAGATGTGACGCCAAAAGATTGGTTGGCGATGACCAGATCAGAGTTCAGCGTTACGGTGTCTGTGTATTCCTCCCCCTCAATGGAACTACCACCGGCGTATGCAATATACTGGAAACGGTTTGACAAAATGTGTCACGTAGAAACAAATACTCACGAATTGATTGCGTGTGTCATGGCTTGTGTTAGTCTGCTTGTAAGGCTTGTTGGCTCCGATCCAGGTAAGTGAGCTTCCGGTGTCCACCAAGAGTGTGTCTGTATGAAATTGACAATACGTCAGATAAAGAAATTGCAGGAGCACGAGCAGCTCACAGTACGTTTCTGGACTCCCCACGCCAATGTCAGCGGTGTATATCATTGCAGTATTGTTTGCATTGACGGAAGAGCTGCCGCCAGCTCGTAAGATTTGAATTCGAGCTCGATCTGCAACCGCGATGTTCTTGATCCCATACGAGTTTATTCTTACGGCGAGCTTGAGAGCAGCTGTGCTTGACATTGTCCGAGGATGAGGCAAAGCGCTCGCTGACAGCGAGAGAAAGACAAGCGCCGGCAGGGCAAGCAGAGATGAAAATGATCTGGAGGGAACCATCTTCCTGAGCCATCCTTCTATAGCTGGGCCGTTTTATATGCTGTGTCGGTATTAAGACATCGGAAGCAACACCACCGGGGGCGAACAATAGCAAGGCTTCTAAGCGACTACGTTGACTTGAAACGCGCGAAGATACATTCGAGTTCCATGAAATTTATCTATGCAGGAAATGGGTGTCGGTTAGTAAATAACTGCAGCAGAAGTCCAGCTGGCCATGACCTTTGAATGGCCTGCAGGATTTCATTACAGAACCTGTTTAGCAGAAACCCTCAGTCACGGTAGTGCAGAACTTAGAAGCGCGTAATTCTGCAATTTCAGACTCATTTGAACATTGTTTACATAACGTTCTGCCAAGGATGTTGGCGGCGACGTAAGTCGAATACTCTTTGCTATTTTTTTCTCGTCATCAACCACGATGTGACAGCCTCCAATTTTCACCGTACGCGTGTCTAAACGTGAACATACACTGAAACCATATCCCCGTCGCTGTCAACCACGATCTCCTGTCGCTTGCGCCTCCCACATCCAAGTGCCACCTCAGCAACATCCTGCAGCTATAGTACGGCGCTGCCATCGGCACAACCACCTAGGGCCAACCTCCTGCCACCTCCTGCTACACACTAACACACTCAACCAGGACCTTCCTCGCGCTGCCGCCACGACTTGCCACAGTCTTCTGTTTCCCACTTCGACCTCTTGCAACTTCCTGTCGCCCTTGCGTGACCGCCTGATCTCTCAACCTCCTGCACTTCCACAGTCCTCACATTTCAAGGGCAACGTCTTCTGCAATTTCTCACTACAATGGCACGCCAACACAGACCCTTCCTCGCCCTTCCACGAATCTGGTGTTACATACCCGACCATGACCCGTCTCGTGCTACCGCTAACCCGGCGCTACCACCGCCACCTACCGCAGTTTCCCGCTGCTCATGTTGACCTCACCACGTCTCCCTGTCATTCTTGGTGCCTTAAGCCACCTGTGATATCTCGTTCTTTCCCTGGTTGGCATCCTACCAGTGGTTTTGCGCTCCTCATCTCGTTTCCTTCACACTACCTATGCCTATATGCATTTGGTCTAATTTATTGCATATTCACATCATATGCTTAGATGATGTTTTTTTTTTGAATATAACGACATTGTTGACTCAAGCGTTGAGTGCTTGCTCGGTTTGCAAGCCCCACCCGAATGACACATTCTTCACCAAAGCAATAGATGACACGAAAAAGGGATACGGAAGAGGGACGATGTACAGTGGGAAGAAATATTATGAGTGACGATGCATGCCGCATCTACTAAGGCAGCATAAATACCTGTCGGTATATATACCTTGAAGTGAACATGTTAGGGGTGTCCTACCGGGTCTCTTAAAATTAAACAGGTATTGATTAGTTGTGCTTTGCTCGGACATTTCATCGATACTCATTCACGCGTCTCGCACCTGACCATGTTGCTCGCATTTATTTGCCTAGCTGCCGTTAACACAGCACTCTTACGGAAAATTTGAAACGTTGAAGGCTGTACTACGGTAAAGGTTGTGCAAAGAAATGCAGGCTATGGAATTGGTAGATAGCTTCGGTCGTTTACTACTGTCTTCTGCTGCTGAGCGCAATTTTCACCGAGGAAGGGGAGTATCGGGCAGCTGGTTTGCATCTTCTGGTAGAGGCCTCGTGTTTAGCGGAAGCGGAGCAAGAATGTTTAAATTGGGATTAGTAGCGTATTGTTTCATGAGTATGACTCGGACGTCAACGGGGTAAAAATGAATGTGATGAAATAAGTAACGAATGGTCAAGTAACGAATGTTCTTGTGGGTATGTTGATGCGGCCCCGGGTACTTCTTGAAGGACCGCAGTTAGTTGGTCGTGGCATAGGTGTACTTAGTGGTGGCGAACCCGACTCGGGAGTTTGTCGTGTCATACACCGAGTAAAACCGCTCGCTGTAGAAGAACAATTCAGTAATCTATTTTCCCAGAAAAAATGTAGCTCAGCATACAGGAAACAGTAGCCGTTCGTAAAATCCAAGCCAGAACCAGAGAGGCTCCCAGTGGAACTGACGATCAGGTATATGCCGTCGGTAGTACCTTCAATGGCGCTGTTCAACGATCGAGGCCAAATTTGCCCATTCGGGGTGAGCTCATAAGTAACCCCACCAATAGTGAAATACAAGGATGAGAGCTGGTCGTACTGCTCAGATGAGATCTCTAACAAGCCAGTGGTCTCATCGAGGGTTGCTCCCGTAGCGGCCTGATATTTAGCGAAGGCATCTGAATAGTGAGTTAGAAAGGTTTTGATATCGTATACAGGACACCTACCGGAGGCAATGAGAATGAGTGTGGTCCCGGTATCGACAATACCAGCTGTCTCATCCAAAATGGGCTTAGATCCATAGCTGATGGATTGATCAATGCCCCAATAATCGCTCGCTGGAGATGTCGATGTGATCGGTACATAGTTGATGCCTCCAGTAATTTTGGAGGCGTCATAACCGCCGAATGTGAGCTCGCCACTACTATCATCAGAGGAAGCAGGCGCGAAGAACACTCCGAGTACTTCCGAACTGATTTTTTTCTGAGCATAGAGGTTGTCCGTCACAGTTGGAACTTCATCTGCATTACTGACGGTACCCTCCGTCAAATCAACTGGTCCAACACCAAGAATTCCATCCAGATCACCCATCCCGTCGCTTTTAGATGCGACGCCAATAGATTGGTTGTCGATGACCAGATCAGAATTGAGCGTTACAGTGTCTGTGTATTCCTCTCCAGAAACGTAACTGTTATCGCCGTATGTAACATACTGGAAACGGTTTGACAAAATGTATGTGCCACGTAGAGACAAAGACTCACGAATGTACCGCCTGTGTCATGGCTCGTAGAAGTTGGCACGTAAGCCTTGTTGGCCCCAATCCAGGTGTTTGAGCTTCCAGTGTCTATCAGGAGTGTGTCTGTATGAAATTGACAACACGTCAGACAAAGAAATCACAGGAGCACGAGCAGCTTACAGTACGTTGCCGGACTCCCCACGCCAATGTCAGCAGTGTATATCATCACGTCATTGGTTGCATTGACAGAAGAACTGCCGCCAGCTTGTAAGGTTTGGATTCGAGCTCGATCTGCAGCCGCAATGTTCTTGATCCCATATGAGTTTATTCTAACGGCGAGCTTGAGAGCAGCTGTGCTTGACGCTGCCCGAGCATGAGGCAAAGCGCTCGCTGATAGCGAGAGGAAGGCGAGCGCCGGCAGAGCAAGAAGAGGTGAAAGCGATCTAGAGGGAACCATCTTCCTGAGGCACCCTTCCTAGCTGGGCCTTTTTATATAGTGGTCGGCATTAAAAGTATCAGAACGTTACTCTAGCAACACCACTGAAGGCGAACAATAGCAGGCTTCGAACTTGAAGCGACTACGTTAGCTTGAAATGTGACTGGGCCCGGGACGAGTCCCATAAAATTCATCTATGCAATAAATCAGTGTCGGTTAGTAAGTAGCTGCAGTGCCATGGAAGTCTGGCAGTGACTTTTGAATGACCTGCAGGATTTTATGACAGAACCTGTTTAGCAGAAACCCTCAGTAGTCCCGCTGAGAACTTAGAAGCGCATGATTCTGCAATTTCATCCTCGTTTGAACGTTGCTAGTGACGTTACGTTACGTTCTGCACTCACTTGATTTGAAGTTTATATTCTGGAAGTTCAGAACGTTCAGCCTGAGGAATCAGGCTGAATTCGAATGTGTTCGAACGCAAAGACCCCGCTAGTGGTTGCCATCATGAAACAACTATGTAGCTTGCGTTGATGGGAGCACGTATGGCTAGGACTCCGGAGTATGGGCACCCTTTATGACAGGGTGGCTCCGAGTCGGTTCCTATCCCAAAAACATTTAAATCGGCGACTGTTACCTAAGTCGATGATACTTTTTTTCTTCTCGTCATCAACCACTTCGGCGATACGCGCGTGTAAACGTAACGTACACTCACCCCTCATCTGAGTGTTGAACCGCTCGAAAAGCAGCTTTTCGAGCGACGCTTTAGGTATAGGTCAGGGAGTGCCTCTCGTACTCGCTGAATTTGGTGATATAATGCCGTTGTGTTGAAAGTGAACATTTTTTGCAATAACGGAGATGCCGATTGTTTGTTTATCGAGCGTGTAGATGCTGATATGATATGATATTGTATGATAGTACTGTATGATAACAACTACAGATTATAATACAGAGATATTGATATCATCAAGCCCTCCAATCAAGCAACCTCTACGGAGCATTTGTGTGTGCAAGTTCACCCATCTATCCCATAACTGCGATGTCTCCCTAATCATCATTGAGATGAAACCCATAAATTTGTTGTACCAAGACTTGAAAATTGCTGCTGCAAAGTTGATGGAGTGGTGGGATCCAGGCGTGAATTCTTGAAGACAACAAAGGACAGTGCAAGCACCCATGGCCATAAGGTTATTGAATGAGTCCATCCCTTTAAGTAGGACAAATTGTGCATAACCTGTGAGGAAAGTTGCATTGAGGACTACATTAATAATGGCCTTGTGTTCAAATGGGTAGCAAATATCTTGTCCATTAGGCAGCTGTAATTGTTCAGTGAGATTCAATGAAATATAAATCAACTCACTTTGTGAACTCGTCCATAAATGAACTCGAGTGTTTCTTTGTCCATGAGGCGCTCCACCACAACAATCTTGTGTTGGAGTTTGGATACAGATGACCAGATTGATGGGCACAAGTTGTATAGGACTTGGACAAGTCCTTGTGTGACAGTTCTGAATGCACTAAGTATGATCAAAACAGGTGCAGCCACTGTCTTGTACATTGCAGTGACATTGTTTGAGGCCCACAGCTTCAAAGTGTCTGATAAAGTTAATTCATTAATGACAGAATGTACACATTTGGGCATGCAACTTATGTTCATTGAAAATTGACGAAAGGGCAACACACAAGCTCACCTCTATGAAGGTCTCTTTCTGATCATGGGTCAGTAACCCACATTCATTGATTACCTTGAAAACACACCTTGGACCCGCACCAAGTGGTACCCCTACAAGGACCCCGAAAACCAAAAACTTCAACATCATGCCTATCGGTGTTGAAGGCATCAACAACGCCTTTACAGTTTCTTTTCTTTCTTTCCTTTCCTCTAATAGTCTTCATACACATACTATACACTCTCAAAGAAACACAAAAACATAAAGTAAAAATGGCACTAATGCCACAAAACCTATCCAAAAACACTAACCATTCTCCTGCACTGCCAGTGCCCACTAGAGGGCGCAAAACAACTGCTAGCAAACCTCTGTTATCAATAAGCAAAGACATAACTGAACATATAACAGGAACAGAAACCATGTCAATGATCAAAGATAGTACCACAGCCAAAAAACTGTTATTATTGCATGGTCTCAACCTTCCAACCACATGCAACGTCATCAAACAAACCACTCATGCACTACTGGAATTTAGTATAGCAGCCACCCTAGGAGCCATGCAAACTGACATCCTATGGGCCATAGCCATACTACTTATTGAAGCGGAAGAAAACCTAGATGCAGCTAACCTTATAGAAAAGATCAATTCCCTCATGCAAGGCCCTATTGCTCAACTAGAAGAAAAAGCAGGGGCAATTGCAGAAGCCACAACAACCCACACTACTGTGCTAGAAAGCACAGTAACTGAGCTATGTGGCAACTTGTTTGTCTCATCAGAAAGCATCAAGAAGGTGGTCATGAATGCCACCATGGCAACACAAGACCTACCCAATGCAATGCAACCTGAAGGGTCAAAAACATATGTGAATGCAGCCAGAACTAATGCTCCCCCTCTGCTAACCAAACTCTTAGTTTGCAGCAAAGCCCAAGCAAAACAAATCCTAATCGACAGACACTCCTATGGCAAAATAGACATGCTGAAAGGACTAATGGAATTTGAACTTGTAGCAAAAGCCAAGATAACCCTAGAACTAGTAGAAAAGGATGGTGTAACAATCCCTCAAGGACTCACCTTCATTTCAGTACAAAGATTACCTCACAGCGGCATCCTGTACGAACTTGACTCAGTGAAATCAGCACAATGGTTCGAAATACCAGCCCACCGAGGAAAGTTTGTCGTAAACTTCAGCACCAATGCCACCATCAAGGACTGCTCCTTCCACATCCTAATGGAAAATATACCTATCTCATACGACCCTGGATCCATATACACCAACTTGGACATCAAAAAGAAAGGAGGTCTCAAACCAGGATCGATCACAAAAGCAAGATGGATTAAACTGATCACAAGGCGAAGCCCTACACAACAAACAGCACATGCAATTGTCACCCTCAAGACAAAAGAGAGCACCAACCAAATACTTCACTTCGGCATCTCCATGGAGGGCAAGAAAGTCTTTGGATGCAAACTTCTACCAGAACCAACATGCTGCCTCAAATGCCAATCCTTCGATGGAACTCACGTTGCAGCAGAATGCACTCAACAACACGACATGTGCGGCACATGCAGAGCTGAACACTGAACTGCAACATGCAAAGTAGATGACCCAAACTTCTATCAATGTACTAACTGTAACTGCCAGGGACACACATCCTGGAGCAGGGAATGCCCCACCTTCATCGACAAATGGGAACATGCTAAGAAATGATCAGAAGATGCCAAATACCGCTACTTCCCAATGGATGACCCCCTTACCTGGGAAACACTAGAAGGCAACATTGAACAGTGGAACGAGCCCCCAACCCAGACAGCATGGAGCCAGCCAACAACAGACCTCAACAACCAAGGCAACTATGGATGACTTCAGACACACCTTCCCCAGCAACAGAAGACCATGCAACAACCCAACCGTCAGCAAGGAACACAAGGTCAAGGCCATTGCTGCCACCCCCGTGATAACCCCAACCACATTCTGATTGGCACTAACCTGCAAGCACACCTAATGTCTAACTGGCTATCCTCCCACCCTCAGAACAATGGAAATGCGACCATACAGACAACTCCGACCAACCCGCTGCACCAACCTCCTCCTCCCTCCCCCTCTCTCTCTCCTCCCCCTCAATCCACGCCTTGCTGGTCCCTATCCCCACCCCCAAACCACCCAACCGAAAGAACCCCTACCTCAGGCTTTGACTAATGCAGCACAACCACAACAACCAACAACTTCCTAGAACAGACTTCAAAATATGGCAGCAAAACTTAAGAAAATCATCCAGTGCCTGGGAACACATGCTCCAGAACCTCAACCTGAACACCTATGATCTAGCATGCATACAGGAACCATTCCTCAACCCAGTAGGCTTAGCTAACGCATCCAACCTCAGACAATTCTGGGACGTAATATACCCCTCCAATCACCACGCCAACCTGGAATGAACTCAATCCATCCTCCTCGTCAACAAGAAACTATCCAAAAATAACTGGCACATAATCCCACTCGACTCACCCAACATTACAGTGATTGAGCTCCACAGAGACTTTGGTAAGGTATGTATCTATAATATCTACAATGCCTGTGACCATGCATGCACCCTCCAATTTATGGAGCGACACTTAGTAACAAAAGAGACAGCAAATTGTAATCGAACAAATCCCACTCAAGGCGGGACCAGAGAAATGAGCATGCACATGATCTGGCTAGGAGACTTCAACCATCATCACCCAATGTGGGAGATGATGAGCAACAGCCACCTCTTCACTGCGGTGAACCTAGATGCCACAGAAGTACTAATTAATCTATTAGCTGAATATAATCTCAATCAAGCACTCCCACAAGGCATTGCAACACTTGAGGCATCAAACACAAAAAATCACACCCACCCAGATAATGCATTCTGTTCTGTCAAAATTGAACATACTTTCACCCAATGTGCTGTAGAATATCAACTCTGTCCCATTATCACTGACCATTTCCCAATCATTAGCACCATAGACCTACAACCAGAATGCATCAACCCATCACCACGATTGAACTTCAGAGAAGTTGACTGGAAAGAATTCAGAGAAGCCCTATCTACTTACCTAGAAACATCTCTGCTGCACACTGACATCAAAACCATGGATCAATTCCAGCAAACATTTGCACACCTTACCCAAGCAATCGCTAATACAGTGGAAGAGCATGTCCTGAAATCCAAGCAATCACCATATGTCAAATGATGGTGGTCATCAGACCTAGATGTCGAACGAAAGCAAGTACACAAGCTCGGATGGAAAGCTAGAGATCGACTGGCCAGGAGACAAGACCCCATCCATGAAGAGTTCCGCATTGCCTACAACCGATTCTCCGAAAACATCAAGAAGGCAAAGAAGGAACACTGGGAAGAATGGCTCGAAGCGCTAACACCAACAAACATCTGGGACTTCCACAGATACACAGCCAGTGACCCTACAGACCAAGTTCACACAAGAATCAAGACCCTGCAAGACCTGCAAGATCTGGGAGGCAACAATGTAACACAGGACAACAAGAGAAAGAGTAAGCTACTCTACGAGACCTTCTTCTGACCTCCCCCAGAAGATGAACATGTTGAGCCCAATTTTGATTATATCTCACCCATTTGCGAGTTTGCACCTATAACTGACACCCAAATCTCCTGAGCAATAGCAAAACTCTCACTGTTCAAAGCTCCTGGCCCAAATGGGGTACCCAACTGCATATACAAGAAATGCAAAGACCTGCTTATTCCATACATGGGGCCAATATTCTGTGCAACATTTGACCTTAACTACTACCCAGAGGACTGGAAACTTTCATCTACTATAGTGCTCCACAAACCAGGAAGACCAAACTATAGCCTACTGAAAGCCTACAGGCCCATCACGCTGCTCAACACAATGGGTAAGATCCTATCTTCATGTGTTGCTGATGACCTGGTTTATATAGCTGAACACCACAACCTCCTCCCGCCTACACACTTCAGAGGCCACCCAGGAAAATCAACAGTAGACTCCCTTCACCTACTGACAAAATTTGCAACAGACGCCTGGGCATCGACAGACCACTTTGTATCAATCCTATTCCTAGATATCAAGGTGGCATTCCTGAGTGTAGTAGTCAACTGAATGCTTCACAACATGCAACAAGCAGGCATCCCACTCGAATATATCAACTGGTACAAAAGACGACTAAGCAATAGAACGACCACCTTGCATTTTGACGACTACCGCTCAGCCCAATTCAATGTCTCAAACGGGGTTGACCAAGGATGCCCTTTGTCAGTAATAGGTTTCCTATTTTATAACTCTCCCGTCCTTTGTATCACTGACCCCAACCCACGCTGAGGGGAACTGAGTCTGGGCTTTATAGATGATATAGCAATAGCTGCACAAGGCAAGAGCTATGAAGAAGCAAATGGGAAGCTCAAAACCATGATGGAAAAACAAGGGGGCACTTTAGACTGGAGCAGAGACCACAATGCTGACTTCGAACTAGACAAAACAGCTCTGCTATGTGTATCTCGCAGATGAATGCCAGACCCCAACAGAACAGGAAAGAGCATTCCCATCCCCTGACCATCCATCACCATCTGTGGACACGTCATTGAACCATCCCACTCCCACAAGTTCCTAGGGGTAATAGTAGATGAAGAACTCACATTCAAAGAGCATGTGACATATGCACTCGCGAAGGGCACCAAATACACCATGGCGTGTCAAAGAATGTCATGTGCAACGAAAGGAGCTCACGGCTGCCTACTGAAGAAGTTATATGAGGGTGTAGTGATCCCTAAAATGCTCTATGCCGCTGATGTGTGGTGCTCAGGCCTCATAGCAAAAGGTCAAGGAGTCAAAGCAGCAGGACGAGGTGCAAGAGGCTTCGCCTTGAAAATGGCAAGGGTTCAGAGAATGGCAACAACCATGATAACTGGGGGAATGAGAACTACCGCTACTGATCTCCTTGATGCACACGCTGACGTCCTTCCTTTTCAACAGCTGCTATGCAAAATCTGCCAGAGGGCCATCCTACGGATGACCACATTGCATCACACACACCCCCTCCACAAGGGACTCTGCACAGCGTACAACTTGTGTACCAGAAGAAACTTCCAGAGCTGCAAAAGACACCCATCGCCTATACATCGCCTACTCAACGAATTCAACATCAACCCATACACAGTAGAAATCATCACACCGACCCGCCACTACCCTAAATGGGCACCCAATGTCACCACGGATATCGCAGGAGACCTGGAAACAGCCATCATGAACGACGCCGAGGCAGATGAAGACTTGCAGGCCTACTCTGATGGATCAGCAGTGGATGGAGGGGTAGGAGGAGCAGTGGTCCTAATGAGAGGAGGTGAGGTGGTAAAGGAGACGTGGTTTCACCTGGGAAACGACTGAGAGCACACGGTCTATGAGGGAGAAATAGTGGGGATGACACTAGCAGTCGAGCTACTGAGGGAGGAAGGAGGAGGAGGAACCATGGCCCTTGGGGTCGACAACCAGGCAGCCATCAGTGCCACCAATGCCTTCATATCCAAACCAGGCCACTATCTTATGGACATATTCCACGACGACCTGTGTAAGCTGATCCCTGTGCAAGACAATTGCAAACTAAAAGTAAGATGGACACCAGGACACCAGGGGATCCCTGGCAATGAAGCGGCTGACGAGCAGGCAAAGCTAGCCACACAAGGAGACAACAGCGAACCCCACGCCATCCCAAAGTCCCTAAAGTCACGCAATGGAGCAATTGCCACCCTCCCAGTCAGCAAATTGGCCTTGAAACAAAGGTTCTTGAAAAAGATCAAAGATGAAGCAGCAACTATCATGAAGAACTCACCAAGATACAAGCGCCTCCACAAACTCGACATGACAGCCCCATTGAA
Organism: Suillus subaureus; assembly: GCF_016647635.1. Lineage (NCBI taxonomy): Eukaryota > Fungi > Basidiomycota > Agaricomycetes > Boletales > Suillaceae > Suillus > Suillus subaureus. Next base: position 98,757 of record NW_024538563.1, read on the forward strand.
ACATTTCTCCAAGCTAGTCGAATGGCTGCCAAGATGCCACTCTTCTCTATTGTTCCAACTCCGTACAGGGCATGCACCACTGAACAAACACCTCCACCGCATAATGAAAGTCCCCAGCCCTACCTGCAAACAGTGCCTCCAATGAGAAGAGACTGTCCACCACTTCATACTAGCATGTCCAAAGTACACGAGACAACGACTAGCACTCCACAATGAGTTAGGCCCCCTAGCAAGTCATCTCAAGAACCTCCTGAACCACAAGAAATGCGTCAAACCATTGCTACGCTTCATTGCGAGCACACAAAGGCTAGAGCAGACATTCAGTGATGTAATGCCACCGGCAGATGACAAAGAAGATGAAGAATGAACAAGTGCACCCACACTGGGCCCCCTATACCATATCGCCTTTAGCTGGCCTTAAACGTTCTTGCACTATGCCTGGACCAATGATTGTACACCACACAACCGAAAGAAGTAAATAGTTTATAAAAACAGTAAAATACTTGTATGTTTTGTCTACCATAGGGCATGGCCCCAATGGATAATAAACAATGATTAAAAAAAAAAAATTGATTACCTTCCCCATCAGGTTTTTCTTCACCACCTTGGCTATTTCTTTATGAGTGTTATTTTTGGGGTTATAGGGTAAATTAGAGTCCAAGGGTGCAAAGGACAGGGGAACAGTTAGTAATGAAGATGATACTGCCGAGGTCCCAGGTGGTGCAGATGCGGGTGTGGGCTGTGGAATTGGTGCTGATGATGTGGATGTGGGTGCAGGCTGAGGCTGAACAGTTAGTAATGAAGATGATCCTGCTAAGGTCCTGGGTGGTGTGGATGTGGGTGTGGGCCACAAAATTGGAGCCAATGATGTGGATGCAGGTGCAGGCTGAGGCTGCAAATTTGAGGTAGAAGATGTAGAAGCCACTCCCCTCGGTGGTGCAATAGGAGGGAGCATGAAACACTGTGTTTGTGTCCTCTCTACTGTTGAATTGTCGCCTACAGCCTTGGTTTCAATCAATAAAAAATTAATGCATAGATAAAATGAGACTTACAAGTACCATGCCATCCATGAATAGGCCTGGTACATCGTCATGGAAGCACATTGGTGCAAGTGCATACGCAACCTTGAATCTCGATGGGTCACAATGTCTGATTCAAACATTCCAATCAGGACCAGATGTCCTGGGGTACTCCCCAGTGAGCACAGACCTTTGAGGTGAGTTTATCACCTCTTGGTAGCTGGGTGGTATAATGGTAGTGCCGGGTGGCCTCATGTAGTAGTCAGGGTGCGATTGCTGGGGGTGCTGTGATGGCATGTGATGGGGAGGTGCATGCTAGAGAGGCAAATGCTGGGGAGGTGCATGGTGGAGAGGCAAGTGCTGGGGATGCACATGCTGGGGAGGTGGTGAGTTGTAGGAGAATTTCATATCATTGATGATGGATGGTGGTTGTTCTGCTGTACTGCCCACTTGGTCTCTGGATTGATTCCCAGTGATATTAAGTCCAGGTTGTCTAACAACTGGGTAATTCTGCGAGTAGTCAGCTGAGTCAAAGCCAAGTCCATCATGGAACACATACCCTGGTTACTGCACTGCGTCTTCATCGTCCTCCAGTACCTCTGGCAGTACTTGCAGGTGGCATGTGTGGATCTAGAGAGTTGACTTTGGTGGAGGCTGTTTCTTATGAGTCAGTTTACATGCCTTAGGTTGCTGATCACTTGGTGTAAACAAGTGTGGTGATGATCATAATGGATTTCTCGAATAGGTAAGGAAGGTATACATGCGGGACAGCACATGTTGATGTGACGCCATCTATCATTGAATTGAAAAAGGGGTTTGATGAATACACCACCAAGAACTGAAAGATTTGAAAGATAGGAATATGGCACCTGATGACATTGAGCACCTAAGATTTGGTACCCAATCTCCTCTACTGATAAGATGCTTTATCAATGCATCTGTCAATGTAATTAAGGACTGTACACACCACATAATCAGACTGATCTATGTGCCCAAGCTGATATCCTTATCAGCTTGGAGATTGTCGGATTTATCAGCTACCACACCAGTGCCAGTATCATCTTTGATGATCAGAAGGTTGGTTCAGATGGCATGTAGCTGGAGTTCATCAAGCTCGTCATCAATAACATCAAGTTTAGATTGCTCCTTAGGACAGATGACTGTGAGATGGGCAGCATTTTCAGATGCTTGCTGCTCATCATAGTTGATCAGTAAGTGCTTGAAGACTTCGGCTTCACCAGCTGCAATTTCTCACTTGTCTCATTCTGCATCACCAATATACTCGATGACCTGCTGCAGCTGTTTCATCTCCTCCATTTCCCAAGCAGAAGTCTCAACACAAGCCCATCTGTGCTCTTGTGCAGCTTCCTTGTATGCTAGCACACAGTGGACTCCCTCTCGATTGAATGACCTTATGCCACATGAAAAGATGTTTAAATTCTAGAAATAAATTTAGTGTTACTCAGAATGTTGTATATAGTAGCCATATCCTACCGTGTCACTGCTTGAACTGCTTGAATCATCACAGATAGTATGTCTTCCTATCATGTTTGCAAACATGTGTTCTTCTTTGGTGGAAAGCATCCTGTAGGGTTGATATCCAGTGGCTTTCTTCAGGCTATGCAATGGTCCAATGGATCCATTACCCAAGTCCTCAAGAGAAGGACAGTCCCCAGAAGAGGGAGAGCTCCTGGAAGAAAGAGAGTCCCTAAGATAAGGGAAACCTCTTGACTTAGGCATTAAAAGAATCATATACTGTGAATCCGTTATGCTTGAAGGAGAGCTCTCCATTATTGTGAAGACATCATCTAAACATGGGTCATGACCCTTTGGTCTATTGAAGGAAAGAACATTGTTGGACTTGGCAATATCATCTTGGGTGCAATGAAGGGGACTAGAAGGAGGAGGTGTGGGTCCAGAGTAGGACCTATGTAGAGCAATGCGTGTGGGAGACATTTATAACTACACAATGTTGATGTGCTGCATATGGTGGGCCTATGATGGTACAACAATAAGTTATTGTATTGAGTTTTGACTTGCCCAAAAAATGCCTAAGTCTTTCATAGTCCAACTCTACAGTTGGACTATGAAAGACTTAGGCATTTTTTGGGTGAATGGAAGACTTGCTGCAGCAGACTTCATCATATTCAACCCACCAGAAACTACACAGCAACCACAGCCAGGAAATTACAACCCAAATGATGCAGGTTTCTTCCAGGAATTTACAGATGACCTTGATGCCTTCAGAACTGGACATTTTGGGTCCATAGAGGTTAGTTTGGTGTGCGCTATTGCATCTGACACCTTTCCAGTGCTACTCCTAGGACAGCCAATATCTCATGTCCTATCTGCAAGAAGCAGTATGAATCTCATGAGGCTATCGTGGATCATCTAAACAGTGCAGATTCATGTTATATGGCTGCATCTGAAATGTTCCCTGCACTGAAAGGATTGAAATGAGCACCAGAAAGTAATGTGAAAGGAAAATACCACCCTACCTCTGGCTACCACTACATACTTCCTGAGCGCCCACCTCCCCATAATATCTTCCAAGAAATGCAGGAACATGATCTTCAGCCTCAATGAACAGCCAATCTGTGGTACCCTTTTGATGGCCTGGGTGAATGGTTGCTTGGCAGGTTCCTGGTTGAAAACCTTTCACAGACTCAGATTGATCAATTTCTCAAGCTAGAATGAGTGTGGGGACTCTTGTAGTTATTCCTTCCTCACATTGAGCATGATAAACATTTCTAGTTCAAAACACGAGAGCAGCTGTCATTCAAATCCAAGGATGAGTTGTTCTTTTTTTTGGAATCACTTCCTGGGTGTGGACCAAAGTGGCAGTGTACAGAATTACGAATCAAGGGCTATGAGTCCATACAACCAATCTACCTTATCTGGAGGGATGCTTTGGAGGTCACAAAACAACTTTTTGCGAATCCCATCTATGCAAATCATATGTGCTATGATCCCCATATCATCCACAATGGGACAGAGAGAGAGATAGGAGAATTCTGGACATCAGATGATGCCTGGTCTATACAAGTACGTGTCTCATTCATAACTAACCTCAACTAACCCTTCGTTCTAGGACCAGCTCCCTCCAGGAGCTACAATCGTCCCAATAATCATGGCTTCAGACAAGACCCCCATCACATGACACACAGGTGGACTTGAAATGCATCCCTTATTCCTCACCATTGGAAATATTCAATTGGATGTTCAGATGAAGGCCACATCACATGCCTGGTGCTGTGTGGCATTCATGCCAATGCCAACCTTCCTGGTGAACTCAGATTACCAAACACTCCTTCAATCACATTTATGGCACAGATGTGTGGACTTCATTATGTCAAATCTTAAGGTGGCAGCACATGTTGGGGAATTTATGGCCAATCCTTTGGCTCACTGGCATCACTGCTTCACTCCCCTCATTAGCCATATCAGCGATCTCCCTGAGCAACTCATGATAGCATGCATCACAAAGAATTCATCTCCTATCACAACAGCCAATCAGGCGGAGTTCAGGGACACTGTGCCACACCCCCCTGCAATGGTGCAGATACATATGAGCTCATACGAGGTCTTTGCACTAGGGTCAATCCTTGGGACCTTTACCAGTTCAACAAAGAAGCAAAGAAGCTGCACTTGAGTGGCATACACCTCCCATTCTGGAGGAATTGGAGGTCTGCAAACCCAGCAAAATTCCTCACCCCAAAAATTCTTCACACTCTCCTTAAATTCTTCTTCGACCACGTTTTGAAGTGGATTAAAGAAGTTATGGGTCACAAGTTGGATGTGCATTTCAGGAGCCAGCATAAGCGCATTGGGGTATGCCACTTTGGATTGGGTGTCTCTCATGTGAAACAGATGACAGGAAGAGAACATTGGGATATCCAGCGCACAATAGTCCCTACAATGTGGGGAGCTGCCCCTCCCAATTTCATCCATGCTGTGCACACCATGATTGACTTCATCTATCTCGCCCAGAATCCTGTTCACACACTCACCAGCATTTGCAACATGACCTATGCACTAAACGAGTTTCATCATTATAAGCATGCCATCATTACAGCAGAGGCACGGTGAGGAAAAGGCGGGGTCAAGGATGATTTTTTTATTCCCAAACTCAAACTTATGCAAAGCTTTGCCCATATCATCCAGCATGTTGGTTCACTTATGCAATACTCAGCTGATGTTTCTGAGTGTCTCTTAATTACACATTGCAAGCATCCCTTTGAAAAGATGAGTTGCCAGAAGGATTTTGTCAAACAGATCGCACAAATCCTTGATCAGGAAGAGGCTATATGCCTTTTTGAACTTTACACACTCTTATCGTCATCATCTACTGCAGCCTCGCACCAATCAGGCAATCCTCTCATCAATGCAATTGTTATGGAAGATGACAAAGTCGCTGCTATGGACACTGACCCAGCCTTATCATGGATATCCCATATTAACCCAGAAGCTCAGAAATGTCTGCATGGCCCATGGTCAGTGCACAATCACTTTCTGAAAGGGATCATGTCTGATGATGTGAGGGTTGCCTTCAATGTTACTCTCAATCCCAGTCGCAAACACCTGGCTGCGTCTGATCTCCAATCACTGTATCACATTCCTGACTTTTTACCAGTCTTTTACAACTTCATCACTATGAGGGGTCATGTAGATCTCAATGCTCAGCTCAATCAACTGTTGTTCAATGTCTGGTACAAATTCTGCATTCAACTTCACTCCACTTTCAATGAACACAGTATCATGCCCAGTCAAGTCATGCAGGCCGACCCTCCATCTGAAGCATTTCCTTCTGGCCACTGTGATGCCATGCTTGTTGGCCAGAGTAATGGAAGCACACGTGTGCTTCTTCTTTATTTTTCATGTACGATACTGACATTTGAGTGTATTCTACTGCAGGTCCCTTTGTAGCTCAAGTGTGTGCTGTATTCCAACTGACCACAAAGAAGTACTCATCCACAGAAGTGCCAGCATTTCTGAATCAAGTCTTCATGCTTGTTCAGCCTTTCAATTTCATTGGAGGAGATCCAGAGCTGTTGACAGGCATGTGGAGAGTCCAGTGCTCATGGAATGCTGATCTTTCACATCTGTGATATGGAGAGTGACTGACTGTTATCGTTCCTCTCACTGATGTCACTCGTGGAGTAGAGCTGATATCTGTTTATGAAGGACTGTTGAACAAGAATGTCAGGAGTAACATGTCAATGGAGCTGTTTGACAATTTTTTCCTTAACAACTTTGCAGACAAAGAGATGTATCATGCATTAGCAGTAGCTTTAGATGCAGTAGAGACTACTAGTGAGCCATCATGATTGTCTACATAGTATAGCAAATCCTGTTTTCATTTGTGGTAGTGCGATTCAATCAATGGCTGAACATGATGATTAAGATTATCCTGATTATCTTGCGAGCCATCATGTCACTCCAAGATCTTGCATGCCCATCCAGCATCTCCACCAATCAGAGCTGCCCATTACACAGGTCATAAGTGTTTGTAATTGTTTGTAATGCTGAAGGTTCAACAACTCTGCTAGGCTTGCAGAGCTATAGAAAGAAAGAAGGGGCTCTCACTCTGGTGGTGAGAGGAAAGCCTACTGACTCTCTAGGTGTTGGTTAAAGTGCACTGAGCGATGTGTTTGACCCTTAAGGGAAGCAAAGAAAGCAAGATCCACTGGGTGATATCAGGTCAACTCTGGTGAAGCGTGCTGAAAGCACGTGCACAGGAATGTTGAGTGCATAGGTGTGCAAAGCGTGGGAATAGAGCATGTGTGGTGCTTGGATGTGTAAAGACTGAAAGATGGCATGAAGACATAAACTGAGGCTGCTGAGTGGTGACTGATGATAGTAGATTCTAACTGAGAACTAGGGCAACAACTAATGCATGCTGGCTGAAGATAATAGATTCTCACTCTAGAGACTAAGTGACATGATGGTGGTAGCTGTATTCTGTGGTGGTTGGTAGATGTATGAAAACTTCCTAGGCCACAGGTAAGCTGTGCCTAGGCACACTCCCAGGGCTCAGAAGCAAATAGGGAGCGCTCTAAGTATGTAAATAATGTAAATAAGGGTCCATGATGAAATCATGTATCATACAATGCTAAATATGGTCTGATGTGAGAATAAACAGGAAAGAACTCACTAGGGAACTGGTTGGATGATGGATGGATGCTCCAGGATGCTGTGCAACAAAGTGTGACCAAGTGTGGGAAGAGCATGCTAAGCGTGTGCACAGGAATGCATCGCATAGTGCAGGAAAGCATTGCACCTCTGGCACATTTTGTGGGAAAGTCATAGATGGTGAGTCGCACACTATACCAATTGTTGTGAGTCATAATATGGGCGATATATGCCTAGAGAAATCTCATTCCCTACAACACGGTTAAGCTAAGTGATAATTTCAGTGTTTTGCAGATGCTGTTGTTGTCAATTAGATCTTCATGTCATCTGCATCTTGTCCAACAGTACTGGTGTCATTTGGGGACAAACAAAGTGCAAGGGAGTGGCAGTGACTGTGGAAAATCTTTGGAGGTAATGGTTTCATGAAAATATCAGCCATCATGTTCAGTCCATATTGTCAATATGATATATCATTTTACACTCATTAAAACCCAGCCATGATATATCCCTGGTGTTGGCTTACCACAGGCATCCACAGATGATGTATCACCACAAGTGATACTAGCTTCACACCCATTGTGCCTTCAGCACAGGAAGCAAACAGAGTGCTTCATGCTCCTTTTTGGCTTCCTGGCCTTGGCTGCATCCTAGCATGTACAATAAATAATTGATGAAAAATTGAATGAGAGAACAGGGGAATGGGGGAACAGACCAAAAGTGCTCGCTCCACTCACACCTTTGGCCCATTCCCCCATTCCCCTGTTCTCTCATTCAATTTTTCATCAATTATTTATTGACATGTGCTGCACTTGAACAGGCAACAGTATCAAGTCAGAGCTCGAAAACCTGTGACCAGGCCACATGAGATTCCCAAAAAGAGGTTAAGCGAGCTAAGTGTATCTATGTGAAAGCCATGTGAGCTAGTGAGACAATTCCCACCCATTGCATCCTACTTTATAGATAGACTAGTCCACCACCCATTGTGCCTTTGGCACAGGAAGCAAAAGGAGTGCTTCATGCTCCTTTTTAGCTTCCTGGCCTTGGCTTCATCCTAATACTCACTGTGCCTTTGGCACAGGAAGGCAAAGGAGCGCAAAGTGCTCCTTTGGGAGGTGCCTGCAGCACCTTGGCTTACTCATTACTAATGATCATAGTGGAAGTTTGAAAACTTGAAATCTACATTTTTGAGCAGCTAAAAGTACAATTCTATGTACATCAATCATCAATAGGATCTGTAAGGCCTCTAAGCACTTCTTTATACACTACATTTGTTGTTTTTGAGCCTTCTTCATGCTCTGGAAAGATAGCATACACTCTCTCTGGGTGAGTGCACTGAGACAAAGCCACATATACAGTGGCTCAAAAAACTATCTGCATGTTTTGACATTTTTCACTATCTATGATATTGTGTGAGAACTCACAAATGCCTCAAGGACATGCTTATAGCACATTGTAGTATGGCTTCAGGGCTTTCATTTGAGCCCTACACCGTGGGAATCGGTGGAGATATGGTGGAGATACAAGGCTCACAAAATGGTGACTCATGCGGACAGTTTTTTGACTCAAGTATTTTACAATAATAACCAGGTATTCTAGTATTTTGTATGACCTCCCTTGGCTTTAATTACTGCCTCTATCCTTCTAGGCATACTCTCAATTAATTTCTGGCAATCCTCAGCTGTGATCTTTCCCCATTCCACTGCTACTCTCTCCCAAAGCTCCTATACTCCTTTAGGGGGGGGTTTCATAGGCTTGAAGCTTTTTCTTGAGTGTTCCCCAGAGATGTTCAATGACATTGACATCAGGAGACTGTGCTGGCCAGTCAAGAACATTGATGTTATGTTCTTCAAACCATTCCTTAGCTCTTCTGGATGTGTGCTTGGGATCATTATCCTGTTGGAAAATGATATCTTCTTCATCAATCCCTAATTCTGCCAAGCTAGGCAGCAAGTGGTCATTTAAAATGTCCACATACTGCTCAGCATTCATCTTCCCCTCAACCTCAGCAAGCATTCCCACACCATTCCATCCCATACAGCCCCATACCATTAAAGAACCTCCTCCAAACTTGATAGTCCCATTAACCTCTCTGTCTGTTAGGTCATCTCCCTTCTTTTTCCATACATATACCTTCCCATCTGACCCAATCCTATTGATTTTGGTCTCATCTGACCATATAACATGCTTCCAGTCCTCTACAGTCCAGTGTTAATGAGCTAAGGCAAAGGCTAGTCTTCTCTGCCTATGTTTGATGGAGAGAAGAGGCTTTTTCTTCTTTGTTACTGCCTTGAGATGAGCTGCCTTGAGAACATTCCTCACAGTTTGTGAAGAGACAGGGGTAGTGATGGTGGAATTGATATAATGGGTGGCTTGGACAGCATTATCAGCCTTTCCTGTAGTGATATGTTAGATAATAGCCCTTTTGTCAGTAGAGGTAAGCTTGGATGAACATCCTCCACAAGAGTTTTCCTTGTCTTGGTGGCTTTTTTTGATAAACTTGGCCACAGTGGACTTGCATACTCCAGTTCTAGAGGAAATTTGGTGAGCAGAGAGGCCAGCATAAGACAGAGAGGATATTATCTCTTTGAGCAGAGGAGATGGCTTTCATGGTAATTATGACTATGATACATGAGATATTCTGGTTTATATAGTTAGATATAGTCATAAAATAACATAATGACACCACTTCATAATTTATATAATAGTGGTATGATTTTTGTGGTGTCATAAATAATGATTTATATAGTTTTAATATACACTCAAAAAACTGTCCACATGAGTCATCATTTTATAAGCCTTATGTCTCCACCATATCTCCACCGATTCCCACGGTGTAGGGCTCAAATGAAAGCCCTGAAGCCATACTACAATGTGGTATATGTTACAGGCATGACTACCCCCTATTTTCTTTCTCTTCTTACCCGTGTACTATGTCATGACCGCACTTCGCCATGCCATCATTAGACTGACTCTCTTTCTATATCTGTTGTATTACATCACGATCGCCACGCGCCATCGCTAGATGACTCGTCTTATCTCTGACTCAACCGATGACGTCTAGATGACTCATCCTTATCTCTGACTCGACCAATGACGTCTAGATGACTCATCCTTATCTCTGACTCGACCTATGACGTATGCTTAGAGAGTCTACGCCTATATAAACCTGACATGTACCTAGATAGAACTTCACTTTAATCTACTAGGTCTTACCTGAACTATCCTTCGCTTAGGACCTCCAATCCTAAGTCGTCTGATAACCAATATTCAAGCCAGAGACACTCTCTCTGACTTGCCTTAAGAACCTTACATTTGTGAGGACACAATCCAGCTTTAGGCGTGCTCTTATTGAGTACCTATCATCGTGCCCATCCTAGTCGACCTACAGTTCGCTGTAACAAAAGATTAAAGTCCAACTCGACCCTCTCCATCAAGAGAGGTTATACAGAACTCAGAAGAACTCAGCGAGAGAACGAGAACGTTCCCCTGAACAGAAACATCACTTGACCAGACGCTCAGGATGTCCACTATCCCAAACACCCCAGAATTGAAAGCCGGAGCCCCGTCCACCTATGACGGAAGTCCCTCCCAGGCTCTACGATGGTTGTATGCGGTTAAGGCGTACTTCGCGCTTAACGCTACAATCTATAACACCGATGAAAAGAAGGTCATCACTGCCCTTGCTTACATGACAGAAGGAAGCGCTATGGGTTGGGTGCTGACCTTCTACACTGAAGTCGACAACTCTGTCGCTAAGACTTATGGAACCTTCGCGAACTTCGAAACCAAGTTCAAAGAGGCCTTCGTACCCGCCGATGCCACCGGAACCGCCATGAACAAACTCCGAACATTGAGACAGACGGGCGACCTCACATCCTATATTGCCAGTTTCAAGACGCTCGCTGCGCAGGCTTCCATGAAACAGGACGCCATCCTCATCATGTTCTTTAATGACGGGTTGAAGAAAGGAATTGTTAACTCCGTCTATCAGATGGAAACCATTCCAGTAGATTTCGACAAGTATGTTGCTGCCGTCATTCGGCTAGACAGTAACTACCAAAGAGGGGTTGCATATCGATCAAACCACCGTACCACCACCAGACCATCGGGACAACAATATGTACCTAGACCCTCCGTGGATCGACATGACCCAAATGCCATGGAGGTAGACTGGCTCACTGAAGCCGAGAGAAGTGACCACATGAAGAAGGGACTATGCTTTACGTGTCACCAGAAAGGCCATCTCACTAGAGCATGCCCGCAGAAGAAGAATATCCCAGTCCATAGGGAAGAAATTAGTGACAGCGAAGAAGAAGAAGATACAACGATCCGTCGCCTCGCCGAGGATTTTTGATGTGGAAGACTGGATCGATGTCAGTATCTTCCGAAGTACCTATTAGACTTGTACAAAGTGTTGGAATCAGAAAGGAACTCTGCATCCCCATTTCCCTCATTTCCAAGACTTGTCTAAGAACCGTCAAAACAACAGCAGTTGTAGACTCTGGCACCGCTGGAACCTTCATCTCCGAAGAGTTTGTCAAAACTCACAGAATTCAAACGCACAAACTCTCGAAACCATTCTGAGTTACCACTGCGGATGGAAGTTACGCGAAGGGGGGCACTATCACTAGATATTGCGTCCTCATAGTCAAGATAGATAAACGATCTATGATCGGAAAGTTTAACATCACGCGACTTGGTCGACGTGACCAGATTTTACTAGGGATCCCTTGGCTACGCGCTATGGACCCAGTAATCTGATGGAAGGCGGAAACACTAGAACTCTCTCGAACAGAGAAGAGTGATCAGATCGAAGAGGAAGTCGACAAAGAATGAAAGAAGAACGGACTCCCTCCTCTGTTTCGAAAATCGAAACAGACGAACGAGAGAGCTGACCCGATTCCAGTTGTAGTGCTGCCAAAGGCGCCTCCTGCAGAATCAGTCATATTGCCATCAAAAGAACCGGCACCCCAAGCCACGATCGAGGAAATTCTAGATGAAGAAATACCACCTAACCTTGAACCCATTCCTGACGATGACAATGATTCCTTTGACACGAAAGATGACATATGGACAGCAGATTACGCACCACCTGTGCGAGAAGTCGCCACTTACCATCTAGAAGATGACGAATTCCTGGTCGAATACCCCATTGATGCCGCCGAGCTCCGGGTAATCACCAACATCTCAATGGATACTCCGTTAACAAAGGATGGTACCAGTATTGCGGAACAAAAACCTACGGTCATACCCCTGCCACAGCCTACCGAATATGTTAAGACCAGCAATAAAGCACAACAGTTTGCGTTAGCCACTGGGCTTGAACAGAAGAAGAAATCATTCGAAGAACTCGTCCCTTCATATCTTCACAACTTCGCCGACATCTTCGCAAAGGACGGTCTAAACCAATTGCCACCAGAACGACCTGGTATAGACCACCGAATTGAGACCAAACCCGGTTTTATTCCCAAAACATCTAAGGTGTACCTGTTATCCGAGAAAGAGCGTACAGCGGTTAAAGCATTCATTGATGAAAACGTTCAGAAAGGATTTATCTCCGAATCAAAATCGCCGCAAGCCAGCGGTTTCTTCTTCGTAGGAAAGAAGAGCGGAGATCTTCGCCCTTGTCAAGACTATCGGTATATCAACGAATGGACCGTCAAGAATGCCTACCCACTCCCACTACCGCTCTCCCTGGTCGCCCGGTTACATGGTGCTAAATATTTCACGAAGATGGACGTCCGGTCTGGATATAACAATATCCGTATTCATCCGGAAGATCATTGGAAAGCTGCCTTTACCACAGAATACGGGCTTTTTGAGCCAAACGTCATGTTCTTCGGTCTTTGCAATTCCCTGGCCACTTTCCAGGCGTACATGAACAGAACGTTCCAGCAAGAGATTAACGAAGGATGGCTCATCATATACATGGACGACATCTTAATATTTTCCAATGATCTCCCCTCCCATCATAAACACACCCGGCGCATCCTTGAAAGAATTCGGCAAGAGAGACTTTTCCTTAAACCGGAAAAATGCACGTTTGACGCTCAAGAAGTGGAATACCTCAGGATGGTTATCCGTCCTGGATGCATAGCAATGGACGATGCCAAAACCAGCGGTATTCGGGATTGGCCTGCCCCTACTACTGTGAAAGAAGTCCGGTTGTTTTTAGGGTTTTGCAACTTCTACTGAAACTTCATTTCCCACTATTCCGACATTGCTAGACCATTGATCGACCTCACCAAGAAAGACGTCAAGTTCCTTTGGATGGAACAATGTGTATCTGTGTTCGCTGAACTAAAGGAATGCTTTTTGAAGCAACCAGTCCTCCGAAACCCAGATCCTTCTAGACAATTTGCGGTTGCCACTGACACATCTCTCGTCGCCACTGGAGCGGTATTGCTCCAGACTGATGATAATGGCGTCTATCACCCATGCGCATATCTGTCTCAGACATTGAACCCCGCAGAGCGAAACTACCAGATCTTTGATCGCGAACTTCTTGTGGTTATTCATGCCTTAATGGAATGGCATCATTACCTGGAAGGAAATCCCCATCCTATCATTGTCTTCACCGACCACAAGAACCTTCTATATTTTAGGACAGCCCAGAAATTGACTCGCCGACAAGCTCGATGGCAGCTAATCCTGTCATGCTATGACATTGAACTTCACCACGTTGCGGGAACCAAACTTGTTGCTCCTGATGCCCTTTCCTGCCGCCCCAATCACAGATCAGATTCCTTGGATGATAATGCCAATGAAACCCTCTTGCCAGATTCGATGTTCGTCCAACTTCTTGACGTTGAACTCATGACCACACTCGTGAACCCTGACCCCTCCGACCCCGATCCCATCTTCACCGCCGCTTCCGATGCGCTGGATGGCCTGTCTCTCCCTCCTATGAAATCTGCTCTCACAGATTGGAAAATTAACGACGATATCCTTTACTACAAGGACCGCGCCTACATCCGCCCCGCTGGTTGGCGTCTCATTTTAGAACAATGTCATGACCACCCCACTGCCAGTCACCCTGGGTGTTTCAAGACTGAAGAATTGGTTAAACGTGATTTTTGGTGGCCCGCCATGGGCACCTACATTCGTAAATATGTTGAGGGTTGCGCCCTCTGCCAGCAAATGAAGTCTGACACTCACCCGACGACCCCTCCCCTCATCCCTATTCCCTCTGTCGCCGCAGCTCCATTCGCTCAGGTCTCCGTTGATCTCATCACCGACCTTCCTCCCTGCGCCAGTTTTGATTCTGTCATGGTCGTGGTCGACCATGGGCTTACGAAGGGGGTAATTCTTATCCCTTGTACCAAGACTATCACTTCCGAAGGGGTCGCCAGCAAATTCTTCAAATACGTCTATCGATGATTCGGCCTACACGAGAAGGTCATCTCAGATCGTGGTCCGCAATTTATATCCAAGTTCTCCCACGCTCTTGCCAAACTCTTGAAGTACGACATAGCGGCGTCAACCGCCTACCATCCCCAGACCGACGGTCAGACTGAACGACTCAACCAAGAGTTGGAAACATATCTCCAGATCTATTGTCGGAATAACCCCGAAAACTGGGTGGAGCATCTCCCCATGGCAGAATTCGTCCACAACCACCGGAAACACAACTCTCACAATGCATCGCCATTTTTCCTAATGATGGGATACGAACCGCGAGCCCTTCCACACACTCTTTCTGACTCCACAGTTCCCGCAGCAGCGGACAGACTCCGCTCACTCCAAAAATCTAGAGAAGAAGCGCTCTCTTGCCACAACCTTGCAATGCAGCGTATGGCAGAAAGAACTCGTGGACAGAAGTATCGTCCCTGGAAGATTGGAGATAAGGTTTGGTTATCCGGGAAAAACCTGATCACACAATTACCTTCACGAAAGCTTGCTCCTAAACGATATGGCCCATTCCCAATCACCACCGTCCTGTCCCCCATCACATTCACACTCCAACTACCACCTCAGTGGAAAGTTCACCCCACATTCCACGCTTCTGAACTATCGTCCTATCATGAGACAGAAGTTCATGGACTGAACTTCCACGACCCACCACCTGACATCATCGATAACGAAGAAGAATATGAGATTGATGCAATCTTATCGCACAAAGGAACGGGTAAACGAAGATGCTATCTCGTGTCCTGGAAAGGATATTCATCCGCTAGCAACGAGTGGATTCCAGAAGGAAACTTAACTAATGCCACCGATACTCTCAATGCCTATAAAAGGGCCCATGGGTTGTAGACTTTCCAACAATGTCCCACATCAAACGACTATGTCTTTGTATCCTCCGCATCAAAGAACTCACTGCTGCCATGAACACCGTCGCCGAAGGAAATGCCCACCCCTTGACACTTCTAGACTATCAGAACGCCACCACCGCCAACCTAGTACGACACGCATCACCCCCCGCAGACTCTCCACCGACTTCCGACACCACCCTCACCCTGACCGACGACTCTACCCTTACCAACTACTTCTCCATTATTGATCAGGTCGAAACCAGTGCCTTGTTTGAATCTGCTATCACTTCCCAACAGTACGCTATTGAGATAGACCACCTCCTTGGAGAGAGAGGAGCGATCTCTAGCAGTCTTATAATCAGAATCATTAGAGATGCCAGCCTCATTGAACGTACCGCCACCCTTCTTGATGATGAGCGTCATCAAACCATTTTTCGCCACCTTCACATATGCATTCGCAACACCGCAATCCGCCTCTTACCAGAAGAAACAAGAGACACTATCAGAGAAGCCATTCATATTGTCACTGAGCGAATTGCTCTCAACCCTGTCGCACGACCACCTTCACCCCACGTCACTATCCCCGTACCACCGCCAGCTCCTGTTGCAAACACCGAGGAGCATCAAGATAATAATATCCCTCCTATTGCCGTACTTGATGTACCAACTTCTCCTTCTCCTAACCCGGTCAGACGCACCACACGACAACTCCCACTTAAACGAAGATCCTCCCGCCTCGCTGCTAAATGAGCCGCCTCCGTCTCCCCCACCAAGGCACCTCTTAAACGTTCATGGTCACCGTCCCCCCCAAACCAATCCTCGTCCGTCACAGTCATAAAGACTTCGCCGGTCGACAACGTTGTATGTCGCAACTGCCACATCGCCGGTCATCGTCACAAGAACTGTCCTGCGTATTACTGCAGAGTTTGCAAAGAATATGCACCGGGTCATTTGTCGGTCTTTTGCAGAGAGTTGAAAGGGGAAGCGGTTATCCCCTTAGTATGGACCGACGTCGGTTTTTACGACGCACTTGCGCACTGGGAGATTGAGCAGGACGCCATCGCTCATGCTGAGCAAATGGCACAGTCCGCCATCACAGAGGAGCAGGACGATCTCCTTCACTCCAACTACGATGCAGACCCCATCTACTGGGCTAACCAGGATATGTGAAGTCGGTGACTTCATCGCTAAACGAGGGGTAATGTTACAGGCATGACTACCCCCTATTTTCTTTCTCTTCTTACCCATGTACTATGTCATGACCGCACTTCGCTGTGCCATCATTAGACTGACTCTCTTTCTATATCTGTTGTATTACATCACGATCGCCACGCGCCGTCACTAGATGACTCGTCTTATCTCTGACTCGACCGATGACGTCTAGATGACTCATCCTTATCTCTGACTCGACCAATGACGTCTAGATGACTCATCCTTATCTCTGACTCGACCTATGACGTATGCTTAGAGAGTCTACGCCTATATAAACCTGACATGTACCTAGATAGAACTTCACTTTAATCTACTAGGTCTTACCTGAACTATCCTTCGCTTAGGACCTCCAATCCTAAGTCGTCTGATAACCAATATTCAAGCCAGAGACACTCTCTCTGACTTGCCTTAAGAACCTTACATTTGTGAGGACACAATCCAGCTTTAGGTGTGCTCTTATTGAGTACCTATCATCGCGCCCATCCTAGTTGACCTACGGTTCGCCGTAACAGTATAAGCATGTCCTTGAGGCATTTGTTCGTTCTCACACAATATCATAGATAGTGAAAAATGTCAAAACATGCAGACAGTTTTTTGAGCCACTGTAGCTGTCCATGACTAAAGATGGGAGTCCACAAATTGAGTCCAACCCACTTGACACTTTGACCTTGCGCCTTGTTGATCATCATGGCAAATGCAAGATAAATGGGGAATTGTTGACACTTGAGAGGAATAGGGTTGTCCTCAGAAGTGGCATCCAGTGTCATGTGAGGGATCAGGACCGTGTCTTGATCATTTTGGTGAGCTTCATCGAACCATCCCTAAGAATGCAACACTTAAGGACACATGTGGTCCAAGACAGGAGGATCATATGGGTTCCATTATAGAGGCCTTCAGAGGGGTTTAAGTTGCACAAGAGCATCAGAGGAACACCTTTGACCTCCAACTTGTGCAATGGGAAGCCTGATGGGGTGAGGGTGTGGAGGAACTCTATGGGAATGTAGTCATAGTCCCTCTCAGTGACTGAGTCTGCACTGGTAAAGACTGCTTTATCTCTAGGGAATGATTCAAGAATGGTGGTGTTGATTTCATCCACATCAGTATTCTTTGTGGAGAGGATGGTACATTCCAGGAAGAAGGAGTCATTCACAGGAGGATGGCCAGGGTGCAGAACTGGAGAGTATAGGACATCAATGAGAGATTGGACATCATTGTTGGTGCAGTGCATGTGAATAGGGAGGGTCATGGTTCCATCTCCATCTGTGCCCTTGCCAGCTCCAATCTCAAGGAGCCACTTTGCAAATTCATCAGAAGTGGGATCTTGACCAAGCTGCATATTTCTCTTGAGATGGAAGATGTGAAGGTTTGGCCAGATGCAAGATCTGCAAAATGTGGCACCCACTATCTGCTCCCTGGATCCATGAGGCACTACTGGCAGGGTCTGTCTGAAGTCTCCTCCAAAGAGTATTGTTATTCCTCCAAAATTGGCATCAACATTCAGAAGATCACATAATGTGCAGTCAAGGCATTCCAGAATATGGTGGTGAAGCATAGGAATTTCATCACAGATGATGAGAGAGGTGGCCTTGAGAAGCTCATGGACAACATCTACTTTCTTTATGTTGCATAAGCTATCCTCATGAATGGAGATGGGAACTTTGAATCGTGAATGAGCTGTATGTCCACCTGGTAGGAGGAGGGAAGCGATTCCAGAGGAGGCCACACAAAGGACAATCTTGCCTTCAGCATGGAGTTTTGAAGCAATGAGCTTGCAGAGATGTGTCTTGCCACATCCGCCTGCACTGTGAACAAAGTATGCATGTCCAGGTCTTTCCTCATTGCGATGCATTGTATCATGTACCACAGCATCAAAGACCACCCTCTGCTTAATATTGAGCAAAGGGACTCCTACATCCACTATCTGCTGAGGTTCCTGTGGATTATACTAAAGCTGCTCAGCAATGAGCTGATTGCCCTCCATGGCCCCACATCTTGCTGCCATTTGAGAAACAGGCATGTGAGGGATTGCTTCCAAAGACCATCCATTTTTGCGAAGTACACCATCAATGAGATAGAGACCATAGTCATGGACCTCCTCCTCTGTAGGGTCAGGTATGCTGAATGGAACATGGGTGAGGTGGTGGCATAGATCATCACAGAGATTTTCCTTGAAGCAGTTCCAAAGGTCATCAGGGCTTGTGGGATTGCAATGAATGAGGATGATGGCAAAGAGATTGCACATGCGATGTCCAGTGCACATATGAGATGCATCCTGCAAGCACTAGATCCATTCATTATCATCATCAAGCAGACCTCTGTGCTGACATGCTTCCTTGAAAGTCTCATAGATGACCCCATCAAATGTCCAAAGATGCTCATAGGAGGTAGCCCCTTAAAAAAATAGTGAGTTAGATCAATAACAATTGTCATGGACATCACACCTTTCACTACAGTCAAAAGCAATCTCAGATAGAAGCGCTCTCCAGAGCTGGGTGCAGCAGCATACATCCTTCCAATGGCCATTCCATGCTGGTGTATCTTCCATGCATTTTTGGTCCAGACGAATTTTGAGGAAAAGTCCTGATAGAGGTGGTCATGGGCTCCAGCTGCCACAAAGTTCTCATTGACATTAGCTTTGAACCATCCAGTGAGGCAAGTCTCTTTGGCTGCTGCACACTCAAGAACATCATGGGCATCATCCTCAAGATCATAGAATACCATATGTTCATCTGGGAGGTGGACTGGTAAGCAGTAGACAAAGGGCCATTCAAGATGCATTGAAAATTCAAAGATGTGCCATGCAGCCTCAGTTGAGCTGATATACCTGGAGTCAAAATATGATTTGACCTCATCCACCACTCCTCTCATCTCCAAAGTAGCGTGGTCATTTCCTTTGTAGATGCACTTGTGAATATATTTGACAAATTTGATAGAGGCACAGACTTCCAGATTGATATGGCAGTTGAATTGCACCAGGAGTTCTGGGGGGTGGGGAACAACATCTTTGTTGGTGAAGACATTGTCATTCTTTTGGATGGTGTGACCATTGTCAGGTCTTGCATACTCTGGATAACCATTGTCCTTCATTAAGGTCTGGGGACAGAATGACTTTGGAAAGTGTTTCTTGCACTGTCCATTCTCCAAGCGACGTTGTGAGTTGCAAGGGCCATGCAACATATATTTTTCAACAGCCTCATAGAGTTGTGGATGGACATTTCTGCCAGGAATTTGAGCAGAGATGAAGGAATCAATTTGTTCTGCAGTCCATATCTTATCCTCTTGCTCCAGGAAGATGAGAAGGTGCATATGGGGCAGACCACATTTTTGATATTCAATGGTGTACACCAAACCTGCAACCCTTCCATAGTAGCCTTTATGAACCTTCTTCAATAGAGCCTGCTGCTTCTGATAGAACACACGAGCCACCAAGTCTGGACAGTCCACAGCACTCTGACCTATATAAGAAGTTGTCAGGCTGAAGTCAAAAACAGTGCATAAGATATGAATTATTACCTGGAAGGAGATTCTCAGTGATTTCAGGCCAACTCCCATTAGCAGTCATTGTTAGGAAGAGATCAGGCTTCTTGCAGGCACGGCAAATGGCCAAGGAATCTTGAAGCAGCTGGT
Organism: Suillus subaureus; assembly: GCF_016647635.1. Taxonomy (NCBI): domain Eukaryota; kingdom Fungi; phylum Basidiomycota; class Agaricomycetes; order Boletales; family Suillaceae; genus Suillus; species Suillus subaureus. The sequence continues at coordinate 119,002 of NW_024538563.1, forward strand.
GCATGTACTGAGGGCTCCCAGTATGAGAGGAGGGAAGAATAATGGAGTGACCTGTCTGAGCCAGATCATTCACACCATCATCAAGGACATTATCCATTAAGCCTCAGTAGCAGTTTGCCCTTAGTTGCTTTTGGTTGTTCCTGATCCAGTTCAAATTGCTTTGCTCTATGGAGGCCCAAGCATCAACCACATACTGCTGGAACAGTCATTCACCATGAAAGATGTTGTTATGGTCCATGCAAACTGGGCGAGGGTGAAGGCAGTAGGCATAATAGAGCAACTGGGTGACTTTTTTTGCTTGTTGATGTCCACCCTGATTGTTAAAAGGGATGTCAAGATGCCAGCCCTCTTCACCAGAAGGAAAGAGAAGGACATAATGCAGGGTTGAGTATGTGTGACTGAGTTAGCTGACACACTGGAGTTGACTGCCTTGAAGTCGCAAGACAATATCACGTTTGTCAGATACCTCCTTAGATCCATTTCCAGGAATAATCATAGCAATTTCATTGGCAGTGGGAAGATTATATCTTTGACCATCTGTGTGCTGCTCTGGAGGCTTCTCTTGCATGACTTGATAGGCCTGCTTATACAAAGGAGCATAGGGATGGCTTTGATACAGCATATCATGGAGCTCTCTGAGGATCTGATGGTCAAGACCTTCATTTCCAGGATGGGTGGCACGGATGTTTGTGGCTTCCTCAGGGTCATAGATGTAGAGTTGCACATATGAAGGCTGAAGGCCTTCTGGGAGTATAAGACTGCCCATGAGATGATGGAGAGATCCATGGATATGAAAAGCATTTGGGCCAGATCCTTGAAGAGCATGATCCTTGATATTGATACCAACTAATGTGAATGCAAGAGCACTATTATACTGGCATATTTTTGAGATGAAAGTTCAGTCCATATATACCTGCTGCAGCTCAGGTGGCCATGCTGGAAAGGGTAGAAGGTTGACTTGGCCCTGCAAGCAGCACATTCCAAAGTGTGGGTTTCATTGAGAGGAGTTGGACAATCTTTCACATGCAAAGTGCATTGCATGGCAGTGTGTGCACTTTACATTAAGAGGACCAAGAGTATGAAGGGTAATAGGCTCTGTGTATAGTCGACCTTCATCAGGGACAGGAACTGCCTGGTTAATATGCTGCTGCTCCTCTTCCTCTTGCTGCAGGCAGTGTTCATGTTCCTGAGTTCTTCTTCTTTCCTCGTCTTGTTCATGGTTTTCTTGAGAGATTAGATCATTATATTCATGCAGTGCCTCTTCAAGACGCTCCTCCTGCTCACAAACCCTTTGCTCATGGTGTTGTTGGTGCACCTCTTCCTGTTGACTTGCTCATTGAACATCTTGATCCCATCTATGGATCTGTTCAGCTTCCTGCTGCTGTAATTGCTGCTGCATCTGCTGCTGCATTTGCTGTTACTCAGCTTCCTGCTGCTGGAACTGTTGTTGCATCTGCAGTTGCTCAACTTCCTGCTGCTGGAATTGCTGCTGCATCTGCCACTGCATCTGCTGTTGCTCAGCTTCCTGCTGCTGAAAGTGCTGCTATATCTGCAGTCACTCAACTTCCTGCTGCTAGAATTGCTGCTGCATCTGCCACTGCATCTGCTGTTGTATCTGCTGCTGCATTTGCTGTCACTCAGCTTCCTGCTGCAGAAAGTGCTGCTGTATCTGCAGTTGCTCAATTTCCTGCTACTGGAATTGCTGCTGCATCTGCCACTGCATCTGCAGTTGGCCAGCTTCCTGCTGCTGCAATTGTTGCTGCAAGTGTAGCTAAATCTGCTGTCAATGAAATTCCTCCTGTGCTTGTCTTTGAAGCAAGTCATGTCTAATGCGCTCATTCTCCATAGCAGGTTCAGGGAGTGCATGTAAAGGTGGTGCATGATTAGGTGCAAAATGAAGGGGATTGTTCATCAACTTGGCTTCCTGCTGCTGTTGAGGCACAGGAGGTGTAGGTTGAACAGGTTCATTCAGAATATGAGGTACATGTGGGGGCTCTATCCCAGCTGCCATAAGCTCTGCTCGTGCCTCCTGTCTTATCTCCTGTCTCTCTTGCTGCCGGTGAAGATTATGCTGGTGAAGTCTATTATTTCCAGCTGCATTTGTTTGCTCATTCAAGAGCACATCAAAATTAACAGGAGGACTTGGAGGACAATTAACAGGAGGAGGACGATGAGCATGCAGCACATGTGCAATTGCATTTTGTGGCAAGCCAGGATATTGGTCAACTGGCAGTGGCCCATATGGAAATCCAGGAGGAGGTTGCCAAGCAAAAGGTTGTGGAACAGGCCCTGCTTGTGGCTCATTAGCTGCCATGAAATTTGGCTGTGGTGCAGAAGGTAGAGGCCTGTCCTGATTATTATTGGCAGCGTGATGATGATTACATCTGGTAGGTGAGGTCATCTGAAGTCAGTTAAGTCTATCACGTTCACATTGTGACTGCTGGTTGTGTTCTGGCGTAATCTGTGGTTGTTGTCTAAATAGTATGTGCAAGCATTAGCATGATGCACCTTGCACATAGCAATAGCAATATATAATTGGCAACTCACAGTATAGGAATGTTTTGATCCATCTTTGTTATTCAAACTGTTGTTTAGCAAGTGCAATAATTGAGTTGCCTGACCTCATTAATTATAAGTCAATTCCCATCATTGTTGATAAGAAATGAAACCCACAAAAATGTATGTATTGCACTTTATTACACTTGGAAGGCAATATAACTCAAGAATTCTAATCAAAAGCAGCAGCCAAGTTGTGTAGTGATTTGTGTAATCAATTGTGTTACCAAATTGCATAATCAAATTCTAATATTTTGCTTTTGTTATTCTCGATGCCATTCCCATATAGTAGGAAAACCACTCTGTTTGTCTGTATTATGCCCATGGCACAGTAGGCATGCGGATTACTGCCCACTATATCGCATTTGGCAGCATTTTTGTACTTGGTGGAATTTAGCCTCTCAAATTCTCGATCTTGATTTGCAAGTTTTTTTCTCACTGTTTAGTGAGCTCACATGAGAAAACCACGTGAGATTTCCAAAGTAAGCATTAAGCAAGGTAAGCAATTCTAAGCAATTCTAAGTGTTCTTAACTGTCCCTAAGCATACCTACACGAAAGTCACATGAGCTGGTGAGACGATTCCCACATGTTGCACCTTACTTTATAGATAGATATAGATAGATATCACCACACCCTAATATACACTGCCGCATTTTGGGCATTTTTGAAACTCAGCTCTTTGTCATTCCAGGCAGCATATTATGACCGCAATTTTGGCTTCCAAAAGTGGAAATTCATAAAACATATACTATTTTGGTCATCTCCTCATTTCAGGCTTCTCCACATTATTCCCACACTCCGCATTTTCGCATTTTTAGCCACCTACTGTGGGAATTGCACCACTACACCCAAAACATCACCTATTTTTGGAATCTCCACAATATCAATTATTCCCACACCCTCCCCACCTCACTGCAGCTTCACCACCACACCACAATAGGTCACTGTGCATATATAAGTAGTAGTTTAGTATACATATGTATAATGTAATGTAATAGACCGCTTTTTTTGTCTATTTGTGTGCCTACTCCTCCTCCAGGGCCCTTTCAACATAGGGTAGGTTACAGAACACTTTCGCATTTTTGCCCTTTTGATAGGAAGGTGTCCTAGGATATTCAGAACATGTTTATGAGTATATTTGAAGTGATTCTAGTCTTTATTTGGCCCCCTGAAGCGTCCTACATCAATAGATATAGCATCTATACATGAACACACAAAATATGCTCTAATGTTATTATTTCTAGATGGATAGACTTGAAAAAATGATTCCCAGCTTCTATTCAGCAATAGGAACAATGTATTAGGAGCCCAAGACCATAGGATAATACCTTGTTGCATAGTGTACCCCCCTCTCCTGGTGGTTCACCCCCTGTGAAAATTTTTCCTGCAGAATCAGATCTCAAGGAGGGTATGTGGTCTACTCCTAAGCATATTCAGAGTATATCTATCATATAGCTAGCCCAAGACACACAGGATCCATCTACAGGAACAAAAACATGACAAACCACATTTTTCACAACTTTGATGTTTCTGACCACTCTACCCTTGCAATCATCTGTTCATATAAAAAAGATGTTATTGAATTTTAATAGTATATGTGTTAGACTACACAAGGAACCTATTCTACACTTTGCCCTGAGGGAGGAAGATATGTGGAAGGGATGTGGTGGTAAAGTAAGCTGATGAGCATTAAAGTCCTATCACTACTCAACCAACCATTTTCAATGTTTTAGGCATTTGGAGTTTCCCACACTCAATTTCTTATCTATTTCACTTCCCCAGATTTCAATTCTGGGTGGATATTTCTGTACATTTAGATCTGTGATACAGAATATATTTAGAATGTGCTCCAGGTGTCTGATCATTAAATTTCGATGATTTGAAAGTATGGGCCCCTAATCAGTAGAAATAGCAAGTATATACACTATCTCAAAATTCCGGCCTATATTGAGCTGATCTTGGTCATCAAAAGCAAGTATATATGCTATGCTGGTGATATATGAACAGATGATTGCAAGGGTAGAGTGGTCAGAAACATCAAAGTTGTGAAAAATGTGGTTTGTCATGTTTTTGTTCCTGTAGATGGATCCTGTGTGTCTTGGGCTAGCTATATGATAGATATACTCTGAATATGCTTAGGAGTAGACCACATACCCTCCTTGAGATCTGATTCTGCAGGAAAAATTTTCACAGGGGGTGAACCACCAGGAGAGGGGGGTACACTATGCAACAAGGTATTATCCTATGGTCTTGGGCTCCTAATACATTGTTCCTATTGCTGAATAGAAGCTGGGAATCATTTTTTCAAGTCTATCCATCTAGAAATAATAACATTAGAGCATATTTTGTGTGTTCATGTATAGATGCTATATCTATTGATGTAGGACGCTTCAGGGGGCCAAATAAAGACTAGAATCACTTCAAATATACTCATAAACATGTTCTGAATATCCTAGGACACCTTCCTATCAAAAGGGCAAAAATGCGAAAGTGTTCTGTAACCTACCCTATGTTGAAAGGGCCCTGGAGGAGGAGTAGGCACACAAATAGACAAAAAAAGCGGTCTATTACATTACATTATACATATGTATACTAAACTACTACTTATATATGCACAGTGACCTATTGTGGTGTGGTGGTGAAGCTGCAGTGAGGTGGGGAGGGTGTGGGAATAATTGATATTGTGGAGATTCCAAAAATAGGTGATGTTTTGGGTGTAGTGGTGCAATTCCCACAGTAGGTGGCTAAAAATGCGAAAATGCGGAGTGTGGGAATAATGTGGAGAAGCCTGAAATGAGGAGATGACCAAAATAGTATATGTTTTATGAATTTCCACTTTTGGAAGCCAAAATTGCGGTCATAATATGCTGCCTGGAATGACAAAGAGCTGAGTTTCAAAAATGCCCAAAATGCGGCAGTGTATATTAGGGTGTGGTGATATATCATTTGTGGTGATACATCATCTGTGGATGCCTGTGGTAAGCCAACACCAGGGATATATCACGGTTGGGTGCTGATTGAAGCAACTGATATATCATACCCACAGGATATTGTGTCATGTTATCTGTGTGGTATGTATGAAATGATGATCCCAGTCATGGATAAAATGAGTTTGGACATGAAGCACAGTGATGGAATTGGGAGTTCTTCATTGATGCTGAGCTCAGGTCCCATTTAGTGTTGTTGGCAGAATGAAATATTTCTGCCAAGGAAAGCACAAGTTTGGCACTTGACTTTGGCATGCTAATTCAAGTAGTGTTCAGGTAGTGGGTGCCCTCAATGAGTCGCATGACACCCGATGTTGTGTCAAATTTCAAATTGAGGTGGAGGAAGTCACTTGGCTTGGTTTACACCAAGATGACAATGTTCAAGAACACCCTCAGTGTCAATAAACACATGTTCAGGATGGTTGCAGCTGCAGGCACTCAACCAGTGCTGTGTACCACCAGTCCTTATCTCTCTGTGTGCTCAGACTCTTCCTCATTCCACTGGCTTTGATTTTGGATCTAAATACCTATAGCTCTCACTTCCTCATGTCAAAAGCATCCAGCACTAGTGGCACTGAGGACTAGGGTGCCTATACAGACAAGCAGCCTGGCCCTGAACAGGATACCACAGGATTCCCAGAGGGTTCAGAGTAAGTGACTGATTCCTGACATCTGTCACCAGTATAACAGCAAGATAGGGAGAAGGGAAATGGTGAACCTTCAGCAGTGGAGTTACTGTCAGGGATGTAAGTGGTTCTGCCTTGATGTTTCTGTGTAACACCTCACCAGAACTCCAGCTTGAACATTGGGCCTTCCCAGCTATCAGAACTTCATGAACAGGAAAGTGCTTCCAAAGTTGCACTGAATGGCAATTTAGTTTTGTAAGTCCCATTCAATGGCGATTTTTAACAAGCTCATGAATTGTCTCAGTGGGCCACAGAAGGACCAGCCAACTCTAAACAAATTGTGAGCAAACAATAAGCTGAGCGATTGCAGCTGATGACACCCTATGCGCAGAGCAGATACCATGAAGAAAGTATTGGAAGTTCTCCAGGACTTGACAATTTCATCCAAGAGTGGCAAGGACAATTGGTCTTGTTTCTGGGGAGTGTACAAAAGAGTTGCAGAGGAACATGATGGTGAGTTCCTCGAGCAATACACTGGTGATATGGACATCATTTTGGTCTTCATAGGTTTTGCATGCCTATCTTTGACTTGTGTAAGACTGATGCTTGATCAGTCTGGTCTTTTCTCAGCTGTCAGCACATCTTTTATAGTAGCAATGGAGTCTAATCTCAGTCCCAACCCCAGCGACACCACGAATGCCCTTCTGAAGCAACTTGTGTACATCAGACTCAGCAACCTCACTGGAGTGGGCTCCATGCCTGCAGATCCAGCATCTATGTGGTTGCCGACCATGCTAACCCTATGGATTCAAACAATCACATACACAAGCTTGGCCATGAGCTTGCTTGCTGCATTTTGGGCCGTACTAGGCAGGCAGTGGCTTGGGTCCTATAAGTGTTATTAATTTGGATAGAGTGTCATTCCAATAAAGGAATCAAGATCAGGATCAATCAAGGACAAAGCCTTATTGAGTCTATGCCTCCCTCAGGAGCAATCATCTAGACTCCTGCAGGATCTAGAGTTTCAAATGGGACAGTGGCTAGCCTCCTTCCCAAGGAGCTAGAGTTTGAGTATGAAAGAGAACTGAGTAGATTTAAGTTAGAGAAAATACAACCAGTAACTAGGGATTATATATGTAATGGAATCATGCACAGACCATGCTGGGCAAAGGGTAACAAGTACTAAGAAAGGAAGGTTCATGGGAAAACAAAGGTATGAGTCAGAGATAAGGAAGACCATGAGGAAACAGCACAGTGAAAAGGAAGTGTCAAGAGTACAACCATAAGGCATCCATAGTGATGATGGGAAAAAGAGTGGGGTGCTATAACATTACCCCCCAGTTAACATCTGAAGTCACCAACTTTCAGTCACTAAGATTCTGATAGCTGTTAGGGTCAAAGTCAGCATCTCTTGCAAACTGCTTTTCATGCTCCTCTTGTTCAAGATCTTTTCTATCTTCATAGATCTTAAGTTGATAATGGAAAGCCCAAGAGCTAGGTTTGGCGTTAATGATACGGCATCCTCAAAGAGTGGGACAGTAGGCAGTGAGGTATTTCAGAGCATGGTGATGGCATTCTCAGCAGAAGTAGCAAGGGCAATGGACCTGATAATGTCCTTCCTACTGGCAGTATCAGCAAGTGATGGTGGAATAATTGACACCATTTTGGTCACAATAAGCCTCCTCAGATGGGGCACAAGAGTCAGAGGAAGATACAGGTTTATCTTCATCAATGATGATGGGTGGAGCAGGGGATGGTGTGATGGGACAAGAGAGGCCTATTCCGAAGGCGACAGTGTTTCTTTTCTTTCCACAAGCACAATGTGGATTTCCTGCAGAACAAACTGCAAGCTGTGAGGGAGCAGGGACAGGGTGTCATCATCAGAAGATTCTGATGGAGATCTAGGACTTCTTGGGTGGAGAAGCGAAGGGGTTCAACAGAGATGGAGCATTCTAGTTTCACGATTTCAGAGATCATTTCTGGGGTAAGCACTTGCTTGAACCCTCGATCTAGGAGTCGTTCAGTGGTGAGGGACTTGATCTTGGTCATATGATAAATGATGGAACACTTGGTGGTTTCTTCAGCAGGGGCTGCGATGGTATGGGCATAGCTAGATGCCAGGTCTGCACTGCAGTGAATGGTCATCAAAGAAAGAGAAACAATATTTTCAGAAAAGAAATGGTCTAAAGGTAAAACACAAGGGAGAGAAGAAAGGGTCGATTCAACAAGAGCTTGCTTGTGGTGAAGTTCGAGCTGAGAGTGATGGAGTTCAAGAGAAGAGTTCAAGGATCATGAGGAAGGCATATTCTGGGATCAGGTTTCTAGGTAAAGAGTTGAGAGAGTTGAAGGTAGTCTTTATAGATTTTCAGGATTTCCTGGGCATTGTCTAATTCCTTTTCAGGGAGCCAGGAGTTATCTGAAGAAGGGTAACCCTTCCATGATACAAGGAAGTGTCATTTTCCTTTTTCATTTCCCTTATGGGCGAGAATGGCTTCTATTTCATATTCTTCTTGTCCATTGATGATGTCAGGGGGAGGTTTGGTGTGGTTCAAGCTGTGGACTTCTGTTTCCCAATAGGAGGGTAATTCAGAAGCATGGAAGACAGGGTGTGATTTCCAGGAGGTAGGGAGTTGGATCTTGAATGTGATAGGGGAGAGGATGGCTTCTACCATGAAAGGGCCGTAGTGTTTAGGGGCAAGCTTCTTTGAGGGTAGTCCAGTGATAAGGTTCTTTGCCAATAACCAAACTTTCTCACTGATCTTCCAGGGTTCAAACTTCTTTCCAAAAGTCTGATCAGACATGCATTGCATGGTGAGATTGTGACAAGAAATGGCTTCTTCTTGGATCTTCTGAAGGTATTTGACTTGATCTTCTGCTGCGGGGACTGCAGAGTTTGGGAGAATATAAGGGATTCCTTGGGGTTCATAACCCATCATGAGGTGAAAAGGGCAAACATTGCAGGCATCATGTTTTTGGTGATTGTGGGCAAATTTGGCCATGGGCAAATGCTTTACCCAATCAAGAGGTGTAGAACAGCAGTAAATGTGAAGATAGGTTTTGAGTTCCTGGTTCAGACATTTGGTCTGTCTGTCAGTTTGCAGGTGATAGGCAGGGGAGAGTGCAACTTCATAGTTGAGGAGTCTTCCAAGTTCTTTGGTGAATTTAGAGGCAAACTGGGGTCCTCTGTCGGAAATGATTTTATCATAGAGTCCAAATCTAAGAAAGACTTTCTTGAAAAAGAGTTGGGCAACTCCTTCTGATGTGATGGTTTTCTTGCAAGGTGAGAGAATTACCCCCTTCATAAGGCCATGGTCTACCATGACCATAACCAAATCAAAGCTGCCTGATTCAGGCAAGTCAGTGATCAGATTGATGGAGATCTGAGAGAAGGGGCGAAGCACAGAGAAAGGAATAGGGTTCAGGGGTGGTGTGGAGGGATGAGTGTCCAATTTCATTTGCTGGCATAGGGTGCAATCCTTGATGTATTTGCAGATGAATGTGCCCATTCCAGGCCACCAATAGTTATGTTTGACTAATTCTTCAGTTTTAAAGTGTCCAGGCTGGCTAGCAGTGGGGTGATCATGGTGAAGGTGTAGAATGTGGTGTCGGAAATGAATGGGGACATAGGCATGGTTTTTATAAAACAAGGTGCCATCATCAAACTTCCAATTGGAGAGAGTGGATTTCATAGAAGGTGCATTTAACCCATCAAGGGCTTGTTGTGTAGCCAGAATGACAGGGTCAGAGAGAGGGTCTGTGGCTTTTAGGGTGTTGGCAAGGTCATTGTCAATAAGACAAGAAAACATGGTATCCGGGAGAAGTGTGACATCAGAATTATCCAAAGGATCAGAAGAATGATCAGAGTGGCATGAAAGAGCATCAGGAGCAGCAGGTTTGCTTCCTGGGACGTGGTGGAGTTCAAGATCAAATTCATTCAGGGTTAACTGCCAACATGCTTGTTGGCAAGTAAGGTTCTGTGCAAAGTGATGTGGGAAACACAACAAGAAGAGAACTGGAAAGTAGACTTCTAATGTTGGGCTAAATGTGCTATGCATAGCTGCTATTCAACCCTAAAGGGTTTCTGGACTAAGCTCAGTGCTCAGAGAGGATAGGAAATCATGCTAATAACTCTAAGTCTCAGACTGGTACTGGTAGGTGGTGAAAACTATGATGATTACATAAGCACCAAAAGTGCGAACATAACACTAAGTAATATCTGCCTATACAAGCCCACTGTCATATCTGCATATCCGGATCTCAGATCCGATCCTTATCTCATCTCAGATCCGATCCACATCTTATCTCCAATCCTATCCACATCTTATCTCCCTCCAACATCTCATCATTCATTCTGTCCACTTGTCTGGTCCGGTCCACAATTCATCCAAATCCACAACCAGTGCTCATCTCTTTTCAGTAATCCTCTAACTCTGGTATTTCAGTTATCTGTATATCTGTCCTGCTCCCTGATCCATTACTACTTACCAATAGACCATCCATATGCTTCATACATAGCCTCAGACTCTGCTGATTGATCATTCTGTTAGATACCTATAGTATATAACCTCCTGTAACTCTCTGTAGTACCTCAGTTCAAATATCATCTTAGTTCTACTCATTCCTGTCCTCTGGACTTGAGTATCTCTACTCTCATCACCCTCCAAGACTTAGGATTGATTCCTATAGTCTATCCATATCCGCCTCTGTCTCCAACAGTCCATTACCATTAGTTTCTAGTCTGGACTCATCTGGATTAGCCCTACGATACTTATCCCTCATCTGGAAGTCATCCGGATCTGCTACACTACTCGTCCAACCTTCCGGATGCATTAGTCTTGCCTTCCTGAAATAAGGGGCAATACTTGGGTAAGGGGCACAGCACATGAGCTGAGGCCGAAGCCCTTTGGATTCAGTTATCCCTTGAGTATGACCTTAACACCCACAGAATATGAAATCCCTACAGTGAAAATAGAGGAGGTTCTTGTGATTGGTGACTACAATGACAGGGTGAGGGTTCCCTTCAAGATAGTGTCACCATGCTTTCAAAGCATGGATGATAGCAAGGAGTTCACGATCATAGATCTGGTAGTTTCATTCAGCGGGATTAAAGGATTGGGAGAGATAGCCACATGGGTGATATGCACCATTCTCATCAGTCTGAAGGAGGACTGCTCCAGTGGCAATGAGTGAAGTGTCAGTTGTGAGGGCGAATTGTTGGGAAGGGTCAGGGTTACAGAGGATGGGTTCTGATAAGAAACATTGCTTTAGTTTCTCAAAGGAGTCAGTGCATGCTTGTGACCATGTGAAGACAGCATCTTTCTTCATCAGATCTTTCAAGGGTCGTGCGAGGTTGGAGTAGTGGGAGATGAAGTGGCAATAGAAGTTGCAGAATCCAAGGAATGAGCAGACTTCTTTTACTGAAGTTGGAGTTGTCTATTGACTAATGCCAGATAATTTGGCTGGATCCATTGCAACTTGTCTGGGGTGAATTATCATTCCAAGATAATCAACTTCCTGAGCATCAAAGGTGCATTTTTCAGGTTTCAGGAAAAGGATTTCTTTTCAGATGATATTCAGGATATGGCATGTTCATTTCTGGTGTTCTTCTAGGGTTTTTGAGAAAATGAGGATGTCATCCATATAAACAATCATCCAGCCTTCAGTGATTTCTTTCTGGAAGGTCTGATTCATATAGGCTTGGAATGTTGCAGGAGAGTTGCATAAGCCAAAGAACATGACTTTCAGTTCGAAGAGTCCAAAGGAGGTGGTGAATGCTGCTTTCCAGCGATCGTCAGGGTGGATCAAGATATTATTATATCCAGATTGGATGTCCATCTTGGTGAAGTACTTGGCATCCCTTAGCTTGGCAATGAGAGGAGGGATTAAAGGAAGGGGATAGGTGTTCTTTATCATCCACTCATTGATGTAACAATAGTCTTGACAGGGTCATAGAGATCCATCTTTCTTTCCTACAAAGAAGAATCCACTGGCTTGCAGAGATTTTGAAGATTAGATGAAATCTTTAGTGATGTGTTCATCAAGAAAAGCTTTCACAGCATCAGTTTCTTTTGGGGATAAAGGGTAGGTTTTCACAGATTTTGGAATATATCCAGGTTTGGTTTCAATTCTATGATCAACACCCGGTTGAGATGGGGGAAGTTTGTTTAAGCTGTCTTTGGCGAAAACATCAGCAAAGTCATGGAGATAATCAGGGATGAGTTCTTCAAAGGTTTTCTTCTTCTTTTCTTGAGTGTCTTTCAGAGTGAATTCTTGAGCTTTATTACTAGTCTTCAAGTATTCTTCATCTTCTTTGGTCTTTCATGCATAGATCCAAGAGTTTCTTAAAGGGGATAGAGCTGCAGTTCGTCAGATCTCAGAGGCAGATGTGCCATCACGTGTGAGGGGCGTGTTGAAGGAGAGGTTTTTGAAAAGGGTAATAGAAGAGCCGTCTTTGGCATATTCGATTAATACTTCATTGTCATTGATGGGATAAGTGACAGGGTCATCAACCTTTCGAAGGAAAGTTGGTTCAGTGGGAATGTCATCCCAGACATCATTTTTGGTATTGTATTAGGGTAACAGATCTTCATCAGGATCTGGCCAAAGAGGTGGAAGTGGTTCTTCTTCTTTCTTCTTTTCTTTTTGATGTTCAAGAGTTCTTTTCCCATTTATGGGAAGTGGAGCATAGACAGGTTTGAATTGCTCAGGGTCTTCCTCTTCTTCGATTGTGACTTTCTTGCAAGGTGAAGGAATGAAGCCCCATTTCTTCTTGAATACTTCTTCTAGTTGGAGTGATCTGGGAGTAGAAGGAAGTTGAAGGGTGTCTTTAGCCCAGTTGATGTCAGGATTCATGGCAGAAAGCCAGGGTTTCCTAAGAAGGATCATATTGTTGTTGCTCATGTTCATGACATTGAATTTTCCAATCATGAGTCAATCATCAATCTTGATTGCAAGATGGCAATAATGGGTGATGGGGCCTTTGGAGATCTTTCCATCAGCGGTTCAGATAGGGAAGGGTGTTTCGAAGTGGTGTGTCTTTATTCTGTGTTTTCTTACAAGCATCCAATGGATGAATGTGGCAGCTGCACCACAATCAACAACAGTGGTGGTTTGCAATGATTTATTGGGGTGTACAGAGGAAAAGATGGTTGCCAGGACCCTTAATTCTTTAGTTTTTCCTACACTGTGTGCAATATGTACATTGATACAAGGAGTGGCTAACATTGTGGTAGGCTCCTGGTTCAAAAATCCATTCTTCTAGCATTAAGATCTTCTTCATCATTGAGACCTTTGATCTTGCTGGTGTCTTCTTCTTTAGGTGCTGTACACCTTACCATCTGCTTTCCTTTATAGTTATTCTTTCTGGCATCTCCATTTCAGGGGTGGAATTCTTGGTCATTAGATCTGTGACCAACCTTTCCGCAGGAGAAGCATTTCCCTTGCTTCATGTATTCCTTCTTCTCAGCCTCAGAGAGGTGATTGATGTTCATAGCATTAGGGTCATTGTTTCTAGGGGTGAAATGCAGAGTGGATTGTTGGTCATTGAAACAGGTGTTTTTATTGTTGTTCTGGGGTCTGTGGGAAAGGAGAAGCTGATAGGAGTTTTCGATGGATATCACCTTCTTGACTATTCTGTCAAGGGTGTCAGGGATTTCTCTAGAATTGCAGAGTTTTGTGATAAGTGGCTGTTTAAGGCTTCGGAGGAAGTAATCTTTCTGAGCATTGAAGCTGTAGATCTCAGCTTGGTTACAGAGCTGTTGGAATGTGGCTATGTACTCACTTAAGTCATTGCCTTGTTTAAGGGCATGGAGCTTGTGAAGCGCAGTACCACTATGAGCCCCTTATCAGTAGAAATAGCAAGTATGCACACTAGCTCAAACCTCCGGCCTATTTTTAACTGATCTTTGGCATAAAAAGCATATATATATGCACAACTGATGATATATAAGCAGGTTGGATCACATGTGCAATGGTAAAGTACTAAAAAACATCCAAAAAGTCAAAAATGCGATTTTCCATATTTTTGTTCCTGTTGAAGGACCCTATAGGTTTCCTGTGGTAGCTAGGTGACAGATATACTCTAAATATGCATAGAAATAGACCCCCTACCATCCTTGAGGTCCGGTCCTACAGGAAATTTTTTCACAGGGGGTAAACCACCAGGAGAGGGTAGGTATACTGCATCACAGGGTCTTGTCCTATGGTCCTGGACTCCTGATACATTGTTCCTACTGATGAATAGATGTTGTGGATACATTTTACAAGTATATCCACTCAGAAATAAATGAATGGGGACATATTTTGTGTTTTCCTATATATAAGCTATATCTATTGATGTAGGGTGCTTCAGGGGGCAAAATAAAGATTGGAATCTCTTTATATATACTACTACACATGTTCTGAATGCCATGGAACACTTCCCTATCAAAGGAGCAAAAATGCGAAAATGTTCTGTACCCTTGGCTATGTTGAAAGGGCCCTGGAGGAGGAATAGGCACACAAATAATAATAAAAAAACGATTTATTATCCTATATTATACATGTATACACCAAACTACTACTTATATATGAAGGGGGAGCTATTGTGGTGTGGTGGTGAAGCTGCAGTGAGGTGGGGAGGGTGTGGGAACAATTGAAATTGTGGGGTATACCATATTGGGTGATGTTTTGGGTGTTGTAGTGTAATTTCCACACTGTGTGGCTGAAAAATGCGAAAGTGCGGAGTGTGGGAATAATGTGGGGAAGCCCTGATATGAGGAAGTGACCAAAATAGGATGTATTTTGTGAATTTCCGCTTTTGGAAGCCAAAATTGCGGTCATACCATAGGAATATATCCCCTACCAAATCTGGAATGTATCTTGACATTTGAAAAATAGCTGAGTTTCAAAATGCGAAAAACGCGGCTCTGATATCTGGTGAGAATGGATATATCCCAGCTGGGTGGATAACTAGACTTAAAGATGTATCACACTTTTAGGGCTATACTGTAGAGCTATGACACTAGGTTCGTCACGTGCAGCGTGTGATTATGTCATACTCAGTGTCACTGGTTCAAATGTCCATGTGACCTGTGACCACACCCAAATAGATTTGCCTGCAGATGCTTCACCACTTGCAACCATATGACATGCCACTGCTTTGTGATTGTGACAACTTGCTTCAGGATTCACCTCACATAGTGCTAATGATGGTAACAAGTGGACTTGGAGACTCTGTGGCCTTAAAGCCTGCCAGGTGAGTCTATGATCCATTTTCAAGTGCCTGTCATTCTGACATGCTGCTTCATTTCTCATTTACTCGCATTGTCGAATCTTGATGCATGGAGCTAAATCCTATTTCAAAGGCATTCTTCATGTGTAAGGCTGGGGAGAAGTTCAATCTCTCATTTGCGAGTCTCACAAGTCGGGAGGCATTGCAATATTTACGCAATGTTCAGAAGAATGATCCAGCTGGATGGGTGAGGATTACTACTGCTCAGTACAAGACTGATGGTGTTGAACGGGCAACAAATTCCGAGTCAGAGGACAAGGCTAGTACTAATGCTATCGGAGTCAAATCCCCATTCAATGATGCCAGCAAGCATGATCTTGATGCCAGTGACATGCCAATGGATGCACTTCTTGACCATATGGCTTCCAGGGGTGAACAGGTCCATTCTGACTGCCATATCAATGCAGATGGTGGACTTTCGTGTGCAAACCACTCTGAAGTCTATGATGTGGGTGACATTGCTGCTGAAGATATGGAAGGTGGCTTGAACAGTGTTCTGAAGGTTGATTATGGGCATGGAAAGTGTAGATGCATCACAAATTTGATGTATAATGATTTTTGGTCCCATTAGTGCACAACCTATGTTTTTCCTATGTTTTTTTTCTGAATGTCACAAATTAGCTTCGTCCCACCAAAATTCATGTGATGGTCACACCAAATAGATTCGATTCATCAAGGGCTGTGACCTGTGATGAACCTAGTGTCATAGCTCTACAGTAGTCCATTTAGATATATCCTTCTACCTGCATCCTGTGACATCATATAACAAAAAATCTCTTGTTCATAATATTCCAACTAGGCAGGCTGCTAATGCTACTCAAGCCACCAAATTCATTAATGACATCATCTACACTGCTCTCTCCACTCAAATAGTCAGGGGTACTCTAAAGGCAGCCAATCTTAAAGCTGTAAACAGGCAGAAAAGCCTTTCCTGTCTTCAGCCTATATAAGAAGGAGATTGGCCTTTACTTTAAAGCCTCAATATTGGACTGTTGAGGACTGGAATAGGGCTACCTGGTCAGATGAAACAAAAATCGATAGGATGGCATCACTCCCGCCTCCCCCAGTGACATCATGCAATTATGGCATGGTGCCACCATCAATGCAACCATCTACGCCCTATGGCAACCTCCTACCACCTCCTGCTACACACCAACACAGCCCCCTTCCATTAATATCCTGCTGTTGCCTGTTACCCCACACGTCCAACCTCATGCTCATGCTAACCTGGTGCTGCCCCCACGACTTACCACAGTCTCCTGTGTTCCTACTTTGACCTTCTGCACCTTCCTGTCACCCTTGAGTGATCACTTGCTCCATCAATCTACTGCACTTCCACAGCCCCACATTCCAAGTGTAACGCCATGCCTGATACATCAACACAGACCCTTCCTCGCCCTTCCATGAATCTGGTGTTGCATGCCCAACCATGACCTTTCTCGTACTGCCAGTAACCTTGCACTGCCACCACGACCTACCTGTGATATCTCGTTCTTTCCCCAGTTGGTATCCTGGTTCTGCGCTCTTGATCTCGTTCCCTTCACACTACTCGTACCTGTGTGCATTTGATCTATTTTATTGCATATTGCATGTCATATGATCAGATGTGATTATAATATTGTTAACGTGAGCATTGACTGGAAATGAGTGTTGAGTGCTTGCTCAGTTCGCAAGTACCACTCAAACGACACATGCATTTTTCAAGGAATGGGCGTTATTGAAGCAGATGCATGTATTTTGTGTATATCAATTTACAAAAGCTATAGACGACACGTAAAAGCATATGGAAGACGGATGGTGCACAGCGGGAGGAACTATTGTGGGTGGCGATGTATGCCCTCTCGCTTGGAGGAAGGCTGGACTTCACGTAGCGCTGCATAAAAATCGTCCGAAGTAATGCAGAGAGGGGCGAGCTGAACGGGTGTGAGGGGAGAGGCATGTGTACTGAGGAAATGCAAAATGGGAGAAGTAGAGAGCCGGGACGCTAGAGAGAGAAAAGGGATTAGTACTATACTTGGCGCGGTATCGGCTGGGGGCGTTCGTGACGGATCCACTGCCACGGGAGTATCTTGGCCGATGTGTTCTGGTGCTTCCAGAAGGACGAGCGTGTCGTTTGTGAGTTGTTTGAAGATATGTTTGACAGCGATGAGGCTCCGACGCCAGCTGCGCCTGTTAACGCAGATAGATCTGCCCCTACGTAGCCAGGCGTGGCTTTGGCAAAGGCAGCGGAGTTGAAATCGCCGTCTAGCTGGACTTGTGCATATAGTACTCGTAGAATTCTGCCAAAGCTTGAAATGGATGATGACACCGACGGGCTTACTTTTTCGGGCCTCCTCATCCAGGGCATCCATGCTTATCTCGTGGTCGAGTCGGCCTGCGCTTCGGAAAACAGCATCTAACGAGTCTGGTCGGTTTGTGGCCCTAGTGACAACCACAGGCTTATCTTCAATCTTCTCCCAAGTACGGGTCAGGTTAGAACATGTGGTAGAAAAAATGATGTAAAAATACCATCCATGCACGTCAGGAACTGCACGACTATGCATCTCATTCTGGGCACTCACTCGTTTTGGAGTGATAGTGTCGATCTAGTTGGTGAAAAGTAGACGCGGAACAACACGCTGGGGATAATGACTGAAATTAAAAAACACCATGCGGAATACAATATGTACCTTAGCTTCGTCAAATGTATCTTGTAGTGTGTTTTCGGACTCTCCAGACAAGCCAGACACTATGAATGGAGCAGGTATACCAGTGATAACGGGAACACCAAGCTCCTGCATACAATCAGTCAACTTACAAACGGACCAATGGGCGCACTCACCCCGGCTATTGTATTTGCTAGAAGGGTCTTGCCGCACCCCGGAGGATCATAAACACCACCTGGAGGCTGCACATCAGTGTGCAGATATATTTCCAGATGACAGAGGCATGTCGGCGACAAGCTCCAGCATCTTTTCCATGCACGCATCTGCAACACCTAGATGAGAGCATGGGACAAACGAGTAGCATGGGGAGTGTCATCCTTCGCTACGGAATTGGTAGATAGATTGGGTCGTTGACCAATGTCTTCCACTGTTAACGGGCTAGCGCAATTTTCGCTTTGAGGAAGGGGGACAAGCATCGGGGCGGGTTACTTCATTCGTAGCGGGTGCTGTGGAAAATCGAGGAAGAATCGAGGTCCCTGGTTCGACTGGGTTTTCCAACACGGATAGTGGTTTGCATCTTCTGGAAGAGGGGTCTTGACAAGCGTGTTTAGCAGAAGCGCAGAAGGAGCATTTAAATTGAAATGGTGTATTGTTCACAAGTACGACTCATACGTGATATCAACAGGGTTAAATGAATGTGATGAAATATGTACGTAACGAATTCTTAAGTAAGGTCCGAATGTTCTTGTGGGTATGTTAATGAGGACCCGGGTATATGATCTTCTTGAAGGACTGTAGTTAGTTGGTCGTAGCATTGGTGTACTCAGTGGTGGCGAGCCCGACTCGGGAGTTCGTCGTATCATACACCGAGTAAAACCGCTCGCTGTGAAAGAACAATTCAGCAATTTATTTTTCCGACAAAAAAAGTAGCTCAGCGCACAGGAAACAGTAGCCATTTGTGAAATCCAAACCAGAACCAGAGGAGCTCCCAGTGGAACTGATAACCAGGTATATACTGTCGGTGGTACCACCAATGGCGCTGTTCAGCGATCGAGGCCAGATTTGTGCATTTGGGGTAAGCTCATAGGTAACGCCACCAATAGTGAAATACAAGGATGAGAGCTGGTCGTACTGCTCAGATGTGATCGTTAACAATTCAGTGCTCTCATCCAACGTTGCTCCCGTAGCAGACTGGTATTTGTCGAAGGCGTCTGAACAGTGGGTTAGAGGGGCTTTGATGTCTTACAGGACACCTACCAGAGGCAATGAGAATGAAGGTGGTTCCAGTATCGACGATACCAGCTGTCTCATCCAAAATCACCGTGTCCCCATAGCTGATGGATTGATCGATGCCCCAATATGTATTCGCTGGAGATGTTGATGTGATTGGCACATAATTGACGTCTCCAGTAATTTTGGAGGCGTTATAACCACCAAACGTGAGCTCGCCGCTGCTATCGTTAGAGGAAGCAGGTGCGAAGAACACTCCGAGTACTTCTGAACTAATTTTTCGCTGCGCATAGAGGTTGTCCGTCACAGTTGGAACTTCATATGCATTACTGACGGTGCCCTGCGTCAAATCAACCGGTCCAAGGCCAAGAATCCCGTCCGGACCATCTAGCCCTGAGGTTAGATATGAAAATGCAGTTGCGACGCCAATAGATTGGTTGTCGATGACCAGATCAGAGTTGAACGTTACGGTGTCTGTATATTCCTCTCCAAGAACATAAGCCTGACCAGACCCGTATGCAACATACTGGAAACGGTTTGACAACATGTGTGCCACGTAGAAACAGATACTCACGAATATACCGCCTGTATCATGGCTCGTGGAAGTCTTCTGGTAAGCCTTATTGGCCCCGATCCAGGTGTTTGAGCTTCCGGTGTCTACCAGGAGTGTGTCTGTATGAAATTCACAATGCGTCAGACAAAGAAATCGCAGGAGCACGAGCAGCTTACAGTACGTTGCTGGACTCCCCACACCAATGTCAGCAGTGTATATCGTCACGGCATTGGTTGCATTGACGGAAGAGCTGCCGCGAGCTTGTAAGGTTTGGATTCGAGCTCGATCTGCAGCCGCGACGTTCTTGATCCCGTACGAGTTTATTCTAACAGCGAGCTTGAGAGTAGCTGTGCTTGACGCTACCCGAGCATGAGGCAAAGCGCTCGCTGACAGCGAGAGGAAGGCAAGCGCCGGCAGGGCAAGAATACATGAAAGCGATCTGGAGGGAACCATCTTCCTGAGCCATCCTTCCTAGCTGGGCCTTTTTATATGGCGGTCGGTATTCATACATCAGAACGTTATTCGGGCGTCAGCATCGGAGGCAAGTCGAAGTGACTACGTTAGCTTGAAATGTGACCAGGCCCGGGGCTCATTGCGTGGAGATACGTTCGAGTCCTATAAAATCTACCCATACAGGAAATGAGTGTCGGTTAGTAAGTACTTGGTAGCTGCAATGGAAGTCTGGCAACGACCTTTGAATGGCCTGCAGGATTTTACTACAGAACCTGTGTGGCAGAACTTCGCCTTCTTCCAATGAGAACTTAGAAGCGCGTGACTCATTTGACCACATTGTTTACATAACGTTCTGATTTGAAGTTCACATTACAGGCTACAATGTAGATACCACAAGGACTTCTCGTCATCTACCACGTACGACGACAGCCCCCTTTTCACCGCGTAACGTACACTCAAACCCTGGTGTTACACACCCGGCCATCACCTTTCTTGTGTTACTGCTAACCTGGCACTGCCGCCGTGACCCACAGCAGTCTCCCACTGCTCACTTCGACCTCTCGTTCCTTCTAAGTTCTTGTCATTCTCGGCACCTCACATAATCTCAAGATATCACTATCGACATCACTATCGTACGTACTCATCCTTTTCTTTTACACACGCAATTACTCTTCGTTACATGCCTCATACACGTTCTCCTTTGATTCTTCGTCTCAATCAGCGCATTAATACCTCCCCCCGTCGAATATCGTTCTTTAGTCTTTTGACTCGATACAAAGTCCCGTTCCCATTCCTAGTCCGAGCCTCTCGATTCGCCATATAATCGTCGTTCTTGCCTCCTGGTTTCTGCGCATTTTACCTCGCTCCCTTTACACTATCCACACCTATATACATTTCATCTATTTTATTGCATATTGCATATCATATGGTCGGATGTGAACATAACGATACTATTCACTCGAGCATTGTCTGGAATTGAGTATTGAGTGTTTGCTCTGCGCAAGCACCACCCAAACGGCATGCATTCTTCACCATAGAATAGGCGGTTAAGCAGATACAGCCATCTACAAAAGCAATAAACGATACAAGAGAAGTATATGGAAGAGGGACGGTGTACGGCGGGAGAAAATATTGTGAGCGGCGATGCGCCTGAACTTCACGTAACGCGGCATAAAATCATCCAAAGCAATGTAGAGAGGGGCGAGCTGAGCGGATGTGAGGGGAGTGACGTCCACCGAGGGTGCTGTCTGTGAGTTGTTTGAAGATCCGTTTGACGGCGATGACGCCCGCTGCACCTGTTAACACTAATAGATCTGCCCTACGTAGCCAGGCGTGGCTTTTGCAAAGCAACGAAGTTGAACTTCGTCGCCGTCCAGCAGTGGTTTTGCGCACAGTACTCGCAGAATTCTGTGTCAAAGCTTGAAATGGACAAAGGGTAGATGGCACTAACGGGCTGACTTGTTTCGGGCCTCTACGTACGGGACGCCCATGCTTATCTTGTGGTCGAATCGGCCTGCGCGACGGAGAACAGTATTTAATAAGTATGGTCGGTTTGTGTCCCCGATGACGATCACTGGCTTATCTTCGGTCTTCTCCCAAGTACGCGTGAGGTTAGAACATGTGGCAGAAAAAATACCATCCATGCACGTCGGGAACTGCGCGACTGTGCGTCGTTTCATCTCCCTTTGGGCACTCTCTCGTTGTGGAGTGATAGAGTCGATCTCGTTGGTGAATAGTTATAGTAGACATTGAGTAACACGCTGAGGGTAACGATTGGGATTAAATATCATGGGGAATATGAGACGTACCTTAGTCTCATCAAATGTATCCCGTAATGTATTTTCAGATACTCCAAACATGCCAGACACTACAAACGAAGCAGAGGTGGTGATATTGAAGGGAACGCCAAGCTCCTGCACACAATCAGTCAACCTCAAACGAACCGGTGGGTGTACACACCCTAGCTATCGCATTCGCTACTGGTAGAAGGGTCTTACCGCAGTGCGCACCCCGAGGGCCATGCAGTAAATTACCACGTGGAGGCTGCAGTGCTGCACACCATTCCGGATGATAGAGGCATGGGGACAAGCTCAGGCATCTTTCCACACATGCTTCTACACCACCTAGATCAGACAATTGAGACCATCGAGTAGCAGGGGGGTGTAATCCTCTGCTATGGAAGACCACGCTCCCCCTGCTGCTCGATTGTCTAATCTAGGTTACTGTCTTCTGCCGTTGATCGGGCTGAGCGCAATTTTCGAAATTTGGGGAAGGGGGACGAGTGTCGGGCGAGGTTGCTTCATTCGTAATGGGTGCCGAAGTGGACTCTGTTATTGCGTACGCTGGACTCTATAGCGTGGAGATGATGATGCGCCCACTCTTCCCGAGACTCTAACTCTATCCCTGCTAACTCTGCTCTAAACGCTGCCAAACCTCTTCGCCACCTGACTTCCTCCCTAGGGGTCCCCTACTCCAGTGCTATGGAAGATGCAGGAAGAATCGAGGTCCCTGGTTCAACTGGATTTTCTACGGGTACTCAGTTGGTTTGCATCTTCTGGAGGGGTTTCGACAGGCGTATTTGGCGGAAACAGAACAACTACATCTAATTTGAGATAAGTATAGTGTCTTTGTTCACGAGTACGACTCGTACGTGATATCAACAGGGTTAAATGAATGTCATGAAATATACAAGCAACGAATATTCTTGGGGGTATGTTAATATGGCCCCGGGTATGCGATCTTCTCGAAGGACTGTGGCTAATTTGTCGTAGCATCGGTGTACTCAGTGGTGGCGAACCCGACTCGGGAGTTCTCCGTGTCATACACTGAGTAAAACCGCTCGCTGTGGAAGAATAATTCAGTAATTTATTTTTCCGGCAAAAAATGTAGCTCAGCGTACAGGAAACAGTAGCCGTTGGCAAAATCCAAGCCAGAACCAGAGGGGCTCCCATTGTCAGCAACGATCAGGTATATGCCGTCGGTGGTACCGTTAATGGCGGTGTTCAGTGATCGGGGCCAGATTTGAGCATTTGGGGTAAGCTCATAAGTGACCCCACCAATGGTGAAATACAAGGATGAGAGCTGGTCGTACTGATCAGATGAGATTTGTAACAAGCAAGTGCTCTCATTCGGGGTTGCTCCCGTAGCAGACTGATATGTGCTGAAGGCATCTGAACAATGGATTAGAAGGATTTTGATGTCGTACAGGACACCTACCAGAGGCAATGAGAATGAGGGTAGTCCCGGTATCGACGCTACCGGCTGTCTGACTCAAAATCTCGGTGTCCCCATAAGTGATGGATTGGTCAATGCCCCAATAACTGCTCGCTGGAGATGTCGATGTGATCGACACATAATTGACGTCTCCAGTAATTTTGGAGGCATCATAACCGCCGAATGTGAGCTCGCCGCTGGTATCGTCAGAGGAAGCGGGTGCGAAGAATACTCCCAGTACTTCCGAATTAATGGACCCCTGCGCATAGAGGTTGTCCATCACAGTTGGAACTGTATCAGCATTACTGACGGTGCCACGTGTTAAATTAACTGGTCCAAGGCCAAGGAGTCCATCCACATCACCCAGCCCTGGATCAGTGGATGCGACGCCAATGGACTGGTTGTAGATGACCAGATCAGAGTTGAGCGTTACATAGTCTAGGTATTCCTCCCCAGAAGCGTATTTCGGATTGTTCTCATCACCATATCAAACTTTCTGGAAACGATTCGACAAAATGTATGTGCCCCGTAGAAGTAAATACTCACGAATGTGCCGTCTGTGTCATAGCTCGTGGAAGTCTTCTGGTAAGCCTTATTAGTCCCAATCCAGGTGTTTGAGCTTCCGGTGTCTAGCAGGAATGTATCTGTATGAAATTGACAATGCGTCAGATAAAGAAATCGCAGGAGCACAAGCGGTTTACAGTACGTTGCTGGATTCCCCACGCCAATGTTAGCGGTGTATGTCGTCCCAGTATTGGTTATATTGACGGAAGAGCTGCCGTCAGCTTGTAAGGCTTGGATTCGAGCTCGATCTGCAGCCGCGATGTTCTTGATCCCGTACGAGTTTACTCTAACGGCGAGCTTCAGAGCAGCTGTGCTTGATGCCGTCCGAGCATGAGGCAAAGCGCTCGCTGATAGCGAGAGGAAGGCAAGCGCCGGCAGGGTAAGAATACATGAAAGCGATCTGGAGGGAACCATCTTCCTGAGGCATCCTTCCTAGCTGGGCCGTTTTATATGGTGGTCAGTATTAAAACATCAGAACATTATTCGGCAACGTCGGAGGCGAACAGTAACAAGGCTTCGAAGTGACGAGTGTCGAGCACCCTGTTATGACTCCAGGCTAGTTCGGTTCCCCTAATTGCCTTCTGGCAAAGAGTACTAGTCCTTGAATTGATATGTGATATCGTCAAGTATACCTTGAAGCGAATATGTTGGGGTGTCCTAAGATCTTGAACCAGGGTGTTTGGACTTTTCCAGAAGTAGTTGAGGGAACCGAGGTAGCTCGGAATCATGACAGGGTGTTAGACTCGGACTAGACCTTGATCCTTGTCATAGCATCCCTCATCATATATGCCAGTCATGTCACAGTTTGTCTGCACATAGACTGTACGATGAAGGGAATCAAGATATGAAAGGACTAGGGGGGCGGGTGAAAGCCAGATGAGGAGTGTAAAGATACCTCCCTGTACCGCGGGTTTAGACCGTCTCTATCTGTTATGAAGTGGATCAAGAATGACCTCGAAATTCATGTTAATACTTACCCGATGAAGTGAATCACGCATGTGTCACAGGAGTGCCAAATATCATCGTCTCATTATCATGTCGATACCATCAACAGCTCAAGTCTAATCGACATCCTTCCCCGCTCGCACAGGAAGGCCAGCAAACTTGGCTCGCAGCGCTTCATACTTCCTCCGTTGCACAGTAGACACACTGGGACCAACCTTATCCTGAGCCCTAACGAAATCCTCCAATACAACAACCACTCGTGGCTGATTCTCTACCAAACCTCCACCACTGTCATCCATCTGGTCAAGCGCACCGAGGACGCGTCTCAGTGCCACAACGCCTGCCTCCCGAACGACAGCTGCCAGGTCCGCACCACTGTACCCATCACATTTCTCCCGCACGATGCATTCCGCACCCTGCAGGATCGTCTCGGCACCTGGTTCTGTAGGCGCGAATGGGACTTTGCGCACTAGCGTCCGTAAGACTTCGACGCGTTCGTCGGTGCTTGGTAGGTCAACGTAGAGGAGCTTGTCGAGACGCCCTGGGCGAACCATAGCTGGGTCGATCATATCGGGACGGTTCGTTGCGGCGATGACGTAGACAGCTTTGCGGGAGTCAAGTCCGTCTAGCTCCGTGAGTAGCGTATTCACAACGCGTGCGGAAGATTCTGACTGTTAAGATGGGAATGTGAGATAGAGATTGGGGCGAAAAATGAAAGGTGCGTACCATGCTTTCATCTCTCCGAGGGACGAGAGCGTCTAGCTCATCGAAGAAGATCACGCAGGGAGATGAGGCACGGGCACGAGAGAACACCTGTCTCACAGCTCTCTCGCTCTCGCCGACATACTGCGCTCCCATTAGCAATTTTTTCACTCGAGATAGAACGTGACTGACTTTGTTTAAAAGCTCAGGGCCCTTGACGCTGATGAAATTTGCCCTGGACTCATTTGCAACAGCTTTCGCCAGTAAGGTCTTTCCGCATCCCGGCGGACCCCACAGCAGCACACCGCACGCTGCCTCGATGCCTACAGCACTGAACAGCTCAGGGCGTCTGATAGGCTGCACGATTGCCATGTGCAGCTCTTCACGTGTGCCATGCAGCGCGCCGATATCGGCCCACGTCACATCTGGCACGGTTGCAAATCCCTCTCGCTTGGAGGAAGGCTGAACTTCACGTAGCGCGGCGTAAAAATCATCCGAAGTAATGCAGAGAGGGGCAAGCTGAGCGGGTGTGAGGGGAGAGGGATGTGCACTGAGGAAGTGCGCGATGGAAGAAGTAGAGAGTTGGGATGCTAGAGAGAAAAAAGGCATTATGCTTGGTGTCGTATCGGCTGGGGGCGTTGGTGGCGAATCCACGGCCATGATATCCTGGCCGATATTTTCTGATGCCTCTGGAAGGACGAGTGTGCCATCTGTGAGTTGTTTGAAGATGCGCTTGACGGCGATGACGCCCGCTGCGCCTGTTAACGCTGATAGATCTGCGCCTACGTAGCCAGGCGTAGCTTTGGCAAAGGCAGCAAAGTCAAAGTCGCCGTCAAGCCGAAGTTTTGCGCATAGTACTCGCAGAATTCTGCCGAGGTTTGAAATGGACAAAGAATAGTATGACACTACGAGCTTACTTGCTTCGGGCCTCCTCATCCGGGACGCCCATGCTTATCTCGTGGTCGAATCGGCCTGCACGACGGAGAGCAGCATCTAACGAGTCTGGTCGGTTTGTGGCACCAATGACGATCACTGGCTTATTTTCAGTCTTCTCCCAAGACATATCTGCACGTGTCAGGTTAGAGGATGTTGTAGAGAAAAATGATATGAAAATACCATCCATGCAGGTTAGGAACTGTGCGACTATGCGTCGTTCCATCTCCCTCTGGGCACTTTCTCGTTTTGGAGTGATAGCATCGATTTCGTCGATAAACAGTAAACATGGAGCAACACGCTAGGGGTGACGATTAGCATGTAAAAAAAATCATGCGGAATATGAGATGTACCTTAGCCTCGTCAAATGTATCCCGTAGTGTTTTTTCGGACTCTCCAGACATGCCGGACACAATAGAAGGAGCAGATATGCTGATAAAGGGAACACCCAGCTCCTGCACGCGATCAGTCAACTTCCAAACCAACCAATAAGCGCACTCACCCCGGCAATTGCATTCGCTAGAAGGGTTTTGCCACACCCCGGAGGGCCATGCAGCAAAACACCACGCGGAGGCTGCACACCAGTGTGCAGATAAATTTCCGGATGACAGAGAGGCATGGCAACGAGCTCCAGCATCTTTTCCACGCATGCTTCTACACCACCGAGATCAGACAATCGTGTGGTAGGGGGGGTATGATCTTTCGCTATTGCATTCGTAGATAGCTTGGGTCGTTTACTATTGTCTTCTGCCGTTGAACGGGCTGAGCGTAATTTTCTCTTTGAGGAAGGGGGACGAGTGTCGGGCGAGGTTACATCATTCGTAGCGGGTGCTGTGGAAGATGGAGGAACAATCGAGGTCCCTGGTTCAACTGGATTTTCTAACACGGGTAGTTGATTTGCATCTTCTGGAGGAGGGGTCTCGACAGGCGTGTTTAGCGGAAGAAGAGTAGGAGCATTTAAATTGAGCTTCGCCTTTCTGTGGGTGGACCATAAACTTTGCATGGACTTGTTCAAAGCATTTGAACCCTGTCTGATCCATTGCGGTTACAATCTGTTCAATGACTTCAAATCATGAAACGTACATCCATTACAACTTTTTGAGTTGAGAGAAACTATCAGTGCACAGCCACCGAAACATTGTAACTTGCATTATGTAAGTATCTTTAAGCACGACTACAGAGTACTAGGAGGATGCTAAGACGTGATCCTGTTAACGGGGGGGGAGCTAACATACTAAAAATGCGAGAAAATATATTCAAGCTCAAGTCGCAGAACAAATCCAAGCCCAGCATCAAGCAACGATGACCTGCGGGTCCAGTAGCTCTCCGTCCTCGACCTGTTGTAGCGCCGCTTCTCTGTGAGCTATAGCCCTCTTCCTACTTCATTCCATGGCCTCTTCACTCCGCTTTCCCCTACGCATCTTCCGAGGAAGTTCGACGTCCAGCAATCACCTCAACCAATGCATCTTCCGCAGCGATGACCTGAGCCTGAGACTCATCAACTTTTGGCGGTGTATCGACCACATCCGAGTCCAGCAGCTTTCCTTCCTTGCGTTGTAGTAGAGCCGCTTGTTTTGCTTCTCTTGCTTCTCTATGAGCTATCGCCTTCTTCCTCTTTCGTTCCAAGGCTTCCTCGCTCCGCATCCCTCTACGCGTCTTCTTCTTCGTTGTCCCCGACTTGTATGGATCACCGTCATAAGGAACTTCGACGAGCTTTTTAGCTCTGGGCATCGGAAGTGTTCTAGGCTTCTGGTAGTATGTGTGCAGTTAACTTTACCTACATTATGCAACATTTTGGTACTCGGTGACCTCCGTTATTAACTCATAGATGCCGCAAAAAGGTCACGTCTCATCCTGATAACACCAGTGCATTAAGAGGGAATCGAACCCCCGGCGGGTCGATGGCAACGACCCAGGTTACCACTACCCCATTAATGCCCATCATTTTCTGTAGACTTTTGCCATCTTTCAGTGTGGTCAGACTAGATAGTACAATAATACACTACAAGAGATCTGGCACTCGAACGCACATCAACAGCCCGCTATCCTCGTGCTTTTCTTCCTGCCTTTCTTGCCCACATTCTCCTCCCCAAGTAAAGCCATCAGCTTCCGCTTCTCCGCCTCCTGCCCAGGATCCTCATACGTCACGCGCAGACTATCCTCACTCGGACGCACGCTCCCGTCCAGCAGGCTCATCGCGTCATAATACATGGGCTGCGGAAGTGGTACAAGTCGTGTCGAAGGTTCCCTAGTGATGGTCTCGCGTGATTCTTGCCGAGATTGCACCTACAAATAATGAATGAAAAACAAAAGAATTCTATAGACTGCCAACGAACCTTGGGGCGCGGCAGTGGGCGCGGCCGTTTGCCCTTCCGTTGTTCCGGGCGCATAACATCATCTTCTGATACCTGCCTCTTCCCAAGCAGCGTTGTCAGGCTTTCTTGTAGCTCGCGGGCAACGTCTCTTGGATGAGGCACTCGCACTGGTGAGGGTTCGCACGTCAGCCGCGCATCTGAGCTTGGGGGGAGCTTCATTGGCGAGGGTGAAGTGGAGGAGGGTATGCGTCCGTTAGTATCCAGGGAGGGGACCGGAGGATTGAAGTCTTCAGATGGTAATCGAGGTCTTCGGCGTGCAGGGGGCAGAGTGACATATTCAAGTGGGGGTGAGCTACTCTGCGGTGGCAGAGGAGGCGGAGAAGATGAGAACCGCGCCCCATCGTCGGGCTCACATTGTGGCAGAGCATCGTCAAGCGAGCCATTTGATTCGCCGAAGAACGTGGCCGGAGGGGCATGCTCGATGTCAGGGAGAGTAGGCGTTCGGAGATCTTGCAAGAGATTTGGCTTCTTTACGAAAAACGGAGGGACGGGCTTGCCTGTGACAATAAAACAATCAAATTGACGTCAAATGTTGGTCGATACTCTGGCCTACTTTTAACATTGGTAGTGTCCACCATCTGCATATCCTTCGCCTTACCCTTTGCCACTCGGTTGCCAACGTCGCCAATGAGATATTCGCTGATGTCAGGTACTTTACCCTCCGTCGCCATATCCTCCAACCATGCCATGCCCACGACGGGGATGTTCCACTCTTTTGCCTTGTCATACTTGGCACCACAACCACTCGGACAAAGTAGGTGCGTCGAACGTCGGGAGAATACCTGAGCAAGTGTTATGCCCAATGCCCGCAGCAGACGCTTCGTCCAGCATAACTCAGACTGATCAAGTCCAGAAAGGCTGAGAATAATTTGTTCGGTGTCTGTGATCATGTTAGCGCGTATAAAATGAGTGAAGGCAGCCATAACACGTACCAGACATTGGACAGGGGAGGCTAAGAGGCCTGAATGATATATTTTCTTGCGGCCCACATATTCGCTCTTGGAAGACCGAGTGTTCGAGCCAACATTCTGTGCGATATTTGACGCGCAATGTCTCATCAGGTTCGTTCTGGTAGAGTTTGCTCCCACTAAATAATCCGCTGCATAAGATGCCCCGTGCATACAAGAAATTCAAAGCTCACCTAATGAGTCGTACCACAATGAAATCGACATCATCAGTATCTTCGTCCATGACCACGCCTCCCCCACGGTCGATAGCATTGCGTACATTCACGCACTTCGCTTCCCCAAGTAGACGGAAGCGATAACCCGCAAAGAGTGTCGCCGTCGAAGAATCCTCCACATCAGGTCGGCGAGGTGCTTCGCTCCCCTCTGCGTCCTCAGGCCCCAGAGCTGCAATGGTGGTTGTCCGCCTGAATGGCTGGCGCATCATCGGCTCCTTCGCGGGCGGCGCAAATGACTTGGCGCGTTTGAATGACGAGATCACGGATTTCCCCTGAGGTTCTATCTCCTTATCTGCAGCTCTCGTTTGCACATCGGGCATGAGACGTGCTGGTAATCGTGTTGGCGACATCTGCGGGCCTGCCATTGACTGTGACTTTGAAGGACTACGCACGAGCTTGTTCGCAACCGCATCGAGCTCGAAACCCCGGGGACGTAAGAGACTCCCCCAGAGCTGAAGCGTAACTGCACGGACGGGAGTGCGTGCAAGGGATGCAGGTTCCTCCTCCTCCAAAAGATCATGTTCATAGCTGGGTTTCGGTGGAACGGGGGTCCTAGGTAAATGTCCGTCGACAGGAATCGCATTCGAAGGGTGTGTGCCTGGGGCAGAGTCGTAGACTGGCATAAAGGTGGTGAGCTCTATTGTGCGTAAATGAGCTGCCAAGTTTACGGAGTAGATGTTTACTTGCCTTCATTCATAGTCTTCCTCTCTGGCCTCGGTCGCGTGACGACGTAACGTTTTTCTTCGAAGCGTCCTCCAAATTCCAAGCAATCCCAGAACCACTCCTCCCAGACGACGTGGATCTTAGGCCTCGCCTCGTTTGTTGAATTTATCAGCGTAGCGCATCTTCTCGGTCTCGTTGTCGCCCGCACAGAGTAGATGTGTCACCTTGACAGGGCGTTCAATGGCTTTGACATATGTCCCACCGTGTCTAGTGAGGGCGCGGTTTATGTTTGCGCGTTGCTCGAGGTCGTCGATACCTGATAGTGAGAGTGTGACACCGGAGAAGATGGGAGGCGGTGTGCAGAAACAGTCTGCGAACGTTAGGAGTGCGTTGTCGGCGATTATGTTGTGCTCACCTCTGCTAGGTCTACATCGTCTCCACGCAACCAAACCTGGTGTGCATCTGTGATCCACTCGGGACGCATGATAGGTATTTTGCGTTCTAACGCGCACTGCGCCCGTATGAATAGGATTAAACAAAGACAAGAGGCGTCTGAGAAGAATCTCACCGCGTACTTGGCTCCACCGTGGCTGTTTGCTAGTAAGTGAGTCACTCTGTCCGTAAAATCACTCGTAGAAGTTGCGCCGAGTTCAAATGCTTGTTTAAACAAGGTAGGCTTCCCACACACGGTTAACTTCACCGATGTCTGTAACAATCGAAGCCAGAGCCAACACACCTTGTCCATTGTACCCGTCGCGCAAAGCATAACACCCCTGAACGGTCTAGGACACAAGTCAACCATACTCGCGTTCGGAGGGACAAGTTCAGAGTCTGAGCTGTGGTCGTATGGCACGTCCATCGGTGGGCATGATGGGATCGTGGCTGAGCGGGTCTAAGTTTGACATTGGGAACCTGGATAACCGGTCTGTGTGTATGTAGTCAATGACCAAGTCTGTGCGCACCCTGTGTGATTTGTTCGACCGACGCATCTCTCCGAATAGTTTCTTCGTAAGTAATGTATTCAAAACATGAACTCAGCGTACATGGATGATCACGTGAGTAGTTTAGGGTAGGTCAGCTCGCGTCGCCTACCATACAGGCCCATCGACGTCGTGTTCTTTAAAGTTTACCATGTGCCCTCTTATTTCTGTCTTGAGCTAGGAGCAGCGTCATACATTGAGTTCATCAGTCAGTCAATTAGCTTCACAAATTGGTGCAGGGTCGATGCATGTACGATACGTTGTAGCATCGCTTTCGAGTCGCACAACCCTTATCATTTTTTGCATAGCGTGATGTCATGTAGTTATTATGGCCCGATGACTGAATTTGATGCATCAAGCTTGCATGGCTAGGATAGGGTTCCTCGACATCACGAATCACTTTTGACCTTTGTCGGTGTTTAATCATTCCGTGCGAGTGATACTAGCTCCCCAACCAAAATCTACTTTAGTTCGGTACCACGTTACTAACAATCTTACTTCATTGCGAGTCAATCAAGGGCGATAACGCACAGTCATGCTGGCGTTCGTCATTCAGGCACCAGGCAGTAGTATAATTATGAAGACAGTCATGGTTATATGTCCATCAAGTTCCCCGCTCAAACTAATACACCCTCCCTCGAAAATGACGCTAGTCTCAAATGATCCCAGTTGGTGGCCGATAATCAATTCGTTTCGTCTATCCAACTATTTTACATGTTCGTGGAGAGTTAGTCTTGTTGATGGTGTCTCATTCTAACATGGACAACGGTTTCGCAGTTGCCTCATCTACCGCGCTGATATATGATTGGGGCGAGTGAAATATTATTGCAGAACCATTGATATCCTTATGATATTTCCAGTACTAACATTCGGTCAAGAGGTTGGTTGATGCCATTACTTCGGGAGTAGCCATCTCGCTAAGAATGGTTCGATAGGTGGAACTGATCTGGGTGAGTAGACACCCGTATCAGAAGACAACACGACGGTACAATTATGTTGGCACAGGGACGACGCTGGTCTGTGATGGCTGTTCTATATCTCGGTGTAAGTGGCTTATGTTAACAGCGCAGCTGGCAAATTGTGCTGACTCTGATCTGTTCTAGGTACGCTACGTTGGAATACCATATTATATGTATGTTTGCAGGGTTGGTATGATGATGCTGTGCTAATCAGCTGTCTCACGCAATTAGCATCAATATTATGATGTGTGCGTCTCCTTTATGCCATGTATTCGTGTCTTCTGATCGGTAGCACACAGCATCTTCGGTGACGGATGCAGTGAGTATCCTACCCTGGTACTTACAATCCCTCTCCTATTAACGGTCCTCCTGTGTAGGAGTGAGTGCGATGCTTGACTAGCTTCTTGTTTCGATACAATGACCACAATAGGTGTGAGTTTCTTTGGAAACTTTGATCCCCCGAGGCCGAGGATGATTGTTAATTGGGTGTTCCAGGTATTATTTTGTATTCCACACTGAACTGGATCAATGTGATCGTAGCCGCAATGCTGGGCGGTAAGTGACCCTGCTGCATTACCTCAGTACCATTGACTGAAACATCGTATAAGTCATCATGCTCACTCGGTTACATGCCATGTATCAGAGATCCAGAAAGATGCTCATCTTTCTCACTATAATCTTTCTGGTTGTCAACATTACCTGCGGAGTGATTGCCGCAGTGATACTCAAGTATATGTCAGGGGGTAAGCTTTAGTTACATATCAAAGAATCAGGCTCGTTTGACGAATATCAGAGGAGTTCATCCTCTCCGGCACACATGCATGCATTTATATCTATAAAGCAGGCGACCTACTCCTGATCCTCATGACTTGGATACTCACCGCTATATGGGAGGTCCTCACACTGTGTCTTTCAATCTGGATTGCTGCAAAACACTTCCGTGAATTGCGACGACATTCACCGCGGGGGATTATTGGGGACTGTTTCACGGTGTTGCTAGAATCTCATGCGGTTTACTTTGCAAGGTGAATTCGTAATTTGAATGAGGTTGTCTTTTTCCGCTGAAGGGCTGCACCTATTTAGCTTTGCCGCTGTTTGTTGCTCAGCCCTCAGTCACGGTATTCAGCGCTCTCCAAAGGTCTCGGTGCGCCGATCTGTCACCAACATCTATATGTGACCACTGTTCATCATTTTTATAGGACCCAGATTCTGTGGGAGTTCAGATTTCTACCGCTATTTTTGAAATTTTCTCGTACATACAGATGTTTGTACTGGGACCACGCCTCATCCTTAGCGTGCGAGTATATCACGCAGAACTCGTGGCCAACTCTGATACAGCAACTGGCATGACTCCAATTGCATTTCAGGAGCATGACAGTAGCGTGTAGCACTGCTTTTGGGTAATCTGCAGGTATCAGGAAAATTTATTTGAATTTTCATCGTTGCAGTGGGGAGCACAGTGCGAGGAGTAGTCAACGGGAGCACAGCGCAGGGTTAGGACGAGGCAGGTGTGATAGCGCAGAGTAGACACGAGGCAAGAATCAGGGGTCTTAGAGCACACATTCGCTAGCGCAGGCAGAGGCGAGCAACGGGAGTTAGCAGCCGGGTAGCACCGTAGCTTAGTCAGCCACTCAGTGTCTTTCGGGCTTTGTAGTGCTCTTCACCACTTTGCCTTGCTCGCGACACGCAAGTCCACAGTCGCGGATACACAGTTCTACCATCATCGCATTCCTTCTTCTTTTGAGTCTCTGAGCGCTAGGTTGGCGTGTCCATCATGGTATTTCAAATAGTTTGTTTCGGTTTTGAAGGGAATTTACTCTGAACATACCAAGTTCTTTTTGTATTACTACCTAAGTAGCAGCCTACTCACCCTTACACCTAGTGACACCCTGAGATAATCTCGAACGTCTCGTTGTTGAAATTCAAGTTCGAGTTTGATTAGGGAAAGAGCGTACAATTGTCGTATCCCCCCAGTCTGTTGTTCGTTATCTCCGACCGTGCACATGTACAATCATCATTTATTCAATTTCGTTTCAGCTCCTTGCCAACTTGCAGCACACCTTGTTTGCGATACGGCAGTATGAGAAATGTCTTTGTACAATCGAGGGAGGCGTGCTGGTATATAATTATGTGCTGTGGGCGAGCTTGGATACGCCATCGTGATTGTGACATACTTATCAGTCATCAGAACAATGGCACAACCCCATGAAGAACCGGCTAGGTCAGTGCATTTTTGTTCTATGGATACTATGACTGCAAACTGGCTCTTGTATATTCGTGATGTGTTCGTCAACGAGATGCACATCCAGAAAATTCAGACACGGCCATAGCAGATATTTAAAGTCTAGCCAACATCTCGAAGCAGCTAGCAATTTCAACGAGTCCCTTTTATAAACCCTAATTTCTACCACACCACCAGCTTCTCCATGCGTAACTTGATCGCCGCCTGGTACAAGAGTACTGAGGATCTGCTCGACTACTGCGAACCTCTGCTTGTATATGGAGATGCTAAAGATAGCGCACAGCTAGCATTGTGCGTTCTCTTCCATTCACCATCTCCACTTTCGCTGCAACAACTGATTCGAAATACCATTAGTCTCAGGGGCATGAACAGCGCAGTTCATTTTCTTGAAGGACGTGTTGTTCACGACGACCAGAACAGTGTAGCCTTAGCAGAAGCATGCAACCATCAAGTAGGAAAGTTGCACTACACACTATTAGACGTGAGTCGACCGATTGTGTGGAGCGTAGGTGATAGCTTACTGTTTGCTTAGAAAGAACAAGAAGCCAAAGGTTTGAATGACCAAAGCTGGAAAAAAATACTAGCGGTCATGGAATGTAAGTGGATTTTTGATGTGATGATGGGCTACGACTGAATTACTCTGGTTTTCCAGTCCAAGAGCAAAGGAAGCTGAAGAATAGCTTGAAGGATAATACTGTAGGGCCGAAAACCGGGAAGGTCATATACCAGGAAGGCGTTGGTTTCAACCTTGATTACATTAGCACCCGTCTACTTCACCTTGCTAAAGCAAGTCCCCCAGAGATGTGACAAGCTGCGCACCGTGATACCGTAGATGGAATGACTAGGACTATCTGTAGCATATAGATGTACTTGCGATAGTATTCACATTTAGTATAGTTTGTGGATAATGGAAAGTTTAATTGCCAAGCTAGTGTCCTCGAGTATGCGTGAGCTCGCTGAGGATGAGCTGCGCCTGTCAGCCTGAACGCGATTTTCACAATACTATATTCCTTTCAGCCGAGTTAAGTCGGACTCGTGCTGAATGGCAGGTAAGTGTACACTTGAAACGTACTCTAAGAGGGGAGCTCACCGTTAACTGTTTGTTTGAGCGGAAGTATTGCAATTTGACGACAGTGGGCTCTGAAGAGATCTGAAGCCTAGAAGTTAGAACATTCGAGTGCACAGGTCGACATACGAATGAATCCCATTTCATATCAATCATTCAACAACGAATAAACCCAGATGTTATCAGTGCTTGACGTTTGTCGATTGGCTTGGAAAAAGACTGAAGGACACTGTACAGACCAAGTACTCGATTCAGAAGCCCAAGGGTTTCCCTTGGGTGCAACAGCTCGAAAGTCGTTCGAGAGCAAGCTGAAATGATCATTGGGTTCAATCAAAACACAAGATTACATATAACCAACCTACCACTGAGACGGGCTACTGAGCAAATTTGTCAAGAACGTCATTTGCTCTTGAGTAGGTCCCGCTAGCTTCAATGCACAACCTACTCACATACGGAGAAGACCGCAATAACAACCTCGCTGTCGTCCTCCCCTTCGTCAGAGTCTTTGTTCCATGATGGTGCGCATCTTTATTGCACTCCACTGTGTCATTGAGCTCGCACCGTTCTGGGTCAAGGCAGTAGTGGAACTTAAATTCAGGAAGCTGCAACCTGTACTCGATCTACTTGCGGGCCAGCGACACGGAATGATGAAGGTCCCTGGGATTGGCCTTGATTTTACTTTCGAGGTAGAGCAGATATCTTCTGTTGACCAATATCTGTGGTATTGTATATAGCGCTGTCTAGGCGGACACTGAATGTCGATTTGATGCGACTTGTTGACGAGTATGATGTACGGAAGCCAGTGGCCTAATGTTCAAAACTGGCGGTCCTGGGGCAATTGCTGGATTGGCAGTGCTATCATTGGCACGATTACTAGTCCAGCAATTGCTTTTCTATAAACCGCGACATTGACGGGTACGGATACGGTGTCAACTTTCTGACCCTCGGTGTTATCCGTCCTGCATCCTAGGTATTACTGGAGCAGCTTCAAAGTGAATGCTTTCGCAGTATTGAGTGACTGCTCTTCTGATATACCTAATCCATCATGGTTGTAAAGCGGCCAGAGAAAAGGCGAAAAGACCTTCGGTGACTGAAAACCTGAGCACTGCCAGTGGGGTCAGACACACAGCACTCAATAATTTATGTAAATGCGCACAGAAATGGCAAATTTACAGCTAGGTAGCAATATCGATTCACTCACTGTTGCACTGTGGCAGACTGGCAGTCGCCAGGCCAAGGGCACGCCTGACAGGACCACGGGGGCGACATTCATATTGGGATGTGCATCCTTTCGGACTATACGCCAATACAGCCACTGAACTGCGTGAGGTCCAATCATACATTCGGTAGAACTGAGTCACTGAGTAGCTAGATCCGGCCAGAGTAGTGTCATCTGTCCGTACTGCAGTACGGCTTCCAGTGGTAGGTCATGTGATGTTGTTTAGGGCTGGTCCTTTGTGATTCCTTCCTCTGTTGTGTGGCGTAAGCCAGCCTGAGCCCTAAGTCTAATCCATCCTCATTCCGAATTCGTATAGTCTAGCCTGGCTTCCAGCCTTACTACTACCACGGACAAGACAAAGCTTTGGATATCGGGAATAGTTGTAATATCAAAACCCTTCTCTCTGCAGGACCACCTACTGCGAAGGTTTGATATCGGAAATAGCTGTAATATCAATTGTCGAATCCCTTCTCTCTACAGGACCACCTACTATGTCAGCTAGATGTGGCGCATAAAGTGCGTACTATGTATCACTCTGAGTCAGAAACGAGGGATCTCGTGGCACCTTGCTATGGGATCCATATGCCTGTTGCGGCCCAGCCCTTTCCTCACAAGCGAGGAAACTGCCACACCTTCTGTCCCAATAGAGGCTTGAATGTTGATGGCTTTTCAGAGTCCACATACGCTGGCCAGCAATGATCTGATGATCCGATAATGTCCTAGACGCATACATGGTACCAATAGCAACATGGTAGCTGGCTCCCATACTTCCTTCGATCGTCATGATGACCTGTGTCCCCTCTGTGGATCCTCATACCGACGTCTTCCTTGAATAAATGACTTGCGGCAGCAAGTGCCGTGATGCTAGTATCAATTACATATTTGGATGCGTTTTTGTTTACGGTGGCCGAGATCCTGGTTAGTGGGCTTAAACTATCCACAAGCTGAGCTCTCCGGTGAATAGCGTTCAGGCCTTGTGCCACACAGCCGCCGACCACATTCGCATGCGTGCATCCTGTGCTTACAATATATAAGGCGAGTTCCGCCTTTTGGCCTCTCATCATATTCCTCAGACCAAATTACAACAGCAGCTGGAAATAATGACCCTCTCCTGGAACAGCCCCAAGCGTCCCAAACGTGATGAAGTTACCAAGTGGCACGATAGCACCAACGTTATTCTCGACTACTGCCAGGGCTACCTGGAGTATGGCAGCACCACTGATGATGTTCAGTGCTCTTCGTAAGTCGCATCTAGTTGATAACTAATGGTTTTCTTGACTATCGCGCCATTTA
This sequence comes from Suillus subaureus, assembly GCF_016647635.1. Lineage (NCBI taxonomy): Eukaryota > Fungi > Basidiomycota > Agaricomycetes > Boletales > Suillaceae > Suillus > Suillus subaureus. The sequence continues at coordinate 157,661 of NW_024538563.1, forward strand.
GTCTGAGAGACATGAACGACGCACTTTTGACCAACACTCGAATTAACTATGACGAGCGACTGGCCGAGGCACAGACATGCAATTATCAAGCTCAGTACCTTAGCACAAAGTTGCAAATAGTACGTCGTAGCTATACCTAGTGGTTAGTATGACTTAATTACCTTTGTGGTATTATAGCTATTTAACCGAGAGAACGGCTCAGATTACAACGCGTGGGCTCGAAGATATACTGTCTTGCATGGTATGGATGCCTCTCGTGGAATTTTAGGAGACTGATCGCGCTTCCTCTGTCTAGAGAAAGGGTATGGAGCAAGAACAGTTGCAGCTGATGAAGCGGCTTCAACCGATCTTCATCTTGTCACTATCGATCCCCGGACCTTTGTAGTATCACGGACGCCCTCTTTTCGGTGACAGGATGCTGCACTCCGCTTGGATCCTTGGCTGCTTGAGCGATAAATATCCCGGTGTCTCGTTACACCAGTGCTCTGTATCGGCGGATGTGTCGGACCATATGTTGAATACGTTATTTGTTATAATATAACATGTATGAAGAACGCCTGTCTCATTCGTATACGTAAGCTGTCAGTGCACCCATTTAGCGCCCAGAAGTATTAGAGAGCCGAGCCCAACCCGACGTCGTTTTTATCTCCAACCTTCATCCATACTAATCGTAACACGTTTCACAACGGCGAAACAACAAGCCCCCCGACGTGGTTATAGCATCCCGCCCTGTTTATGCGCTGCCATAGAAACACTACATACATACTAGTATTGTTCAACAGAACAAGGCCAACAGTGCGGCGCAAACGGTAGGTGCTTCGACTGCCTAGGCATGCATCCATCTCTATGGTGCCTAGCTAGAAGGACGGTCCGTACAAGAGTTACCAAACCCACTTTTGTGGGCATGATTCCCTGCTACGCGTGCCCCTTAGCACCTGATTGTTTCGCTTCTGGAACTATTTCTGCTGAGAAAGATATAAGGCGCGCGCTCAACCGGTCAATCTCCAGCCAACTCAACAACCCTTTCTTCCCCAAGCTCATCACCTGTCATGTCAACAATCACGATTTTTCAGAAATTTGTGTACCATGGAGCTTCAGTGGAGTATACTTCTGATTGTCCGATGGGCACTCGGGAAATGGTCCAGACTTGGTATCAACAAACGAGTGAGGTACTACGACAATGTACCGCACTGATGCGTGACGGCAACGAGAGCGATGTAGCACAACTTAGCCGGTAAGAGTTATATGGTCTTCTCTAGCTAATGCACAGCTATCTCACTCGCATGTTCGCAGCATACAAGCAATGAGAACTGTCATGTATCAGCTTCTTGATAAGAGAACGAGAGAAAGTCTTTCAAGGGCGGTATCTCTTGGCGATATCTGCCTTAACTTGTCGTTCGACTTGTACAATCAACTGTTGGAAGTGAGTCAGTGCTTTACTCTTCGATTGTCATACTCATCTTTACCGTCTAGAGAGAGTCGTGTGGTCACACTGGAAGACCTAGACGGAGCTCAACTTACTCCCCTATAAATGGGTCTTACGCGCACATATAGCCAAAGAGGCATGAAGCCTTGTGAGATGCCTGGCCGCTTGCCCTAGGTAAGGAGCCTCTGGTCATGGCCTCCGATGTCTTGCTGAGTTATATCATTCAAGCGTGTTTAGGGCTCAAGAGCTACATTCTAGTAGCGGCGAGCTGCGCCAGCCATGCCTTAAGAGGGTGGCTAGACCCGATATTACTACATTACGCACTACAGTTGCGTCAAGTTGTCCTTGTAAACTGTTCGAGCAGTACATACTACATGAGTTTTTGCCGATTTCCGGCATCTGTTCATACATAGTGTATTGTGTAGTGTGGTAGAAGTATTTAGAAGTAGACCAGAGCGTTACCCCTCGCCTATCTTGTATACAGGGATGCCAGCTGGCTAGCGATAGACGTCAAACAGATCACTGTTATATATGAGATGGTAGCTTGATCAAATATCTTATCAAGGTTGGACCTAATATAAGTGCAAATTACTTGGAGACGACTGTCACAACAGGAAACAAGCCATATAGACCTAATGATTAACTAGAACGGTACCAGTCTTTTGGACATCGGCTAGGATTACGAAACACTGGGCAGTGACTTAGATCATGACCAGGCATGATGCATGGCCATCCACATTGTATATACAGCTGTCGTCCCATCGAATAGGCTGTGTACACGAATTCGATGTGAAATTTGCGATGATAAGAACCGAGAATCATGTTCCCCACATTGAAGCTGTTCGAGCTGCTGGCACACCGAAGATCTGCGCCTGTGATCAATGGGAAGATCGACCCTGTATTTCTAGACGATAACTTCTTGAATGGCCCTAGAATCTAAGACTTTGTCGACTTCATCCCCAGGTCTCGTTCCGTCAATAGTTCCAAAAATCTGATTTCGTGCTTTACAGTGACTAATTGCAAAAACTCATCGGAAGTTAGTTCAAAAGTTCATGCTGTATAATTAAAATACATCTATTTCACCTCACTTTGCAGATTCGCTGGAGTTTCGAATATGGAGCGACTCGTTGCAACCAATCGGATCAAGCGAACGTTGAATTTTCATACAGAGATAAGATGATTAAAATCTGCAGATGCGGCAAGGATTCCGGTTCCGGTGCTCCAGTGTCAGGGGGGAGTGCTCTGGGATCGACCGAAATTAAGACAGAGGCATCCTCTGAGAGGTGACAGACCCCCTGAATTTACCTAGGCCGATTCGGAATAGAACCTTGACGGGGCAAGTGGAATCGGGAATATCTGGTGCCTGCTAGCTGAAGCAGGAACTTGAAGGTAGGAGGAACGAAACGAGCTTGGTGACCACATGAAGTAACAAGTATTGCGAGTACCAACTGCCAGTATGACATGATCGATTTCTAAGCAGACAGCCTAGTACGTGTTTGTGGATGACAACGTTAACGTTAGCATCAGTAAGAGCATAGCATCAGGACATAACCATTGGCTTGATCAGCATCCGGCGGACACGAAGCTCTTGTAGGCTGAATCACCTATTTTAGAGATGCTAGTACATGGAGAGGTCGGACCTGCTCACGGCTAGCAAAGTACTATGTAGTCAGCGGGAATATATTTTGATTTGTTTGTCCCTTGCCGAATCTCCAGGGAGACAACTGCCATATTTGGGAACCCTTGCGCCGGGCGGTCATGATGGCATCTGATCAGTGCCTGATGGTTAGCTTCCTTGGCAGGGTTACGCTGATCGTTCAAAACGTTGGAGCAGCAATGGACGGCATTTTTTTCTGACAGACTGACAGAGTGTGCACCAGTAGGAGCCTTGCAATGATGTGGGGCTATCCGTTCTGTATAAACTCCGCTCTCGGAATCGTTATTAGTACTCGAGCTTGTCTCAGATACCACTTAGGCACAGCTGGTCCTTATATCACTCCTTAGGATGCCTGACTCCTCAAACGCAGTCGTCAGTCTTGTGTCTAGCCTCTGGAAGAGGGCAACAGCTACAGGCCAGGTAAGCGTTTCTTCTAGAACGTACCTCCTATACACAACTGAAGGAACTTTCAGGGCGGTTTATTGTCAGGAGTCGATCCCTCAACATTCAACACCTCAGATCCCCTGCGGCTATGGATAATACAAATGGGTGAGTATATCCTGTTCCAAGTTTATGACATTATTTTAAGCTAGCCGCAGGTATAATTATCTTGATGGGGCAGCTGCTGTCACTTGGGCTGGGCAAGATCAAACAGCCGAAAGTCATTGCTGAAGTCCTTGGCGGAATTCTCCTCGGTCAGGTCATTTCTCATATCGTACTAGCAGCTGCTCATTCAATCATAGGTCCTACTGCCATGGGACGAATACCCGGTTTCACCCAGCACATCTTCCCCTCTCAATCCCTCCCATATCTCTCGCTCGTTGCCAACATTGGCCTCTGCCTCTTTCTCTTCATAGTCGGTCTTGAAATCGATGGCACCATCATTAAGCGTAATGTTCGCTCATCTTTGTTCATTGCACTCTCTGCCATGGCCTTGTCCTTTGGTCTCGGTACTGCCATCTCTATACCACTCTACCACAACTTCATTCCTCCATCCGTCAAGTATACATACTTCATGCTTTTCACCGGCGTGTCATTCTCTATCACTGCTTTTCCCGTTCTTTGTCGTATCCTCACTGCACTGAAGCTCCTAGACACGACGGTCGGTATCGTTGTCCTGTCAGCTGGCGTGTGCAATGATGTAGTTGGCTGGAGTCTGTTGGCACTAGCGGTGGCCCTCGTCAATGCGACCTCCGGGCTTACAGCTCTGTGGATCCTGCTGACATGCGTGGCATTCACAGCATTTCTCATGTGGCCAGTCAGAATCGCGCTACTGCGGTTCGCTAGGTTCACCGGAAGTACGGAGAACGGACCCACTATGTTGTTCATGACAGTGACCTTCTTGGTATTCTGGGCATGTTCGTTCTTCACGGACATTGTGGGCGTCAATGCTATCTTTGGTAAGTGATGTTATGTGATTCCGACGTTTCAGTTCTTATCTAGGACATAGGGGCGTTCCTGGCAGGAATCATTGTTCCCCGCGAAGGTGGCCTTGCCATCGCACTAACGGAGAAGCTCGAAGATATGGTGTCGATCATATTTTTACCTCTGGTATGAGTATTGAATTTGTGGCGTTCGATAAGACTAATTAGTTCGCAGTACTTCACACTATCTGGCTTAAATACTAACCTCGGATTGCTTGACAATGGTCTGTCCTTCTAACTATAATTCACATCGATCATTTACGAATCCTTGCGGCAGGTATCACTTGGGGATTCACTATCGCAATCATATGTCTGGACTTCGCGGGCAAATTCACCGCATGTTCGATCACTGCACGGATTACCGGAATGAGTTGGCGAGAGTCAGGCACTGTCGGATCATTGATGAGTTGCAAAGGGTTGGTTATCTAATTTCTTCTATCTTATCTAGTCACTGACATTTTTCTAGTCTTGTCGAATTGATCGTGCTCAACATTGGGCTCGCTGCCGGCATTCTTACCCAAAGAGTGTTCTCGATGTTTGTCTTCGAAGCGTTGATCCTAACGTTCATGACTACACCCCTCGTCTCTATACTCTATCCTCCCGAACGCCGGGTTCGTGTGGCAGTTGGAGGAGTTTCACGTGCGTCAACTGGAGATCCGGACGAAGACAAGAGCGATCGTAAGTCTCCCATGACCGAGGATCAACCATGGCGCTCCCGCTTCACCGTTGTCCTCGACAAATTTGATCACATGTCCGGAATGTTGGTGGCCACTCAGCTGGTGTGCCCGCCCTCTCTTGAATCACCTTTGTCCGGCATTCTCCGATCAACTGCGTCGACGAGGGCATCTGATAAAATGAAAATGCCCGAGGTCAGTGTGGACACTCTCCGTTTGATTGAGCTGTCGGACCGTACCTCAGACGTCATGAAGTCCTCAGCGGTTGACACCCTCATCCACACTGACCCGCTCCTGAGTGTGTTCCGCACCTTTGGGGAACTCAATGACATACCTGTTTCACTCTCGCTTTCAATTGTACCTTATGACGACATGCCGGGTACTGTGGTTGATCATGCCAGACGATTCGGATCTCAGCTCCTCCTCTTGCCGTGGCTATCGCCATCGTCCAACTTCGGCAATGAAGACCTGTCTGGCCCACATAACCCGAGAATCGAACTGAATCCATTCGAATCGTTTTTTGGCGGATCAAAACACACTGGCAAGTCCGCAGCCGTGATGCATTCGCAGTTCGTGCGCAGAATATTCGCAGAGAGCAAGACAGATGTTGCTCTGTTCATCGATCCTGCTGGTACCGGCACTGGGAGTGCACGGCACATATTTTGCCCATTTTTTGGCGGTCCAGATGATCGGCTTGCACTCGAGTTCGTGGTGCAGCTTTGTGCTAATCCCAGAATGAGTGCGACGGTTGTGAGGATGTCAAAAAGTGGCACCGAGAGTACTGCGGTTGAAAGGCCGTCGCTCGTACATCTAGAGGAGAAAGCAAGTTTAGATATGCCGGGTCTAGGATACCAAATGCCTGTCCCTTTGGTACGTTATGTTGTTTCTCTTTCACGCCTATTTTCTTATGCATATTTTTAGAATACTGTTTATCCAGACACACTTTATGGCCATGCCAACACCGAAATGCGTTTCCAATCCGAGACAGCCAATAACGTCCTGTGGGCACAATACGCTAACTCTCGACTCTCTGGTGACACGCCCGCCTCACTGAGCGCCGCCCTCTCCCGGATCAAATTCTCCGAGCATTCATCGCCGTTACCACTACATTCTGCTATCCAGCTTGCGTCTGTGCACAAGCCTGTTTTGGTGGTTGTTGGGCGCTCACGGCGCCTTGCGGGGGAGGATCACACATCGGAGCTGCAGCAGATCCTTGAGGAGCGGAGTAGCGTGGGGCAAGATGTTATTAGGAAAACTATTGGTGATCCTGCAACCGCGTTTGTTGTCTCGGGGTGTGCGACTGCTGTTGTGGTGCTACAAGCTTCGAATGTGTACTGAGCGACGTCTAACTTGTATCTGAGATGATTGATTATTATCGTGCTGTATATAGAACTGTACTGTATGTATGTCTCCTATTTGCTGTCTTTGATTTAATCACGATCTTGGTAGTAGTAGCCCAGCACCGCCGTATCAAAGTACATGTATGATATTACAGTTGCGTTGGTTCGCGGTTGACTTTGCGCTCGTCGGAGTGTGAGATGCACTCAATCCAAGATGGTCTTTCGCCCCTTGATGGTATATACTAGAAGTCTAGGGGTAATTATGGGACCGGGTCGGCCCGTCTGTCAAATTTCAGGAATTTCGGTAACTGGGCTTTATCATCAGTATCACGATCTGGGTATTATACCATACACAGCTTAAAGTTATTTCCCAGATTTAGTATCATCAATGCACTATTACCATGACATCATGATTTTAAGTTACGGAACAGCGACTCAGTCTGCCCACTCGCCACGTCACTAGCTACTATCTGACATGCAACTGGATCCAGCGGCTGAATCCACGCGTGCAGTTGCCTGACTGGTTACTGAGTACTGGTACTAAATCCTGCTCAGTCACTTGACGATGTCTATTTCATCTGTGGAGTCGGTCACATCTCCCGTTCCAAGCCAATGGTATTGGCATGGTACTGTCCTTGGCTCTTTAATGCATATATGCATCCGGATCCTAACCATTCATTATGCTCTAGGTTGCGAATATTAGCACTGACCGAAGATGGTACTACACAAACGAGTGATACCTTCAGAATCAGAACTCCGTGGATCATTGAATAAGGACGGAGCGGTGTTGGCGAATCGTCTCGACTCTCCGAGGACCCCCCGCGATTCTAGTTCAGTTTTTTGCTCTGCTTTTATACTCCCGATACCATGCCCAAACAGTCCGCGGCGGCTGTCCTCCAACATTTTCAGTTTCTTAATTGTGCTAGTGGATACTCATGGCTTCGTCACTGAAATAGTAAGCTTTGTCGAACTTCCAGCAAGTGTGAGACAAACACGGGGCGCAGTACAGCTGCGCCCCATACATACTCATTGTCATACTCAGGAATCTGGTCGAGTACTGGTGAGTGAGGCCAGTCAGCTATTGGCAATTTGGCAGCCAATGGGAACGAGTTTGCCTCTCGGACACGCGTGCGGCGTGATTGAACAATCAGCCAATGACTCGGTTAGTATCTTTCGAATTTTGTAATGCACGCGATGTTGTCCACCACGCCATGCCGTGTTGCGTTCCGTCTTCTCTTTCCGTCCACTGCGTCATGCTGTGTTGTTGCTCGCTATTATATAGAATTTTTTTAACTTTGACTTATTCGTTCATGACAGTACTCCTTGAAGCTTCTAATTGTTCACACTTGCTAAGCCTCACAATAGCGGATTTAGCCAGCAAGGAGTTTGACAGATTCGAGCGCAAGCTGGCCGACTGACAGCGGTGTCAGGCGATATTAGCCTCCTTCCAGTTTCATCATAGACATAGTGTCATTATAGTGGAGCTGAAGAGGGTTGACAAAGATATTATACCAACTGGCTTGACTCAATATTAAAGAGATTGATTAATGCATGCCACTCTCACTTTGCCTCGCAGAAGCGCAGGTTGCAAGGTTTAACCAGCAAAAGGGTTGATAAAAATAAAAATACTAGCGTGACGACGGACTTAAATGAGACAAGGCTCGCAGGAAAGAATTCATGAACGTACCTATAGGCGTGACGAAGAGCAAATTTAAATGCCCTTCTGCGCTAGGTAACGACAGAGATTGCTCAGCAACATGTACGTGATGCCAAGAGCGCGCGGAGCGACCGTGGGTTGGCCTGCGGCACGTGCCAAAACTTCGACTGAACCAATTAGACTTGTGTAAAGGAAAAATTAAACTCGATTAATCTTTGCCAACTTCTGCTCTGCCATTTTGCCAATTGTCACAAGACCGTCCGATTCCATTCCGCCTCCTACACTGTGTAACATCTCACAAATGGCCGAATGTCGTAGTTATGGTGGTTGCCACTACGATACTTTTGCTAGCAGCTGGATAGGCCCGGGCCAGGATGGGTGAGATCTGTGCGAGGACCGGGTTCGCCCAACACACTTGGTCATACCAACGATCAGCGAATCGTTTCATTGTCAAATATAGCTGCAGTGCCTACCTATCATTTGCAAACTATGTCCCAAAATCAAATCCGTATTGCCAACACTCTCGAACAAGTACTGCGTTTGAAAATATGGCCACGCGGCAGAGTTTCCGGCCCCGCCGACAGAAGTCATTCCAAGTGATTTGTATCCTCCCCTTTGACAACTTCACAGGAAATTATAAGGGAGGTTTGCCACACTCAGTCAGCCAGCGTCATGCCGAGGTCTCCGGGTCCGCACTCACGGTTGGTATTACAAGTCCAGAGAAATATGAATGCGAGGGTATCTCACCTCGAGTGACTTAAAGTGAGACTCCCTCGCATCCATATTTCTCCTATATGCATAAGTTCCCGGAAGCTTTGGTTTTTGGAATCTGGACAAAGGAAGCCATGGGCCAGGTGAGCGTTTTCTCTACGACGCCCCGTCCGTGTACAATTAAATAGCACTGTAGGGTGGCTTATTGTCAGGAGTAGATCCCATAGCGTTTGCAACTTCCGATTCACTGAGGCTATGGATAATTCAAATGGGTAAGCATCCTCTATTCCAAGTGCGTTGGCAGCATCAATTTAAATCGATTACAGGTATGATAATTATGATGGGGGAATTAATGTCACTTGGTTTAGGCAAGCTCAGGCAGCCGAAAGTCGTTGCTGAAGTCGTCGCTGGAATTCTCCTCGGTCAGGTCATTTCTCACGTCGTACTAATAGCTGCTCATTCAATCATAGGCCCTACCGCCATGGGACGAATCCCCGGTTTCACTAAGCACATCTTCCCCACCCAATCCCTCTCATATCTCTCCCTAGTAGCCAACATTGGCATCTGCCTCTTTCTCTTCCTAGTCGGTCTTGAAATTGACCCAAATATCATCACCCGTAATGCTCGCTCATCTTTGTTTATTGCACTCTCCACTATAACCGTGTCCTTTGGTCTCGGTACTGCCATCTCTGTTCCACTATACCACAACTTCATTGGTTCCCCTGTCGAGTTTACGTACTTCATGCTTTTCACTGGCGTGTCATTTTCTATCACCTCTTTCCCCGTTCTTTGTCGCATCCTCACCGCACTGAAGCTCCTAGACACGACGGTCGGCGTCGTTGTCCTGTCAGCTGGCGTGTGCAATGATGTAGTTTGTTGGAGTCTGTTGGCACTGTCCGTGGCTTTTATCAATGGAACCTCCGTGCTTACAACTCTATGGATCATGCTGACATGCGTGACATTCACAGCATTTCTCGTGTGGCCGATTAGAATCGCGCTGCTGTGGTTGGCTAGGTTCACGGGGAGTCTGGAGGACGGCCCTACGATATTCTTCATGATTGTTACCGTGATCGTGCTTTGGGCATGTGCGTTTTTCACGGATATTGTGGGGATCAGTCCAATTTTTGGTGAGCGATTTGGGTTGCTGTTCCGAGGTCATTCTTATTTCATATTTAGGTGCGTTCCTAGCGGGTGTCATTGTTCCCCGCGAAGGAGCCCTTGCTATCTCGCTGACGAAAAAGCTTGGAGATATAGTGACAGTCGTGTTTTTGCCTCTGGTATGGGTGCTGGATTTGCTGCGATCAATATGGCTCACTACTTAACAGTACTTCACGCTTTCAGGATTGCATACCGATCTTGGATTGCTTAACAATGGTTTGTCCTGGCAATAGTGTCATACACTGATCACCTAGTGACACTTCCGATAGGCATCACTTGGAGATTCACCATCGCAATCATATGTCTGGACTTTGCTGGAAAATTCAGTGCCTGTACGATCACTACTCGGCTTTCTGGAATGAGTTGGCGAGAGTCGAGCACCGTTGGATCGTTGATGTGTTGCAAAGGGTCAGCAGTCTGATTTCCTCTAGAATATTTGGTCTTGACAATCTTTTTTAGTCCTGTGGAATTAATCATTCTCAGCATTGGGCTTTCTACCGGCATTCTCACCCAAAGGGTGTTCTCTATGTTTGTCCTCGAAGCTCTAGTCCTGACTTCCGTAACCACACCCTTGGTCTCCATCCTTTATCCTCCTGAACGCCGGGTTCGTGCGCTAACTAGCGATATTTCACGTTGGTCAACTGGAGACAGGGACGAAGATATAGATCACTGCCAGTCTCCCACGACTGAACCATGGCGCTCCCGCTTCACGGTTGTCCTCGACAAATTCGATCACATGTCGGGAATGCTGGTGGCCACCAAACTGGCACTGCCGTCACCCTTGATCCCAACTTTTCAAGGAATTGAGATATGTGTGAACGCTCTTCGTTTGATCGAGATGTCAGACAGTAATTTGGACATAATGAAGTCTTCAGCAATGGACACCCTCATCCACAGAGACCCAGTTCTGGGCGTCTTCCGCACCTTTGGAGAGCTCAATGATATACGCGTTTCACTTTCGCTTTCTATTGCCCCGTATGAGGACATGTCAAAAACTATCTCCGACCATGCGACACGACATGGATCTGAGCTCATCCTCTTACAATGGCTCCCGCCATCGTCCATTTCCAGAGATACGAATGAAGACTCGTGTAGCCCACACAGCACGAGGATCGAACCAAATCCGTCAACCACGATTCACTCGCAATTCGTGCGCAGAACATTAGCAGAGAGCAATACGGATATTGCCCTGTTCATCGATCCGGGCACTTCTCTCTCTGGTACCGGTCTTGGGAGTGCGCATCACATATTTTTCCCCTTCTTTGGTGGTCCGGATGATCGACTGGCGCTTGAGTTTGTGATGCAGCTTTGTACTAAACCCGGAATTAGTGCGACAGTAGTACGGATGTCGAAAAGTAGTGCTGAGCGTGTTGCAGTTCAATGGCCGTCGATCGTACGCCCAGAGGAGGAAGACAGTGATGAAACAGGATACCATGGAATGCCTATTCAATCAGTACGTTGACTGCATGCGCGTCTCGTAATTTTTTCTGATGCAATTCTTGTAGACTGTCGTTATGCCAAACATATCGTATGGACAAACACGCTTCGAATCTGAGACAGCCGATACTATCCTCTGGGAGCAATACGTCGACTCGCATTCTTCGTATGACATTCATCCATCAATCCGCGTTGCCCTGTCCCGTATCACATTCTCTGAGCATTCGTCGTCCACGCCGTTATGTTCCGCCATCCAGCAGGCATCTACGCACAAACCTGTATTAGTTGTTGTTGGGCGCTCACACCGCCTTGGATCGGACGATCTCACGCAAGAGCTGGAAAACATACTGAAGGAGCGGGGTAGTGTGGAGCAGGATGATAGTAGGAGCACTATAGGGAATGCTGCAACTGCCTTTGTTGCCTCTGGTTGTGCGAGTGCGGTGGTTGTGCTGCAGGCTGCTAATGTTGGCACTGACTGAAATGGCGGGGACGTTTAACTGGCTGGTGCGTATGTTTGAGATGTTTAATACTATATATCAATACTTGTATATCGTGACCCCACCTAGACGCGTGTGTAATGTTGATGAAGGCTCTTGACATTTTCCATCATCAGCGCTAGGAATATCGTTTATGATGTTCCAAGGCTGCATGAAACTTCTACTACTCCATTTAAATCAAAGAATCACACAATGATATCCTCTCGCGTGCGATTTTTCACCTCGAGCCCAAGGCCCGGCCTTGGTTTATCCTGATGGGATAGTCCCTTGACCAGACTAATTGAAAAAATAGGGTTGTTCCTTTGTATTAAAATGGGAAGGCACAACAACCTTGACAAAATACGCGTGAGATGCTCGCTATCTCTAGGGGTATGTTTGCGGATGAGAACACTGAGGCCCAATCAAATTTGAAACAAATGGCTGAGGTACTGTAGGCGCGGGTCGAATCATCGTCCCAGCTGCAGCTTCTCGCCCTCCCTGCGCATCTCGGTCCGTGCTGCGAGGCTGGTGAGTGGCGACGTCGAGAAAATCCTTGCAGAAGTTCCATCTTCTGTCTGTCTTCCGTACATCACTTTCGTTCGCTGACAGTTAATGGAATAAGTACTTCTACTTCTACTCTTTGATTTGCAAAACATATGGTAGGAGCACAAATAACACTTAACGAACTGTGCTTCACACTCTCCGTACCTACGAGGACATGCCAAACGACATTGATCTGAGCTCGTCCTGATGTTTTAATATTGAGCGCCAAATTGAAGGGACTTGGTTTCTTGTGAGACCTTGCGCATAATCCCGGCTTTGCACAAGCATGGGTAGGCAGGAAGTATCAATGCAACATGATATTGGGTTACCCAGACCTGTTTCTCCCTTCCAAATACACTTTGGATCTCCAAGCAAATTTCTCAAAATGCCTTCAGAGTACACGCACATACGTTTCCCGGGCGTGCTATACATCACCGCTAGTCGGCACGTCAACACACTCCTGGAAGACGATTGTACTAGTTATGCTCGCTCCTTCGTCAAAATCCGCCACAAGCTCAGCAAAATATTGTTCTCGAACGCTAAGGATGAGTCGTGGTCCCAGCACAGACATCTGCATGGCCTCGGATATTCGAAGGATACCATGATAAGCTTGCGTAGATTTTGAGTCCTATAGTTATAATGAGTCGGGAGATGGACATCAGTTAAAGATCGGCGCACAAAGATTTTCCAGTTTGGAGACAGCAAGCCTAGGGTGAGGCAAGAAACAACATAGCTAGTTCATGCAAAATATCAGCTGACGAAAATAATTGCATTCAAATTATGCGCTCACCTTGCGAAGTAAAACACATGGCTTTTTATCAACACTGTGAACCAGACCCCGATGGCCGATCCCGTCCATTGTCGTTGCAATTCATGAAAGGCAATCCGGATCGCAAGACATAATATGAGGATTTCCCATATAATGCCAAGTATCCAACTATCGGGTATTAAAGTTATTTTACCTTTCCAAATGCAATGATGGGTGTCAAAGAGGATGGACTCCTCTGTAATCCGTCCCATGAGCATGCTACATGGTCATTCATCCGTAATTAAAACTTACCCCCCAAGATATGGCTATTTTCTATAGCGCCCATCACTGCGAAGGCGATTGTGATAGCCACGAAGATTATAACGAGAAAGATGATCATCTTCCTGGATTGATACATGGCATGTAGCCGAGTGATGATGATGACTTGCGTTGTATTTCAATCGAGTCAGTACCACTGAGCCGAGGTGCTGCCAGCAGCTGCGTAGCTCACCATCCAGCATGGCATTCACAACGAGGCCTGTACAACTATGTGCGATGATGATAACAGTGCCTAAAAACTCAGTTATTGATGATTCTCGATGCTTCAATCAAACTCACAGCTGTTGCGGTCAATATATATCGACTCGAAGAGCTGAACAACATCACTCACCCCTGCGTAGGAATACAGTTAGTTGGATGTGGATGGCAGAACTCGGTATAGAATACGCACCATATCTGTCAGTGAGACTGATGGGTAATTTGCTGCATCCCGGCGGTCAGAGAGCGAACAATGTAAGTGATAAGACATACGCAGAATGCCCATGCTGATTGTGAGAGGTAGTTGATTAGTATCGCGCCAACGTGTACATGGCCTTGCAAACATACACAGAAGACGAGATTCCAATGAGGCGCACCTAAATTGTTTGAAGTCAGCACAACTTTCTGACTGCGGGTATCAAAAATAGACGTACACTGATATACAAGACAGTCATGAATGACCAGCGTTGCCTCTACACCGAATCAATGTATTATCCGTTTTGTTTCTGATTCTACTCACCCAGACCAGTTCAAACTACACAACCATTATTAGTGAGATGGTTCCTACGATAATGACATCGACCTACTTACCTCTTGTCCAAATGTCAGTGGTGGAGACAATGATTGGGATGTCATGGATTTCCTCGATAAGGACCATCTTGCTCACCCCAGTCGTATACCACTGCAGTCAAGGATGCAACTACGGTCGATGATAAGAATGAAACATTACAAACATCGATATGCTCTCCACAAACCTGCTAAATAGCTGGAAAGATGATTTCCATTGATCAGCAACCACGGACTTGGATCGTTTGATACCAGTGTCATATCTAAGGTTTTTTTTGTGTGGCAGTGAACGGCGAACTCGGTGGAGGCACAACGAGAACCTCTGCTAGATATACCACAATCCAGCGCTTTTACCACTAAAATTTATACGCAGATGTGAAACGAATGGGTATCCATCTTGATCGATTGTGAGTATTTCTGTAAGTATGACATAAAGTAGAACGGGGAGTCACCTCATGGTACTTGGTTGAATCAAACTTTGTAGGTTGTGGTTCTGCACAGCAATACACGCGCGGACCATCCTAAAACGGATTTCAACCGCTTGTTTTCAGCGCCAAATTTCTCAAAAAGGCTATCGGAACGTGATGGGCCAGGTAACAACGATGAGGTCATGATGCTACCCTGAGAGCGCCTTGGATGAATAGGTTCCTTCACTGCCCTGTATAACGTCGAAGTTCTCTCGACCCAGTTCACTTGCACATACTTGCATTGCTTTGACGTTGGCTCGCTGATGCAATAGCGAATCCGTGTCAAGAGGGAAGCCCAGAAAGCTGTAAGTGTCTGCTTCGAAGTGAGCTCTTGCGGACGAGAAGGAGTGAGCGATACAGCCAAGAGCCCAAGGCACTCCAGGTCAGTAATGCACTGCCACCGTAGCTGGGCAGCCTTCGATCATCACCTTGGCCACTAGGCGTTACTAGATAGCCCTTCACCATGATATATCGATGGCTTGATCGTCTCGTACCTGTGAACCACTGAATTGCAGTGTTTAGTCCTTCCAGGCCTAGTATTAGCAAGATTTGTATAAATGATCCCTTCAGGGCGAGTTAATAACCTCGTGTGAGTGACAAAAGGTCTTTCAATTCTAGTATCTGGAAACAGAAAGACCATTCATCACTCACACACATTTGACAGTTCAATTATGTCGCCGGATTTCTACCGATGCTCCAAGTAGAAAGACATTGAAGGTTTTTCAGCGCTTCAGATCTATCTGTCGCAATGTTCCACGTACGCGATAATCA
This sequence comes from Suillus subaureus, assembly GCF_016647635.1. NCBI lineage: Eukaryota > Fungi > Basidiomycota > Agaricomycetes > Boletales > Suillaceae > Suillus > Suillus subaureus. The sequence continues at coordinate 173,254 of NW_024538563.1, forward strand.
CTGACATTTCCTTTCCCTAGCTTCGGTCAGGTACTGGTGATTCTCAGTTTGGGCGACGATTTGAACCCGCCATCACCAGTAGCTCCAGTTGCTGCAGTATCACGATGGAACTGGAGCAACAGGTGGTGACCCGAACATGAGCCGTCGAAATTCACCGATTCGGAATGAGTTACTGAGCCCTTTGTGTAGAAAAGTAATAGACTCCTCATGTTCGAGACCGAATCCTAACGCGCGCCGAGGCCCAATTTGAAAGTGAGTTCGCAAACATGACGACAGTGTGTGAAAATTAAATATGGTGTGAAGCTGGTTACACCGCCACGGTCCATGGGCCCCACCCAGCCCTTTCGGTGTTCGCGCTTCTTGGTCACTACTCAACCGCAGCTTTCATGACAGAGCGCGCCGATACCCTCCATGCATCAAGAGCAGACGTCTGGTACCTCAAGGAAATCGCGTTTGGAAGCGCGGAAACAAAGCGAAGATTAAAGATCATAACGCAGAATTTCAATGGGTGCGTGTCTTGTAATTATATTGGTGCTGCGGCATGTGCTTTAGGCTCCGCATACTTATTTGTGCCATATAAATTTTATTGTTGCTCAACAGACCGTGTTCGTTCATTGCTATTTGTGAGTATTGTTGTTGCTCTGACGGAGGATCGACGCTGAGGTACCGCGTTGTGCTGTGTAGGCAATATTCTGATACTCCGAGGACAGATTGAAGTCCTGCCATATGAGCGGGGAACGGTGTCATACGAATTCCTTGCGCAGCTCGTAGGAGAGTATCTCCTCATGAGCTGTCCGGATATTGATGTCTCTGCTGCACTCTCGATCATGCCTAGCACCACCAGTACGCACCACTTCTTTCTAACTAGTAATTAGTGAAGCTAATATGCCGTTAGAGGGCCTCGATCTCAACCCTGTCTTCACAGGCGCCACGTCATTTCGACCTGCAGGGGAAGGTGGGGAGCTGAAGTTGTTCGAGCAGGCAGGGATAGAACTCGTGCATGGGTGGCTTGTTGACCCTGACAGCGAGGAGTTCAGGGTGTTGCAGCATGTACGTGATTACGATACTACAGTAACACTTATTGCGGATGCGGATCACATCACGAGGGGACGGTTGTTGAGTGGGGATGTGTGGGGTGAAGGAGAGGCAGGGAGTAGTAGCCAAGCGGGGAGCGGGCCGAGTGGCTATGCGGGCCCGAGTAGTGCTAGTGATAATTATTCGGAGAAAGATAGAGAGAAGATCGAACATGGTATGATTAAATTTGTTATGTGAGATTTATTGCTTATGAGTTTTTTTTAGCGCTGGTGGCACAGGCGTTCTTGGATAGTACCAAGTCTCAATTGACGTATCATGGGCTGTTTCAGCTTGCGTCTACGTTACAGCCTGGGTCACTTGTTGCGCTGTTCCGAAATTCGCACCTTTCTGTGCTGCATAAACGGGAGGGAGAGGACTCGTCACTTTACAGTTTGGTCACGGATCATGTGTTCCTGCAAGAACCATCGGTGATATGGGAGCGTCTAGAAGATGTCGACGGGGTTGGGTCGACGTTTGTGGACTCGGCATTTGTTCGTTCGACACCTGTGGGGGGCGATTTTGCTGGACACACGGCGGAAAGCGCATTGCATGCTCTAGAGATGGAAGGAAACCCCGAGTAAGTTTATGAGATTTTTTCCAAGATGAATTACTGAGATGCAAGTTATACAGTGTGATATTAGCACGGCAACTACAAGCGGAAGAAGACGCGCGATCACATGAGATATATAAGCGGAGACAGCAGCAGCAGGAGATTCGACAGAAGGAAGAGGAGCGGAAACGGAAGAACGAGGATAGTGCTAGTAGGAAAAGCAAGAAGATGAAAGACAAGTGTGTTATAATGTAGAATGCTATACCGAATAATTTGGGCTATCATTATATGTATTGCCATGTCATATGCGTGTGAGTGAAACACGGTTGCAACCAATAGATTGGATTATAATCAGTGATGCAGATATCAAAATCATGATGTGGAATGGGAAACAATGCCACAAGAACAACAATCACAAACAAGGAACGGTCTCAGTCATCGTTCGCCTGTGCAGTGCAACCACAAGCCCCATCCACTCATCCTTACATTCCTTCCTTTCTATCCCTCGAGCTCATCGCCGAACACAGCGAGCACGAACAAAGTATTCATCACTTGTTCCGATTAATCACTTTCAACAGCATTCACAACACTCGTCGTCATCGACTCGCATCATGCGCGAATCAAACCATGCTTTTCCCGCACAGAATAGGGCTTGCGTTTGCATCACCTCCCAATGTTACGATAGACGAGGTTAGTTCATTTAAATTCTATATGATTTTTTGGTTATAAGTTTATTTCAGGTCTCGATACATCTTCGCCACTCCCGCTATTCACCTCCTTACACCATCTCACATATCTAACTTCAACTTCAGCCCGAATACGCGAGATCATGACAATGGACGGCGCAATCGAACGTCTTATGCGCATTCTTTATGACTACTGCTTATGTCCTCCTCCGCCAGAGAACCCTGGTTACATTTACGGTCTTTCTCCTCCAAACTCGCGCCCCCAAAAGCTTGTCCCAACAATCAACCCTGCAAGTTACGATAAGCACGCCGCCTATCGATTTAGCTTGGCTCTTCAGAGTATAGTTAACATCGGTATAAGAGGCAGCGAGCCAATCCGGAGTCGCATCGTCCAGGCTGGCGCCCTCGAAGTAGTCGGTTGTATCCTCGAGTCATGGTTAGCTCATAAAGGGTTTGCCATCGGGCCTAGTTCGAGCGCATCCGGTTTACCTCGTGAGTCTCGCGAGCATCGCCTCGCCCGTCGGGCCGCACTCCAGGAACAAAGACAACGAGAAGAGGCTACCCAGCTCCATCGTGCACTCCAACGTCAAATCGCCGTTGATGCGGCTAACCGCACAGAATTCATGACATCCCGTATTGATCCAATCCAAGATGTCTGTCTTTGTGTTGCGTGTCATCTCCTTACTGATCCCTCTTCAGGATACAATAATGGCCGATATCGGTACCGAACCTTCCTATTCGAATATTTCTGTGCATCTGGACCAGACGCCCGCCCCTGTCCAAGTGCAAATAGCTGCGCGCGAACGACCTTATTACACCCGCCACTCCTCATCCTCATCTCATGAGGCAGATACTTCTGCCGAAACATCTATTAATCCCACACCTCAAGGTACGGAAACACCGACTGTAACTGTCCTAGTCAATGCTCGTGAGCGCAGCGGTACCATAATTGCTCGCCGTGCTTGGGACGATCCTGTAATCCCACCTGCCACAATGCGTGCAAGGGCTCATCGCGTCCGCCCTACTACTGCGTCACCTGACGAATCGACCGACAATTCAAGACCTGAGACAGAAACTGAGGATGATGGTGACCCAGATGTCGATATGTCGCAGGACACTGATGATAGTGCGGCTCCCCCTGTCTCGGCACCCCGTGTACGCCAGCCTTCACGATCGATGACTCTCACTCAGCGTCCGCGCCGCACTGTGGGTATAGTCTCAGACGCAGTCCCAGGACCTGCACCTCTCCAAGTAAATGCGGACGCGCATATTATCATTCACCATGGGCAGGGTGGAGATGGGATGGCAGTGGGTGTGGAGGACGGTATCGTATCATTGGAGCCGAATGATGATTTTGCTATGGGTGCACCTCCTGGTGCACCAGGAGCCATGGATGAGACAATCCCCGCGCGAGGTCTCCGTGGAGTCGATGTCCCTTTGGCTGATCGGAGAGTTCGCACTGCCCCAGATGCAACGCCCCGTGCCACGGCTGTTCCCCTTCCCGCGGCCCCTGTTCTGCCGAATGCCCCGCATAGCGAGGAACCTGCCCGCGAGGGTGCAGCCGCAAATCGAGGAGAGCACCCTACCCCGACCGCCACCATGCACACAGTGCGCACCTCGAGCCATCACCACCACCGCGATCCCGACCAAGGTCCGTTCAGGGACGAAGACGTGCTTTTTAGTCTCCAGCTCCTCGCTTATCTTAGCAAGTATCCGCATGTGCGGCAGGCATTTTATAAGCAACGCCCATCATTCCACCCTGCGGCTGGTAATCATAGTCCTCATCCTCAACAGCAACCTGTCGCTGGACCCAGTGGAACACGGAATATCCCCGCTCCTGTCCCTCCACCTACACCACCAGCGAAAGAACAATATGGGTTCTTTCGCGCGCTTGCATCTGCGACTGCACGGGGCAAGGAGAAAGAGAAGGCGCCACTTACTACCCCGGTACTACCCCACCGTATGACGAATGTATTTTCTCTCGTAGAGCGGTTTACTTTCCGCCCCAGCATGACGGAGAACGAGCTGCCCAACCCGCCACCAAAGCTTCCTCCGGAAATATCCTACTGGGCGGGTGTGATCATGCGAAATGCGTGTCGGAAGGACGATAGTCGGGGCGGAATACGGCAATGTGCGAACAGTGAGTTATCTTTCTCCTACCAGCGAATTGATGTTGAGTGAGTATAGTGCTGTGCGGGCGCTGGGAGACCTATCCACGAGAGTTTGCGAAATGCAGACGATGCCGAAAAGCAAAATATTGTGGCAAGGAGTGTCAGAGCACTGCATGGAGCGAAGGGCACCGGTTCTGGTGTAGTGTGAAGGAAGGAGATGAAGCTGAGGAGCCTACGGAGCATCAACACGGTACGGATCATGGTCATGGGGATGGAGAGACCCCTGCGTCTGTTGCTGCTGCTGAAGCCGCCCAGGCGCGCGCGGAGAGAAGAGCCGAGAGGGAACGACAATTACGGGAGCGGGAACGGATGGGAGGTACGATTGCTGCTAATCATATCGTTCAGCAACATATGTTGCACCCGCCTGTGAATCCTCCACCTGTTGCAGCCCAATTGACTGTGCGACCTCGCGGTGCTGTTCTTCCTCCCACCAATCATCCTCAGCCTGTTATTCCTCAGCCACGACGAGGGAGTCCATCGGGATCTGGATTTGGAACGATACAAAATCGAAGGAGGGCTGAGACAGTCTCTGGAGTTGTGGATACGGGTGTGATTAGGGAGACAAGGATGATGCTTGTGCATAATAGATGGCAGCCCGCTAGGAGACGTGGTGAGGAAGTCCGGGAGGATGAGGGGCGTGGGCAGGAGACGTGGGATTTGACGCCTCCGGGTGGTGATGATATGGTTCTGGGGTGAAGGGCACGATGCACGGCTCACAGACGCTTACACGTGTAGATTTACGTGTCTCACCGCCTACACAAGCGCGTTACTCCCTTGTGCACCCACCACGCGCGACCCTGCCCGCAACGCTCATTACCCCCTAAATAATTGTCTGTCTTCCTTTTGTCCATCATTAGTGCATACATATATACATAGTACATACATACCTGCATCACGAGCGCTACGCACGTACGACTCTCCAGCGATTGTCACGATCAATGTTTAACCAGGTACTACTACTTTCGTCTGAATCTACTATTATATTTTTTTGTCTGCTTGGCATTACATCATAGAGTTACATCTCATCAGTAGTAGAGGTGGAGAGTTTTTTTTTTCGCGAGCCAGATGTGTTAAATTTTCGTGAGGGAGACTGGAGAAAATTTTGTTTCTGATGTTTTCGGCGATGTTCCAAGACGCGTCGCGTCCATGAGACCACGTGGCTGGTGAGAAGATGTTTGCCTGGACCAAATAAAACGGCCTAAAACTCGGGAAAGTTCTGTGTGCACAACTTTTTCTTCAGCTTTGCCCACCCGCTTCGTCTTCAGCTTTCTATTTAAACCATGGTGAGCGAGGGCGAGGAGATGCGATACGAGTCTATGCAGGTGCTAATAGTCGGTGTGTCCAGGCTGCCCAGGCAACGTTCAAGAGCATCAAAGCTGTGATTCCTCTGCTCGACCGTGTGTTGGTCCAACGATTCAAGCCTGAAACAGTGCGCATCGAAAAGTTATGACGTGTTTTATACATTCTAAAATTGCTTGTGCGGTGTTGTGGTGGAGTAGAAAACAGCCTCTGGGATTTTCCTACCCTCGTCTTCGACCACTACGCCCTTACCCGAAGCTACTGTAATTGCCGTGGGCCCTGGAGCGCCTAACAAGGAAGGGAATGTTGTTCCTACTCAGGTCAAGGCTGGGGACCGGGTGTTGCTTCCTGGTTGGGGAGGGAACTCGATTAAAGTAGGAGATGAGGTCGGTTTTTATCCTAGTGGATTGGTGGCATTTTTGCTGATTGTTTGCAGGAATACTACTTGTTCAAGGATGCAGAGATCCTTGCGAAGATCCAGGAGTGATTGGGGTGGCACTGCCGTGCAAGTTACGCAGCATTATATACGCTAATCCTTTTGAATTGACGCACTATCGCAATATATCTGGATGTATCCCCGCTCAATCTTAGTTCCGAGGTTATTGTGAAATGCGGTAGAGGTGAGTTTCTCGGCAAATGTTGTGATAGGTGGGTTTTGGGGACTTTACATAGGGACGCTAGGCACACCCCTTAACGCGTGTCGACTCATGGTTGTTTTTTATGTATGAAAGGTTCGGGCACGGTATCGGGCTTCGAAACACATGCAGCACGGAAGCGCCTAGTTACATCGCCGGCCGATTGCTGGTGGCATAGCTTTTTTTGGACACTAAACCAGCTGCTAGACTAGATTAGCCCTGGACTGGGACCGGATGATTAATATTGCGTAATGGTTTTTAGTAGTAAAATGCGTTCGTGCCGGATGCCTGCACTCCAAATCAAGGTTTGTCCTAGCCTTTGCGATAAACACGCTTAGTAGTACCGTTGCTTTGCGGTGATGCCAACGTCCTATAAAACTCAGATGTATCTCCTGGATCACCACGCTAGGCTCTTGCATTCCCGTCCCTCCCCTGCACCGTTCGGAATCACGAAAAGTAATGTCCAAGGAACTTAACCTGGCCACACCTTCTGGCAAGGAACTTGGCCGTTCACTGAGTAACATCGAGACGGTAAAGGACCATGACGCCCAGCGTAGTCGTTTGCGCTCCATTTTTATAGTCATCACTTGTACCGCTGCAATGGTTGTTAATGTGAGCATCCATCATACCTTTGTTCGCAGATCCTTGGTGACATCTCTTTTAAATTGTAGATATCTAATACCACCTCTGTTTCGATTTCACTTCCAACAATCGAGAAGGACCTAGCTATTGAGGAAGAACAGCTTCAGTGGCTCGTATCCGCCTATTCTCTCAGTTCTGTATGTTCTATTTTTGCCTATTTTAATATGACGGCTCACCTCGTGTCAGGGTTGCCTTCTCCTGTTTTTTGGAAGATTGGCGGATCTTTATGGACGAAAAAAGGCATTCATGGTTGGTACTCTCTGTCAGATTGCCTTTTCTCTCGGTTGTGGCTTTGCAAAAGGTTGGCGTGCCTTCCGTCCGTTCCCGTGTTCCGTCCACTCACGATGTAATCCCAGATGGTCTTACTCTCGCTGTCCTCCGTGGCTTCCAAGGTGTTGGAGGCGCCGCTACAATACCGTCCTCAGTAAGTTCTCCCGAGATATTTTTGATCCAAAAATGCTCACTCACTTTCTCAGCTTGGTATCCTAGCCCATGCGTTCCCTCCGTCAAGAGCACGTTCAATAGCATTCGCTACCTTTGCAGCGGGTGCTCCTGTGGGTGGCGCATTTGGCACGATCATCGGCGGTGTCCTGACTCAACTCACCTCGTGCGTCATGATTACCGATACACGCTGTACTATTTCTCATGCTGTCACACAGATCACATTGGCGCGCTGTATTTTATATGGCTGCGGCAACTTCAGCCGTAATTGGAGTTTCGGGTCTAATTTCATTCGATGCTGACGTTCCCTCATCGGAACTTGTCAAACGTGTCGACTGGATCGGCGCTTCGCTCGTCACAATTGGCTTGGTTTTGATTGTATTCGTACTTGGTCAAGGAGAAATCGCCTCCGACGGCTGGAAAACCCCTTGTAAGAATGTCACCGGACCATGCCGATCATTGGCTAAAACTTTCAACAGATATTATCGTGCTCCTTATTCTCGGAGTTATCATGGTTGGACTATTCTTGGCTTGGGAGTGGAGGCTAGAACAAATCATTGACGACGATCCATCAAGAGCGACATCTATGTGGACGCCACCACCACTCATGAGGCTCTCGCTCTGGAGTCGGGCCAAGGGCCGGATGGCCGTTGTCCTTGTCATCGCGTTCTTAAATTGGAGTGCTTTCATTGGCTGGAGCTTCTGGGTTCAGGTATGTTCCGGTTCCACCACCCAAGGGAACGATATCGCTGACTCCGTTTTCTAGTTGTATTATCAGAACTACCTGCTATTGACACCGGTGAACACTATGATCCGATTCATTCCCATGTTCGTTGTCGGTTGTTTATGCAACTTTTTCGTGGCGATGGTCGTTGCCAAATTGCCCTTGGTCATCTTTGTAGGCAAGTGCCTATGTGCAGAATATTAACATGTGAAACTAACTTGTGGTCCAGTCAGCGGAACTCTCTTGACAGCAACGGCCGCCATCTTATTTGCCCTAATTGACCCGTCTGCAACATACTGGGCCTTCGGCTTCCCATCCACGGTTCTTATCGTGTTCGGCGCCGACTTCGTATACTCCTCCGGTACAATTTTCATTGCCAAAACCTCGCTCCCACATGAACACAGCGTGGCTGGAGCGCTATTCCAAACTATGACACAGGCAAGTCCCCGTGAAACAACCAACGCTGTCCTATACTAAACTGCTATATTTTTGGTTAGATCGGCACCGCATTCGGTCTAACTATAACCACAATTGTGTTCAACACTGTGGTTGATAGGGAATCTGCCAAACTCGGCGTCACTGTAAACTCCAGCGGCACCAATGCGCCCATGTCTGCACAACTCGTGGGGTATAAAGATGCGCAATGGACCTCTGCCGCGTTTGCCCTTATGGGTGAGTACTGTGAATTTGTCTTGTGTTGAGAGCGGATCATTGATGGTTACTGTGATTATAGCCGCGCTGCTGGCAGCGCTTTTCCTCCGCACTGTTGGTATCGTCGGACACAACAAGGTCATTAGGCATGTTGATTCCGATCAGACCATGGCTGCGCATGCTGTGTCTAACGACGCTGTGATACCGGCTATGTCCAACTAAGCAAGACATCGACATTCTAACGGACGGTACTTATGCCATCACGAACTCGTATATGCCACCCTTTGCATTTATTCCATTGCACCTCGCACGTTTCGGGATTCACAGGAACCCGCCAATCCAAATTCAACATCCTTAACATTAATCGTATCGACAATAGTTACCGTACCCACGCATGCCGTCGTTTTGACTCTGGCATTGCATGTTTTCGTTTCTGTCATACGTGTTCGAGAATCCACAGGAACTCACAAGTCTAAATTCAACATTTATTATTGGTCTCCCTATATATGTAGTCAGTAGTTTTCGCACCCACCCACGCCATCATTTCGACTCCTAGGCATTGCATGTTTTCGTTTGTCGTTTCTTCTACGTGTAAAGCGTTACCCTTTGGATTTTACTCGGCATGTTATACTGGTAGTGGTACTGTAACAATGTCGTGATCATCGGATAATTTATAGATGCAAGGTTGAACGTTGAAACGATGGAAGTTTGAGGAGGAATGGTTGTTCCTCCTCTTGGCTATGCTATGGGAGACTAGTTAATGATCATGCACAGCCTAGTGTTGTGGGTAGAAGTCTGCCATTCTGCCGGCCGGCTTGGCAGAATCCGGCAGAATGTCAAACTACAGGGGATCGCAGCGAAAGGGATTCTAATACCCCTCTTCACCTTATATGGCCCTCGATCAACTCAGAGCAACTGCACTTCCTTACCTGTAGAGTAGGAAGCCTCGCAGTCAGCGCTGACAGACATCCTTTGAAGGCACTAGCAGTCACCCTCTTATCTATTGTTCCCCATGCTGCCGACGCCGAACACCTCTAGAATCTCAGATATGGGTAGCACTCAGTCTCCGAAGCGCTGCAATCTCACGGTAGACACATTTGAAGCACTGGCAAAGATTTGAGCAAATCTTCGTTACCAGTCACCAGAAGGCCGATTCGTCGACGTCATGCGCACACGCACACCAGTGCCCAGCCAGGCATCAATTTTGCGTGGGCACCACCACTCGCGCCTCAGACTCGGAACATCGATGACTGTCCGATCTTGCAAGTCCTGAATCCATATCACTTGATGAGATCGATGCAGTATTTGCACTATTGGAATTTGGAACACGAGAAAGAAGCCATGGAGCGAGCGCTGGATGATGGAAACGAAGCGTTGGAGGGCCAAGTTTATGATTTTGCAGAATTAAAGCATGTTGACCGAGGTCTTCGGTAGTACCGAAATCTGTTGACGATGAGATCATGGTAGTTCATCATAGCGCCTTGATAATTTTGCCAAGTGGCAGTGGCAGTTCTGCCACTTCTGCCCGTTGTACCGGCACGATTGTCCGCAAATAATTCTGCCCCCAGCACTATGCACAGCGCACGGCATTTCTCGTGGGCTTTCTTTTGTATCGGTCCAACCGTCCATATAGTTGATCTACGGTACGCCGGCCCTGAATGGTTAAAGGCTTATAAGTGCTTAAGCATCGACTCCGAGGTATCGACACAATGCTTCTGAAGTTCTTTCCACAAGTAATCGCACGATATAAGTGATCATCAACGGATTTCCACCACAGGAAGACCGTTAATTTACGGGTGATCAGTTCTTGAATGTTTTTCTGGCCCTAGCGAACAAGTGTTTCGACAAAGGTCCGCGGAAAGCATAGCCTAGGGGTGGAATGGACTTGGCAAAATGGTAGAAGTTAGAACCAGAAAATATATCCACAGAGACGCCTGTACTTTCGAGCCTCGATCAAGTACGTATGTCAACCTCTTCAATATCGAGTCAAGTCAATTGATATGACACCGTTGTCAGGGCATGTGTAACGATTCGCTTAGGTCTGAGGGGTGTTAAGGGGTGTACTAAGGTGAAGAATCAAACTGTGTTGACGAGATTTGACTAGAATTCTCTTTTTTTTTTACAGCTGTTTGCAAAAAGGTTGACAGTAGCGACATTTTGAGAAAGAACAAAACAAATAAATAATAGCCACATACATAGGGTCAAATAACACGCGCATATACTTACTTGCAGACGCTTGACGCAATGTATGCCTCCCGTTTCGCGTCAGAGCTTGAGGATCCGCCAGAACGTGCATTCCGAATCTCCGACGCAAGCAAGAATGTCTTCGAGTGCAAGGTGTTGATGCTTGTGAAGATTAATTGCGGCTAGTCGTGACTGATTTTCCGATACATGATGGTCAATTTGTGATGTATGTATGTGGCTATTAATCTATTATTTATTTGTTTTGTTCTTTTCTCAAAATGTCGCTACTGTCAACCTTTTTGCAAACAGCTGTAAATAAAAATAAAAATACTGACTTTTGCCGTATGTGGATGGTTATCATACTGTAGGGACGTCGACTTCACTCTCTTCGCGTGAGTTCTGCCAACGTTAGCCAGGCACAACGCCCGGTTGGGCGGGTCTCCCGGATTCTGCCAACAACACTACCAGCACATAAGAAAACTTCACTTTGGTTATATATCCGGTTGCGGCCCATGCATGATGAATATCAAACTATCCTGCCCCGAGCCTTACACTCTCAAGTTTCCAGGAAACGCGAGAAGTAATGTCTCAGGAGCTTACTCATTCACCAATCCATCAAGATCTCAACCTCGAGAAGGCTAAGCACTATGATTCAGACTCGGATGTACAGCGCAGTCTTTTGCGCTCTGTCTTTATCATCGTGACCTGCACCGCTGCAATGGTGGTCAATGTATGCCTTCATCGTAATCATATTCCGCGACATTTTTTTCATGATGGCTTGCTATTCGTTATTAATCACAGACCGCTAACGCCAGTTCTGTCTCTATCTCGCTCCCAAGTATTCAAAGGGACCTAAATGTCAAGGAAGACCAGCTGCAGTGGCTCGTATCTGCCTATTCGCTCAGTTCGGTGCGTCATTGTCTCTCTTCATCTTTCTGCGTCTCGGCTTACTTCCCACTTAGGGCTGCCTTCTCTTGTTCTTTGGCAGATTGGCGGATATCTATGGTCAGAAACAGGCGTTTATGGTCGGTACTCTCTGTCAAGTCGCGTTTTCTCTTGGTGCTGGCTTTGCACAGAGTGAGTGCTACTTATCTGTTAGTCAGTTCTATCCATTTACATTGTCATCACAGGTGGTAGTACCCTCGTCGTTTTGCGCGCCTTCCAAGGCCTTGGTGCTGCTGCTACAATACCGTCTTCAGTGAGTATTTTGTATATTTTACATACTTTGAACTAGAATTCTCATGCAGTTTCTCAGCTCGGTATCCTGGCGCATGCATTCCCTCCGTCTAAAATGCGTTCAATAGCTTTCGCAACATTTGCAGCCGGTGCCCCTGTCGGTGGCGCATTCGGCATGATCGTCGGCGGTGTCCTCACACAAATATCCTCGTACGTCATAAGTTGTTTCTGCAATGCTGAATTTTTGATGCCCTCATAAAGGACACATTGGCGCTCCTCATTCTATTTGGTTGCAGTGATGTCTGCTCTAACGGGTATTTCCAGTATGATTTCATTCGACGCAGATGTGACTTCGACGGAGGCTGTCGACTGGATCGGCGCTTCCCTCGTCACCATTGGTCTGGTCCTGCTTGTATTTGTACTTGGTCAAGGAGAAGTTGCTTCTCAAGGCTGGAAAACTCCATGTAAGACTTTTTCTGTGTCACGTATTGCTAAATTTCATAATCATTGCTAGACATCATTATCCTTCTAATTGTCGGGATTATCATGGTTTTGCTGTTCTTGCTTTGGGAGCGATACTTGGAGCAAGTTATAGATGATCCATCAAGCACAACGTCCGCATGGACACCACCGCCATTGATGAGGCTCTCGCTTTGGACGCGAGCAAAGGGCCGGATGGCTGTTATTCTCGCCATTGCATTCCTGAATTCCTGTGCGTTCGTTAGCTGGAGATTTTGGGTTCAGGTACTCCATGATTTACTGCCAGGAGGAACGAGGACGCTGACTACGCTCTGTTCAAGTTGTATTATCAGAACTACCTTTTGCTCACACCTATGCAAACTATGCTCCGGTTCATTCCAATGTTCATCGTCGGCTGTTTGTGCAACGTTTTGGTTGCAATGTTTGTTGGCAAATTGCCTTTGGTCGTCTTTGCAGGTATGGCTCTGCGAGGAGTATTGTAACATGTAACGCTGACTTGTCTTGCCATCCAGTCAGCGGAACGTTACTGACAGCATCTGCCGCTATCCTGTTTGCGCTGATTGACCCGACCGTGACGTATTGGGCATTTGCCTTCCCATCCACGGTTCTTGTCGTGTTCGGCGCTGATTTTATGTACTCCGCTGGTACAATTTTCATCGCCAAGATCGCGCTCCCACATGAGCGCAGCGTGGCTGGAGCTCTGTTTCAAACTATGACACAGGCAAGTGGCGTTTAATCAACTGATACTGTCCTGTTCTAATGTCAATTGATTTGTGATAGCTCGGCACTGCGATCGGACTTGCTTTATCTACGCTTGTGTTCAACATCGTAGTTAAAAACGAGTCTGCTGATGTTGGCGTTACTGTCAACTCTGCTGGCACCAACGCGCCCCATTTCGCACAGCTTAAGGGTTATAGATCTGCGCAATGGAGCTGCGCTTCATTTGCACTTGTGGGTGAGTGCTGCGAATTCGGCCTGCGTTGAGAGTGCTTTGTTGACGATTTGTTTTGTCACGGTGATTAGCTGCGCTGCTGGCAACGCTTTTCCTCCACGGTGCTGGGATTGTTGGAGACAAGAAGACTATCAGGCATATTGATAGTGATGAGACAATAGCCGTGCGGTTTGAATCCAAGAAGGGCTAGATACACTCATTTTTCAACATATCTAACAATTGACACATGGTCCCACCCCCTCCACTCTCTACTCTATCGTACCCTCGTTCCAGAAGCTCTATACTGCCTACACTCCTTTTTAGCATTACATTTTTGTGTTCTTGCCCATATAGCGTCACCCTGTTTCTCTTGATCTTGAATGTTCCATACTACATACACCCCTTTCTAGCCTTATATATTTTTCTGTCCTTATCTATAGAACGTTATCCCTGTTTCTCTCAATCTTGCATGGCATATATAATTTCAAGTGTCGTGGTTTCTTGCGATGATGTAGCTGAGTGAAGACTGTCGTCTGCTTAGTCACACTGTCATACCAAAAGGCCTGAGTGATACTGAAAGCTATCGCAGACAGACTCTAGTAAGCCAGTATGCTTACAGATGATCAACTCATCCAACGTACAGTAGTTGCATTCCTAATTCTTTCCCCCCATCATACATTCCACGACAAGGCATCAACATACAGGTATCTCCGTTCCATCGCACGTGGAATGGAATGCAGTGTTCTTTGACACTCGCGCCTTCTTTTGATGTCATGCGGATAAATATGTCGACTAAACTTCTGAGCCATGAGCTCGATAGATCACCTACGTACCCTGGACTGATACATTTTTTTTAGATATAAGGTGTACTACAATAGTTTTGGGATGTCGGAACCGAGTCTCAGGCTGGACTCAGGACAGCAATCAGGCACGCCATGAGCCTATCTATAGCCTGGCGGTGTACCATGACTTCAGGTTCAAGCTTCCGACTGGCATCGTCGACGTTGAATGGTGTTCCAACTCGAATGTGTGGCGCGTTGTTTTATCCAGTGGATTGCCTATGACTCGGAAACATGATTCCTGGCATTGTGAGCCTCTTTGGTTTCGTAGAGTTCATATATATAGGGTTTGGGACAATGGTGACTGGTGGTACGTCATATGATCAGGGACATGCTTATGCATCGCTGATGGACCATGGATCATATTTCCCATTTCCCGACTCCCAAGCCTGTGACTCAGGCTCGCGCGGCTGGGATCATGTTCATTTCGACCGGAGCGCGCACGCCACAGAAGTTCACGCCCATGGTCATGAGCACGCTCGACCAACTTCAGCGAATAATAAACTTCAGGGCGGCATCTCAAGTTAAAAGGTACATAGAACGAAATTCGACATCACCCAACAGAGGTTGACCGGTCACCTGTGCAATGAATACTACGGCTGCTTAATTTGGATGACCTTATTGTCAAGCGGAATCATCACACGATATAATAATATCTCATATGCATTCGCTATTGCTCGCCAACCTATTGTCTACGTCAATGGAATCTCCAATGGCAGTGGGCGCGTGGCAAGTCTAAGTCGAACAGTGATATTTTGGTGACAACTAGGACGGAACATACGGGATTTTACAAAGTTCTCTCAATGGTGAAACTGATGCAGTAGAAAGGTATATAAGTGCCTCGAAAATGCGATGTCCATCAGCTCAACCAATATTCAATTGTCGTTCGCCAGCAGTTTATCTAACTGCCATATCTCATACAACACCTTCGGCCACTCGTGAAAGTCACCCTAGTCTTTTCCAAGCAATGGACTCATTCTCAAACATCCTCGCTATGCTGTCCGCTTCAAAGGCTGACGATGAGAGGAGTCCTGCATCGTCGACACCGGTTGAAGAGGATTCGACGTCAGGAACCACCGGGAATGCTTACTGTGTCATTGCATGAACGCGATGCACACCATCTCAGTCATATACGAACGTAAGTGGAGACAGTTGTTTAATTCGCGGAACGATTGCTTACCGTCATTTGTTGCGGTTCCAAACATTGCTCCTTGTAAATAGGACGGTGCCCTCTATAGCGTTTAAGCTACGGCAGGTTTAATGAGCGACACCACTTCACTTTACTTGTCATGACAATACATTTCGTTCAGCATGCTTCGTTCTTCATTAACCATTTTTCGGTCTTCGTTCACCATTTTTGTTGTATTATTTCGTCGGGTTCTGGGTATCTTGGATATAGGTACAGGAGATACTGCTGTGACTGTTGGGTATTCTGGGTAACGCACATATATAATTATCTGTGGCGCCTGGAGAGAATAAACAATGTTATTACCTATTATGACCCACTACTGGTGATACCTTTGCGCATGTGTCAGGTTGACAAAATCGCTCGAGGAAAATCAAAAGACACAAACAACCATTTACAAGCATTCCATCCATGTTGGCTATTGTCTCTGTATTCGTTGCTCATGGTGAAATTGAATTCGACGTGCTAGACTTGAAGTGTTCAAGGGCATTGTGCAGGGTGAACGTCATGAGCGTGATGCTGCAGTCCGCAGACGTGTGCCATCAATTCGTCACGGTGGTGTAATTCAGCAAGCCAAGTTGGGTGCATGCCGCGCAAGGCCTGATCGATCGATCACTGTGAGCAATTATGAGAACAATCGAAGGGAGCTGAACAATGCAGTCGTTCCAACCCGTTACACTCGTCAATCCACACCACACACCATTGTGGTGCATGCACGTTAAGTGTGTCATAAACTCCACCTCTCCTGCGTAGGACGACCTTCAATGGATTAATCTTGATTTGAGCACACAGCGAACACGTGTGCATTGTCAATTTCGATGCTCGCGAGTTTGTCGTCTTGATCTCCGTCATCACGAACAATTCACCCCGGATATTCTATGTACTTCTGTACGTGGTGCAAGGCGGCATTGCACCAGAAGACCAGAGGAATAGTAATGTGGCGCGTGTACGCCATGGGGTGTTGGTTGATGTCGTTGATCGAAGCTAAGGGAAAGAAGAGTAAGAAAGAAGAGAGATCTTACTCGTGAGGGACTCCGTAAGAATCTAGGAGCATCGGGATAGATTCCTTTCCTAGCACCAGAAAGTGTTGGTCAGCTGGCAAACCAAGAAGAAACTTTAATTTGACAATCACAAAGCCATGAAGGAACCGTTTCGAGCCGTATTCGATTGGCAACAGGCACTACGAACGTATATTTCGAAGAGAGCGATTAGATGATAGAAGAATGGTTTTTTGCGAGAACCGCGGTGGTTTGTTCAAGTTTGGCCACTTGTTGGCATCTGTTGGATACGCAAGGCGTTGTTAAACACGTTTACAGTGTAGCCTCCGACTTGCTTATTCCTGGCATGTTTTGTAATCGAATTAAACGTTTCTCTTGGACTGCGCAGGTTTCAAACCTGCAGATGACAGGGTTTTCTCTCTCTCGGAACACACTTTGACATTCGCTCATGGATGGTTTCGTCGGCCTTTTATCTTACAGCAGTTTGCGAAACTAATGGCACTGGCGTGTTGTGGGAAAATCACGATTGAGATTTGGGACTTAGTTTTTTTTTACCATTCTGTGTTACATAATGCCGCATCACACGGAGATCTTCATTTTGTTCTTTGGTGATTTTACGGAGCTTTTTGAGGGAAACGCCCGCACGATGGAGCTCACGGTGGATGGTGGTGTAGTGGAGTGCAATGAAGCGGTTGCATAACATGAGTCGAGTGATCTCGTCGAGAAACCAATCTGGCCGGTGGTGGACCAGTTCCACGAGGTACTGAACATCCTCAAGATTCAGCTTCCTCGGACGACCTGTGAATTCACCCCGTGGTTTGACTACATCGCCGGTGTGCTGATAGAGCTTTCGGATGCGGAAGAATGTGCATCTCGAGAAGCCGACGCAATCAAGGATTTCACGAAGACTAAGGATATCTTGCTCATACAGGCGAATGGCAGC
Organism: Suillus subaureus; assembly: GCF_016647635.1. Lineage (NCBI taxonomy): Eukaryota > Fungi > Basidiomycota > Agaricomycetes > Boletales > Suillaceae > Suillus > Suillus subaureus. Next base: position 190,864 of record NW_024538563.1, read on the forward strand.
GAGTTTGACGTCGGATGAGATCTTTCGGTTGACCATACTAGGTGTATTGTTGTCCGACGTGGTGCAATTGTTTGAATTTTTCTCTAAGTCTCAAAACGGTGAAAATTTTCAAAGTCCCAAATCCTCAATTATGATTTTCCCACAACATGCCAGTGCCATTATATACGCACACAGCTGTAACTCGTGTTAGCCAAATGGTTACCGCAACAGAATTAAAATCTGTGCCTCTTGGACTGTGCAGGATCGAAACCTGCCGAATGACAGGTTTTTTTCTATCAGAATACACCTTCACATTGACTCTTGGGTGGTTTCCACCTTAACTAGGCCCACTCATTGCGCCGAAACCTCCTTTTTATGTGATCATTAGTCTGTCCATGAAAAGGAATTCACTTTACACCCCGTGAGCGTCGTATCAGAAACATGAAATTTATTTCCGAGGTGCGTATGTGCCAAGTTACAACCTAGACGAGGCGATGAATATCTGCATTCTGGTCCCTCAGTGGACATTCTTTCAGATGTGGTTTGCACACCCATGCAGGGAAAGAAGAATGACGTAGACGTTGCTGCGATGTGGCAGCTTGACAGAGCTGTCTACTTCTTCCGTTGTTACCGATCACCAAGAGACCGAGACTTTCTGCATGATCTCAGCTTGCCGCTGTGTACAAATGTACGTATCCGTTGGCAACAACTTATGCCAGTAGTGATATAGCAAGAAATTGGTTTGCCACAGACTGTTCTCTTTAAATATAAGTACTTTGGAACACCGAATAATACCTCGACGAAACTTCGAACGGATGTCTCCTTCCTGCAGAGCACCCAGCAAACATTTCCCGTCCTAGACAGTACTCATGCGGATAAATGTGTCGACTGAACTTCTGAGCCATGAGCTCGATAGATCGAGTTGCAACAATTCGTGTGAGAGATTCACTACGTTCCCTTAACTGATACATTTTTTATAGATATAAGGTGTATTATGATAGCTTTGGGATGTCCGAACCAAGTCTGGACTCAGGACGGCAATCAGGCACGCCATGAGCCTATCTATAGCCTGGCGGTGACCCACGACTTGTGCTTCCGACTGGTATCGTCAACGTCAAATGGTGTTCCAACTCGAACATATAGCGCGTTGTTTTATTCAGTGGATTGCCTATGAAACATGTGCATGATTCCTGGCATTGCGAGCTTCTGTGGTTTCGTAGAGTTCATATATATATAGGGTTCGGGACAATGGCGCAGCCTGGTGGTACGTCATATGATCAGAGACATGCTTATACATCGCTGATGGACCATGGATCATATTTCCCATTTCCCGACTCCCAAGCCTGTGACTCAGACTCGCGCGGCTGGGATCATGTTCATTTCGACCGGAGCGCACACGCCACAGAAGTTCACGCCCCTGGTCGAGAGCATAGTCGACCAACTTCAGCGAACAATAAACTTCAGGACGGCATCTCAACTTACAAGGTACGTGGAATAAAAATTCGTCATCACCCAACGGAGGTTGACCGGTCACCTCTGCAATGAATACTATGGTTGCCTGATTTGGATGACCTTATTGTCAAGCCCCTCCCCCTACCCATCGGAATTGTCACACGATATAGTAATATCTCATATACATTCACTATTGCTCGCCAACCTATTGTCTACGTCAATGGAATCTCCAATGGCGGCGGGCGCGTGGCAAGTCTAAGTCGAACAGTGATATTTTGGTGACAATTAGGACGGAACATACGGGATTTTACAAAGTTCCCTTAATGGTGAAATCATTGCAGTAAAAAGGTATATAAGCGCCTCGAAAATGCGATGTCTACCAACTCAACCAACATTCAGTTGTCGTTCGCCAGCAGTTCATCCAACTGCCATCTCTCATACAACACCTTCGACCACTCGTAAAAGTCGCACCCTAGTCTTTTCCAAGCAATGGACTCATTCTCAAACATCCTCGCTATGCTGTCCGCTTCAAAGGCCGACGATGAGAGGAGTCCTGCATCATCAACACCAGTTGAAGAGGAGTCGTCATCAAGCTCCGGAGGTTGTTACTGTGTCATTGCGTGAACGCGATGCACACTATCTCAGTCATATGCAAAAGTAAGTGGGGACAGTTGTTTAATCCGCGGAACGATTACTTATCGTCATTTGTTGCAGCTCCAGACACTGCTCCTTGTAAATAGGACAGTGCAATACCCTCTATAGCGTTTAAGCTACTGCAGGCTTAATGAACGACACCACTTCACTTTACTTGTCATGACAGTTTCGTTCAGCATGCTTCGTTCTTCGTCAACCATTTTTCGATCTTCGTTCACCATTCTTGTTGTATTATTTCGTCGGGTTCTGTGTATCTTGGATATAAGTACAGGAGATACTGTTGAGACTGTCGGATATGCTGGGTAACGCGCATATATAATTATCTGTGGCTCCTAGAGAGAATGAACAATGTTTACCTATTATGACCTCCTGCTTGTTATACCTTGTGCATGTGTCAGGTTGACACAATCGCTCAAGGAAAATCAAAAGACACAAATAACCATTTACAAGCATTCCATCCATGTTGGTTGTTGTCTCCGTATTCGTTGCTCGTGGTGAAATTGAATGTGACGTACTAGACTTGAAGTATTCAAGGGCTTCGTGCAGGGTGAACGTCATAAGCGTAATGCTGCAGTCCGCAGACGTGTGTCATCAATTCGTCACGGTGGTGTAATTCAGCAAACCAAGTTGGGTGCATGCTGCGCAAGGCCTGATCGATCGATCACCGTGAGCAATTATGAGAACAATGGAAAGGAGCTGAACAATGCAGTCGTTCCAACCCGTTACACTCGTCAATCCACATTATGCACCATTGTGGTGCATACACGGTTAAATTTGTCATAAATTCCACCTCTCCTGCGTAGGACGACCTTCGAAGGATTAATCTTGATCCGAGCACACAGCGAACGCGTGCAGTGTCAATTTGAATGCTCACGTCTTGATCACCATCTTCACAAGCAATTCGCCCCGGAGATACTGTATACCTCTGTACGTGGCGCGATGCGATATTGCCGGAAAACAACATCAGGAGCTACGAGGAGCAATGTGGCGCGTGAATACCATGAGGTGTTGATTTGTGTCGTTGATCGAGGCTCAGGGTAAGACTCCAATTGGCAACAGGCACCACGAACCTATATTTCGAAGAGAGGCGATTAGATGATAGATGAATGGTTTTTTGTGAGAACCGCGATGGTTTGTTCAAGTTTGTTCATTTGTTGGCATCTGTTGAATATGCAAGGCGTTGTTAAACACGTTTACAGTGTAGTTTCCGACTTGCTTATTCCTGGCATGTTTTGTAATCGAATTAAACGTTTCTCTTGGACTGCACAGGTTTCAAACCTGCCAACGACAGCCTTTCCTCTCTCTCGGAATACACTTTGACATTCGCTCATGGATAGTTTCGTCGGACTTTTTCTTAACTCGTGTTAGCCAAGTGGTTACCACCACAGAATCAAAATCTGTGTCTCTTGGACTGTGCAGGTTCGAAACCTGCCGAATGACAAGTTTTTTTCCATCAGAACACACCTTCACATTAAATCCTGGGTCTCCTCGGAGGTCCATCCTCACTAGGCCCAGTCATTGCGCCGAAACCTCCTTTAAATCCGATAGTCTGTCCATGAAATGGAATTCACTTCGTGCCTCGCGAGTGTCGTATCGGAAACATGAGATATATCCCCGAGATGCGTACGTGCCAAGTTCCAACCTAGATAAGGCGAATATCCGCCTTCTGGTCCCTCAGTGGACATTCTTTCGGACGCAGTTTGCACGCCCACGCAGGCGGGGAAGAATGAAGTAGACGTTGCCGCGAGATGGCGGCTTAATGAAGGCATGCAATTTGTGACAGTGTGCGAGGCACAACTTGATTGACCAAGATCCTCATCAAAGAAAAGTGTCTATTGTTTTCGTGTCTAGATTGCGATGCTTACACTGATGCACACCTAGTTTCAGTACCCTGTGCATAGTCAGATATTCACTGTCTAGCCGACATCCACTTATTTTCAGATGTGCCTTACTGGTTGCTTGAATATATTTCTTGAAGAACGAGATTGCATGGCAGACAGTATCGCCAACGATAAGATATCGACAACCGCTGTACAGAATGAATCAAGGTCGGTCTAAGCTAATGGACCAGGAACTCTAACAAGAGCTGTATACTTCTTCCGTTGTTACCGAGCACCAAGAGACCGAGACTTTCTGCATAATTTCAACTTGCCGCTGTGTACAAATGTACGCATCCGTTGGCAACGACTTATGCCAGTAGCAATATAGCAAGAAATTGGTTTGCCACAGACTGTTCTCTTTAAATATAAATACTTTGGGGCACCGAATAATACCCCTACAGAGCACCCAGCAAACATTTCCCGTCCTAGACAGTACTGCTAGTTGACACATGTACACGCTCCTGGAAGGCAATGGAAGACATGCCCGTCGCTGCGTCAGAATCGGTCACGAGCTTGCTGTGATATTCTCGAACGCTAAGGATGAGGCGTGGTCCCAACACAAACAACTGCACATTCGCAAGGGTTTGAAGAATGCCAGTAAAAATGACAGTTCCCATGGAATTTGAGTCCTACAACGATGATGAGCAGTGACCACATGCAAATGTCAGGGACATATCAACACACCAAGAGGGATGGAGAGAGATACGCAAGCTGGAGGCAAGAAACAGCGGTAAAGCTAGCGCATGCAGGACTTCAGGAAAACAATGATAACCACAGTCACATTGCGAGCTCACCTTCCAAAGTAAAGGGCATGAGACTTTACCAATACTGTGAAATAGTCCTCAATGGCCGATCCTGTCGATTGTCCGACTCGGAGTAGTCGCAGTTCACGGAAGTGTTTTACAGCAGTCCAATTTGAAAGAAACAGTGCAAGGACCTCCCATACGGTATTGAGTATCCAGATCGTTGAAATCAGAAGCTGTACATCTCTTGTATAGTAATAGGTGCACGCGTGAGTGCTGGAGAGTATTAACTCCTCTGTGATCCATCCTATGAGCTTCATTCTTCGAGCTGATAAGTAAAGCTTACCCCCTACAATATACTTCATTGCTATCGCGGCAAGCACTCCGCCAGCAATATTGACAGCCAGGAAGATTATAATGAGAAAGACGAGCACCTTCCTCGATCCCTGATACATGGCATATAACCGAGTAATCATGATAGCTTGTGCAATGTTCTAGTCAGGGCGAGATCACTGGAGTATTGTAGTCGAGTAACTCACCACCCAGCATGGCAGCTGTAACTACGTTTGTCCAATCTATTACCTTAATCACAATATTACCTAGATGTTTAACAAACCTAATCAGCGATCACCATCATAGGATAAGACGCTCGAAACAAACTCACACCTGTTGTGGTCGTTATGCCGGGACAAGTGCGATGTTCAAGATTTCACTCACCCCTACGTATATGTGTGCAGTTAATTATATGGGAATGAGAGAGGGGTAAAGAATACTCACAGCATCCGTCTGTGGGACTGTGGGAAGGCTACCTTTATGCTACTAATCAGAAAATACAAACCCACAGTATGTGAGACATACCGAGAATCCATGTACTGATTGTGAGAGATGGCTTGTCAACACAGTGCTACATCATTGGCATCGTATACTTACACAGCATATAATATTCCAGTATAGCGTATCTAGAATATTTTGGAGTCAGCACAACTTACCAACTGCGCCTCTAATATAAGTTACTAGTACGTACGCTGAGGTACAAAACTGTCATCAGAGACAAGCGTTGCCTCTGCGCCGAATGGATGTTATGATCCTCTTGTTGTTCTGACACGCAACTCCACTCACCCAGACCAGTTCAACCTATTAAGGCCATTCTTAGCGAGACGGCTGCTCCGGCAATGAGATCAACTTACCTCTTGTGCGAAGGTCATTACTGGAAATATCATCGTGATATCGGTTGTTTTCCAATACCACTTGCTGCTCACCCCAATCATATATCACTATAGCAGAAGCGGCAACTGCGGAACCGTGTCAAGGTTAGATCAAAACAACTGTCTGATTGGCTCTCCACGAACCTATCCAATAACTATTTAACTGAGCCGAGCTAATTAGCGGCCACCAACTGGAATCATTTGAGACTACGGTCATATTCAAGGAGTGGGTATCAGATAGTGGTGAACTTGGTAGATGTGTAATGATAACGTTCATGCTAGATATACCATCTCCGGCGCTTGTATCGCTAAAAGAGGCGTGATAGAGATAGATGGTCGTTCCTTCCTCAAAGCCCTCGATTGGTCAAAGTGGGTACCATGGGGCGAGATCAAGTAGAAAGTGGAAGTCCTTGATTGAACCAGAGTAGATTTTCGGTTGCGAACCTGCAAATCAGTCTCACGCACAGGGAGTGTTTGAAGAGTGGGAATTTTCGAAAAGTTGTTGGTGATGTCAGGAATTTGTTTCTAAGATCTTGCTGCACTTGCATCTGTTCAGGAGTTCCGTGAGTAAAATTGTGTAGTCATCGATCTAACATAGGTCCAAGCATGATGCGACCATCGTCATCGGCTACCGTTGCTTTCCGAGTCAGGCTGACATATACATTTGTACTCATTGGATGCAACCCAGGGGTATGGCAGTTCTTCTAATAAATCTTCTCAAAGACTCGGCATGGTACTAGAGAAGTGTGCAAATATAACTCACCAGTCTCGTGACTGATAACACCCGTTTGTTACATCTCCAAACCACACCCCTCATCGCCCAACCACGCTGATTCGTATCATTTGCAGTATCTGTCATATTCTAGATCATACACTGAGATTTGATCCGCAACAAATGAACGGATGCTGCGCAAACGTCTTGGGAGGGCGAAAAGAAACATGCAAGCAGACCGACCGTTCAACATTTTCCCAAGCTGTCCCTCAAATCTCTGGTCACATCTTTGCCACCCCATATGGTACCGGCCTTTCACTGAGGTGATTGCAGGCACTGGAGATTATACGGGTCAATGCGTAGAGCAGTTGTACGAAGGGAATCGCAGTATGTTGACACAGCAGGACCACAGCTGCTATGCCGACGTTCGCGATGTATGTTCGATAATTAAAATGGAGGATGCACCGTGAATCATACTCGGGGTCCATCCAAATGACCATCGTGATATATGTCTTTACCATGTTCCTTGTCACCTCATCCTCCCTGTCCCGTTTGAATCTCACCAGGGTGAAGGTACCTCGCCCTTGCCGCGGCGCTGTAAATATATCGATAGCTGCCTAGTAGAACTTCAAAGACGTATGCGGAACGGCGGAGAGCTGGGAAAGTTGTGGTGGCAGTATAGGAGCGGTGAAACCAACGAGGATCGAACACACCTAAAGGCGAGCAAGCGACTACAACAGTTTTCTACCGATCCATCTCACTTTCAGGTGCGCAATATGCTGATCTGCCGGACTAGCACGCATGGGCAAGGGACACGGAAGGCGGACGAGTGCTTGCGGGAGCGTTACGGTAGTGATGAGAAGTGCAGAGGTCTATGAGAAGAAGAGACATCCAAGAAGGGGAGAGACTGGAGTGGAGGATGGTAGTATTGTTCTTAGAGTATTACTTCAAACCTGGAACATCAGTACTCGCAGAGATTAAACTATGTAACCAAAAACTTTTGCGGTCTCGTTCTTGTGGTAGATGTTGTGCGCAGTTTCAGTGCATGATCTATCCATATCCCATCTGAGCAACTCGTTGTGGCACTTGAAGCTACGCAAAAATAAATGAGGAGGGGCTCGCCGAAGGTGTGAAGAGGACGGGGCTGCTTCTGGATTCGGAGAGACTCAGAAGAGAGCGGGCGGCATGATTGATTGCACTGTTGTTTAGTGAACATAGGAAGTTGTCACTAGTCTCCCGTAGTTAGGCTAATCTAATGAAGAGTCGTTCTGAATCCTTCTGTATTATTAGGGGAACTTCGTTGTGGATATCACCCATGTTCGCTGTATGAGGATGTAGTTTTGAGCTCGGCACCTATGGCAAATTGAAAGGGTAGCTATACCATAGCGGGAAATAACATTGTAAAACAAATTGTTCATTCTCTCCGGCCGGTGCTACAGATAATTATATGTGCGTTCACCAGAATATCCGATGGTCTCGAATGTATCTCCCGTACCTGTACCTAAGATACCAAAGTAACTCCAAAGAACCCGACGAAATAATAAAACAAAAATGGTGAACGAAGGTCGATACATGCTGAACGAAGTGTGTTGTCATAAGTAAACCGAAGTGGTATTGCCCATTAAACCCTGCTGTAGCTTAAACACTACAGAGGATATGGCACTGTCCTGGTTATCAAGGAACAAGTGTCTGGAACTGTAACCAACGACAGTAAGCCATCGTTCCGCGAATTAATTAAATAACTCCACTTACGTTCGTATATGGATGAGACAGTATGCATCGCGTTCATGCAATGACACAATAACAACCTCCGGAGCTTGATGACGACTCCTCTTCTACTGGTGTTGACGATGTATGACTTTCATCATTGGCCTTCATAGCGAAGATGCTTGAAAATGAGTCCATTGGGGATGTAAAAAGAACGAGGGTATGATTTTTACAAGTGGAAGGTGTTGTATGAGAGACAGTAGTTGCGAGTACTGCTGATGGACGAGAGGCAAAGTTGGTTAAACTGATAGAAATTGCAATTTCTGGAGACTTATATACATTTCTACCGCGACTTGATCAGCGAGAGAACTTTGCAAAATCTCGCATGTTCCTACCTAATTGTCACCAAAATATCACAGTCAGACTGAGACTTACCAGTCACAGAAACCATGTCTGGAGACCGCATTGACACGTAAACAATAAGCAAGCTAGCAATAGCGAATACATGTGGGATTATACATCGTGTGAGCAGCGACCTTCCGATGGGTAGGACGACTCCGGAGGGGCTTGACAATAAGGTCGTCCCGATTAGGAAACCATAGTATTCGCTGCAGAGGTCCGACAGGGAACCCAATTGGCTCCAGAGTTGGGAGATGGCCAATATTTTTCCGAGGTACATTTCATCGGCTCGCGATATCGGCCTGCTCTAGCCGGAGGACATGCATGCACGCGTCCAGCAGCGCGGGCACAAGCCCAACGGAGAAGGGATCTGGAAGGTAAGGACGTCAATATGCCACACAATAAATCGTTCAATCCTCTATCTTAAGCGTATTTCTTCGATGGGGGTGTCCGCCCGAGCAGTACATCATGTATCCGTTCAAATAACTGCGTGATATTACGGGGAACTGACGAGAAGCATCAGGTACTTACACTTGTTGGATTGTGATATGAAGGGTGAGCTCGCTCATTACAATTGCTCGGCTTCCTAGCAGGAAAAGATGGAGTTGATGGAAAAGTTGGCATGTAACGCCATGGTAGGTGATGTGTGGGTATGGGACCCAGGTGAGAATTGAGGGCGAGGCTGAAATACCCGAAAACGTTGAGAGGTTTAGTGATTTTTAGCTTCCTTGATTTATGCCCCAGCCACATGCGGCGTGTGCCTGTGTAACGTACGTATTAGATGGGACGAAATTGCATACAACTTGCGGGCCTGGTGAATCAATTCCCGGTACACGACCGAGTTTTGCTAGAAATTTATTTGTATGTGTTTGACAACACCTTGCACCTACTTACATAAGTAAGTTGTCTCTGATTTTCCTAATGGCACATTCAAGAATCGACATCCCAAAGCTATAACGGACGCCTTATATCCAAAGAAATGTGGTATTAGGGGTAGAATCTCTCGCACAAAATGTTTCAACTCGATCCATCGAGCTCGAGTGGTACATGGCTCAGCTGACAGTGACACGTTTATCCACATGACATCAAAAGAAGGCATGAGTCTCAAAAAAACACTGAATTCCATTCTGCGTGCGATGGTATGGAGACACTTGTACGTTATAGCCTTGTCATCAAGTACATGGTGGGAGAAAAACAGAGTTGATGCATTGATCATCGCAAGAAAGCGACGGCACTTGAAATCATATGCGCCGTGCAAGAGCAAGAGATAGCAAGAGAAACAGGAATAGCACTATGAGTGAGGACAGAAAATTGTAATGCCAGAGGAATGTAAGTAGTATGAAGCATTCGCGGTGACAATTACTCCAATGTTGAATTGCATTTTGATTCGGGAAGGAGGGTACGATTGAGACAGGGTGGAGGGGGTGGGACCATAGCAGCACGGCATCATATGCCATTGCTAGATGTTTTCTTTAAAATGGGCGTATTTAGCCGTCCCCGGACTCGGGCCCCATGGCTATTGTGTGATTACTGTCAACATGCTTGACAATTTTTTTATCTCCAACAATCCCAACACCGTGAAGGGAAAGCGCTGCCAGCAGCGCAGCTATTCACCGTGACAATACAAATTGTCAACAAGACACTCTCAACGCAGGCCGAATTCGCAGTACTCACCCATAAGCGCAAATGAAGCGCAGGTCCACTGGGCAGATCTATAACCCTTAAGCTGTGCGGAACGTGGTGCGTTGGTGCCAGCAGAGTTGACAGTAACGCCAACATCAGCAGACTCGTTCTTAACCACGATGTTGAACACAAGCGTAGATACGGCAAGTCCGACTGCAATGCCGAGCTATCCCAAATAAATTGACATTAGAACAGGACAGTATCAGTTGGTTTAACGCCACTTGCCTGTGTCATAGTTTGAAACAGAGCTCCAGCCACGCTGCGCTCGTGTGGGAGCGCGACTTTGGCGATGAAAATTGTACCAGAGGAGTACACAAAATCAGCTCCGAACACGACAACAACCGTGGCCGGGAAGCCAAACGCCCAATACGTTGCGGTCGGGTCAATCAGCGCAAACAGGATAGCGGCAGATGCTGTCAGTAGCGTTCCGCTGACTGGAAGACAAGTCAGCGCTACATGTTATAACATTCCTCGCACAGAGCCGTACCTGCAAAGATGACCAAAGGCAATTTGCCAACAAACATTGCAACAAAGACGTTGCACAAACAGCCGACAACGAACAATGGAATGAACCGAAGCATAGTATGCACAGGTGAGAGCAAAAGGTAATTCTGATAGTACAACTTGAACGGAGCGTAGTCAGCGTCCTCGTTCCTCCGAGCAGTGGAACATGGACGTACCTGAACCCAGAAACTCCAGCTCATGAAACCAGACCAATTCAAAAATGCAATGACGAGAATAACAGCCATCCGGCCCTTTGCTCGCGTCCAAAGCGAGAGCCTCATCAATGGCGGTGGTGTCCATGCGGACGTTGTGCTTGATGGATCATCTATAACTTGCTCCAAGTATCGCTCCCAAAGCAGGAACAACACAACCATGATAATCCCGACGATTAGAAGGACAATGATGTCTAGCAATGATTATGAAATTTAGCAATACGTGACACAGAAAAAGTCTTACATGGAGTTTTCCAGCCTTGAGAAGCAACTTCTCCTTGGCCAAGTACAAATACAATCAGGACCAAACCAACAGTGACGAGGGAAGCACCGATCCAGTCGACAGCTTCCGTCGAAGTCACATCTGCAGTCGAATGAAATCATACCGGAAATACCCGTTAGAGCAGACATTACTGCAACCAAATAGAATGGGGAGCGCCAATGCGTCCTTTATGAGAACATAAAGGATTCAGCGTCTTGCATAAACAACTTATGACGTACGAGGATATTTGTGTGAGGACACCGCCGATGATCATGCCAAATGCGCCGCCGACAGGAGCACCCGCTGAAAATGTTGCGAAAGCTATTGAACGCATTTTAGACGGAGGGAATGCATGCGCCAGGATACCGAGCTGATAAACTGCATGAGTATTCTAGCTCAAAGTATACGAGATACTCACTGCAGACGGTATTGTAGCGGCGGCACCAAAGCCTTGGAAGGCGCGCAAAGTGATGAGGGCAATACCACCTGTAATGACAGTGTGAATGAATAGAACTGACCGATAGATAGCTGGTACTCACTCTGTGCAAAGCCACTAGCGAGAGAAAATGCAACCTGACAGATAGTACCCATCATGAACGCCTTTTTCCGACCATAGATATCCGCCAATCTGCCAAAGAACAAGAGAAGGCAGCCCTAAGAGAGAAATAAGCAGGGATGCAGAAAGATGAAGAGAAACAATAACGCACCGAACTGAGCGAATAGGCAGATACGAGCCACTGCAGCTGCACCTCCGTGACATTCAGGTCTTTTTCAATAGTTGGGAGCGAGATAGAGACAGAACTGGTACTAGCGGTCTGTAATTAACAATAGAAAACCGTCATAAAAATGACGCAGAATATGGTTACGATGAGGGCATACATTGACCACCATTGCAGCGGTGCAGGTGATGATGATGAAGGTAGAGCGCCAAAGACTGCGCTGTACCGGCTGTACGCCTGAATCATGGTGCTCGTCCTTCTCGGGGTTGAGATCTTGATGGGCTGGTGGACGAGTAAGCTCCCCAGACATCACTTCTCGCGTCTCCCGGAAAGTTGACAGTGCAAGACTCGAGGAAGAAGAATCCAGTGTTCGTCATGGGCCGCAACCGAATAACTAAACTTAAGTCTTCGGATTCCTTGTATGTATTAGTCGGGTCAAGAAAGGTCCTCTTACCGATGGCGTTAGTTCCCGCGGAAGCAATGCCTTATCTATAATATTACTCATGGACCGAAGTTCGAGTCGACATTCAAGAACGGATCATCCATAAATTGGTGGTTACATATATAGTGGCAGGCAACGGGGTCGATATTATGTAATATTCAATTAGCCATACTAGCACGGAGTTTACTCAGTCTCCCGACTCCACTGGTAGGCTTACTAAACAGTTCCTTCATTTTCTGCACGAACTGGACCGTTGAACACCACCTGCATCGAGAATTTTAAATTCATTCAGCGTATATTGTGCGATTATGGAACTTAAGCGCCTAAGCCCGAGCAGAAGCTTCAAGCTTCAGGACCGGTGCATCATAAATCAAAGACTATATGACTCATCGATACAAGAAAAAACCCACGAAAAACTGCGCCGTGCGCGATCATGAAGTAGTCTCCATGCATCGTAGTATAGCCAAGTTAGACCTTCAAAGAAGGAACAACCATTCTTCCTTAAGCCTCCAACGTTTCAACATGCCACGTAAAGCACAAAAGGTAACAGAAGGTAATGCTCTACAGGTAGAAGAAACGACAGAAACGAAAACATGCAGTGCCAAAGAGTCAAAACCACCGCGGGTGGGGTAACCATTAATCAGATAGGGAGACGATTGATAGCAAATGTTGAATTTGGATTCGTGGGTTCCTCTGGATTCTGGAACGCGTCAGGTGCGATCGAATAAATGCAAAGGGGGCGTATACGAGTCCGCGATAGCATGAGTAGCGTCCATCATTCCTGATAGGTATAGGATATCGATGTCTTGCTTGGATGGGGATGGTGAGTATCTCAGCGTCGCTAGACCTAGGCTGGACAGCAATAATCTGGTCAGATTCGACATCTTTAATAACCCTGTTGTGTCCGACGATACCAACACAGCGGAGGAAAAGCGCTGCCAGCAGCCCGGCTATAATTACAGTAACCCCAACGATATGCTCTCAAAGCAAGATAAATTTGCAACACTCGCCCATAAGGGCAAACACAGCGGTGGTCCATTGCGCATCTTGATACCCCATGAGCAGTGCGGACGTCGGTGCCGCTAGAGTTAATATCAACGCCGAGCTTGGCAAATTCCTTACCAACTACAATGTTGGACACGATTGTGGACATAGTTAGACCGAATGCGGTTGATCTAACCAAAAACGTGTCAGCTTAGCATAGGACAGTGTCAGTTGTTTCACGGAACTTGAATGTGTCAAAGGTTGGAATAGCGCTCCGGCTACGCCGTGTTCGTGCGGGAGCGAGGTTTTGGCGATAACATTTGTACTGGAGTACACGAAGTCAGCGACGAACGCGATGAGAACACGTGGAGGGGAAACCGAAGGCCCAGCATGTTACAGAGGGGTCGATTAGGGTAAACAGGATGGCGGCCGTTGCTGTCAAGAGCGTTCCGCTGGCTGGCCCACGAGTCAGTTTCATATGTCAATATTCCACACATAGACACTTACCTATAGATATGACCAAGGGTAATTTGACAATGTCCATCAGCGGTCATGAGCATGAAAAAGCCGCACAAACAACCGACAATAAACATGGGAATCATAGTTTTGACCGGTGTTAACTGGATAATACAACTAAAACGGAGTAAGCAATATCGTCCCCTGGGAAAACGGAACATGAGCATACCTGAACACAGAAGCTCCAGTCAATGAAAGCACTCCGATTTAAGAATGCCATGACAAGGATAACGGCCATCCGTCCCTCTGCCCGAGTCCAGAGCAAGAGCTCACGAGTGGTGGCGGCGTCCACATAGATGCCGCTTCTGATAGATCCTCGTCAATGATTCGTTCCGGCTTCTACTCCCAAACTAGGAATAGCGCAAGCATGATAACTCCAACGATAAGGAGCGCGATAATATCTATTGATGGTTTTAGCACATGATCAGAATGGTTTAGTGACACTTTTACGTGGGGTTTTCCAGCCGTCCGAAGCAATTTCTCCTTGAGCAAGTACGAATACCATCAAGACCAACCCAACTGTGACACGGGAAGCACAAATTCAGTCGTCACGTTTGACGAGTTCCGATAAGGGAGCGTCAGCATTGAATGAAATCGGACCGGAAGTTTCAATCAGAGGTAGCCAAGTAAAATACAGCGCGCCAATGTGATCTGTGTGACAACATGAGAAATACAGTGTGTATCAGTAATCATGACGCATGAGGAAAGTCGAGTCAGGACATCGTCAATGATCATGCTAAATGCTCCTCCGACAGGGGCACCCATTGAAAAGGTAGCGAATGCCACTGAACGTGCTCTCGACGGAGGGAGCGCATGCGCTAGGATACCGAGCTGAGCGAGTACTTTTGTATCGAAATATCTCAGAAGAACTTGCTGCGGATGGCATTGTAGCGGCACCTCCAACACCTTGGAAGCCACGCAAGACGGCGAGAGTAAGACCATCTGTGAGAGTCTGTGAGTGAACGGAATACACGAACGATTAGAAGGCACGCTAACCTTGTGCAAAGCCACTACCGAGGAAAAGGCAATCTGGCAAGAGTATCAATTATATTAATAAACACCTTTTAAAGATCCACCAATCTGCCAAAGAACAAGACAGGGCAGCCAAGATAGACAAAATAGAAGGAGCAACGCACAGAACTAAAGCGGATACGAGTCACTGGAGCTGCTCTTTCTAAACCGGCAGAGATGGGGATCTGGAAGGCAAGTATGTCAATATTGAATATACCACACAATACATCGTTCAGTTGTCTATCTTACACATATATCCTTGATGGGGTATCCGCCTGAGCAGTACATCATGTATCCGTTCAAACAACTGCGTAATATTACGGGGAACTGATGACTAAGAGAAGCGTACTTACACTTGGACCGTGATATGAAGGGTGGGCTCGCTCATCACAATTGCTCGACTTCCTAGCAGAAAAGATGGACTTGATGAAGAAGTTAGCATGTAACGCCATGGTGGGTGAGGTGTGGGTATGGGGCCTGGGTGAGAATTGAGGGTAAGTATCAAGGAAGCCGAAATACCCGACAACATTGAAGAGTGTGGTGGTATTTTAGCTTCCTTGATTATGCCCGTGGACATAGGTACGTACTAGATGGAACGAGATTGCATACAACTTGCGGGCCCAGTGAATCATCAATCAATTCCTAGTAGCGCGACTGAGTGTTTGGTGAAGGGGAATGTGTTTGCACGTGTTTGACAACACCGTGGGTTCAACATATGCAGACTTCTTCGGTAATTTTTCCTTCAGTCGTCAACACCTTCCTCCACAACATTGATATGTATGATAATCTCGAGCGACCTGGCTTTATTTTTTTTCTTCGCGGTACCTGGCCAGATACTCTCTACTGGTAGGGAATTCTGTCGTTCGTCAAAACGCGATTCATCCGTAGTCTTTCGTGAGTCGCGAGTCGGATCTTTGTTTATCCTCAAAGTTCCCCTGCCTCTTTCCTTTGGCTATGATTCTAACACTTCGACCAACGCACCATTGTGTACAGGCGCCGCATTGCTCATTGCAGCTCCTGAAGTGGTTTTTCGGTGCAATATCAAATAATCCCACCTCGTGCCGTGTGCAGACTGTATATATGTACACGCAGATAGTGTGTGGGATGGATATGTTCACCCGCTGTACATTGGTTGAATTAGGAATTGTACTTTCGTGAGCACTAGTAGGATGCTCGTTATGCTATGCACATGGCACTAGTTGTGCTTTATTGAATATATGTTTCTTTGCTCCATGCTACCAGCTCAGCTCGAACCATGAATCATTGTGTGTCCTATAATGCTGTGTAGTTGTACTGTGTCAGTGCTCCATACCTGTGATAGTCACTGACTTGCAGCAGAATCTTCGGATTGCCAGTCTTGAACTGTTTCACGGTAGCACATCCCCCGTGCATCATACCGCTAGGATTCGCTAGAATTTTTCAACATAGAAATCCTCGAAAGGAGTGCCACTGACAGGCGTACTAGTAGATCTAATACAATAACAGGCCAAGGGAGACAAGACTTTATATATTTGACCCTACTGTATCATAGCTTTCGAATAATCCAAGTATGAGGTGAATCTGGCTGCAGATAGCCTCGGATTGCATTGGCTAGACCTTCTAATACATCGATAAATAGAACACGCTCTATATCCATCGGGTTGAACTCATTATTCCTACCAAAAGGAACGACGCGCGCCAAAATGGCTTTTTAAATGTTCGCCCATTCAAATATCTTTTCACGTTCCAAAATCCTCGTCGCGAGAAATTTCAGCGCGATCTCGGATAGTCCTCGAGGATCTATCAAATCGAAACACATGTCCTTGTTTCCGCTAAGCTTCTTCAGGTAGGAGGGTACTCGCGGGACCGGGCGACGCAAGTTGGATGGACTCCCAAAGGTAGGGTCCTGGTACTCTGACCAAGTGCTGGGAAGGTTTGCTAGAGGCCGTGGAAACTCCACGTATTTCCAAACATTGCCAAATGCAAGGATTACGCCGATGGTCGTGAGCGTCGAGTCTCCCATAAAAGCAAAGTAGGCTTGACGGGAGATCTGCATCGCCGCGGATGAAAAGCCGTAGTTTTTGGCCCGCAGACTCTTTGGCTTGATCTCGACCAAACAAATAATCTTTTCACGTACGATAACTGGCGGCATAGAAGGTGGCAGCTTGATACGGCGAAGGATCTGAGCAAAGTCAGGGACAACATGTGCATGGGGCACTTTGGCCTGAGTGCGTCTTGGAGGAGTCCTTGGTTCCGAGAAGAAGGGGGACACTGATTCACTCCTGCTACCCTCACTGCGGCCACGTCCGGAAGAGAGTGAGTCAGGCGGAGACGAGTCGAAGGATCGAATTAAAACATGTTGTGGTGCAACGTTGCAGAAGAGATCATCCCCAATTGAACCGGGGAATGTGTACCTTTCAAGAGCGCGATTCCATACACAGTACCACGGAAATTCTCTATGCTCAGCATTTGCTGCTGAGATCGCCGTCATCAAGATGCCGTCGGCCAGCATAGATGTCTTGGAATCCCTGGACCCTTGTATCGCAACACTGGAGGGCATTTGTTGGGACTGAATCAACGGAGCAATGTACTGAGAGGGAGCCCCTGATGAGACAGTTCGTCCTCTGGGCCCTCCAGAGGGTCCAGAAGCGGCAGGGGGCATGGAACTGGTTGACAGTGCACGAGAGCTGTCAACGCGCAAATTATGCGGAACTTTCTCGCGCATCTGACTTAGTTGAAATGGAGGAATAAGCTGATTGGAGTCGGAATGGGACTGTATGTTGGAAGAGTTCGACTGTGCAGACTGCGAAGAACCCGGGGAGCGGTCATAGAGGAATGCCGTACCGTCAAGGTTGTCATGGGGTCCAAAAGAATACAGGGGAGATTGCGGGAAAGGCTCGCTGGGAGCACGGTAACGAGCTAGATTGTCCGATGGAGCAGGTGCTGGCGAACGGTAAAATGGACGTTGAGGTGTGCGAGGGGAAATGCCTGATGTCGAAGACATGGATGATTGACTATCGGAAGTGTATGGCGAACGGGATCTATGAGAAGAATGTTGTGAAGTTGGGGTGGATGAAATTGAGTGTTGATGGGAATCATAGCGCTCACGATCCATGACTCAGTACTACTGAAAGTGATCATGGAGATGAGTCCAAAGAATCGAGCTGTTTTTATACCACAAGAATACCATGCTTCTCCAGGAGAAGAAATCATGCGCCGTCCACAATGGCCCGTGGACTCGGGATAAAAAAGAAACAATCAACCAAATCCGATCAATTTGTAACCTGGCGCTGGATCCCTGTGGAAATTAATAAAGCATTGTTCCAAATGTCGGAGCGTCGTGGCAAGTCCGTCTATAAACCACAGATCCACGCACACGGGAAGGAAAAGGAGTAGAGGTTCATTGTTTTCCGAGTCTGTAGGCGATCATTGTCAGCCAGTGTCAGTCAATCAATCCACAACGAAATTCAGGTGCACGATTGATGGCCTGATGGACTTGTGTTGTGGATCTTCGGACGGTGGCTGTGCCGTTTTACCAAGGACTTAAAAGCAGATTGCCGTATATTAAACGAACATTAACCGCCCTTCTCGAATTCACTCTGACAGCGACAGCCTCCCAACTGAATACTAAATCTTACATTATAATGTCTGCATCCGAACTTCTACGTCAATCGATGCAAAATTTGAGGGTGAGTCCGCTTTATGTTGCCCAAACTAGTTCCTTCGAGTGAGTGACACAAAATCAGGTCGCTGAAACAAAGTCAACTCTACCGCCCCTCGTACCATTCAAGTTCACGTCTCCCCACGAAAATTCAAGTTGTCCTACCCAGCCCTACAACATTATAAACAAAATTTCGGCTTCTGGCTCAGCGACCAATGGCTCATCGAACTTGGAAAACACACACACCTTCCTGAGGATCGTTTTGACCCTCCACTTGACGAAGATTTCTGGATGAGAGGTGTCGCGTACATTTGTGAAACTGTCGGCCTTGAAGGTCTGACCGTTGAACACTGCTTTCAGCCAAAGACGAACGGCGCACCTCCTCAGTTCCTGGATGTCGATGGAGAGGTGCTTGTCTTATCTGTGTGCGATGATGTCGAGGACGACATCCCTTCGCAGCAACAGGTAGATTATTTGACGAATCTTCTCGGTAGACTGCCGCAGTGGTGGGTCAATATCTATCCGCGTAATGATTGGGAATGAACGTAGAAATATTATATTTTGATCTCGAGCCTCTGCCACTGTTGACTTGGAATACTATCTCAGGCTGTACATGACATAACCACCTGTTCACCACGCGGTTAAGTTGCTGTACTTTGCTCATCTGCCGATCGCAAGATGATTGCAGTATTCGTGTGATACTTTCTTCAATTGCGCAGGTACCTGTCAATTTTCAGAGTTTGCGTGCACGTAGTACTAGTTAGTGTCGCACGTGCTTTGTCACGTGTGCATAGTCGACAGTGCTATTCTAGAACTTCCAGTCTCAAACACTCAAGTCAGTTTTTATTTCCTTGATGTTCAAGGTTCGCACGTCACGTTCCTTGAAGAAGGCACCATGGTTAAAATCTTGAGAACGTATTTGTCAAAAGTCGTGCGGTATCTGTATTGCATGCCTTCAATGATAGTTTGCAACGCCGACTGGTAGTGACCACGTTCCGGACTCAACTTGAAAGTATGAAATCGTCATTACCTGAGAGCGAATGTATGATAGTAAGTGAGAATATTGGCTTGCGCTGTTCCGTTATGACGTTACCCAGTAACTGGTCCAAAATTAGGCCCTGCACGAGACTCAAGACGTCTGACTGTTTACAGGATTGTCACCCACTGATAACTCCCATGGCGGTATAACGCGGACCGTTGGTCTTATCAGCAGCCATTATAAGCTATTGGCTCTAATCATGTTGCTTTCCTTTTCGACTCAGCCTTCTCGTCCCAAATCTCATCACAGAGCGAAAAGCGATTAACTGATGGCAACTATCGCGAACTCTGTAGCTCACCCTACCGTGGTTTCGGTACGCAACTGCGTCCTGTTCACCTGCGGAAGTTGACAATTTAGCACTGCTCCCCTAGGCTGATCCTTTCGTGTAGGTTTTTGGGTTGATGTGTTCATATATTTTAACTTATGT
Source organism: Suillus subaureus (assembly GCF_016647635.1). Classification (NCBI taxonomy): domain Eukaryota; kingdom Fungi; phylum Basidiomycota; class Agaricomycetes; order Boletales; family Suillaceae; genus Suillus; species Suillus subaureus. Next base: position 211,034 of record NW_024538563.1, read on the forward strand.
CGATTAACTGCAAGTCCTGCAAGAGAGCAGAAGGTTTGTTCCGCGCTTCACCGTAATTACAGCATTTGTTAACATTTTTCAGAACCTGCACAACCGCTGGCAGTAAGTTGGTATACTGTTCGTTTCGCAATCGATCCCATGACCCCGTTCGCAGTCCCGACATTCCTGCTATTGCCACAGTGAAGCCCGGACAGGTGTGTCACGATAGCCTTGGATGAATATATACATCTGTCTTACGTTCAATTATTTGCACAGGTGTTTAACGTCGAATGTGTTGACTGGACAGGAGCACAAATTGGTAACAACGATAGTACGTATACGGGCTTACGCCATCATAAGGATTGGATTTAATGCGACTATTTTCGTCAGCGAGCGATGATATCAGAGACATAGACCTGACCAGCGTTCATAATTTGTCCGGTCCAATCGCTGTGGAGGGCGCCGAGCCTGGAGACTGTCTGGTAGTTGACATTCTTGATGGTATGTCGTACCTGGTTACTCCCCTGTGTTTCTTTTTTTATTTGTTCGTAGTCAGACCGTTTGACAAGATGCCCTGGGGCTACACCGTAAGGACTCTCACAGAAATGATGATTCAGCAAAGCGCCTAAAGTGCAACAGGGTATTTTCGAACTCGAGAACGGTGGTGGATTGTTTGGTGAGCGAAAACAAATACCATGGTTCACATTTTTCTGATCAAAATTTTACGTAGCTCGCGAATTCCAGAGCAGAGCTGCAAAGGCTATCTGGGATTTTAAAGGTTTGGTTCTTTCTACGATACACGTGCAATGTAATGACATGTCTCCAGGCGTCTATGCCACTTCAAGGCACATTCCTGGCGTGCGCTTCGCTGGCGTGTCGCATCCTGGTTTGATTGGCACAGCACCGTCCGCCGAGCTATTGGCAACCTGGAACAAGCGTGAAGGTGCCCTTATTGAAGCTCATGCCAACGCAGTTCCACCCGTCGCCTATGGCCCATTGGTACCAGGTGCCTATGTCGGCCAAGACCTTCCTAATGATCTACGTGCGAAAATCTACCGCGAAGGCGCGCGGACAATTCCTGGTAGAGAACATGGGGGCAACTGTGACGTAAGCTTCCTCTAAATCAGCCCTTGTCATCTCAATCGTAGTAACTGTCTGCATCACAGATTAAAAACTTGTCAAGGTGAAGGAAGCTCACTACAGGCTTTCGTTGTTCCTCACATATTTTGGATCAAGGGGCTCGCGTTGCTATTTCCCTGTTTTCGTGAAGGGTGCAAACTTGTCTGTTGGCGATCTCCACTTCTCTCAAGGAGATGTAAGTATCTTGATTACGCAGTTGTGCCCGTGCTAACATTCATGCAGGGCGAGGTAGGCTAGAATCTATCAGTGTGTCGATGATCTGAACGAACGCTACTTAGCTGTCCTTTTGTGGTGCCATAGAGATGGTGTGGGATTTCTGCAATCTTGTCCTGCTTTCACTAATGTAGCTTCTAGGCTGGAATAGTTACCTTCAGCACTAGCATCATCAAGGGCGGTGTTGAGAAGTTTGCTATGAGGCAACCCATCTTCCTGGTATGTATTTGTCTCAGGTGGCCATTCACCGGTGCTGACCGTCACAGCCCTCTCCTGTCGATCCGTTATACTCTGCAAAAGTAGGTGCATAGGCACGTCACTTATTTCAGTTGCTAATCCAATTGCTAGTTGATCTTCCAGGGGATCAGCGTAGACTACCGTATGCATGAACACATCGAATGCCATATCATTCATTATTGACGATAATAATTAACAGACGGCGATGGTACCCAGTACAACATGGATGCGTCAGTGTACTTTCCCTTGATACACTGATGCATAGCTCATTGACTCTAATTAGCACGGTGGCCTATAAGCAGGCTGCTCTGAACGCCATCGCTTATCTTATGAAGATCGGTTACAGTAAGTCCTGCGTTGCAAAATGGACCATCTACTGATCAGCGAGTGTAACCGTAGCCCGTGAGCAAGCATGTAAGTGTATGTTCTGTGAGAGGAAAAAGTCGCTCATTTCCATTCAGACCTTTTGCTGTCTGCTGCGCCGGTGGAAAGCCATATTGGCGCAATTGTGGTAAGTCAAGTCCCATGTAAGTTCTTCGATAGTTTTATTCAATTTTATCTTAGGACTCTCCAAATGCCTGCGTGACTCTCGGTCTCCCCTTGGGGATCTTCGAACATGTGAGTTCGTTGTAATACATGTAGCCGATTTTACTAAATAATGTGCAACAGGACATTTTACCCAAGGATGAAGGTTTGAAAAAACTGGAATTCGGACAATGTGCTGTGCGCAGCGATGGCGTACTGTAAAAGATGGCCAAGACTATGAAATCTCTGCATAAACCAGTCCACGATGATGTATTACAATTGATGTTACATGCACAAGCATTTTATACAGTACTATACGGAGGGTTTCTTACCCTCACCCCGAAAGAACAACAATCCGAAAAACCTGTCATACACCTGTTCCCCCTAGACTCGAACAGCGAGTTGCCGCAAACAGGCCGAACTAGTGTTCTGTGACATTGAGTCCGCGAGGAGCAGTCACGTGCCACTCTGCTTTCAACACCTGTGAACCGGGTTTGACGCTACTGCACACCCACTCAAACAGTCCATCATTCTTTCCCGCACGGCCTCCAGTGGTTGACCACCTCGCATAACACCCATCTCCTACCAGCACCTTGCCCGAGTCGATGTCAGCAAGGCCTTCGGGCTCTTGCAATGTGACTGTAACACGAGGGTCTGCAGGAAGCGGCAGAGATGTGCGAATGACGACATTGCTGACGGGCTCGTGGTGCGTATTTTTGATGGTGGTTGTGATAGTATGCGTCGTAATCGCCTTACCGTTTAGCACGGTGAAGTCGGGTAGTGAGTTGACAGCGCGATTGAACTGGGTGGTCACCGCGGGGTCAATACCAAGAGAACATTGGATAGTTTGTGGTCGGTCGACACTCTGCTTCGATGTGCAAGGTAATGGTTTCGGAAACTGAATATAGGAAACAACGTACCGTGATGTCGCTGTCAGAAATGTGTTTTCCATCCAGGTAAGTGTGAATAATGCCCGGAGTTAGTACATAGTCGCTGGTATTCGAAATTTCGCACTAGAATGATGGAGGTGAAGCTGATGCGATGACATAAACGAGACACCACCCACAGTCCAAAAGACGCGGTTATCAACGCTCGGTACTGCGACTCTTGTAAATAACGCTTTCAATGGAATGGTTGCTATGAGAACGTGATGGATCTCCCCCGCTGTACGACCTGGAATAAACACTTTTGAAGTCGCTATGTGAGTAATGGCTTTGTCGAGCTACGAAAAGATTATTGTCGGATTTGCTGGTAATAGGAAACAGTCATGACGCACCTCTCCTAACACTGTGCGTTCTGATGGCTGCGCTGAAGCGGGAAAGATATTCAATGGCTGAGACTGCTGCAAGTTTGGTGTTGGTTTATTGAAGCCAAGGGTGCTCTCTGTGGTGGCACCCCCGCCAAAACTCAACACACTTGAGTTCCGCGCAGTGGATGGATGTGGCGATGATGGCACAATCGTTGAGGAAGTTTGACCTGCTAGTGTACTTGATTGCACTAGAGTAGATCCAAAGAGACCCTGAGTTGTGGCAGTGGGTTGTCCCTGTAAAGCTCCAAAGGAACCCCCAGCCGCGGAGGTAGATTTCCCCCCAAAAGCTCCGAACACGTTGTCCGCTGCAGGTCCCTGCGCGGCCCCGGTTGAACCTTGGCTGGGGTCTGCTTGGTGAGGAACACTCTGAAAGCTTCCAAATACTGTCGAGGACGGAATATTTCCAAAAGGTGAAGCATGTACCGGGGCGTTCCAGAATGGAGTAACTTGGGCCCTGACCGCCGGTTGATGGTAGGCGTCAGACTGAAACAAGGACCCTTGTTGCCTTATCTCCATCTTCTTCGGCTCAGGTAGTCCTACTGAAGGAACACGGGGCTTGGCTGTTGTCACTGCAAGCTCCACATTGTCCCAATTCTCCCCGGTAGACTGAGAGATTTGGCATCGATAAGTGAGAACGACTGATGAAGAAGGGGCACCGTCGATGGTTGTGACATGTATTTCGTATACTGGCTTCCAGGTAGCGCTAACCCCTAGTGAGGACTCAGTGAGATGAAAATGCGACAGATTAACAGTAAGACAACTCACTGTACTTCAGTTCCAGCTCAGCGGTCGTAGCGGTGCGGCCAGAAACTGGTGCAAGAATAACAGTGGCTTTTGTCGTCAGGGACTGGGACTTGAGGAGAAGTCGCTGTGTTTCTTTAGCTATCTCCTTCTGAATATCCTTGATCTGCTGGTCAAGCACCGCAATAACTTCGGATCGACTCTTGCCAATGTCTACAAACTCATCGAATAACTTGACGAGTTGTGCAGGTTCCGCCCCGCCTGCCAGAGTATCTCCCTTGGCAAGGGAATTCATGTACGTCGACAGGAAGGTGAAACTTTCTTGCCTTAGTTGACGCTCGTCCCCTAAGCGCGTATACTCGGCCTGGAGACCACGAAGAACATCACTACTGACAGGATTAAGTTCGCGCTGATAGCCAAATGGCACGTTTGGTTTATAGTCGGATGAGCTGTGGTAGTAATCCATGACCAGCAGATCATCTGAACCAATAGTCACGGATGCCCGAACTCCATAATACGGCGAACACAGGATGGGAAGGTTTGAAATCTCAATGGCCTGCGACACATTCTAATTGTGTAGTAGTAATAAGCATGCGAGACGTAGAAGCTACTGAGGCCAATCACTATACACGTACCGAAGACTGGGTTAAGTCGAGGGGGAAAACACGAGTAACCTCAGCTACGTCAACCTGGGAGTTGAATATCTTCACAGACTTGATGGGAAAGTCAGTTGCAGAGAGAGTTATCACATTCATCCTGAGTGGCCTCGCAGAGTAGAGAAGGTGAGGTACATATACAAGCGTTTATAGAAGTCTCGAGCAAGCTTCGAGGATCGAGTCAGGTAAGTCAGTTGCATCACATGGCGGAACCGCCGAGGCCTGGGCCGCGACTTGTATTCGTAAATTCCAATATTCTCACGCTATCTTCCACTCCCGATACTGCCCTCAAAATGACCCATCCTATGGTCCTAGATAGTGCGCCCCACACGCTTGTAGGACACACCCTATGCCAGTCGGTAGCGCCCCAAGAGGCCCTGGATCCCGGATCAGAGAGAGTGCCAGACAGCCGACTGACGACAAACCTCCAATTGACGTTTGGTTTCCCTAAACAAGGCACTGGTTGACTACGGTCCGACAAAGTGATTCACCACGTAGACCAATGTAGACCACGGCTACTCGCGTGTTGAGTGTTGGATAGCTACCAAGGCGAATCCCGCTCGTGACGATGGCGCCGGAAGCTCTTCTGCTAGTATAGGCAACTGGGCAACTGCAAAGCAGCTAATTGCGGCTGTGCCATGCCTGGATCATTATTGTATATGTTTCACTCGATTGCTCTGGGTCACAATCACTAAATGGAATATCTGCGCTCAGCGTCTCAGACGGGCCGGTATCACACTCTAAAACCATGGACTTTTGAACGGTATGTTTTTATTCTACAAAACACTTTAAAACATAGATTTATCTTTCTCTGTAGATAGGAAACAGCTGAAAGTACGCAAGATTACTGCATCACAGTTCACCGTACGGCCTCGTAAAAAGCAGAACCGTGGGCCACCTAGCCCGCCAGGTGTACCTAGCTAGAATCCAGAAGTACGAAGATATACTATCATGTATTTTACCACCCATCTCACGACTCTTCCCTCTGTGCGGTCTCAAGTTGGAAACGCTGTCCCACTGCGACATCGAGCGTTTGTCTCGTCTCAACCCAGTATGGCCCCTGACAGATGCCAACCTCGATATATGCAACCCGTCCACCATCATTGGCTTGCTCCGACTATTTCCGGACCTCTCCTCGTTAAAAATCTTTATGCCCTCTGGTGATGGATTGTCCTTCGAGCCGTTCACCCACTCCACCATTCAATTTGTTTCCGTTACAATGGCCCTCAACACAAGACCAATTAGTTCACTTGTTTGATGCACTCACGCTCCCCAATTTGCTCGCGCTTCACGTTGAGGGTAGATCCTGGCCTCGTTGAAGATTTCATTTTGCAATACGGTAATTAAATCAACGCCCGCTAGGTGTTCAGCTGTATCTCCGTTTTGGCCATACCAACTACATTAACGAGTCTACTGGAAGTGCCGTCTGCACCGGGAACCACGCACTTGTGCGATACAAATAAAGGATACACTATAAGGAGTATTACTACAATTATTCAAGCCTATCAAGTACTAGTAATGAGCGGTTGTTGCTCTCCGTTATCAATGTCCGCAGCCGAAGGGTGGTATTTGCGTGTCAACCGCGCGGTCAACGCGCCGCCCTCTAATTGTTCTACCTCCTCCACGATGGTATACCCCCCTAACCATGGCAAGACAACAATCCACAGCCAGTAATAGAATCCACACAACTACAAAGGGTCAGTTTGATGTAGGGTCGCGTTGTAAGTGGTGTACACACCGCAAGGATACCAAGTCCCACCACACAGTAACTGAATGGATGTGGTCAGATATGAGCCCAAAGATACAACATTAAACTTACGTTGCGTGCCAAAAAGACACGTCGCCATGACCATTTTCTGGTGGTACCCTTGTCAAATAAATCAGTTCTGCTACAAGACGTTGATTCGGAGGGACGATACCAGGGCATTATGAGGAGAAATACCGCGCTGAGGAGGTAAAGGGAAACATAAATATTCCTCGCACGATACTTCGAAGGTGCAAGGCCAGCAAGTATTCGTCGCCTTCGAAGAAGCCACAATCCTATGGCAGTTGCAGCATTGAACACCTGCGACTTGTTGATCACATAATACACGATGGTGGAGTAAAATTCCTACTAAATTCGGATAAGAAGACAAGTCTATCAAAAAGTTAAATGCATCCCGAGCTGGGAGGGCAACTATCACGAGGACTGTGAGAAAGTACTTCAGACACACTGGTGCCAATGGTGTGCCGAATGGTTTGGTCGATGCAAAAAATCTTGGATAGGGAAGTAGCCCCTGTCGGGCAATTTCACGCAATACGCGTGTCTGACCAACAGTCTGGCAGAATGAGTTTTCACATTATGACAAGCCAAGCAGTTTCCAATGCGTTGCTCACCACGGCGATCTAGAAATGTATTTTGTGAGTAACTCGAGCACGCGAAATACAAAGATCACACACAATGTTTCCAAAGCAACTTAAAGCAACCATGATCGGCAAGGTTTTGGCTGCGAAGCCCCCTCCGAATACACGTTGGAAAAATAAAGCCGCGATGAATTGCCCAGAATTGCTTATTTCGTCCTTTGGCACTGCCGCCACGTAAGCGACATTGACAAAGAAAAAAAGACATGCGAGTAAAAATAGTGATAGTAAGCCGGCTTTGCGTACTGTGCGGACAGGATCACGCGTATGGACTTCTCCGATGACATTAAATGCGTTGTGCCAACCAGAGAATGCAAAATTAGTCTTGACTAGGGCAGTAGCCAAAGAATTTGGATTGGCCGTACTACCGCTGAAAGGGGACCGAAAATTGGCAAACGGATCGCGGATGTGAGTAAAACCACCCAGCACGAGGGCGCCCGTGAAGACCAAGCTAATAGGACAGTCAGTTAGTAGATAACAAATGGTGAATGATATGCTCACAAGACAAGAGAAAGGACCTTTAACCCAGTAAGAAAGTTCACGGCTCTTAAAGACCATTTCGTTGACAGGGCGACAACTGCGTGGTCAAGTTCAAATCATACCTTAGTGCAAGGAACATAAGAAGCTCACAAGCCATGCCAACAGCACAGACTGCTACAGCAATAATGGTTTGCCTTGCGGGAGTGATGGGGATATCAAAAATTGTAAGTACATATTGCGCAAATACAATAGAATTTGTTGCGCTAAAACTGATCAGCGTAGGAGCAATCCCATGAATATCTCATTCAACATGCAAACCGTAGCACGCACGACAGAAGGACTGAAGTTACAGCGAACATGACTGGGACCAAAAACTGTGGACGAGGATATGCCTGCTCCAAGTACACAACTTCTGCCCCGGATCTCTTTGGGAACATACTCGCGTATTCACTGTAGACCATGAGACCTCCGAGTGCAAATAACGGAGCCAATAGCCAGAAGACAAACAACAGGCCAATTGAGCCAACAGAATTGAGTATGACGCCCGGGACAGAATATATTCCTGCGCCGAGCATTTGTCCGAGATTAAGCATAACAGAGGATAGTAATGTAACCTTGTAACCCAAGGGATTGCTCTGCAGACGATATAAGTATTGATCGGATACAAGTAAATTGTTGTTGCCTTCTCTGTTGGCGCTCCAGCTGCCAGTGCTGACACAGTGTTTCCTTCATCTTGGGCGTCCCTGCTTTGGGCGAGGACTTCGGAGTCCAGGACGTTGTCGATATTGGTCATGAGACTACTGACGGTGGGTTGATAGGACTGGTACTCGGAGCTGTATCATATATTCAAACACCCACAAGAGTCGGGGCGCCTGGTAGTCATCGGCTACTATTATGGCGCAATCACCGGCAGTGTCCTCGCGCAGTACGTTGCGAGATAAACCTCAATGCGGTTGATGCAGTACTTGTGGTACTTACGGTAGCTGGGCAGTTTCAGTTCTAAAACCGGGAAAGTCGTAAAGAACTTTTGCCAATCAGTAATAAATATGAGTGTCTTCGGAAGGCTGAGCGCTGAGCGCCGAACGTTGGACATTTGATGTTGAACTGTATAAGCAGCACTTATTTTTAGTGCCACTAGGCTACTCAAAAATTTCCTTAACGAGTTGTTACTTGTTTTGTTCTCTTTGAACTGGCATGCATGTTTGTCACAGCTAGACTCTGTCAGTTCCTTACGTTGCAACATTAACTTTATCTCTTCCTGCTGTTTAGTTTTCAGATAATGCTGTTTGCCTCCGAGCCTCGTTCGCCAGTCTTAATCAAGCTAATCTGGGTTCTGAAGGATGAATCAAAACTCAGAGTTCGTTACGGCACAACTCTGGTTCCCCCTGCAAACCTGGTCTCGAACTCCTCTTGCTGTGCATTGCCAACCAAGCATCAAGCTTCTTTTGGTTGGCCTTCTCTAGCTCAACCTCAAACACGGCCTTGACTCTGGCCTTAAACCCAATTTATATTTCTGCCATCTCTGTTGAAGTTTGAGTTAGCTGCTTCCTTGACAAGTACCGTTTTTACGCCGTCTGCTAAGGACCTATGCTTCTTTGTACTTCTCTGAATGAATTAAATGTCGTGCGTGTCATGTGTCGTAACATAGAGCACCCTGTTATTTCAGCTGGCGTATGATAGGTAACCGTCTGGATTTCCAAATACCGACTCTGGGTCTGACATCGAGCTCACAGCCTCACACTTGAAGCACACCCTATCAGAGCCATCACTAGGAGAACGAAACATTTCCGTCTTGTCTCTCCTTTATTTCTCTTCGTTCTATTCTACTCTCTACCTCGGTCCCCCAGTCTTCGATCCCAACACTAACCCCCCTCCCACAGCCACACTCCAATCCACACATCCAACCACCCGCAGAAGAACTCGCAGAAATGACAGTCCGCACAGAAGAAGTTGTCCGTCTCCCCGAAGCACACCGAAACGACACGCCCATCTTCCCACTTCCCTCCTCTCCTCTCCGCATTCACATTCACTTCCACGCACTCGTCTCAGTGCACCCCCACTCACATAACCTTAGCTCCAGTCTAGGAATGAGCATAATGGTCATAGACGCGCCCGATCGGGCGCCGAAGCGGCCTTGGGAGGGTGTAGAAGGTATGTTACGTCCCAGATCTGGGCCTGGTATCGCCCCGTCTTCATCGGGTGCAGGGCATGTAGCGGCTCAGATCCCTACGGTTGTTGTGGTAGAAGATCAAGACCGATCGATGGCTGAAACAGATACGGAACTTATAAAGGCTAAGAGAGTGCTTACGACTGAATATCTGAAAGGGAATCGTTCCTGAGAAGAATGGCGCAGAGATAGTTGAAGTGTTTGGAGACAAGCAAGAGCCTGGGGGTGAGCCATGTAGACGCGGATATCTGAGAAAGTATCGTACAGATCTTCTCATCTCTCAGACGCTGGATGGCCTAAGCCTCTCTAGTTAGCCAGAAGTCTTTATTTTCTCAGTACCAGTCACTGATAATATTCATACATATGGATATGGGAACTCACATTTTTCTTCACCTCTCCAGTATTGTCGGCGCCTCTTTTCAACTTTTTCCCTACCAGCAAAGACATATTGTGGTTATCATTGTCGTCATCATCGCCTTCTTTTGGAGTAGACGAATGACAGTGCAGATCGGTTTTCCATCTCTTGATTTGCGAGAACTTTCGTTGAAGGTTTGCTGACGCTGCTTAGAACGTGAATTCCGACATAGTGAGCCCAATGTACTGATAAGATATGATCGCGATTCAAAAAAGTAAAACTAATAATTTAACTGAGGTCCTCGAGCGCTTCGAGACGTGCTATTTGCCTGCGCATTACACATGAGAAAGGTCTTTAGAAACGAAAAAACCAACTCACCTATCACGAACAGCCTCTTGCCATCTCTGCAACTTTGCAGTCTCATTCAGCTGAAACCCATAGATTCTTGGTCGATATCTTTCTGCTTTCAATGCGACACTCGCAGTGCTACCTGTCTCTCCAGCACCCTCAGAAATTTCAGGTTCTTCCTTGACTCTCCTACTTTTTCTGCTGGAATCGTTTTCAATACTACGGGAGGTTGGAGTAGGATCAACAGGGCCGGATTTCGGCGGGAGAAGACTTGGGTACACGAGGAACAACAGGTGAGGGAAGGACGTGCCAAAGTAAGCGCCATCAATGGAGCCATGGCGCGACGATTTGGGAGAGTAGACGTCTTCGCATCGACCACAGTACAACTTCACTGATTTTTCATAGGGTGTATCGCTGAGGCCCACAGGAAGTAGTGGCTGAGATTGACAGAGTACTCGCGGGCATCGACCAAAATCTACTCGTTTGAATTTCTCAAGCTGAAAGGACGTGAGGAAGCTTGGCGGTAAGAGCAAGCAGACGTTACCATTTTAGCAAGTCCCCGGGCGGTAACAATCCATCGAGCATGGATTAGACCATACAACAAACGGGCCTGGACATCGAGTGCACCACGTAGCTCGTCTTGTATATCATCGTCTGGGAATCGATGGCTCTCAGTCACAACCTAACAAGGTGGCTTTCAAAATGTACCAAGGTTATCCGTGATTAAATCGAGTGCTTGGGCATAGTTTGAAACTTCGTTGTTGAGGCCGGTGAGATTGAATCTATCTAGGATATAGTCCTCTTCGACTTCGCAGAAATATTCGTTGCCCTTGGATGAAAGGAACCAAGAGATCCACTTCAACTGTGTTTAGAATGTAACATGTCCGTCATAACTGCTTTCTCACCGAACTGGAAACCGATGAAACAGCACAGCTTCAGTTGGGCGTGACGGCTGAGAAATAAAGGACTCACTTGGAGTATTCAGAATCTGAGCCCGTGGAAATGTCGTCCACTGCACGTCCAAGCATTGTATCAGCTATGCAGTCAAAAAAACTCCTTCACTGACGAACTGACTGGCAATATACAAGTAGTAGATGTCAGCGGAACCATGATGCGATTCGAATTTCCAAGAGACAAAACCACCTAGCATCCGCATAAGGAAGCAATTTCTCGCATCACTTTGAACGTGGACGAGGTCTCGACGCTGCCTTCTGCAAATCTCTAACAGCCTGCCAATGGGCTCAACTTGAAACCTCATAGAACCAAAACACCTTCCTTCCAGAAAAATACGGAGCCCATGCCAAAGGATCTCGTGATTAATATGCCCACAGACATGCGAAATCAAGAAGGCCATTTCTCTACATTTGACCTTGATTACACTCCACCAAAGCCAGGGGGAATTACATCTTTCACCGTTGATATCCCTACACCAAGCCGCATCCCAAACGAACCACGCCCTCCTCCAAGATGGAAAACTCCAGAATTTATCTTCTATTATGTGGTCGCTTTATTTGCGATCCCTCTTATGGTATGGGTACCTATCCACTTGAGTTCACGTATGTAAGATTTTGTTGCAGAAGATTGTTACTAATGCTAATGAAACGTCGTCAGCTTCACATCCAAATTACCCATACTATCACCACAGATTGTCACCAGGCTGGATGTTTGGACGCGAAGTTGTGAGTGTCACATCTTGTAGGCATAACGTCCTGGCCGTTTTCTGCCTCTTGATTCATGCGAACGAGGCATCAGGAATAACAAACAATTCCCTGACTTTTATTCTCGCAGGATAACAGTGATACCCAGTATCGGTCATTTCGCAACAACATACTTTCACTCTCATTCCTTGTCCTGATCTTCATCGCTCTCAAATACATATACACACGGTCTGCACTGCGCTCTGCCCCAAGTATGCCCGCAGATAAGCTTTACTTGATTCCGTTTTTCCTCACATTCTCTGCCCTGTACCTTACTGGCCTCCACGGGACGAGCATCTTCAAGATTTTGTTCATCCTGACGGCCAATTACTGGATTGCTAAGACATCCAGAGGGTCGCGCATGGGACCACTGCTGACCTGGATTTTTAACGTTTTAATCTTATTTGCCAATGAGATATATAGCGGATATCGGTACGCCAGTTTCCATCCTTCATTAGAAGTTTTGGTACGTCATTCTAGACGTTGATTATGAACAGTTTCTGACTTTTCACCCAGGATACTTTCCAAGGCATTTATCCGCGTTGGCACATAAGCTTCAATATCACTATGCTGAGATTGATATCATTCAACATGGATTACTATTGGGCCTGTAATTCTTGCGGAGGAGAGGTGAGCAACTAGGTTCCGTATCTGTCTCTATACTTATGTACCTCAAAGAACTTGAATTCTGCTTCTACAGAAAAGCAGAGAGCCAATACGCCACTCCCTTTAGAAGACTATACGTATCGGAGCTACATCACTTACGTCCTCTACCCTCCGCTCTACATCGCTGGCCCTATTCTGACATTCAATAATTTCATGTGGCAGGTGCATGATAATTCTCTTCTGTCCCATTGGCTTTCGTTTACATTATTTATGTAGCTGCGCTGCCCTATAAATATTCCCATGCGGGTCCAAAGTTGTTACTTGGTTCGTTTCCTTGTTAGTCTCCTGATCATGGAGTCCATACTACACTATATGTATGTTGTGGCCATCAAAGATACTAAGGCTTGGCAAGGCTATACACCACTGGAGCTGAGTATGATTGGGTTTTGGAGTCTCGTCATTGTTTGGTTTAAAGTAAGTTTTTTTTGGATGTGTTTGATTTTCGGCTAATCGTTTGAATAGCTGCTTTTGCCATGGCGGTTTTTCCGTCTCTGGTCTTTGGCAAGCGGTATCGATCCACCTGAAAACATGATACGGTGCATGGTCAATAATTACTCTACTCTTGGATTTTGGCGAAGTTGGCATCGGTCTTACAATCTCTGGATTGTCCGGTTCGGCTGTTATATTAATGTGCATGCTTCTTACTCACTGGCACACAGATACATCTACATTCCACTCGGGGGTACAAAGAACGTTGCACTGACAACCGCGCTTGTTTTCTCATTTGTCGCACTCTGGCATGATCTCTCTTTTCGCTTGCTTGCGTGGGGATGGCTCATCAGTTTTTTCATCTTACCTGAACTGCTTGCGAGGTATCTTCTCCCTCAAACAAAGGTTAGTCGAACACCATCCTCGTGGCATTTTCACCTTCTACAGTTCATTTAATTCGCACGATCAGTACGGGCAATTTTCATGGTATCGTCATGTCTGCGCAATCGGAGGCGTACTCAACATGATAATGATGGTTTCTGCGAACCTTGTTGGATTTGTGATCGGTATGGACGGGATAATGTATATGGCCAGCCAGATAGCGGGAACGTGGCAAGGTAGGGCGGCTTCTGTTCTTTGTCACCGTGTCATATTGAGCTATCTAATACTCCATTAGGATTCCGTTTTTTGCTCGCGGCAATCTGCATTATCTTCGTGGGAGTGCAGCTTATGTTTGAGTACCGGTGCGTTCTTTCGCTGGTGCGTTTTGCGTTGTGATCGCTCAGACTCGGTTCTCAGAGAAGAAGAGATGCGAAGAGGTATTTACCGAAGATGTTGACGATTTGCTGGAGGTCATCGATTGTCATTAGCAATCCTACTTAGTGTTCGATGCGTTCTATGCCCTGCGACTATAGGAAACGACGTCGCCAACAAAATGCTTTGTGCCTCCGTCACCCCAATTGGGCTCGTTCGCTATGATCAAGTGGAAACCTGTCGTCGTCAAAGACGATCAGAAGCATTAAGAACATGTGAACAGAGACCACGGTCCGTACTGCAAATGACGACAATGAGGTTGTAGATATAAGCTTCGGCCTGTTGCTTCAAGTGACAAGCTGGGTTTCAGAAGGTTTCGAATGCACCAATACGAAAATTTGTGCCTATCGACGCCCCATGATCTTTTGGTTACAGCTAACCAATGGTAAACCTGTGCCTGAAGCCTGAAGTGTCATCAGTCCTCTGTTCTTCCTGGTCTGGGTGACTCAGTTCTACTAGCATGACACTTCAAATCAAACATAATCAAACAGCTCGAACCTGAATGGGTAATTGGAATGATTCTGTGAATAACTACGAGCACATCGACACTTGTGACGATAATAGTTTTAATGTTAACTGTGATGATATCTAGACGTCCTGAGTGACAAATATAACGGGATTATAGAAAGAAGCGATGATCAAAGGAGTGTCTGGTCTAGAGAGTAACAACAATTAAACCAAAGGAATGAGCAATATATGTGAGTACACTAAACATATAACATAATAAAGAGAGGGAGAGCACTCGCTATGCTCGCACGCGGAGACTACTCAGCCGTGCAGCGTTCATTTCTGCTTCCATGTCCAATGATCGCTGCTTGGCTCGCTCGCGGAGAAGACCCCACTTGACCCACCAGTCGTCGGCTTCATCTTCAGCATCGTATCCCCAAAGTTCTTTGAGCTGCTCCCATTGTTCGGAAGCTTCGCCGCCGCCGAAGACGCTTTCCCCTTGAGCAGTCTTGGCACGCATGTCCTGGTCGCGCTGTTCCTGCTGAGGACCAGCTGGCAGCATTTGGAAATACAAATTGCATTGTTCGGTATGCGCGACACTGGCACAGCGATCTTCCCGAAGATCTTGAAAAGCATGTAAAAATGTCGATATTTGATCTTTATCTCGCAGATGAGAGAAAAGCTTTGCAAACACAGCGGCATCTTCTACAGCCATTGCGCCCCCCTGCAATGATCCTGCCTGAAGGAAGTCTTAGCGCAATGCGTTCATCCCATGATCAAAGTTATAGCATACTGGAAGTGGGTGTGCAGCCTCGCCTATAATTACCATACGACCGTGTTTATCAACCCAATCTTCTATTGGTGGAACCATCTTGACCTGTACACGGGAGGGTGTGGCAGCCAATTTGGTCATCTTTAGGAGTCTGAGACTTTCAATCAGCTAGAATTAACAAACATCACTAGATTGGTTGTACCTCGGTTCGCATTCTCCAAGCTGCCGACGCATCTCCTTTAAATCAAGACCTCCTCCCCAGCAATCATCATCGGACAGCCCCTTTTGCCTGGGAGGCACCCATAGATGTAGCGCAAACTCGTCTTTACCGCCCTGTTCAGCAGCTGTTAGATTCAACACGACACTTCACGAATATTAGCATACTATACGGAATGCCACAGCCGAACGATTATTGCCCAGCCAAACAAACATAGTCTCCTAAACACAACACATCACGTTAAAGCCAATCATGATCATGCAAGTCTGCGACTTACGACGGGTTTTTTGAAGAAGGGTGCCAATTGAGGATCGGCTCTCATAAGTTCTGCTGGGACAGTAGTACTAAGGCAGTTAGGCAACGAGTTTTATTAACAAAGTCCAGAGTAATGCTTACTTGTAGAACAAAGATTGATATGGCACTGCGTCGAAAACATCCTTACCGACGATTGCTTGTTGCACTACACTCGAGCGGCCATCGGCGCCAACAATCACATCGGCTAGCAGTGTTTCCCCCGTGGTCAATGTCACGTGAGGGCCATCACCACTTACAGAGACAACCTTTGTGCCTGCCCGCACCTCAGCGCCCGCTGCTATGGCAGCATCGTACAGAACTTTCCGGAGTCCGACATGCTGTATGAGCAGATAAAATTAATGTGAAGCGAGGGCAGGAGATTGTACGCACATGCAGGAAAAGGAAGTCTCCTCCAGTTTCTCGCAGAACCTCTTCTTCCCACAGATGGGTACCAATATACTCGCCAGTTTCGTCTGTAGATGTAGTCAGTTATAGAGTAGGGGTGAGGTGCCGATGTACACGAACAAATCTCAACCTCCATAGCACTTGACGTTATGGATACTTGCCGAAGAGCACGCTCGAGGCCCCAATGAAAGAGAACTTTCGAGACGTTTGGAGGCAACCGAATGCCTCCGTGCGACATCTGTCCAGTGGCACATTGAGAATGCGACAACGTAGATGGTTGTGGGATACCGACCTTCGAAACGTCTGCATCGGAGTATTGTTCGAGAACAACCACACGATGACCGACCCGTCTCAGTGCTATCGCACACGCAAGACCTGCAATTCCGCCACCAACAACAATAAATTTTATGGTCAATTCTGCCTGGATAGGTTGGGTCAATAGATTTGCCTGGTGTCAGATGTGATATAACATACTTTTCTAGACATTTAAGCCAGCAAAGGTAAGAGAGTCGACGAAAAAGTAAGGGCTACTCGGGAACCCGTCACGGGCAATGCATGCACATAAATATATGGTTTGAACCTGTTCACCAGTGCCAAAAAAAGAAAAGCAGAGCAGAACTACCGAAGTGCCTATTCTGCAACCGTCCTCAGCACGTGCGCGTGAACGGCGACTTGCACGGAACTTCACAGAGTGAAAAATTCAATTCTGTACACCCCTCCGCAAACCCTCGTGGGTCCTTTTGGTAATTTTGATCCCAACCTGAACACTCGTCGTGAGATGCCGGCATTGGGAGCTGATTCCTCCGGGGTTCCTCGTGTAAGAGTTTGCTACAATTGTGGATTTGCAGTGGTTATATAGGACTAATTGTGAAGGACTCACTCGTCTTTCAAGCCATAAGTAATGGCGTTAAGCTGGGCGAGTGCTCGGACGCAACTTGAACGTATCGATTTAATACCCAGATGTGCTAATTACATAATCAATAAGTGTTCAGTCCTTTCAATTGAAATCGTTTATTCGTTTATCTTCCAAATAACCAGGAAAATAGGACTTGGATGCACAAGTGCTGCATTGAAACACAGTTCGTTTCAAGCCCCCCAAGGCTTCTGTACAGAGCCGGCGTCAAGGGACGACAACTCATTGGTATACTTAGCCAATGGATCCAACGGTTTATCCGTGCGATGATCGTATTGCTCCTGCATTACCAACCATCAAATTCCTAATCTGTTAGGCACCCATGGCCACTGCGCCTATAAGCGCGTATACAGGCAGATACAGGTCAAGCTTCAAGATCATTTCAAGTTTGCCGCCGGGCTCTAAATCCGCGGATAGAGGAGTTGGAAGACGTCGACATCGATTTCGACTTGTAATATATATGAATCCTACATTGGCCGCATCTACTATGATACAAGTCCAGGTGTACCGCACGTGCAGATAAGCCGGCGGCTCAAGTATTAATGACGACAATAGGCAGTATAGGCCGCTCTCTTGGAGAAATATAACGAAGGGAATACGCTGATCACAGTTCGATTGTAGGTCCAAATTGCCTTTAGAATCGCTGTCGACTCAACCTCTCCAGTTGCAATAACCTAGCGTCTGACTCGATCTACCCTTTGGGGTAGATCTGGTACGACTGTGCACTGTGACATTGTCCAGCCGATCGCACCGCATCATGCTCCATTTGGATAGGCTACCTGCATGAGCTGCTTCTGGCCAGGAATTCCAAGGTTCTTGGCTTTACGTCCATGTGAGACGGGAACCCGCAGCACGGAAGTGGGCCCCTTCACCCTCCTTCACTGATGAGCTTTCCCCGACAGCATGTTCTTCAGGTTGTATGTAGGTCATCCCAAACGAGCGCTCGAAATTCCGACAACGCCAGTAACTGAGTATGACTGGCTAATTGTTTCTTCGTGTTTACGCGTGGAAGTGCTTCTATCCGCATCAGGTGTCGTGGAGAGAAAGGCAATTATATTAATCTGACAGCGATCTACTCAAATTTTACTGCCGTTAAACTTCACCTTAGACTATTACTTGTTCGGAATAGTGGTCACATAATACAAGCCGCGGGACCGCACACGAACTGTCACATCAAGTAATGCTCGGCGTCCGCTGGCAGACTAGACATCAAATGCAAAATTCTCAAGACGCAACCTGTCGGGTCCAAAGGTCAGACCGTGTAAGCATCAGAGTACACCCAAACCAATTTCCACGTAGCTTCTGATCTATCAATCCGCCCACACTATTTTAAGGTCGTGACGCAAATACGACGTTCGCTTTTCGTAACTGTCAGCTGAAGGGTGTTCAGGGTGTAGTATTACATAGTGTCGCGGGGCATTTTCTCGAACAGGCAGCCCTTGAGGGTCAAGATCTGTCACAGCGTTTCCTCGTTGCCAAGCATTCGCTTTGACTCCCACACCTTACATTTCTATCTGCTCACGTCAGGGGGTTTAAGCTGCTGTATCTATGATGAAGTGAAAAATACCAAGGACTCACGTGTGTTATCCCTCCTTCGCATCTACCTTGAAGCTTTGATATACTCACCCCCCCCCAATTCGGATTCCAGATGAGATGCCGGACGAATGATTGCCCGACAGGTTGATCTATCACGCACAGGAAACATTCGGGTGGGCTGGCAGATTCTGATTCGAGCCAGGGCAAACCGATGCATGCTGAACACCCAACATTGCCATGCCACTGATCCTTATTGTCTTACCCAGGTCTGATCCCGTTGCACAAGTCCTTGTTCCATAATCAGCATGATGTCACTGACTGGGGCAGTGTTTCCTTCCAAGCCTGGTTTGCAGGGTTTTGCACACGTGTGCTTGCGGCCGCAAGGTCATGTTACCTCAGAATTCATTTAGCAAGGGGTAATTACGACGTTCATCTAATGGGGCCTGATGAGGCCAGAGTCGCGGCGCTGTTACAAACACCCATTCCTGCAAATGTGAGTGATAAGTAGGACGTGCTTTTTTGTGTGTCGAGCTCAACTCTCCAGTTGCCTTCTTCAGGACTTCCCCACACATTGTGGTATGGTGATATCCTATTTTTATCATCTTGATGGGCGCTGCATCTTTCAGCACTAGCGTGTCGCTTCCATTTTCTAGGTCGGAAATACCCGTCCTTCCTGTATTAACATACTGTTGATCATGGATTTGATACGGCACGCCCAATGAGAAAGAGGGAAAATCTGCTAGATGTAAGCTTAGTCCTGCTTGGTTTGAGGGTGCGAGTCTTACGTTGATGATCATTCGATTATATGATTGACGGGTACAATACAAGGTAACCCAGCAATATATAGGTTCTATCATTCTCTAGGGCGCCTCGCTTGTCATGCTGCATAGATTTCTACTTTTTTTGCGTTTGTCATATTATTGGACGTCCGATCCTCCCTGGCTGGTTGTCAAGGGTTTTCCAAGATGTGTCGTGACACTTACCCTAGCAGATGACATGTCCGATGGTAGAAGCAGAGGCAAGTGATATCTGTGAGTTCCTAGTAACATGTTTGCGAACCTATCAATTGGTCTTGGACAGGGAGGCGAAGCGTTGCCAGAGTCCAGACAGTACTTTGAAATATTTCCAACGAAGGCGCATTGGAATCCTCGTAATCATCTCCCTTGATGGTAAGATGATTATCAGGCACCCACGATTCCAGTCCGCGCAGATGTCATTCAAACCGATCGCGATTGAATATTGAGTTATGCGTGCAGTATGTTGCACAGCAAATTTTTTTGTATAAATTTTAAGCGATCTCCCAAATATTCGATTTTCCCAGTCAACCGAGGGTGTCAGTCGATCTGGATGCTGGGCTGGGCCGCGGCTAATAGTTTACCCTCTTACTTAGATTCTTGTTCGCCGTACATGGTAGGCTCTGTAATAAGATCATCGCACGAGGAGGTCAAATAAAAGGCGTTCTACCTCCGTTCAAACTTTGAATATGTAAGTTGCCAATATCTCGCTCAAAGCTTGATCGTCCCATACACTTTGTTGATAACTTCCAATCATTGCACAACAATGTCGTCTTTAAACGATAAAATCGCTGCTGCAGTGCTCCCTTCTACGGATTTTACATCCAACGACTATCTCTCTCTAGCTACATCATCGACCCTTCGCACGGCGTTCTAACGTGCTCTTTCCACTGCCCCTCATACTCGGATCAGGTGGTTCTCGGTTGCTTGTACCAACGCCTGCTCATGTTGCCCTCGAAAGTCGATTGGAAAGATTCTTCGGTGCTGAGAAGGCGTTGTTATTCAACTCAGGTTTCGACGCAAACATTGCATTCTTCTCCGCCATTCCTCAGCCTGGCGACGTAATTCTATACGATGAGCATATCCACGCATCTGTGCATGATGGGATGGGTGCTTCACGGGCGGATTTCTTGAGCTCGTTAAATTTCAGTCGCTGCAAAAATTACTCCACGAGCGAGATGATCTGCGGGATTGGGGAGCAAGCGCATTCGTTGCGGTGAAAAGCCTATATAGCATGAACGGGACATTTGCGCCTTTACACGAAATCGTGCACTGTGTCGAAGAATTGCTGCCAAGGGGGAATGGATATGTGATAGTGGGCGGGGCGCATGCAATAGAGATATATGGCCCGTAGGGTCGAGTAGGCATTGCAGTGAATGTACAAAGGGCGAGGCCATCCTAACATCTGCAGGGTTCAGGGTGAGCCAGACTCCAAGCTGGTGGGTGTATAAAACCAAATTTGTAACGAAAAGCGAGAAATCAAGTTAATTATGTAAGTGTTATATGCCAGTGTCTAACCTTGTGTGCACACGTACAAGTAGTGTTCTCTGAGATATAACCAACTTAAGAGCCTGGACTAGCTGCGTTTATTTCGCAGTTTGTTTCGCCAGTTTGTTTCTGTATGTGGCGTGGCAAAGTGTTACAACCTGTGACTCATGTGTGACTCAATCAGCATCCAACCCCTTGCCAAGTTATGGCAAAATGGAAGAGTACAGCATCTACAAACACTGGTGGCACAAGCTCAGCTCACTGGACTGATCAAGAGACCACCTGACTTATTCAATATCTTGCACTTCATTGTGCCAAAGGTGGAGATGGTATCAACTTCAAACAGGCAACCTTTACTGCTGCAGCAGCTCATTTGTTGGAGCTGTTGGAAGGCATTCCAAAGGAGAATCACATTGCTGGGAACAAAAGGGACTGGCAATCTTGCAAGAACAAATGGATCATGGTGTGTACATTATTATTTTGTAAGTTGATTAATTGAAAGTTTGACTACTGCAGTGTAAAAAAAACATGCCACCATCACTGAAATCAAATCACAATCTGGATTTTCATGGGATGAGGAACTTGGTGCAAATATTGGCCCCACTGATGCTGCATGGTGGACTGCATTCGCAAATGCATGTCCTGATACAAAGCCCTTTCGCAACAAGGGCTGGAAGCATTTTGATGACATGGATGATCTCTTGCATGTGCAGATCATGCGTGTGTTACAGTACCCCTATTCTTTTTCTTACCATCACCATGGACACCTTATGGCTGTACTTCTAATGCTTCCTTTTCACTATGCTGTTTCCTCATGGTCTCTCTTATCTCTGACTCATACTTTGTTTTCCCATGAACCTTCCTTTCTTAGCACTTGCTACCCTTTGCCCAGCTTGGTCTGTGCATGATTCCTTTATGTATATAAACCCTAATTACTGCTTGTATTTTCTCTAACTTGAATCTACTTGGTTCTCTTTCATATTTGAACTCTAGCTCCTTGGGAAGGAGGCTAGCCACTTTCCATTTGAACTCTAGATCCTGTGGGAGTCTAGACAATCACTCCTGAGGGAGGCATTAACTTGATAAGGCTTAGTCCTTGATTGACCCTGACCCTTGATTCCTTTATTGGAACAACACTCCATCCGAGTTCGTAACAGCATGGCACCAACACTTTTCACACAGGCCAGGACACCTTCAAATCACAACAAGCTCCCAGTGATGAAGGTCTTGGTGTTGCTGTTGAGCATGGGCCAGCAGTATTGGAACCTGTGATAAGAGACTTGGGAGTTGAAGAAGAAGAAGAGAGCAGGATGGTTGTGGGAAGAGAGCAGGATGAAGATGAAGAAGACATCATTCCTTGGGAAGCAACTCCTCCTCCTCCTCCTCCTCCTCCTCCTTCGAAGCAAAAATTTACAACTGCATCTTTGACTCTGTCTCTTACTGGGTCTTGTTCTTCTAGACCACCATTGAAACACCATCATGTTGGCAGATCAGCCACTGTGCTCTATGCAATAAATGATTAATTTTCTGAGTTCACTGATGTCTTTCATGTAGCATCACAGTCAGAAAAATCCACTATCGCCTTATCCCCTCAGCACAAGCAGGCAGCAATACAATGTGCACAACTTCTAGAAACACATCTCAATGATGATAGCATGGCTGTGCTTATCAAAGCTTTTCAAATGGATGTCAGCACTGCTGATGCATACATGGTCATGTCTGATGATAGGCCAAGGAAGTCATTTGTTGACCACAAGATCAAATTTATTAACAAGCAGAGTCTCTAGATAGTATTGTATTTTTGCGCACTCATCCTGTCATGTCCTGATGAGCGTGACACACTCTATGATAATCTCTCCACATAGCATCTGCAATACAATCTCTGTTTTCTGTTGCCTTATGCCTTTCAGCACGGTCTGCTGGTCCTTCAGCAAGATCACCCCTTGACTTGCCTGGATCAGGATCAACAAGATCCTCAACAGTGAATTCTTCAATTTCCTTTGGATCAAAAATTCAGATGAAGTTATGGATGGCACAAAGTGTGGGGGGAATTCAGGCCTGTGTCAACATGCTATACTCTGGTGGATGTACAAGTATCACGAACTGTCTCTTGAGAACACTGAATATCTGCTCAATCACATTTTGAGCTTGAGCATGCTGAAGATTGTATATTTCTTTGGCGTTTTGTGGCCTGCCTTGCATGAGAAGAGAACATCAAAGTGAAGTATTGCTCACTGAACTGCAGCTCAACCCCACTCAGCCAAGTGGTACTGAACACTTTGGTACAGAATGAGAAGTGAATTGCAGATTCCAAATCCAGCATCTGCAAGGTAGTATCTTCCTTGTGGAATGTATAGGTTAGTGAGATGGGCATTATTGTAGAGAGTCAAGTCTGAGGTGGATCCATCCCAACCACTGAGAAGATACTGGAAGCAAAGATCAAATGAACAACATGCAAGACAGTTTTGGCTGGTGAAACCTTTCCAGTTTCATGCAAGCTGTCTTTCTTCTGCTGATGGACAACATGCAGTGTGTGTACCATCCATAGCTCCAAGTGCCCCTTCAAAGTGTGGAAAGAGTTTTGGATTCCCTGATATCTCCACTGGAATAGGTATGTCCTCCCATGGAAGAAATACAAATTTATTGTAGAAGGGTGCTGAAGACAAAGCAGGCAAGACTCTCTTGAAATATCTGATGTGGTATGTGAGACAATGTATATCTTGCAATAGCATGAATGTACTTCTGCATGGTTGTGTGGGAGTGCTGAAAATGTTCTGCAACATGATGGCTTGAAAGCCCTGTCACACATGTATAGAGAAATATAGCAACTTGCTCATCAAGCTGAATATATTTTGAATCACACAGCCTGCAAGTCCGAAGCTCATGTAGAAGTGCATGGAAGACGTGTTTTCTCATTCCAAGCTCGGTTTTGATCCAGTCAGGGTGTCCATTGATAAGTTCTTGCACCCATGTGTGCCCAGTAAGGACTGAGGTATGGTAGGGCTGCTTGTCCAGAAAAGGAGTCATATATGTGATTATAATGCCCATAATAAGTTGAGAAATCATTGTGGCTGCCATCTGCAGCATGTGGAAACGTTGAATATCATGCATTTCAGCCTTGGTGTGATGTCATAGTACATGTGTGATACATTGAGCTTGTCACAGTTGTTTGTACATATTGTTGCAAATAAAATAAACTGAAACAAACTGCAAAATAAACGCAGCTGGCCAGGCTCTAAGTTGGCCTTGAGATATCTACCTAGTTATCCACCATGATGTGGATGACTAGACTACTTCACAACATGCAAATTCTTGCAAAAGTGTGGAATGCCCTGCTTTTCTTGAGCCTCACAGCCTCCCTGTTTTGGCTCATTCAATCAATGTTGCACCACAACACATGCCCTTGCCATCCAAATCTGAAGCCCATTGTAAATGAGGCTATGGATAGCTTGATCATATCCTGTGACTCGCTTCTGTCCTGTTTACATCAGTGCTGCAGTGTGGATACCACATGCTATTATTGCCTCACTTATAATACATCAGGACTTTACTGCAGTGTTCCATGACCTCTAGCACACATCTTACTCTCAAGTGTTAGTTTGCATCTATCCATCAGCCATCATTATGGCCTGTCGTCGATGTGTCACCTTTGAGTCTTCAAGCTCATCAGAATCAAACTCTGATTCAGACTTTTCTTCAGCATCATCACATAAAACCTCTCCAGTAGAGAAATCTGCTTCCAGTACTGAACCCTTGAAAGGCAGAAATCATAAGTGTAAGTCATCAAGCAATGATAATGACAACAAGACAAAGAGTTCAGAATGTCCATGATCGCAAGTTGTTGTGTTGTATAGTACATGTATGGACTTAACCTCATGTTTTCAGGCAAAAAAAGGACAAGTAAGTACATTAAGCACTGATCATCTAAATGCCTAACAATGTGTGTATTGTTTAGCAAGGAGCCAAGCTACCTAGAGCACACCCAGGACCTGGGAGAGACACATCTTGGTGGAGTGGAACAAGTTGTCATTACCAGTATGTGATACTATCTCCCTTCAGCATGTATCAATGATTCTCCCCCAGCCATTTGTGCAACTAATCTCACACTTGGCCTCTGAAAGATCCCTGCTGGCTTCCATGTAGCAGTAAAGGCTGATGGTGCTGAATTCCAGACAAGCAACAAACCTGCACACATAGATCAGGCTGTCATCAAATGGAACAAGCCCATACTTCTGTAAGTTGTCCTTAATCCCATCCTTCCAGCAGGTATTAAGAAAAGTCTAGGCTGTGCAAGCCATCTTCTATAGTTTGGATTAGCATGTATGCCTCATTTGAACTGGGTCCCATGCTCTGTCATGGAGAAATCCTCTGCACATTCCAGATCTCCATCCAAGAATTACTGGCTCACAGTGACAATTTACATTGTCAGTAACATCTTTTGCAAATAACATCTGATGGATGTTAATGAGTATCACAGCCATAATCTTTCAGCCCAAGCAGGGTGAAGTTGTATCCTCATGTACTTCACTGTTCATGACACTGGAGCAGCAACTTTCTGATGAACACAACACCACAGTTCTTTGCCCCCTGACTACTGTGAGTGATCAATGCTGTCTAGCATTCTGATCCTGAGAGCTTGTAACATGTAGCTTACATCCTGTGATATGGATGTGATAGCACTAAAGACAGATGCCAGTCATTGTCTTCTTGCGCAATAGTGCAGGATGCAGAATAGTAGGGATCTCAACCAATCTATAAAGCACTTTGAACACACTATGGATCTCTGCCTCATGGACTATCCCTACTGCCCTGCAGTGCTGTTCAATCTAGGCATTGCAAAGTTTGTTAGTTGCCAAGCTGACAGAAGATACCTCAACCTCAACTTCTCTATCAATCTGTTTCAAGATGCCCTTAACTTGTGTCCCACTGATCATCCAGACCAAACTGTCACCCAGCTCCATCTTGCCATTGCTCTGCTCTTTCACTTCACAAAATGGGGATTTCAAATGGATGCCAATGCAGCTGAAGAGTTACTGAGTGAAGTCCTCAAAGTCTGCCATGCCAACAACCACATTTATAGAGCAGCTTTGATTGCAACCAAAACATCTGCTGCAAGCATTGATGCAAATGATCTTGGGCAGGAGTGGCCTGCTGCATCTATTCTTCTGTTATCGCTGAATCAACTTGTTGATCGAGTAGAGTGGTGTTTACAGAGAGATGAACCTCATGCCTTAGATGAAGTGATATCCCTTCATTATGATGCACTGGGATACTACAACACTGGGCATGCTTACCAAGGGGGGTTACTAGGTAATCTGGGTGTGATGCTGCAAATTCACTTCAAATGTTGAGGCAATGGTGGAGACTTGGATCAGGCCATCACACTTCACAGAGAAGCACTGGCTTTGTGCCCAGTCAGTCACATGGATCAGTCATTAACATTAAATCATCTTGTGAATCAACTTGCCTCCCACTTTGACTGCCAAGGCAATGGCGAAGACTTGGATCAGGCTGTCACACTTCACAGGGAAGCACTGACTTTGCAACCAGTCAGTCACACAGGTTGGTCCAAGTCATTAAATAACCTTGTGAATCAACTCACCTCCTGCTTTGAACACTGAGGCAATGACAAAGACTTGAATCAGACTATTGCACTTCACAGGGAAGTGCTGGCTTTTCAACCGGTTGGTCACACAGATCAGTCATCATCATTGAATAAGCTTGCTGCTCAACTCTCCTCCCACTTTAACCACTGAGGCAATGGTGAAGACTTAGACCAGGCTATCACACTTCAGAGGGAAGCACTGGCTTTGTGCCCACTTGGTCACACAGATCAGTCCATGACATTAAATAATCTTGCAGTTGAACTCTCCATCTGCTTTGACCACCGAGGCAATGATGAAGACTTGGATCAGGCTATTGCACTTCATAGGGAAGCGCTGGCTTTATGCCTTGTCAGTTACATAAATTGGTCCAGGTCACTAAATAACCTGGCAGTTGAACTCTCCACCTGCTTTGGCCACTGAGGTAACAATGAAGACTTGGATCAGGCTATTGCACTTCACAGGGAAGCGCTGGCTTTGTGCCCACTCAGTCACACAGATCGGTCCATGTCATTAAATAGCCTTGCGAATCAACTATCCACCTGCTTTGATCACCAAGGCAATGATGAAGACTTGGATCAGGCTATTGCACTTCACAGAGAAGCGCTGACTTTGCATCCAGTCAGTCACACAGATCGGTCCGGGTCATTACATAACCTTGCAAATCAACTCACCTCCTGCTTCATCACTGAAATTCAAATTTTGCTGTCAAGTCTTATATTCACCTTATCATTAAGTAACCTTGTGAATCAACTCTCTATCCACTTTGGCCACTGAGGCAATAGAGAAGACCTCCGCAAGTCATGAGACAACCTATGCCATGCATTGACTCTGTTGACGCAACATAATCCTCATCAATTAGTAGTCCATATGTTGCTAGCTAAGGTCTATCTGTCATTCCATCATTCGGTGCTTGACGACACCGGCGCAGGCGAAGATAATGACAGCCTGAATGCTGCCATGCACCATCTTAAGGCAGCAGCAAATGTTGTTTCTGGAGGCCCGCTATCTCGCCTGCGAGCAAGTCTACACTGGGTTACTGATGCCCATCAACATTCACATGCCACTGAGCTGGAGGCTTATGCAACTTCAATGCAACTTCTGGACGCTTACATGTCCACAACAGCTTCAGTATCGTCTCGTCACAATATTATGAAGGACTTCCCGAGCACACTTGTCGTGGAAGCTGCATCGTGTGCTATTCGTAGCGGTGACGTGTATCACGCCGTTGAGTTGTTGGAACAAGGCAGGACTATCATCTGGACCCAGATGACACGACTTCGCACGCCTCTTGACAGCCTCCAGAATCGCAGCGATCACACAGCGGCACTGATGAAGAAATTCAGAAATCTCAGCTCCCTCCTCGATAAACCTCCTGCAAACTATCCAGAAGCAGCCCCAAGAGTCTATGTAGAAGCAGAAGAAACACGGTACAGATGTTTAGTGAAGGACTGGAATAGAACTGTAGAAGAGATCTGGAAGATCGAGAGCTTGTCTTGCTTCCTCCTTCCCCCCTTATTCTCCGATCTTCAAGATGCAGCTCGTGATGGACCTATCATCGTGCTCATTGCAAGCAAGTCGTCTTGCCATGCCATTATCATCCCGTACAACCAACCTCCGACCAGCATTCAACTCCCTACCAATTTTGGGAAACTCGTCAGATTGGTCCTCACACTCCAGGGGGCAATTAAAAAAGATGCCAGTCCTAAAAAGAATCAGACAGCGCTGATAAAAGCTTTGAGGGAGTTGTGGCACGACGTCGTCCGCCCGGTGGTCGAGAATCTGGGCGGATTTACACGACGAGGTTCCCAAATATGGTGGTGCCCGACATCTCTCTTCAGTTTCTTGCCATTGCACGCTGCTGGTGAGTATAGGGCAAATGGGGAGTCGCTTTCGCAGCAGTATATCTCTTCGTACACGCCATCACTTACTGCGTTGACGAGGGCTCGCAGAAGTCATGATAGGTCGCTGTCGGTGTCCTTCGCTGCCATTGGCCAGAATCGCCCCGCCGGCGCTTCATTCACTTTGGGTGGTGTGGAGCCCGAGCTGGATATGGTGCTGAGTCTTTTGCCCCCTCCCCCGACTGTTTTCTCCACCAAGGTAACCAGTGTTGATGCCACGAAATCGAGAGCACTGTGCGCGTTGCGAGATAATACTTGGCTTCATTTCGCATGTCACGGGGCACAGAAATTTCCCGAACCCTTCAAGTCGGCCTTTCTGATGCGCGACCACCCGCTTTCACTCCTCGATATTACCCAAATGGATCTCTCTCAGCATCAATTTGCATTTATTTCTGCCTGTGAAACCGCAGTCGGTGACCCTACAACGCCTGACGAAGTGATTCACCTGGCGGCTGGCCTGCAATTCGCCGGGGTAAAGAGTGTCGTTGGGACATTGTGGAAGGTCAACGATAGTACCATGCAGCGCTTAGTCGAGGCATTCTACAAAAACTTGTGCGGAGATAGCACAATGAATCCCAAACGAGCTGCCCGAGCGCTGCACCGAGCAGTCCAGTCGTTGGCTTGCGACAAGGACATGCCCTTGGACCAGCGCATAGTGTTCATGCATATTGGCGTGTGATCGATTTAGCGCGCACTCCCAGCTTGTTGATTAATGCGTTGTTCTGACGACTTCGCGTGTAGCATCCAGCCGTGCAGCCTGTTGCCAAGAACTTCGATATTCCAAACTTTGAGACTGTATACCTCCACAATATGTACACCCAATTTAAGTCCTTGTTTATTGTCCGTTGGGGCCTTGTGCTATGACGGACACTACCTACTGTATCGTAGTTGTTTCATGTGTCTGATCTATGCAGCCGCGGCTGTTCTGAGCTGCATGCCGATGCAGTAAGTGATAAGTAAACGATCTCCCAAATATTTGATTTCCCCAGGATGTCAGTCAATCTATAGCGCTGGGCTGCAGCTAATAGTTTACCCTCTTACTTAGATTCTTGTTCCCCGTACATAATAGGCTCTGTTTTATCAATAAGATCATCGTACGAGGGGGTCAAATAAAAGGCGTTCTACCTCCGTTCAAAACTTTGAATATGTAAGTTGCCAAATTGTATCTCACTCAATTGAAGCTTAATCTCCCCATGCACTTTGTTCATAAATTCCAATCATTGTACAATAATGTCGTCTTTAAACGATAAACTCGCTGCTGCCCTTTTATCTCGAGAAAAGCGGCATATTCGCCGACGTCTCCCTGTCTCAGTCTCTCCAGTGCTCCCTTCTGCGGATTTTACATCCAACGACTATCTCTCTCTAGCTACATCATCGACCCTTCGCACGGCATTCCAACGTGCTCTTTCCACTGCCCCTCAAATACTCGGATCAGGTGGTTCTCGATTGCTTGTACCAACACCTGCTCATGTTGCCCTCGAAAGTCGACTGGAAAGATTCTTCGGTGCTGAGAAGGCGTTGTTATTCAACTCAGGTTTCGACGCAAACGTTGCATTCTTCTCCGCCATTCCTCAGCCTGGCGACGTAATTCTATACGACGAGCATATCCACGCATCTGTGCATGATGGGATGGGTGCTTCGCGGGTAGATTCCTCCAGTCTCATTAAATTTTCACACAATTCAGTCACTGCGCTCAAGCGATCGCTGCGAAAATTACTCCATGAGCGAGATGATCTGCGGGATGGGAGAGCAAGCGCATTCGTTGCGGTGGAAAGCCTATATAGCATGGACGGGACATTCGCTCCCTTACACGAAATCGTGCAGTGTGTCGAAGAGATGCTGCCAAAGAGGAATGGATATGTGATAGTAGACGAGGCGCATGCAACAGGGATATATGGCCCGCAGGGTCGAGGGATGGTTGCTGCGCTAGGACTTGAGGGACGCGTCTTGGCGCGCTTGCATACATTCGGGAAGGCGCTTGCGGGATCAGGAGGTGCGAGTTTTTGTCGCTTAATTGATGAACGAAATCCTGAGCATCGATGTAGCTGCGATACTAACCACAGAACTCATACGGGATTACCTCTTGAATTATGCTCGTCCATTAATATACACCACGACGCTCACGTATGCAAATGTCATCGCCGTCGAGTGTGCCTTCGATATGCTGGAGAATGGGAGTGCCGAAGTGGTAAGCCCTGTCTCAAATGTTTGTAAACCTGTTATTAACGTGGGCCCAGCTCGCGCTGCATCTCCTAGACCTATCAAGGTACTTCCTGGAGCTTCTAAGACCTCACCTACAATCAGCTCCACCCGAACTGCTCTGCTTGCCTGGCCATCTACGTGTGGATGATCATAAGGATTCCATAAATTCTCCCTCTGACACATCTTTTCCTCCTCCGACACCTATCATCCCTCTCCTCACGCCTCATCCACATTCCCTTGCTGCACACCTTGCCTCCCTTCCCCAACCACTGTTTACAAAAGCAATCACATGGCCCACAGTTCCTGTGGGAACATCCCGAGTAAGAGTATGTTTGCACGCAGGGCACACTCGTGACGATGTAAAAAAACTGGTAGACGGTATTGTCGACTGGGTACAGACATGGCTCGCAAGAGAAAGAGAAGTAGCAAGACAGTGGCTGGATGTAGCCGAAGTGGAGGGTGTAGGAGTGTGGATGGAGTCGAAGTTGTAAGACATTCATTTTGGAGGTATAATTTAACCTTGGTCGACTAGAAATAGTAGCTTTACACACCACATCAAAATTCCTGTTCTCCTGTCTCGCTTCACTTGTTATCCTACGTTGCTCCTACGCAGCCTCCTTCTGAGCCAGGACCGCAGAAATGATTGCGACTATCATGCCAACTCCTGATGCTAGCCCAGTTTCGTGCAGCAAAGGGGGGACGGGGGAGCAATATCGAAATACGCAAAGCGCACCACCACAATGGAGAGAGCTGAAGAGCTCCTCGGAGTCACAAGGGTTATGATACCTTCAGACTAATTCAGTCCTGCAAAGCCTCAATCTCACGAGTACTTCGCGCGAGATAGTCATCATATGAGTCATGATGGAGTGCTGCATATCAAGATAAAAATACAGAAATTGAGCAAGCCTGCCCACATCTGCATCCACCATGCTTACCGGCATTTTTGAGTTTAGTGCGAAACCGCGCAATAACTTCTCGGTTGTGTGCGATTGCCGAGAGTTGCGCATGTTTGATGGTACCTACATGGTGTTTGCAATGTCGATATTTTTGTTTAAAGGACGGTAGAGACTCATAGAAATACAAGCCTACCTGAGACATGAATAACACGCGGGATGATCCTGACATCGTGGATGCTAGTGAGAAGCGTGACCGCACCCCATGCAATTCGATGATGATCTCGTGCGACACGAATAATACAAAGGTTGGTGGTCGGTGAAAAATACTTGACTGCAGCTATGTGAGATGGAAAGCTGAAGTATGATGAAAGATATACGCACCGGTCAACGACATCCCCACTGCTCCCCATCCAGTGTCGCCAAAGTTTGTCACGACACTATCACGGAGAGCGTTGTAGATCAACCTCCCGTCCAGAGACCGCGTACTTAGAGGCTCATTTCCAGTGGAGACATCCGCAGTAGACGTGTCAACAAATTCGACAAGGAGCCAGCGATTCTTGTTTGATCACATGGGTGAGCATGTTACAAACCGTTGAAAACGAGTTTTACCTTGAACCGAACCATGTCGTGCACTGAAGTGCAAGTATTCCACAGTCAATATTTGATGAAGACAGGTCTTGAAGGAAGTGGGGACTGACAGACTGGAAGTTCCAGAGTGTTAGATCATATCACAGTCTGGATGTACTCCGTCTCCAAGTCCAGCTCGACTCGAGAGACCAAAATAGAGTACACGTGACACATCACGTGCAACGTGAACTGTCGTGTGTTTTGCGACCTCTAAAGGTCCTCGCAAACGTGGAGGCTCATCATTGACGAAAATGCGCAGTGCGCACATGCGGAAACTCTTGAATAAAACACGCAAGCACTCAATTGACGAAATGTGCAAATATAACGTTACAACTTGTGAAGCTGAACGAGCAAAGGTGGGCTGTTCTCGGCAAACCTGATTTTCCCTTATCAACAGTCATTGCCCTTGCAGCGGCTTGCGCAAGGTCAGGCGGAAATTGAAGTAGAAATTCGGGAGCGACAAGAACATGCTGACATTTTTTGCTATCCTCATAGTTACATGTAGCTTCCCATCAATCTTCCATCAATCTTCCATGTTGCTTGCTTTGCTACTCCCTCGTTCGCCTAGGAGTTTGCAGTCCTCGCCGAAGCCCTAGCGCCCATAATTAATATTAACGTGAGCCAATATCTGATGACGACATGTACAAAACATGAACTTCACTTCCCGAGGTTGCGCGATACCATCAAGTCGAAACGTTACTCAAGGAACTATCAGACCTGTCGATTAGATGTTGATGTCTCATTGGATTCTTGATCATGCATGATAAGAAATTCATAATCCAATTAATACTAAGCTCTTCCAAGTACTGGCGGCCGTCCTATCAGTATGAGTATGGAGCATCGACCTAGCAAATAAGATGGACTCATGGGGCTGTGGCACTTATTGACTTTAGACGAATATTTCAACAAATCTAGCTGGGTTCAAACCCACGAGCCCGGCTCAAGGTCCAGGTGATGGGAATATGACATTTATCAACTTCTATCGATCTTCCACTGTTATAAGATGAGAATACAGACTTTCAATGATTGGCTCTAGGATCACAAAGATTAGCACTACTCGGAAAGGCACAATCAAGTAGGTGAGTTCAAATCGAGTTAAACTCGACTTGCTTCGAAAATGACCAAATTTGTTTCAACTCGAACCTACTGAGCTAAATTGAGTTGTAATTTCTTGGACTTACGAGTTAGAATCGAGTTGATGTAGTTCACTTCCATACATCGTAATCCCCTCTACAAGTTCTGAAGTTCATCTACAAGCAAGATTGCCTCGGTTTTACAGCGGACCTGGTGGCTAACGAGCAAGACTACACAATATGTGGACCTGTAATCCCAAGAGCAGTTGGTGAGCTGATGGTTACTGGGAATCTTTGAGAGCTTGATCAGTTGCTCACGAATGCAAGGGAAATTGATTGTAATTAGTTCTGTCTGCTTTTTGTGTACAGTCACAAACAGGCACTTGAGCCAGCAAAATTTTGTTGGTCTCCTGTTGCACAACAAAGAGGTATCATTCAGATCCGTCTGGTACAAAATTTTAGGGTGTGTTCATAAATGTATAAAATAAATTGTTGAGTCCATCGATTGATGTATGAATATGCTGTGAATGCATCAGTGTTTTCGGTCTTTATCACTAGTCCATGGTCACTTGAGCCAGCACCAAAAGAAGTAAGTCAGAAGTGATTAGCGTTATCTTTACAATTGGTAATGTTAATGACCAACTATTCACTCCCACCATCGGACTCTTCATTGTCATTCTCATCAGTGTCTTCCTCATCACTGCCAAGCTGCTTTTTCTTGGTCTGAGAATATGGGCGATACATCTTCTGGAGGAGAATGGGTGAGTGGCACATTGGACACCTTTTCCAGTCTCAGCAGCAAATTGAAGGGTCCAAACCATGTACAGCTTATCATGTGTCATTGATAAACCACTAAGATATGATAGTGTACATTTTGCAACCTTCCACCAGCATCACACTGGCAGATGATTATATGCAGTATTCATACTTTCTCTTTGATGAAGTTGTTGGCAGGGGTTGTGTCTATTGATTTCACAAACTTGGGGGATGAGAATAATTCAACATGGTCTTGTAGCGCCAAAATAGTGAAATTTCTGCCACATTACAACACACAACACAAGATCATAAAACATATTTACTTGCAAATAATCGTTGTTGGTGGTACAAGCGTCACTGGCTTCTCATTGGCTGGACTATCGGTCCGTATCACTCCCGAACTCGTTACCAATTCGCGAGTCAAGCGAGGCACAATTCTTACAACTCGTAAGTGCCGAGTTGTGTCGAGTTACTGCAATTTCCCACCTCGATTCGGTTCGATTCGCCTCGGCGGCAACACTAAATACAGGGTCTATATAGGTCTATGACCCCTTAGTAGGGATTATCAGGGGTTCTACTGCTGCCGATCAGAATCACTGACGTGACTTTGCTGTCATCTAACATGTACAGCGTGCTCCACATTGTTGTATCCAATAACCTCTATGTAATCAAGAATAGACATTGCTTGCAACAATGGTTTCGCTACTCATGATGTCAGGAGATATGACCGATGCCATGGTGCGAACATGCACAGAATAGGTATGCGCGAGGAGGTCTGAGGGCGGTGAACTTCTTAAGAATGACACTTACCGAGCGGTGATTGAGACATTGAGGTCTTTGCCACTCATGTAATTGATGTGTGCAAGGACTTATGTCTCCTGGGGGACACCCTGTTGGGAGCTGAAGCTTGAAGCTTTGAAGCGATGATTACCTTGTCAATTTTCGACCAACCGGCAACTTTCGGCAGCTGAGCTGGTCATACCACGTGATCATATTGTTTACATGGTGCGGGAAGATTCATAACGTTGCAGATTAATTCTAAGAGAAACCTTCGGACGTGGACAGGTGGAAGTAGTTGGGAAGCTATGGATGTGGATATGCATCTGGCTTTTGAGGTGGGTGAGTTGGTTCAGGCTTCCAGGTGAATTTGTCAGGAAAAAGTGATAATAGTGCATGTTCAATACTAGTAGACGTGCCACTGGCAGTGGCATAATGTTCCACAGCGAACGGAGCTCCAGGTATCTTGTTCTTCGAAGCACCACACTTGGATTCATCAGTCAAGACTCTATGTACAGTCCGTATTATTCTTCTAACCTCCAGCTCATGGCATCCCCGTCGTGTCTACAACTTGAAACAATTTCGCCATCTGTACCTCTATTCTACACTTATTGCACAGTTGATTTAAGCTCGACACGTAACTCGCCGAATCTGTATTCGCTATTGCAGATATCCCTCTTGCCTGTCAAAAAGAAGTCACTGTGGGATTGTAACAGGTGAGCCAGTGCTCAATTTTTGTTGGCTCACTATCTTCATATCTTCATATGTCAAGGGCAACGGAAATGAAAGGGAAGATCAAGCGATGCGGAAGATGCAGTAAGGGTCTCAGCAACCGAGGAACTTTGTGTGGTAGGTCAAAATGATCGTTGCCTATTTCAAGTTACAAATATCAGAACAACTTGCACCATTTAGGCACTACTAGTCTTATCCTGTGCAATTCCTCGGAAACTTACCTATCTCGATAATCCATTCTGGTACTGTGCTCTCCTTGATGCGGGCGGGATCCCAGGAGAAGGGCCACCTTCGTAACGAATGCGGATTCTTGAGTTTCTGGGGTTGGTGAGGACGAACACAACATTTTTGCAAATAGCTGTAATATTAATGATGATATACAACCCATCCAGACACTATGATATATAATTCTATGGAATTCACTAGTTTCCGAACTTCTTCAGATTATCGAGGTGCTTTATGGTCACCAATTTCATTAAGACGAATTGAACTACTGGGATGTGAGTCGCGCTGGAAGCAACTCATTTCGAATTGTGCAGAGCTGAGCTGGTAAAAGCTCACTTACAGCTTGCTTATGAGGCTCCTCACGAGTTCCATTGCTCTGTGACGGATTCTGACCGACAGAACTGACAGCAGTGCCCGACATGTCACAGGTGAACGGCAAATAGACCCTGTAACCGCTGAATACTGTCTATAGTCCTGAAAGGCGCCGCCAAAATAGAAACGACTGTCTTCCTTCACCCAAGGTTGGCCTTGAGGAAGACTCTAGCTATGCTACCCGGCTCTGAACGAAGACAAAGCGGTTGGTCTACCTGTTTGATTGGCAAACTTGCCATATGGATCACGAACCATTCAAGTCATGCGTATCAAGAAGCAGCACTGACCCTGGAACGGTGAACTGGACCCTGGATATCTGACAAGTCTTCTTTCTCGTATTGCATTGGTCTGCCTAATAGAAATCGCTTGTGCCGAATAGTGCTTGAAAATATCTTCCATGACACAAATCCAAGCGGGACAGACATCCACTGACGGTAAAAATCACTATAAAGACTGACGATCTTGTACCCATAGGTTCCTCATCTTGACGTTCACAATATGGATCCGACAACCCCTATTATGCTTCCCACCGTCGCCCACAACACCGCTCCTGACTCCGAGCCCTCACAATTCATTTTACCTGACCTCATCAATGATTGTCACTATCCCTTGCGAAAGAACCCTCACTGTTATGCGGTGTCCTGCGCATCTGATCAATGGCTTATTGACGTGGCGCGACTCGCAGAACATGAGCTCAGAGGGTATATCGAAATGGACGCGGGCAGATTCGCTGCCTTTCTCTATCCTGATGCAGATGCCTTCCATCTCCAAGTCTGCTGTGACTTCATCAACTGGATATTCATTATAGACGACTGGATGGAGGGACGGTGTCGTCGATCCACGGGAAGCACGCGAATCCTGTACTTTCTGCGTTACGCGATCCCATCAATTTTGATACTGGAACAGCTTGGTGCAAAGATGTGTAAATCGTACGGTTATTTGTTTACATCACATACTGTTTCTTAAAGTCAGTTGACTCGTTATGCGGTTAGGTTTTTCAGCCGTTTTAGGGAGACTGCTAGCCTTGGCTGCACAGAGTGGTTTATTCATGGAAGCGAATTGTTCTTCGCAGGTGCAGCTAAGCAGGCGGGCGACCTGTGCCAAGGGACAGATGTATGATCTGCAATCTTACATCGCCCTGAGGCGAGAAGTAGTCAGGGATAAAGCCCTGCTTTGCCCTCATCGAATTCGTAGCTGGAATTGATCTTCCTGATGAAGTTATGTCGCATCCAGTTGTTAAGGCCTTGGAGGACGCAACCAACGATCATGTTGCTTGCAATGATGTAATCCTGTTTTATCATTGAACACGGGGGCGCCGCTGACGACTGCAGACAGGATATTTTATCATACAACAAGGAGCAATCTCGCGGTGACGAACACTGGGAAAACATAGTTGCTGTGCTCATGCATGATCGAGGACTAGACCTGCACAGCGCCATGGACCACGCTGGTCAGATGTGCAAAGATGCCATCCAGCACTTCGAATTCAACTGTACCATCCTCCCTTCGTGGGGAGAAGATGTTGACAGGCAGGTGGCTATCTACATCGAAGGGCTGCAGAACTGGATGATTGGCTCACTTCACTGGCATTTTGTTTCCGCCCGCTATTTTGGCAAGGATAGACATGCTGTCAAGTTGGACCGAATCGTCAAGCTGCTCCCCAAAAAGCACTTGTAGAGCCTAACACCTAGTGCATGGCTTCTGGAGGTGAGATCGGCTTTACTTGTTTCACGCATTGCGCAATTCTTACGACTAGTTTAGTGGAACGTTAGTACATGATTTACGTCTCATATGGACTTCACAAGTTTTGCTTTGGTTGCATAATACGTGACATCCCGCCTTCCTTGCTTTGTCCTTCTTGATTTCAATACCTCGTCCAGCTTCTTGCGTGTGACACTTTCCGCCCGTCTTTTGTATCACCACCGTATGTCCATAGAAGAGTCTCGTCTCCTTGTATGAATCAAAGCTGTGCCACAGGCAGGACCGATTTGTGTTATTTAAATTTTCAGATCAACCAGTTGATGATCAACATTTTCATTGACCATGAAAGACATAAGGTAATGGAGGTTAGAGTTGGAATAAGGTTTAGCCTGCTGTTTAGGAAGACGGGTGACGAGAATTCAGCGTCTAAGACTGGCCCCAACAACCAGCCAAATCTTTGAATCTCTGCAGAAGGGGTCCTATGATATGATGCTCATGATCAACTTAGATTTTCGGTTGCACCTTTGCGAACCATAAAAGTTCATTCAGAACGTCCCCGCAGGTCGTGAAGCATCGCGCCAGTGATCAGCTGGTGTGCACGCCACCGAGGAGAACAGTTGCTCCCTGGAGGCACTATACAGCACTCTGGCCTCCGACGAAGCAATCGTGATTTCAAAGCTTCCATCATTCCAATCCGCTAACGAAGAGGGCGATATAACTCACTACGAAGATAAAAAGGATGACAATACAAAGACTGATGAAGAAGAATCAACTCGCCAAAGACCGACGAAGGCAACCCAAGTCACTTTGAGGACGAAAAGAAAATGACCCAAAGATTGATGAAGATCAGGGCGATACAAATTACTACGAAAGCAAAAAGGACGACGACAGCAAGACCAACGAACATGAGGCCATCACCAGTGACCATCATGGAGATACAGAGGACGAAGATGAGGGCTATACAAGCCATGAGGACGAAAACGACACCTTGGTGTCTGGAGACGCCGATAATGAATTTGAAGTCGAGCACAATGCAGAGGAGGTGGTGGTCACGGTGGTCATCTCCGTTTGTTCAAACGATTCCGTCAGCTTTCAAGCTCGACCTACACAAGCGCAAATGGACATGATGACAACGTTGCTTGGAAAACTACAGTGTGGGTGAGCTATAGGGACATTTAAATGTACTTTGGTTGTAGGTCAATATGCAGGAATATTACTTACAAGCTCCCATTTCCGAGCTGCATTTCGTCACCCCGCTTCCTTATAAAAGTACCTTCGCATTGTCAAATCACCCTGAGACAAAGGATGTCCCCTGTAGATATCGTGCGGCAGGCTACTTGATACTTGGACTTGTGTGTCTGCTTCAATCAGAAGTGTAATGGTGAATTCAAGGTTGTTTGTCATCCATGTACCTAGAACTGGATTGGGATGATTGATCTTGATATGAGCACTACGTGTATTGTAGGTCTTGACGTCTATAGCGTTGGACGCAGCATCGATATGCACGGACGACGTACGAAGGATAACGTTTCGGTGGACAATCGAGTTGGCTTCGAACAAGGTCGTAAAACGAGACAATTTCTCTGAGAATATTCGAGCACTCCATAAAAGAGATGGTATGCGGCTGCGAATGAGTTGGTATCTCAATCAACCTTTGAGCACCAAGTTCGATTATGTGCTGTAGCTAGGTAGAAGACCCGACTGTGCTGTACATTATCGCTTGGCACAACTATGATGAAGTAGATCAGCGCATTAGGCGCATGGCTTGAATATTAGCTAGATAACTCACCAATGCGCAGCGGATAATTTCATTGAAGAGAGTGCGAACCATTGAACGATAGGTTACGGTTCGAATTGCCGATTTGCCGCGACTTATTTGGAAGTCCGATCGATGTTTTCCCTGAATATGCCCTCGTTATGGTGCAGATTATCTATAAGCTTTTAGCAGAGAAACTTGCAGCAGCCGTCCTTATTCTACTACGACCCAAGTACTCATGTGTGAGGATATCCCCTCTCCCTAGAAATCGGCATGTTCTACGACTCCACCTCCCTACGAACCCTTCTACAGCATTATCCTCTCTCTGTGTCACACGTTCTGCTGCACTCGACATATTTTTAGACTACCGCCTGCCACTCCAGGGACTTCAAAGCTGGTACATTCCTACTAGTCAAGAATACTCTATACTGCAATCTATCATCCAATCCATCTCCCGACTCCCCACTTTCCGCACTCTCGAGTTCAAAAGAGTATTTTATTTCGCCTCCGACCTCAAGTTCTTACCTCTCCTCAATCCCGTGTAGGTCCACCTGTCAAATCTAACAATCGATAAATGCCAGCAACACGTTGTAATGCGCTTGCTCACACTAGCTCGCAACCTCTCTTCATTACAAATCGGCAAAATCTTCAAGTATTGGGACTCTCACCTAGAATTACTTGCCCACACCACTATCCAATCGTTGTCCATCGCAGCTAACCCAAGTAGCAAATTTGATCCAGTGGCTCCCGTTCTTAATGCACTCACTCTCTCTAACTCTTACGTCTGCTTAACGTTGGCATGAGATCCTGGGCTGATGAAGGGTTGGAAGGTGCTG
Source organism: Suillus subaureus (assembly GCF_016647635.1). NCBI lineage: Eukaryota > Fungi > Basidiomycota > Agaricomycetes > Boletales > Suillaceae > Suillus > Suillus subaureus. The sequence goes on from NW_024538563.1 coordinate 251,512, forward strand.
GGAGTGGTACGGTCGGATAGGCTATTGGACTCGCATAATCAAGAAGGAAGGACTGTCTTTCTTCTATATGACTAGGAGAAACTAACCCATACTCGTTACGTATTGCGTTTGCCGTGAAAGGATATTTTCCCGTTATCCATGATCCGTTCCATGCAAAGTAATGGTCGACCCCACACACGGAACATCCAGGCTTCCGCCTTGATTTCCTTCCAAATACAAGTCAGGATTTCTTAGTCTACCTTGAGCGTTGGTGAGTATACATGCCACATCGAACACTGCATGTCAGAAAAAATCCGTAAAATTGCATATACAACATACTCGTCAGATATAAACGACCAGTCGCGACATAACATATATGAACTCCACACCAAAATTCGAACGAAAACATTGACAAGAGGATGTCGATAACAAGATGGACGTGGATGTGGCTTAAGGCAGCGTTAGCGACGCGGGCTATGCGTAAATGACGACTGGTTGTGGCGACAGATGTGCAAATGACGATCGTATTGTGCATATATGCAAGTGGGTGTATGGGTATAAGGATGTCGGTAAATGGATATGCATGTATAAAAGTGCATGTGGGCGGGGTTTGCCACCATGTGGAAGACGTACAACAACGAGGTGACACTGTACAACGAGGTACAAAGCCCGTGTAGGAATAATCAATCAATCCGATACAGCGGTTGAGATGAGACAGGCCTAACGCGCCCGGTCCTGCGACGGCTAGTCATCCGCACGTGTACGGCGTACGAGCTCGAAGCTTCTGACAAGCTTCAAACGAGCACACAGGCTCGCAGGTATAACCAAAGATCCTGTAATCCTGATACAGATCAGGAGAAATTTATCGCTACATTTATGTTGCGTTTAAGTCATGGTGGGTTTGGGGGCAGGCATGACGTGGTGGTGACGCGGTGCAGGGTGCGGTCGTGTGTGATAGGGTAACGAGGTGCACACGACGACTCGGAGGTGTGGTGATGGGGTGAATGAATAAGATGAAGAGGTGAGTGCAAGTACAACAAAGGAAACAGAAGAGGCGAGCTGTGTGAGAGCTCCAATCCAGCGAACAACGACCAGCGTAATTCACCCAAGCGCAAACCTCAGCGTACTATCCGCTTCCCCAACGGAAATAGGTTGCGAGGCCCATTCCTTGCCTACCCACACCCATATCCATGTCCATGCCTGAGCCTCCGATGCCATGATTCTGTGCCCCGATCCCGACCCCGACCTGCGCCCCTATCATACCCTGTGTCCCTCCTAAAATATTCATACTCTGCGGTACACCATCACTACACATGCCCTCACTGCCCCTGCGCACCTTGCGCTCTAAGCTCATACCACCCCGTGCCCCCGTCCCGTCGCCATCAAGCATCGTGAATAAGAAACTTGTCCATTCGCCCGGTACACAGAGAGAGAAGACTGCGTGTGTATGGGTAGGTCTTCGTGGGGGTTAGGATGCGGATGCTGATCTTCGTGTTGTCGGGGTGCGTGTTGGGGTTGGTGCTCTCTCCGCCTTTCCCATACACCTGCACACACCCTCATCTCCCCTGCTCGCTCAACCGTCTCCTATCAGGAGGAGCGTCACACCCCATGAATGCGCGGGGATGCAGAGGATGGTAACGTGGAAGGAAGAGACGGGTGGAGTGCATGAGAAGGCGGGCGGGTGCATTTGCGGCGGTGTTGAGGATGGCGTTTGGGATGAGTGTATCGGTGGTGTTTTGAGAGTGGGCGTTGGACGTGTTGATATTGAAGGCGTTTGTGTAAGCGTTGATGACATGAGAGGGTTTGAGGGAGCAGAAAGACGGTAGGTCGACGAAGGAGATGGCGTTCGCCGTGGAGGGAAACACAGCGGGGACACACAAAGGGCGTGGAGTGAGCATTGTATCCAATCAAGGCTGCCCACCAAGCGCAGGCGACGAGGTAGATCTCGGAAGTGACGCAGCCTGTTTCTGTGGCGTCGGCGCTACTGATGCTATCGACGGCAAAATCGTCGGAACCGTAGGGGTCACAATCGCTGGGACACAAGGCGTCGCAATCCCCTTGGCACCTTCAATATCCATCAAGAACAAGCCGTACTCGCCCTCCGCGTTATCATCGTAATCGCCATCAAGGTCACATTCATCTAAATCTTCATGTTTATCCTCTTCGTCGTCCACATCAAAATCAACAGCCTCGAGTGTTAGAGGGGTGGGTGTTGGATGGGAAATGTACCCGTTCTTTGGATGTGACAAAGGCTTTGATGGTGTCTATACCATAGCGGAGGAGTCTACAGGACGTTAGCAGTGTGTGATAAAAATCAAGTTGGCAGACTGATTGGATTGGTTATATCCATTTGTATAAGGAGTGCTGTATTTGAAAAGGCATTGTCTTGGAAGGGAGAAAAGCCGGGTTGGGGGATGAGCTCGTGAGAAAAGCCAGCGGAGGAGGTAGGAGGGGAACGTATTTGATTCGAAAGGACCGGGCGGCGGGCTGTGATGATCTGAAGGGCATGGAGAATTCGGATTCAAATCTGTGCCAGAGGGAAACTTTGTGGCGTCTGCGGGTAAATGATCTAATGAGATTAAAGAATCAAAGTCGAGCGAGTGGCGTCGACGACTTGGCATCTGCTCCGTCAATGGCCCACTGGCTCCGTCGACTTGTAGGGTTCCGTAGTCAATACACTGACCACAAATAAGTCCGGCACATCAGCATCTGAAAATCGAGGCATGTAAAAGTAGGTGTGCACGATATTAGTAAATATATCGCAAATCGCCAAACACAAAACACGGAGAGAAACACTTTTCTTCGCTGAGCGCATCAATTAATCAAACCACCCGGTGTCTCTCGTTTCCACAGCCGGGTTGCCTCACTTGCCCACCAGCCTCGAGCACAACCTGCACATTCCGTCGCAAATCCCAAGCGCTCATCGAACTAGCTCAAGCATGTGGCGACATTTACATACTTCTCCTCTGTCTGCATAATCATCTTCTGGGTCCTCCGAGCGTGATGCGCGTGCACAGAGCCTTCCATGTACGTGCCAGGGAGTGCGCGTCATGCATGCATGGTCGTGACTGTCAGTAAGGTGAGGATCAAGAAGCGAGTGCAGGCTCGGTTTGTAGGTATGTAAAAGCCGGCGGTAGTGAACGTTCATCATGATGCAAAGGCGTTGCCAAACATACGCAAATACATTCCATTCACCATTCCTACATACTATCACTGGCGGGTTTTTCAAAGGTTTTCAATGTTTGAAGCGTAGCACACTCATCAAGAGGTTTTTTTTCCCGCTTCTTGACAGACCTAAGGGAAAAATCGTGCTCTATCACACCCAGGTGAAATCTGATTTTTTTGTGATGATGTTCGAGTGGCGGAAGGAATCCGGTTGTGCGATGTCAGTTTGGCAGGGACTGGATATGCTGTTTCAAAATTTGTCACAGCAATGTCACACTGGAGTTTTATAGCTCCGCAACGGCACACTCGGCAAAATTTTGAATCTCGATATCTGAACGAATGAACGTTCAATGGATTCGGAGCGGAGATTATAATTGATGCAGCACTATAGTCACGGTGCGGGATGCACTCTTTCAACAACTTCACTAATAACATGGTTCTGCCCTCACTCAATCACGATATAGAAATCGCAGTGGTAAGCATCATTTGTATAGGGACAGAGGTTATTTTCACATAGTTTTTGTCCTGTTTGACAAAGTATATAGATTGTAGCATTACAATCATTAACATTCAGTGGTGTGACATATTTCAATGGATGATTTATTGTGAACACAACTGCTCGATGTTTTCTATATGATCTTCACAGCTGTGTTCTATAGACACTAGAGAACACTGGCTAAAATCACAGAATATTTTTGTGCAGTGCGCAGCTCGCGATATGATGATCAGCGAATTTTGAAACCCAATACCCATTTTGAAAAACCCCGTCAGTGATAGTATCATAATATTAACCTACTTCCTTAATACTCAATTCTTACCCATACCCGCCCCGACTCCACCATGGCGTCGCATGCAACTTTTTCATGAAGTCCATCTTTTCCTGCGTTGGATGCTGGAAAGTTGGACAAACTGTAACGAGCGAGACCAACCGGTCAAGGTGTATGTGTGCTTCTCTCCAGTTTCCTGATTATTTGTACATTTACACTGCTCAGGTTGATACTCCGGGCCCATGAAGCAAATGTACTGGAGAAAAGCGACTTAACGATCCACGGTGCGGTATATACTAACATCCTTGCCTTCCAGATCCCCTTGGGGTTGATTGTGCTTGGGCTTACGATGGTGTCCCCTCGTTAGTACCTTCAGCCTCATCCCTACCGATACACTCCACTGCGGTCTCCTCCATCTTCATATCCTCTGCGAGACCTACTTCGTCGTCATTATCCTGTCAAGTCTACATTTGGATAATTTACAAATCTCTTCTACCTCTACCATGGTAAACCCGTATTCGAATGCCATACCCTATCTGAGCACCCTCCCATTGGTATCATCGTCGGTATCATTGTTTTACTTCTGCTTTTTATGTTTGAACTTACGCTGACTAGATTCCAGGACTACCACACCTATATGGATCGGATGGAATGTTCTTAATCCACCAAAGCACCACTACTGATAGCGAACTTCCTGTCGCATCAGAAGCTTGGTCTGCGAGATGATGACTCCACAAACACCCGACCTGTGCGCTGGTTGGCGCAACTCCTCGTCTGCGGACGGTAGTTTCAAGTTGGATCCCCGTCGCAGTATATCAAGATCTAGCTCGCGGATGGGATCAGACAATGATGCCAAGGCAGCGCAATCGCTCATGTAGGCCGTGCCCCGGTAGGAGAGCGTCCAATGTCGAGCACGAGCGCTAGATTCGAGAACAGGGTGTACCATGGGTCATCACGACCTTTGCCGTCTATTTTATTTTCGTGATTACGTGCTTGTCAAATAATGCTGGTATCACAATCGACGTACTTGATGCGAACGCGTGGTGATCAGAGGAGCTTAGCTGGCGGCTTCCTTGGTGACACTGCAGGACCAGACTCACCAGACTCGCATCAACAGAGAACGATGTTTGTAATTGTAAGTTTGGAGACCTCCTTGTTGACGATCTTGGATTCGATTGGTTCAGCCTTAAGTCCTCCATCAAGGGCATTCCATGGTCTCCAAACGAGGGTCTCTGCACTCTATGCAGTTGTGCCTAAGCCCATACTTTTCTGCACGTTGATCTTCAGGCTCGGCACCTGCTCTGGACGCGTTTTCAATCTTTCGGGTTCAATGCTTCTTGTCCTTCTACAAGTTTTGCCTACTTACACGTAGCAACACGTGTCCTCTGAGCGTGTTTGAGCATGCAGATACCTTGTTGTACATGACTCGCACTACGGACCAAATCACGTATCCAGGCATCACTACGGGCTCTGAAGTCTCGATGAGCACACCTGTACCATGGTTTCAAGGACCAATGACGGTGGAAACGTGAGATGACTCAGTGCTGCTTGTCTGAATCTTGTGGTACCTTGTATACTCGATCTTCTATCCTCGTTACGAAGACTGATACGACTGGTGATGACGATCTCTCAGATACGATCCTTCGATCCTATAGGTGAATGACAGATCTGATATCCTGGTCGCATTGTTGGTGTGCTCATGGAATTTGTCGAAGTCGAGCTAGTCGCTGGATCTACCCATCTGTCAGCCTTTTGGACCACCGTACAGAAACAATTGTCTTTCTCTTAGTGTTCTGACTAGGAGAGACCCTGACGTCTCTGACGTTCTGAGCCGCTTTACTTGATAAGTGCACAGTCCCATGCATCTTATTCACCCGGTCCTTGAGCCAGGCTCGTGGGCCCTACCCCAGTTGGACTTGTTAAAATATTCTCAAGTTCCACTGGCAGGTTTGAAGCTACAACATCGTTCTTCAGTGTTACATAGCATACTAAACCTCACCTCAACACCAAAGATTTCCTCGTCCACCCAGGAATTCGCAGTCCTCACAACTTCCTAAAGCCCTAATGCCCACAATAAATGTGAGCCAATACCCGATGGCTACCTATACGAAGGGCCTTTCCGCTTCTTGAGATCGCGCAACGTTATCGGGTCGAAGCGTTGCTCGAGGAACTATCAGATACGATTAGATATCTATGCCATCTCATCAAATTGTTGATGATGTATGATAAGAGGTTCGTAACCCTCTATTACGGAACCAAGAACACTATCAGCTCTTCCAATCACTGGCGATCGTCCTATCAATATGCAGTATGATATCGACCTGGCGAGTAAGATGCATGGGACCGTGACACCTATCAACTTCTTCGGCTTTGGACGAATATTTCAACGAATCCAACTGGGGTTTATGGCCCATGAGCCTGGCTCAGGGCCCGAGCGAGCAAGATCCATGGGACTGTGACGCTTATCAACTTCTTCTTGGGGTAAGGCCCATCAGTGGCTTAGACTGCCAGATGGCGTTTGTCAACCGATGAGTCGTGGTGGTGCGAACGTGCACAGAATAGGTATGCGCGAGGAGGCGCGAGGACGGTGAACTTCAACTTGAGAATGACACCGTTACCAAGTGGTGGTTGAGGTCTTTGCTACTCATGGTAATTGCCGTGTACAAGGACTTATGTTTCCTACCCTGTTATCTGCTTTGGAATGTGAACAGGTTACTACACACTCAAGCGCTCAAAATTCACCGGTGATTTTATAACAAGTACTGTGATTACATTAAAGGTTAGTGAAGGTTTTTGTCAAAGACTCGCTTATCAGTAATATTTATTAGGCAAATGTACGGGCCGGGGTAACCCGTGCGGGTTCGGGGTATGAGTACGGGTCGGAACCCGTATTCTGACCCATACCCGTGCCTTCCTAATATGGTAGTGTATCTGGCATGGTGCACCACTGACGCTTCTGAGTACTATAGCTAGTACTGCCGACTCACATATCCACCTGAATGCCAAGTAAGTAACATTTTTCATTCTCTATATGTTTATTCATCATGTTTCTTATTGCTACTGGCCCGGAGCACCTTCTCCCAAATGTCAACTATTGACTCCAAACACTGACTATTGGCATGACACTAGTAACGTTCACACAGCTCTCTGGCTTCTCTTCCATTACCTCCTCTGGCGGGACGTGACGCGTAACGACGGAGTATACGAGCGCAGATGTTAATTATGAATATTATGAGCAGGTGTGTTCGTTCGTTTTATACTTTGTCCGATTGACGGTTCTATTTATCTTACTGTACGTCTAATCATCATACTCGCGCGTCCTGCAACCATACATCCAATCATTCCATCCAATCCTCGTCCAACCACTGCAGAGGCCAATCAAGCATCCACAATTCGCACCGCCAATGTCTAAACAGACGACCTCGTCTGCGTCCATAACTACCATCGCCTCTTAGTCCCGCGCATGTTCAGGAATGTGATGCATTCTGGCGTTGTGAGGACGTGGGTGGAGAGAGCGGTGGGATGTGTAAGTGTTTTTTGAACGACGACGACAAGAGTACTGATATACTGCCGCAGGACGCATCGGTCTTTTTGTCCATACGCCTTTCTCGAGGTTTGGGTGTTTACTGCGTGCATCCATCTCCTCCCCAATCTCTGCAATAGTCGTCGACAATACCAAAGAACATGGCGACGTAGAGCTCGGTATCTTCAGAAGCAGTTTGCATGACTGCCGTTGGATAGCAGCAAGCGCACGCATATGAGTTGGTACCTGACGATGCCTGACGGGGTGGTGGAAGATTGGTTTGGGAGACACCTCAGGGAGAGGTGGTGCATTTGTACCTCCAGTATAGTTCCTGGAAAGTGTTACAAAGACTCACAGGACTTGCCGCAGGAAAATTGTCTTATTATCCAGTACCCAAATCCGCCTGCATGATAGCTCTCCGTTGTAACAGTTTACGTCGAGCTAGATGCGCTTGGTGCGTGAGCATGTTTAAAATGTATAGGTATGTGCATTCTCGAATTTATTGGATCCCTTACGTGTCAGGGCATCTACTGTTATTGTAGCTCCAGCGAAAATATTACACCCGTCCGTTCATATTCGTTCGTTCGCACTCATAACTGGTAATGTAGGTGCGTTTTTTCGTTGTTTCGGTATCTAATAATTTTCTAATTTGTATATGCTACCCATGGTAGCCGCGGGTAAACCCAACCTGGGTGTGGGTAGGGATCTGAGCTTGTGGTACCCGCCGAAAACCCGTACCCGTCAGAGCGGGTGCCGGTACGGTTATGGCCTCCGGTGCCCGTTTACCCGTGCAGTTCCCTAGTGATAAGGAGACATTATGGCTCTTGTGAGTGTTGAGCGAAGCGATCCGATCTCATACGTACGCATCCCGGAGGACTAACCTCCGGGACTTCCGTTTCCTCTTTCGTGTGTCTTCACCTTCGACATCACATGTCACTGTAGCTTCTTTCCGTCTCGCAGTCTTCTTGCCCATTTATCCCGCTTGCTCGTATTCCCACCTCAGCGTTGTCTACACACTCGCTGAGACTTTGTCGTCTAGCTCTTTCCAGTGAGTAGTGTAGGAAGCGAAACTACTTGGATTTAGTTTTGCCGGTTATATCCGGCAAAACTCTAGGCGACTAGCTATGTTGTGTACAACATTCCTAATGATGCCATCAACGTTACCTCGTCCCAGCCGTCACCCTCGCCATTGTAATTAACCACCTCAACCTCATCTAGAATAGCCTGTGGTATTATATATTCCTTGTTCGACCCGATCCGACTTGTCAAAATCAAAAACATTTCCCTCAAGTACTTCAACTTCGTTAATGCTCTGAACTTCTTCAGTCCTCTTCAACTCTTCGAGAGCTGCAAATTCGGCAGCAATTTCGTCGGACTCAAGCGAGATACTGTTTGAGCATCTTATGAGTTATGAGTGTAGCCACAATGTTTGCATTTGCATTCCAGTAGTAACAATGCGAATTGTTATCTAACATCATTTCGTTTCAGGTTTTCGAAATTGTCGTGGATCAGTGATGCGAGGGGGTGCCCTCCAGCATACACATCTTACTCTAGGGACGTCGATTTTCATGTTCTCTTGAGTTCAATCTGTGTTATCAGAGACCTAAATTACATCTTCGCGAGTCTCAGATACCCTGGAGTTTTGCCACCCCTTTCGCGTGAGTTCTGCCGAGGACCAATTGCAACCAGTTTGCCGAACCAGTTGGCAAAATTCGGTAACACTCGACTGGGCACTTACGAAGTCGTTATCTGTTTAGACGCATACCGTCTTTTGACCTGGCCCTGAACTAAGACATAAAGTGATTGGTCCACTTGATTGGCAAGCTTGCTATATAGTTCACGAGCCATACAAGTCACACGAAGTGGCACTGGACCCTGGAACAGTGAACACGGCGACCGGGTCTGCGCGTCCGATAAGTTTTCCTGGTTTTGCCTTTTTCATTCCAACTTATGTCCATTGAGGATAGAACCCTATGTAGGACAGTACTCTCTAATCTATGGGATGGTCTTGCCTAATGGGACTCGCACCTGTGACTCCCGCTTAACGACATTCATTACAGGTGCTAACACACGGGTATCGCACCTATAAGACGAGAACCCCCCTTGTCTTATAGGTGCGATACCCGTGTGTTAGCACCTGTAATGAATGTCGTTAAGTGGGAGTCACAGGTGGGGACTCGCTTATGCTGAATGGTGACTGGAAAAAAACTTCAATATCCGCATTCGCTAATCCGAGCGAGACAGACATCCGCTGGCACTAAAAATCACTATAAAGACTGACGATCTTGCACCTAGATGCTCCTCATCTCTACGTTCACAATATGAATCCGACGACCCCTATCACATCCCCTGCTGTCACCCACACGACTACTCCTGACTGCGAACCCTCACAATTCATTTTGCCTGACCTGTTAAATGATTGCAAGTTTCCCTTGCGAAAGAACCCTCACCGTCATGCGGCGTCCCGCGCATCTGAAAAATGGCTTACTGAAGTGGGGGAACTTGCAGAACCCGAGTTCAGGGGGTATCGCGATATGGACGCAGCCGCATTTGTTTCCCTGATCTATCCTGATGCAGATGCTTGCCGTCTCCAACTCTGTGTTGAATCTGTTAACTTCGCATTCATTATGGACGACTTGATGGAGTCTGGTGGCGTCGATGCACGGAAAGCGCATGAATGGTGTATTCCTGTACTCCGCGATCCCATCAATTTTGAGGCGGAACACCGTCCTGCAAGGATGTGCAAATCGTACGTCTTTTTATATATACCGCACACACTCTGTCTGAAAATCGTTATGTGGTTAGGTTTTCCAACCGCTTCAGGGAGACTGCTGGCCCCGGCTGCAGAGAGCGGTATATCCGCGGAAAGGAATTGTACTTCGCTGCTGTGGCTAAGCAGTTGGAGGACCGTGCCAAAGGAAATACGTATGATCTGGAATCTTACATTATTCAGAGGCGAGGTATAGTCGGGATGCAGCCCTACTTTGCCCTCATCGAATTCGCAACTGGAATTGATCTTCCCGACGAGGTTGTGTCGCATCCAGCTTACGAGGGATTGGATTGCGCGGCTACCGATCATGTTGCTTGGGTCAACGTAATTCTGTTTTGTCGTTGATCACTGGGGTGCCGCTGACATTACCGCCAACAGGATATTTTGTCATACAACAAGGAACAAGCTAGCGGTGGCGCACCATGGGAAAACCTAGTTGCCGTGCTCATGCATGTTCAAGGACTAGACCTGCAAAGCGCCATGGACTACGCTGGCCAGATGTGCAAAGATGCCCTCCAGCGCTTTGAATCCAACTGTGCCATTCTCCCCTCATGGGGAGAAGAGGTTGACAGGCAGGTGGCTATCTACATCGAAGGGCTGCAGCAGTGGATGATTGGCTCACTTCACTGGCACTTTGATTCCGTCCGCTATGTTGGCAATGATGGAGGTGCTGTTAAGCGGGACCGAATCGTCAAGCTGCTTCCCAAAATGCCCTTGTAGAACCTAATACGTAGTGCATGACTTCTGGAGGTGAGATCAGTTTTACTTCTTCGTACTGCGCAATTCTTACGGCTAGTTTAGTAGAACATTAGTATGATTCATGTGTCACACAAACCTGAACGTTATGCTTCGATTGCATAATGTGATATCCCGCCTTCCTTGCTTTTTCCTTCGTGGTTTCAACTTCTTGTTCAACTCCTTGCGTGTAACACTTCCTGTCCGTCTTTTGTATCACCGCTGTATGTAGAAGAGTCCCATATCCTTGTACGAATCAAAGACAGGACCGATTTGCGTGCGATTAGAATGTTCCCAGTTGTTGTGAAGCACTGTGCTTGGCGGCCGCTGTGCACGCCACTGAGAAAAACCGTTCCCTGGAAGCATCGCACAGCGGTATGGCCTCCGACGAAGCGATCATGATGTCAAAGTTTCCATACACTTCGATCTAGCATTGACTAGGAGAACCACCGGGGAACAAAGCAAAAGAGTCTGAAAGGCCACAGTGGATGTAAGGAGATCATATATAACGTCGAGCCCTCGAACCTCATCCCAAACATTTCACGCACGATATCCTTGTCATTCGAGCAATTTTCGGTCTTATTCAAAGAATTCGTCCAAGCCTCGAGTTCCAGGTTCACCTCAACGCCGCAGATTTCCTCGGCCACCCAGGGATCTTAAATCGATATCGAGTGTCCCCCTAGAGAAAACCACGAACAACATTACGGTTATTACCTCACCCAAGATTTGACTCTCGCTTTCGAGAACGAGACCAATAAGTCCATCGATCCCGCCGATTTTTATGATTCCATGTGTGCGCAGTTCACTCGTGACTGGCTTCTGAAGGAGTTGCGCCGCCATCAGTTGGATTACAAATGTTGTGTCGACCCGGTATTAGAACCTGAGGATTCGGCAGATGAAGACTCGAGGAGGGAGAAGGGCTAGCTGATGAAAAGGAGGACGGTACAAAGACTGAGGAAGATGAGGTCGGTCGAAATGAGCGCGAAGACGCAAAGGAGGATGACACGAAGACTGATGAACAAGACTCGAGTCACCATGAAGGCGAAAAAGACAATGCAAAGACTGATGATGAAGAATCAACTCACTATGAGGACGACCCAAAGACTAACGTGGCGATGGCGATCCAGCACACTTTTGAGACGAAAAAGACGATGACCCAAAGACTGATGAAGATCAGTGCGATGCAAGTCACTACGAAGACGAAAACTGACGAACACGAGGCTATCACCAATGACCATCATGAGGATACAAAGGAGGATGAAGATAAGGGCTATACAAGCCATGATGATAAAGACGAAGCCTCAGTGTTTGGAGACGCCGATAATGAATTTGAAGTCAAGTACGATGCAGAAGAGGTGATGATGGTCATCTCCGTTTGTTCAGACGATCCCGTCAGCTTACAAACACGGCCTACACAAGCGCAAATGGACATGATGACGACGTTGTTCAGCCAACTACCTCAGTGGTGTGTGAGCTATAGGGACATCTAAATGTACTTTGGTTGTGGGTTAATATGCAGGAACACAACCTTAATGACTTACAAGTTCCCATCACCGAGTTGCCTTTCATCACCTCGATTCGCTGCAAAGTACCTTCGTATTTTCTAATCACCCACGAGATATATGATGTTGCTCCCCCATGCTTATCATGCAGAAGGCTACTCAGTACCTGGAGCCGTGTGTCTGCTTCAATCGGAAGTGTGATAACGATTTCAAGGTCATTTGGCTGGTTCATGTAACTAATTGTGTGAAGAACTGGATTGGGGCGATTGATCTTGATATGAACACTACGTGTATCGTAGGTTTCGACGTCTACAGCGTTTGGCGCAGCGTCGACATACACAGACAACAATCGAGTTGGCAAGGTCGTAAAAAAATTCTCTGATGATATGTAAGCACTTGGGTGCATGGTTTGGATATTGATCAGAAAACTCACCAGTCCGCAGCGAATAATTTCACTAGATGTTCAAGAAAGCTCAGAGGGCCAATGATCGACATCTGTTTGTGGCACAGCCACAGACCGGATGCATTCAAATCTAGGTTGGTTTTCCTTCCATACGACCATCATGAATTTGCACGACAGTGAGACTGGTAGTTTCGTATCTCACTTCCAACCGAAGTCCTGTGCCATATTCTTATTTACACTCTCCCCGGAATAACCTGCACGCTGCCCGAATTAAGTTCACCTCCTATTCTGCTCACCAGGGTATACCGTGATGGAGGGAGGTTTTCGTGGATATGCCCTCGTTGTTGTGCAAATTATCTACAAGAGTCGACCGGAAAAACTTGCAGCAGCAGTGGTTCTTCTGCTATGACTCATTGCTCAAGTGCACGCGAGGATATCCCCTCACTCTAGATGTTGGCATGTGCTTCGAATAAGACTCCACCACTCTACGAACCCTTCTACAGCCTTACATCCATCGAATATCCTCTCTCAACTTTACATTGGCCTGTCCTGTCGCACTTGACATATTGTTAAACGACCTCCCGGCACTCCAGGAACTTCGAATTGACCCAATTCATGGGTAGTTTACAACTGGCGAGGGTCTTCTGAGGGACATCGTTGCGGATCTCAGCTTAGTACACCTCCGTGTTATGCAATTGTGTTTGATTCACTCGACAGTTTCTATTTCTCGATCGGAGCCCATTTAGAATGATTAACGTTGTTCAAGATTGTGTTTGGTTTACCTGGCTTTATCTTTCTGCAATGTTCCTAGATATGGCTGTCGCAGGCTTCTGAGACCAGGCACATTGATTGCATCTTCCACATGCGGAAGTCGACCATTACTTTACAGAGCGGATGATGGATAACGGAAAAGTATACCTTTGCGAAAAACACAGCATAAACGTGGCAAATATAGGTCATCCAAAGCCAAAAACTGTCCTGCTCACTAATCTTGCTCGCCAATCGGTATCGCGGTCTCGAGTGCCCATCTTCAACTAAAGCTTCAATATCAATAGCCATTTCGACCGTACCACTCCTAACACCCCTCAGCTCTTCACCGGTCCAGGATCTTGTGCCAACGGCAAGCACACGTAGATTGGGGAGTGTGAGCACATTAAGAAAGATAGCCACTGGATCATTTGGAAGCGCGTGCCTTGAACAGGTGCGAAAACGACCTTGGCTAGCTTTGATGGAAAAGGATCGAATGTTGGTGTGAGTGAATGGTCCTGGGCAAAATTCATAGCATAAGAGTAAGCATATTGTTAATGAGGAGAGGTCGGGAGCAAGACGGAGCAAGCGTATTACAGCGCCTTGCTCGTATGAGTCGAGTGTCAGATTTGACAGGTGTGCCCATATGGGGTTGAGGACGGGTAAAGAGGCGAAGTTGAACCTGGAAAGTCCTTTGAACTCAAGAGTACGTAGAGCGGAGAGTCGGGAGATGGGTAGAGTGCACCTGTGAATACTAGCACTGTCCATCATGTCAACTCGAAGCTCCTGAAGTACTGGGAGGTCATTTAGTACGGTTTTGTATTCGATAGGGTTGCTACACGTGATATCGAGAGAGGATAGAAGGGGTCGAAGGGAGGAGCAGCTGCGTTTGAAGCATATGATTTTTAGGGAAAGGGGATGTCCTCGTGTGCGCTTCAGTCATGAGTCATAGCAGAAGACCGACTGCTGCATGTTTATTTTGTCGAGTCCTATAGATAATTTGCACCACAACAAAGGAGTATCCTCGGAAACCTCCCTCTATCGACGGCATATTCTGATGAGTAGCATAGGAGGGAATTGTGATCTAGGCAACAAGTGGTCGGTGTGGGGAAGAGAAGATATTGCATAGGACCTGCTAGATACGATATCAGTATTGTTATTCATGATGGGGACCTGGTTTTGAATGAGCTGGAGATTCTGATAGGTCGGTTTATAACCGGGAAAAGGGACTGCAAAGGTTCGCCCAATGAGTGTAATTGTCAATGATTGATCAGTCTTATCCCTGATCTGCGCGAGCAGAACACTATCCCCGGCACACGTGAGCTTCACGTGATATGGTCCGTGCACGCTTACGTGATCCGTTGATTTGTGAGTGTTCCCGCTGGTTCTGTTGTTGTTTGATTCATTTTGCAATTTCTATTTCCTGATCGAATTGCTACTGTTTACCGGAGCTGCAGACTCGCTGTTTGCTCGTTCTATGGCTGCCGTTGACATCGTCCTTCGCCGTTCAACCCGAATAGCACAACACCCTCATCACCATCACCACACGACTAAACGACGTCCTTCGAATCACCCCGAAATAATAGAAGAAGGAGTTAATTCTACCAGCGAGAATGACGAGCTCACCCCACGTGCACTCAGAGCACTCAAACGTCAGCGTTTAGCGCTTGACTCGGACAGTTTTCTACTCTCTCATATAGAGGCACATCATCGGAGAAAGAGACGCAAAGAGAATGACAATACCAATATCGGGCATGGTAACGTCGGGGAGGTGCGTCGACGCATGCGCCAAGTACGAACCAGAACCCGTGCTCAAAACGTGCCCAAGCCACGCCATATTCCACCTCTCGCGCCGACAATCATCGATCTACCTATACAACCAGTTACAACTCAAGAATCACTTCGCAGCGTGCTCACCGATCAACCCAGTATTTTAGCGCCCAAGGATGACGACTCCAAGTCGGAGTCCAAGTCGACAACGGAACCCAAGTCGATGACGGAGTCGACGGAGCCAGAACCATTGATGGAGCCCAAACCAACAGAGGCCAAGTTGTCGACGCCACTCGACCTTGACTCTTTAATCCCACTAGATCCTTTGCCCGAATTCCCTTCACATGACCCACCTTACACCAACTCTTCAGACTTTCAGTCAAACGCCACATTTCCCACTGGCACAGATATCAACCCCTTCTCCTCCAATACCATCCCCTTCGGATCGTCCCCGCCCGGTCCTTTCGGGTCAAATCCATTTCCCTCAAATCCTACCTCCTTCCCCCCTGGCTTCTCTCACGAGTTCATCCCCCAACCCAGCTTTTCTCCCTCCCAAGACAATACCTTTTCAAACACAGCATTCTCTAACCAAGAGTATAACAATGGATACAACCAATCCAACGGATACCCCCAACAAGGTATGTTCTCTCCTTCATTAATACCCCCATCTAACACAACCCCAGCCACCTTCTCCCAACCAAACTCGTTCGACTACACACCCGCTCCACACCGCGATCGAGAAGTCAACATCTGGAAATTAGCATGTCAAGAACGAGTGGAATTCCTGTCAGTCTTCCAATTTACTTTTATTACATACCGCTGACGCCTTGTAGACTCCGCCGCTATGGCATAGACACTATCAAAGCCCTTGTCGCATCCGAAGCACGTGCCCGTTTCCCCTCCCCCAACACCCACCCCTCTAACACCCGTTTCCGTCTCTACACACCCGCTTCCTACCTCGAACGCGCAAGCTACACCTACAAGTCCGCAGAACTCGAAGCTGTTGATTTTGATATGGACGACGAAGAGGATGAAGATGAAGATCTGGATGAATGTGACCTTGGCGCCGACTACGATGACGATTATGATGATGACGAAGAAGATGCGGAGGGCGAGGACGGCTTGTTTTTGATGGATGTTGATGGTGCTAAGGGGATTGCGACACCTTGTGTCCCAGCGATTGTGACCCCTACGGTTCCGACGGTTCCGACGATTTTGCCGCCGATAGTGTCAGTAGCGCCAACACCGCAGAAACAGGCTACGTCACCTCCGAGATCTACCTCGCCGCCTGCGCTTGGTGGGCGGTCTTTATTGGATACCATACCCACTCCACGCCTTTTGTGTGCGTCCCCGCCGTGTTCCCCTCCACGTCGAACTCCATCTCCTCCTTCAACCCCTCAGCGTCTTCCTGCTACCTCAACCACTCCCACGACATCAACGCCTACACAAACGCCTTCCTTAACGCCCGCATCTAATCAAACGCCCTCACCACCAACACCCCCACCATTACATCTCACATCCACCCCCCAGACACCACCACCGATACACTCACCCCAAATGCCATCCCCAACACCACCACAAATACACCCGCCCACCTTCCCACGCACCCCACCCCTCTCCTCCCTCCACGTTACCATCCTCTCCGAGCCTCCCCGCGCATTCATGGGGCGCGGCACTCCTCCTGATAGGAGACGGCTGAGCGAGTGGGGGAGGTGGGGATGTGTGCAGGTATATGGGAAGGGCGGAGAGAGGAGACGTTTAAGTTTAGGACATGGGGAGATCATGTGCATCTGCATCATGAGCAGCCTATACAATGTGGAGAGAGCTTGGGTATGGGTATGGAGCAGCTGCGCAAAGAGGATATAACAAGGCATGAGAATACACCACCTCTACACCTCACCGAACATCAATCCCCACACGCACCCCAACAACACGATCACCCACATCTGCATCCTAACCCCCACGAAGACCCACCTCATACACACGCTCACACTCACTCTGTACCAGGCGAATGGACGAGTTTCCTATTCGCGATGCTTGAAGGTGACGGGACGGGGGGTACGGGGTGGTATGAGCTTGGAGCGCAAGGTGCTCAGGGGGTCAGTGAGGGCATGGGTAGTGATGGTGTGCCGCAGAGTATGAATATGGGCGTTTTAGGAGGGGTGCAGGGTATGGTAGGGGCGCAGGTTGGGGTTGGGATCGAGGCACAGAATCACGGTATGGGAGGTGGAGGCATGGGCTTGGGCATGGGTGCGGGTGGGCAAGGAATGGGCCTGGGTGCTTCGCAGCCTGTCTCCATCGGAGAAGCGGATAGTACGCTGAGGTTTGCGCTGGGGTGAATTGCGCTGGTCGTCGTTTGCTGGATTAGAGCTCTCACGCGGCTCGCCTCTTGTTGTTTCCCTTGTTGTACTCGCATTCACCTCTTCATCTTATTCATCTCATCACATTCACCTCATCGCCACACCTCCGAGTCGCCGTGCACCTCGTTGTGTGCACCTCGTCACTCTATCACACACCCCGCACCGCGTCACCACATCACACCTACCCCAAAACCTACCATTCCCCCACACCACGACTCAAACGCAATATCAATGTAGCGATAATTTCTCCTGATCCATATCAGGATTATAGGATTCTTGGTTATACCAGTGAGCCTTTGTGCTCGTTTGAAGCTTATCAGAAGCTTCGAGCTCGTGCGCCATATACGTGCGCATGACTAGCCATCGCAGGACCGGGCGCGTTAGGCCCGTCTCATCTCAACTGTTGTATCAGATTGATTGATTATTCCCACATGGGCTTTGTACCACTGCCCTCGTTGTACGCTGCTACCTCGTGTCGTACGCTGCTACCTCGCTGTTGTACGTCTTTCACATGGTGCCAACCCCCGCCCATATGCGCCGTTATACATGCATATCCATTTACCGACATCCTTGTACCCATACACCCGCTTGCATATATGCACAATACGATCGTCATTTGCACATATATCGACACAGCCACGCTCATCTACGCAACACTGCCTTGACCTGCGTATATAACCCGCGCTTGCCACACCAGCGTTGCGCCCATCCCACATGTTAGATACAACTCCACTCAAATCCGCATGTTACCACGTCCATGTCCACCAGACTCGTGACCAGCCCGTCTATGAGGCAAGCCACATCCAGATCCATCTTGTTTTCGACATCCTCTTGTCAATGTTTTCGTTCGAGTTTTGGATCGTGGAGAGTTCATAATGGTATATATATGTTATGTCGTGACTGGTCGTTTTTATTTGATGAGTGTATTGTACATGCAATTTTACGATTTTTTTTTTGACATGTGCGATGTTCGATGTGTGGCACACCTCAGGCCTCAATTTTTGACTTGTTCGAAGTGAAATCGACGCGAAGGCCAGGATGCTTCATTGATTAATCTATTACGTCTTCCGTGCGCGGAGGTCGATCATTTAATCTATAGTAACCTAGAAGTGCTGCAGCAAGTGGTCTGACCAGTCAGAATTTCAAAGCGACATGGCAAGTTAGCGTGCGCGCACTTCGAGCTATCGTGGGATAATTATATTGCTGGATTAGGTACATAGAGGAGAACTTCTAGTATTTCTTCCTTCAGGTGTTGGTTACTTCATGTCTTATCTGCGCGGTTGGTTCTCGCTTGATACCTCGAGCTCCGCGACCAAGGTTGAGCCCAACGACTCCTACCCAAATCAGCTACTTCCAGTCCCACAATTCCATGAAGAAGATGAGGACGATGGATCGGACACGGCAGGTGAAGACGACTCACCGCCTGCTTTCCCCGCGATCAACAGTGCACAACGTGCTGTCTCGTCTTCTTCATCTTCAGACACATCCAGGGGACTCAGCATACCAAAGATACTCACTGACTCTGCATTGATGCCCCCACCACCTGTACCTAGCCTTGCTATACGCCAACCAGGTATTCCGCCTCCACAGAGCTCATCATCTCTTCTTGCACCTATGACTACGACTCAACCACCCAAACGACTTTCCAGACGTGATAAAGTAGCTTTAGCGCCAGGATTTGGTCCTCTCGATTGGGGAAACCTCAAAGCATCTGGCCAGAACCTACGAGTAAGCAAGTCGATGCCATCTTTAGTACGCAATGTAGTGAGATTTCATCAGGGAGTTGATGCATTAATGCGCATCCCACCATCTGTGCTTAAGTTACATAACAAGAAGGAGGATGCTTGGACAGCGATCAATGGGAAGGTTTATAATATCACACCCTACCTCCCATATCACCCGGGTGGTGAGAAGGAGCTCATGAGAGTAGCGGGTAGAGATGGAACCAAGTTGTTTTGTGAGTACTTGTGGTATCTTCGTATGGGCTGCATCATTGAACGAGATAACTTAGCACTGACACACGCGTGGGTAAATGCAGACTTCATGCTTGATGCATGCCTGGTCGGATTCCTAGTCTCAGAACCAAGCTCATAATAGATCGGACATGATGTTGCATATAATTGTTTAGATTGCGTGGATTAGAACTGCAGGCTGCTATCGATATCTGTACCCAATTACTTGCTGTGCTACAACGGGCGCCGCATAGGCACTATGGTGTACTTTGTGTCTAAGCCGGACCGCCACAGGATGGACATCTGGGCTAGGTGGCTGCTTGTATGTTCTCCTTCTGCTAAATTTAATGCAAAGCCCTAACATGTGACTACAAGAGTTGATCGCAATTGTGATATTCAGCGTCGCAACTCAGTACCAGACTATGGAAATCTACCATTGCCTTGATTATCGCAATGGAAGCGTCGCAACGCGGCCAAAGGCACCTCTGGTACCGGGTCGTTCGTCGAAGAACGCAAAGATATGGTCACAAGGGGGCTCAGAATACCTGCTTTGATTATATCGCATCCGAAAATGGCAAGGGAGTGATGTGGTTGCGCCATAAGACCTTCGACTGGCACCACATTCCGCATTAAGTTTCTGGGAGTGGTCGCCTGACTTCTTTGTTCCGGTATAAAGGACGAGGAATGTACAATGCAGAAGCTGATATCAGGTTCTTCCCTTTTAAATCACGACGACATGGCACCAGTAGCTACCCGCGAGGAAAGCGGCAACGGAATCATCGGCAATGTCGCAGAGTTGAAGAAAGCTCAGGCCAATAAGCTATTAGACCATGAACCTATGTTCATAAATCCCTTCTACTCGCCTAGTGCTGGGAACGAGAACGACGATGACTACCAATATGCCAAGTACAAGGTGAGCGACTTTGGATTTCAATCTCGCAGGCAAACGCTGATGCTTCACCAAGCCCCACTTTCCAGTTGTGAATTGGAAACCGCTCACAGAAATTGAGGTCACCGACCGCGGCCACCTTGCAGACTCGAGCAAGGCGGCTCTCTTCAGTGCTGCACAGAAAGTGAAACACCTTACACCCACCATTGGCACAGAGCTCGTTGGTATTGACATCCGGCAGCTAACGAATCAGCAAAAGGACGAACTGTGAGTACTACATATCCACGGCTGCAACTATGTTTGATGAATCTATCATGCCAGCGCCCTTCTTGTTGCGGAGAGAGGCGTTGTTTGTGAGTGAACCTAAATATGTCACAAACAGGTCTTGCTTGACTAACCAACACATCCATTGCGTAGTCTTCCGAGACCAGGAGCTCAACATCCACGAGCAGCTTGACATTGCTAGATACTTTGGACCCCTTCATAAGCACGCAACGACCCCCGTCCCTCGAGAACCAGGACTTGAGGAGGTTCACGGTGAGTCAGATTGTTCAAAAAACTCTTTAACTGTTAATGACATCTTTCAGTTGTTTACAATGACGCTGCACGACGCCCTGATGCTAGCGCGTTTTCGAAGATCGAGCTTTGGCACAGCGATGTGACATATGAGATCCAACCACCGAGTACCACGTCTTTGAAGGTGATTACTGGTCCCGGGTACGGCGGTGACACGCTCTGGAGCTCTGGGTAAGTAACAGAGGATGGGCCGTTGTGCAAAGAAGTTATACTGATGATTACGTACAGTTATGCTCTTTATTCCTCCCTCAGTCCAGGAATGCAGACATACCTCGAGGGTCTTACAGCTCTGCACAGTGCGGTCGCGCAAGCGGAGGGATCCCGCGCGGCCGGCCTCCACATCCGTCGCGAGCCCATTGAAACCGTACATCCTGTCGTTCGTGTCCACCCAGTAACTGGCTGGAAGAGCGTTTATGTCAACCCTGGCTTTACTCGTCGCATACTCGGTGTCCCAAAATCTGAATCCGACACCATTCTCAATTTCTTGTTCCACCAAATCGCTGAGAATGTCGACTTCCAAGTGCGCTTCCACTGGGAGCCGAATTCAATTGCGTTCTGGGATAACAGGGTCAGTACTGTTTCTACTCAACAAAGAGCATAGAGTTTGACCAGATAGTAGGTTGTCACTCATACCGCAACTTTCGATTTCTGGCCTCAAACTCGCCACGCACTCAGAGCTACGCCTCATGGCGAGAGACCTGAGTCTGTTGAAGACTACGAGAGCCGGACAGGCAAAGTGGCGAAAGATCGCCAGATTGAGATCTGGAAGGAGCGGGGAATTGAGATTCCTCAATCGAAGAAGGGTCCGTCTCGGGCACGCGGATACAATGACTGAGGTGTCAGTCTATGCTTTAATTGTAGAGTAAGTATAACGGGAGTCCAAGCCATTGAGAGCTATTTGCTTGGCAAAAGCCTTTGATCCAAACAACCCTGGGAAAATCGGAGACGGTGAGGCTCTGACTGACTCGGAGAAATCTGCTATCAACGCGGCCTTCGCAACCAGTCTTCGAGCATACCATCCGCTGCTATAAATGTCTTCGGAGTTCCCGTCTAAGTCGTCAAAGAATAGAGGACTGACAAACACTGACTTTCAAGTTGAGCTCGATAACCTGAGCGCATAACGGATGGGAGTTCAGCGCCATCGAGTTTATTGCGAACTGGACTCATCTCAATCCCTGACAGAGGTGATCATACTCGAGGCTTGTTGAAGTCGTAATTGCTTGGGTGTCCCTCGTGAATCAGGATATCCTGCCCACCGACAACTGCAGGCATTTGCCTCTGCCTGACAAAGGCAAACACTTCGGAAAGTCAGTCATACAACCCTCCTCCCTGATAACCCACGGCTCTGCTTGTTGTGTCTGATAAATCACAGCCACTGAAGGTTGGCCACACCTGGAAGACGCTCAATCGATTAGAACCACCAACTCAAGAAACGAGATATTTACAGAAGGATCTAGCTAGTGGGTGTTCCATCATCAATAATGCCATCAGTAAATTGTCATTGCAGCACCTTCTCTATTTGGATTGAGCAACGTTAATGGCATCATGAAATGTCTGCTAGTTAGCCCATTTTAATGCATTAAAACTACAGCATCGCCTGACAACGAACCAGTCTACACGGTAAATCAGTGACTTAGTTCACGGCAATCGCCAAACTACCAGTTTGTCGGTAGATGCCGAGCCTGAGCGGGCCATAGCCGAGCCGTGGTGGCACTACTGGTCAGCATCAGATGGGATCAAGTCAATTTCTCGTGCATGCCTCGGACATTCATTCTGCTAGTTTCCTCCTCCTCCTTTTTACTAGGGAACCGCACAATTATTAAACATGCTGCTGCTCAAAATCCAAGTATTTGACCAGGCGTCCTGCGCCGCTCATAGTAATGCAAGGGAGGTATGTGCGACCCATTTTTTCCCTCGCACAGATATAATTCATTTAACTGTAATATCAGTATGCCACAGGTATACATTGTTTCTCGGCTGTGAGGCTCACGGTTGTAGTCAGGCTTTGAGTATCGTCATGGCCCATATGGCAGGAGCCAACCACATCAGCTGTGTCAGTGATGCCCTGAACCCACTGACTTGCTGCAGTCCTTCCCACTTCCGCCATTCCCAATATGTTTCTTCGCATGATGGTACTCTTGTCGACTCGATATTACGTGTTTGCGTAACAGTGTCCCACCATTCCGCAGCCGGATCTGTTATGATGGAAACGAATGCTCGCTCTTTATCGAGGCTATGTTTTCACATGTGGTAGATCCAGGAAGGAGTGGCTTTATTTTATGTGATCGAAGTCTCGGTGGTACTAAATGCTCACCCGGAATCACTCAGTTGCCGAAATTAGGATGTTCGTGTTTCAACATTTCGAACTATATGGTCATTTCTCCTTGTTAATTGCCTTCAGATACTAGGTCAATCAAGACAGGAACAGATATAATGCGCGTGATTATGCTCATTTCGGCCTCACAAGCGCTGGATGGTTCTATATCTAGCACGAACTCTTTCGTCGTACGTCCACCAAGTTCCCCGCTCTTTTGCACCGATCCTCTGATACTCATACATCCTCTAACAGCACTAGTATGACCCTAGTCTCAGACGACCCTGGTTGGTGGCCGTTAATCAATTCATATCGTGTTGGCAGTTATTTTATATGTTCGTGAGAGCAGTCTGAGACTGTCGCTGCTGCTGATGGCTCGATCGAACCTTGAATATGGTTTCGCAGTTGCCGCTGTCGTTGCAGTAACGTATGATTGGGGTGAGGATGATAATATTAAAGAACTACCGATTTCTTACAACTATATACAGCACTTACATTCGGACAGGAGGTACGTTGATGTATTACCGGAGCAGCCATCTCGCTAAGAATGATTTAAGGTCGAACTGATCTGGGTGAGCAGAACCTTACATCGGAGTAACAAAATTGATTTGCGACAGAGGCAACGTTGGTCACTTATGACCGTTCTGTATCTGAGTGTATGTAGCTTGCAATATAGGTGTGGCTGGCAACTTACGCCGACTCTTGAAATATCCTAGGTCCGCTATCTTGGAATGTTATTTACGGTGTATGTTCAGAACGCTTAGCACTGTTGTTGTACTAATGAACCATATTTTATAATCAGCTTGAACATACCGAGTATGTCTTCTCACATTCGCGATCTTTGCCTCTTCTGACTGCAACATACAGGCAGTCTTCCGACACTGTTGTTGACAGATACAGTGAGTCTTCTGCACAGAGGCCAGCTATTCCCCTCCAACTGACCGTGGTGCCCTGTAGGAGTAAGTATGATTCTTTACTAACTTTCTGGTTCGCTAATGTCTGCCACGCTATACTGCCGCAGATGTGAGTCTGGTTGGAGTGTGTGCTACCCGAGGCTGGTCACTGACTGGACTCGTCAGGCTGGATTGTGTTCATCATAAGTGATTGGATATATGTTGGGGTGAATGCAATGCTGGGGGGTGAGCTTTGCAGTTGCAAGACCACAGTGATGTTAACTTGACTGAAACATCTCGCAAGTCATCATTATCGCTCGGTTACACGCCATGTATCAACGATCCAGAAAGATCCTGATATGCCTCGTCGTTACCTTCCTGGTTAACAACATTTTTGGTGTGGTGATCGCCGTGATGATGACGATGCATACATCAGCGGGTACGCTTAATTGTGGATCAAAAAATTGCATGGAGCTCATTGATGTATACCAGAGGAACTCATCCTCTCCGGCACCTATCAGTGCTCGATTGCCTCTGCGGGAGATACCCCGCTTCTGACTGCCATGAGTTGGATGGTTGGCACTGTGTGGGAGGTCTTTGCCCTGTGTCTCGCAGTCTGGACTGCTGTAAAACACTTCCGTGAACTGCGACAACATTCGGCAGGAGGAATTGTCGGAGACTGTTTCAAGGTGTTGATGAAAACTCACATGTTTTACTTTTCGAGGTGAGCTCATGTTGTGAATATGGTTCTCTTATTCTGCTGAATGATTGGACATGATAGCTTTGTTATTGTTTCTTGTCTCAGCCTCATAACGAGTTTGTCTCCAACGATCCCACCGGTATGCCGATCTGTCACTGACCTTTGTATGCGACCACGGTTAATCATTTCTATAGGACGAATTTTGGTGTCTTCAAATTTTACAGGTCGTGCAGGCGTTCGTGTTGGGACCCCGCCTCATCCTTGGTGTTCGAGAATATCACGCGAAGCTCGTGGCCGACTCCGACGCAGCAACGGGCATGACCTCAATAGCTTTCCAGGAGCGCGTGCACATATCGACTGGCAATGGTGTGTAGCACGGGGGATGCTCGATGCAGTTGACGGTTGTCTGGCGCTCTAGAGGGAGCAGGAGAATTTTATTTTCGCTTGATTCTAAGTTTCGTTTGTGGTATTTACTAGTTATATGGTGCATGCGGCGCCTGTAAGCTAATTTATGTAGTTGGCGTCAACGGCGTGAGTCGGGAATATTCACGATGTCGAATACATTAACTTCTGCATGACGGATCAATGTCACGCTTGTATTTGAATGGAGGTAAGATAAGACGTGATGTCTGATGAGCTGCTTGCTGTTAGCACGCGGGACCTTGAGGACCTCTGGTAGACCTCTACAAAGTTTTCGCGATATCACTCGATGAGATCAACATGTCACTCCTTGACAACTCGCTTCTTCACTTGCAAGCTTGTCATCGTTGTCGCACCGCTACCATTTGAATCTATATAGTTATGCGCGTCACTCAGATTGTACATTCCACTCGTGTACATGTTGTAATATTTGCTACTGCCAAACACTGCGCATGGTGCAGTTTTGTGCACTACGCAATTCGATCACGCATGTCGGGTGCGGCGTCTGGGCGTGTGCAGACATGAGGGATCAATCGATCACGATCTGCTGAGCTGAGTCATCTAGGACGTCCTATGAATGACGTTGCGCCCAAGCCAAGTCCATCTGCGGTTCTACACTCTGAATAACACTTAAAGAGCGC
This sequence comes from Suillus subaureus, assembly GCF_016647635.1. NCBI lineage: Eukaryota > Fungi > Basidiomycota > Agaricomycetes > Boletales > Suillaceae > Suillus > Suillus subaureus. The sequence continues at coordinate 277,618 of NW_024538563.1, forward strand.
CCAATACCCTGTCGAATTCTCTGTCGAGAAGTTGCTTTCTCTTATTCCGAAATCGTTTGAAGCCCTGAAGGTAGATCCACTTGCTTATATCCCGACCACATGTCAAATTATGCGACATTGTATCATAAACATGTTACGAGAAGACCACAAAATGTTCAGATGTAGTTCCTAAAGTACTCTAGTCGAAAAAATCTTCAGAACGTGTAGATGAACTGTATAGTTCTTCCTCTTTGTCAGTCCTCGAACATCGCAAACAAAAATGATACGTACACATGATAGTCATGGGCTCTCGGAGCCCTCGCCGTTAATTGCATTATTGAAACTTAGGCAGCACTTTGCCAGACGGAATAGTTGTTTTCCGTCTCGATCGATCGCAAGTGACAGTGGAGTAGAGATGCCATCCCGTGCTTTGGCACCCAGAAAAGCACCAAAGCCACGCAGGGCTTTTGTGCAATGGCCGATACGTCCTGAAGTCTCCGTGTCCGTGTTTGAATGATCTTCAAGCCCTTGTAAGGCACGTTCGTAGTCGAGTATACACCGGATCAGATGAAAGAATTTTCCTCCGTCCCGCTCAACAGCCTCCAGAATGCGCTCATCCGTTTCACTCTTGCCGAGGCCGTCAAGCCAGTCAGCAAATCTGGAGCAGAGTGACGCGATCTCTGCATCTTGGCTTGAGCTTGAGAAATACGATGATCCTTTGGAAGATCCAAGTCCATCGCTCTTAAAGCCTTCACCGTACTAGATATTTTCTCCGAGTCAGTGTAGCGCTTACGTAGACTTGAAAAAACCTACCTGTTTCCTTGGAGGCTGGCGTCCGGTGGATTTGCGAGCGATATTCTTCTGATGGCGTTTTACTCCCCCGGGAATGGAAGCTGGAGTTGAGGGGGAGCCCAACATAGAAACGTGGATGTGTGGCGAGCGTGAAAGGTTGTCGTTGATCATGAAGGCTGCTCGTCGTCAGTACGAAGTACTAAGCAGGTACTCGTGTTTAAGGCGCATGTTCGAGTCTGTACACGTGGGACTTCGGAAGAGAGTTACTGTTATGTAACAATTGTAAGCGTGTGTTGCAACTTACCTCAGACATGGCAAGTATCATACTCAGACATTGTCATGTACGTCGCACCTTATGCTATGAGAGGTTGAGTGCACCATGAATGGCACTCATGTCTCTTCGAAATTAGGTACGAGACCTCCAATATTAATTATCAAGATTCAGTTCGATTTCGAGGCTAGAGATCTCTAGAGGGAACGTTCGACCAGTACCAGCAGCCAGGCTCTCACACCACAAGCGCACATTTAGCACTGCTTGTGCAATCCTTCGTCCTTGTCAATCATCCGAATCGGATTCCAAGAACATCATCGATAGATGGGATGAAGCTTTCGGAGACTCGGCAACCAATGACCGAGGGTATATGACAACCACAGGGTATTGCCCATGCCACCAGACTGCGCCTGATCGATCGATAAAGGCCTCACTTCTGGAATCTGGACAAAAGGTGCGTGCAACAAACCTAAACAAGATGTCCAGACTCATCTCGGACCAGCAAGCGTGGCCACTCACTGGGCATATGGTGTAGCTGGTTATCACATCCGCTTAGCACGTTGCTTGAGTGCGGGGGGTCTCCGGTTCGAGTCCGGATTTGTCCACTGTTTTGCTCAAGAGTCGGAGGCCCAGTACATTGCAACGCAACATATAAAATGTTTTGTCGAATCTTCATCCAAATTCAAAGATCGGTTGGCATCTTTCCTTTCTTGTGATAAACCAAATACCTATACACACACATGGTAAGTAACTTCGATTTAACCATCCTTACTCATTCATAACGCATATATAACTCCTGGTCAGAGTTGCTTGGACTACAACAACCACATCTATCACTTCTTCGCTTAATGTCTCTTCTGTGCACATTCTACGGCGCTTCGCCGAGTTCGACAAGCCATTTGACGATGCTTTCAATTCTTGTTTATGCACCTTGACTCGTCGCCGAAATCGGGCGTTCCCTAGGTAAGTATGATGGTTTTCATGACCTCGACCTTTCATGACGGTGTCTCACACGAACACAAGAAGGAACTACATGAGAACGTCGAGACAGAGACCGTGGCCGCGACATTAGAGTCCGCAGGGACGGTGAGAGCATGGGTGGCGATGGTGTGCCACAGAGTATGGATATGGGCGTTCTGAGAGGGACAGGTTGGGGTTGGGACCGGGGCACAGAGTCATGATGTGGGAAGTGCAGGCATGGGCATGGGCATGGGCACGGGTGGGCAAGGAATGGACCTGGGTGTTTTGCAGACCGATTCCATTGGAGAAGCGGATAGTATGCTGAGGTTTGCGCTTGGGTGAATTGCGCTGGTCGTTCGTTGTTCGCCGGATTGGAACACTCGCGGCTCGCCTCTTTTATTGTATCCCTTGTTGTCCCTTGCATTCAACTCTTCGTCTTATTCATCTCGCTACATTCACCTCATCGCCACACCACGTCGTTTGCACCTCGTGACTCTATTACACACCACCGCACCTCATCATCCATCAGGCACCACCTCACACCCGCCCCAAAACCTATCATTCACGCACACCACGACTCAATATCAATGTAGCGATAAATTCTCCTGATCTATTTCAGGATTATAGGTTTTTGAGGTTATACCAGCGAGTCCGTCTACTCGTTTGAAGCTCGTGCGCATGACTAACCCTCTCTGAGCTTTCTTTCATCTTGTGGAATTATTCATATTGGTGAGCTATTCGGCCAATATTCAAACTATGCGCCTAATGCACTGATCTGGCCCATCATATATTTTCCAAACGATATAGTACAGCACAATCAAAACCTCCACCTAGCTACAGTACATTATTGAACTTGGTGCTCAAAGGTTGATTGAGATGCTAACTAACTCGTGGCTGCATACTGTCTCATTTAAGGAGTGCTTTGCATATCTTCAAGGAATTTGTCTCGCTTCACGACCTTGTTTGAAGCCAAGCCGATTGCTCACAGAAACGTCATCCTGATTCCTCTGTACGTCGTTCGTACATATCGATGCTGTGTCCAACGTTGATGATGTCAAAACCTACCACACCCGTAGCGCCCATCTCGAGATCAATCGTCCCAATTCAGTTCTTCGCACATTTCGGTATATAGACGAACCAAACGACCATGAGATCGTCATTACACTTTCGATTGAAGCAGACACACACGGCTCTACCAAGTAGGCTTCCGTATGATATCTACGGGGATGAACATCCTTTGTCTGCACCGGTGATTCGACGATGCGAATGCACTTTCGTAACGAAGCGGAGTGACGAAGGCAACTCGGAAGTGGGAGCTTGTAAGTAATCAAGGTTCGAGGTTCCTACATATTGACTCACAACCAAAGTAGATTTAAATGTGCCTATAGCTCACCCACCACTGAGGTGGTTGGCCGAGCAACGCCGTCATCATATCCATTTGTGCTTGTGTAGGTCGTGCTTGGAAGCTGACGGGATCGTCTGAACAAACAGGAGATAACCACCACCACCTCTTCTGCATCGTACTCGACCTCAAATTCATTGTCGGCGTCTCTGAATACTGAGGTTTCATCTTCATTATCGTGGCTTGTATAGCCCTCATCTTCGTTCTCCTTTGTATCTTCATGATGGTCATTGGTGATAGCCTCGTGCTCGTCAGTCTTGCTGTCGTCGTCCTTTTCGTCTTCATAGTAACTTGCATCGCCATGATCTTCGTCAGTCTTTGGGTCGTCGTCTTTTTCGTCTTCAAAGTGAGTTGGATCGCCCTCGCCCTCATCAGTCTTTGGATCGTCCTCCTTTTCGTCTTCGTAGTGAGTTAGTCCTTCATCAGTCTTTGTATCGTCGTGCTTTTCATCATCTTCGTAGTAAGCTATATCACCTTCCTCGTCAGTTTTTGGATCGTCTTTTTCGTCTTCATAGTAATTCGACTCTTGTTCATCGGTCTTCGTGTCGTCCTCCTTCGTGTCTTCGTGGTCAGTTGGACCACTCTCATCTTCATTAGTCTCTGAATCGTTCTCCTTTTCATCGGCCAACCCTTCTCCCTCCCCCTCCGAGTCTTCATCTGCCGAATCCTCAGGCTCTATGACCAGGTCGACACAGCACTTGTAATCCAGCTGACGGAGGTGCAACTCCTTCAAAAGCCAATTACGAGTCAACGACGCGCACGTGGGATCATAAAAATCGGCGGGATCGATAAACTTCTTGATCTCATTCTCAAAGGCGAGAATGAAATCTTGGGTGATACAATACCCGTAATGGTGTTCACGGTTTTCTCTAGGCGGGCACTCAATGTCGATTTGAGACTCCTGGGTGGGTGAGGAAATCTGTGGTGTTGAGGTGAGGTTTAGTATACTATGTAACGCTGAAGAATGGTGTTATAGGTTCGAACCTGGAACTTGAGGCTTTGGACGAATTCTTTGAATAAGGCCGACAATTGCTCGAATGACAAAGACATCGTGCGTGAGATGATTGGGATGATGATTGAGTGCTCTGACTACTGAGTATCAGCCGACTCGTCATATATGAATCCCTTTCATCCACTGTGGCCTTTTAGACTCTTTCCCCCTTTGTTCAGCGGTCTTTTATCTTCATTGTTCCCCGGTGGCTCGGGTGGTCAATGCTAGATCGGGATGTGTGGAAGTTTTGAAATCATGATCGCTTAGTCAGAGGCCATAGCACTATGCAATACTTGCAAGACAATGTTGTTCTCCCCGGTGGCGTGCACACCAGCCGTCCACTGGCGCGATGCTTCACGACCTGTGGGAACGTCCTTATTGAAGTCAGGGCAGACCCAGAGATGGAAGCATCCGCATCAGGATAACAAACGGCAGTGAACCCCCCTGCGTCCATATCAATGTACCCTCTGACCTCGGGCTCTACAAGCCGCGCTACGTCAATAAGCCATTGATCAGATGCGCGGGACACCACATAACAGTGACGGTTCTTTCGCAAGAGATAGTGGCAATCATTGATAAGATCAGGTAAAATGAATTGTGAGAATTCGCGGTCAGCAGTGATTGTGGGTGACAGTGGGAAACATAATAGGGGTCGTCGGATTCATATTGTGAACGTCGAGATGAGGAACATATAGGTGCAAGATCGTCAATTTTTACAGTAAATTTTTTAGTGCCAGTGGAAGTTTGTCTCGCTCGGATTTATGTCATGGTAGAGAATATCGAACCTTCAATAACCGTTCGACACGAGCGATTCCATTAGGCTAGACCAATGTTAAACTCGTCAGACGTTCAGGGTCGCCGACGAGTTCAACGTTCCAGGGTCCGGTACAACTTCTTGAGAAGTGTGGTTTGCCAATCAGACAAGTGAACCAACCGCTTGTGTCTTCGTTTGGGGCCAGGTTAAAAGACAGGTATACATCTAAATAGATAAGAACTTCGTAAGCCCTGTACATCAGCAAGGAGCGTGAATATCGTAGTATGAAACTTACCCCAGTCGAGTACGAACAGACTGGAAAAGATAGAAAATAAGACAAATGAATGTGCCGTAAGCGGAGTTAAAGTGAGATGCATTGATCATGGCCCTCCGGACAACCCAGGACACGGTATTTTTTTCTCGTCGCATTCCACATGCAACCTAATTCACATCACGTCTTTACGGCTGCTATGTGAAGTTTATCTCTTGCCAATGTATTCCACTGTCAGGGTCCAGGGAGCTCCTGATCCGACACAACCAGCGAAACGGAAGGCGCGAGCAGACACAATGACAAGGCAGACGAAGCTGCAGCTATGACAGGTTCAATGCGATAATGATGTTGAGCTGGCTTGGGCACGTTTTGAGCACGGGTTCTGGTTCATACTTGGCGCATGCCCGACATTCGTATGATCATTATCTTTGCGTCTCTCTCTCCGGTGATGTGTCTCTATATGAGGGAGTAGAAGACTGTCCGAATCAAGCGCTAAATGCTGACGTTTGAGTGCTCTGAGTGCACGTAGAGTGGAGTGAGCTCGTCATTCTGGCTGGTAGAATTATCTCCTATTATTTCAGGATTATTCGAAGGACGTCGTTTGGTTGTGAGATGATGGCGATGAGGATGTTGTACTATTCGGGTTTGAACGGCGAAGGACGATGTCAACGGCAGCCATATAACGAGCAAACAGGTCTGCAGGCTGCAGCTCCAGTAAACAATCAGCGGGCGGGAACAAACGGAACCACGTAATCGTGCACGGACCATATCACATGCAGTTCACGTGCAGTCGAGCGCACTGCCATGAGAGTCTGGTCGAGTCCTTTAATTCTATTTCTCGCTACATGTCCGTGTTTGTGTTATCGGCGACATGTTACCAAACAATGACAACAGCATATATAAGGCGGGACTCAATTAGAGTCTCTCGTTTTATGGCTGTGCGTTGACATGCTAATCTGATCGATGACTCGAATCGCAACTGGTGAAACGCGAAGCGATAACGTTTGTCTAGACTCATGATCATGTCGTCCGCGTCGAGGGGTAAGTTTTATGTTCCCACACGACAGAGCCCAATGTGATCAATCATTGAAAATGACCAGATTCTTATTGGGTGAATTGCACTTAAGCCCCTTTTTCTGGTTATTATAAGACTTACTTGGTCCTATCAGGAGAAAAATCAACCTTCGCTCATCCAAAAGCAGTCCCCATCATGAACACCAATACTGATATCATATCTAGCTTACCAACTGAGGTCCTATGCAATACCTTCTTCCACTCTCTCCCCCACACTGGCCACTTGTTGCCCAGATCACAATCATCTCCTATGTTGCTCTCTAGAATATGCCCTTGTTGTGGTGCAAATTGTCTATAAGACTCAACAATACAAACATGCAGCAATTGGTCTTCTGCTATAACTCATGGCTGAAGTGCACATGAGGACATTCCCTTTCCTTACAAATCCTATGCTTCAAATACAGCTGCTCCCTCCTGCAGCCCCTTCTTCAGCCTGATACTGATCAAATCTCCTCTCTCAATATCATGTGTAGCAACCCTATTGAACATGAAAGCATGCTAAATGACCTCCCAGTACTTCAGGAGCTTTGAATGGACATGATGGACAGTGCTGGTATTCACAGGTGCACTCTACCCATCTCCTGACTCTCTGCTCTATGCACTCTTGAGTTCAAAGGACTTTCCAGGTTTAACCTTGCCTCTTTACCTGTCCTCAACTCCATATGGGCCCACCTGTCAAATCTGACAATCGACTCATATGAGCAAGATGCTGTAATGTGCCTGCTCTGTCTAGCTCCAAACCTCTCCTCACTGAAAATCTACTCACTCTTCAGCCATGAATTTCCCCTAGAACCGCTCACTCACACCAACATTCAATCCTTGTCCATCAGAGCTAGCCAACATCATTTTTGCATCTGTTCAAAGCAAGCTCTTTGACGGGACCCAGTGTCCACCTTTCTTAATGCACTCACACTCCCAAATCTATGTGTACTTGACATTGGCAGGAGATCCTGGATTGGTGAAGAGCTGAAGGATGTTAGGGGTGGTACAGTCGGAATTGCTATTGATATTGAAGCTTTGGTTGAAGATGAACGTTTGGGATTGTAATATTGACTAGTGAGCAGGGCTGTTTTTTGCTTTGGATAACCTATACTCATTATGTGTATGCTGAGTTTCCCACAAAGGTAACTTTTCCGTTATTCATGATCCGTTCTGTGTAAGATCTCTGCATGCAGAAGAATGCAATTAATGTATGACCCTCCAGGCCTCTGTATCTTTTATCGTGTGATCCAGAGTAATCCTATAGCAATTTCACAGTTGCTAACCATTTTGCTTTCTTCATTTCCAGTGTCTCTCATTCATGCCCCTAAGAGCAGATCTCTCTCTCTCTCCATTTGGGTCACAATCCAATCCTCTTGGGGACCAATGATAATCTGGTATGTCTGCACAAATTATGGTTGCTGTTCCCAATGTGGTCATTCCCATCTCCACATTCCAGTGGAACATTTTCCTATCCACTATTGTCCGTGTAACACATGGTTTGGCCATATTTGGGTAGTCATGACTCACTCAAAGTGCTTGGAGAACTATGACAAGGGTGGCTACATAATGCAAGAGCACTCATATGGAAAATTCTTCAGAATCCTTCAGATTCCTCAAGGGATCAAGGTGAGTATGTTGACTACCTGAATTTGGTGCGGTGATTCAGTGATTTCATAAACAGGCTGAGGGTGTCCACACGATGATGGAGAATGGAATGCTCACTGTGAGCTTCCTGACAGCTGGACCTGACCAGCAACCCCAGCATGTTCCAACCATGTGTACATGCAGTGGTATCTCTCCAATCTGTATCAGATGAAGATGTAGATTTGGATGAATGTGACCTTGACGGGGACTGTGATGACGGTCATGATGATGACAAAGAAGATGCAGAGGGGGAGGACAGTTGTGTTTGATGGATGTTGAGGGTGCCAAGCTGGGATTGTAATGCCTTGAGTCCCAGTGATTGTGACCCCCATGATTTCAACAGTTCCATCTATTTTGCTGCTGGTAGCATCAATAGTGCCAATGACACAGAAACAGGCTACATTGCCTCCAATATCCACCTCACTGCCTGCACTTGGTGGACAGTCTTTATTGGATATAATGCCCACTCCACTCCCTTTGTGCGTGTCCCTGGTGTGTTCACCTCTACATTGAATACCATCTCCTCCTTTGATGCCCAGGCATGTCTCTGCTCTCTCAACACCTGCACAAATGGCTTCCTCAACCCCTGCATCTAATCAAATGCCCTCAACACCAACTTCCCCACCATCACAAATACATCTACTCACCTTCCCATGCACTCTATCCCTCTCCTCCCTCCACATTACCTTCCTTGCCTCACCTCCCTGTGTATTGATGGGGTGCGGCACCCCTCCTTATAGGAGACATCTGAGTGAGTTGGGGAGGTGTGTCTGGTTGTTTTTATCTCATGAATGTATTTTACATGCAATGTTATGGTTTTTTTTTGACATGTGCAGTGTTCGATGTATGGGGGATGTGTGGCACATACACTCACCAATGCTCAAGGTGGAACTAGGACACCCTAACCTTGGCTTGTATTTGGAATGAAAACAAGCCAAAGGCCAGGATATTTCATTGATTACACCTTCCACATGCAGAGGTTGACCATTACTTTGCACAATGCACAGGATGAATCATGGATAACAGGAAAGTATCCCTTCAGCAAACACAGTATGTGACAAGCAATACTAGGTTATTCAAAGCCAAAAAGCATCCTGCTCATAGTGGTCCACCTGAGCAGAACCTCCAGAGTCCAATAGCCCATCTGACCATACCACTCCCAACACCTTTCAACTCTTCACCAGTCCATAATTTCGAGCCAACATTAAGCAGACGTAAATTAGGGAGAGTGAGTGCATTGAGAATGGGAGCCACTGGTTCAAATGCACTACTTGGGCTGGCTGTGATGGACAATGAATGGATAGTGATGTGGGTGAGTGGTTCTAGATGAGAGCCATGCCCAAAGAGTTCGCAAATGTTGAATGAGGAGAGGTTGGGAGATAGTGTGAGCAAGTGCATTACAGTGTGTTGCTGGCATCTACTGATTGTCAGATTTGACAGGCAGGCCCACATGGGGTTGAGGGGAGGTAAGAGGTTGGAGGCAACACACATTAATCCTTTGATCTTGAGAGTGCATAGAGTGGACAGCCAGGGGATGGGTAGCGAGACAGATCATAGTGTATTGTGATCTCCAGTATAAGGAGTATACCCATACATGGGGTCAATTTGAAGCTCCTGGAGTGCTGGGAGGTCATCTAACAATATGTCAAGTGCACCAAGACAGTGCAATGTGACATCGAGAGAGGATATTTGATGAATGTAAGGCTGTAGAAGGGTTCATAGAGTGATGGAGTCTTGTTTGAAGCACATGCTGATATCTAGGAAGAGGGGATATCCTTGTGTGCGCTTGAGCCATGAGTCATAGCAGAGGAACCACTGCTGCTCCAAGTTTTTCCAGTCAACTCTTATATATAATTTGCACCACAGTGAGGGCATATTCATGGAAACCTCTCTCCATCGACTGCATACTCTGGTGAGCAGAATAGGAGGTGAATTTGATTCAGGCAATATGCAAGCGGTTTCGGGGAGTGTGTAAGTAAAAATATGGCACAGGACTTCGGTTGGCAAGCAGGATATGAGACTACTAGTCTCAGTACTGTCATGCAAATTCATGACAGTCACATGGAAGGAAAACCAGCTGGGCCTCATTGATGCATCCAGTCTGTGGCTGTGCCACAAACAGGTGATGTAACTTGAATCACGCACAGTGCCCTCTGAGCTTTCTTTCATCCAGTGAAATTATTCACTGCACATTGGTGAGTTATCCAGCCAATATTCATGCCATGTGCCTAATACACTGATCCGCCACACCATAGTTTTGGAAAACAATATGTCACAGCACTATCAAATCTGCTACCTAGCGACTAGCTCCCACAGACCACAGTGCATCATTGAACTTCAATAGTACTCAAAGGTTGATTGAGATACTAATTTGATTCGCAGCCACATACTGTCTCTTTTGTGGAGTTCTTGCATATCCTTGGAGACAAGGCAAACTTGTAGAATGCTCTCGAACCAAATATCTTGGATTCATCCACTTTTGTGACCTTGTTTGAAGCCAACCCGATTGCCCACAAAATGTACATCGTCCATACATATCGATGCTGCGTCCAACACTGTAGATGTCAAACTCTAGAATACATGTAGTGTTCATCTCAAGATCAATTGTCCCAGCCTAGTTTTTCGCACATTTAGGTATATAAACAAGCCAAATGACCTTAAGATTGTCATCACACTTCTGACCGAAGCAGACACACACGGCTCTACCAAGTAGCCTTCCTCATGATATCTATGGGGGAGGAACATCCTTTGTCTCATGGCAGGTGAATATTCCACAATTTCTATCATTTTCAATTATTCACTTGCCGTTGCAGGCATATTTGTCCTGGTAGGCTGATTCATGGCCAATCTGGCAGTGTTGAGGATGATACATTGCCTTGGCAGGTCGTTGGTCTGCAGAGAACAGTCTGTGGACTGCAGCTGCTACCATACTTGCCATCTTGCACATGGATCATGCTAAAGACTCAAATTGTTACAGTAATGTTTGCCCCTATTCATTTCTCTCTTCTTGTATTACATCATGACTGCGCCTCATTGCGCCATCACTAGACTCATCTCTTACCATATGTGTATTACATCACGATCACCACTGCCATCACTAGATGACTCATTCTTTCCTTATCTCTGACTCATCGTTATCTATGACTCACTGATGACATATCGCTGACGTGTACGTACCTGCCCTAAAGTACATACATCTATATAAGCTCAGTTATGTACTTAGCAGATCTCTACTTTAATCACTAGGTTTTACCTGACATATCCTTCACTTGAGACCCCCAATCTCAAGTCAACTGATCATCGATATTCAAGTCAGAGACACTCTTTCTGACTTGTCTTATGACCCTTGCATTTGCAAGGTCTTGATTCAACTCCAGCCGTTACTCTTATCGAGTAGCTGTTGTTGCGACCATCCTAGTTTGTCGTAACAAAAGATTAAAGTCACCCATTGACCCTCTCCATCCGAAGAGGTCCCAGATCCCAGATCAGAGAGAGACAAGAAATGTCCCCTGAAACCAGAAAACATCACTAGACCAGAACAATCAGGATGTCCACCATCACCAGCACCCCAGAACTTAAAGCTGGAGCCCCCTCTACTTACAATGGGAACCCCCAGCAGGCTTTATGATGGTTGTACGCGATTAAGGCATATTTTGCACTTAATGCTACAGTTTATAACACCAACGAAAAGAAAGTCATCACCGCCCTCGCATATATGACTGAAGATAGCGCCATGGGCTGGGCACTCACCTTCTACACTGAAGTCGACAACTCCTCCTCCAAGTCTTATGGGATGTTTGCAAACTTCAAAACCAAGTTCAAAGAAGCCTTTGTACCAGCTGATGCTGTTGGCACCGCCATGAATAAACTCTGAACCTTGAAACAGATGGGCGATATCACTTCCTATATCGCTAGCTTTAAGACCCTTGCTGCGCAGGCCTCTGTAAAGCAAGATGCAGTCTTAATCACGTTTTTCAACGACGGATTAAAGAAAGGAATTGTCAATTCCATTTTCCAGATGGAAACCATTCCTACAGATTTTGACAAATATGTCGCCGTAGCCAATAGGCTTGACAGTAACTATCAGAGAGGTACCACATTTCGACAGAACCATCAAACTGCCACCAGACCAACAGGACAACGTTACGTACCCAGACCATCTATTGATCAACACGATCCAAACGCCATGGAGGTGGATCGACTCACAGAAGTAGAAAGAAGCGACCATATGAAGAAAGGATTATGCTTCATGTGTCACCAGAAGGGACACATGACTAGAGCATGCCCACAGAAGAAGAAGACTCCTGTCCGTCGTGAAGAAATGGAGGACAGTGATGCGGAAGAAGAAGATACAATGATCTGTCGCCTTGCAGAGGATTTTTGATGTGGAAGACTGGATCGACATCAGTATCTTCCGATGTACCTATCAGACTTGTATGAAGTATTGGAATCAGAAAGGAACTTCGTGTTCCCATTTCCCTCATCTCCAAAACTTGCCTGAAAACCGTCAAAACAACAGCTGTTGTTGACTCCGGTGCTGCCAGAACTTTCATCTCCAAAGAGTTTGTTAAGACTCATGGAATTCATACGCACAAACTATCGAAACCATTCCGAGTTACCACTGCAGATGGAAGTTATGCGAAAGGAGGGGCTATCACCCAGTATTGTGTCCTCATTGTGAAAATTGATGAACGATCTATGATCGGAAAGTTTAACATCACACGGCTTGGCCGTCATGACCAGATTTTACTTGGGATTCCCTGGCTACACGCTATGGACCCAGTAATCAGATGGAAAGTGGAGACACTAGAACTCCCAAGGACCGAGAAAAGCAATCAAATTGAAGAAGAAGTTGACGCCGAGCGGAAGAAGAACAGACTCCCACCACTCTTTCAGAAAAAGAATTTAATGCCGAGAGAAGTTCCAGTTGTAGTGCTGCTGAAGGTGCCTCCTGGAGAAACAATTGTAACAGCGCCATCTAGAGAACCGACACCACAGGCTACTATCACAGAAATCCCAGACGAAGAAGCCCCACTGGTGCTGCCTAACCTTGAACCCATCCCTGATGACGATGATGACTCTTTTGACACCAAAGATGATGTATGGACCACGGACTACGCACCGCCAGTGCGTGAGATTGCTATGTACCACCTAGAGGACGATGAATTCTTAGTTGAATACCCCGCTGACACTTCCAAGCTTCGGGTCATCACTAATATTTCCATGGACACTCCGTTAACCAAAGACGGTACTAGCGTTGCAGAACAACGCCCTAAGGTTACACCCCTGACATGGCCGATGGAATACGTCAAAACTAGCAACAAGGCACAGCAGTTTGCACTAGCTGCAGGACTTGAGCAGAAAAAGAAATCGTTTGAAGAACTCATCCCCTCCTATCTTCACAACTTCATCGACATTTTTGCAAAAGATGGTCTCAACCAGTTACCACCCGAACAACCTGGAATAGATCATCGGATTGAAACAAAACCCAGCTTTATCCCCAAAACATCCAAGGTGTATCCATTATCAGAAGCAGAACACACAGCAGTCAAGGCTTTTATCGATGAAAATGTAAAGAAGGGATTTATCTCAGAATCGAAATCACCGCAAGCAAGCGGGTTCTTCTTTGTAGGAAAAAAGAGTGGAGATCTTCGCCCCTGTCAGGACTATCGGTACATCAACGAGTGGACGGTCAAGAACGCCTACCCCCTTCCTTTACCACTTTCGTTAGTAGCTCAATTGCATGGTGCCAAATACTTCACAAAAATGGATGTTAGTTCTGGATACAACAATATCCGTATCCATCCGGAAGATCGATGGAAGGCAGCTTTCACCACTGAATACAGTCTCTTTGAACCAAACATCATGTTTTTTGGTCTTTGCAATTCCCCCACCACTTTCCAAGCATACATGAATCGAACTTTCCAGCAAGAAATAAATGAAGGATGGCTCGTCATATACATGGACGATATCCTAATCTTCTCAAATGACCTCACTCCCCACCACGAGTGAACCCAGCACATTCTTGAAAAGATTTGTCAAGAAAAACTGTTCCTGAAACTGGAGAAATGTACGTTTGATGCACAAGAAGTGGAGTATCTGGGGATGATTATACATCCTGGTTGTGTGGCAATGGATGTCGCCAAAACAGATGGTATTCAAGATTGGCCTACCCCAACAAAGGTGAAAGAAGTTCGGTCATTTCTAGGGTTTTGCAACTTCTATTGAAACTTCATTTCTCACTACTCCGACATTGCCAGGCCATTAATTGACTTAACGAAGAAAGCCACTGTATTCCAATGGTCGGAATCCTGCTCTACCACTTTTGCCACACTTAAAGATTGTTTTCTGAAACAACCTGTTCTTCGAAACCCGGATCCCAGCCGTCAATTCGCCATAGCAACTGATGCCTTGCTAGTGGCCACCGGTGCAGTATTACTGCAGACTGATGAAAATGGAACATACCACCCCTGCGGTTACCTGTCGCAGACCTTGCACCCAGCCGAACAGAACTATCAGATCTTTGACTGCGAACTGCTAGCAGTCATCCGCGCCTTAACGGAATGGCATCACTACTTAGAAGGAAACCCTCACCCCATCATCGTTTTCACCGACCATAAAAATCTGTTGTACTTTCATACCGCTCAGAAATTAACCCGCCAACAAGCTCGTTGGCAGTTAATCCTATCCTGTTATGATATAGAACTTCACCATGTTGCCGGAAACAAACTCGTCACCCCTGATGCACTTTCTAGGCACCCTGACCATGGAACTGACTCCACCAACAACAATGAAGATATCACCCTCCTTCCTGACTCCATGTTCATCCACCTTCTTGATGTCGAACTCATGACCACCCTTGTGAACCCCGACCCCATTTTCACAGCTGCCGCTAGTGCCTTGGTGACCTTTCCCTTCCCCCTATGAAATCCTCTCTCGTGGACTGGATGATTAAAGATGACATCCTTTACTACAAGGACCACGCTTATGTCCATCCTGCTGGCCGACACCTTATTTTAGAACAATGTCATGATCATCCCACCACCAGTCACCCCGGGTGTTTTAAAACTGAAGAATTGGTCAAGTGGGACTTTTGGTGGCCCTCCATGGGTACCTATATCCGAAAATACATTGAGGGTTGCGCCCTCTGTCAGCAGATGAAATCCGATACCCATCTGACAATGCCTCCCCTTGTCCCTATCCCTTCCTCTTCCACGGCTCCATTCACCCGGATCTCCATTGACCTTATCACTGACCTCCCCCCCTGTGCTGGTTTCGACTCTGTCATGGGCTTATGAAGGGGGTAATTCTCATTCCATGTACTAAAACCATCACTTCCGAAGGGGTCGCCAAGAAATTCTTCAAATATGTTTACCACTGATTTGGCTTGCATGAGAAAGTCATTTCCGATCGCAGACCACAATTCGTATCTAAATTCTCACGAGCTCTTGCCAAGCTTTTGAAATATGAAATAGCCGCATCTACCACTTATCACCCCCAGACTGATGGCCAAACTGAACGACTCAATCAGGAGCTCGAGACATACCTTCGAATCTATTGTCAAAATCACCCTGAAAACTGGGTGGAACATCTTCCTATGGCGGAATTTGTGCACAACCATCGAAAACACGATTCCCATAATGCATCACCATTCTTTCTAATGATGGGATACGAACCACGAGCTCTCCCCCATACACTTCCCGACTCTATGGTTCCCGCAGCAGAAGACAGACTTCGCTCTCTTCAGAAATTGAGAGAAGAAGCACTCTTGTGTCATAATCTCGCTATGCAATGAATGGCAGAACAAACTCATGGGCAGAAGTATCAACCATGGAAGATCAGAGATAAGGTTTGGTTATCAGGAAAAAACCTAATCTCGCAGTTGCCTTCATGAAAACTTGCACTGAAACAATATGGCCCCTTCCCAATCATCACCATCCTCTCTCCCATCACATTCACACTCCAACTGCCGCCGCAGTGGAGAGTTCACCCCATGTTCCATGCTTCTGAACTATCGTCCTATCAAGAGACAGAAGTTCATGGTCCGAACTTCCATGATCCTCCCCCTGATATCATTAATAATGAAGAAGAATATGAAATTGATGCAATCCTATCGCACAAAGGCACGGGTAAACGAAGACGCTATCTCTTATCCTGGAAAGGCTATTCTTCCGCCAGTAACGAATGGGTTCCAGAAGAAAACCTTAGTAATGCCACCGACATCCTTGTTGCCTATAAGAGGGCCCACAAATTATAGATTTGGGACAATGTCCTCTCTTGAACGACTATGCCTCTGCATACTACGCATTGAAGAACTCACCGCTGCTATGAACACTGTAAACGAAGGAAACACTCACCCACTATCCCTCCTTGACTATCAGACTGCCACTGCCGTCAATTTAGCCAATAACGCATCCTCCCCAGTAGTATCTCCACCAGCTTCTGACTCTACCCTCACCCTCACTGATGACTCTATCCTCACCGATTATTTCTCGGTCATTGACCAGGTTGAAACTAGTGCCCTATTTGAATCCACCATCATGTCCCAACAATACGCTATTGAAATAGACCGCCTCCTTGGAGAAAGAGGGGGTGATATCTAGCAGACTCATCATCAGAATCATTAGAGACGCCAGTCTTATTGACCACACCACCAATCTCTTGGACAATGAGTGTCACAAGACCATTTTCCGTCACCTCCATATATGTATTTGCAATACTGCAATCTGCCTTCTGCCTGATGATACCAGAGAAGCTATTCGAGAAGCCATCCATATCGTCACTGAACGCATTGCCCTCGACCCAGTCGCACATCCACCATCCCCTCACATCGCCGTTCCTGTCCCACCACCAGTTCCTATGACAACTACCATTGAGCATCAGGATAATGATATCCCTCCTATTGCCGTACTTGACATACCAACTTCTCTGTCTCCTGCCCCCATTATGCGTACCTCATGAAGAACCCCGCTCAAATGAAGATCCTCTCGCCTCGCTGCCAAGCAAGCCATATCAGTCTCCCCACCCAAAATGCTTAAACGGTTGAGATCCCCCTCTCCCCCTGGACAGTCCACCACCGTCACCATTGTAAAAACAGCACCAGTCGACAATGTTGTATGTTGTAACTGTCGCATTGCTGGGCATCGCCACAAGAACTGCCCAGCATATCACTGTCGGGTTTGCAAAGAGTATGCACCCAGTCATCTATTGGTCTTTTGCACAGAGTTGAAAGGGGAAGCAGTTATTCCACTGGTATGGACTGACCCCGGCTTCTACGAAGCTCTCGCTCGCTGGGAGATCGAGCAGGACGCTATCTATCATGCTACTGAGTTAGCTGACAGGTCATTCTCTATCACTGAGGAACAAGATGATTTATTACACTCCAACTACGACGCTGACCCTATCTACTGGGCCAATCAGGATAACTGAAGTCAGTGACTTCATTCCTAAATGCAGGGTAATGTTACAGTAACATTTGCCCCTATTCATTTCTCTCTTCTTGTATTATGTCATGACCGTGCCTCATTGCGCCATCACTAGACTCATCTCTTACCATATGTGTATTACATCACGATCGCCACTGCTGTCGCTAGATGACTCATTCTTTCCTTATCTCTGACTCATCGTTATCTATGACTCACCGATGACGTATCACTGACGTGTATGTACCTGCCCTAAAGTACATACGTCTATATAAGCTCGGTTATGTACTTAGCAGATCTCTACTTTAATCTACTAGGTTTTACCTGACATATCCTTCGCTTGAGACCCCCAATCTCAAGTCAACTGATCATCGATATTCAAGTCAGAGACACTCTTTCTGACTTGTCTTATGACCCTTGCATTTGCAAGGTCTTGATTCAACTCCAGCCATTACTCTTATCGAGTAGCTGTTGTTGCGACCATCCTAGTTCGTCGTAACACAAATGGAAACAGGATTGAGGTGAAGCTGGAGTTCAACACCCACTTGGCGATGTAAGTGACCTGGTTTGTATTCAAGAACCTGCGGCTGACTCTGCCGAAGTCAACCTGAACCATTTCAATGCTCGTTCGAAAGTGTGAACACAGTGAGAGAGGGACATCTTCAAGAGATGATGAATTCGAAGTAGGTTTCATTCTTAGTATAATAGCACACAATTGTACAATGGCACAGAGTGTGCTGGATGGTAAGGTCTTGCAGCCTCTGTCTCTGTCTCTGTAGGGAGAAGTACTGGTTGATCAGTTGGGGTATGGTTGTGAAGAAATAGAAACTCAAGCTCAAGACAGAGATGGAGTAGCACAAACGTCAGTCATACCATAGTAATACTTGAAGAAAATGAAATGTGACATCAAAAGAAAGAACAAGACGCGAACCCACCATTATATTAGTAGTTTGGTACAGTGCCATACTATAATCATGATTCATAATATTAATCAAAAGTCAGGTGCTAGGTAGGAAGGGGACAAGAGCCATAGTTTTTAGTAGTTGATTCAGCCCTTCATGGTGCAATAAAGACGGAACAAATGACAGTCGGAACACTCAGAGTCCTTGATTTGAACTGGAGCGTGTTTAATTATATAACCCAAGAGAAAAGGCATGTAGAAAACTTGTGTAGATGGATTATTAAAGCTTGAATCAACTCTTTTGAGTTTCAGAATTTGAGTCTTTGTGGGAGTCAAAGCAAAATGCAACTCGATGATATCACTTTGCAAAACGTGTAGCTAATAAAAATAAACCAAGTGATCCGCAACTCCTCTGAGGGAATAAATGAGGGCATGTATCCAGCTGGCATGACCAAAAACAAAGACACAGCTTGTCATCTAGTGGGTGTTTATTTACTTACCATACTGCAAAATCAAATCTTCAACATGAGGCCATGATTTACCATCAACATGAAGCACGCATAAATTGGGGAGTGTGAGTGCATCGAACAAGGGAACTAATGCATCTTGTGCTGATGTGAAAATGGTTTCAATGGAAAAAAATTGAATGGTAGAGTGGGTGAACAACTTGAAGGACAATCCATTGCCGAGGAACATACCGATTGTTAACGAGGAAAAGTTGGGAAATAGTCAGAGCAAACCAATGATGGTGGATGGGTCGCATATCTCGAGGTTGATATTTGTCAGGGGCCATGTTGGGTTGAGGTGAGATAAACAATTGATGTCATAGCAGGCAAACAGTTTCAATTCAAGACTGTGCAGAGCGAAGAGTCACGAAATGGGTGGTAAAATACATGATAGTGTATCATGATCTTTCATGACAACATCGTGACTTATGTCAACTCGAAGGACCTGAAGTGCCGGGAGGTCGTTAAACAAGGTGCAATGGCCTGGTCAAACATGATGTCAAGGGAGGAAATCTGAGGGATGTAATGTTGTAAGATGATTCGTAAGTCGGTGGTGTCATTTTTGATGCACATGATTTCTAAGGAGAGCAGGCATCTTCACATCCACTTGAGCCATGAGTCATAGCAGAAGACGGCCTGCCACCAGTTTCTGCTACTAGCGTGATAAATATCCATATACAATTTACATCACAAGGAGGGCATGTCCATGGTAATCTCCCTCTGGTGTCGGCATATCCTGGTGAGTAATATAGGAGGTTGTTACAGTTACGCACGCCCCTATTCATTTTTCTTACTTACTTGTATTACATCACGATCACTACCACCGCCACTAGGATGACTCATCCCTTTCTTTAGTTTGCTTGTATTACATCACGATCACTACCACCGTCACTAGATGACTCATCCCTTATCTCTGACTCGTCCTTATCTCTGACTCATTGTACTTGCCCTAAAGTACTCACCTACTATATATACCCGGTCATGTACTTAGTAGGACTTCACTTTAATCTTACTAGGTTTTTAACCAGAACTTCTCTCGCTTAGGACCTCCAATCCTAAGTCATCTGAATTGATATTCAAGTCAAAGACACTCTCTTTGCCTTGTCTTATGATCTTTGCATTTGCAAAGACTTGACTATAACATCAGCCGTCGCTCTTATCAAGCTGCTGATTGTTACAACTATCCTAGTCTGTAACAAAAGATTAAAGTCCTTACCAACCCTCTCCATCAGAGAGGTCCCAGAAAACCAGAACCCTAGGCAGAGAGAGACATAACATCCCCTGCAAAAACAGAAACATCACTAGACCAGTAGATCAGGATGTCAGCACCCACCAACACCCCAGAACTCAAAGCTGGAGCACCAACGTCTTACGATGGAACTCCCCAGCAAGCTTTGAGATGGTTGTACTCAATTAAGGTGTATTTTGCCCTTAATGCCATGATCTACAACACTGACGAAAAGAAAGTCATCACCGCACTTGCATATATGACAGAAGATAGTGCCATGGGTTGGGCACTCACCTTTTACACCGAAATTGATAACTCCATCTCCAAATCTTATGGAACCTTTGCAAATTTCGAGACAAAGTTCAAAGAAGCCTTCATGCCAGCCAATGCTGTTGGCACGGCCATGAATAAGCTCCGTACCCTGAAGCAGACAGGCAACCTAACTTCCTACATCGCCAGTTTCAAGACCCTTGCTGCACAAGCCTCTGTGAAGCAAGACGCCATCTTGATTACATTCTTCAATGATGGGCTCAAGAAGGGAATTGGTAACACCATCTACCAGATGGAAACTGTCCCAGTAGACTTTGATAAATACGTCACTGCAGCCATTAGGCTAGATAGCAATTGGCAAAGAGGCGCCATGTTCTGACAGAACCATTGCACCACTACCAAGCCAACTGGACAGCGATATGTACCCAGACCTTCCATTGATCGGCATGATCCAAATGCCATGGAAGTAGATCAGCTTACTGAGGCTGAAAGAAACGATCATATGAAGAAAGGACTGTGTTTCACATGTCACCAAAAGGGACACATGACTAGAGCCTGTCCCCAGAAGAAGAATGGGAAGACCCCAGTTCATCGTGAAGAGATTGAAGATAGTGACAAGGAAGATGAAGAAACAATGATCCATCGCCTCACTGAGGATTTTTGATATGGAAGACTGGATCAATGTCAGTATCTTCTGATATAGCTATCAGACTTGTACAAAGTATTGGAATCAGAAAGGAACTTCGTGTTCCTATTTCACTTATCTCCAAGACTCGTCTGAAAACCATCAAAACAATGGCCATTGTTGATTCCAGCACCACCGGAACATTTATTTCCAAAGACTTTGTCAGAACCCATGGAATCCGGACGCATAAACTCACAAAACCATTCTGAGTCACTACTGTGGATGGAAGTTATGCTAAAGGGGGCGCTATCACCCATTATTGTGTCCTCATCGTGAAAATAGACGAATGATCCATGATTGGGAAGTTTAATATCACACAGCTTGGCCATTGTGATCAGATTTTACTTGGGATTCCTTGGCTATGTGCTATGGACCCAGTAATCAGATGGAAAGCAGAAACTATGAAGCTCCCTCGAAGTGAAAAAAGCGACCAGATCGAAGAAGAAGTTGATAGGGAATGAAAGAAGAATGGTCTTCTGCCTCTCTTCCAAAAGGCCAAGCAAAAAACAGAACCGAATCCAGTTGAAGTGCTGCCAGAGGCGCCTCCTGAAAAATCGGTCGCAACCGCACTACCTAGAGAACCAATACCTTGTGCTACCATTGAAGAAATCCCAGACGAAGAAGAACCCCCAGTGTTACCACACCCTGACCCCACCCCCGATAATGATGATGACTCTTTTGACACTAAAGAAGATATATGGATTTCAAGCTATGCTCCACCTGTACATGAACTCGCCACATATCATCTCAACAATGATGAGTTCTTGGTCGAATATCCTGCCAATGCTGCTGAGCTCCAGGTTATCACCAATACCTCTTTGGATACCCCATTAACCAAAGATGGTACTAGCACTGCAGAACAATGACCCATGGTTACACCCTTGTCACGACCAATGGAATACGTCAAAACCAGTAATAAAGCACAGCAGTTTGCATTAGCAGCCGGACTAGAGCAAAAGAAGAAATCATTCGAAGAACTTGTCCCTTCTTACCTTCATGATTTTGCTGACATCTTTGCAAAAGATGGCCTCAACCAGTTACCACCTGAACAACCTGGTATAGACCACTGTATTGAGACCAAACCCGGCTTTATTCCCAAAATGTCCAAGGTGTACCCATTATCGGAAGCAGAGCGTACTGCTGTCAAAGCTTTTATTGATGAAAATGTAAAGAAAGGCTTTATTTCAGAATTGAAATCGCCACAGGCAAGCGGCTTCTTCTTTGTAGGAAAGAAGAGTGGGGATCTTCATCCCTGTCAAGACTACTGATACATCAACGACTGGACGGTTAAGAATGCTTACCCTCTCCCTTTACTGCTTTTGTTAGTCGCTCGGTTGCATGGTGCCAAATACTTCACAAAGATGGATGTCCATTCTGGATATAACAACATTCGCATCCACCCTAATGATAGATGGAAGGCCACTTTTACCATGGAATATGGTCTCTTTGAGCCAAACATTATGTTTTTTGGTCTCTGCAATTCTCCTGCTACCTTCCAAGTGTATATGAATCGGACATTCCAACAAGAAATCAATGAAGGATGGCTCGTCATATACATGGATGATATTTTAATCTTCTCCAATGACCTTGCCTCTCATCATGAGCAAACCTGGCATGTCCTTGAAAGAATTTGCCAAGAAAAACTGTTCCTGAAACTGGAGAAATGCACATTTGACGCACAAGAAGTGGAATACCTAGGAATGATCATTCATCCTGGGTGTGTGGCAATGGATGTTGCCAAGACCAATGGAATTTGCGACTGGCCTGCCCCCATGACAGTTAAAGAAGTTCGGTCATTTTTGGGATTCTGCAACTTTTATCGAAACTTCATTCCCCATTATTCCAACATTGCTAGACCCCTAATCGACCTCACTAAGAAAGATGTCAGGTTTCTATGGTCAGAACAATGTGCATCAGCATTCTCCACCCTGAAAGAATGCTTCCTAAAGCAACCGGTCCTTTGAAACCCAGATCTGAGCAGGCAGTTTGTGGTAGCTACCAATGCGTCACTCGTCGCTACCAGTGCAGTACTGCTACAAACTGATGAAAATGGTGTTTACCACCCATGTGGGTACCTGTCACAGATGTTGAACCCCACAGAACACAATTACCAGATTTTTGATCACAAACTCCTTGCTGTTATCTGCGCTCTAACTGAATGGCATCATTATTTGGAAGGCAACCCCCATCCCATCATCATCTTCACTGACCACAAAAATCTGTTGTATTTTAGAACCACCCAGAAGTTAACCCGGAGACAAACCTGATGGCAGTTGATTTTATCCTGCTACAATATCAAACTCCACCATGTTGCTGGAACCAAACTCGCCGCCCCTGATGCGCTCTCCCGCCGCTCTGACCATGGGGCGGATTCCTCTGAAGACAATACCAATGAAACCCTTCTTCCCGACTCCATGTTCATCCACCTTCTTGATGTAGAACTCATGACCTCCCTCGCCAACCCCGATCCCTCCGACCCCGATCCCTCCGACCCTGATCCCATCTTCAAAGCCGCCTCTGATGCCTTAGATGGTCTTTCCCTTCCCCCATGAAATCTGCTCTCGTGGATTGGATGATAAAAGATGATATCCTTTATTATAAAGATCGTGCTTATGTCTGCCCTGCTGGTCAACACCTTATTTTGGAACGTTGTCATGATCATGCCACCACCAGTCACCCTGGGCGTTTTAAGACTGAAGAATTGGTCAAACAGGACTTTTGGTGGCCCTCTATGGGTACCTATATCTGTAAATATGTTGAAGGTTGTGCCCTCTGCCAGCAGATGAAATCCAATACTCATCCGATGACTCCACCCCTCATTCCCATCCCATCTACCGCTGTGGCCCCGTTCACCCAGGTCTCCATTGACCTTATCACTGATCTTCCTCCTTGTGCTGGTTTTGATTCTGTCATGGTCATGGTAGACCATGGGCTTATGAAGGGGGTAATTCTTATCCCATGCACTAAAACCATCACTTCTGAAGGGGTTGCCAAGAAATTTTTCAAATATGTCTACCGCCGATTCAGCTTGCATGAGAAAGTTATTTCTGACCATGGACTGCAATTTGTGTCAAAATTCTCAAAAGCCCTTGCCAAGCTCTTAAAATACAACATAGCCACATCAACCGCTTATCATCCCCAGACTGATGGTCAAACCGAGTGTCTTAATTAGGAACTTGAAACCTACCTTCAAATCTATTGCCAAAATCATCCCGAAGATTGGGTAGAACATCTTCCTATGGTGGAATTTGTACACAATCATCGAAAACACGACTCTCATAATGCCTCACCATTCTTCCTGATGATGGGATACGAACCAGAGCCCTTCCCCACATACTCCCCAATTCTACTGTCCCTGCAGCAGAAGATAGACTTCATTCACTCCAGAAATCAAGAGAAGAAGCACTCTCCTGCCATAACCTCGCTATGCAGCAAATGGCGGAATGAACTCATGGACAGAAATATCACCCATGGAAGATAGGAGATAAGGTTTGGTTATCGGGAAAGAATCTAATCACATAGTTACCATCACGGAAGCTTGCACCAAAGCGATATGGCCCCTTCCTGATTATTGCTGTTCTCTCCCCTATCACGTTCACACTCCAACTACTGCCACAATGGAAAGTTCACCCCACATTCTATGCTTCTGAATTATCATCCTATCACGAGACAGAGGTCCATGGTCCAAACTTCCATGATCCACCCCCAGACGTCATTGATAATGAAGAAGAATATGAAATTGATGTGATCTTATTGCACAAAGGTGCAGGTAAATGAAGATGCTATCTTCTATCCTGGAAAGGTTACTCTTCCGCCAGTAATGAATGGGTTCCAGAAGAAAACCTTAGCAATGCTACCGACATCCTTACTGCATATAAGAAGGCTCATAAACTGTGAAACCCAGAACAATGTCCCTTGAACACCTACGCCTCTGTATCTAACGGATTGAAGAACTCACCACTGCTATGAACGACATATCTGAAAACATCGCCCACCCATTATCCTTGATCAACTACCAAACCACAACTGCTGCTGACCTCAACGCCAATGCATCATCCCCAGTCATCTCCCCATCATCATCGGACTCTACCCTAACCAATGACTCTATCCTTACCGATTATTTCTCAATCATTGACCAAGTCGAAACCAGCACTCTGTTTGAATCTGCTATCACATCCCAACAATACGCTATAGACATAGATTGTCTCTTAGGAGAAAGAGGAGCAATATCTAGCGGGCTCATTATCCAAATCATCAGGGATGCTAGCCTCATTGAGCATACCACTAATCTTCTTGATGATGAACGTCACAAGACCATCTTCCGTCATCTTCATATATGCATTCATAATACTGCAATCCGCCTGTTGCCTGATGATACTAGAGAAGCTATCAGAGAAGCTATTCATATCATCACAGAATGAATCGCTCTTGACCCAGTTGCACGTCCTCCCTCTTCGCATATTGCCATTCCAGTCCCACCACCGATCCCTCCAACAACTACCACTGAGCATCAGGATAATAATATCCCTCCTATTGCTGTACTTGATGTACCAGCTTCTCCATCTCCTATCCCCATCACACCCACTACACGTCGATACCCTGTTAGGCATAGATCCTCCCACATTGCCGCCAAGCAAGCTACATCAGTTTCCCCACACAAGACGCACAAATGATCGAGATCTCCCTCTCCCCCAGAACAGTCAACCACCGTCACTACAGTAAAAACAGCAACAGTTGATAATGTTGTATGTTGTAACTGCCATGCTGCCGGACATCGCCACAAGAACTGCCCGGTGTACTACTGTCGGGTTTGCAAGGAGTATGTGTCCAGACACCTATCGGTCTTTTGTAGAGAGTTGAAAGGAGAAGCGGTCATTCCACTGGTTTGGACTGATCCCAGTTTCTATGAAGCCCTTGCTCATTGGGAGATTGAGCAAGACGCCATTTACCACACTGCTGAACTAGCTGATAGGTCGCTCCCTATCACTGAAGAACAAAACGACTTGTTGGACTCAAACTACAATGCTGACCCTATTTACTGGGCTAACCAGGATAACTGAAGTCGGTGACTTCATTCCTAAACCAGGGGTAATGTTACAGTTACACACACCCCTATTCATTTTTCTTACTTACTTGTATTACATCATGATTGCTACTGCTGTCACTAGGATGACTAATCCCTTTCTTTAGTTTGCTTGTATTACATCATGATCACTACCACCATTGCTAGATGACTCATCCCTTATCTCTGACTCGTCCTTATCTCTGACTCATTGTACTTGCCCTAAAGTACTCACCTACTATATATACCCGGTCATGTACTTAGTAGGACTTCACTTTAATCTTACTAGGTTTTTAACCAGAACTTCTCTCGCTTAGGACCTCCAATCCTAAGTCATCTGAATTGATATTCAAGTCAAAGACACTCTCTTTGCCTTGTCTTATGATCTTTGCATTTGCAAAGACTTGACTATAACATCAGCCGTCACTCTTATCAAGCTGCTGATTGTTATGACTATCCTAGTCCGTAACAGAGGTGATTTCAAATCGGGCAATGTGCAGCCAGTTTGGGGAAAACAGTAAATAAAAATATGACAAGGGACTTCAGTTGGCAAGCAGCACAAATCGGATACAAGCTCCTCGTGGAGGTTCATAATGGCGACCTTCTTTTGGGTGAGCTGCTGGCAAAGATATTTTATTCTCCTAATGACAGCTCTGACAGGATGTGCTTCAACCGTGAGGCTTGTGAACTCGATGTCAGACTGAATGGTGTTTGAATTATCAACATGGCTTGTCATATGGGAACAAACATACAGTTACCTATATGCAAGGTGTAGCAACAGGGTGCGATGTACGACATGCACGAGCACAAAGGTACTCAATGGTCAGAGTCTCAGTGAGGAGGCTTTGAAGATGCGTGGGAACATTCCCATATGAACTTAAAGCTGTGCGTTGCTGTCTGTTTCTGCTGAGCCAACACACTCAGCCTGTACATCATTTATCCGAGCCCTGGCTATGTACATTTGTTCGACTTGTTATGTTATGCAGTGTGCACCATCTAACTTGTAAATCTCGCTGTCTATCACTTGAGCTTGGCTGCCTGAATTAGAGGGTGATTTTAATGAAGTAGAAGTACTTTGGCCCAGTCATTATGCGAGATGCAATCAAATCATATAAGGTGAGAGGGTCAAAGCATCCATGGATCAATGTAGAGCTCACATATTCAAAGCATATAAAACATTGTATGATTCTGGAGTAATATCCTTGCACTGTGTCAATATGGTGATTAAATCTGAAGCACCTCATAAGTAATTTATTTTAAACCACAAGACTGTCAAGACGACAGGAAGAATAGGGAACGTAGTTGGGATTGAGCCAGGACTGTCATGGCAGTTTATGACAGCAAAAACTAATCTTTGGAGATCTCGAACAAGCTTGACAATGCTGGACCACAACCACATCAAAAGCCTGGCCCAACACAAAGCTTCCAAGGCCAATACCAGCATTATTGCAATGGTCGAGCTTCCCAGTTTTAGAAAAGAAGATACTCAACGTCAAGGTCCAGACTCTCTGGAAATCACCTGACCATATTATGGAGATCAGGGGACTCGAAGCCAGAGAACGATATCAATGGCTATATGATAAAGTACAGGATCATTTTCTGACAAGTTCTCCAGATCAATCAACTTGATGGTAAGTACACCAATCACCTCAATTCCGTGTGCAAGTGATCGTATCATTCAGCCTGAAGATATCCATGCAAAGATAGTACTAATACCCACTATTAACATAGACTGATGGCCAAATCTATATTGATAGCAAAGACAAGATCTGATAAACAACGATAAGGATCTCCACGATCGATTAGATGCCACGTTTTCGAGAATGACATGTTGACGCCCCAAATCGATCGAGATTTCTATTCCGCGGATTCCTTTCACCCCGATCAATCTAGATCTAGCCGAGTGCTTCCAAAATTTCTTAGATCTCGAATTCGTAAGTAGGAACTATACTCAGATTCTAAAACACATCATCAGAGAGCAAAAACACGCATCGTCATATCATGGATTACACTCTAGGCAACAGCCAAAAAAAATTACAAGTTCATTACAGAACCAAATCATTATATGTGATATACATATAGAACAGACAGGGGTGCAGGGGTGATGAAAGATGCAACAGAGAAGATGAATTACAACAGCGCGTTTGAAACGTTGACGAAGCAAAGTCTTGAAAGAAGTCAGAGTAGCGAGTAGATGGGCAGTGCGATGCGTAATACAAAGAACAACACGGAAAATTTGAGATGTGCAAAAGAAATTGAAAAACGATGTGGTAGATTGATGAGTACGAACCTCATCAATATGAATGGGTATAGCCCCTTGGGCAACCAGTGTGATATCATCATAACCATCACGAATAGGTATAACCCCTCAGGTAACCAGTGTGATATCATCGTGCCCCTTCCTTATTGTGGGCAACGATGGAAACCTAAAATTATTGACCCTCCAATCCTCACTGCCTCAGCATCGAATGCGGCTGATTAGTAGCGGGCAGGTACCAAGGCGGCGTAGGCGGTGGTCCAGCCCGAGACGGAGGGTGGTGGGGTTGGTGGTGTCCTTGCGCGGACCCAGATTGATGATGCCCTTGTGCGGATGTAGATTGATGGTGTCCTTGCGCCGTTGGCTGATGATGCCCTTGAGCCGACGCAGATTGATGATGCCCTTGTGCAGTAGATTGATGATGTCCCTGCGTTGTCGGCTGATGATGGCCCTGAGAAGCAGGCTGTGCTACAGGCGTATGAGACGCAGCAGGTGGGTGACGTGACGTAGACCCCGATGACGAATTAGCAGTTTGATGAGTCATAGAAGGGGTCGTGTGGTGGGGAATGGATGGCGTTTGGTGATGTTGCACAGATGGTGTTTGATGATGCGCAGATGGCGTCTGATGATGCGCAGACGGCGTCTGATGGTGTTGCGCAGATGGTGTCTGGTGGTGAGACGGCGTTGACAAATGAGATCCAGAAGGTGTCGTATGATGAGACATGGACGCCGTCTGCCCAGACGGGTGATGCGGAACGCCCGCAGATGGATGTTGACCGCCCATGCCAACACCAATCCCAGGGGACTGTATCACCCTAGTCGACGACGAACGCTTCGAGTTCGCAGGGCGCGGAGGACGGGCATACGTCCCGCTCCCACTCCCGCTCCCACCTGCGCTCGATTGAGAATTTAGATTGTGATCTTGATCCTGCATCGCATCTCCAGGGTCTGTGTTGATCTGGAACGAGCCCTGGTGGATGCCTAGGTTCATCTTGTCATCTCCTCCGCCGTTACCACTACCACTTCCGCTGCCGCTGCCACTCCCGTGTCCGTTTCCGCCAACTGAATTCATGACAGTTCCACCGGCAGATCCGGCCCCTCCTAATGCAGCACGTGCCCCCTTGTCAGCATCAGCAGCTCTGGCACTCGCACGTAACATCTCCATGTCGATGCGCTGGATCGAGGGCGATTCTCCATTTGCGAGGGCTTTCTCGCGCTTTCGCACGAGTTTCGCGTAGTCTGAGCGCGCGGATGGGGAATTGAGCCATCAACAACTAATCCCACAAAAGAAACAAAAATCACATACGCAGCCCACACGCATTACACAACGTCCTCGCACCGTCCGGTCCCCGTCTCCACTCTGGCGTCTCTCGAATATTGCAAGAATGACATTTTCCAGGAGGTGTCGCGCGCTATCCACCACGGTCAAACACCGAACAACATCCAAGTAAAACATAGACGACTCACACTCCGCTTCCGATACTTATTCTTCCCTCCACCCCCTCCAGACCCGTTCCCACCCAACGCAGCAGCGGCCGCCATAGTCGTAAGCGCTCTCTTGGTTCTTATAAGCTCCATATCCGCTTCGGCCATCGATCGGTCTTGATCTTGTGTCAGGGCCGCTCCAGGGATCTGCGCCGGTCCTAACCCCGGTGTAGATACAAGAGGAACATGAACATGCCCTGCCGATGAAGACGGGGCAATACCAGGCCCAGATCCGGGAGGTAGCATACCTTCTACATCCTCCCAAGGCCGCTTTGGTGCCCGATCGGGCGCGTCTACGTCCATTATGCCCATTCCTAGACTAGAGCTTGAGGTCATGTGTCCTTTGACGGTTGCTTCTAGGGAATGGGGGTGGACTGAGACGAGTGCGTGGGGTCCAGATGTGGAAGCGAATGCCGATGCGGAGAGGAGGGAGGATGGAAAGATGGGGGTGTCGCTTCGGAGTGCTTCAAGGAGACGGACGACTTCTCCTGCGCGGGCTGTCATTTCTGCGAGTTGTTCTGGGGGTGGTTGGATGTGTGGGTTGGAGGATTGGAGGGCAGCTGTGGGAGGGAGGTTAGTGTTGAGAGTGGGGATTGACGTGGAAGAGAGTTAAAGGGGAGAGACAAGACAGGAACTCACAATAATGATCTGCAAATTTATAAAGCGCAGTACAATGCTGAACGATCTAAAGAACCAATATCAGCATCACGTCCACACTCATCCACCATCATCAAACACAAGACAGAAGAGTAGAGGGGAAAAAGACTCACCTCCCGAATGACATCTTCCTTGCCCATTCTCTCATCTCCTGCTACCCGTTGAGATTCCTGGGACTGGGCTTGTGACTGAGACTGTAACTGCGAAATGAACCCCGTAGATCTTGCTGGACCTTCCAACATCATAGGTGGTCTTGCCTGTGATTCGAGCACCGCAGTTCTTGACTGAGCTTCGAATGGTGCAGGTCTTGTTTGCGACTCGAGAACTGTGGATCTTGGCTGAGGCTCAAGCATCGTCTGTCTCTGAGGCTCGAACGTCGGTCTTGCTTGTGACTCGAACGCCGTAGATCTCGTCTGGGTATCGAATACTGGTGGTCTCCCCTGCGTCTCCAAATTCGCCTGCCTCGGCTGAGGCTCAAACACTGCCTGCCTTCCTTGCGTCTGTGTCTGTGTCTCCGCCCCCGCACCTCTAACCTGTGACTCGAACGCTGGTGGCCTCTGCGACTCGAACGCAGGTGGTCTCTGTGACTCAAACGCGGGTGGCCTTTGCGATTCGAATGTAGGTGCCCTCTGTGACTCGAATGCTGGTTGTCTCTGCGTCTCCACGCCCACCGCCCTCGGCTGTGTCTCCATTCTCACTTGCGTCTCCAACCCTACACCCACCCCCCTTGTCTCCACCGCCAGAGGTCTCGCATCACCAACCGACTGCCTCTGCAACAAAGTAGGCCTGACTTCTACGGCGCGAGGCTCAACTACGCCTAAATTACGATCATTGGAAGTTGAGCCGCGTTGTTCGCGTGGAGGTTGGGAGTGAGGTAATTGTGATTGTGGCTGCGGTTCTAGCACAGATGACGCCCTTCCCTGTTGCGCATCATGCGAATAACCCAACTGCTGCTGCTGCCTCTCTACCGGATACCCCCGGACCTCCGTATGGGACTGGGAATAAGTACGCTCTACAGGCGGTGCATATGGTCTCGTATCCTGGGCTGGCGGGTAGGGAGGGGCGGGCGGAGGGTATGTGTTTCGGGGTTCTTGTGTGGGGGTGTATCGCGTGTCTTGCGTTTGGGGCTGTGGTGGAGCTGGCTGCGGCGGAGGCACATAGGGCCTCGATTCCTGAGGATAGGCACGGGCATCGGAATAGCGCGCGTCATAGGCTGCGCGGGCGTCCTGAGGCGGATAACGGGCATCCTGGTAGGCCCTCTCGATCTCAGGGCTGGTCTGGTAGCTTCGTTGATCAGCCGGATACGCCCTCTGCGGATCCGGATACCGCGGGTCTTGGTAAGTCCTCGCATCTTGAGCTGGGTAGGTTGCACGTGCGTCGTACCTAGGGTCAGGAGTGCTGGTGTAGGGTGGACGTGGGTGGTCTTGGGTGTAACGCGGGTCCTGTGGATAAGGACGTGTGTCTTGTGTGTAAGGGCTAGGGCTGGGCTGGTAGGCTGCGCGTGCTTCTGCGGGAGTGTACACGCTTCGATCGTCTGGTTGTTGTGGGTCACGTGGTGGATGTTGATAGCGGGGGTAGGTGGTGGTAGTTCTGTCATGAGCGAATGGAAGAGTCTTGTCGTCTAAGAAATTTCTTGTTGAACTTGAAGTGCTTGTTGTACTTTCTGCGGTTGTTGGTGGTACGTAGTGAAATGAAGAGTTTTGGAATTGTTGTGGATATGAGTTTCTGTGTGGACGTGCAGAGATTGGAGTTGGATAGGCTGTTGGATCTAGTGTTGTTGGTACTAGGGGAGTTGTTCTTGCGAATTGTTGATTTGGAGGCCATGCAGCGCTTAGTGGGGTTGGGTATACAGTGTCTTGTTCTGTTGTTGTGTGTGCTAGTTGTAATGATTTTATTGGTGGTAGTCTGACTTGAACTTCTGCGGTGACTTGAGGTCTTGCACGACGAGCTGGTGAGGCCATGGATCTCCCGATGCTCGGCGGTGAGATCTGAAACCAGATGTCCGATCTAATATTTTGACCTTTAAAATCTGAAAAATAAAACCGTTGCCAGCCTACACTCTAGTGGTAAAAACGTCCTTGACAATTGAAGCTTTGAACGAGAAGACGAGGAGGCGGCTGGGGGTGAAGGGCGTTCTCCCTGCGTTTTTACTTACAAAAGCGGAGAATCAATACAAAACACGTGGACTATCTCGGATCTAGCCTCACCAAAAACACGTTCCATCTAGATAAATTTAAATTCAATTCAACAAAAAATATCTTGCTTTTTCTTACTAGACAGAATCGGCGATCCAATTCCCGATAAAGATTCCCGCCCGTCGTACGCTCGGGAATCGGTCGCATCTCCCTTATATCGCCGCTATCAAGATGTCACTGGAAACTCAATTTAATTCTTCTACTTTACGATATTTCCGATCTGGTAGCTTGATCTACTCCTTCGGTCCCTTACACCCCGCTCCTCTCTACTCTTTGCATTCATCGTTCACACGCCCCAGATAGATGGTTATATAGAGTTTGAGCGCTTCATTGCTTTATCAGCCATCTGAGCTCACTACTCGTTTTTACAACCATCTTTTCAAGTTCAAATCGCAGACGTTACCTTGCTTGTGTCTTGCGAACAATCACCACCACTCGCACTGGATGATGAGACAGCATGGCAGTGGGAGAGCTGGAATGGTGTGTCATCACCCATCTACCCTTTGACGAACCACCGTCACTTTGCTTTATGCTCAGACAGAACTATTCGATCTCATGCACGCCATTCACGCTCTCTGGCTCAGATGGTTCCCCTTTCCCCATCTTTCCTTGTGCTCGAACAGGTGAAAATGAGGATGTGTTTTCGATACTTGCTCTATCAGCTATCCGAGCACAGACGCGCTATTTTGCCTTTCCCTTTCTAGTCCATGCGCTCTCTGTTGGTTTGTTCGGATGAACGATAGTGCCATGCTGTGATTGTTTCTTCATTGTCATGGTGTCATCGGCCATCTGGGCTTTTATGGATAACGATCACTCTGTGCTTAGACAGATGATAAGATGCTTTCGTTCGTTCTTGCGATATCTCCTTTAGCAGCTGTCTGACCTTCGATACGCTACTCCAGGGCCACTCTCAATTTTGTAGGTGTCCGTATGTCATAATCTCGTTCGACGATTTACGCTGATAGATATGCTGCTAGTAAGACTTCATATAATACATTATATGCGACAGAGCCATTGCGTCACCAGTCACCCGAGCTTCCATGGACCGTGCACACTTTCCTTTGGTGTTTATGTTCAAACGGCTGATAATTCGGGGCATTCTAAATATGGAAATCAGTTGTCTGGGCTCAGACACGTTACTCGCGTACAACCTAGGCGAGCAGTGACAATTTTAAGCAGGGTTTACTTTAAATTGTCATCTGCTCGCTCTAGGGCGACTCTGATCAATATCGACGGGTGTGTTGTATGTATGTATCTCGTTCGGTGCTTTACTCTGACAGTCATGCTACTTTGCAGGATGGAAACAGATCGTCGTAAGGGCCCTGATTCAGATCTACTCTGACTGGTGTATGCATGCATGTCAGAATCTCGCGGTCGATAGCTTACTCATACTTTCGCAGGCACACTTGGTGCTTTCTGACTCAAAGCTCTGATTCTCTTCTCTACTCCCCACTTACCAGGTCCACGCCCGATGACTTTATCACGCGCATTCGTGACGAAGGCATATACTCGAGCCGTAAGTTTCCTTTTTAAACTGATCTGGATATCCGATGGCCAATCTTACACATTACATCCACTCTTCACGCACAATTCATTACTACTTCTCCGCAGCCCAGATGGATGATGCGTTGGTGATATTATCGTCGTCGGTGATCTCACACCCTATCAGCCACCAGGGCTTCCACGAATAAGGGTCACTTCTTCGTCTGCTTTGTGCTCAGACAGATGATAAACAGAGGTCAATAGGATACTTTGACTTCCCTTTATCAGCTGTCTGGGCTTGATAGATCATAGGGATCCTAAATCGATGCACGGTTTGGGCGGTGTGTTGGGGAGTTGCTGGGTGGGACGCCACTACATAGTAATCCAGAGCGACTACGATCAACGTATATTTCTACAAAATTCAGATTGTCGTGGTCGCTCTGGCTGTCGATCAACATCTCTCTCTCAATAAGTTCGTATATATGTCTACTCAATCATCAGTGCACATGAAGTATATTGCAATACTCACGATACCTTAAAGAGTCGCTAGTCAACGGAAAACCTCAACGAACGTGCAAGATATGGGCAAGTTTGTCTCCAAGTCAATTGTGTCAAACCGACCGAATGCCGAAGAACCCCGTTCCGCTCATATCCGCGATCCTATATACATTCATTTAGCAGAAAGGGCTCGAATCAAAAGTGCCGTCGAAGGTAAACCACGTGGACAAGGGCCATCAACGGAGAGTCCATCCAGAGACGCTCTAACGCCTCCCAGGCACGCCCTTGAACCAAACTTGTAGATTCCAAGCCAAATTCTGACATGTCGCATTCGCTGAGAATTCGCTCGATCTAGATAAATCAAATGAATGCTTGACTGCAATACTTGGAGTTCCAGCAGAATCGGCGATCTGATTCCCGATAAATGTAAACGTGACAGATCCTCTCGACATAGTTCCTCCATCGTTCGTATGTTAAATTTAAGTATGTCGCGAGTCGTCTATATCGTAAGCTTGTACTGATGTTCATCTGATCCACCAACACATTCCACGATTGGTATCTTTGACATCACGAAAGCTTCCAATTTGTCTAACCGAAGCCTTATCCAGCCCGGCATCTATTCCATCATCCAATTCTTCTGATCCACCATGCTTCCATTTAGTGCGGGGTACCGGTTGGACTTTGTCCGTCATGCGGAATGCCCATAATCGAACACCCCCGCTTCGAATCTAAGCCTTCCTTCCATAAAAGACAACTTCCCGCCATCGATACACAGCTCGCGTCTCCATCGATACCTGTAATCATTTACATTTATCATATACATAGCCGCTCCCCGGAACTTCATTCTCCTCATGATCATCCTGCGTTGATTCGTTCGATATAGCACTGGTCACCGGCACCCACATGTTGAATTCCTTATTGGTCGTTCCAACGGCCCACGTGGGAGGTGTCGTGATAAGTACTCTTTCATGTTCCTGCAAAATGCATCTTCCACCGTGACCTTCTATCAGACAATTCATTAAAGTGATCCATAACGGATATGCGTGTCTGTATCTCGTTTAGCGCTTTATTCTGACGGTCGCGTTTAGCAGGATGGACTCCATTGAGCAGGTCATTGCGAGGACCCTAATGCAAATCTAACGCGTATTCTGCAGACAGTCACTTGGTAAACGCTACCGCAGTGCGACTCTGATGTAGAATCAGCTGCCTGGGCGATTTGTACTGATACTCGTTGTATTTTAGTACTGGCATGAAGGACTGGGTTGGTTTCCAGATGTTCCGGATAATCTCAGTTTGCAAGCGTGGGTGAGCAGCTTCTTCGTTCCATCAGTGATGAAACAAGAGATAGGTTTGCTTAGACCTTTCATAATACCACCACGGATCCTCGACCAAATTTCTCGTGGTCATTCAGTAAGCATTTTCCTACACAGTACTGCTAGTTGGTACATGTACACGCTCCTGGAAGACAATCGAAGCCATGCTAGTTTCTGCATCGAAGTCGGCTACGAGTTTAGCGTGAAACTCTCGTACGCTAAAGATGAGGCGTGGTCCCAGCACAAACATCTGCACGCTGAAGAAAATTTGAAGAACACTGTCGAGTATCAGAGCTCCCATAGACTGTGAATTCTACAGAAATGGTGAGCAGTGGTTACAAGCAGATGTCAGCGACAGGTCAACGCACAGCGAACTCTGGAGAGAGAACACTAAGCTGGAGGCAAGAGACACAAACAAAGCTAGCGCGTGCGGAACTTTAGCATAAAAAGATAACAATATCACGTTACAAGCTCACCTTGCAAAATAAAGTACGTGAGATTGTATCAGCACTCTGAAACAATCCCCGATGGTCGATCCTGTCGATGGGCCGAATCGTCGCAGATCACGGAGGTGTTTCACAGCAATCCAGACTGCAAGACACAGTGCGAGGACCTCCCAAACAGTGTTGAGCATCCAAACCATTGAAATCAGAAGCTGGACATTTCCCTCAAATCCATAATTGCACATATATGCGCCAGAGAGTATTAACACCTCTGGTATTCGCCAAATGAACTGTGTTCTTCAAGTCAACAAGTAAAGCTTACCCGCTGTGGTGTGCTTGAATGCTATTGCCACGATTACTCCGCAGGTGATGTTAACAGCCAGGAAGACAATAACAAGAAAGATAAACATCATTCTAGATCTCTGATACATGCCATGTAACCGAGCAATCATGATGACTTGGATCGGGATCCAGCCGAGTCAATATCATAGAGGTATCGCAACTGGGTAACTCACCGCCCAACGTGGTAGTCATGACCACACTCGCCCCATTCAGCACGTAGTTCATAACATTGCCTGAAACACTCAATTAGTGATCATCTTGTACTAAGATCAAACACTCCGACTCACACCTAATGAGACATCATGTTGAGCTAAGTTCAATAGTTAGAATCTCACTCACTCCTACATAGGGGCGTATTCATTGGATAAGAATGAGATTGTTACGGAATACTCACTGCATCTGACAGGGAGACCGATCGTAGATTTGCTGTGTGCCGCCGGTCAGAGGAATCAAACACAATGCATATGAGACATACGCAAAACATTGGCACTAATTGTCAGAGGTGAGCTATTAACGCAGTACCAATTTGTTGACCTCGGCACATACAAAGTACATGGTATTCCAATATAACGTATCTTGAACATTTGGAATCAGCACAACCGCCAATCACGCTAGTGTATAAACATGAGGTACGAACAACCAAATACAGCACAGTCACGAAAGACCAGCGTTGCCTCTGTCTCGAACGAATTGTATTCTCCTGAGTTTCTTCTGGTATGGGACTCTGTCATCTTAACTTACCCAGATCAGTTCAATCTGCAACATCATTCTCAGCGAGTTGGCTGCTTCGGTAATAACATCGACCTACCTCTTGTCCGAGTGTCAGTACTAGAGATATCATAAGAATGTCAGCAATTTCAGAACAATGACCTGCTCACACCAGTCGTATACCACCACGACGCCGGCGGCAACTGCGAAACCGCGTGTCAATGTTAGATCAAGACATTACCAAACGGACGACGAACTCAACCAATATGTGAAAAAAATATTCGAATTGATTTCCGGCCACCAACTTGGATCATTTGAGACCACGCTCATATTTGAGGGACAGGTGAGAGATGTTGGGGATGTATAATAATAGCGTTCGTCCTTGATATACCACCATTCAGCGCTTCTATCACCAAAATCGGCATGACGAAGATGAATATTTGATCCTGCCTGAAGACCCTTGATTGAGTGAAGTATTGTGGTGCGAAGCTAAGCAAAAAGTGGAAGTCCTTGATCGAATCAAAGTAGATTTTGATTTGTAAACCATACGGTATCAAGCACGCGGCTCCTTGGACATCAGGAAAGTACCAGTCGTTGGTGACGTCTGCAACTTATTTGCGACACCATTTTCTGGATGTTCTTGTTGCAAGCTTGCAAAAATCGAGGCGTTCCTTATGAACTCGTGTAGTCGTCGATCCAACATAGGTCTAAGTGCGATGTGATTGACACAAGCATGTACGGTCTCTTCGGTATTACGAGCCGGGCCCGAGGCGCCCCCCGATTCCTCTTATGGAGCAAGTGCCATTCTGCGGCATAACACTAGAGAAGTCAGACAGAAGGCCGTGACACGGAGTGGGTCAAAGCGGAGTAAATATAACTCACTTTATTCGTTGCCTGTTACGCTTGGATCATTGGGCTAGTACATCAAAAGGAAGAAAGATATGGTTAGCATAGAGCGGTTCCAATACAAAGCGCAGTATATCCAATGCATCATGATCGTGCACTTGATGCGATGGTGATGCACCGCACTGCCAGATAAACCCTGAATCATGATTTATATCAGTTAAATGCCGTTATACGAAACCATGCAAAGGTCGGAAGAGAAATCGCACATGGGAGACAAGAATCCTGCAACATGCCGGAAGCCTGATTTTTGATTGTTCAAGCTCATGTCAATGGTCATTATGTTTCAGTAAAGTTCTGTCCTGTAAGAGTGAGATCCGTCAGATGGTCAAAGAACTCACGGACAGACTAAAAAAGTCGCACGGAGTTTGATGTGTCCACCCGTACACATATAGCTCAAGTCTAAGGAGCAAATATTTCACTATAGCGCGCGATGTTTTTAGCATTAACCAGCAAAAATTTCAATCCATGCCGGCCCAGAGTCAGAAAATATCGCATAGTAAGTATTTGCGGCAGCCAGCTTACAGCTTGCAGTCATCCATCCAATGATCCGCCTTCGAACTTCACATAGTCTCGCGAATTTAAGATGAGAATCGAGGACACGAAAGTTAGAAACCGGTGCCGGCAGCCTGCAGTACAGTCCAGAACCGGTAATTTCCGAGTGCTTAGTACTACAGTCGACATAGTTTATTGTTCGGCTATCGTTCGTGTCCCTGTGTCGTCGTCTATGCTATCCTGTACTAATATGTGCATACTATGTACCCGTATGCAGTCATGCTGATCTGCGGGTACCAATCATACATGTGGGAGTGCTGCTCATACGCTTATATCTGGCCGCCGTACGACCATGTCCTCGAGCGTGGTGCGGTTACTGCCTTCACGGGCTTGACACCCCATAAGTACTTACTTTCTCTCAATTTCTCAATCCTCCCTCACCTTATCTCGTACCTGCCCTTCCATCGGACTCGGAGACCACATACTTCTCTATCTACCCTTCTTGTGCTCAAACACATGACACTCACGAATGAACGTTAGATCAGGTGCGATGTACTATCAACCATTTAAACTCCTGTGAATAACGGTCACCTTGTCTTCCTTCTTTGTGTTCAGTCAGATGATCAAGTACTCCGTGGGTGGGTGTAATTTCTGGTCTATCAACCGTCTGTGCTCAGAGACAGCAGATTATTACCTGAAGTGATGCAAAGGCTTTCATGCGATCATCTGCTTGCCATAGGAACGACTGTGATCGATGCTAACGGGTGAATGCATGTCTGTATCTTGTTCGGTGCTTTACTCTGAAGGTTGTGCTTAGCAGGATTGGCTGCATTAAGCGGACCATTGCGAGGACCGTGTTTTGCAGTCGCATTGGTAAACGCTACCGCAGTGCGGCTCTGACATAAGATCGGCTGTCTGGGGACTCATGCTGATTCTCGTTGTATTTTAGTATCGGCATTAAGGACCGGGTTCGTTGCTAGACGTTCCGAATATTTTCTCAGCTCGCCACTTGATGCAAGTGTGGGTGTTTCCAGTAGCCATACAACAAGAAATAGGTTTGCTTAAACCTTTTAAATATGCTTCGAAACACCATTTGTTAAATAAATACCACAACGGATTCTCAACCAAATTTCTCCTCCCTGCAGAACATTCAGCAAGCATTTTCCTACACAGTACTGCTAGTTGGTACATCTACACGCTCCAGGAAGACAATCGAAGTCATACTAGTTTCTGCATCAGAGTTGGCCACGAGCTTAGCGTGATATTCTCGAATGCTAAGGATGAGGCGTGGTCCCAGCACAAACATCTGCACGACCAAGAAAATTTGAAGAGCACCATAGAGTCCCGTAGAATTTGAATTCTGCAGAAATCACGAGCATTGGTTATAAGCAGATGTCAACGACAGGCCGGCGCACCACGAGCCTCGGAGAGCAAACAGCAAACTCGAAGCAAGGGACCCAAAGAAAGCTAGCACGTGCGGGACTTGAGTGAATTGAGATAACTTCGTTTACATGACAAGCTCACCATGCAAAATAAAGCGTGTGAGACTCCATCAGCACTCTGAAACAGTCCCCAATGGACAATCCCGTCGATGAGCCAAGTTGTCGCAGGTCACGGAACTGTTTCACAGCAATCCAGACTGAAAGACACAGTGCGAGGACCTCCCAAATAGTGTTGAGCATCCAAACTATTGAGGACAGAAGCTGAATATCCGCCTCAAATCCATAATCGCATACATATGTACCAGACAATATCAGCTCCTCTGGTGTTTGTCCAATGAGGTGTGTTCTTCAAGTTGACAAGTAAAGCTTACCCGCTGTGGTGTGCTTGAGTGCTATTGCCACGATTATTACACAGGTGATGTTAACGGCCAGGAAGATAATAACAAGGAAAATAAGCATCATCCTAGATCTCTGATACATAGCATGCAACCGAGCAATCATGATGACTTGTATCATGTTTCAGTCGAATCAGTATCACTGAGGTATTGCAGTTGGGTAGCTCACCTCCCAAGATGGCAGCCACGACCACATTTGTCCAATTTACCATGTAGCCCACAATATTGCCTGAAACACCCAGTTAGTGATCACTTCGTACTAGGATCAAATACTGACTCACACCTATTGAGACATTATGTTGAGCCAAGTTCAATGGTCAGAATCTCACTCACGCCTACAAATGAGCATATTTATGGGAACGAGAGGGCTGCGGAATACTCACCGCATCTGTCAGCGAGACTAATGGCATATTTGCTGTGTGCCGCCAGTCAGAAGAATCGAACACAGCGCATATGAGACATACGCAGAGCGCTGATACTGATCATGAGAGATGGGCTATTAGTACAACACCGATCTGTCGGCCTCCGGAACATACACAGAATAAAGTAGTCCAATATAGCGTATCTAGAACATTTTGGAGTTAGCACAACTGCCGACCACGCTATAGCATAACATGAGGTAGTACGAACAACCAGATATAGCATAGCCATGAGAGACCAGTGTTGCCTCTGTCACAAATCCATTGCATTCTCTTATGATATGAGACTTTGTGGCTCACCCAGATCAATTCTATCTATAACACTATTCTTAGCGAGTTGGCTGCTCTGGCAATTGAGCACTGACCTACCTCTTGTCCGAGTGTTAATACTAGAGATATTATAGGAATATGGGCGGCTTTCCAACAACTGTCCTGCTCACCCCAATCGTATACCACCACAACGCCGGCGGCAACTGCGAAACTGCAAGTCAATGTTTGATCAAGACATCACGAATTGCAACGACGAACCTGCGCAATAGGTGAAAAAAATATTCGAACTGATTATCGGCCACCAACTGGGGTCATTCGAGACTACGGTCATATTTGAGAGATGGGTGTGAGCGAGCGGGGCAGATGTCGGGGGTATACAATGATAGCGTTCGTGCTAGATATACTACCGTTCAGCGCTGCAGCGCCTGTATCGCCGAAATCGGCATGGCAATAGATATTTCTCCTTGCCCCAAGCTCAAGACCCTTGAGTAATTGATTGGGTGGAGTATTGCGGTGCAAAATCAAGCAAAAAGAGGAAGACCTCGACTGAATCAAAGTAGATTTTGATTTGTAAATGAGTATTACGCACAGGACAACTTGAGCACCAGGAACAGAGCGCCCCGCCATTCGAGGGTATTTCATCTGACCAAAGTATCGTAATGAGCGGGACCCTGTTGTTGTCCAGCTCTATAAGTATATAGAAGAGGTAAGATAAAAAATGAAATCTGGTCTGTCGATGTGAAAGTAGCTGAAAATCATGTAACCATTGATTTAACACAGGTCTAAGCGTGATGTGATCGCAACAAGCGTGTTTATAGGACCTTCATGCTCAGCAATTTCATGGGCAGGTTACGAAAGTCGCTAACTCAATATGGGGATTGAGGACCCGAAATCTGTGCAGGCAGTTCAAGATCGAGTGTCATTTCTTCTCGTAGTACCTGAGCTGCGCTCTTCGAACCTTTCCAGCCAGTCTGGTGCAAAGCCAAGAGGTCACAATTCAAGCTGGCCAGCTAATAGGAGTTCTTGCGGGCGCCAGCCCAGATAAGTCACGTAGCCTCCGCTTCTACGGGCCTAGTTGCACATCATAATTGAAGTACTTCGTGTCAAAAAAGATCAGGAGGAGTGTTCACTAATGTACAGACGCACCGTTGCTTCAGAATCCTTATTCCACCTTCACAGGGTGGGTACCAACGATACAAATCCGAAGTAGTCATATGTCGAAACATGCAGATAGCATCACATCTTCACGCAATGGAGTAAGCATTCCATTCTCCATCTTCGCGTGAGCATTCTCAACATGGACGATGCAATCAGCGTGTCCTAGAGAATTTACCTTACGGA
This sequence comes from Suillus subaureus, assembly GCF_016647635.1. NCBI lineage: Eukaryota > Fungi > Basidiomycota > Agaricomycetes > Boletales > Suillaceae > Suillus > Suillus subaureus. The sequence continues at coordinate 320,457 of NW_024538563.1, forward strand.
CGCTCCTGCACCATTTATCATGGTTCTCCGAGCGTATAAAACCCCAAAATATTGACAGGTGTTTCCCATGGGCTTTGACGTTGACATCTTGATGTTCGAGAGCGGGAAGCTCAACTGTCGCGGTCACTGTCTCAGTTTCGTTCACGTGTAGGTCCATCCTGCGTTGGCGCAGGTCAGTGTCATCAAATGTTAAACACACGAAATCTCTGATATACTTACCTGTGTGGCACACCCAATCACAGCAATGAGCCAAGAATTTAGCATTGCCCTCGACGGTGGTAGAGGAGAAACGGAAACGAGCGTCGAGAGCATCGTAAAATAACTTGTCGAAGGAGTCGTAGAACATACACGTATGAGACATGATGAAGCGAAGATGTGGTGGATGTTCAGAGAAAGTACTTTGATGGTTGGATGTGTTGTCATTATACTATCACTGGCGGGGTTTTTCAAAGGTTTTCAATGTTTGAAACGTAGCACACTCGTCAAGAGGTTTTTTTTTTCGCTTCTAGACAGACCTGTGGGAAAAATCGTGCTCTATCACACCCAGGTGAAATCTGATTTTTTTGCGATGAGTTTGAGCGGCGGAAGGAATCCGGTTGTGCGATGTCAGTTTGGCAGGGACTGAATATGCTGTTTCAAAATTTGTCACAGCAATGTCACACTGGAGTTTTATAGCTCCGCAACGGCACACTCGGCAAAATTTTGAATCTCGATATCTGAACGAGTGAACGTTCAATGGATTCGGAGCGGAGATTATAATTGATGCAGCACTATAGTCACGGTGCAGGATGCACTCTTTCAACAACTTCACTGATAACATGGTTCTGCCCTCACTCAATCACGATATAGAAATCGCAGTGGTAAGTATCATTTGTATAGGGACAGAGATTGTTTTCACATAGTTTTTGTCCTGTTTGACAAAGTATATAGATTGTAGCATTACAATCATCAACATTCAGTGGTGTGACATATTTCAATGGATGATTTATTGTGAACACAACTGCTCGATGTTTTCTATAGGATCTTCACAGCTGTGTTCTATAGACACTAGAGAACACTGGCTAAAATCACAGAATATTTTTGTGCAGTGCGCAGCTCACGATATGATGATCAGCGAATTTTGAAACCCAATACCCATTTTGAAAAACCCCGTCAGTGATAGTAAGCACGAAATGGTCGTTGTACTTTGCAAATAAACGGTTTGTAAACAACGAATCACAGTTCGATTGACACACCGAATAGACAGTTGGGGTAAGGATATAGAATTTAGCGATGGTGTAGGTGACTGGGAGACCTGGCAGGTCCAATTTCACTGTGGTTGCAAGCACATTGAGGCTTGCCCGGTTGGTCACCGGCTGTGTTCAGTGAAGATACCAAAAGCGTTGCTGGTTACGGCCTGTTATGCTGATAGTCCAGAGAAAGAAAATATTGGCCGATTTGAGGCAGGAGGCTCATGAGATACACACGACATGGACATAATGAACCGACATAGTGCGAAAGATACGGGACTTGCATCTATTCGCGGCAGGTTTGAAGTTGCAACAAATATTGAAGCTTGAAGCTTTAGATTCATACCTTCGGTGTTTGCCGAGAGTCGACAAATCAGCTAACTAGTATCAAAGTACTAGGTGCTGGCCGTGCCCTGTAAGTAATAGGCTACAAGGCCGTTCCGGAACTCACACCTGTACATGTCATTCTCTCTTGAGGACGAGAATCTAAACTAGACGTCATGCGTGTGAAGATCGACGGAGAGTGGCGCCGATAACAAATCCTCCAGACACAGCACTCTTCCTTGCAATGCTCAAGGGTATTTCAAATGCGGAATTCTCGGATTATCAGTTGTCTGGGCTCAGACACGCTACGTACTCGCGTACGACCTGAGCGAGCAGATTACAATTTTAAGTGAGACTTACTAGTACTTTCGCCCTGGCCAGGGCGACTCTGATAGATATCAACGGGTGTATTGTATGTATGTATGTATGTATGTATGCATGCATGTCGGAATCTCGTGGTCGATAGCTTACTGATACTTTCGCGGGTGCGCTTGGTGTTTTCTGACTCGAAGCTCTGGTTCTTTTCTCTACTCCATACTCACCACGCCCGATGTCCTTGCCACGCGCATTTGTAATAGAGGCATATACTCGAGCCGTAAGTTTCCTTTTTGAACTGATCACATTCGATATCGTTGAGTTTTACAAGCTTGACACAGATGATTGCCGTCGATCTATTTCAGTGATAACTGATCTGGATATCCGATGGCCAATTTTACACATTACACCCGCTCTTCACGCACAATCTGTTACTACTTCTCTGCAGCCCGGAGGGCTCGAATTAAAAGTGCCATCGAAGGTAAACCACGTGAACAAGGGCCATCAACGGAGTCCATCCAGAGACGCTCTAACGCTGCCCAGGCACGCCCTTGAACCAAACCTGTAGATTCCAAGCCAAATTCTGTCATGTCGCATTCGCTGAGAATTCGCTCGATCTAGATAAATTAAATGAATGCGCGACCGCAAAACAATTGGAGTTCCAGCAAAATCGGCGATCTGATTCCCGATAAATGTAAATGTGACAGATCCTGCTCGACATACTTTATTGTTCCGCCATCGTCACGGTTCGTGTCCTAAATTTACGTATGTCGTCGTCCATATCGTCTTGTGCTGATGTTCATCTGATCAACCAGCGCATGAATTCCACGATTGGTATCTTTGACATCGCGAAAGCTTCCAATTTGTCTAGTTGAAGTCTTAATTACCTACCCCGGCATCTATTCTATCATCCAATTCTTCTGATCCACCATGCTTCCATTTAGTGCGGGGTACCGGTTGGACTTTGTCCGTCAGGCGGAATGTCCATAATCGAACACCCCCGCTTCGAATCCAAGCCTTCCTTCCATAAAAGACAACTTCCTGCCATCGATGCACCTGCGCCTCCATCGATACCTGGAATCGTTTATCATATACATAGCCGCTCCCCGGAACTTGATTCTTCTCATGATCATCCTGTGTTGATTCGTTCGATATATCACTGGTCACTGGCACCTACAAGTTGAATTCCTTATTGGTCATTCTAACGGTACCCTCTCATGTTCCCTCAAAACTTTGAATGCATCCCCATCTTTCACCTTCTATCAGACACTTCATTCAAGTGATCAATGCAAACAAGTATGCATGTCCGTATCTCGTTCGTCGCTTTACTTTGACGGTCATGCTTAATGGACTCCATTGGGCGGGTCATTGCAAGGACCCTGATGCATGTTTTGCAGTGTGACTCTGACGTGAATCAGCTATCTGGGTGGTTTGTACTGGTTCTTGTTGTATTTCAGTGTTGGCATCAATATTTGGATTGGTTTTTAGACGCTCCGGATGATTCCAGCTTGCCACTTGACGCAAGTGTGAGCGGGCAGTTCACCGGGTTCCAGTAGTGATGCATCAAGGGGTTTGTCTACATAAACCTCGTCTTAAATATGCTACGACAGATTTCAACCTACATAAATAACTAACATAATGGATCCTCGGCCAAATTTCTCCTGACCACTCGGCAAGCATTTCCCTATACAGTACTGCTAGTTGGTACATGTACACGCTCCTGGAAAACGATTGAAGGCATGCTATTTTCTACGTCGGAGCCGGCCACGAGCTCAGCGTGATATTCTCGAACGCTAAGGATGAGGCGTGGTCCCAGCACAAACATCTGCACGCTGAAGAAAATTTGAAGAACACTGTCGAGTATCAGAGCTCCCATAGACTGTGAATTCTACAGAAATGGTGAGCAGTGACTACAAGCAGATGTCAATGACACGTCGACGTACAGCGAACTCTGGAGAGAGAACACTAAGCTGGAGGCAAGAGACACAAACAAAGCTAGCACGTGAGGAACTTGAGCATAAAAAGATAATAATATTCACGTTACAAGCTCACCTTGCAAAATAAAGCACGTGTGATTTTATCAGCACTTTGAAACAGTTTCCGATGGTCGACCCTGTCGATGGGCGGAGCCGTCGCAGGTAACGGAACTGCTTCACAGCAATCCAGACTGCAAGGCACAGTGCGAGAACCTCCCATACAGTGTTGAGCATCCAAACCATTGAAATCAGAAGCTGTGAATCCCCCTCAAATCCATAATTGCACATATATGCGCCAGAGAGTATCAGCTCCTCTGGTATTCGCCAATGAGCCGTGTTCTTCAAGTCCACAAGTAAGGCTTACCCGCTACCATATGCTTGAGTGATATTGCCGTGATTACTCCGCAGGCAATGTTGACAGCCAGGAAGATAATAACAAGAAAGATAAGCATCACTCTAGGTCTCTGATACATAGCATATAACCGAACAATCATGATGACTTGTATCAGGATCCAGCCGAGTCAATATCACAGAGGTACTGCAGCTGGGTAACTCACCGCCTAACATAGCAACTATGACCACACTCGTCCCATTTAGCACGCAGTTCATGACATTGCCTGAAACACTCAATTAGTAATTACCTGGCACTAGGATCAAACGCTCCGACTCACACCTAATGAGACATCATGTTGAGCTAAGTTCAATGGTTAGAATCTCACTCACCCCTACATATGAGCGTATTCATTGAATGAGAATGAAATTGTTACGGAATACTCACTGCATTTGACAGGGAGACCGATCGTAGATTTGCTGTGTGCCGCCGGTCAGAGGAATCAAACACAATGCATATGAGACATACGCAAAACATTGGCACTGATTGTCAGAAATGAGCTATTAACACAGTATCAATTTGTTGACCTCGGCACATACACAGTACATGGTATTCCAATATAACGTATCTAGAACACTTTGGAGTCAGCACAACCGCCAATCATGCTATAGTATAACATGAGGTACGAACAACCAAATACAGCACAGTCATGAAAGACCAGCGCTGCCTCTGTCTCGTATCGTCTTGAGCTTCTTCTGGTATGGGATTCTGTCACATCAACTTACCCAGATCAGTTCAATCTATAACATCATTCTCAGCGAGTTGGATACTTCGGCGGTGACATCGACCCACCTCTTGTCCGAGTGTCAGTACTAGAGATATCATAAGAATATCAGCAATTTCAGAACAATGACCTGCTCACTCCAGTCGTATACCACCACGACGCCGGCGGCAACTGCGAAACCGCATGTCAATGTTAGATCGAGACACTACCAAACGGACGACGAACTCAACCAATAGGTGAAAAAAATATTCGCATGGATTGCTGGCCACCAACTGGGATCATTTGAGACCACGGTCATATTCAAGGGATGGGTGTGAACGAGTGGGTGATGTTGGGATGTGTAACGATGGCGTTCATGCTAGATATACCGTCGTTCAGCGCTTCTATCGCCAAATCGGCATGACGGAGATAGATACCTGAACCCACCTCTGCAAGGCCCTTGATTGGTAGAAGTATTGCGGTGCAGAATCGGTGAAAAGAGAAAGCCCGCGATCGAATCAAAGTATATTTTTGACTTGTAAACCAGTATTAAGCACATGGTTACTTGAACATCAGGAAAGCTCCAGTCGTTGATGAGGTTGGCAACTCATTTCCAACACCATTATCTGGGTGTTTCTGTTGCAAGCTTGTAAAAGTCGAGGAGTTCCTTATGAAATTGTGTAGTCATCGATCTAACACAGGTCTAAGTGCGATGTGATTGAAACAAGCATGTGCAGTCTCTTTGGCCTTGCTAGCCGAGCCCGAGGCGTCCTCCAATGCCTCGTATGGAGCAAGGCTTTCTGCAGCACAACACTAGAGAAGTCAGACAAGAAACCATGACACGGAGTGGGTCGAAGCGGAGTAAATATAACTCACTTTATTCGTCGTCTCATTCGCTTGGATCATTGAGCTAGTATATTCAAACAAAGAAAGATATGGTTAGCGTGGAGTGATGCTGATACAAAGCGCATTATATCCAATGCATCATGATTCCAGTACACTTGATGCGATGGTGATTGCATTGCATTGCCAGATACATCCTGAATCATGATCGATATCAGTTGAATGCCGTTATACGAAACCATGCAAAGGTCGGAAGAGAAATCGCATATGAGAGACAAGAATCCTGTAACACGCCGGAAGCCTGATTTCTGATTGTTCAGGCTCGTGTCAATGGTCATTATGTTCCAGTAAAGTTCTGTCCTGTAAGACCGAGATCCGTCAGATGGGTAAAGAACTCGTGGGCAGACTACAAAAGCTACACGTTTCCGCCTCGTGCACATATAGCTCAAGTCTGAGCAGGCATCTCACCATAGCGCGCGATGTTTTAATGAATCGACATAGTCCGAAAGATACGCCGGGGGCATAATTACGTGCTTCTATCGTTCTCACGGATACAATATCAAGGACTCGTCAATTCACTGATGTCAGTCGGACCAGTGATCGCCTGCATGTAGGTCGTCGCAGAATTCGTGAACAGGATAATTCTTTCATCAATTCCAATGATTCTTCCGATTCCAATAACTGTGCAACTGACGTTGCCGCGTTGCGGCACAGGTGCGCTCTAATATCCTGGGGTGAGCCCACGTTTACTATACAGGTATACCTAGGTTTATCTATCTGGCTGTGCTGTAAAAATATGTCTGAATCCGAGGCAGTGCAAGAATCAATGAGGTCTGGACAGCGAGTGAAATTCATTCCTGATCGTGGTGTCGGCTCCCTCCGCCGAGGGACGGTCCGAAGGACGAGTAGACCAACACTGCTCGATAAATTGCCAGTATTGTTCAGGGAGCTTAGGATAACGAGATCTGGAAGGCGTTTGTGACTTGGCTATGCAAAGTATGATGGCGGCATCATTCGTGAGGTGATAATAGGGTATTTTGTTGGTGAGGACCTACGAGTGGAACTTGTGATATCAGTGGGAGGTCAAAATTAACCAGACGTACCTGCAGCATGATACCGCCGAATGAATACATGTCACTCTGCTCGCTTGGCCGAGCTTGAGAGCCATCCTCCCGCTCTCCAAGCAGCTCAGGAGCCATCCATCGCATGTTGCCTTTGAGCGTGGACGTCCAGGAAGCCTGAGAGGCGCTTATAAACTCGGAATACATCAACGAAAGGCCAAAGTCAGCAACACACGCAGTGCCATCACCGTAAATAAGCACGTTAGGCTGGAGCTCACATCTCAATGAAATTGGAACCATTAGGAAGATCGAACTCACCCCATTGAAGTCACCGTGGATTACACTGTTGGCGTGAACTATGAGGAGTGGTTATAGCTCGGTCCAGCAACAAGCAAGTTTATCACATACGATATTGCAGACCAGCTATGATATCTCTTAGCTAAGTTTTCAGTCAGTTTTGTTGTCTCCTAAAAATACATGGAGGACTAGCCAGCTGAAATCGTCTAACGAGAGTAAGATCTGCACCCTCACGCTCCAAATAGACCGTCAAGTTACCGTTGTCCGCCCAAGGACTGACTATTGCTATAAATGGGCCGAAGCCACACGTATAACCAAAAACAGGCAAAATATTTGGATGGTTGAGGTTTGCACATATCCTGAGTTCACGCTTTATCCTCTATGAAGCAGCGCCCCCTAGTGTAAGCAATAGACAAAGCCCCTCGATAAGATACCCACCTTGATCTTTTTTGTCTTCGCTGCCCCAAAATGATCATCAGCGTACACCTGCAATGATTTCACTGCGACCTGCATGATGATCAATTTCATGCAGATGGACAAACAAAAGACACCAAACGAACATTGACTGAGTTACGATCTTTGTAAAGTGTGCATTTCCAGATCTCCCCGAACCCGCCACGAGCAATAGGGTAGTCTCCATCCTTGGTGATATATTTTGAGAGGTCTTGGAGCGTTGCTTCAAGGGGGAGATTGCCAGATCCAACATTACGAGTTGAAAAGACCGTATGCGTGTAGGAAGAGGAGGGAAGGAGTTCGCGGGGGTCGGGGTGCGACTGGAGTGGCCGTGAACCTAGTGTAGAGGAGGGTATCTGCGATGGAGGGGGAAGACCTATGACAGGCGATATAGTTGTACTTTGGAGATCTGCCATGGGTCTTTTGTTGGAATGCAGTGTGTCCTGGCGCAGTGGCTGGAATCCCAGTTCATAGTGTTGCCCCCACATCGTAGCAGACGATAACTGCACCTTAGTAGGCTGTGTGTGAGAAGTTCCGGCATGTCTGTCAGTCCAGGATTTGGACCCTGCATGACGAGGGGCGAAACTGGTAGGGGGAGGTGGTAGAATGCTACGAGCTGACTCCTTGCATGCATTGGTCTGTAAGAAAATGTCCGCGGGGAGTGATACGCTAACCTGAGCGAGGATGTCGAATGGAATATCGCATATGTAGATGTGATCGTTGTCGGTGGATGTTGTGTAAGCTAGTTGGCGTGAGTCGGGTGAAAGGACAAGGGCATGGATATAAGCGTTGAAGGAAGCGAGGAGCTGGCGAGACTCGAAAGCCCAGAGCTTGATGGTGTTGTCGTAGGAAGCGCTAGCAAGGAGAGTGCCGTCAAGTGAAAGTGCTAGACCTGTGACAGTCGAGGTGTGCCCTTCGAAGGGAGTTCCGACGGTCTCCAGCATCGACGCATCAAATTCGTAGATCGTCTTGGCGGTCTCCAGCGTTGACCTGTCGAACTCGTAGATAGTCCTGGCGAGGTCATGGTAATCCGTGGTGAAACTGAATGCTGCTATGATGTTTTTGTTTGTCCAAAACAATGGCGCAGTTGTGTTGTGTCCTCTGATAACAGATTGCCCTTTCCTCACATCCAATTTCTGTGATTTGAGATCCCAAACCTCGAGGCACGTCCCCCAATATGACTGGACTGCGAGCTTCTTTGAGTCTGGGGAGAATCGAACTGCGCCCACATGACCAATGCTATCAAATGGACCGGCCACGAGTTTGCCAGTGTCCAAGTTCCATATTCGGGCTGTCCAATCTCTTGACCCACTCGCCAGTAGCGTGTTGTCTACAGAGATATCAATGCAGTTGATTTTCCGTGAGTGGCCTTCGAATGTTTTCACAATTCCCGTCTCAACCTCACAGGCTTTCAGCTCCCCATTATTCCAATCTCCACCACCAGTGACAAACCATCGACCATCCCTCGATACCGCCACTGCAAATACCTCCAGCTTGCAAACATGCCCCGCTCCCTCAATCTCCTTGCCCGTCTTCAGGTCCCATTGCCGAGCAGTCTTGTCCCGAGATCCGCTGATCATTCGCTGGCCATCTGGATAGTAGGATATGGATTGAATCCATTTTCCGTGACCCTTCAAAGTCATTGATGGCTTCAGAATCCGTTTCTTGGCAGTTGTCTCCCTTGATGTAGAAGCCATGGCTATGTCTCCGTGAGCAACACCGTGAAGTGGTCAAGTACGAGCAAGGATTCTATGGATACTTTCAATGGTGCGAAGGTGAGACCTCCTGGTGCCAATGTACTATACGATTAACGCTGACAGTGATTTGAAGATAGGCCCCCTGGTAAAACCGAACATCAGTTCATCTGCACCGGAAGTCCAGATGAGAATTCAGTGTACCGAGAACTTAGCAGTGAAGACTTTGGGCAATGGATGATCGATGAATTCTTCAGTGTGAATGCAACTATTGGCCTTGGGCGCCGTCTTGTATATATATACCCCTGCATAGCCCATCTGTGCTGTGCAATGCTTCTCTTCACTTCCTGGTTCATAGCCATGGTTACCAAGTCGGACTTTCAAACGATACTGAGGATTTGCGAAGCATGCGATGGCACATCTAGAGTAGATTATTGAAACTACAAGATAATACCTTGCACGTTCTGGAAATGGTGCCTCCAACATCCCGCACAGTGAAAGAAATGTTCTTATATTCTGTACACATCCCAAACATTCGTAAATTTCGGCTGCTGAACTGGCTCTTAATGGTGAGTCGTCATGCTGATGTTGGCGATGCAAAGCGCTGAACGGTGGTATATCAAGCACGAATGCTATTGTTAAAACATTAACATCCCCAACATCTGGTGGCTCACACCCATCCCTCAAACTCAATATGACCCTAGTGTCAAATGATCCCAGTTGGTGGCCGATGATCGATGTCAATCTTTTTTTCAGTTATTGGACTGGTTCGTCGTGTTAGTTGGTGATGTCTCTCGATTTCACGATTTCGCAGTTGCTGCTGGCGTTGTGGTAGTATACGATTGGGGTGAGCAGGGTAATGTTCGAAAACTGCTGATGTCCTCATGAGATTTCCAGTATTAACACTCGGACAAGAGGTATGTTGATGCTATCGCCGGAGTAGCCAATTCGCTAACAACGGTATCATAGATTGAACTGATCTGGGTGAGTAACCAGGCCTCATACTATTGAAAGAAATAACGGGAGATCACAATAGAGGCAACGCTGGTCCCTCATGACCTTGCTGTATTTCGTTGTTCGTACCCCATGTTATGCTATAGTTGTGCTGACTCAAAATGTTCTAGATACGCTATGTTGGGCCACCATATTCTGTGTATGTTTCAGAGAGCAACGTATTGGCGATATGCTAATAGCTCATCTCTCATGATCAGCATCAGCATTCTGCGTATGTCTTATGTGTGTTGTGTTCCTTTCTTCTGACCGACGGCGCACAGCATATATGCCAATGGTCTCGCTGACAGATGCAGTGAGTATTCCGCAACCATCAAATTCCTATTCAATGGGTACACTCATTTTGTAGGGGTGAGTGAGATTCCGACCATTGAACTTAGCTCAACATAACGACCCAATAGGTGTGAGTCGGAGCGTTTGAGCCTGGTATGAGGGCGACCACTAATTAGGCGTTTCAGGCAATATTATGGCCTACACAATGAATGGGATCAATGTGGTCATAGCTGCCTTGTTGGGTGGTGAGTTACCCAGCTGCAATACCTCTATGATATTGACTTGGCTGGATCACGATGCAAGTCATCATGATTGCTCGGTTACATGTCATGTATCAGCGATCTAGAAAAATGCTTATCTTCCTTGTTATTATTTTCCTGGCTGTTAACATTACCTGCGGAGTAATCACGGTAATAGGACTGGAGCATCTCGTAGGGGGTGAGTTTTACTTGTTGACGCGAAGAACACGGCTCATTAGACAAACACCAGGGGAGCTGATACTCTCTGGTATGCATATGTGCGATTTTGGATCTGAGGGGGATGCCCAGCTTCTGGCCTCGATGGTTTGGATGCTCAACACAGTTTGGGAGGTCCTCGCACTGTGTCTTGCAGTCTGGATTGCTGTGAAACACTTCCGTGACTTGCGACGACTTGGATCATCGACCATTGGGGACTGTTTCAGAGTATTGATAAAATCTCACGTGCTTTATTTTGCAAGGTGAGCTCGTAATGTGAACGTGGTTATCTTTTCTGCTCAACTTCCGCGCGTATTAGCTTTGTTGGTGTCTCTTGCCTCCAGCTTGCTTATCTGTCTCTAGGGCTCTTGGTGCGCCAATTTGTCACTGACATCTACTTGCAATCACTGCTCACCATTTCTGTAGGATGCATATTCGAAGGGAGCTCAGATACTTGATGGTGCTTTTGACGTTTTCTTGGGCGTGCAGATGTTTGTGCTGGGACCACGCCTCATCCTTAGCGTTCGAGAATTTCACGCAAAACTCGTAGCCAACTCCGACGCAGAAACTAGCATGGCTACGATCATATTCGAGGAGCGTGTACATGTACCAACTAGCAGTACCGTGTAGGGAAATGTTTGCCGAGTATTCCGCAGGGAGGAGATATTAGGTAGAGGATACGGTATGGTATTTATTCAAGTTATGAACGTTTCAAAGTACGTTTAAGATGAGGTTTATTTATGTAGCCAAACCCATCTCTTATTGTATCACTATGTGAACTGCCCGGCTACATTTACACCAAGTGGCAAGCTGAAGTTATCCGAATGTCTATCAACCAATCCCGTCCTTGATGCCCGATACTGAGATACACCGAGAATCAGTATAAGTAGCTCAGATAGTTTATTCTACGCGTTTGCGGAGTTCCGTTGTCTGAGTACAGATGAAGTGACCATGAAGCGTGAAGCCCAGATAGCTGATATTTCATTTGTGATCAAATGCGTTTTCATTCATCAAAGCCACAGAGAAGGACAGGAATGAACCGCGCGGATTCATGGCTTCACTGTATGCCTGTATCACGAATAAGCATGGTAAGGAAAGAGGTGTGCTGAGCGGGGAGTGGAGAAATAAAGAATGAGAGCTTCAATTCAGAAGACCACAAGTACACTTGTCAAACTATAAATGAACTATCAACAACGATATTCTGAAATTTCATTCATACATATGCGATCGGAATCGCGTCATCATAGCGTTGTGTGCATGTGACTGCAAATTATGTGTCAGATTTGAGTGCTTGCTAGGACCAGCACATGATCGATGATCACCCGAAAGACAATGCATCGCTCCACGTGATTATCTGCTGGCCTAAGTATGTCGGTAGTAGTGTGTCTAAGTCTAGACAGCTGATAGTCAGTGATAGACCAGAAATTCTATAAGCCCGCGAAATACTTGAAAACAATTTGTCTAGACTTTCAGACGGTCGTAGATAAGAGCAGAACCAGCCAGACGCATGCCCACCTCATATTCATCTTGGCAGCAGAGAAGTAGCGACGAATCGTACGTGAAGGGCGAAAGTAGGCACGATATTGCTGAGTGACGTCTGTTCAAGCAAGATTGAACGATATCAAGCATGCCGGTTTGAAAAGAGACTTACGGGGGGAGTATATACCTCGGTCCAAATGATACGCTTGGCCCTGAGCGGGGAGTAGAGAAGAGAACCGGGGCTTCAAGCTTCAAGTCGGGAGACAGCAAGCGTACCTGGGAAAGTATCAACAAGGCGCCGAACACGATATTTTAACATACGTACTTGGTTTCAATATTTGTGATTAAACTTGAAGCGTCTCATATTAGGTGGTTTAATTTAAGCTACAAGATCATCACGAGGACAGGAAGAGCCTCAATGTAGTTATGATAAGTTGAGCTGGGACTGTCGCAGTAGTTTATAATGGTAAAGACTATCTCGGATCAGGAGATCTTCAAGCTTAACACGATATTTTTAGCCGCGTCACGGGTGCGTCACAGCAGTCGCATCACGACCGGCGTCACGGTGCGGCGGCTACACTCAGTACCTTTTGAAAGTAGTATACTATACTTGAAAGGCCGTTCCGGAACTCACACTTGTGCCATTTTTTCTTGCCTCACTTGCGTTGATCAAGGAGGACGAGAATCTGAACTGAAAAGTGTTGCTACCGATACATCTAACAGACCCGGTCCGGGCAGGCATGCCTGGAGCCAACCGTGTAGGTTCTAAGCCAAACTCTGCGTCGCTGAGAATTCCCTCGATCTAGATCAACTCGAATAAATCAGATAGAAGTCAGCCGCAAAAAGTTAGAATGGCAAAATCGGGGATCTGATTCCCGATCCTGATTTCGAGTCCTCCAATCCTGCGCTGATTCGTTCCGCATATCTATATCACCAGTCACTCACAAGTGGGTTTCTTCTTCCCCGTTCTCCACCTTCATATTCACTTCTGCATCCAAAATTATGATTGTCCTCTCTGACCACCAAATTCAAAATCACCGTACTTTGGGCCTGGTGAACGATCGCTGTATCATGATCACGATGACCTAGTATTCATTGCAAGATTATCCCTTGCCCACGTCACTTATCTCTCCTGTGTGTTCAAAGAGATACTAATTCATGAGAAGGCGAGAGTCGCTATGCTGCGGAACCCTTGTACTGTCAGCTATCTGGGCTCAGACACGCTATGTCTACTTTCTATTCGTTCGGTACTTGACTCTGACATTCGTGTATAGCAGGATGGGCTCCAACAGATCGCTGCAAGGACGCAAACCCGACGCACAGTTTGCAGCCACATGCACGCAACGCTATGATGGCGCGACTCCGATAATGTAGGTACGAATAAGTTTCAGAATATCGTGGTCGATGCCTCGTTAATAGTTTGACAGGTGTACTCGAGGCCTTCTGAATTGAAGCTCCCATTCTCTATTTCTCCACTCCTTGCTCAGCACCTCTTGTCCTTGTTATGCTTTTTTTTTTTGAATCCAATTTCTGTCCTTTGCAGAGAAGTCCTCTATGTGGGACATTACAGTCTAGTCTAGGGGACGCCCAGTGTCCCAATCGCATCTCGAGTGCCCAACTTGTTATGCTTATTCATGATAGAGGCATGCAGTCAAGCCATGGTCCGCACGATTCATTCCTTTTCCATTCCTGTGGCCCTGATGAATGAAAATACATCTGAGCACCAATGAATTATCCATAATCTGGGCTTCACGCTTCACGGTCACTTTTTCATCATCTGTGTGCTGAGATAACGGAACTTCCAAAACGCGCAGAATAAACCATCCGAGCAACTTATACCAGTTCTCCTTGTGTTTCAGTATCGGGCATCGAGGACTGAGTTGCTTAATAGACGTTCCTGATAATCTCAGCTTGTTACTTGAAAGTGTGGCTGGAGAGTTTACTAAGTCCCAGTAGTGATACAACAAGAAATGAATTCTACATAAACCTTGTCTTAAAGATACTTTGAGAAACCATATGTTAAATAATGCTCTGACGGATCCTCGACCTGATATCTCTTCCATGCAAAACACTCAGAAAGCATGTCCCTACACAGTACTGCCAGTTGGTACATGTACACGCTCCTGGAAGACAATCGAATTCATGCTAGTTTCTGCGTCAGATTCGGCCACGAGCTTAGCATGGTATTCTCGAACGCTAAGGATGAGGTGTGGTCCTAGCACAAACATCTGTACGACCCCTAGAATCTGACAAGTACCATAGAGTACCTGAGCCCCTATAGAGTATGCATTCTACAGAAATGATGAGCAGTGGCTACAAGCAGGTGTTAGCGACAGGTCGACGCACCACGAGCTCTGGAGAGATGAGACTAAGCTGGAGGCAAGAGACACAAACAAAGCTAGCACGTGCGGAACTTGAGCAGTAAAAGATAGCTGCATTCGCATTACAAACTCACCTTGTAAAGTAAAGCACGTGAGATTTTGTCAGCACTCTGAAACAGTCCCCAATGGTCAATCCTGTCGATGGGCCGAGTCGTCGCAGGTCACGGAAGTGTTTTACAGCAATCCAGACTGAAAGACACAGTGCGAGGATCTCCCAAACAGTGTCGAGCATCCAAGTCATTGAACTCAGAAGTTGGATATCCCCCTCATATTCAAAAGTGCACATATGTGTGCCAGAGAGTATGAACTCCTCTGGTGTTCATCCAATGAGTTGTGTTCTTCAAGTCAATGAGTAGAGCTTACCCGCTGTGGTGCGCTTGAGTGCTATTGCCGTTGTTACTCCGCAGGTGATGTTAACAGCCAAGAAGACAATGACAAGAAAGATAAACATCATTCTAGATCTCTGATACATGGCATGTAACCGTGCAATCATGATAACTTGCATCATGTTTCAGTTGAGTCAATATCAATGAGGTATTGCAGCTGGGCGACTCACCGCCCAACATGGCAGCTACGACCCCAGTTGTCCCACTTGCTGCGTAGTCCACAATAATGCCTGAAACACCCAATTAGTGATCGCCCTTGTACTTGGATCAAACATTCTGACTCACACCTATCGATTCATCGAGTCATTATATTGAGCCAAGTTCAATGGTCAGAATCTCACTCACCCCTACAAATGAGCGTATTCATTGGATGGGAATGAGATGGTTGCGGAATACTCACTGTATCTGTCAGTGAGACCAATGGCATATTTGCTGTATGCCACTAGTCAGAAGAATCGAACACAGCGCATATAAAACATACGCAGAACGATGATACTGATCATGATAGATGGGCATTAGTGCAGCGCCAATTCATTGGCCTTCGAAACTTACACAGAATATGGTAGTCCAATATAGCATATCTAGAAAGTTTTGGAGTCAGCACAACTGCCAACTATGCCATAGCATAATATGTAGTACGAACAACAAGATACAGCATGGTCATGAGAGACCAGCGTTGCCTCTGTCGCGAAACCATTGTGATCTTCTGTTATTTCCTATGATGGTATGAGACTCTGCCACTTACCCAGATCAGTTCAATCTATGATACCATTCTTAGTGAGTTGGCTGTTCTGGCGATATCATCGACCTACCTCTTGTCTGAGTGTGATTACTGGAAATATCATGAGAATAACGGTGGTTTTCGAACACTGTCCTGCTCACCCCAATCATATACCACCACCACGCCTGCGGCAACTGCGAAACCGCAAGTCAATGTTAGATCGAGAGACATTATGAACTGGTACGACGAACCTGTCCAATAGCTGTAAAACAAATTCAAACTGATGTATGGCCACCAAATGGGATCATTTGAGACTCCAGTCATATTCGAGGGATGAGTGTGAGTGAGTGGGGAATGTTGGTGGGTGTATAACATTAGCGTTCGTGCTAGATATATCTCCATTCAATGCTTTGATCCTCACAATCGGCATGATGGAGATGGACATCTATTCCTGCCTCAATACCGCTGATTGGTTGAAGTACGGATTGTGATCTGAAATCAAGCAAAAATCGTTAATGGAATCAAAGTAGATCTTGATCTGCAAACCAGTCCTTATCATGCACGTGAAAATTTTGAAAATCAGGAATGTTTGAACGGTGTATATCGGCGACTTGTTTACAATGCCACTTTTGGGGTGTTCTTGCCGCACTTGCATCAATTGAGGCGCTCCGTATGAAATGATGTAGTCATCGATCTAATACAGGTGTAAGCATCATAAACAAGGTTTGCACTCTCTCTGTTATGCTGGTTGAGCCTGAGCCGTAACAGCTCCACTGATGACTCTTAACAAGGTCCCATTCTGTAACATGGCACCAGAGCAGTCAGACAAGAAACAGAGTACTTGGGCTGAGGCAGAACAAATATGATTACTTACTACCCGTGGCCTTGTACACCGCCATCATTGGGCTATGGTACAAAAACAATGAACAAAGCATTGAGTGAATCCAATGCAAAGCGCACTATATCCGATGCATCATGCACTTGATGCGATGGTGATGTACTGCACTGCCAGATATTGTCACTCTATTATGTAAAGAGGCACGAATGAAAAAATAGAGTAAGGTCTTTGAGCAAACAAGAGATGCGGCACCAAGCTTCTTGCTTTCGTGCCGCGATCACGGTTCGTCGCTGCATAGCTCACTCTGCTCGCTTTCTTTTCTTTCCACACCAGAAACCTTCTTTAAAATCTACACAATCTTATTCCTATCTAATTTTAAAAAAAATACAATGGCTCTAGTCGTCGACCCAAACCTCGAAATGGTACCAGATTTCGCCAGTAACCTGTACGCAGGCATTCGCACAGACCTCAAAGCTGCCACAAACCAGACCGGAGAAGAAGTCATAGCTTGTCTCATGGAGACATGGAACGCAGACCACAACGCAAGAGTAGTGGAATGGAACCAAGACCGAGAAGCAGAAGCTAGAGTCCTTGCAGAAGCAGAAAGGGCATGAACTGTGCAGGAGAATGAAGAGCGCATCCAGCGGGAAGCCGAAGCAGAGAGGGAGCGGACAGAAGCTGAAAAGAAGAAGCCAAAGATGAATGGCTTTGAGCACGCATCATCTGTAGGAGATTACCTGACTCCCTGTCCTGCTCAATATGCAATTCAGAAACTCACCAATTTTGAATATGTAGAGCTATGGTACTTCTTGCTGGAAGGGTGCAAAGATGCTCTCAAGTCTTCACACTCAGTGGCCGACAACGACATGAGCATAACGAGGACGGATGACCAACTCACGCTATGGCCCACCTCAGCGTTCAAAGTGTCAAAAGTGGCCATGGCCGACCATGAGTTATCATTCTCGATTTTCCTCCGAGCAAAGAACTTATTCCTTGTTCAAATCAGCAAAGCCAAGTGGCCCCAACCAAACATCGATGCACTGTTGTTGTTCTTCTGGCACCTTGAGAACCACTCGATTCGAAACAACAGTGAAATTGGTGACATGGTGATCTTGACATATGCATTGCGCGTACATCAAGACTGGCATGACTGTCTCAAATGTGATGAGGGTTTCAACATTGGTAACATCAATGAGAACCTCATCTGGACGATCAATGAGGAGTTGTGGGATAAAGTTCGCTCTTGCACATCGAACATCGTATGTACCCAGTCTAAAATCAATATCAAACAGACCTGCTAATCTATGAACCTTTCTCCCCCTTCCAAATTCCACACACAATGAATAACATCCCTGTTTGACATGGATGCCCGCAACGTTGATCCCACGGATGCCTGCAACATTTTCCCGTGGATGCTCGTACCCATTCGCATGGATGCCCGCACACTTGATGCGGATGCCCACAACCATAACGTGGATGCCCACAACTTAACATGGATGCACACACCCACGTCACCATGCAGCACTCGAGCAGAGAGACGCCCTCAAATCAATACTGGAAGTCCAGCTACCGGGACTTTTGCGGGGGCAACAATGACCAGTGCAACTGCACCTCATGGTCGTGTTCTCCAGCACGAAGGTCAGACAACCAGAGGAGCAAACTGTCCTCACCAGACAAATCCCACAACTGCCAACAAAGGCAAGGGGGTTTTTCTTGGGGCGCAGGCACTTACGGTTGATCAGCCTGCGCCCTCTGTCTCAGCTGCTTCGCTGACAACATCCAACATTGCGAGTCTCGAACCACATGGGATGGCACCAACACTCACTGCCATTGGGCAGACGACGGACGCCTCATCAACCCTCAAGGCCTCCCTATATGCTACAAATGGCAGTGCCCAGGGAGCTGCCAGATATCAAACCACAAGGCCCCACATGAATGCTCAGGCTGCGGAAGCAAGGAGCATGGAGCTCAATCTTGCCCTCGCAGCGAGAAGAGTTAAGGCGCACACGCTGTATAACCCAGAGAGTTGGCATCGCTTGCTGGCAGAGTTGAATCTGCTCAATAAATATCTGTCCATCACAGATGGACTTGTCTATGGTTTCTCTGGGGGCATACCCCCAATTACATGTACATACACGCCCTCTAATAGCACATCTATCAACGAGCACAAAGAAGTCTTTCAGAAAATTGTTGAGTGTGAATTTTCAAAGGGCTGTTTCATTGGCCCATTCACAGCTAAGGATCTCAAATCGGCCATTGGAAATTTCCAAACAGCTCCATTGTCACTCGTTCTGAAACCTGGCAAACCAGGGAACTTTCACCTGGTACAAAATCTATCTTATCCTATCAATCCTATTCCCCCTACTATTAGCTCTATTAATTCAAAGGTCGACTCTGACCTCTTTCCTTGCACATATGGGACCTTCTCAACCATCTGCTGAACAATATGGCACCTTCCCCCAGGCTCTCAAGGAGCTGTCTGTGACATTTCTGAAGCTTACAGAACAATCCCGCTCCATCACTCCCAATGGCCAGGTCTGGCAATACGGCTGGATGAAGATGCATTTGCCATTGATACAGCATTCTGTTTTGGTTTCGGGCCATCAGCTGGCATATACGGCAATGTGGCTGATGCTGGTGCAGACATTTTCCAATCCAAAGGCATTGGCCCTCTGTCAAAATGGGTTGATGACCACCTATTTTTTCGAATTAAGAAGAAATACATGGAGGAGTACAATAGGAAACGGAGACTATGGGCTGATGAGATCACAAAGAACGGAAGTATCATCACAAGTGGGGGACATAGATGGTACAGGGGAGAAACTCTACCAGATGGATCACACGGGGAATTTGACGAAGACGCTCATTCCCCCATCCAAGACCTCTCGGGCAGGTCACCACATTCAGCTGAAGAGGCACAATTCACACATGGCATGGAGGACATTGACTTCTTTTCCGTCCTTATGGGGATCATCTGGGAGTTGTCGAAAGATAAACCATTCAGTAATGAACCTCTGTACATTGGTCTGGTATGGGACATCACCGAATGAACGGTTGCATTGTCAAATGAGAAATGCACCAAGTACCTTGAGGCCATCAGACTGTGGCAGTCCAAGAGGACCCATACTCTGCAAGAAGTCCAAAAACTCTATGGTAAACTCTTACACACATCGCTTATCACACCAGCTGGCTGTGTGTACCTTATGAGCTTGGAAAAAATGCTGTGCATTTTCAAAGACCACCCACACATGGCCAGAACCCCCCCTCACAACACCCCAGATGACATTGAGTGGTGGAAAAGCACCTTCAGCTCCACCCATGTCACCCAGCCAATCCCAGGACCATGCGTCATATACGACTTCAATGCCTATTCGGATGCTAGCTCTGGCTATGGGATTGGTATCATCATCAATGGCAAGTGGCGCGCCTGGAAACTCCTACCTGGTTGGAAGAGAGATGGTTGTGACATTGGGTGGGCAGAAAGTGTTGGATTTGAGCTCTTGGTGCAGGCAGTCACAAGGTCTTGTCCCCCTGGAACTTATTTCAAAGTCTATGGCGACAACCGGGGAGTTGTGGAAGGATGGTGGAAAGGCTGCAGCAGAAGTCAGTCATGCAACGAGGTCTTCAAATGAATTCATTGGATTGCTGCCGATACCAAATGCAAGATTCTTACACGGTATGTACCAAGCAAAGAGAACCCCACAGATGGCCCTTCACACAGAATATATCCCCCCGCATGTGACAAGCTCCCTCCCATCCCAATCCCACCAGAACTACTCCCCTTCCTCGCAGAAGCCTCTGAATCCCCCCTTCCTCCTTCAAACAAACCAACCTGAAGCACCCGCGTCCACACCCATCCCATTGAACCATTTCGCACAATGGGCGAGAGACATGGAGAGAGGGAATTCCAACGCCGAGATTGCGTCAACCACAGACTTGAATCTGAAGGAGACAGGCTCTTCGAAGTGTTGGAAAGCTAGTAAGTGACGCTACACAATCAAGAGCCTGACCTTAACCAGGGACACAGCCTATAATGCGAGCCTAACCCCCAACCCATGCCATCTACACCCACACTGTCCCGCAAAAGACAGACTCTACCTATGGCAGCCAATAATGAAATGTTCGTTGAAAGACACACAAGGCAAACACCTCCCCCTGAGTGCTACTGACATAGAATGAATCTGGGATGTGATGGTTCACGCTTATGCAGAAAGCACTCATGAAACTTATGGATCCAGGCTACTCGTATTCCACATATTTTGCGATAGCAAGACCATCCCAGAGGAGCAGAGAGCCCCAGCAAGCAACATATTGATTGAAACATTCATTTCATGCATGGTCAGTAATTATTCAGGGAAAATGGTATCTAACTACATCAATGGAGTCCGCGCATGGCACATCGTGCATGGCGCAGACTGGTCGCTCAATGACGCTGAAATAGATGCCATGCTAAAAGCAGCTGTTTCTCTAACCCCTGTCAATGCCAAATGCAGCAAACGCGAACCATATACCACAGATCTCATCATTGCCATACAGGAGAAACTCAATTTAGATAATCCATTAGATGCCTCAGTTTTTGCCTGTCTCACCACCACCTTCTACGCTACGGCCAGAGTTGGAGAATTCACTGTCCCCCATCTGAATGCTTTCGATCTGAACCTTCATGTCTCACTTAACTGCGTCAAAGACATGCGAGATTGACAGAACCTCACAACCAAGAACTTCCATCTACCCCGAACAAAGTCTGCCCCAGAGGGCGAAGATGTTCACTGGGCCAAGCAGGCAGGCTTGTCAGACTCAGAAGAAGCCTTCTTGAACCACCTGTGAGTCAACAAACCCCCAATCAACTTCGCTCTTGTCGCATATCGGCACAAAGACAACACCCACTGACCTCTCACGAAAACGAAATTTCTCAGCAGGCTAGCCTCTGCAATGAAAGCGGCAGGCCGCAAGCCTCTACAGGGACATGGAATCTGTATTGGTTCCACCTTAGAGTACTTGCTGCGAAACATCCCTTTCAATGTCATCAAAGTGAAGGGCCGATGGGCAAGTGACACGTTCCTTGCGTACCTAAGGAAACATGCTCAAATTATGGCACCCAACATGCAAGCTATCCCCACCTTGCATGATGAATTCCTTCATTGTACCATACCACCAGCACACTAGGATGAAACTCAAAGACAAGAATCCTACACATGAGTACCTCGTCCGCCTCCTACAATTTGGGAACCTAACTCAGTCTCACTTGATGCATCACCGAACTCCTAGCACCTGGGAATTGCAGCTCGACTATCCTAGGCTAAGTCCTTTTCCCTGGGGCCAGAAAGTGCTACACGCCTTTGCCTGAAAACCCATCACCAATCCTTACCTTCCCTGTTCACTTCTCATTTGTCTCATAGTCAGTAATCAATAATTCCCATTTGTGTTCTTAAATTGCATTGAAGTGAACCTCAAAGACATCCTGTTCCATGATCCATGATTGATAGATATTGGATATACGACATCCGCAGGTCGAAAGAGAACTTCGCACATAGGATAAAAGAATCCTGTATGACCACATCAAAATGCAGGAAGCTTGATATCTGATCATACAGGCTGATATAAGGCAATTGTATTTAAATGATCTACTTGAACCAGTAAATATTGTGAGTTACTGAGAGTGAGATCAGTCAAATGGACAACAAACTTGTTGTCAGATTTTCATCATGCCCAGCAATTTCATAGGCAGGGTACGAAAGTCGTGACATAGTTTGATGGTTCCACTGTACATATGGCTAAAGTTCAAGGAGAAACATCTCATCATAGTGCTACATGCTGTTGGTAGTATTCCCCATCTATAATGTATGTTGGCGAATCAAAAAAGATTGCTGATTCAATGTGGAAACCAAGGACATGGAATTTGTGCAGGCAGCACACCAGTAATGTCTTGCTCAGCAGTAGCCTAGCTGGTAGATTTCCAGAAAAATGATGGAGGCAGGTTGTAGAGGTACTAGCCTTGCATACATAGTCAGACCTGGTAATATTGACTCAAAAGGAAGATAGTTAAACTTCCTTCATCGGGAATTGGGATTGGTAATCTCCAAGTGCTGTCTTGCAACTGAAATCTCAATCTTGCATTCAAACCAGAAAATGCGGGATTTGGCCGGTCCACATAAGGTCTATGCAGACCCCATGTCAAAGGTATGGGGGACTTCTGTTAGCAGTTGTCCACAAAATGCCAAGTGGTCTGTCAAAGCCACCAGATTATGTCATATTGATGTGCTATCTATCCCACTGTCAGCTTTGCCTGCTGTCCTGGCCATCCCCACTCTAGCTATTCCTGCTGTCAGCCTCACCTACCCCACTGTCAGCCTCTCTCTCCATCCCCCACTATCAGCCTCTACTGCCACCTTCCTTAACTGTTTGTCCCACTACCTTTCACATTGCCCACTGTGCCCATAGACAATATGTTGTTGGCTGCAGCTTTACAGCTGCCAAATATTCCAGGTGCCATCCTGCGGATGTCATCAATCAGACTCATGGTTGACTGCACTTACTGTGGTCTTGCTGTCTCACTCACAATCTGTCAGAGTGACAGAAATAGCAATGCTGGGAAGCCAATGGTGAGGGTAAGTGTCCATCAATTTATGGTATAGTACCATATTAACATCCCTCCACCAGCACCCACAGTGTAATTTCTTCAAGTTCTTCCCCAAGCTGCTGTGATACCCTAATATTCTTGCCACCATACCCTCCTCCAGCAAGTCACCAACAATTCCAAGTGTGCCACCAAATATGCTGCCATCATCCTTGGACACAGCTGGCACCCTCATCTCCTCTCCCTCCATTGAATGGGAAGTGGTTGTGCAGGAAGGGCTCACCATGTGAGGGTCCCTTCTGCCACAAGCCTTGGGCATTGCATTGTACACATTACATGTGCCTAAAGCACTGTGAAGGTGAGGGTGGATGTGTGATTCACACTAAAGGTACCAAGGACTGTAAAAATGTGGATGGGATGGACCATGACCATGAGTTTGAGTTTGCGCAGGCTGACCACTGGACTACATACTTGATAATGAGGGGAATGGATTTGAAGAGCTCCACCAAGCCCTCCAGACATCCATGGCTGCCCAACTGGGTGCTCCCTTACATGTCCCTTCCATCCATGAGCTACTGGGGCCTGCACTACCTGGTCCAGTTGCACCACAGCAAGTTGCTATGCCTTTGTGAGTGCCCCTTGAACTTCCCTTTGCGACCCAACCTCCTTCTGTGGTTCAACCTGCCCTGGTTTCAACCAGTGTTCCTACTTGCAAGCAGCCTCAGATCACTAACCAACTGGATCCTACTTGAGCACATGACCTGCATGCATGGGCACAGCAGGAAATTGAACAAGGGCACACTGCTGAATGTCATCTGTACAGGTACAGTCTTTCTGACTCTCATTTAAGAAGCTCCTAGCAGCTAATTTATACAATCACTCTTTTAGAATAGCACTTTGAGGTGCATGTCCAGGGCACCACACCCCACACCTTGAGCATTCAATCTATGAAACGTCTGTTAGGCAATACCCTGCAACATTTTGGGGTTGATTGATCACCATGAACCTTGAGGCCTGAGGCTCTAGCCACATCTTCTTTGCTAATCTGCAGCAGTTAACATACCCTCAAATTGTCAAGACATGATTACATGTAGGCAGCACTATTCTTTGGGCTTTACTGTCAGGTGAGTCAGTACTGCACTGCTGCATTTTCTGGGACTCACAGAACACTGATTTATATAGAACAGTAATTCACTCACTGGATTCACAAATTCTGACCACACCACCTCGTCAACATCCTGTAAACACACCCCAGACTTTATCCTCTGCTGCTGAAGCTCCCCCTACTGCACCCACCCTCACTGCAGCTCCCTGTGTTGCAGTGACTGCAACTCTCCAGAATCCTCACAGAAATCAATGGCCTGCCACAAGGCTTCAAGGCAGTACAGCTCATAGGGCTGGTCCAAGCCATGCAGCAGACAATGGCAAGCTCATTGATGTTGATGTTATTGATGATGTCAATGAAGAAGAGGATGGTGACCTACTCACCCCAGTAGAAGTGGTCTGCACAGTCCCCAGCCCACTTAAAACACAAACAGGTGCTGATTCAACCTGATCCAATCCATTGGCTGTTACAGTTACGCTTGCCCCTATTCATTTTCCTCATTTTCCTTTTGTATTACATCATGACCACACCACCCTGTGCCATCACTAGGCTTACCTTCTGCTATATTTGTACTACATCACAATCGCCGTTGCCATTGCTAGATGACTCATTCTTATCTCTGACTCATTGCTAACGTATATGTACCTGCCCTAAAGCACTTACATTCTATATATACTCAGTCATGTACTTAGTAGATCTTTACTTTAATCTTACTAGGTTTTCACCTGAACATTCTTTTGCTTAGGACCTCCAATCCTAAGTCGTCTAAGATAGATATTCAAAGCAAAGACACTCTCTTCACTTTGTCTTACGAACCCTTACATTTGTAAGGCTTGATTCAACTTCAGTCGTTGCTCTTATTGAGTAACTGTTGTTGCGACTATCCTAGTTCGTAACATTGGCCACAGGGCATCAAGCAAAACAGCTAGGATTGGAGGTTCAT
Source organism: Suillus subaureus (assembly GCF_016647635.1). NCBI lineage: Eukaryota > Fungi > Basidiomycota > Agaricomycetes > Boletales > Suillaceae > Suillus > Suillus subaureus. The sequence continues at coordinate 345,912 of NW_024538563.1, forward strand.
CATTTTTTCACCAAAGACATGACATCAGGGCAGAGCCTATGTACACCCTGTATGTGAGTATTATCTTTGAGTCTTTATTTTTCTCTTTCTCACATCATTTGCCAGGGACATACAGAAAGAAGATCCATCATATAATATTGCTGAATACAGCTCATCGACTACCACAGGCACTCTTCACAGGTATCTGCTCAAAATTCACCTGCATGTTTATATAACTGCAATTGAGCAACACAATCTAAAAGTTGAGGCAAAAGAAGTTTGGGATCTTCTTGATAGAGGGTGGACTCTCACACAGATAGGTCAAGAGCTTGACCAGTACCTGGACAAGCTTCTTGAGTCATTTTGTCCCCCCCCCAGTGGTGGAGGTCTTGCTTCACAGCCCAGGGTAGGGGTGTTAGCACTTGCAGATGAGATGCCAGATTTTACTATTGAGGAAATGCATAGACAACTCATCAAATTCATTGTGGTCAACAACCAGGTGTGTACTTACTTATTCACTCTCTAAAATGGTTATTAATTGTTGTCTTTAGGTGATGAATGTGATTGAATGCCTTGAGTTCCATCAGTTACTTTGACTTCTGCAGAAAGACCTATGGGAGTGTGACATTCCTCATCAGATGAAACTACACAAACTGATAGTAGAAACATGGTATCAATATTTTGATGTTTTAAAGCAAGATCTGGCTGTAAGTGTACAACCATTTGATCTTGTAAATTATCTGACATTCTTCCAGAAAGCAGAGGGAAAGATATTGTTTACTTCTGATCTCTGGTCAGATGAAAATCACCATCTGTTCATTGCATTGATAGCTCACTGGATTGCCCAACATGGGTCAAAGCTCATTCTTGAGGCTGGACTTCTGGCTTTTAGCCATATTCCTGGTTCTTATGATGGAGTGTCACTCGCTGTAGTTATATTAGGGCTTCTGGATTGTGCAGAAGTGACAGACAAGGTTAGTGATTAATCGCACCATGTAACATATTCTGACTTAGTCTAGATCAGTCATTTCACTTTGGATAATGCACCAAATAACCACACAGCCATGGTCAAGCTTTCTTGTCTGCTGTCAGCATGTGGCATCGAGTTCAATCCCATTGATCACAAAATCCCATGTTTCCTGCATATAATCAACATATGCATTCAGCACATTATAGCCTCTTACCATTCTGTAGATCTTACAACAGTGCCCACTGAGTGGCTAGCTTGTAGTACCACCATCAAAGAGGAGAGGTACTTGGAAGCTCTGAAACTCACACCTGTCAAGTGGGGTAAGAATCTTGTGTGTGTGATCTGTGCATTGGGCCAATGACATGAAGCCTTCCAGAATGCTATCTTAATTGGCAACCAGGGAAATTTATTTCCAGGAGGAAAGCTTCCAGTCCTTGAACTTCTATGTGATGAGCCTACTCAATGGGATTCAACATACATTATGCTCAATCGTCTTTGAACACTTCACCTAGTAAGATTTTGTCTCACATAACATTCATTGTAAACTCACAGTGTCCCAGGCTATTGATTGCTACCTCACAACTCAAACTAGCTTATCCAAACATGGATTGAGTCTGATGGAGTGGATGGTCTTGCAAGACCTTGAAGTGATTTTAGAGGTCAGTGTTGATATTGCTGAAGCTTGTCATGTGTTTTAATCTATATCAGGTACCCCACACTTGCCAACAATCAATGTCCAGTGAAAATACACCTATGCTGAGTGGTGCAGTCTCTGCCTTAGAACATCTGATGGAAACATCCCTTAGTCCTACACTAAGTGGCACCCTGACTAGGACCCCAAAAAACATTAATCAAACAATACACCCAACAGTGTCAATGTCACCCAAAGGGCGTCCCTCCAGTCCCAAGAAAACCTCATAGAACCTTCACAGTGTCATATATACTAGCTTTACTTATAAAAACCAACAACCCAGCCAGTTGTTAAGAACCATGTTGCTCAAAGGAGAGAGACTGACTCAGAGGGGCTTGGCCTCAGCTTGTATGCTGTGCCCCTTACCTGAGTATGTGCCCTTCATTTCAGATGAGGTCCAATGATGGTCCAATGAAGTCCGGAGGACTTCCGGAGGCTGGCTACTCTGCTGGAGAGCACTAGAGGACTTCCGGAGGAGCATGGGAGAGTTCCGGAGGAATGCAGGAAGTGCTCAGGAGAGTTCCCACTGCAAGGTAATACTTCTACAGGAAACAGGATGGAAGGATAGGAGGTCCAAAGGTCCAGAGGACAGGAGGACAGGAGGACAGGAGGACAGGAGGACAGGAGGACAGGAGGACAGGATGTCTGAAGGACAGGAGGATAGGATGTCTGAGGGTTAGGAGGACGGAACGTCCAAAGGTACGGAGGGCGGAACGTCCAAAGGTACGGAGGGCGGAACGTCCAAAGGTACGGAGGGCGGAACGTCCAAAGGTACGGAGGGCGGAACGTCCAAAGGTACGGAGGGCGGAACGTCCAAAGGTACGGAGGGCGGAACGTCCAAAGGTACGGAGGGCGGAACGTCCAAAGGTACGGAGGGCGGAACGTCCAAAGGTACGGAGGGCGGAACGTCCAAAGGTACGGAGGGCGGAACGTCCAAAGGACAGGATGCCTGGAGGTATGAGGGACAGGAGGTCCGGAGGTCCGGAAGGAATAGGGGCTACATCGGACGAAGTCCAATGTAGAAACAAACAGAGGAAGACTACACTAAGGTAGAGTCAGAGGGTCAGGGATTGGACCTAAGTCTGGAAAGAGGGGAAGTGCCGGAAAGGCAGAGCTCCAGCCTAGGGAATCAATCCCTAGGCCTGATGGGTAGGACAGACTTAGGTGGACCAAAGTCCGAGAGAGGATTGGGCAAGTCTAAGTTGATATTCAAACTGAGGAACTACAGGAGTATCTACAGGGGTTATATACTGGAGAATATCTGAGGGGATCAATAAGCAAAGGGGCAGGGCTATGTACGAGCATGTGGAAACACATTAGTAAGTAAAACGGAACATAAGTAAATGAACTTGGAGATGAAGACTCATACAAGGATCAATAAGCAAGATGGAAGAAGAGGTAACCCAAAGCCAGAAAGGTAGAGATGCCTAAATGGGGATAGGCGCAGGATCTCGGACAGAGGGTGGGAATAGGTCCAGTGTTAATATCCGGAGGTCCGGAGATCTGGGGATCCAGAAGACAAGGTGGATACAGGACCGGAATACAAGAAGGTGGATATAGTCCTGAATCTGAGACGAGGTGAAGTCTGGATGTCTTGCTGGATGGAGTGTGCATAGGGTGGATGGGACAGGGGGGTATGGATCAGGCTAGCAGTGGAGATCTGATGGTCTGGAGCTCAGGGGTAAATCCAGAGCATAGTCGATCCTGCTGAGGTGTGGAGCACAGCGGAAGGGGATCTGGGAATGAGCTGGATATGAAGTGGGGTCTGGATGTAGACTCGGAAGGCATGGGAATATGATGGAACATGGGTCCAGATTGTGGGATATGACACCAGTCTACAATGCCTGCAGACGAACTGAGTAGCTCTCAAATAACGAAAACAAACCAACAAAAAAGAAATGCTGCTGATTATTGTCCATCTAATAGATCCATTCCAGACCTACTAAGTGACCCAATGATACACTCATTAATAGTAAATGAAAACACAGCGAGAGCTGAACTAGAGAAACACTTTTTTATCACCCCTGCATCTGAAATAACCATAGACACACTAACAACAGCCCTATTAGACTTCACTGTTCAAACACCTGGCCTCACTCCACTATGCATCGACATACTTCGAGCCATCTCCATCCTCCTATTCAAAGCTGACCACAACAAAAAAATGAACCTAATTGCTGACTCGATCAAGACACTACTATCAGACTCCACAAACCAACTAGAAGAAACCATAAAAAGAAAAGAACTAGGCCTAGAACTAGAAAAAACTAACCTCATATCCCTAACAGCATGAGCCAAAGACACAGCAGATGCAGTCGCAAACAGTATCAGCAAAGCAAAAAGCATCATAGAATTACTAACACCAACCATAGACTCCCTGCAAACCAAACTCAACAATGTCACCAAGAAGCTAACTGAAATACCTCAAGCACAACAACCACAGCCACCAACCCTGTACAGCGAAGCAGCTGCCAGAGCCCTGACATTCATCCCAGGACCAGCAGACCAAGCTATAGCCAGAGCAGCAACCTGAGCAAGACAAATCATGATCAACCCCACCCCAGGCAACCTCCTATTCCTGCTAGGCACCAGCCATGCAGACATAGTCTCCAAGACCCGCAAAGCACTAGAAAAAGTAAAACCTGCTAATCTAACAGACAAAGATGATGTCAAGGTGATAACCCAACTCAAGAACGGAGGACTAACCATTGAATTAACTACAAAAACTCTATCCGACTGGCTGCAATCTCCAGAAGGCAGGACAGCACTAATGAACGAACTTAGTATCCCAGCCAACCTTCGTGAGCCTACCCTAGGCCTCATTATCCAATACCTCCCAACCAACCTCCCTATTGACTGCCAAGACTTCTTAGACCTAGTTGCCAAGGAAAATCACCTGAAAAGGGAACACCTCTCAACCATTCACTGGATTAAACCCCCACACTGATGACCAACAGGCCAAGCATCTGCATTTGCAATGCTCCAGATCACTAATGCAGAAATGGCCAACCAACTCCTCTGCGACGGACTCTACATCAACCATGTCAAATTAAGGGTAAGAAAAGACCAATGCAAACCTATTAGATGCGCTAAATGTCAGAACTACGGCCACATCGCAAAGAATTGTCAAGCCACAAAAGACTGCTGTGGCACCTGCAGAAAGGAACACCGCACCTTGGAATGCATAGGCGACACTGAAAAGGATGCATGGTGCATGAGCTGTTGCAATGGAACACACACCAGTTGGAGCAGAGCCTGTCCAGCATTCAGTGAATGCTGCCGAACCATGAATGAAAACTTCCTGGAAAACGCCATGCCCTACTACCCAACTGAAGAACCCTGGACTCAGGTAATGCTCCCACCCAAGGCCCCACCATACCAAAGACCTCCCACCATGACTGTACATGCACACCCCAATACTCACTGACAGCTAACACTAGGAGAAGCAATGAGACCAAGACCATTCCCAACCCATCAACCACCTCAATCAAACCACAAACAAGAACGCCCACGCCCAATGCAATCAACCACAGGAGCCAACTCTACAGAAATCAACCGTACTAACACCACTAACTGATACTCATCCCTCACCCCCCCAGACCCATCTGAACCTCAATTCTGTTCAGCAGACACCCCCTGGAACCTTTCTCATGTCTGAACAACCAGAAGAACTCCCCATTAGGCTTTGAATCTGGCAACAAAACCTCAATAACTCAAGAACCGCCCAAGAATCGCTACTCAATGGACCCACAGCCCTCCGTTGGGACATACTCACACTCCAAGAATGCTGCTCGAATAAACTATGCAATACCAGATCTACACGCAAATGGCACACAGTATACCCTACTCAACACTATACCTACACGCATCAAAAAACACACGCAGTCACTCTCATCAGCACTGAACTGGACAAGAACGGCTGGAAACAACTCAACTTCCCGTCCTCAGATGTAGTAGTAATTCAGTTTTCAGGACTGTTCGGAAAATGCACAGTATTTAATATATACAACAACAGAGAAAAACAGGACACCCTCATGGCACTGGAGAACTATCTAATATTGAACATTGCCACCATCCAACCCACAATAGATGACCACATGATCTGGCTAGGCGACTTCAACAGACATCACCCTCTCTGGGAAGAAGAACACAACCACCACCTATTCAATGCAGCTGCAGCCCAACCACTAATGGACCTCATAGCAGACTACAACATGGACCAACCCCTCCCTCATGACTACCCAACCCTTCAATCCTCAAGTACTGGCAACTGGACGAGACTGGACAATGTACTATGCATCGAGAACACTATGGATGCCTTCATCACCTGCAGAACCAACCTGGCACTCCATGGACCGGGGACTGACCACGTCCCTATTCAAAGCACTCTCAAACTATCCGTCCCAAGGATCACATCTGAAGCTACCAGAAACTTTCAAGACACAGACTGGACCAAATTTAACAAGACCCTCAAAGCAAAACTAACGCTACTCCCAGAACCATGCCCTTGGGTCACTGAAGACGAATTCCAAAGTGCAGCCAGAACCATCACAAAAGTGATCTCAGACACCATCGACAAAGCAGTCCCATTATCTCAACCCAGTCCACACTCCAAACACTTGTGGACATGCAACCTTACGAACCTATGCAAAACAGTCAACGGCCTCAGTCACCAATCTTATATGATGAGATTCAAGACCATCCCTGCCACGAAGAGTACAAACGAAGATGCAACAGCTATGCAGAAGCGATCAAGAAAGTGAAGAAGGAACACTGGACTGACTGGCTGGAACAAATCACTGGTAACGACATCTGGACAGCCAATAAGTACATAACTGCAGAACCCACCGATGGAGGCAAAACCTGCATACCAACTCTCCACATTAAAAACGCCTCAGGAACCACATGAGACACTATCAATAACAATGAAAAGAGCAAAGCCCTTGCTAAATCATTTTTCCCACCAGCTTTGAACATCTCAACTGTCCCAGTAGATGCAATATACCCAGATCCCATAGCCCCGGCAAAACTCATTACCAGCGATCAACTCACACGAAACATCATCAAACTAAGTCCATACAAAGCCCCCAGACCAGATGGTATTTGCAACATCATTTTCAAGAAATGCTCAGCGCTACTCCTTGACCACCTCCTACACCTGTTCAACTCAGTCTTCCTCCTATGAACCTATTATGAACCATGGAAAGAATTCATGACCATAGTCCTATGAAAACCTGGAAAACCAGATTATACAGTAATGAAAGTGTATCATCCAATAGCTCTTATTAACACCACATGCAAACTACTAACCACAATTGTAGCTGATCAGATGACTTACATGCTAGAACACCATCGCCTCCTCCCACCCACCCACTTCAGAGGAAGACCTGGCCAATCCACGACGGACTCACTCCACCTACTGGAGACCTCCATCAAGAATTCTTGGAGAACGGGTAAAGTAGCTTCAGCTTTATTCTTAGATATCGAGGGGGCATTCCCAAATGCAGTAACGGACCAACTACTACACAACATGCGAATGCGAAGGCTACCCACTGCACTAATTGATTTCACAGAACACATCCTATGCAATAGACACACTCAATTAAGATTCAATGACTTCACATCCAATTGGATCCCAGTGACAAATGGAATAGGACAGGGGGATCCACTATCCATGATCCTATACATCATATACAACGCTGACCTAATAGATATAGCCAAGGGACAGAAGGCAGAATCAACACTAGCATTTGTTGATGATACCACATTCATAGCAATAGGCAAGACTTTTGAAGAAACCCATCGCATACTCCAAGACATGCTAGAATGAGCTGGAGGAGGATTTGAATGGTCAATCGCCCACAACTCAAAATTCGAAACCAGCAAGTTCACACTGATGGACTTCTCAATGAACCGAATGAAAACCTGCCCAGCAATGAATATTAGAGGTAACATCATCGTTCCCACTCCCACTCACCATTTTCTAGGAGTCATTCTTGATCAAGAACTCAGATGGAAAGCTCATGTCAACTATGCAGTTGCAAAAGGAACAAGCTACATACTCCAACTTTGCTGTCTCTCCTCTACCTCAATGGGCATGCCACTACAACTAATCCATCAATTATACCAAGCTGTAGCAATACCCAAGATGCTCTACGCAGCAGATGTCTGGTTCCCCCCGGCCTTTCAAGGCAACTCAAACAAACCCCAACAAGGCTCTATAGGAATAGCAAAACACCTAACAACCGTTCAGAGAATGGTGGCCATTGCCATCATGGGAGCAATGTGCACCTCCACAACAGACATCCTAGAAGCTCACACCAATCTCCTTCTGATCCCTCTCCTACTCCAAAACACATGCCACAGAGCCACAATCTGTATAGCCACCCACCCAGACACTCATCCACTGCACCATCCCATCAGAAGAGCTGCAAGCACCCAAGTCATATATCACCAGACTGCCCTGCACCGCCTCATGAAATCCTACAGAATTAACCCTGACGACATTGAAACACTCATCCCCGCCCACCGACCCCCTTCCATGCCCTGCCCCTATAAAGTCCACATAGCAGAAACAAGAGAGGATGTCATCCAAGAACAACTATCACTGCCAGACAAGATTCAAGTATTCTGCGATGGCTCTGGCCAAAGTGAAAGAATTGGTGCAGCGGCTGTCCTAATATGTGAAGGAAGATACCCCAGGATACTCTGCTACCACCTCAGATCAGCAAAGGAACACACTGTATATGAAGCAGAAGCTGTTGGACTAACTCTTGCAGCCAGACTCATAGCAACCAAACAAGACCTAACCTTCCCAATCTCGATCCTTGTTGACAACCAAGCAGTGATACAATCCAGTGAGATCACAACACTGAGAGCCAGACACTACTTAATAGATCGTTTCCGCAGGATAACCCAACTCATCAAAAAGCGCAACAAAGATGACTTCAACCTCACCATAAGATGGATCTCTGGACATAGCAATGTCCCAGGTAATGAGAAGGCCGACAGAGAAGTGAAGAAAGCATCAGAAGGACCTAACTCTAACAGCTCAGAGGACAGATTACCCAAATTCCTATGCAATGGCCTACCTAGCAGCATATCCACAATCAAGCAAGCCCACAAACAGTGGAACCAAGAATGCTGGGAACACATATGGTCCAAATCCCCTCACCACACCCACATGGCCACCATAGACCCCAAGATCCTGAACCACTCTTTCATCAAGCTCATTGGTAAATTCCCTAAGTGACTAATTAGCCTTTATATGTATTTTCATACTTGACACATCGGACTGAACACCCATCTTCACAGAATCAACCGAAGTGAAACCCCACACTGCCCATCATGCAAAGACACCAATGAATCCATCCATCATTTCCTATTCATCTGTCCACAATACAACCACGAACGACACATTCTTGCAAATGCACTTGGCCACAAAGCCACATCACTCCCATACCTCCTCTCAGACCCCAAGGCAATGGCCCATTTCCTATGCTTCATCAACAGTACAGGTTGACTCAAATCCACTTTCAGTGAAGTACTCCTACCACCCTAAATAGATCAGTCAATAACCAGAAGCCTCATTACACAGCCATCACAAGCAAGACTAACCATTCACCACTCTTACTCAAAACAGGATGACTCAGACATCAAGTCAATGAAGTTCAAATTGCGGAAAGATGCATGGAAGAAGAGACGGGAATAGTATGAGCTCATCAGGATGCCAAAGGACCACAATGCAACCCATAGCACACACCAACCACTCATCAACCCCACCTTACTGCACCTTCATAATAGTCTCCTGTATTTGAGCCACTCCAGTGGCCAAGTACCCATTATAGAGGAACAACAAATTGAGCAGTCCAACCCTAATAGCTAGTAGAATCATGTCTGTCCATCATTGTCAAAGATGTGCACCTAAAACGGCCAGCAGGAATGGCAGACCAGTGGGGGTACACCCTACACTGGGGCATCTGTGGTCTTAGTGATGCAACACAGGGCACAGGTGCCCTTTAGACTAGATAGAATTGTCCAACATAGGGTAGACTTACCCCAAATGGACACAAAAATGGATATAAAAATAAAAATAAAAAAAACATCTGATGGAGTGGTGGGAAGGGTTGGCCCAGATCATCACACACTGTGTGCCCATGATTAATATAGGCTTAACCTGGGCAGAGAAGTATGGTCACAAGATGAATCAGATGAATGCATATGTGATCATGATGTGTGAGTTTGGTCATGAATCTTGATACAATTTGATCTCTCACAATTTTTTTGTATAGTCATTGACCCTAGCTTGCATTTATCATGGATTGATGGTCACTGGGGCAAAAAATGTGCTCATATTGTCAGAGACTCTATCATGTGACTGGTATGTCTACCTTGACTCAAACAGTGCATATTTGACCTAACATGTCCTACAGCTGCAGGAAAAGAGAGCCAGCTCTGTACAACATCCACTGGTAGAATTGCCTGCTCACCAACCACACACTACAACCTTAGGCACACAAATTTATGGTATTCCTGATGTTGACCTGCTGCCATGTCACCATCTCAGTGTTCAAACAGTCAACAAGGAGTTTAACACATACAGTACATCCCATGTCAGCCCTCAAGGAACTGACCCACTCACATTTATTCATTATTGATTGCATGTCAACCAGAGCTCAAAAACCCTCTTTCCCACCATCTACAACCTTGCAATGGATTATCTGCTGATCCAGGCCTCTGCCATTCCTTGCAAATGCATTTTTTCATCAAGCAGTGAGATGTGTACCAAGAAGTGCAATCGCCTCAGCCCTGCTATGGTGGAGATCCTCCAGATGCTCAAGTTTTTGCTGAAGAAAGAACAGCTCAACTTTATGAAAGGATGGTCAGCATCAGAGTGGGAAATGGAGTATTATACTCAAATACAGTGCACACTGGAGTCAGATGACACACATCAGGAGGCATCTTTGTTGTCTGCTAGAAGTACTGGCAGCAGTTGCAATTCTGAGCATGATGCACTTCTCAAAGCCATGGCAGTAGATGAATGTGATGACATTCCTGATGTTCCTGCTCTCTATCACTGACATTTTCCTACCTCCTTCATAATCTCATCACCATCACATCATGTACTAGTACTACTACAAAAATGTATTTAATTTAATTTAATTTAATTCATTTGAGCTAGCTTTAAGCCCTTAAACTAGCCTTAACCATGGTGACATCAACTGGGCTAAGTTGTATATTATATAAGCCAGTGCACATGCTCTGCTCAGCTAACCACAGCTCTTGCTGCAGCTAAAACCAACCATAAGCCAGAGCTGTGGCAACACTATATGTATATGTGTGAGAGTGTCTCATATGTGTATAATATTTGAACTGATCCAGCACCATAAAGCAGAGTGTCATTTCACATTGTGAAAAATGCAAAAGTCACTTGGTGAAAGCACTCTATTTACAAATTTTCACAGATACACTATCACAGAGATGCCTGATACAAATCCCCACCAGTACCTGTGACTGTGATGTATCATAAACTCTCATTACAGTCAACCTTCAATACATTATTTCCACTGGTATAGAGTACCCTGTAATACATCAATCTACTATACATTACAGCCTATTGATACCTACATTTATAGACTGCAGCCTTTTGTTGTTCCTTAGATCTATCTTTGTATAATGGAATCTATGTTTGCAAGATTGAAAAATGAGATCTGGTACAACAAGAATAGAACTCTCATTTATTGTACCTTAGATACATTGTTTGTGAAATTGGGATGGGATCTCAGTGTACTGGCATTAACAGATAATATCATTCAGCAGTGTACTATGGGTGACAAGACTACTAACAGTCATGTATACTAGGTGGAGCATGGAGGGAAGGAGCCTCGTCCATTTCATTGTGGCCTTCACTAATAGTAGAATCATTCATGGCATCTAGTGTTGATGCTACAAGTATTGGCACATCATTCCATATGCCTTGGAAAGATAGTTGCATATCAGCACACAAACCTACTTGGCGAAATGCGTAGGCTGTGAGTCCTTCTTGTTCTGGGCACTTTGTAAGTTGGTATAGTGTTGCATGGTGTTGCCATGCCTCTACCTCCCATTCTAGGTATGCAAGTACTCTTCACATCTCTTCAAGCAACAATTTGACTTCTTCTGACCAATGAGATGCATGTGCTCTGGCCTTGCACCACTCAATACAGACACCTGCAATAGACAAGTCCAGTGAGTCCCTACCCAAGCAAGCGTAATGTGCCACTCACAGTCTTGAACTCTGTCATTCTCAGTGCAACTATTATCAGCTTGATGAGCTACCCAGATCCATGATAGCGTCCCTGTTCCTTGTGAATGGCTGCCAGCAAAATTGCCCATGGGTTGAATATCCTCATTTTGGAGTGGGTGGACTGTGAATTCCCAGCCAACTTTCTCCAGTTTATGGCTGTGTAACAAGCACAGCATGAGCATGTCAGTACTTGCCAACACTAGCATTCTTTCATGCCTCAACACATTGTGCAAACATAACAATGGCTAGACACTTGTTAAAGTGCCTAACCAAAAATATTGTTGTAGGTCGATGCTCTGCCTAGCTGCTACACTTGCAAGCAAGAATGTTCAACCCTAAAGGGAATTGCTACTGAGAACAGCCGATGATACTAAAGACCCGAAAGTGTGCAGGTATGTAGAGTGTGGGAATGCGGAAGTGCGGTCAACGAGCGGTCAATGAGTGGTTGATGCAGATGCTAGGTAAGGGGTAGGGAAGTCTTAAGGAATGGTGTGGGCAACAAGTGAGGGCAAGGGTATTGATTGCACAGGTAAGGAAAGTCAAGACAAGGTGTCCAGGTATAAGGTAACCAATAGGGGCTAAAAAGCGCGCACTAATGGTGACTGCTCCTAAATAAAACCTAAGGGAAGGAAATACTGTAGAAGGGGAGTAAATACAAAGTAGTCACCCTAGGCACTTTATACTAGCTAAACCCTCTTGGAAACGGAAGGGACAGGACAGACAGGCAGTAGGAATATGTAAAGACATGTAATAAGACTGCAACACTTGTTACAACACATGAGGCAAGGCAAAATATGTACCAATGAGGTAGGATGGACAATGGACTGATGCGGGACATCTGTAAGGTAGTCCGAAGGCGCGGGAAATCGACTGCAGGTATGTGAGGGTCTGCAGAGCGCGGGAATACGCGTCCGGAGTGGGTTGAGTGCGGGAAAAGCGGACAATGGTTTTGTAGCTTTTCATCACCTACAGTGGCTCAAAAAACTGTCCGCATGTTTTGACATTTTTCACTATCTATGATATTGTGTGAGAACAAACAAATGCCTCAAGGACATGCTTATACCACATTGCAGTATGGCTTCAGGGCTTTCATTTGAGCCCTACACCGTGGGAATCGGTGGAGATATGGTGGAGATACAAGGCTTACAAAATCATGACTCATGCGGACAGTTTTTTGAGCACATATTAAAACTATATAAATCATCATTTATGACACCATAACAATCATGCCACCATTAAATAAATTATAAAGTGGTGTCATTATGTCATTTTAAAACCATATCTAACTATACAAACCAAAAATTTCCATATGTCATGGTTATATTCACCATGAAAGCCACTCCCCCTGCTCAAAGGGATAATATCCTCTCTCTTTCCTATTCTGGCCTCTCTGCTTGTCAAATTTCCTCTAGAACTGGAGTATCCAAGTCCACTGTGGCCAAGTTCATCAAAGAAAGTCACACAGACAAGGAAAACTTCTGTGAAGGGTGTCCATCCAAGCTCACCTCTACTGATAGGAGGGCTATTATTCAACATATCACTACAGGAAAGGCTGATAATGCTGTCCAGGTCACCTATTACATCAATTCCACCATCACATTCCCTGTCTCTTCACACACTGTGAGAAACATTCTCAAGACAGCTCATCTCAGGTCAGTAACAAGGAAGAAAAGGCTCTCCTCTCTATCACACATATGCAGAGAGGACTAGCACCCTTCTTTTTTCACATATATACCTTGCCATCTGACCCAATCCTATTTATTGTGGTCTTATATGATCATATAACATGCTTCCATTCCATGTAATCCAATTCTGATGGGCTAAGGCAAAGGTTAGTCATCTCTGTTTATGTGTGATGGAGAGGAAAGCCTTTTCTTCCTTGTTACTGACCTGAGATGAGCTGTCTTGAGAATGTTTCTCACAGTGTGTGAAGAGACAGGGAATGTGATGGTGGAATTGATGTAATAGGTGACCTGGACAGCATTATCAGCCTTTCCTGTAGTGATATGTTGAATAATAGCCCTCCTATCAGTAGAGGTGAGCTTGGATGGACACCCTTCACAGAAGTTTTCCTTGTCTGTGTGACTTTCTTTGATGAACTTGGCCACAGTGGACTTGGATACTCCAGTTCTAGAGGAAATTTGACAAGCAGAGAGGCCAGAATAGGAAAGAGAGAGGATATTATCCCTTTGAGCAGGGGGAGTGGCTTTCATGGTGAATATAACCATGACATATGGAAATTTTTGGTTTGTATAGTTAGATATGGTTTTAAAATGACATAATGACACCACTTTATAATTTATTTAATGGTGGCATGATTGTTATGGTGTCATAAATGATGATTTATATAGTTTTAATATGTGCTCAAAAAACTGTCCGCATGAGTCATGATTTTGTAAGCCTTGTATCTCCACCATATCTCCACCGATTCCCACGGTGTAGGGCTCAAATGAAAGCCCTGAAGCCATACTGCAATGTGGTATAAGCATGTCCTTGAGGCATTTGTTTGTTCTCACACAATATCATAGATAGTGAAAAATGTCAAAACATGCGGACAGTTTTTTGAGCCACTGTATATCAAAAGATGGCCATTGCAAGCCTAGCAGGAATATGATCGTCACAATGTGCAATAAGGGCCTGAGCACATGTGGAAGCAGCCTGGCCTCATAAATTTCTCTCCTTGAACTTGTACATGTGTGAGCACAGGTGTAGATGGGACCTGACCTCATTTAGGGTGTCCAGAGCTTGGGCATAGTGCATTTCCCACTCATACTCACAGATCTGTTGATCACATTCAAGGGCATTATCAAGTGCAGATGGCAGGTAAAGAGGGAAATCCTGCAGCTTAAGGGTGCTTTGTGCAGCAGGATCCATCACCAATGAATGCAGTGTAGGCACAATGGGCATGTATAACTCCTGGACACAAGCCCAGGTGTCAATCTTGCATTGTAATGTGTTGGTGTGGTGTGTAAGCATCTCTTTCTGCTTGTCAGTGGGGTGCAGGGACAGGTTGGCAGTGTCATGGTGAAAATGTTGTCTGTTTGTATGCAAATGAAAATTTACAAATAAATTGTGTTGATATCATGTACTGCTGTTCTTCTAGATTTATACCCATGCTGATAAGAATACTGGGTGATATGTTGCAATGGAGTGAATGGTTATCCCCACCCACAACTCAGAAGCTTCCAAGTCAGCTAGCTGTAAATGCATAGCTGCCAGTGTGATTGCTAAGGGAAATGAGAGTTGTAATCAATGGGAGGGAATCAGAATACTCATGAACAACGTGACTTTGAAAAGGGTTGGGCTTCATGTTATCTTCCTCCCACATCTCAACTTCACCCCTCCATTGTGCAACCAAACATGGATGAATTGTTGCCTCAAGCTCATCTAAAGCACAACAATGTTTGCCCTTCCACTTGACAGCATCCACCATTTTACATTTGAGAGTTTGTCCTACCTATGAGATTTTGTAGCAGAAAAGAGCTGAAATTTACATACCAAGTGCAGTAATCTTCTTCCAATTCCAATCACTGAAATAATCATCCAAAGTATTGTGCCATGTGCCAGGGCCCATCTCCTTTGTGCTTGAAGCAACTTGGTTTATATTTACCCAGCCTTGTTCTGGTGCTTCACCATCTGTCTGTCCAACAAATTTGCCAAAGTTCCAAGAGAATGTGATTTGACACTCTTCAATGTGTGCGCCAATATGGAACTTTGGGACAAAGTAATGAATGTTGAGGTTTTCACAGGGGAGGTGGAGGTGTGTCAGCATTGTCTCCATTCGGGCCCAGAAATTTTTAGACCACTGACATGCAATGTCATAAGACACATTGAGTACTGGTACTGGTGAACATGCCAAGGTAGATAAAATGAGGTACTCCATGTTGATATACCTAGTAGATGACTGGGTCAGTTTGATGCAGACATCACTAGGTCCACAGAAAATGTACCTCTCCCCCTTCTGGAGGTCACCCACACTGTTTGGATGCTTCATATTATGTCAGGTGCAGTCCACAGTCCTTACCCCAGCGGCAGCTAAACCACATGAAGACTTCATGTCTGCTATATTGATGGCATTGTGGCTGACATAGCTACTGTGCTGCATGAGGCATTGCATCACCTTTCAGATTTAGGTAAGCATTAAGAGAAAGGCTCACCTCTTGCTGCTGAAGTACATGATCATTCAAGTGCGATTTATATTGCTGTTCTTTGACAAAGTAAGCCCAGCCAACATTCAAGCCAGGGTCCACTTGGTCACTTGAAATGGCTTTCCTTTTGAGCCAGAAGTTTGCATCCACAGCAATGAAAAGTGTGTAATGCTGTCCTACTACTTAAGGGTCTTATGTACAACACATATATAGTGACAACACAACTATACAGGATAAGACTTCTTGCCAGTCCTTAAGTACGTGGTCTACGACTTTTCTAGTTTTTGTGGTAGATAATGTGTGAGTTCTTGGGAGGGATATGTTTCAATTATCCTCTTCTTGTTTCCTTGGTCTAAAAGCAACTAGTAGTCTGGAGTACTGCATGTGAACTTTGAATGTGTAGCACTTTGTGTGCTTGTGAATTGTGTCTCCCTTCCTGGAAAAGAGAGAAGAAAGTAGTGTAGATGAAGCTTTAGCTTAGTCAGCTGTACTGTTAGTTATATAGTCAACCCCTGTAAGGTAGTATATAACCTGAATAGATGTTTCTTAGTCTTACTTCAAGGTTACTGAATGGCCTGCACTTAAATCTTAAATGTTCTCACATGGTTTGAGATAAAGAGTGAAAGTGGGAAGTCTACTTTCATAGGTGTAAAATGAGCTCCTTATATACCTTTTTTGGAGACCATCTTACTAAGCATAATTCTTCACAATGATTGGTAAGAATGTGCTTACAAACTTGTGTTGAGTCAGCTTGTTTACTAAGTAGATATTAAATAAAGTGAAATCTTACAAAGCATAAAGAAAAGTGGCATGAGTCATCACATAGATTGGTAAGATTGTGCTTACAAACCAAGCCTATGGGTGTGCTGAATCAGCCTTATTACTAAGTGGATTATAAATACAGTTGCAAGTCTTACAAAGCATGATGAATCATGACCAAACATGATGAGTCAAGTTGAATCCTTACAAATCAAAGTATTTCTCAGTCACATGACATGCTTACAAACATGCCTGGTGGCTCATGAGAAAATGTGGTGGCTGAATATGCCTAAGTAAAAGTAGAAAGAGAAAAAAATAGAAATACATGGAAAGAAAAGAAAAAAAATAGAAGTGAAATCTGAAAGTGAAAAACTAGCTAAATAATAAGGAAAAATGATGGGATAACTTGGTGATAGGATCAGTCTGGTGTATTATACCTTCCTTATCACTCCTGTTATGTATATGTCATGGTATGAATCACATACCATGCATGACAATGCCACCTGTAGAACATACTTAACCTCTCATCATCAAATTGTATCATTGATTCAAGTCCTCACCTTGAGTTTGGTCCAACATTCTCCCACCCTTCCAGTAAGTTCCTCCCAGGCTGTGGACATGCCAGGCACAATACAGTGAGCTCACCCTCTTGTGTGGCATTGATACCATTGGGATCATGCCCCCTCCCTGCATGCCAAAGTTGCTGCAAGTGCCTCCATTTGTGAATCATGTGCATGAACAATGCATAACAATCCTATGAGAAATGTTTCAATGTGGCTGATAATGTGTATTTGTGTGGGATAACTCACCCTGATTGGTATTAGGCCTGTATTGTTGCTGTGCCATGCTAAGCTGTGGTAAAATTCATATGCAGACACTTTTGACTCGAATGAAAGCAGATGATAATGTTCTAGGACACCAAAAGTTGCAGTGGTGCATGGATTGGTAGTGGTTGCTGGATACCAATGAGCATGGAGAAGTTGCTTATACCAAATTTGTGCAGTGGGGCACTCACAAAAATCTAGTGTGACTTCATGAATACCATTAACATCTATCACAACAAAGTCATCACCAGAAGATGGTCATGGATTTAGACAGCAATCATGTAGATTGCGGCTAAGTTGGATGTGCAAGCCAAGTGTTTTCAGAGATACCCATTCAAAAAATGAACCATTCCACATCTATAAATGTGTTAATTGCTATGCAGTTGAAGTTCAGCAAAATGCTCACCTCCATGATGTGTAATGGGAGGTGACAGTGATACTCAGGAATACAGTCTTTGCAATGCATCTCCATTCCAAAACATTCCCTGCACTGAAATGACAAGTTGACACTTCCACAGTGACAATTACTTCATTGTGCATCAAATCCTCACCCCTCAAGATGAAGCATCTCATCAAGAAATGCCTCACACTCTGGAATCCATACTAGAATAGGTGTATCCTATCAAACTATTCAACATAGTCAACACAAGTCACAAGGTACAAAATGTACAACTGCTGTTCATTTTTGCTTGTCATGTGACAATTCACACTTGCTACTGACATCAATAGGTACCTCATTCCAGTAGTCATTTGATAGGAATTCCTGGGGATCAGCAGTAGTGGTGTTGATAGTAGGCTGAATCTCCTGTTCAGAGGTGGATTGACTGAGTGGGATATAGTCAGTGCACAGATTTGTGTGACCATCCAAAGAGAGTGTGTATTCCCATAAACGTTGGAGTGGGGCTGCAGGAGTACTGGTACTTGGAGTTCCATGCCTGAAGCACTCAATCCTGAGCTTAGCCACCTTGGAAGGGTGCAATATGAAGCCAATAGCAAAATTGCAGGGTAATAGAGCAGATGAAGATCCTCACAAGTGTCAATTAATTGGATAAAAATAGATGATACCATGGTTATGACATGGTTTTGGTGCAACAATTTCCTCACCATTTGGTTCATGCTCAACATCTTGGCTGCTCCAGAGGTTGAGTTGTTCAAATAAAACATTTGTACTTGTTGTATGTTCAGTGAGAATTTATAAGTTACATACCATTGGATGAGCATTAGGTAGGTATACAGCAGCATGGAATCTCTGGGTGGCAAATCTGTATCAACTATGTGAAGTAAATCTCCCTCAGACGTAAATACCCATGCAAGAATTTGTACTCACAAGACTCACATTGTGTGTAAATCTCCCTTGTACCAAGACTCTCTCATGGGACGCCCTCAATTGCACAACTCCTGTGAAGAAAAAGCTCAGGCTACTTGCAATTCTAGACAAGTCTATAATGAAAAGTATATTGCTCATTGTGGCTAGCTACATATCCACCTGACTATGGCTGTCTATAGGAACCATGAAAAAATACAAGCCAGATACAAAGAAAGGTGTCAACAAATGTACTAAGTCTAGATATCAATATTCATTCATTACTTACCATCACCAGATGCATCCAATCAAGAAAAATTGATGAAAAGCTTTTCATGGTCATTGGATGCTCATCTTGTGACTTTGTAGAGGGTTTGTGTGTTGCGCTCATTGAGTGCAAGGACTCGGAAGTGCAGACTGTGTTTGGGAATATTCAAACAGCACTTGACACAATTGAGGACTTAGAGGAGGAAGCATGGGGGCTTGAGCATGCAGTACTGATGCATCTGTGAACAGTCAGAATCTCATTACAAGATATCATTGCTTATGTTATAATTGGTTCTGATGCCTTGGACAAGGCATATGAAAAAGGAGAGATATATCACCAGTACACTGATAGCATCTGCCAGGCAGACATACATTAGTAGTAGCAGTGTTTTGTTGTGTCTACCTATGAAATGTAATCACACACAATGTCCTTTCTTGGCAAGAAGACCTAGCATATGACTGTCCTTGTCAGGCTGACTCAAGTTGGTCTGTGCAGGATGAATGCCAAACAACCAGGCAACCACCTGCAAAGTGTGACTTAATTTCACCTAACAACGTTAGCTTGCAACACAAACAAAAAAAATTGTCACTCACCATAACCTCTATCATTAATATTGTTGTAAGTAATCTTCATTGTCAGGCCATTCTTTCTGATATGATAGGTGTTCCCAGATGCCAAGATGGCAACCTACACAAGATCAGCATGCATGGTTGATGCCACAGGTGACTGAACACAACCAAACACCAATTACCAAACACAAAGAATTCTTTGCACAGTTATATAGCAACTGGCTGCAGCAATAGCCTAAGCATGATGTACTATGGCCTGATCTGGCTGGGTATGCACTCACCAAAGACCAGGAACATGAGTTACATTCAGCTGAAGAAGCTTGTAAAGGAGTCAGTTATACCACATTGTTTCCTGGGGGTAAACTGACAACATTTGAATGCTGTAGGAGTTAAAGTCATGGATGACATGGGTGTGGCTGTCACCAAAATATGCTTGTAAGATGTACAGACACTCAGGTTGTTGTGGGACTGATGACAGACTTTGTGTAATATACCCTACTGGAATGTTTGGGACACTGTGGGAGGACTGACAATGAGCTTTGCATACAATACCTCTCACTACCAAGTATTTAGAACTGTGGCCTCCATGTACTAGTATATTGAGCTGTGACCTTGAAAAAAATGGATTTGTGCCACATCCTTTTCCAGCAAGAAAACTGAGACTAGTCTGTGTGGATTGGCTCATGTCCTTGCAAATTTTAATCATCAGTATTGGTGCAAGTTGACAGTAACAGATCACTCATTTGAATCACATTCATTTCTAAATCATCAAAAAAAAAAATCAATTACATCATCACCTTAAGAGACACAGATGGCTCCCCAGAGTAAATATACCCCTGGACAACTGTTGTTCATGCAATCACATGATGCCAAATTCCTGGAGTGCAAGGCAGATAAAGACTACAACTCCTTCTGGAATCCTTTCTTTGAAGACTGGGCTGCCAAGTTTCCAGAGAGAGAGATTATCTTTCCAGATATCCCACTAGATGTAGAATTAACTGTGGAACAAAAAATGTAGAGGCTGAGGCATGGAAGTTATGGTGACAGGTATGAAAAACTGACCTCACCATGCATGCATTCACTAATCGGCAGTTCAATAGCAGCTAATGGAAAAGCTGCACAATGACCTCAACAGTTCAAAGGCAGGAAGGAGAGCCAATGCTACTCACAATGCCACAGTCAACAATATGGTTGGTCAGATCATGAAGGCCTCCAAAGAAAAGCCATCCTGCTCTCTGCAAGGCTGGGAGATGTATGTGCATCTTCACTACCATGATGTCATATGCCATTCTGGACCCTCAACTCTAAATCCACTTCTCTGGACATCCAGATCTGAGATCCAGATCTCCAATAATCTGATCTATCTTTATCTCCCTTCTGGAATCCAAACTCTATATCAGCGCACAACCCCATTTAGACTTCCCCTGTCTCTGGACTCCAGTTAATTATGTTTCCCTTTTGATTATTGATCCATTACATACATTTCATTTCTGATATGCATTATTTGTGATCTGTCCTACTTACTAATAGACTTTGCATACATTTTGTACATAGCCTTTGTGTTTGCTGACTGATTCCTATATGATACCTACAGTATATAGACCTCCTGTAACTCTCAGAAATACTTCAGTTCAAATATCATCTTAGTTCCTGCTCATTTCTGTGTCCTCTGGACTCGAGCCAAGTCTCTTGTCACATTCTGAGTCTTAGGGTTGTATCCTAGACTACATCTCCAGCTCTACCTTAGGGTAGTCTACCCCCTGTTAGTTTCTAGTCCAGAATCCATCTGGAATAGTCTTATCTGCTTGTCCAAGTAACATCCAGACATCTGCTGGATTTATCTCATGTTTCAGATCTGGATGCCCATTATCCACCCTAGTCAAAACCCAGAAACTCTGGACAACTATTCTAGCCCCCAAAAATTAAGGGCACATACTTGGGAAAGGGGCACAGCATATGAGCTGAGGCCAAGCCCTTGTGATCCAACCCCCTTGAGCACACAACCTTAACACATGATAAGGTCAAAGATACTGTCAAAAGCCTGCAAGACACCCTCAAGAGTGACCCTAATGCAAAGCTAATGAAGAAGATGAACCTGTCTATCATTAAAGAGCAGACAAAACTGGCATTTGCAGCAGAGTCTGAGGATGTTAAGGAAGAAATTTGGGTTGCAATAGAGGCGATGAAGGAGAAGAAGCGTGTTGAAATGGACAAGATCAAAAAGAACAGTGCATCCCTAGATAACACAGTGTGAGTCATCAGCATTTGCTTCATCTTAATGCACCACATTAATTTCAATCAACTTGAAGCTACATATCCAAAATTAGAGCAATTCTTACCCAGTTCTTCGAGGAGCTCCATCTGATGACAGCTTGGACATTCTCAGTTTTGATGGGTGGCCCTGATCCTGTGGCTAGTGGGACACTGGACATCAGCAGTTTTCATGTTGGCATGACAAAGCTGGGAAACAGGTTTAGCCAGGCCTACCTGCAGTTCACAACAACTGTCATGTTACCATATTCAGAATTTGTTCACCAAGCATTCCATAAGTTCACATAAGTCTTACTCACAAATTCAACAAAGCTAACTACTGTTCATTGCAGCAGAGGCCTCTGTGTTGAGTACACCAGGTACTACAACCTCTCCAGAAGACACAACTTCAAGTCCCGCACCAGCTGATATATCAACTGCTGTTACCGAGTGTTCTGGAAGCCCCATTAACATCGATGCCACTCTATCTACTTCCCCAGTTGCAACTCCCTCTACAGACAATGGTCAAAATGATCCTATTTCTCACGACATCAATGCCATTCTTGACACCACCAACTTTTTCTCTAGTTCCCATCTGCAATGTTTTACAGATGAGGAACTTGAACTCCCTCCCTTGGAAGACAATGTGGATAATTTTAACCCGCAACTCCCTATCCTGCCTATGCCGCCACAATGGCAAATTCCTGCTACCAGCAATGGTCAGTCAACACTGGTGGCTAATACCAGGCAGCCATTGTCTCTCCTAGATCTCCTCCACAGTCCAGACATAGACCTGCCACTTCCTCAGGTACCACCATCTGTATCTGGAGTCACATCTCCATGTCTTCGCCCATTCTTCACATCACCCTCAAACATATACAACTTCACTCACAATAATGGCCTAGATGCTGGTGGTAACTCCTCACTGGCATTGCCTCTTGCTGACACTGCATCAGTGTCGCACACTGATGCCCCACAGCACTCTGCCATAACACCCATTCCCCCTCAATGTCAATGAGGTTCAAAATGCACGCAAAAAAAGTCTCCATTTCAGCAAAAAATGGTACTGAAGAGGACAATTCTGGTCACAGAAAATGCCAGCATTTCCAATCAAAACAAGCTGAAGAGGCCAATAATATTGGTGTCACCAATGCAAGTTCATGCAAAGCAGGAAGGAGGTGACCATGATGAATTTTGAATGTAATTAGTATAGTACTACATAGTAACTCTACCTAAGTTTCACTAGACATATTCTCATTACTGCAATTAAGTTGTTTCTTGGCCAACATTATCAATTTTAAGTTTTCTCAACTGTTCCAAATGTTGGAGTGGGTGAACATGTGTACTTCATAGAATTCCAAGCCCACACCTGCCATTGGTATTCCATTTTCTAAGGTACATCTGAGTTACTTACATTGACATGCTAGACTTAGTGAGATTTTGAACTTGCACATCACATGATGTTCGAGAAGGTGCTGGCAATGCAACTGTAAGAAGGCTACCAGAAATATTAATAGATCCTGGTAAAGCCCCAAACAGTGATCATTGATATGTCAGCAGAAGAAGCAAGGTACCCATCAGAGAAGGCCAGGAACAAGTGCCAAGACCCAAGGAGCAACAGATCCACCTACTGATGTATCACTACTATGTGTCCTAGCAAGCTATTGCCTAGTGGAAATAATGTATCAAAGCAACCCTATACATTATAGGTTATTGATACATCAATATCACTATATGGCCTGAAATCCCAAATTCACCCAAATTCACACCCCCAAAATGCCTGAAGTCCCAGATCCATACATGAATTAATGCTAATTTACAGGTGTAAGTTTACCCCCCAGGCTGTATTTGACTGTGCACTACTGGGGCCCCCCTCATGACTCAATACTTTTTATCTCCTTGTCACATGTATTCATTCACGAGAAAGGTGTATGATCACTTTGCAAGTCTCTTTTTAAACCATCCTGCTTGTTGATATTGTGCATACTTCCATTCTTACCATGGTGCAGCAACTAACTAACATCATGTATGGTGATATCCCCAGGTGAAGACACAAGGAAAAGACTTAAGATGATCAAAGCAATATCACCAGGTAACAGCTCAGTTGTAAGAACACAAGGCTTTACAAGTCTATCTACTGGGTCTTTGATAGGTTTTTTGTAAGAGTATCAGGTACTATGTGCGTAGCGTGGCAACTCGGAAGCCAAGACCATAAGTATCATATCAAGGGAAAGAAAATCACATGGGATAAGGGAGTCACTGTTGGTGACCATGCAGATGCAACATCATGGTAGTAAGACATGAAAGATTGCATAGCACGTTATACCCAACAGCTGTAGGATACTTACCTATGGTACAATCTCGAACCGCGGCATTGTCGATCTAGTAGGCTGAGCGGATGTCTTCTCCCCCACTGCATCATCTGGTGCCACATCCCGACCATCTAGGAGACGCACTCGTGCATGTTCATTCTCCAAAGCTACGTTATCTTCAAATCTTGCGAGCGTTTCTAGTCCTCCAGCTGAAGATGCCACCATCAGATGGACTGGGTTCGATGCGTCAAAAGTGGTACAGGAGCGTGGGTGAGTACGTTCCTGAATTAGACTGTACACAGCAGCTGAAACAGTGACCGCCCAGATGACCGTGAAGATGACGAGAGTATAGATGTATGTACGGCGTCCTCTGTACCAACCGTAGGTTGTGATATACATTGTTCCATTCAGGGGTATGAAAGCTGATTTGTTCGCGAACAAGTCCTGCATCGCGGAATTCGCACTGGCACCTTCTGCAAAGTAGGCAGAACGAAGGTACTACAGTATATCAGCCCCCGTTTGAAAGTGATGGGTAAGACGAGATTGTCCACTTACTGTGCCAGAAAACTCTACAATGCCACGGAAGTAGTTTTCCTGCGGGACTCAAAAGTAAGACAATTTGTTTGCAGTTCTAAATGTGGCAAAAGCTGCTTACCAAAATGTTCATCGCCGAAGCCATGGGGTCTGTTGTATTAAGCTGCAGCAACTCCCCCAAAGGGTTATTGTACGTCGTCTGAGTAGAAATAGCCACCCGGTACACTACCTCCACTAAGAAGGCGATGACAGTTGTGCTGTCATTCTGGAGTAGCTGGATGGAATGAGGTTGATGATCGACGGAGATCATTGACTGATCGTATGTCACATTGAACGAAGCCACATGTGGTGCTACGTTACAGATTGTTGCATTCAAAAAACTATATTCTCCGATGCCCTGGAGGAAGATGTCTAAGGAAGTAGCGACAATCAACATTTACACTTCTTAACGCTGAACTCGCTCACCGAATGATGTGGCATTAGTATACAGGTATCCTACAGTAGGACAGACAACAACACCGAGAAGGCCATCAAATGTGAAAGACCCCGTGAAAACCTCCGTCGAAAAATAGCTGGCACCCGCTGACGAACAACATCAGGCGGTGTCAAATAGTACAAGGTGGACTGTGCAGACGTACTGCCGAGAGGACAATGAGCTACCCATTCCCAAGCTGTAATATTTGATATATAGCCCTGCGAAGTTGTGTTATAAATGCTCAGCGAGTATTCCGAGTCGTTTGGGTCAAGGTCACTGCAGGAAATATTCGCCGAAAGACCTTGTTGTGTCACTGTATAATTTCTAGTGAGGCCCCGGATTTTGGCGACCGATGTATTGACCGCAACTTTTCCACCGTAGTACTCAAGACCAATACCACCAGGATACAATGTGGTGCCTGCATAATCTTCGACCGCCGGAAGGATACCGCCTGAGAACAGAATGAGATACCACCCCGGGTATGGTGTTACATCAGAGCGCACTGCTGGATGTGTTGTACGAGACACCATTGAAGGCGAAGACACTATCATTTCCGCCTGCAACAGCCAAGCGTGTGGCTGAAATTCCACTCGTTGACGCAACAATATCGAGGGTATTCAAACCATTCTGGTAATCTATAATGGGGTTATCAACGTGCACTACACGATGAGTAAGGATGCAATCCTTACATCCTGACTTATTAGCATCAGAACCTAGTTTCGTGTCAAAGGCACTGCTTGCGAGGTCCAGATCTATGCCATTGATCGGTACAGGCCACAATAGCAGTGTCGGCAATATTAATGTCGTCCAGCTGCGACAGGGTATGTGTCAGTCATAGCGCTCATGAGCATAATTTCAAACCTTGAATTGAGTAATGTAACCAAACAGACAAAAACCAACGTGAAAAGTGAGAGTTTGTAATGATTCCATCGAAGAAGGGGTTGTGGTTTAGTGAGAGCTATTGCAGTATGAAGTTCGACCAGTGATATTGGATGAGTAATATAATGGTTGATTGCCTTTCTGACAGCGAATGATAAAAGACTGGATGCAGATGCAGATGTCAGCAAAGCACTGCGGTTACCTAGCTATCTGAACTTACGCTGTGCTGGTTACTGACAAAATCGTGGATATCACAGTGGATATGAGGGTGAGTTCAGTAGGATGTCTTGTAATGAGGTCGACGACATGATCGGGGAGAATCACATATTTGAGACGCCAAACTATAATCATGAACCCCCAGCAAAGAGCGAATAAGCAAGTGGAGATGAGGATTGTCAAAACCAACAGAGGTTTCTGTTTAGCCATCAGGAACTATCCGCAGGTGGGTTTGGAAGTTAATGTCGATGAGATGAACAGCAGTTATAAGGGACGAATGGAACTCCGCATAGATGATTTACTGCATGTAAATCGTACGCGGATCTAGCACGTCCGAATAGGATCCTATAGGCATTTCCACCGAGCACAGAAGAACACGCACTCTATGCAAAGTGGGAGCAAGCGCTTATTCAGGACCCTAGATATAGAGATAGAAGTCAAACACTGCCTCTCAGAGAAAATTGACCATGATTGAATAAGTGCCGTACCGAATCATGGCACGCCACCCGCGTGCTATGGCAAGTCCAGAAAGAGTTGTTGCAGCCAGTCAAGGAGTGACATTCGAGGCCCATCAGTGTCCATATTACGTTTCTAAAACTCATGGATAACAACACAAGGAGACCTGCATGCGTACTAGTGGTGATTCAGATGAGATACAATGAAAGAAATTTGCCAGATTGAAATACTTGGGTCGTGCAGATATGATGACTCGGACCCTCTACTTCTATTCTTCGGCTCGAGATTAATAGTCTAGGCATAGCAAAGACTTAGAGCGCTTACCGAAGGCAAAGAAAAGAAAAAACATGATGAATACACGTGTATGAACATGTTGTAGACCTAGGCTAGATGTAAAATTCCAACGAACCCTGTCACTGTAGCATTCCAGCGAAGAAAAATGTCAATTTTGAACGAGCGCTTCTAGTAGACAACACAGCTTATTGCCACTTTCCAGACATGCTGAACCGAGCAATATTGCACCGATATTTAATATCGACATCCGGTGCTGCTAGAATACTGGCGGACTTGAACTTGTTCGAGCCACATGTTGGTCACATGCAGTGAAGGAGTGATCCAATTGGAGCCTCTTATGAGTGTTGGAAACGTAATTCGCAGCAGTATATGGAGGCCTGTATGCATGCTAGTAGTCATTTGGACTAGATGGCAACGCTGGATTGAGATCAGACGGACCTTATCGTATCGAACATTCTAAATTGCTCGAGTATGAAAAGCATCCGCCATCACTGTGACGGTATCCTCGATAATCTCGGCTCCACACCGGGCAGAAAGCGGGGGCGAACAAAATACGCACGAAAACACGACAGCACACGCGTCAAGGAATCGTGCACCCAACGTTGGACGTCAAGCGCTAGCAATCATTGCTGTTTGTGGATATGATGCTCTTCACTTGGTGGCAGGTGTGGGTGCTTAGGCACGCGCCCGGTTCAGGGCACTGAAGTCGACAGTATAGATAATAGATTAGAACTCATTTGCAACGGCAGGTTTACATGACCTACTTAGTGTCAAGCCTGTAACAGCGTCGGAATTTGAAACTTTTACTTGCATATGCCGTACTGTCAAAGTACTGTACTCTGCACCTGTACCATTCGCTTGTTGCTTCACTCGCCTCGATCAAGGAGGATGAGAATCTGAACTAGACATGCGCGTGAAGCTCGACAGACAGGTACTATGCCATCTAAACTAGAAGGAACGACAATCTTCCATTTAAGATATACAGGAGACTAGAGTGTTACTCTGACAGATACTCCAGACAAAGTCTTCCTTGGGCTCAAGGACAATATTCTACTGTCCATTTGGTCTATTGCAAGTACTATACGCCACGAAGATACTCCGACTCTTTTCACTCGCACCAAAACCTCTTTCGTCGCGTCTAACAGTTAACTGGCCCTTCCACGGATACATCACGCAATGTACGTTCACATCTTTCAATTCATCCCCGCCCTGCACCTTGTACTCATTTTAGAACACGATTGCCCTCCCCATCTAGAATGATCTCTAATGTTCCCTCGTCGTCAACCTTATGATACCACTCATCCAGCTAATCCTCTCAGCTCGTCTTCGCACGGACCCGGCATCACATTCAAATCCACATATGTGTAAGTATTAAACACCACTCACATACGTGCCTTTAGCCATAGTTCTTTCTATTCGACATTCCTAGGCGTCTTCTCGTAAGACTTTGCGATATTTCCGATCTGATAGCGATCAATGTCCGCCCATATGCACCCACACTGATTTGCGCGTTCTAAATACCTCCCAAAAAATAGCGATGGTGTTAGAGACGACTTGTTTAGAGCATCTAGTTTTGGCCAGCTGTAAGTTGCTTACCCTGTTCCACTACTCTTAAGTGCTAGGCTGAACGTCGATGCAGCAGCGCTCATGCGTCCGCCGTCCTCAAGCGTATGTAGCACCCGTCACACTTTCACATATCGTATGTACTCACATACTCTCGGCCTTCAATCCTCCTTTCACTTTACCACATACATGGGGCCCTCCCATCGCCATCGGACTCGGAGCCACGTATGTGCGTCCATTCTTTGCATTTTCTGGGGAAGTCGACGTATTGATTATTACTTAAAGCTCCCTGCGCGCAAGGATAAGCGCAAATATGTATTTGTAGTGCCGCTGTGCTTATCGTTCAGTTCCCCAGTCCTGAACATTCCTCTCCTTCCCTTATCACCAGACTCGCTTAATTATTGATCTGCTTCCAGATCTAGACCTTATCCCGACCCCACCCAAGAACGATCGGCCTATCTATCAATTAACCACGTATTTCAACGCTCGAGGTAAGCATTTCTACGAACTTTCGTCTAGGATATACTCTGACTCCCTGCAAGCCACTTATTTTCCCTTCGTAGTTCACCCATACAGATAGCCCAGATGGATGATAAAGGAGTGGAGATCTCCACGAAGCAGAACCATTGCTTTATCAACCATCTGGGCTTCCGCGAATCCTTGTTTTCGACAACAGAACTTCCCCCTTGTACTCCATTCGTCCGAGTCCACCGACTGGTCCAGACGAATGGGCGCGACCGTTATGTTCCCAGCTCTCCGAGCTTCTACATGTTACTCGGTACCAGTGGTCAATGACGATGGTGTCAATAGTTGTCATATCGTAATCTCGTTCGATGCCTCATGCTGACAGACGTGCTACTTTCTCTATGATACAAACACGATGTAATCACCGTCGCTTCCCTTTATTCGTTCTTTGTGTTCAGATAGACGATGCTCAGAGAAGATGTAATTCTCGGACCATCAGCTATCTGAGTTCGGACACGATGCTTTCACTTTCCTGGTCTACGAAACCTTCGTATCGCGTTCCACATGCCCGGCCCTTGCACAAGAGGACAGCATGAGAGCAGGACAGATGTGCTACCGGCCATCTGTGCTTTCACTGTCGCTTCTCCTCAGGTTCTGTGCCCAGACGGCTGGTGCTCGACTGATACTTTGTCAGGTGTGTTCTACTCCCGTTCAGCACATTACATCTCCTTCACGCACATCAGTGATAGAGTTCAATACTCGAGCTATAAGCTTTTAAAATTCATCATATTCCATATCGTTGAATCATGCTTGAACAGACGATGTTATCAACGATATGACTCGGACTGTCGACGACGCTCAATTAGTTGATTAGTAGTCTTTAGGACATCGTCATTGCTTCCACCCTTCGCGCACGATTCGGGACTCCTCTGCAGCCCAGATGGATGGTGCCGATGATGGTGGACAGGCGTTCTCGCTGATCTGACGCGTTATCGGCCATCCAGGATTTCACCACTCCCTGTCGCTTCTTCTTTTGCTTTGCTCAGACACATGATAGAGCCATTACGATCTGATCAAAGTACGTATGGCAAAACATCGTGGTCGGCGCCTTACTGATACTTTTCTAGCTGCGCTTGACGCCTTCCGACTTGAAGCCCCGGCTCTCTTCTCTGCTCCCCACTCAATACTTTTCACCTCCTTGCCACGCGCATTCGTTGGGACAGAGGGACATACTCACTCCGTAAGTCCCACTTTAAACCGTCATGCTCGATGTCGTTCATTCATGCTTGAACAGATGTCAATCAGCGATATCGTGCCCACTTCCATTCTCCAAAGCTTCACGTACGATTCTTCACCACTTCTCTGCCGCCTAGATGTGATATAGGGTTGGCACGCATCTGACCGGTTCTGCTCTTATCCATTACCCTCGGTCATTTAACAGGAATGCCTCGACTCACGAACGCCACCGAAGGTAGTAGACAACTTGGAGAAGGGCCATCAGAGACGAGTCCATTCAGAGACTCCAATGGCTTCTGAGGCACGCCTTAAACCAACCATGTAAGTTCAAAGCCAAACTGTGTTGTATCGCGTCGCTGAGAATCCACTCGATCTAGATTAATTTCAAATAAATCAAATAGAAGTCAGCCGCAAAAACGGTAGCAAAATCGGGGATCGAATTCCCGGTACATTTGACAAATCCTCTCGAAAAGTACGTCTGCCTGCCCTCCCTTCAAATTTGTGATATCGAACGCTTATTTCGGAATTTGTACCATAAAGTGCGTGTAATCCGGTGGTCAACCAACGCATGCCTCGATATCAGTATCATCTTTGACATTTGAAAAAACATCCAAATTGCTAATCAAAGCCGTATCTAGCCTATCTGATCATCCCTGTATCCGAGCTGGACTTTGTCCACCACATGTCCAGCTATAATCGAACACCCGGGCTTCGTATCCAAGCCTTGCTCCATAAAAGATAACTCCCGGTCATCGAAACACCTCTCGTCTCCATCGATACCTGGAATCATTAATCATAGTCCTTATCCTGCGAATCATGATCATCCTGTGTCGATTCGTTCCGCATATCTATATCACCAGTCATACATAAGTGGTTTTCCTTGTTGGTCGTTGCGACGGCCCACGTGAGATATCATGGTATGCTCTAACGTTCCTGCAAAATATCCTCGAATACATCCCCATCTTCCCCGTGCACCACCTTCATATTCACTGCTGCATCCAGAACCACGATTGCCCTCTCTGACCACCAAATTCAGAATTACCGCTCTTCAGGCCTGGTCAGGGGTTGCTGCATCGTACTCGTGATGACCTATTATTAATTACAGTATTCTTGCCTGCTCACGTCACCTATTTCTCCTTTGTGTTCAAACAGACGCTACTTCAGGAGAAGGCGAGAGCCATTGTGCTGTGGAACCCCTATACTATCAGCTATCTGAGCTCAGACACGTTACTTTCCATTCCCCTGTCTTTCTCTTCGTTTGGTCCAGATGGTGGACATAGGTATGTATCTCGATCGGTACTTCGCTCTGACATTCGTACATAGCAGGACAAGCTCTAGCAGATGGTTGCAAGGACGCAAATCCGACGCACAATTTGCAGTCGCATGAGCGGGAAATTACAATGGCGCGAACCCCAATCAATGTATGCACGCATACAATTACAGAATATCGTGATTGATACCTCATTAATAGTTTGACAGGTGCGCTTGATGCTTTCGACTCCGATTCTCTAATTCTCTACTCCCCGCTCAGCACAGCTCATCTCATTGCTATGCTCATTCGCGGTAGAGGTATACAGCCGAGCCATGAGTCCGCGCGATTCATTCCGTCTTATTCTCCGTGGCCCCGATGAAAACGCATCTGAGCACCGATGAGTTATCAGTGATCTGGGCTTCATGCTTCACAGTCACTGCTTCACCATCTGTGTGCTCAGACAGCAAAACTCTGCATACGTGTAGAATTAGCTGGCTAGGCAATTTATACCGATTCTCGTTGTATTTTAGTATGGGGCATCAAGAATTGGGATAGTTGCTAGACGTTCCGCATAATTTCAGCTTGTCACTTGTGCAAGTGTGGGCGGACGGTTCACTGAGTTCCAGTAGTGATGCAACATGAAAGATGGGTTTGTCTACATAAACTTCATCATAGATATACTTCGAAACACCATAACTTAAATAAATACCACAATGGATCCTCGACCAAATTTCTTCTCCCTGCAGAACACTTCACAGGCATTTCCCTATACAGTACTGCTAGTTGGTACATCTACACGCTCCTGGAAGACAATAGAAGTCATGTTAGTTTCTGCATCGGAATCGACCACGAGCTTTGCGTTAAATTCTCGAACGCTAAGGATGAGACGTGGTCCCAGCACAAACATCTGCACGCTCAATAAAATTTGAAGAGCACCAACGAATATCTGAACTCCCAAAGAATATGAACTCTACAGAACCGATGAGCAATGGTTTCAAGCAGACGTCAGCGATAGGTCGGCTCACCGCGAGCTGTGGAGATAGACTACCAAGCTGGAAGCAAGAGACACCAACAAAGCTAGCACGTGGAACTTGAGCAGGAAAAGATAAACATATTCACATTACGAACTCACCTTGCAAAATAAAGTATGTGAGATTGTATCAGCACTCTGAAACAGTCGTCTATGGTCGATCTTATCGACGAACCGAGTCGTCGCAGATCACGGAAGTGCTTCACGGCAATCCAGATTGAAAGACACAGTGCGAGGACCTCCCAGACAGTGTTGAGTGTCCAAATCATTGAGGCCAGAAGCTGGACATCTCCCTCATATTCAAAAGTGCACACATACGTGCCAGAGAGTATCAGCTCCGCTGGTGGTTGTCCAATGAGCTGTGTTCTTCAAGCCAACAAGTAAAGCTTACCTGCTACAGTATGCTCGAGTCCTATTGCTGTGATCACTCCGCAGGTGATGGAAACAGCCAGGAAGATTATGACAAGGAAGATAAGCATGATTCGAGATCCCTGATACATGGCATATAACCGAGTAATCATGATGACTTGCACCATATTGCAATCGAGTCAGTATCACTTAGGTATTGCAGCTGGATAACTCACCGCCCAGCATAGCAGTTAAGACCACATTTGTCCCATTCCTTGCGTAGTACGTAATGTTGCCTGAAACACCCAATCAGTGATCACCCGCGTACTAGAATCGAACACTCCGACTCACACCTATTGAATCATCGAGTCATTATGTTAAGCCAAGTCCAATGGTCAGAATCCCACCCACCCCTACAAATGAGTGTATTCATTGGATGGGAATGAGATATTTGCGAACTACTTACTGCATCTGACAGTGCGACCAATGGGATATTTGCTGTGTGCCGCCAGTCAGAAGAATTGAACGCAGTGATGCCATATGTGACATACGCAGAACATTGGCACTAATTTTCACAAATGAGCTGTTAACAGTGCCAATTTATTGATCTCGATCACATACACAGAATATGGTATTCCAATATATCGTATCTAGAAGATTTTGAAGTCAGCACAACCGCCAACCACGCTATGAGGTACGAACAACCAAATACAGCACAGTCACGAGGGACCAGCGTTGCCTCTATCGCGAATTCATTGAATCCTCCTGTTTGTCTTTTGATACGGGACTCTTGTCACTCACCCAGATCAGTTCAATCTATAACACCATTCTTAGCGAGTTGGCTGCTCCGGCTATAATACTGACCTACCTCTTGTCCGAGTGTTAGTACTGGAGGTATTATAAGAATATCAATGGTTTTCGAACACTGTTTTTAATTGCTCACCCCAATCATATACCACCACGACGCCGGCCGCAACTGTGAAACCGCAAGTCAATGTTAGATTGAGACATCACTAACTGATACGACGAACCTGTCCAATAGCTGAAGATAATATTCCAAACGATTATCGGCCACAAACTAGGATCATTTACAACTACAGTCATATTTGAGGGATGGGTGCGAGCGAGGGATGTTGGGTGTACAACGATCTGGCGTTCATGCTAGATATACTGCCGTTCAGTGCTTCTATCGCCAAAATCGGTATGATGGAGATGGATATTTGATCCCGCCTCAAGACCCTTGATTGTAGTAAGTATCGCGGTGCAAAGTCAAGCAAAAGTGGAAGCCCTCAATTGAATTAAAGTATATTTGAATTTACGAACTAGTACTTATCAAGCACACCGTGATGGTCACGGAATGTTTGAACACTGTTTCGTGATGTCGGCAACTTGTTTACAACGTCACCGTCGAGATGTTCTTGCAGCACTTGCTCGATTGAGGAATTCCATAGCAATCATCGATGACATAGATCTAAGCATGATCAATAAACGTTTGCACTCTCTTTGCCTTACTAGCCGATCCTCAGGCGTAACGGCTCCACCGGTGACTCTTAGCAAGGTCCCATTCTGTGACATTGTACCAGGGAAGTCAGACAAGAAGCGGAGTATGTATGACTAACCTTACTATCCGTTGCCTTGTACGCCCCAATGATTGGGCTATAGCGGTGTATCGCGCTGCCAGATGCATCCTGGTTTATGAGTGCATGATCCGCAGTTTGCGGAAGTAAGTAATGACACTGGCCAAAATTTTGACTTGGTTCTGACCAAAAAGGAAATCGATGAAAGTTCACGTTGTGTCTACAGCGGACATGATTCCCTCAATTCCTAGAGCGTGCCCAACACTTTTGATCAATCATACATGTACAATATTTGTCTTGTGTC
Source organism: Suillus subaureus (assembly GCF_016647635.1). Classification (NCBI taxonomy): domain Eukaryota; kingdom Fungi; phylum Basidiomycota; class Agaricomycetes; order Boletales; family Suillaceae; genus Suillus; species Suillus subaureus. Next base: position 380,899 of record NW_024538563.1, read on the forward strand.
TATCTTTGCACTGAATATATCTATAGCAGAAAAGAAACTGAATTGAAGCTCCCATTCTCGAATTCGCCACTCCCCGCTCAGTACACCTCATCTCCTTGCTATGCTCATTTCTAGTTACGATCCAGCCATGAGTCCGCGCGATTATTCCCCTTTATTCTCTGCGGCCCCGATGGGCGAAAACGCGTCTGAGCAATGAGTTATCAGCGATCTGGGCTTCATGCTTCAGTCACTTCTGCATCATCCGTGTGCTCAAACAGCGGAACTCCACAAACGTGTAGAATCAGCTGTCTGGGAGATTTCTACCAGCGATTCTCGTTGTAATTCAGTATCCGGCATCAAGGACTCGGTTGGTTAGACGTTGCAGATAATTCAATTTGCCACTCTGTGCAAGTGTGGACACGCGGTTCACTGACTTCCAGTAGGGATATAATAAGAAACAGGTTTGTCTACATAAATCTCGTCTTAAATATACTTCGAAACGCAATGACTTGAATAAATACCACGACGGATCCTCCTCCATGCAAAATACTCGACAACCATTTCCCTACACAGTACTGCTAGTCGGTACATTTATACGCTCCTGGAAGACAATAGAAGTCATGCTAGTTTTCTGCATCGGATTCGGCCACGAGTTTTGCGTGATATTCTCGAACGCTAAGGATGAGGCGTGGTCCCAGCACAAACATCTGCACGATCGAGAGAATTTGACAAGCACCATTGAGTATCTGGGATTCCATTGAATTTGAACTCTACGAAAGTGATGAGCAGTGGTTAGAAGCAGCTGTTAGCGATAGGTCGGCGCACCCTGAGCTCCGGAGAAATAGTGCCAAGCTGGAGGCAAGAGACACAAACAAAGCTAGCACATGCGAAACTTGAGCAGAGAAATATAGCCACATTCACATTAAAAGCTCACCTTGCAAAATAAAGCACGTGAGATTTTATCAGCACTGTGAAACAGCCTCCGATGGTTGATCTTGTTGATGGGTTGAGTCGTCGCAGGTCACGGAACTGTTTTACAGCAATCCAGACTGAAAGACACAGTGCGAGGACCTCCCAAACAATGTTGAGCATCCAAATCATTGAGGTCAGGAGCTGGACGTCCTCCACAGATTCAAAATCGCACATATATGTGCCAGAAAGTATCAGGTCCTCTGGTGTTTGTCTAATGAGCCGTGTTCTTCTAAGTCAACAGGTAAAGCTTTACCCCCCGTAGTATACCTGAGTCCTATTGCCGGGATCACTCCGCAGGCGATGTTGACAGCCAGGAAGATAACAACGAGGAAGATGAGCATTGTTCTAGATCTCTGATACATGGCATATAACCGAGCAATCATGATGACTTGCATCATGTTGCAGTCGAGTCAATATCACCGAGGTATTGCAGCTGGATAACTCACCACCCAACATGGCACCTAGGACCAGACTTGTCCCATTTATTGTGAAGTACATAATTTCGCCTGAAACACCCAATTAGTGATCGCCCTAGGAATCAAACACTCCAACTCACACCTATTGAGTCATTGTGCATTATATTTGAGCCAAGTTCGACGGTCTAAATCTCACTCACTCCTAAAAATGAGTGTATTCATTGGATGGGAATGAAATGATTGCGGAATACTCACTGTCTCTGTCAGCGAGACCCATGGCATACTTGCTGTGTGCTGCTGGTCAGAAGAATCGAACACGGTGTGTACGAGACATACGGAAAATATCAACGCTGATTATCAGAGATGAGTTATTAGTACAGTGCCAATTGTTGGCCTCGACATACATAGTATATGGTATTCCAATATAACGTATCTAGAACATTTTGGAGTCAGCACAAGTTGCCAACCACACCATAGTATAACATGAGGTACGAACAACCAGGTACAGCACAGTCATGAGGGACCAACGTTGCCTCTGTCACGAATTCATTGCATTCTCCTGTTTTTCTTCTTATATAGAACTCTATCACTCACCCAGACCAGTTCAATCTATAACACCATTCTTAGCGAGTTGGCTACTCTGGCGATAGTACTGACCTACCTCTTGTCCGAGCGTCAGTACTGGAAATACCATTAGAATATCAGTAGTTTCCAAACGATGTCCTGCTCACCCCAATCGTATACCATGATGACGCTGCCGGCAACTGCAAAAATGTAAGTCAAGTTTAGATCGAGACACCACCGATTGATGCGACGAACCCATACAATAGCTGGCAAAGACATTCGCATTGATTATCGGCCACCAGCTGGGATCATTTGAGACTATGGTCATATTCGAGGGATGGATGAGAGTGAGTGGGAGATATAACAATAGTGTTCGTGCTAGATATACCACCGTTCAGCGCTTGTATCACCAAATTCGGCACGATGGAGATGAATATTTGTTCCTTGTCAAGGCTTTAGTTTGTTCACGTATTGCGGTGCGAAATCAAGCAAGAAGTGAGAGTCCCTGGTGGAATCAAAGTAGATTTTAATCTGCAAACCAGTACTTATTACGCACATGGAATGTGTGAACATCAGAGAAGTTCGAACAATGTTTCATGATGTCGGCAACTTGTTTACAAACACCACATTCGATGTGTTCTTGCCGCACCTGCATCGTCAAGAAGCGTTTGCATTCTCTTTGCCTTGCTAGCCGAGCCCGAAGCGTAACGGCTTAACGAGGCGGCCCACCGATGGCTCTTAACAAGGTCCCATTCTGTGGCATTGCACCAGAGAAATCAAACAAGAAACGCAGAATGAGCTGAGGCGGAGTAAATATGGCTGACCTTGCTATCCGTTGCCTCGTACGCTCCAATCATTAGAGGCTATGGTGGTGTATCACGAGCCCGTCAGATACATCTTGGTTCATGATCCGTAATTTACTAGGAAAATGCTGCGCCACAGCTGCGGTATTTGCTGTGACGTTCCAAACTTTAGTAAATACAGCTTGCTTGTTACTAGCGATATGCTCTGGACTCCACATGATCAGCGCCTGTTTGAGGGGTCGGCTCAGTGTGGCTCTGCAGGAAACTATCAGTCGGACCTGGGTGCTAGTAACCATCAACATAGTTGGGACCCATATACACTGGACTTCCGTCCCAACGAGGATCGCAATGAAAGAGATCCAGGTTCCAGTTACTAGTAGTGTAGTAACTTGGTCCGTTTGAGAGGCACCGCGCGGGTGCAGCATTTTCACGATAACTATTGGATATATGACGTCACATCTACAAGTTGACAATGAAAGAGAAATCGCACATGGGATAAAAGACTCGCACGGCAACATGCAGGAAGCTCGATATCTGATCGTACAGGCTCATGTCGAGCAATCTTTTGATGTCCTTAATTGAACCGGTAAAGGTTGTGAGTTACAGGGAGTGAGATCCGTCAAATGGACAACAAACTTGGTGTCGGATCTTCATCATGCTTAGCAATTTCATAGGCAGGATACGAAAGTCGCACTGCTACTTCCCTCGTACGTATGGCTAAAGTTGGAGGAGAAACATCTCATCATAGCGCTACCCGCTGTTTGCAGTCTCCGAAGGAAGACAGTACTCGTTCCAGTATCCCGGCGAATCAAAAAAAGATTGCTGATTCAATGTGGGAATTGGGGACACGGAATTTATGCACCTGGTCGGTAGATTGCCAGAAAGATAGTAGAAGTAGGTCGTAGAGGTACCCTTAGTCTGGCCTATCGATTCGAGAGGAAGGAAGATACCCGGCAATCCCCGAGCACTGTCTTGCAACCGAAATTTTCCTGAAATCTTTCATCAAACTTCCGTTCAAGCTTTGAGTCGTGTCGCCGAGAATTCATTCGAGGTGCGAACCAGCAAAGATCCTCCTGTGTCCTGAATTGGACTTTGTACGTCACGTGGAAGATACTCCAAAGTCGAACACCCCCTGCTTCTTATTCAACCTGTATGGTTACTACGGCCCACCTCCATAAAAGACCCGCCGTCGATACAATCGCTCTCTATTTCATTGTCATCCGAATTCGCTGAGCACTCGTTCCACAATCTCTTTTCCCCGTTGATCCCAACCATCATCCAACCACCCCCTCGTGCACGGATATATAATGCTACCCGTCCACGTTCACATCTTCTAATTCATCCCCACCCTCCATCTTCTAGTTTTTCTTAAACATGATTATCCTCCCTCAACACCAAATCCAGAATCAAACCGCCGCTCTCCAATCCTGGCCACTGATCCCTACCATCATCGCAATACCAATACTTCTTACCGACCATGCAGTAGATTCATACACACCATGTAAGTATTACGTATATTCCTTTTACAGCACACCTGCATAACTCCAATATATAACTCAATTTCATTCGTAGATGTACACTTCTGAACGGACTTGTAATACGACTTCTTGCGATAATCACCCTCCATAAAACACCCATGCTGATCTGCGTGCTCCAATACGGGATCCTGCATCTGGCGCACGCGTTGGAGACGGCCTTTTTTTTGCTAATTGTAAGTGATTTGTTTCTTGCTCCACTACTCTGATTCAGTGCCTCACTCTAGGAACTGTACATTGACGATACCGCCTGCGAGTACCGCTCGTGCGCCTGTATGTGACCGCCGTCTTGGAAGTTCTAGCCGACTCTGACCTCGTAAGTACTCACTTACATACTATCGGTCCCTCAATACTTTCTTCAACTTATCTTGTATCTGCTCCCTTCCATGGCCATCGGACGAATTGCCGTTTGTGTGAGATATATAATACCGCCATTCGCGTTTATCATTCACGTGTTTCCGAATCCTGGCGTGCCTCCTTCCCTGGTCTTCGAACTTGCTCGAGTATTGATCTGCATCGAGTCTTACTCCCACCCAAGGACGACCAGCCCACCAATCGATCAAATATTGTATTTCGACGTTCAAGGTAGGCATTTGAATTCGATACGTACTGATTTTCTGTGACCCACATATTTTCCCTCGCACTTCGTCCATACGGTTAGCCCAGATAGAAAATAGTTACTGGTGCACGGCCATCCATGGGTTTCCACAAATTGTTCCCCTCGTATTCCGTCCGTTGTTTCCATTGTCACCTATTTACCTGAGTCCGGTCCAGATGACTGATAACACATTGTCTCGGTTGAAAACTTGCATTGTCAGCTATCTGGACTTGCACGAATCACTGTCACTGTCACTGTCACTTCTTCTCTTTCCTTGATCGTTCGAGCGAGATTCTTTCAACATGAAATCCTTGGGGTATCAGCTGCCTGAGATCAGACACGCTATCCCTACTTCTACTTTCTAGTCCCCTTGCTCTTCGTCCGCTTGTTCCAGATGACTGCTAGCACCATGGTCCACATTATTCGACAGAGTCATGGTACTGTCAGCCTTCTGGGCTTTTCCAATCACTGCCGCTGCTTCTTCCTTCCTTCGATCTTTGCGCTCAGACACATGATCTAGGCAAACTTCCTTGCCACATGGGATTTTTCCTCTATTAGCTGTCTGAGCTCAGACACTCTAAAGCTTTGCCACTCCCCTCGCTCTCCGTTCCTTTGTCAAGATAGAGGATAGCATCGTGAAGCTGCGAGCTGTTCGGCAGATGGTATCATCGGTCATCAGGACATTTACGAATGTCGTTGCCGTACATTCACGTGCTCTATCAGCTGTCTGGACTCGGATACCTTACTTCGAGGTCACTCCGATCGATGCCAATGTTAATATGTGTATGTATGTCACGATCTTGTTCGACGATTGACGCTGATGGACGTGCTACTTTGCTATGGGCTTCAACAAATCACAAGGACGCGAATACAGACCCAACGCACAATTCTATGATCACCGTAGCTTCGTTCTTTGCGCTCAGACAGATGATAAAAAGGGCAGTTCTTCCTTGTATGGATTTCTCTTGTTATCAGCTGTCTGCTATTAGACATGCTACTCTCGAACATGGGTCGGCAGACAGTCACTCGAGAAGATCCACAGACTGTTGGGTGATCATCTGCTGGTCCCAGAGCGAGTTGGATCGAAATCAAATGGTATGTCAGCATCTCATTCGGCGCTCCGCTCTGACGGTCGTGCTTGATTCAACAGATCATTGCAAGGACCCTAATCCAAATCCGACGCACGATTTGCAGTCGTATGGTATGCTCTTGACCAGTCTGATTTGCGCTGCCATGGTTGCTTGTTTACGAGTTTAGTCGTATGGGTGGAGCGCTACAGTAGTGCGACTCTAATCAAGTACGTATGTCAGCACACCGTGGTTGGCCTTGCTGATACTTTATCGGGTGCGCTTGGTGTCTTCTGACTGGGGGCACCAATTCTCACTTCTTGCTTTGCTTTTCTACTCCCTGCTCAGTGCGTCTTATCTAGATGCCATACACACTCGTAATAGAGGTGCACGCTCGAACCGTAAGTCTCTTTATTCAAAATGACATCCTTGAGATCGTTGAATCATGCTTGACACAGATGATTGTTATCGATGATTTGACCATCTGACGGCGATCGGTGATCGGCGATGGGTTAGTTCGTGCCAGTCATATCCGCAACAAAAGCTAACACGCTCAATCGCAACAATCCCTAATAGTAGTTGCATAGGAAATCAACACCCTGCTTTCAAATCCGAGCGATAACTCATTATAGTGCACACTATTGCAGCATTCCCCATCTAGAATACATGCCAGCTTATCGCATAGTATATGCAAATTACGGCTCTCATGAAGTTTGGGGGACTGAATTTCAGCCTTTCAGTCACCGAAATTTCATGATGAGCTCGTCTTGAACGTGGGAATCCAGCTCACGAACACCGTGTAGGCAGACCATCAGTAGTGTCTCTTCTATAAAGCCTCCATTTGTTCTAACGATACTTGAAAAGTAGCTTGGAGTCGAACCCTCTAGTGTGCTCGTTAATTTTTCTATATCCGCCTTCATCATCCCAATTCGAATGTTGATGACAATGCAACACTGGATCCACTTGGGCTCAATGGAGGCAAATCAGCCTGGTCAACGAGCTAAGCATCTGCTAGAGGTACTCAGTGCGTAAGACTGAAGTAGCTTGGATCAACGGATGCTGACAGGGTCCACAGGCACCACTTCAGTGGTCGAGTACTTCTCTGAAGTCCTGGAAACAGCCACCTTCCAGCAATGGCATCGGGAGCTAACAGACTTCTACCAGCCGGTACGATCTTCACAGCACTAGCGTACTGAGATGGAGTCCATGAACCTCAGCATCAGGGAGAGATCTCGACTCAAAGTTCGCCAAAAGCTCTTGTATAACCTAATATTATCTACTCTGTAACTTACATGAATAAGTACCACGACAAAACCTGGAATAAATAAACACGGATTCTCCCGCTCCCTGCACACCACTCACCCATCGCAAATCCATCATATCGAGCATCTCCTGCGCTATACGCTACTGCTAGTTGACACATGGACACGTTCCTGAAAAGCAAGTGAAGTCATAGCGGTTGCCGTATCAGGGTTGGCTACGAGTCCAGCGTGATATTCTCGAACACCGAAGATGAGGCGTGGTCCCAGCACAAACATCTGCACGATCTGGAATATCTGATCGAGACCAATATAAATCTGAGATTTTAGGGAATGTCGGTCCTAGAGAAACGATGAATCATGGTTGAATGTAGAGGTTAGTGACAGATCGTCATACCGCTGAGATCGTCTGACTCAAAAATCCGATATGGAAGCAGGGAATAGCAACAAAGCTAGTACATGCAGAGCGTGAGCGGAAAAAGAGAACCACATTCAAATTATGAGCTCACCTCGCAAAGTAACCCATATGAGTTTTCATTAACACTGTGAAGCAGTCTCCGATAACACCTCTTGTTGAGTGTCGTGGCAGTTCACGGAAGTGTTTTACAGCAACCCAGATTGCGAGACATAGTAGGATAACTTCCCATACAGCGCCGAGTATCCAAGTTACGGAATCCAGAAATAGGAATTCTGCCGTATGGTCAAACACGCACTGATAAGTGCTGGAGAGAATGGATTCCTCTGGTACTTGCTAATGAGCCTGATGCACTTAAACATTTCATACATAACCAAAGCTTACTCGCTGTAAGCTGCATCGTCATTATTGCAGTCATCACTGCGTCGGCGATTCTGATGGTCAGGAAGATGACGACGAGAAATACCAGCACTTTTCTGGATCGCTGATACATAGCATGCAACCGAGTGATCATGATGACTTGCATTATGTTTCAGTCAAGTCAGCGTCACCGAGGCGTATAGCTCACCGCCAAGTATTGCATTTACAACGTCACTCATCCAATCATGTGTGTCGTACATGATGAGGCCTGACAAATCCAGCAACGTTAGTTATCAACTTCGGAGGATCACAGGCTCGAAACAAACTCACAACTGTGGGAGTCATTGAATTGAATTGACAAGTTGTTTGAGAATCTCACTCACCCCTGCATGGTAGTTCAGTTGTTTGGACGGGAATGGAAAGCATCGGTGTGGAATGCTCACTGCACCTGTTTTCGAAATTGTTGGAACACTGACTGTATGCTGCCCGTGACAAGAAATAAACAGAGTCTATGCGAGGAGACGTACTCAAAATATTTATCCTGATTGTAAGAGATGGGTAATGAGCACAACATCAATAGCTTAAACTTCCAAACATACACAGCATATCCTATTCCAGCATAGTGCACCTAGGATATTTTGAAGTCAGCAAAACTCGTACTTGCTAAGCGTAAATGTTGAAGCACAAGGTACATACACTGAGATAGAGAAAGGTCATCAGGGACCAATGTTGCCTCTGCCGTGAACAAGTTGTATTTTCACGTCGTTCTTTTGATGTGGGAGTCCGCTCACCCAGATCAGTTCAACCTGTAACACAATTCTAAGTGAATGGGCTGCCCCGGTAATGGATCGACCTACCTCTTGTCCAAAAGTAAGTGCTGGAAATATTATAAGGAAATCAATGGTTCTTTCATACTCAGTTTTATTCACCCCAATTGTACATTAGCCCAACAGAGGCAGCAACTGTGCAACCGCAGTCAACGTTAGATCGACATCACCGTCATCATCATGCGGCCGACCCTGAACGAACCAATAAAATAACTGCGAATAAGATTCGCATTGATGAGTGGCCACCACCTGGGATCATTCGAGACTAGAGTCATACTATTAGAGAATGAGAGTGAGCGAACAGCGGAACTTGGTGGACGTATATGATCGCATCAACGTGCTTGATATATCACCATCCAGCGCTTAGTAGAAAGGGAAAGTCCATCTAAGAGTGCTCCCTTTTTGAATCAGATTGAAACCGCAACTTGAAATGGCAGTGGCTCACGCCAAGTGAACGTCGCAGATGATCGGAGAACTATTCGAGATTTTGTCAACATGCTAGTGATGTTCGTGGCATTGCTGGGTTCAACGTCCAGCCTCGCTGCATCAATTATTGATCCAACACAGGTTTGAACAACGCCGAAGTTGACATCGTGGCAGACACTTGAGGTCAACAGTGTTCTTCCTTGAAATTCACTCTACTTACCTGATCATGATGCTGATGGCCTTAATCACGACACAAGCAAAAGTATAACACGTGTCGTATCCAGTTTCCTGTCATAGAATACGGCCGACGTATGAGGCGACTTGCAAGGGCCGTCGTACAAAGAAGTGAGACGTGGTAGAAATCGTAATGGCGTGTCTGGAACGCGCATCACCCTACTCAACAACAGTATATTTCTTCAGTTTATTTGCTGTTTGAACAATAACTACCACTGGCGCCGGCCTGCATCTGTCCCGTCGGCGGTCCAAGGCCACCGATGTGAGTGAAATGGCAATGGGCTAATCTCCGGAGTCTTTTGCCTCAGCAAGGAGCGCAACTGCGGGAGTTTCCAAGGGGTTCAGTGTGGATTTTCTCTTGCTGTTCCATCGGCACTGACGTTGTGTTGTCAATGCATTGAGTTATCGCGCATCATGATGAATGCTATCTTGGGTGTTCCCCATGGCAGTCTCTCGGCAAGTCGGTCGGCTGCTCAAGCGCTCATGCACATATTTCACTCTCCGCGACAGGAATAGTACATAAACCTTTTATCTCGGTTGATTTCGTCCTCCACACTCAAAAAAATAAACCGGCAAAACATTCAACGTTAACTGTTACTGACTAGGGTTGATATCTCATTTCAGTGCGCACTGTTGCAGTACTCCCCATCTAGAATCCATGGCAGCTTGTCGTATAGTATATGCAAATTGCGACTCTCATGAAGCTTTGGAGACTGAATTTCAGTCTTTCAGTCACCCAGGCTTTATGATGGCTCGTTAATTGAATGTAGGAACCCAGTTGACTAATACCGTGTAGGCAGACGTGGCATCAGTAGCACTGTCTTTTTAGTGTTCTACTCCGACGGTCTTACTAGCCGAATGGACTTCAACAGTTCATTTCAAGGACCCTTACACAGGCCTGACGGGCGATCAGATGTGCAGTTACATGGTTGACACGCTACTCCGATCAGCGTATGTTATAATCTCGGAATACCGTAGTCGACGCTCACTTAAACAGGCCATGTTGGACGTTTTCCGGAGGTCACTACTAGCAGGTCGTCGTTCTGAGCGAGGTGATGTTTTGCCTGCCTAAATTCGATGTCTTTGCCATCTCAGTACTACTAGGAGTCGGAATCCGATAAACGGCGCCTGATCTTGCCAGTGGCCAAACCGAAGCTTGGGAAATCTGAACTTATTGAAGCGCCACTACTCCCACACCTGGCATCCATGCACCCCGACCGCGGAGCAAGGTTCATTTCTTCCTGTGGCTCCGAACAAGTAGGAATGAAGTATATGTCATGATATATATACATAACTTACATCAGTCAAATGAATATTTGCAGCGAATGTACAGCGTCTCTTTCTTGAAAATAACGATGATGTCATCGTGTAGGGTCATGTGAAAATTGCAAACACGGTGCCAGTGTATGGTCGCTGATGTAGATGATGAACATTGCATAAAGTACACTAATAGAATTACAAAAGTCGATGGTATCAAGTTACAGATGAGTCAGATTTCCACATAGTCAATATTCAGTAAAGCGTGATGTAAGATAACAAATATTTTGTCGGTAGCTCAAGGAAAGCTTTTTGATCAATCTTTCTTCTTTCCATATATCGCTTCACTTCGTCTGAGTCTGTAGCAATGTCAACTTAGTCCTGTGTTGCTCATATGCATGTGATACTTACTCGAAGGTAAATTCGGGCATTCCCAGCACACTGCACGGGCACGGGCAATGTATTCGACCGTCCGACCTCTGGTTTTAGGTTTTGGACAGGAGACGTCGAGGCGGGTTCCCCATACTATAGTTCTGTGAGACACCGAACGACAGCAGCTGTTACCAGAAACACTTACACGATCGAATTGGTGCATATCAAATTTGCTCATGATAGGAATGGATCCTCGACGCTCGGCATTGGCATCAGCAGTAGCAATGTTTTTTCGCGATGATGAGCCAGAACTGTGAGATGACTGCTTGGAGCTTTTCTACAATCACGTTCCTCGTCAGGTGCTGGCTTCTCTGTAAAGCGATGCTCACTTACAGCACTAGCACACTTGCGTGCTTGAGTCCCGCAGGTTGACATGGAGAGATAGGTTGATGCTTGAAGTTGCTACGAGTTCAAAATGGAATGGAAGAAGAAAGAGCCAGATACCCCAGATATCGCGTCTGTCTTTTGAGAGCTCGCGCCGTGGGTTGAGTTGGTGCTACTTGCAGATATCAGTAGTATATATACCTGCAGCACGCCCCTTGTCGTGCTTGGACTCGGCTATGACAGCTTGCCATGACGGTTGGCGCTCTACCAACACGATTGTCAAAAAGAACCATAACGGCGGCGATAGAACCTATTGACAATGTGGTACGAATGAGATTGACGCCCTATAGATAGAAGCCCAAGTCCTGCAGGCTGCCACAATAGGACAGGAAAAAACGTGGCGTTCTAGCTATTTCGAGTTCAGGATCAATATATAGACAGATATGAACGTTTGAACACCGGCTGCTATCAACCTGCGATACCAACACCAGAGACTCAGACAGTTGTCTGACAAGAATATTTGTCGGAGATTAGTTCGGGAGCGACTCACATAGATTTCCCGGGTGAACCAAACGTGTTCGAGTCCGACATGAGCTACTTGAGCTTTCGATCAGAAATGCCACCGAGTTTATCACTCGGCTACATAGGTCATGCGTCAGGAGAAGTACTTGCATAGCAAACGATTTAACCTACTTGTGATCGGAATAAGACAATCAATTGTGCCTGCGGGCTGCCTAGTGCTGTGCATTCAGATGGGGTCTCCGAGTCGAGGAATTTCTGAAAGTTCTTTTCGGACTCAGAGGCTGTGTACCAGCAGCTCGGACATAATAGGCAGTCACAGTACACAGTACTGCATTTTAATCTTACCCAACTACAGCAGGGCTTCTACCACACCAATGTGTTCGCTTGAGACCAGGAAGCGCCACCCGGCAGGACCCATTGGTAATTGTAACTGTAGCAGTTGCGGGCAGTATTTTCCGCTTAGTTCGGTTTCATGTTACCCAGATGTTGAATTCAGGAATACATTCACATCATCACGGTAAGCGGCATGATGAGAACGTTAACGAATGGTTGAGTTGAATTTCCTTTACCTGATTTAGCAAAGTAAAGATTATTGCCACTAGTCTTTTTAGTGCTCCTGACTAGGTCTCATTGCATGTTACTGACAGTCTCGGGTGCCACTATCTTCCGCCGCGGCGACAATGGAGGAGACGCCCTGTTTCCCAGAAGATCCTTATCCCTCGGAGACAAGCCCTTCTTGATATCTCTTGCGTGTTAGAACTCCAGAAGCAGTATATGAAATACCCCAAAGTAACCGGATGAGTTCGCCGTGCCTCATTATCACAGGCGCTCGTGCTCAATCGTGCCTGTGAAGCAATGTATCTAAAGGTGACATTCTTGGCTAAGACGCTCGGACAATACTGTTTCCGATTTCCCCGGGGTCGGGGATGGCCGCGAGCGCTTTTCTATTTCCCCCTACACCCCATATGCATAGGTATTTCGATCTGCTATAGAGCGCAACACCTGAATTAGGAAGCATGCGGAGCCCCGTCATTAAATGCAGGTCGTTGCGCCCATTCCCTTTGACGGACTTCCGTATTTGCCGGCTCCGGGATTCTCAACAAATCCTATCTTATCAGTCTTCTCACTACAATGAGCTCTTCTAACTAACGCTCAGACGCAAAAGGCCTAGGGACCATCAGTGGCACATTCCGGATACCGCACATCGAATCGGTTGCTTGCACGCAGCAATCCCAATTGCATATTCATACATATGGACGTCACCACTGACAAATTTATAAATGGATGAGACATACATTCACGATACCTGTCGTACATACTAGTATCGAACTGTATGGTAATGTCATCGAGGTCGTAAACATGAAATATAGCATCAAATAGCAGTGGGTCATGAATGCGGAAACTAAACAATGTGGAAGATGTGGAAACACTGGCAGTACAAGCGTATCGGTATCATACCATGCTCGACGAATGAAGACCAGCTCCTAAAAGACCTGCCTCATCGACATAGTACATCCTTCGAAACACGAGCAGTATGCAGAAACATAAGAAAGTGGAAGGCATCGGATACAACACAAGAGTATCAATCACCATAACTCGGATGGCGAACAGTAAAGACCAGCTCCTAGTATTAGGAGACCTGCCTCATTGACGTATGCGCTTCCAAACATGACAGAGACAGAAACGAAACAGAGGGCATTGGATCCACCAAGCCGTATAGGTACACCATGGCTCAAATGGCGAAGAGTTGAGGACCAGCTCCTAGTAATAGGAGGCCTGCCTCATTGACATACACGCTTCATGCACAGCGGCACAGCCAAAGCGCACGGACGATATTCGAGAACTGTGGCACTGCTGAGCCTAGGAAACACCGTACTAGGGGTGGCGTCTCAATGAAGTATGTTTCCTTTATCAACCCATAACACTCACTCGTTCGAAGATCCGGGCCCGGTAAGCGCCCTGACCAGCAAAGTTATTAGATACAGGAGGATCCGCAACTGCGTGAGGCGCAATAGTGTTTGAATCACCCCCCAGAGAGTGAATGAACTGGTGAGCGTGAGCTCTTGCCAACACAGGAGGATGGAAGGTTTGTGAGACAGGTTCTTCAATGTGCTTTGGTGGAGGACTGTCGTGGTGATGGGACTTCTTTTTGTGTCCACCTGCAGACTATACCAGACATTAAAACATGACAAGGATAGGTACGCGGGGAGACATACGCGAGCGGCCAAGTGTGCTTTGTACGCAAATGCACTCATGATAGTAGGAAAGGGATGGACTGTGGACAAACTTTGTTTGGTCGTTAGTTTGACTTGATAGGGACAGGAAGATGAAGAGCGTCGTAGAAGTGAGCGGAACGGCCAAAGCCTGAGGGACACCTAGTGACAGGTGAATTATATTATATAGATAGCATGGCGCCTAAGTGAAATGACGACAGCCAGGAAAAGACTCCGCTGACATGCCTCATGCACAGTGCAAAGCCCTATGAGGAAATCTCTGGAAATCCAATCTCGGACGATTTTCTGGCACAGCACAATTCCTGTGCTTTACTCTACTAGCTTGACCATTGGTAGAAAAGTTCCTTGCAAAGCGACATCAGCAGTATTTCGCAGACTCGGCATCTGGTAAAGAGCGATTGGACGATACAAAGTGTGGTATCGAGTTCTGTAGGACAGACTCCACCATCGTGAATACACAAGTTCAGCAATAATGACAGAAGGAAGCCGTCTTTCTTCGTTTTGGTCTGCCCAAAAAAAGACTTGATACACAAGCTTACTGTTGCATTTGCTAGCCGTCACAAAAATAACCGGCAAGACCCTTCATTGCGTCACAATTCAGTTTAAGTCTCAAGACGTATGACATAGGTGGCTGCCACTGGAGGCCAATGACGGGTGGTGGTTAAGCAGCGCGTCCTGAAGGTGCGGATCGCCTGGCACATTCCACACAGGACGAGTTGCAATTGGTTCCAGCCACAGCAATTAGTAATACGTCAAGATTCCATAGTTGAACCACAAGCGTTCGATCGTCCTGAATGTACGGCCACTTGAACATTGTGGCATGCGTGGCTCATCAAGAGAAGCGCGTCGCGAGCGGGATGAAGTGGTTAAGGTCCGTGAGCTTATGTAGGCTCGAGGCCTGAGGCCGGAGGAATGGAAGTGGAAGCGGGAGGCTGAACTTGATCGATGTGGCGCGCACTGGACCGCTACAGTATCTGATGAAGTTCTGAACTGGGTGTGAAACCAGTGGCAACCGCCCTTATCAGGGTCGCTCGAGCGCTTCGAGTCTACAGACATAGTGGCTGCGCCGAAGCTCGACAGCAATGTTGTCAGGTTTTAAACCGGGCAACTCAAATGTTGATATCGCTGTTATTGGTCTTGACGTTCTTGTGGTCCATCCAGAACAATTCGGCGTCCTTCAGCAGAGTGATTAGGGAACAAGTATTGAAGGCTTCATCGAAGAATCTGTCGAACTCGGTGAAAAGGTAGTAGATTATAATGGATTATGAACATCGTTACAAGCAGGCCACTCAGAAGGTTTTTTGGCTGCAAAGCTCCCGAGTAATCATTTCATTTTGGTTGCCCTGCCAGCTGCTGCGTGGAGGTTTGTAATAGAAATCTAATCAGATGACTGAATACTAGTTCGGTTCGATGCCGACTACCGTATAGTATGAAGTATTAACGGCCTTCCATTGTAAATTTGTTTATTATACCCACTGTGCTGGCCAGGGCCTGCAGTCATTCGCCTCGTTGCTTTGCCACGACCTCCTCCATTACTCAGTGGTTACTCCTTGTTCTCGTCGCTCACTATTACTTTCTCTGATTCTTTTCCAATACGACTTCCATGCGATTATTCCACCCTTTGGCTTTTTTCCTTGTCATCTTATCATCCCTCGTCAATGCTAGCGTGACGGTGTACCACCAAGTTCCATTTGCAGATTCAACTGCTACTACCAGTGCAGCTTCTGCAAATTATACCGGCGCTGCAGCTTATGATCCTACCGTACTAACACCTCCCCCCGTTCCTGCAGGGTTCACAACACAATTCGGAATCCAGCTTTCCAGTTCGTCGGCAACTATGCAGGGTCTGAGTATACCCCAGAAAGGGTCGTTCATGGGTTTCTCTATTGAATTCACTGTCGTCAACCAGATTTGTAAGTCCAATCATGTCCCATCCAGTAGTTATATCTACTGATCACAAATGTTTGTAGTCGGTGTAAATGCGTAAGTCCTGACGAGGCTACTAGGTTCACATACACGAACTTATATGTCATAGCACGTATTTACAGGTTCCCTTTTTAAACCTCATGGCCCTCCTTCGCGAACGGGCAGGCGAAGTGCACATTCGAGTCGGAGGAAATACCCAAGAGACTGCAGTCCTCGTCGATAGTCTTCCTGGAGGTGTGATGGTAGCCAAAGAACGTGGCACTACGACTGATGTGGTGCGTGCAATGTGCATGATCATTGTCGATTACATCATATTTAATTACTTCTTTCTGAATGCTTCAGACTGCCACCCCAACACTTCTTTACACGGCTGAGGTTTTCTACACAATGGCGAACATATCGGCCCTTGTAAATACAAAATGGTTCCTTGGTAAGGCTCATATAATTTACTCCACACCGTCAATGACATTGGCGTAGGGATACCGTTCAATGACACAAGTAACCTACGACTCGCCATCGCGGAAGTTGGCGAAGCTGTGTTGAGCGGCCCTGGATATTTGCTCGGGTTTCAAGTTGGAAATGAGGTATGTCCTCTCTATATCTCGAACCAATCACTACTCATCACCGCAGCCCGATCTTTATGCAGCGTTCGTGGTCGTATTTTGTTCTTTACTCTAAAATTCCGACAGTTTCATCAGGCACGGGGTCCGACCTTCCACATACTCACCCTCTGACTACTTCGGCGATTTTGGCATAGTAGCTGCCGCCGTCAACAACGATGCCAATATTCCTGTTAAAAACAACTTGGTTGCCCCATCTATCACAGGCCAATGGACTCCAGAATGTTCGGTTCTAATTATATTCTGTGCTTGATACCAAAAACTAATCCAATACCATCAGCCGTGTGGGATACCGGACTCATTGGATCCTATTCTTCAAGCTTGGGAGCGCTGGCAGTTGAACAGTGAGCTCTATCTGTGATTTTTTACACAGTTTCTCAAGTTTCTAAAGTTACCCAACCGATAACTGCTTCGCTGAGTACGGCATCGGTTCTCCTGTCGTCCCACAAGACGTGTTTCAAAACTTCCTCAACCACACCTCTGGCATCAATATCATTGCTCCCTATCTCAACTCCACCAGTTATGCGCAAGCCAGTGGATTGCCCTTCATCATGATGGAGACCAACTCAGCATCCTGTGGTGGCTTACCAGGGATTAGTGATGCCTTTGGCGCGACTCTATGGGCACTCGATTATGGCCTTCAGATGGCTTATAGCAACTTCTCGGGCGCAATGATGCACGTTGGTGGACAAGATGTGTACTACAATGTAAGTTACGTGTTCTAAACCCTTTGAGGTGTCACTGAGCCACGCACCCTGTCCAGCCTTTCACTCGTGAGCTCTCCCCAGTTGAAAGCAGCTGAGAGAAGGCCATACTTACATTTCTTTTGTAGCACCTCCTACGAACCAGTCGGCATACCACCAATGGACGATTGGCTCTATATTTTACAGCACAATTGTCGTCGCTGAAGCGTTCGGACCCTCTGGCAACGCACAAATTATTGACCTGCAGGCTAACACCGACAACATGTTTACCCCTGCCTACGCAATCTACGAAAATGGTGCCCCCGTGCGCCTTGTACTACTCAATTACGTATCAGATCCGAGCGGTGCGAGCGATTATACAACAACAATTTCCATAGGCGGCTCGGCAATTGGACAGAGCAACGCCACGCCTGCACAAATACAAGTCAAGTACGTGTTCCATAGTATCACTACTCGCTAAACTAATTCCCATCTTAGATATCTAGTGGCACCTTCCGTGTCAGAGAAGTCCAACATTACGTGGGCAGGCCAGGTGTGTCTGGTCACCATTTTTTTTCGTTTACTCATGTCCTTTTCAGACCTTTGGTGGGACCTTCGAGTCTGATGGCCGCCTAACGGGCTCAGAAAACGTGCAGACAATTAACTGCGACCAGTCGTCTAATACATGTCAAGTGACTGTCCCCGCCCCTGGCGCCGCACTCGTCTTCCTCTCCTCCAACGCATATGCAGAGTCAGGGAACCCCTCCACCCAGACATTCTCTACCACGGCGGTCACGAAGACGGCGAATACAGCAAGGGTTGACCCGAGTGTGCTGGCAACCTCGAATGGGATGTCGGGAGCTACATGGGAGCCTGGGAGCACGAGTAAAGGGGACATTGGTGCTGGCCTGAGGAATTCACTTTCAGTTGTTTCTGTTGTCGGTGCAGCTGTGCTGAGCACTGGCGTGTTATGCACATGGTTCTGGTCATGATGTTTTTACTTAATTGTTGGCACTAAATGTACTAGTAGCGCCACCACAGATGTCCGTCACGATGTTCATGTTACAATCAAAACTCTTGAAACTGTATGTTGCACACGATGACTTCAGGTTGTGGGGTATGCAGCTGTTCATATGGACTGGGCAGGTTTGGATGCTGGAGCGCTGCCAAGAACTCGGTTGGGGTGACGAACTGAGGAAAAGTGTCACAGTTGATATCCCTGTCCAGAGCAGGCTCAGCAGAGCTTACGGTCGCTGATACCGTTCATTTGTAAGTACTTATATGTATTGCCCGCCATGTCGATACCTGGGCTGCTCGATATATGCATCTTCAAACTCGAAGGTGAGCGTGATGCAAGGCTGAATTCGGAGAATCCATTGTGTGTACCTGAAATGGGTATTTTACAGTATTTGTAAAGGAATTGCAATAACTTCCCGGGAAAAGCCCCACCGTGCATTTTTCAAAGAGGGTATTTACGTACGTTGATTTGTCGAGAAATCTTTCAAATGTCCCGCATTACCGTATCACGTTGTATTCTGAGGTATTGCGCTGTGTAGCAATTATGTAAAACGTTCTGGATGTGAACGTTGACATTAATATTGATGAGCAACGTTATGTGTGGAACAGGTGAACGGAGAGTGTAATTGTATGGCGGGAAGTCCTTTATTATATATAGGAGGAAATGCATAATATTGTAGATTTTGGAGTATATCGTAAATGTTTATGAAATATGTGTACAGTGGGGAGACTGACTTCAATATGCTCTCTTGGGGTACCATATGTGCGAGTCTCCGAACTTGGCCTCAATACCACAGATGGATATTAGAAGGAGAGTATTGCATAGTCTACTACCTCGTCGTTTTGCTGGGAGGCTGCACCGAAGGCATTCATTATTGTACCGGGTATTTTAAAATTTTGTTCCTCCGGAAATCAGGCTGTGTAGATCAGTGTACACCAGTAGCTCGATATTGCTGATCCTTCGGACTTAATATTGGTATTGGTATAACCGGCTGCGAAAAGCACAGCAACGAAAGTGCAGGCGCTGGGTTGGTCTGGGTTTGAAATTCGAAGGAACCCGAATGATGTCACACGAACTCTGTACACTACCTCGTTATAGTACTGTCTCTCTCCTGGTGGCTAATTCCCTTGAGTCCACTTATCCGGGCATAGGGTTTAGGATATGTACAATGGGTGTACAGCGTTTGAAGCTGTTCAAAGGAACCGGGTAGCAGGACCCGAATGATAACAGGGTACCAGAAACCAAATCAAAGTCTACTTTGATTCATTAATCTAACACTTTGACTATTTTCTTGATTTCGCATCGCAATACTTACTTGAATCATGCCGATTTGGGCGATACAAGCGCTGAACGGCGGTATATCTAGCACGAACATCAGATCGTTATAACCCCCAACATCCCCCACTCGCCCACACCATCTCTCGAATATGACCATAGTCTCAAATGATCCCAATTGGTGGCCGATAATCAGTTCGAATATTTCTTTCAGCTATTGGATGGGTTCGTCGCATCAGTCGGTGATGTCTCGATCTAACAATGACTTGTCATTTCACAGTTGCCGCCAGCGTCGTGGTCGTATATGATTGGGGTGAGCAGGACAGTATTCGAAAACCACCGATATTCTCATGATATATCCAGTCCTAACACTCGGACAAGAGGTAAATCGATGTTATCAACGGATCAGCCAACTTGCTAAGAATGGTGTCATAGATTGAACTGATCTGGGTGAGTGACGGAGTCCCATATCAGAAGAAAAGCAAAGGAATACAATGAATTTGGGGTAGAGGCAACGCTGGTCTCTGATGACTGTGCTGTATCTCGTTGTTCGTACCATATGTCATGCTATAGCGTGGTTGTGCTGATTCTAAAACGTTCTAGATACGCTATATTGGACTACCATATTCTGTGTATGTGTTGTGGCCAACAAATTGGCATATGCTAACAGCTCATCTCTGACCATAATCAGTGCCGATTTTCTGGGTATGTCTCATATACACTGTTCGATTCTTCTGACCAGCGGCACACAGGAGCTATGCCATTGGTCTCGTTGACAGATGCAGTGAGTATTCCGCAACCATCTCATTCCCATCCGATATATTAATGGATACATTCATTTGTAGGGGTGAGTGTGATTCTGACTATTGAACCTGGCTCAACATAATGACTCGATAGATGTGAGTTCGAGTGTTTGGTCCTAGGACGAGGGCGATCGCTAACTAGGTATTTCAGGCACTATTGTGTACAACGTAATAAATGGGATAGCTGTGGTCGTACCTACCATGTTGGGCGGTCAGTTCCCAGCTGCAATACCTCATTGATATTGACTCGACTGAAACACGATGCAAGTCATCATGATTGCTCGGTTGCATGCCATGTATCAGAGATCCAGAATCATATTTATCTTCCTTGCGATTGTCTTCTTGGCTGTAATCATCACCTGCGGAGTAATCACAGCAATAGGACTCAGGGATGTTGTAGTGGGTAAGCTTTACTTGTTGACTTTAAAGAACATAACTCATTGGACGAACACCAGTTGAGGTGATACTATCTGGCACGCATGCATGCGATAGTGGATTTGAGGGGGATGCCCTGCTTCTGCCCTCAATGGTTTGGATGCTCAACACTGTTTGGGAGGTCCTCGCACTGTGTCTTTCAGTCTGGATTGCTGTCAAACACTTCCGTGACCTGCGACGACTCGGCCCATCAACAGGATCGACCATCGGGGACTGTTTCAGAGTGCTTATAAAATCCCACGTGCTTTATTTTGCATGGTGAGCTTGTAATGTGACCGTCGTTATCTTTTTCTGCTCAAATTCCGCACATGCCAGCTTTGTTTGCGTCTCTTGCCTCCAGCTTAGTGTTCTCTCTCCAGAGTTGGCGGTGCGCCGACCTGTTACTGACATCTGCCTGTAATCGCTGCTCATCATTTCTGTAGAATTCAAATTCTATGGGAGCTCAGATAGTCAATGGTGTTGTTCAAATTTTAGGGGTCGTGCAGATGTTTGTGCTGGGTCCACGCCTCATCATCGGCATTCGAGAATATCACGCTAAGCTCGTAGCTGAATCCGACGCAGAAATCAGCATGATTTCGATTGTCTTCCAGGATCGTGTACATGTACCAACTAGCAGTGTTGTGTAGAGAAATGCTTGCCGAGTGTTCTGCTTGGAGGAGATATTCGGTCGAGGATCCGTCGTAGTATTTATTTTAGTTATGCTGTTTCGAAGTATATTTGAGACGAGGTTTATGTAGACAAACCCGCTTCTCATTGTATCACTGCTAGAAGTCAGTGAGCCGCCCGTCCACACTTGTACCAAGTGGCAAGCTGAAATCATCTGGAGTGTCTAGAAATCAATACAGTCGATTCCCAGACAGCTGATTCTCGTGTTTGCGGAGTTCCGTTGTCTGAGCACACATAGCTGATAGTTCATTAGTCTCATATGCGGTTTCATCTATCCGGGCCACGGAAAAGGAACAGGATTGAATCGCGCGGTCTATCACGAACGAGCGTGGCAAAGAGATAAGGTATGTTGAGCGGGGAGTAGAGAATTAGAGAATCAGAGCTAACTATTAATGACATCGACCACGATATTCTGGAATTGCATCCATACACACGTTGATCGGAGCCGCACCATCATAGTATTCTGCCTATGCAACTGCAAACTATGCGTTGGGTCTGTGTCCTTGCAAGATCTGCTGGAGTTTACCCCGCCAAGGATGACTGTCAGAATAAAGCACCAAACGAGATACGTACATACATATACCCATCATTGACACTGACCCTAGAGCCAGCAGATGATCTATGATCAGAACGACAATGCGTCGCTTCATGTGTCTATCTGGATCGACGATTTTAGGTATCGATGGGGACACGAGGTACATCGATGGCGGGAAGTTTCTTTGTATGAAGGGAAGGCTTAGATATGAAGCTTGGGTGTTCGATTATGGCCGGATGGAGGACGAAGTCTATGGGCGCACAATGAATCAGAAGAGTAGGATGATCAGATAGGCTAGATAAGGCTCCGATTAGACGCACAACTTGACGGGAGGGCAAGGCCACCTTTGTCATCCATCTGGGCCGCAGAGGAGTGCCGAATCATGTGTGAAGGGTAGAAGCAGGGCGTCGATGTCCTGGAAACCCCAGTCAATTAATTGGGTGCCCACCATCTGATTGAATCCACTTTCACATAGTCACGTCTGCGACAACAATGTTCTTGTTTCAAGCACGATTCAACGATACAGTGTATGATTGAATTAGAAAACTTACGGCTCGAGTATTTACCTCTATCACAGATGCGCATGGCAAGGAGATGTGATGAGCTGAGCGGGGAGTAAGCGCACCCGATAAAGTATCACCAAGGCACCACTTGTCTGAGCACAAAAAAGTGTGCAATCATCTATCTGGGCCGTACATGTAGAACAGGATGCAAAAGTTCTGTGAAGCAGGAAAGTCAAAACAGCCGTGTATCTGAGCTCAGACAACTGATAGCCCCAAGGATTTCACAACCATCAAATCAATTCGAGATCTATCATCTATGTGAGCATAATGAAAGAAGGAGAAGGGACCATGATGAGCAGAAACCCAGAAGAGTGATGACACAGTGCCCCTGGTTCAGCCACCATGACACTGCCATCTGGACTCGACTCAGGTAAATGGAGAAATTATGTTTATGAAGACGAATAAAGTGAGGGGAATGACGGATGGTGTGCGAGGAACTAGAGAGAAGGAGTAGCGTTGAATTAATGGCAATGATTCATGATGCTAATGAGTAGAAGCCGAGATGGCTGATAAAGCAACGAGTCAGCTTCGTGGTCATCACCATATTTCCCATATGGGCTGTCCGTGTGAGTGCAGTGGGAGGTGCTGGGTCGCGGGGAGTCAGAGCGTATCCTGGATGAAAGTTCACGGAATATGCTTACCTTGTGTTGACGAGGTAGAGCAGTCTCGCAAGAAGAAATGGCACGTAGTATGGCAGTGAAGACGACACTATGGAACTTAATATTATCCCAAGTAAGCTCATTTTGCGTGCAAATGAGCAGAGATATAGAGTGGGGGTGATGACGATCGTAGTAATAAGTGAATATTTTTACGAGATGAGGGCGCGGGCGGTGTTGCTGTCGAGACTCGACGTTGCAAAAAGACACTCTAGATAGTTCCCATAAATGAATATCGATGCTGTTAGATCGGAAATTGGCTAACAGAACGTATATGTGATATAGTTACATGCATTGGATTTGAATCTGTGGTTAGTAGGGAACGTTGATGATGTACCGCGTGGCCAGAGGGCAAGAACCTTACTCCGAGAGTCGGTTCCTTCGAACAATTTCAAACCCAGACCGGCGCTGCACTTTCATTTCCGTGCTTCATGCAGCCTTCTCGAGCTATTCATGGATGTATCATGATGCCCAGAACGCTCAAAATCAAGTCAGAAGGTTTCGCAACATCGAGCAAGTGTACAGTGATCTAGCTACGCAGCCTGGTTTCTGAAGAGCAAAAATACCTGGTACGACGATGAATGCTTTCGGTGCAGCCTTCTAGCAAAATGACGAGGTGACAGATTATGCGACACTCCTTCTATTTGCGGTATTGAGGCCAAGATCAGAGACTGGCGCATATGGTACCTTAGGAGCATATTGAAGTGGCAGTCAGTCTCCCGCACTGTATACGTATTTCATAAACATTTACCTCGTTATAGTACTCTCAAGCCTCTCCTCGATGGATAATTCCTCTCTACGGCGGCAGGCCCTTGCATTGGGTGCTGACTTGGGTCCACTTCTCCGAGCACGGGGTGCACGAAGGTTTAGTGTTTTATCACATATACGTACAGTGGGTGTACGGGGTCTAGAATTGTTCGAAGCAACCGAGTAAGGTTCGAATGATAACTGGGTGTTAGAAACCAAATCAAAGTCTACTTTGATTCATTAATCGAAGGCTTCCGCTTTTGCTTGTTTTCGCATCGCAATACTTCAACCAATTTCAAGGCGCGCATTATTAAATATTCATCACCATCATGCCAATTTTGGTGATACAAGCGCTGAACGATGGTATATCTAGCGCGAACACTAGATTGTTATAACCCCCAACAATCCCCACTCACTCACACCCATATCTCGAATATGACTGTGGTCTCAGATGATCCCAGTTGGTGGCCGTACATCAGTTCGAATATTCTTTACAGTCGTTGGTTGGGTTTGTTGTACCAATCAGTTGGTGATGTCTCGATCTAACATTGACTTGCGGTTTCACAGTTGCCGCCGGCGTCGTGGTCGTATACGATTGGGGTGAGTAGAATAGTACCAGGTTCGAAAACCGCCGATATTCTGATGATATTTCCAGTGTTAACACTTGGACAAGAGGTAGGTCGGTGCTATTGCCGGAGCAGCCAACTCACTAAGAACGATGTCATAGGTCGAACTGATCTGGGTGAGTGACAGAGTCCCATATCGGAATAACAACAAGGGAATGCAATGAATTCGCGACAGAGGCAACGCTGGTCTCTCATGACTGTGCTGTACCTGGTTGTTCGTATCTCATGCTATACTATAGCATGGTTGGCAAGTTGTGCTGACTGCAAATTGTTCTAGATACGTTATATTGGAATACCATATTCTGTGTATGTTTTTTATGCCAACAAGTTAGTACTGTGCTAATGGCCCATCTCTCAATATCAGTATCAGCGCTCTGCGTATGTTTCATATGCACTGTGTTCGACTCTTCTGACCGGCGGCACACAGCAAATATGCCATTGGTCTCGCTGACAGATGCAGTGAGTATTCTGCAACTATCTCATTCCAAACTGATGAATACACTCATACGCAGGGGTGAGTGAGATTATGAACATTGAACTTGCCTCAACATGATAACTACACAGATGTAAGTCTGAGCATTTGATCCTAGTACGAGGGTGATCACTAATTGGGTGTTTCAGGCAATATTGTGGACTTCGCAATAGGTGGGACAAATATGATCGTAACTGCCATGTTGGGCGGTGAGTTACCCAGTTGCAATACCTCGGCGATATTGACTTGACTGAAACACGATGCAAGTCATCATGATTGCTCGGTTGAATGCCATGTATGAGAGATCTAGAATCATGTTTATCTTCCTTGTCATTATCTTCCTGGCTGTTACCATTGCTTGCGGAGTAATCACAGCAATAGGACTCGAGCATACTGTAGCAGGTAAGCTTTACTTGTTTACTTGAAGAAACATAGCTCATCGGACAAACACCAGCGGAGCTGATACTCTCTGGCATGTATATGTGCAGTTATGGATCTGAGGGGGACGCACTTCTGCCCTCATTGGTTTGGATGCTCAACACTGTTTGGGAGATCCTCGCACTATGTCTTTCTGTCTGGATTGCTGTGAGACACTTCCGTGACCTGCGACAATTCGGCCCATCGACAGGATCGACCATCGGGACTGTTTCAGAGTGCTGATAAAATCTCATGTGCTTTATTTTGCAAGGTGAGCTTGTAATGTGAATGTCATTATCTTTTTCTGCTGAAGTTCGGCACGTGCTAGCTTTTTTTGTGTCTCTTGCATCGAGCTTAGTTATGCCTCTCCAGGGGTCGCGGTGCGCCGGCCTGTCGCTGACATCTGCTTGTAACCACTGCTCATCATTTCTATAGGATTCAAATTCTATCGGAACTGAGATACTCTCTGGTGTTCTTCAAATTTTATATAGCGTGCAGTTGTTTCTACTGGGACCACGCCTCATCCTTAGCGTTCGAGAATATCACGCAAAACTTGTGGCCGACTCTGACGCAGAAACTAGCATGATTTCGATTGTCTTTCAGGAGCACATACATGTACCAACTAGCAGTCTTGTGTAGAGAAATGCTTGCCGAGTGTTCTGCATGGAGGAGATATTCGGTCGAGGATCTGTCGTAGTATTTATTTTAGTTATGCTGTTTCAAAGTATGTTTAACACTGCTGGAAGTCAGTGAACCGCTCACCCAAACTTGCATTAAGCGGCAAGCTAAAGTTATTAGCAACCAACCCAGTCGTTGATGCCCAGACAGCTGATTCCTGTGTTTGCGGAGTTCCGTTGTCTGAGCACACAGATAATGAAGAAGTGACCTCGAAGCATGAGGCACAGATGGCTGATAACTCATCAGTCTCGGATGCGTTTTCATCCATCTGGGCAACGGAGAAGAAAAGGAATGAATCGCGCGGACTCACGGTTCGACTTTAGCCTCTATCATGAATGAGCATGACAAAGAGAGGTATGCTAAGCGGGGAGTAGAGAATTAGAAAATCGGGGCTAACTGTTAATGTCGTCGATCACGACATTCTGAAATTGCATCCATACATACGTTGATTGGAACCACACCATCATAGTGTTCTGCCTATGCGACCGCAAACTGTGTGTTGGGGTCTGTGTCCTTGCAAGATCTGCTGGGGTCTATCCTGCCAGGGACGACTGTCAGAGTAAAGCACCGAACGAGATACGTACGCACATATACCCATCATTGACACCGACCCTGGAGCCAGCAGATGATCGATGATCAGAAAGACAATGCGTCGCTTCACTTGATTATCTGTTGGCCCGGGTACGTGAGCTGTGGCCCAGACAGCTGATGGACCAGAAATTCTACGAGCCTGTGAAATACTTTGGAATGATTTGTCTAAGGAAACATGAGAAGAAACGAGAGTGATTGGACAAGGCCAGGTGACTGATGATACCATGGCATTGCTGAAAAATATATATTCAGAACCATGGCATCATTAGTCATCTGGACCAAACGAATGGAAAGCGAGGAGAATGGAAAGTAGAAGCAACCTGTCTGAGATCAGGCAGCCGATGGCCCAAGGGTTCCGCAGCATAAAAACTTTCGCCTTCTCCTGAACTAGTGTCCCTCTGGGTGCAGAGGGATAGGTGACGTGGGCAGGCGAAAATCTTGCAATGAACCCTGTAATCGTGATCATGATACAGTGACCTTAAGAACGGTGATTCTGGATGCAGGAGTGTGGAGGTGGAGGATGGGGATGTATTCGAAGATATCTTGTGGGGGCGTTAGGAGGTATCAAGATGTCTCCCATGTGGGCCGTTAGAATGACCAATAAGGAAGATAACTTGTGGGTGACCGGCGATATGCGGAACGAATCAATGGAAGGTGGTCATGAGGATGAGAGCCATTATGATCGACGATTTTATGTATCGATGGGGACACGAGGTATATCGATGGCGGGAAGTTTCCAGTTCGAACGTTCACGGAAGATGCTTACCTTGTGTTGATGAAGTGAAGCAGTCTCGCAAGAAGAAATGTGGCAGTGAAGACGACACTATGGGACTTGATATTGTCCCAAGTAAGCTCATTTTGTGTGCAAATGGCCAAATATATAGGGTGGGTGTGATGGCGATCGTAGTAATAAGTGAATATTTTTTACAAGATGAGGGCGTGGAGGGGCGCAGGCAGTGTTGCTGTCGAGACTCGACATTGCAAAAAGATACTCTAAATAGGTCCCATATAATGGAAGATTGATGCTATCAGTTCGGAAATTGGCTAACAGAACGTATATATGATAGTTACATGTGGATTCAAATCTGTGGTTAGTAGAGAAACGTTTTGGATATATTGGAAAATGGGAACGTTGACGATGTACCGTGTGGCCAGAGGACAAATACCTTACTCCGAGTCGGTTCCTTCAAACAATTTCAAACCCAGACCGGTGCCGCATGCACTTTCATTTCCGTGCTTCTTACAGCCTTCTCGAGTTACTTATGGATGTATCATGATGGGCTCACAACGTTCAATATCAAGCTCAAGCTCAAGTCCGAAGGTTTCGCAACATTGAGCTAGTGTACAATGATCTACGCAGCCTGGTTTTTGGAGGAACAAAATACCCGGTACGATGAAGAATGCTTTCGGTGTAGCCTTCCAGCGAAATGACGAGGTAGCAGACTATGTGACACTCTCCTTCTATCTGTGGTATTGAGGCCAAGTTCAGAGACTTGCGCATATGGCACCATAAGGGTGCATATTGAAGTGGCAGTCAGTCTCCCGCACTGCATACATATTTCATAAACATTTACCTCGTTATAGTACTCTCTCGTCCCCAGTTATACAGCGGCAGGCCCTTGCATTGGGTGCTGACTCGGGCCCACTTCTCCGAGCGTGAGGTTCGCGAGGGTTTGATGTGTTATCATGGATACGTACAATTGGTATACAGGGTCTAAGATTGTTCGAAGGAACCGAGCGAGGTTCGAATGATAACAGGGTATTAAAAACCGAATCAAAGTCTACTTTGATTGATTAATCGAAGGCTTCCACTTTTGCTTGATTTCGCATCGCAATACTTCAAAGCGGGCATCATTACATAAATATTCATCACCATCATGCCGATCTTGGTGATACAAGCGCTGAAGGGTGGTATATCTAGCACGAACACTAGATCATTATGACCCCCAACATCCCCCACTCGCTCACACCCATCTTTCGGATATGACTGTAGTCTCAAATGATCTCAGTTGGTGGCCGTTCATCAGTGCGGATATCTATTTCAGCTATTGGATGGGTTCGTCATATCAGTTGGTGATGTCTCGATCTAACATTGACTTGCGGTTTCACAGTTGCCGCCGGCGTCGTGGTCGTGTATGATTGGGGTGAGCAGGACAGCATTCGAAAACCCTAATATTCTCATCATATTTCCAGTGCTATCACTCGGACAAGAGGTAGGTCGGTGTTATTGCTGGAGTGGCCGACTTGCTAAGAACGGTGTCGTAGATTGAACTGATCTGGGTGAGTGACAGTCTTATGTCAGAAGAAAAGCAACGGAATACAATGAATTTGGGGCAGAGGCAACGCTGGTCTCTCATGACTGTGCTGTATCTCGCTGTTCGTACTTCATGTTAAGCTAAAGCGTGGTTTGCAAGTTGTGCTGACTCCAAAACGTTCTAGATACGTTATATTGAAATACCATATTGTGTGTATGTGTCGAGGTCAACAAGTCGGTGCTGTACTAATAGCCCATCCCTTGCTATCAGTACCAGCGTTCTGCGTATGTCTCATATGCACTGTGTTCGATCCTTCTGACCGGCGGCACAGCAAATATGACAATGGTCTCGCTGACAGATGCAGTGAATATTCCGCAACCACCTCATTCCCATCCATTGATTACACTCATATGTAGGGGTGAGTGAGATTCTGAAAACTGATTTTGGCTCAATATAAGGAATCAACAGGTGTGAGTCGAATATTTGATCCTAAGCTGAAGGCGATCACTAATTGGGTGTTTTCAGGCAATATCACGAACTACGCAGCAAATGGGACAAATATGGTCGTAGCTGTCATGTTGGGCGGTGAGTTACCCAGCAACAATACCTTGGTAATATTGACTCAACTGAAACATGATGTAAGTTATCGTGATTGCTCGGTTGCATGCCATGTATCAGGGATCTACAATCTTGCTCATCTTCCTTGTTATTATCTTCCTGGCTGTCAACATTACCTGCGGAGTAATCACGGTAATAGGACTCATGCATACTGTAGGGGGTGAGTTTTACTTGTTGACTTGAAGAACACATCTCATTAGACGAACCCCAGAGGAGCTGATACTCTCTGGCTTTCATACATGCGGATTTGAGGGGGATGCCCCGCTTCTGCCCTCAATGGTTTGGATGCTCAACACTGTCTGGGAGGTCCTCGCATTGTGTCTTTCAATCTGGATTGCTGTCAAACACTTCCGTGACCTGCGACGACTTGGCCCATTGAGAGGATCGACCATCGGGGACTGTTTCAGAGTGCTTATAAAATCCCACGTGCTTTATTTTGCAAGGTGAGCTTGTAATGTGAACATGCTCATCTTTTTCTGCTAAAGTCCCACATGTGCTAGCTTTGCTGGTGTCTCTTGCCTCCACCTCATTTGTCTTTCTCCAGGGCTCATAGTACGCCGACCTGTCGCTAACATCTGCTTCTAACCGCTCCTAATCATTTCTGTAGAATTCAAACTCTGTTGGAGTTCAGACACTCACTGGTGCTCTTCAAATATTTGTGGGCGTGCAGATGTTCGTGCTGGGACCACGCCTCATCCTTGGCATTCGAGAATATCACGCTAGACTCGTGGCCGACTCTGACGCAGAAACTAGCGTGATTTCGATTGTTTTCCAAGAGCGTGTACATGTGTCAACTAGCAGTACTGTGTAGGACAATGCTTGCCAAGTGTTTTGCATGGAGGAGATATTTCGTTGAAGATCCATCGTAGTATTTATTTTAGTTGTGATGTTTCAAAGTATATTTAGGACGATGTTTATGTAGAGAACCCCATTTCTTGTTGTATCACTACTAGAAGCCAGTGAACCGCCCGCCCACACTTGCACCGAGTAGCAAGCTGAATTATCCGAAACGTCTAGCAACCAAACCAGTCCTTGATGCCCAATCCTGAAATACAACGCGAATCAGTATAAATCAACAAGACAGTTGATTCTACACGTTTGCGGAGTTCTGCTGTCTGAGCGCAGATGATGATGAAGTGTCCGCGAAACATGAAGCTCAGATGGCTGATAGCTTGTCAGTCTGAGACACATTTTCACCTATCTGGGCCACAGAGAGGGAAAATCAATGCATCGCTCGACTGTATCATGGATGAGCATGGCAAGAGGATGAGGCGTGTCAAGCAGGAAGTAGAGTATTAGAGATGGGAGCTTCAATTTAGAAGCCCTCGAGTCCACCTGTCAAACTATTGATGAGGCATCGACCACGATATTCTGAAATTTCATTCGTATTTACACTATCGGAGGCGCGCCATCGTAGTGTTGCGCGCATCTGATTATATACATCAGGAAAACCTAGGTGGACTTAATTTGACTTAAATCATCCTTAAAGTGCCTTATTTGACTTATTTGCAACTTAAACTTGAAATTTCGGTAACTCAAAATAAGGAGAATCAGTAGGTTATTTTCCCTAAAATGAGGCTATTTTCCTTAAAATAAGGCGAGTGGCGCATTTAAGACATGTAAGGACACAAAAAGGATGCCATTAAGGAGCGTGCAGATCAGACCAGGAGCTTTAGATAAGGCAAAATAAGGAGGTTCGAAAGTTTAAGGAAGGTGGTTATAGCGTCCAAACAATAGAGCACACTCGGGTATAGTATGCATGCAGTGGAGCGGCTGGTTGAAAGAGCAGGAAACGAGGGGGAATGATGATATCGCGGTAGTATCTGTCAATAGGTTAGTACACCAATTGGGGTGATTCTGAGAGGTACTTACTCGAAAAAAATGATGTGTCCTCGAGGCTCCTGTTTAAATGAATAAAGTTAGCGGTTGAAAAAAGAGGAAATAGATACACATTACAGATACGAAGGTGGGAGCATTTGTTGACTGGGGCGGTGGAACCATCATCTGTTGAACTGCGATGATTGAAACATGGGTTCTTCATATAGTTTTCTGACTGCTCGAGAATCTCTTGGATGCATTCATGGGGTAGAGTCTTGATACTGTCCATGTATGCCAAAGTATCTGTCTCCCAATTTCCAGATGAAAATGCTGTCCCGGTATGGCTCATCTTATTAGTCACTTCGTTAAGTGTCTGTACAATCTTGTGAGTTTTACCACCGTTGTCAGCAGGGTTGCTATCAACCAACAACTGGTCTTTGACTAAGATGAGAGCGCGCTCAGCCTATGAAATATAGTTAACATTCCCCAACAATGAGATAAAAAAAACTTACTGCCACAGCTGTTAGCGCCAGTGCAGTCTGATATCCAGGCTTGCCAAATTCAACCAATGAATCCACCCTTACTTTCCCGGCGACTGCGGTGAGGTGTGCTGCAAAAATGCGTAGTATATATTCTGACAAGAAGGCACCGGGTTGCTCTTCGTTGTCAGGATCTTCATAAATGAAACGGCAATCCTGGAGTTGATACTCAGCGTATTCCTTGTGGGCTTCCTGAGTCTCATAATCAGGCGTTGAAGTGAAAAAAGCCATCAAAACAGTGATGGCTGTTGAACCAAATGAAGCTTGCCATTCGTGGATCCTTTGGCTTACCTGGGAGAAGTGAATCAGTAGCTGTTGCGAGTCAAAAATTGAATGCAAACCAGTTGAAAAGACAAGTCTTCAACGTCAAAACTACACCCTCCTTTGTTACACGGATACACCTCATAAAATATCGACTTGAGAACAGACTGGAGCTCAGTCTCTGGTACAGTCCATCCATGGTCGCTGTTACCAACCCAATACATCACACAGGGAAGGAACTTCATGTGCCATACTCCATTTTCAAGGAGTCTGCTGGGTAGGTGCGCATTTTTCGCCTTGCCTCTCTTGAGCTTCGCATGAATATTTTCTGATGCTACAGCCTCAGGCTCAGGCTCAGTCTTGACCTCTGCCTTGATCCTAGTAGTACGGCCTTTGGCCTGCTTTGTTGTGGGTTTCTGCTCTGAGACATCAACCAACATCTATCCGAGTATCAGTTCATCCCATCAAGATTGACCAATGACTTACAGAGCTTGTGCGTTGTGCCATGCTAGCCTTATTCACCACCATCATGGAATCACTTCCATCATCCTCCTCATCCTCAAGCATCTTGAAGTCTGAGTCTTCACCATCATCCAGGTCTTCGA
This sequence comes from Suillus subaureus, assembly GCF_016647635.1. Lineage (NCBI taxonomy): Eukaryota > Fungi > Basidiomycota > Agaricomycetes > Boletales > Suillaceae > Suillus > Suillus subaureus. The sequence continues at coordinate 413,930 of NW_024538563.1, forward strand.
GGTTCTCTGGTTCTTCATCAGCCTCCGGATCCTCCAGAATCTCAAGTTCTTCTGCAGCGTCTGGGTCCTTGAGTCCTTCTGCAGACAACTCTATTTCATCTGGGACTGGGAGTGAGCACTTCTTGCCTCTTGAGGTGACTTTTGGTTTCTCCTTCAGATGCACAATGTTCTAACTTAGGTAAGTATGTGTACACAGCTCAAATGACCACTGACCTTTCCCCTCTGCGCTTTTGGTGCTGGCTCACTGTATTCCTCAGGTTTGTCATCAAGGTCCACATTGGACTTGGTGGGTTGTGCTGTCTTGCCAGAGACTTGCACGCTTGGTGGTGCACTTGGTTTCAGCTGAGCTTATGACGCAACTTTCTCTGCCCAGTCAGGAATGGGCCCTGCAAGGTCAGAACTGATCACCTGCTTGAGATTGGTGCTGATACGGTATGCACAGATGTAATCAAAGTAATACAGAGTGAGTTCTGATAGAATCAGCATTGTAGCTAAAAGCGACTTATGACTTTTTAATTTTCCCATCGCCAATCATTGTTGTGCTCCCAACACATGTGTCACTGTCACTGGTACTGATTGTGACTCCACCATTGGACACCTTGTGATTAGCATTCATGCTGTCTCGAAAACTCAACTTCAATGCAGCATGTTTCTTTTTTGCTGGCTGACTGATCTCATTATCTTCAGCTGTGGTTGTTTGAGTGGTTATGCAGGGGTCAAAGTCATCAGAACAGGTAAGAAATTCAAGCGCTGAAATGATTGGAACTTGCCTGTAACTGCAGGTTGCTCAACCACTTTTGCCAGATTTGTGCTCTTTTTGCTGACAACCATGCATGGCCTGATGAGCTTTGGAGGGCCCTTCACTTGAGTCTTCTGCTGGATGGCCATGGCATCTTCAGCTGCAGCAATCATTGTATGTGATTTCTCCTCTGCCGCAGCACGATTAGCCTTCTCAAGTTCTTTCCAGTTCTTTTTGGCAGCAACTTCTTCTTTAGACCGGCGCTGGACTCGGTTTGCCTCCCAGACAATGTTTCCTGGGTGCTTGTTGACATTTCCAGGACGTGTTTGTGGACGAGACATGAGGATACCAGGGACGAAAAGAGAGAGATGCTAAAATGAACAATGAAGGACTTAGAAAAAAACAACCAGCTAACGTGTTCAGTAGTTCAGGGTGAGCCTTGGTTGGTTTTCCGTCAACTCAATCTGACCCAAAATGAATAAGTTCACACAGTGCCATTACTTTGATTTGCCCGACATCGCTTCAAACAATTCTGTTCATCATCTCCAATGAAAATGACCTTACTGAATTGTCGCATTCCTGGATGCAAAAAAACCTTCAGAAATAAGTCAGGCCAAACAAAGCATGCATGTATGCTCAGCACACCCCATGCCTTTGCACAATCATCCAAGTGTCCATCAAGCAGCTCCCATGTCTCGCTCTCCAAGTCCTAAGAATCCTGCCTTTGACAATCAACAGGACTTTGGCGATGCACATCTCTTGGAAGGTGCTGATGAAGCATTCATGCCGGAACAGGGTATACAGTTGGGGCCTCTATTCCGGACATTCCACCCGCATCTCACAGGTAACAAAATCGTGCAATTCATTTATTTAAATCTAACTTTTAACATACTAGGACGCAAGTGCAATGTCCATGGCAACTTCATCGACCAGAATGCCCTCCCACCACCTCAAACTGAAGCATTACCCACCAACTGGACCCCATATGAAAATCAGGTCGCATTTGAGACAGCGGAATTCCTCTATACACATAACCAAATGTCTGCGGGGCAGATTGACACCCTTCTTGACCTCTGGGCAGCCACACTTATCAAACATGATGACAGTCCTCTGTTCACTGGCCACTGTGACTTATATGAGACTATCGATTCAACTCCTCTTGGTGATGTTTCCTGGCAGACTTTCTCAATGTCCTATAGCAGAACCAGACCAGCTGAGAATGTTCCGCCATGGATGACTGCTGAGTATGATGTGTGGTTCCACGATCCACGTCTACTGGTTCACAATATGCTTTCAAACCCTGACTTTGCTGCCGAGATTGAATATGTCCCATATCAGGACTATACAGATGATAATAAACATTGTTACAAGAATTTTCTCTCTGGTGATTGGGCTTGGAAGCAAGTGGTATGTTATACTTCATGCCTTGAACCTACTGTTCCTCGAACTAATAGTATGTTGCTATACAGGATATTATCACATGGGATCCAGAAACTCATGGATCGACGTTTGTGCCCCTGATCATTGGCAGTGACAAGACTATGGTCTCAGTTGCCACAGGACACACTGAATACCATCCGCTCTATCTATCAATTGGGAACATTTTCAATGGAGTTCGGTGTGCACATTGCAATGGTGTGGTATTGGTGGGTGGGCTTTTTGGCCATTCCAAAAAGTGAGTCAGCCCCTTAACACACTTTTAAGTTAATCCTTCTCACTACTCACACTATAGGCACAAAGGAACATTTAGATGATAAAGACTTTCGCAATTTCCACCGTCAGATGTTTCACTCCTCACTTGCCAAGATTTTTGAGCCTGTGAAGTTGAATATGACAGTTCCTGATGTTGCACACTGTCCCAATAGCCATTATCGGCGTGTTATCTATGGGTTAGGCCCATACATCACTGATTATCCTGAGCAGGTGGCTCTTTCTGGAGTAGTCCAAAACTGGTGTCCAAAGTATGTCTCTTTTGCTATGAATTTATTGACTTGTGCCTCATACTGCTTAAGATGCTTGAATAACTGCAAAAATCTTGATGGTGACAGTGAACCTTTACTCCGGTGCAGACATCACACCAACCTCGTGGTTCAGGAGCTCCCACATGCCCACCTCTGGCACAAGTAGGGAATCATCCAAGAGGTTGTGGTATGTTGTTTGGTTCTCATTCACATTAACTTCTCAAATTTTTTCAGCCTTTCACGAATGATTTCCCTCGAGCAGATATCCACGAACTTCTCTCTCCAGACATCCTGCATCAAATCATCAAAGGCACATTCAAAGATCACCTTGTTGACTGGGTAGAACAATACTTGTTGCTCACGCACCGGGCTTCAGATGCAGCAGAAATCATGGATGACATTGATCGAAGGTACAGTTCTTTTTTTAATAAATTCCTATATATGCATTGGACTCAAAGTATTCTAACAGGATAGTGGCTGTAGCTCCTTTTGCAGGTCTGCGGTGCTTTCCAGAAGGGCGCGGATTCAAGCAGTGGACTGGTGATGATTCCAAGGCTCTGATGAAGGTATGTCATGTTGAAAGTTCATTATGATTTGCCAATTAACATTACAACTATCTAGGTATATCTGCCTGCCATCAGTGGTCATGTCCCTCAGGATGTAGTTCGCGCATTCAGCACATTCCTTGACTTCTGCTACATAGTCCAACGAGACACCCTTATGGAGGATGATCTCACCCAGCTTCAAGATGCACTCAGTCGCTTTCACCAGTACCGCGAAATATTCAAGACCACGGGAGTTGTACTCAACTTCTCATATCCATGCCAACACTCCCTCAGTCACTACTCCCTCATGATCCAGCTCTTTGGTGCCCCAAATGGCCTTTGTTCATCAATCACAGAGTCCAAACATATCAAAGCAGTTAAAGAGCCCTGGCACTGCTCCAGCAGATACAAAGCATTAAGCCAGATGCTTCTCACCAACCAATGCCTCGACAAAATAGCTGCAGCCCGGAGTGATTTTGAAGCTCGTGGCATGCTTCGAGGGTCGTGCCTGTCCAATGCATTGCGGGCACTTAGAGAGAGTGAGTGTATGCTCAAATACATGCTTTTTCAAGTGTTCTAACTGATATCATGGAGGTAATGGCGAGTTGCTGGACAACAGCACAGATGAAGATGAAGATGACAATGATGCACTTCAAGCACGTCCTGACCATTTATGCCTCAATGAACCACAGAATCAGACTGCTGAGGGAGACTTGGTGGACATCATTGATGGACCTACTGTCCAAGCTCATGTAGAACTTGTGGTGGCACCTGGTAAATCTTTGTCTTTAGGTCACACAAACTGTTTGCTCAAAATTCCTAGTGCCAGGTTGTTCACCTGATGTCCCTGCGCTTATGCTTGATCTCGACCTTCCAACCCTCCCTACATTAATCCAACAATTTCTTCATGACCAGCTTCATATCAATGACAATGAGCCACCTGAATTTGACCCTGCAATGGCACCTACTTACATGGGCAGGGTTTCTGTCTTTAGTTCAGTGGCAGCATCATTCTATGCCCCCAGTGACCTCAGTGGCACTGGAGGCATGCAACACGAGCATATTTGGGCAATGCCATCATGGTGAGGGGGTCCTGCTAGGAATGACTGTGTCTTCGTCAGTATGAATGACGAAGTCAGTTGTGGCTTGGATGGGCTTGCTATTGCAAGAGTATTGCGTTTTCTCGGCTTCAAGTATTGGACGAAATACTTGCAATGCGCAGTCATTCGCTGGTTCTCATATGTCACAGACAGCCGAGATCCTGACACTGGGATGTACCTTGTTGCACCATCGACCAATGACGATGGGATGCCAGATGTCTCAATTATTCATATTGATTGTATATTCCATGCAGCTCATCTTATTCCCCTCTATGGTTCCAATGTCTTACCTCACGCAATCACTCTTCACGACAGCTACAACGTATTTCGTGCCTTCTATGTCAACAAGTATGCAGATCATCATGCATTCGAGGTAGCGTGACATGCAGGTTCGTCATCGTCTTCTGTCCCCCCCTTGTGGTTTGATCATTTCACAGGACTACCTATACCCTGCAGCATTATTACGAGGACTATCTACACCCTGCAGCATTATTATCTAAGTAGTGGGACATGCAGGTCCGTCATCATCTTCCATCCCCCCCTCATGATTGATAATTTACCAGGACTATCTATACCCTGCAGCATTATTACAGACTATCTACACCCTGCCAAACCCGGTTATGTGCCTGCTTCATCACACACCTCCCCCGGTTATGCGCCCGCTTCATCATGCACACTATCCATACCCTGCAGCATTACCACAAGACTATCTACACCCTGCCAAACCCGGTTATGTGCCCGCTTCATCACGCACCTCCCCTGGTTATGTGCCTGCTTCATCATGCACCTCCCCCTGTTATGCACCCACTTCATCATGCACCTCCCCTAGTTATGTGCCCACTTCATCATGCACCTCCCCCAGTTATGCACCCACTTCATCTTCTCTTCTCACCTGTGCTGGTATCAGCATGGCCTCGCCCATTCCACCACACTCAGTTGCAAACTCAGAGAACCCAGTGTAAGTCTTGGTTGATTTTCATTATTGACAAGTGATGAGAACATCGAGGGCATTGCTGACTTGCTTGCCACAATTAAATGAAGTGGCAGTGATGGTGACGATCATCCATCACACAGCCTCCAATACTCAATTCACCACCATGGACATTAACACATGCACAGAAGATCCTATGGACATTGATTATTGAGCTGAAGATGAACAGTTCAATCTGGTGAGTTTTTATGTCTATCCCACTGCACCTTTAATGTATTCAATTTTCATCATTGCAGGCAGACAACATGGATGTCAACGACACTCAGACGGATGAAACAGTATGCTCACATGTTTTTTTTTTCACTTGTTCTAATTCTCGTCATCGCAGGCAGATAACATGGATGTCGACGACATTCTGATGAATCAAAAAATGGTATGTTTACGTTTTTTCACTCATTCTAACTATATTTTCATCATTGTAGGCCGACAACATGCACATCAATGACACCAATCAAGTCACTCAGGATGCTATGGTGTTCCTTTACTCAACCAAGGTATGTTGATCTTTTCGTTTTGCATACCTTGCGCTTCATTATGTGTCACAGACTATTGTGATCTTCAATGCAGAAGCCTTCGAATCGTATTGTTTCGCGGCTCTCTTGATGTAATCCATGGCATGAAGACACATTCTTGGATCTTAGTGATGCTACTCATGCTATGGCGCTCAACCATTTTTTCACTTAGCTCTCTCATTGTATAAATACCTACCCTCAGATTGTTGCATGCTTACTTTGCTTGCAATTTTTTTTTTGCTTATGCCTCCTTACTCATCCTTAAATTCCTTGTGTTCCTTAGTTCAGAGTGTGATAGAATTCATTAAGTCCCTTGAGCTCCTTTACTGCCTTATGATGTACACTAAGTCAAAAAAGGCACAAAAAGCCCACCCATGTTTTCCTGATGTATTGTGCATTGGGTTTGCATCCTTGCAAGACCTGTTGGAGCCCATCCTGCTAGTAAGCACAACTGTCAAAGTAAAGCACCGAACGAGATCCATGCTCATCATTCATCTCAGCTGCAGAGAAGGAGTGCCAAATCGTGCATGAAAGGTAGAAGCAGGGTGTCAGTATCCTGGAGACCACTGGTCAACTGACTGGGCATTGATCATCTGATTGAATCAACCCATCGCTGACCACTTTCACATAGTTATGTCTTCAACAACAATCATATGGTTTCGAGAACGATTCAATGATACAGAGCATGATTGTATTAAACTTACGGTTCAAGTGGTTACCTCTATCATGGATGTGCCCATGTATATGGTAAGGAGATGTGATGAGCCAAGTGGGCAGTAAAGTGCACCTGGCAAGACATTAGTAGGGCGCCAGTTGTCTGAGCATAAAAATGTGTGCAATCATCCATCTGGACTGGGCATGTGGAACCCCATGCAAAAGTTCTGTGAAGCAAGAAAGTCAAAGCAGCCCACCTGAGCTCAGACAGCTGATTGTTACAGTTCCTCTGTTCTTTTTCACCTTGTCACTTAAATCACATTACTAATCATTCTCAGACATTCTACCATGTTCCATTATATGATTCCCTTTTCTTTTTCTGATTCGCTATTTACTTTCAATCTCTGATTCATTTATTAAAGCTCTGCTTTAATCACCTTATATATACTCTATTCCTTATGATTGTATTCTTTAACTTGACATACACAGATCAGGGCCTGCAATATACTGCTTAACTTGCACGACTCATGAATAGGTTCACACTTTAGATCATTTGTTTCTGTCTAGTTGTTCTTACGAATGCTGAGCATAACAAAAGGTCAAGTTACTTCACTACTGCACAGTTCCCTCAAACTCATGCCCAGAACAGAACACCATTTCGACCATTGCACTGACTCCTCCTGGTTTCACCTGGGACAAAGAAGAACAAGAGTTCTTCTGTATAGACACCAAAGGCACCAGATACTCCCTTGACCAGTGGGCAGCATACTACACTAGTTTAGCCCCGAAGAATAAAGTTTGGAACTTCTTTACCCAAACCTACAAACAATCAACCACCACCACGATGCCCAAAGAAATCAGCAAGACCCCCTCACCCTTCAACAGCAACACCTGCCTTGCCCAGGGATGGACACTTCAAGTTGAGGCATACCTAGACATGAATGATGAAGTATATGATAACAACAAGAAAAAAGTTATCTTTGCACTGAGCCTCATGACTAAAGGCGAAGCCACTAAATGGGCCAAAGGCCAATTGAAGGCTGCTGTAGCAGCCAAGACTTACGGAACCTGGGAAGATTTCACTAAGCAATTTAAATCTACCTTCTTTCCCAAGAACATTGAACAGACAGCGATTTGTTGTATCTCCTCCCTTAGACAAACCAGCAGTGTAGCCGCTTACACATCCCTATTCCGAACCATCCTTGCTGATACTGGCATTAACAAAGAAAACACCAAGATCATGTTCTTCAGAAATGGCTTAAAGCGCGAGATGGTCTCTGATATTTACACCTTTGATACCACCCCTACCACCATCAAATCCTGGCTAGAGAAAGCCCTAGATGTCAAGGTTCATAGGACCTTAACAGCACCTCCTTCCTATACCAAGGCACACGACCCCTATGCCATGGATATAGATAAAGTAGAAGTAGACAAAGAAGACAGTGAGAGGAAGACTAGAAAAACTTATCTAACTCCTCAAGAATGGGAGCGAAGGTGCAAAGGTGGCCTTTGCTTCAAATGTGGCAAGAAGGGCTTAGCCGCAGACTGCCCTAACCATCCCATGGTTACGACCAACACCAGAAAGGTAATCAAGGAGTCATCTGACAACAATTACAAAGAATTTCAAGAATGGAAGGCGTTTAAAGCATGCCAGATGAAGAAAGCTGGTAAGAAGCCGGTTAAGAAGGAAGAAAATAGCGATGAGGAGGATTTTGCTTAGGGGAGCCTACCATGGTGTTAGACACTCCCAGAATCGGACTAGTAGTACAATCTGTTGGTGATACTAATTCTATTCATTTGCCCTTAACCATCAGATTGAAGAAGACCAAGAAACCACTGTAGCTGCTGCTCTAATCAATTGCAGTGCAGAAGGCGAATTTATTGACGAGAAATTCATACTCAAAGAAAACATTCACACACACAAACTTGAAACCCTGATACCTGTGCAGAACATAGACAGCATGTTAAACAAAGCCGGAAGAATCACACAGTACTGTGAACTTTCATTCTCGATCAAAGATATCCAAATGCAGAAGCAATTCTTCATAACCTCTCTAGGAGGAGAAGACACTATCCTGGGAATGACTTGGCTAAAGAAAGAAAACCCAGATATTGATTGGACTAGCCAAGAAGTCCACCTAAGGGAGCATACCCTGAAAAAAGCAACCATCAAAGAAGTCGAAGATGAAGACGTCTTTTACAATGCTCTAGAAGAACTAGAAGATGAATGGGACCCCACTAATGAAAATATCCCACACCTTTTAGATCCCATCAATGACAATGTTGATTTTTACACTTATATCTGGAAAACTGACAACATTTCACAGACACTCGCCCAGGACACTGCCAAACCAAAGAAGACCTTTGAAGAACTCATACCTGAAGAGTTCTGTCAATATAAGGATGTATTTGGTGACATAGCTAATGGAACCTTACCCCCAGAACAGAAATATGACCACAAGATTGACCTCAAAGAATCATTTGAACCGCAGAAATGCAAAATTTATCTGCTTAACACAAAAGAAGACAAGGCCATGAACAATTTTATTGACAAACATCTAGCTAAAGGGACGATTGTCCCTTCTGAATCTCCACAATCTTCACCCTTCTTTTTTGTCAGAAAGAAAGATGGTTCCCTCTGACCCTGCCAGGATTATTGCTACCTGAATGAACACACAGTTAAAAATAACTATCCTTTACTGCTAATCTCTGATCTTATAGATAAGTTCAAGGACACCAAGATATTGACCAAGATGGACATCAGATGGGAATATAATAATGTACGCATGAGAAAATCTGATCAATGGAAGGCAGCTTTTGCTACTTCTAGAGGACTTTTTGAACCCACAGTCATGTTCTTTGGAATGTGTAATTCGCCCGCCACCTTCCAGTCAATGATGAATGACTTGTTTGGAGACATGATCCAGGAAGGATGGATTATTATATACATGGACGATATACTCATCTTTTCTAAAGATGACAAAACCCACCACATCTGTACTCACAAAGTACTCCAATGACTCTGCAACAACCTCCTCCACCTTAAACCTGAAAAATGCACCTTCAATGTAACTGACATTGAATATCTCAGTATGATCATTAAACCTGGTTCTATCGCCATGGACCCCGCTAAACTGAAAGGTATATCTGAATGGATGACTCCCACAAAAGTGAAAGAAGTCCAATCATTCCTTGGATTCACTAATTTTTACTGGCGGTTTATTGCTGACTACTCTTCGATTGCCAGACCCTTAATCGACCTAACCAAGAAAGACGAAGAATTCTCTTGGACCCCTGAACATGAGGAAGCTTTTAATAAGCTGAAACATATCTTTACCTCATCACCCATCCTCCAAATACCCAACAAAGACACTCCCTTCGCCATCACCACTGACGCTTCTTTATACGCCACCGGTGCAGTACTTCTCCAGAAGAACGACAACAGAGACTGGCTCCCATGCTCCTTCCTATCTCGATCTTTTGACCCCACTGAATGAAATTACCAGATATACGATCGCGAGTTACTTGCCATTATACGAGCTTTGAAAGCTTGGAGACACTATCTCCTTGGATCTCCTTTTCCCATTCTTGTACAAACTGATCACAAGAACCTTACTTATTTCAGAGACGTACAAGACCTTAACCGCCGTCAGGCTAGATGGCAAACCTTCCTTTCTCAATTCGAACTCCAAATCCAACACATACCAGGAAAAGAACTTATTATTCCAGACTTACTCTCCCATAGAATGGATCACCTTCCAGACGATAGTGTTGAAAAGGACAACATTAGTATACAACTTCTCCCAGACTCAATGTTTTTAAACGTTATTGACACTTCTTTTACTGATAGATTACATATTTCTTCTGCCGTTGATCCGGTAGTTCATACAGCGCTTCACGCGCTTACTGACTCTTCCACTCCCCCTCCCCTCTGCTCAGCTCTTTCCAACTGGAAATTGAGCGACAGAATTCTCTCTTTCAAAGGACTTACCTATGTACCCCCCAGAGATCTCTGACAAGAACTCACATCCCTACATCATGATTCTCCTACCACCAGACACCCTGGACATTTCAAAACCCAGGAACTCCTCTCTTGCGACTACTGGTGGCCAGGTCTAGCCACTTTCATTAAGAATTTTGTAGATGGCTGTTGCATCTGCCAACAGAATAAAGTAAACATGCACCCATCTACTCCCCCCCTTTCTCCTATTCCTGCTCCTATCTCCAACCGACCCTTCACTCACTGCTCGGTGGATCTAATCATGGACTTACCTCTTTCTGATGGCTTCAACTCTATCATGGTCGTGGTCGACCATGGACTTTCGAAGGGGGTAGTTTTCACCCCTTGTCTCAAAACAATAGATGCTGAAGGCATCGCGAACATTTTCTTTTCTAAAGTTTTCTCTAGATACAGACTATACAATAAAATTATCTCTGACTGCAGACCACAGTTTGCTTCCCAATTCCAGATTGAACTTGGAAAACTTCTTGGATACAAGAACTCCCTTTCCACTGCATTCCACCCACAGAGTGATGGAGAAACTGAATGAGTTAATCAAGAATTTGAGGTTTATCTCCGGATCTTCTGTGCCAATGACCAGACAGGTTGGGCGCCCATGTTGCCACTTGCCAAGTTTGTCCATAACTCACGTCATCACTCCACTCACGGCACATCACCATTCTACCTCATGATGGGTTATCACCCACGCCATCTCCCTGACTCCCATCTGAGATCCAATATCCCTAATATAGAACAACACCTCACTATCCTTAATAAAGCACACGACAAAGCACTAGCCGCTCATGAACTCACATGCAATACCATGCGTCAATGAATCACATCTAGATTTGTACCATTCTCTAAAGGTGACAAGGTCTGGCTCGAAGCCAAGAACCTACATCTTGGATACCCCAATTGGAAACTTGCTCCTAAATGCGAAGGACCCTTCACTATTATTGATGTACTATCCCCCATAACCTATCGACTCGCTCTACCTGCACAATGACGCATACATCCCATTTTTCATGCTGCACTCCTTTCTCCTTATAAAGAGAACGATACCCATGGTCCTAATTATATTCTGCCACCCCCTGATCTTATTGATGGCGAAGAAGAACACGAAGTAGAAGCCATCATCGGACACCGAGGCTCTTCTTCTAGATGCCAATATTATGTTAAATGGAAAGGATTCCCAAGTTCTGAGAATGAATGGATGAAGGAAGCAGAACTAGGTAATGCTTCCAATTCTCTCCTCACTTATAAACGAGTGCATTGTCTTCTTTGATAGTAGTTGGTGCCTACTACCCTTACAACGGGGGTAATGTTACAGTTCCTCTTTTCTTTTTCACCTTGTCACTTAAATCACATTACTAATCATTCTCAGACATTCTACCATGTTCCATTGTACGATTCCCTTTTCTTTTCTGATTCGCTATTTACTTTCGATCTCCAATTCATTTATTAAAGCTCCGCTTTAATCACCTTATATATACTCTATTCCTTACGATTGTATTCTTTAACTTGACCTATGCAGACCAGGGCCTGCAATATACTGCTTAACTTGCATGACTCGTGAATAGGTTCATGCTTTAGATCATTTGTTTCCATCTAGTCATTCTTATGAACGCCGAGTGTAACACTGATAACCTCAAGGATTTCACAATAATTGAATCAATTTGAGATCCATCATCCATGTGAAAACAACCAAAGTGTGAGGTGAATAACGAATGATGTGCGAGGAACTAGAGAGAAGTAGTAATGTTGAATTGATGGCAATGATTTGTGATGCTGACCGGTGGGTGGGTGGGGGCCGGGATGGTTGATTTATATGACAATGACTCTGAGTCTGCATCCTGGTCATTGGCACTATATTACCCATTTGGACTGTCCATATGAATGGAGTGGAAGGTGCTGGGTCATGGGGAGTCAGATCTGAAAGTTCTTGGAAGATGCTTTCGAGGCAAGGTAGTCTCATAAGAAGAATGGCACTATTTTACGTAAGTCCAAGGTACATAGAATTCAGTCCATGCGGTGATACAGCTTTTTGTGCCTTCATCATTCTGCTTCCATACCACTAGGTACTACTTGCAAGTTCTCTACTACTCAATTCCACTCTCATTTCATCGCACCCACCCGCCACTCCCTCTCAGCAGCGACATACGTCTCATTCCAAATTTTTCTTCAAAATTCTGCTCCATGAGTTGCTGTGGCCTGCCTGCTTGCCCTCATGGCCTACCTTGGTCTCTTTTGCGCAGGGTTGAAACAATGTATCAGGTCGAAAAATTCTTCAGGTTTTCAGCCCAAATCGCGTCAAACTCCTGTCATCTACTATTTGTAAAATCAGATACTATTGATTAGCAATTCATCTGATTTCTTTTGGCAACATGTATACCTATTCTTAGCATTGTGCACTGTATTCATCACCATCATGCCGATTTTGGCGATACAAGCGCTGAACCATGGTATATCTTGCATGAGCACTGGACCATTATAACCCCAGCCAATATCCCCCACTCGCTCACAAACATCCTTCAAATATGACCGTAGTCTCAAATGATCCCAGTTGGTGGCCGACAATCGATTCAAATATTTTTACGAGTTATTGGATAGGTTTGTTACATCAAGATGTCTTGATCTAACATTGACCTGCAATCTCACAGTTGCCGCCGGCGTTATGGTGGTATATGATTGGGGTGAGCAGGATAGTGTTCGAAAAATGCTGATATTCTCATGATATCTCCAGTCCTAACACTCGGACAAGAGGTATGTCAGTGCTAATTGTTGGAGCAGCCAACTCGCTAAGAATGGTGTCATAGATTGAACTGATCTGGGTGAGTGACAGAGTCCCATACCAGAAGCAAAACAGGAGAAGACAACGATTTTGGAACAGAGGCAGTGCTGGTCTCATATGACTGTGCTGTACCTGGCGGTTCGTAACTCATGTTGTACTGTGGCATGATTTGCAAGTTGTGCTGACTCAAAGTGTTCTAGATACACTACATTGGAATTCCATATTCTGTGTATGTTTTTGAGGCTGACAAGTTGATGCTGTATTAATAGCCCATCTCTAATTATTAGTATCATCGTTCTGAGTAGGTTTCCTATGCACCATGTTCAATTCTTCTGACAGACGGTAAACAGGCAATATGCCATTTGTCCCGCTGTCAGATGCAGTGAGTATTCTGCAACCATCTCATTCTCATTCAATAAGTATGCTTATATGTAGGGGTGAGTGAGATTCTGACCATTGAGCTAGGCTCAACATAATGACTTAATAGGTGTGAGTCAGAGTGTTTGATCCTAGTACATGGGCGATCACTAATTGAGTGTTCCAGGCGCTACTCTGTACTACATATCAAATGGGACAAATGTGGTCCTCTTTGCCATGCTGGATGGTGAGCTGTGCTACTTCATTGATATTGACTCGACTGAAATATGATGCAAGTTATCATGATTGCTCGGTTGCATGCCGTGTATCAGAGATCTAGAATCATGCTCATCTTCCTTGTTATTATATTATTGGCTGTAATCATCGCCTGCGGAGTAATCACAATAATAGGACTTACGCACATTGGAGCAGGTAAGCTTCACCTTTTGACTTGAAGAACACAGCTCATTAAACGAACACCAGAGGAGGTGATACTCTCTGGCACGTATATGTGCAATTATGAATGTGGAAGGGGTGACTGGCTTCTGATTGTAATGATTTGGATGCTCAGCACTGTTTGGGAAGTCCTCGCACTGTGTCTTTCAGTCTGGGTTGCTGTCAAACACTTTCGTGACTTGCGAAGACTCAGCTCATCGACAGGATTGACTATCGGGGACTGTTTCAGCGTGCTGATAAAATCTCACGTGCTTTATTTTGCAAGGTGGGCTCGTAATGTCATTATGGTTAGCTTTTTCTCAAGTTCTGCATGTGTTAGCTTTGTTTGCGTCTCTTGTCTTGAGCTTGCCTATGCAGAGTTCGCCACGGTGCGCTGCCCTGTCGCTAATATCTGCTTGTAACCACTGCTCATCATTTATATAGGGTTCATATTCTATGGAAGTTCAGATACTCGGTCGTACTTGTCAGATTTTCTTGGTTATGCAGATGTTTGTGCTGGGACCATGCCTCATCCTTAGCATTCGAGAATTTCACACTAAACTCATGGCCAAATCCGACACAGAAACTAGCATGATATCGATTGTTTTTGAGGAGCGTGTAAATGTATCAATTAGCAGTACTATGTAGGATAATGCTTACTGAGTGTTTGGCATGGAGGAGATATTTGGTCGAAGATCCGTTGTAATATTTATTTTAGCTGTGCTGGTTCAAAGTATATTTAAGACGAGGTTTATGTAGATTTCTTGTTGTATCACTACTGGAAGTCAGTACGCTGCCCACCCACCCTTGTCCCAATTGGCAAGCTGGTATTATTCGGAACGTCTAGCAACCAACCCAGTCCTTGATGCCCGATACTGAAATACAACGAGAATCAGTATAAATTGACCAGAAAACTGATTCTACACGTTTGCCGAGTTCCGCTGTCTGAGCACACAGATGCATGATGATGTGTCTGCGAAGCATGAAACCCAGATGGCTGATAGCTTATTGGTCTGAGATAAGTTTTCATCTATCTGAGCCATGTAGAAGGAAAATGAATGAATCACGTGGACTCATGGCTCGATTGTATGCCTCTATCACGAATGAGCATGGCAAGAAGATGAGGTGTGCTGAGCGGGAAGTAGGGAATTAAAGATGGGAACGTCAATTTAGTAGGTCTCAAGTTCTGAAATTTCATTCATACCTGCATTATTGGAGGTGTGCCATCGCGGCATTGTGTGCATGCGGCTGCAGAATGTGTCGGGTTTGCGTCCTTTCTGCCGAATGACTGAGTCATTCATAAGAGCAGAACGGGCCAGACGCACATGCACCCCCATATCATCATCCAGCAGCAAGAAAGTAGTACTGAGTCATGCTCAAAGGGTGAAAGCCGGTCGTCATTGTCCTCCGCAACTATCTGAGCGTCACATCAGGTCATCAGATATCCAGGTTCACTCTCGTTGCGGGTGCTACTGGCGCGATATTGCAGATTGACGTCTGTTCAAGCATGATTCAACAATATCGAGCATGATAGTTTAAAACAGAGACTTACGAGGTGAGTATATGCCTCTGTCCTGTCATGCATGAATGCGCACGGTAAGAAGATAGAAATGCTGAATAGGTAGTGGAAAAGAAAACCAGGGCCTCAAGTCGGAAGGCATTAAATGCACCTGGAAAAGTATCAGTAAGGCACCGACTACGATATTCTGAAATACGTACTTTGATCAAATCGCACTGGTTCTATCATAAGCCTGAGTGAAGCAAAAGATGAAGTGAGAGGAAGTTGTGAAACCCCGGATGGCTGATAATACATGAAATCAGTGAGAACACCTGGCCACATTCATCATCCATCTGGGGTGCAGAGAAGGACTGTCGGATTGTGTGTGAAGGGTAGAAACAGGGTGTGGATGTTCTAGAGACCACCAGTCTACTTATTTGGCATCGATCATCTGATAGAACCAACCGATCGCTGGCCACTGTCAGATAGTCACGTTGACGATGACAGTCGTTTGTATTCAAGTATAATTCAATGATATGGTGTATGATGGTTTCAAAAAACTTACGGCTCGAGTATTTACCTCTATCAAGAAAGTGCACAGTGAGGTGATGTGATGTGCTGAGCGGGGAGTAAGGCACGCCTGACAAAATATGGTCAAGGCACCAGTTATCTGAGCATAGAAAAAGTATGAAATCCAGACATGTGGAACATGATGCGAAAGTTTTGTGAATCAGTAAAATAAAACTAGTGTATGAGCTCAGACAGCTGATGGTCCTAAGGATTTCACAATCATCAAATCCGTTCAAGATCTGTCATTTCCCTGAGCATAATGAAGGAAGGAGGGAAGTGACCGTGATGGGTAGAAGTCCAGATTTCTGATAACACAGCGGCTCTGGTTCGCAGGACACAACTACCGTGACACCTGCCATGCGGACTTGACTTGGGCAATGGGGAAATTACGACTGTGAAAACGAATGAAGTGTGAGGGGAATGACGGACGGGGTGCGAGGACCGAGAGAGGAGTAGTATTGAATTAATGGCAATGATTCGTAATGCCAGTCACACGGTGGAAGCCGAGATGGCTGATAAGGCAATGTCTGCTTCGTGGTCATCACCATATTACCCGTTTGGGCTGCCTGTATGAATGGAGTGAGGTGCTGCCAGTGGGTCGCGGGGAATCAGAGCATATCCTAGACGGAAGATGTTCACCTTGTGTTGATGCAAAAAGAAATGGCACGTAGATGCAAAGTGCAGTAGTGAAGACGGCACTATGGGACCGTTGTCCCAAGTAAGCGCGTTTTGCGTGCAAATGGGCAGAGAGTGGGTGTGATGTAGGGCTCCGTGAAAAACTACCCACGGAGTTAACAACGAGTTTTTAACTCACCCCCACCCTCGAGGGGTTTTTGATCAGTTTTTGACACACTCAAAAAATGCGTTTTTTTCAGGTCATTTTGACATTTTTTTGCTATGGTAATGCAAATGCCCACTGTAGTACAGGCCCTCCCGGAGGCGTTGGAACTGTGCTATCCTGTAGTTGAGGTGTCCTACTTGCCCCTCCCACCAGCTTCTCTGATAGTAAGTCCAACAATCGAGGAGCATCAAGATGAGCATCCTCGCTACCCACAAGTACTCTCGTATCACAAGACCTGTACATTGGATCACGCTCAATCTCTGGGTCCTAGATCATGAACCCATTTTCGAAGCAGCGCGGAATCGGGAAACTCATTGAGGGCAGCCGTTAGGACATCAACAACTGCAACAAGACCTGGCCCACGCTCTTGAAACTCGAACGGACACGGTGCCAACTCATCCTTCCGGCCCCTGGGTGCAAACGTGACCTCGAGCACATTATTCAGTGCGGCTTCGGTACTGCCATAGAGTTCGACCCTCTCCGGACCTGGAGCATAGTGCTCAAAATTATATTTGGAGTTTCCGAGGGGGATACTATGTGGAAGTTGTGCGAGTGCCATTCGGAGGTGGCTCAACTGTGTGTTGTTGTGCCCAATGTCCTCGAAGAAGCTCATCAAGGTAAATTTTTGTTGCAATCATTGAGCTGAACGCTCAATTGGACAGTAGTTGACAGATCGTCGGTCATATCTTAACAAATTTTCGGTGATTTCGGATGTTCAGATGGAGAATTCGATAGGCTATGTTCCCGGGATCATATACATATATATATTAGTTTTTGACACCCCAATATCAACCCCAAGTTATTGACTCGTTAAAAACACGTTAAAAACCTGTCAAAAACTTCAACGTCAAAAACTCAGTAGTTTTTCACGGAGCCCTAGTGCGATGGCGATGATAGTAAGTGAATGTTTACGAAATGATTCCCGAGGGTGGATTTGAATCTGATGCAGGCCAGGACCGATTAGAGAACGTTCAGGATATATTGGAAGATGGGAACGTTGACAACGTACCGCGTGGAGGGGCATGAATGGGGTAAATAGCTTGTGGAACAGGTGAACAGAGAGTGATCGTATCTATGGTGGGAAGTCTTTTAATTATGGAGGAAATGGGTTGGACAAGAAGTGTTCAAGAGTGTTCAATTCCGGAGTATATATTCAAATTGTAGCGTACACAGTCCAAACAAGGGCAGCTGAAGTAGAACTGGTTTGCAAATCAAAATGAAACGTTCAAGGTAACATTCCTTCGAACAATTTCAAACCAGACTGGTACCACATGCACTTTCATTTCCGTGCTTCTTGCAGCCTTCTCGAGCTATTCATGGATGTATCATGATGGGCCCACAACATTCAATATCAAGTCTGAAGGTTTCACAACAGTGTACAATGATCTACACAGCCTGGTTTTTGGAGGAACAAAAATACCCGCTACAATGATGGATGCTTTTGGTGCAGCCTTCCAGCAAAATGACGAGGTAGCAGACTATGCTATGACTTTGGGCTTATTCGAGCATGAGATTCACGAAGGTAACCTTAGTGTTTTATCACAATAGGTATATAGGGTTTGATGTTATTCGAAGGAACCGAGTAAGCTTCAAATGATAACAGGGTACCAGAAACCGAATCAAAGTCTACTTTGATTCATTAATTGAAGACTTCCACTTTTGCTTGATTTTGCACCGCAACACTTACTTCAACCAATTTCAAGGGCCTTGAGGCAGGTATAAATATTCATCACCATCATGCTGATTTCGGCGACACAAGCGCTGAACGGTGGTATATCTAGCACGAACACTAGATCATTATAACCCTCAACATCCCCACTCGCTCACACCCATCTCTCAAATATGACCGTAGTCTCAAATGATCCCAGCTGGTGGCTGAGAATCAATTTGAATATTTGTATAAGCTATTGGATAGGTTTGTTGCATCAAGATGTCTTGATCTAACATTGACCTGCAATTTCACAGTTGCCACTGGTGTTGTGGTGGTATATGATTGGGGTGAGCAGGATAGTGTTCGAAAAACACTGATATTCTCATGATATCCCCAGTCCTAACACTCTATGGTGCTTGTCAGATTTTATTGGTCATGCAGATGTTTGTGCTGGGACCATGCCTCATCCTTAGCGTTCGAGAAATCTGTGCTCAACTCGTGACTGGATCCGACCCAGAAACCAGCATGGTTTCAATTGTCTTCCAGGAGCATGTACATGTACCAACTAGCAGTGTTTTGTAGGGAAATGTTTTCTGAGTGTTCTACATGGTGAAGCTATTTGGTTGAGGATCTGTCATAGTATTTATTTAAGTTATGCTGTATTGAAGTATATTTAAATGAGGTCTATGGACAAATCCACATCACTACTGGAAGTCAGTGAAATGCCTGCCCACACTTGCACCAAGGGGCAAGCTGAATTATCCAGAATGTCTAGCAACCAACCCAGCCCTTGATGCCTGATACTGAATACAGTATAAATTTCCCAGACAGCTGATTCTACACGTCTGCTGAATTCTGCTACTGGGCACACAGATGATGAAGTGTCTGCAAAGCATGAAACCCAGATGGCTGATAGCTTTTTGGCCTGAGATGTGTGCATCAGTAAATCCCAATTTTCCCACAGATGTCACAAACTTGGGGTCTTGCGACAGCAAGTCACAGAGCCTCACAGTTTGCACAGGTTCACAGTACACAGTCCAAATCCACCCACAGATTTCAATATGTATTATGGCCTGTAAAAACTCACAGAGTCTCAAATGTACCAGTACTACTAGTGCCACAAGCATAGTGTAGTATTGATAATCATATACTTGTAGTCACCTATTATTCCCACATATCCTAGTTAGTAAAGTGGCCTCATGGTTGTTGAAGAACTGCTTAATTAAGCCTTTAGGCATTCCTATGGAGCACTGGCGGTGCACACCAGCAGGTTCTATAAGCTTCTACCTTGTACATTGTGCTCTAGTAGTAGAGCACCAGTGGTGGCACACCATGGGTTTGTTTACTCAGTTGCTTAATTGGGTAATGTCATCACCTCACATAAGCAGCACAATGCTGCTGCCCTTGTGCTCATTATCTGCAACAGCGAGCTCCTACATTGTGACATTTCCACCAATTTTTTCTGCCTCTATTACTATACGGTATGTACAAGTATATCTTAGAACACAGACAATACTGACATCTAACCATGCATAATCAAGCAATGAATCAACATGGTACATGGGAAACCTTGCTGACCCCCTTCTTATCATTGACCCTCACTACATCTACAATATCTTCATTGAATCTGTCTCCTCATGTGCACCCACCATTCTCTGGGTGGTGTCTTGAGCAAGTGTGTTGTCCATGTTGGCACAAAACTGAATACAGTCTGTCTTGGAGCCTTGCATCAATGGCAAGAGAATGCACATGAACTTTGTGCCTTGCTCCTCAAGAGTATGCATGTTCCTTTCCTCTAATTGTGTTTGTGCTGATAATCTTCCAGAGCTTTCTTTGAGGGACCATGAGCACCTACTGAATGTTGAGAACAAGCAGACCAGACCAGGCTCCTTGTCAGCCACACCATCTGATACTTTCGACTTTTCAGCCTACAACATGGATATAGATACTATGCTACCTCCTCCTGGCAAGGAGGGTTTCACTGTTAGTCATGCTGGAGATGAAGTCTCACATACTGCAGTCACTTTACCCTTGTATAATACATATAGCCAATGTGGGCCCATCAATGTATTGTTGTGTTAAATACAGGTGGGCCCATAGTATGTGGTATATTAGATAAGTGTACACTTTCCTATTGCCTTTGGTAGGTATTGTGTGGTAGGTAGTATATGAAATATGTACCTGATATGAACAGGTGGGCCCATCACAAGCATATATCTGATACCAACAAGTGGGCCTATGTCAAGTGTGTATGTGATACCAACAGTGGGCCCATAGTATGTGGTATAGTAGATAAGTGTACACTTTCTATTGATATTGGTAAGTGGTGTATGATGGGTAATGTGTGAAACATGTGCCTGATACAAACAGGTCGGCTGAATGAGCAGTGGTACTGATATATACAGATGGGCCAATATTCTAAGCACATAGATGTATCAAGGACACTCTTTGGTCAATTGATCGGTGTTCATGGCTTACAAAATATACTTGCCCAATGATAGATGGGGTAGTCAGTCAATAGGTCAGTCAAATATGATGTATGATTGACATTGGGTTAATAGGTGATTGGTTAATTGGTCAGTTGGTCAAAACATGACCGATCAAATAAAACTATGATGGACACTGGGTCAGTGTTCATAGATTAGCTTACAAATATATTTGTGTGATGATAGATGGGGTAGTCAGTTAAGAGGTTGGTCAAATACATAGTTGGTCAAATACAATCCATTACTGATGTGTTCATGTGCCTGATACAAACAGGTTGGCTGAGTGGGAAGTGGTACTGATATATACAGATGGGCCAACATTCTAACCATACAGATGTATCATGGACACTGCTTGGTTAATGGATTGGTCTTACAAAATATACTTTGCCTGTGATAGACTTGGGTACTTGGTCAATTGGCCAGTCAAATATGATGTATGGTGAACAGTGGGTCAATGTCCCCTGAATAACTTGTACAAAATATACTTACCAGGACTACCTTGGTCAAGTATGAGGTAGTTGGTCATATGTGATGTATGAGAGACACAGTTGGTGTTAATTGAATGGCTTACAAAATGTACTGGCCTCATCATAGTAATTGGTTGATTGGTCAAAATATGTCTGGTCAAATATGATGTATCATACAACATATACTTGCATAATGATAGACAACATAGTTGGTCAATAGGTCAGTCAAATACAATCTATTACCAATGTGCTATTGATACTTAGAATCACACAATCAATGCACATGCAATCCAGTCCAAATCAATTTCATTCAATGTATGTAGTCAACAGTATCTAACTAACTGTGCTACATAAGGGTATATTTGGTATCAAGGGAGGGAGGGAGTCACAGAAGCAGGCAATGGTACACTAAAATGAGATTAGACAGTGGGAGCAGATGAAGTACCAGCCTGTACTGACTCAGGCAATGCTTGCCCACTGGTAAATGTGCTTCCTTACACATCAGGGCGACTAAATGGGTGAGATGCTGAGGGTTGACCAATGCTGACTGAATTAGCAGTGGGAGTAACTGAAGGGCCAAACACACCAGTCAAGTACCTCACACCCATTGCTGTGGCTGAGGAACCACTAGTTGGGCCCATCATTGGTGGTGGAAATGATGGATTAAGGACTGTGCATTCCTGCCACAGTTTCTTCACCATGTTGGCCAGACCTTGTACTGTATCCACTGTGCCATTGAAGCTAAGCTGCATGGCAGAAAACTTGGCCTGCATAGAGGAGATGCAGGCATTGAATTCCTGCTCCATGGCATCCACCCTGGCAAGGGTGTTGTGGTTGGCCATTTCCATGGCAGTGACTCTAGCTGCCAGGACAACCATACAATCATGGATGGTCCATTCAGCTGCCAAGGTGGTGGGTTTGGCTGCAGGAAGTGGTAATGGGATGGGGATGTCATTGGTGTCCTCCTGCCAATGGTCAAGAGGAAAGTTGTTGGCTAACACCATGGCTGCTGGCTGATTAACCTTGTCATTAACTGTGGGCTCGCTCAACATCACCAAAGTGACATTGGCTTTTTGAGACATCTGGACATCTGCATGAGAGACAACTTCAACGTCTAAAACTGAGGGGTGAACATCAGTATGACCATATTAATAATAATGACAAAAACTAACCTGTATCCTCCATTGCATCCTTAGATTCTACTGGGGGTGTTGGTTGACACACATGGGAGGCTGCTCAAGTTGCCCTGGATCAAGCCCTCAACGTGGAGGCTGGTGTGGCTCTAGACCGAGGACATGATGTCCACACATGCTCAGTTGTCACTGTGCTGTTGTTGACTGAGGTCAGTCAGTTGCAGCACACCTTCATGACATAGCACTTGGCACAGGACTTCATAATCTGTCCCTTGTGACTGACAGCAGCGAGACAAGGCTCATCAACACACCTCTTACAGGGTGGGTCGTACTATGAGAGAGTTAGTAGTGAGCAATACATATAACCAGCCAAACTCACCTCATCTCCCTCAGTGACATCGACTGCTATCTCCTTTGCCTTTCCCTTCAGCATTGGTTGGCTAGTGCAGCCTTCGGTGTCGGCCTGAATGGTGTTGAGTGGTGTGGATAGACAGGAGGAGGTGAATCTCACCTGTTTGACCTCTTTGGTCACACCCTGGGAATGAGTCAGTATTAACATTGGTCATGGTATGACCAATGTGCTTACCCTTGACTTTGGGGGTGTTGGAGTGGAAGGTACCACTGCCTTGGATGTTTAAGGTGCTGTGAGACATAATGAAAATCAAAAGATGCAACAAATATGCACCTTGACCACAATGGTAGGCCCAGTCATCTAGGCATCCTCCTCCTTGGTGTCTGAGATGATGGCCTTTGAAAGGCACTTGATCACCTTGTGCCTCTTCTTGCTGGACTCATTATCAGAGTCATCCTCTCTTGATTGCTGAGTCCTCCAAACTGGCTGCTTCCCTTTGTCAGTCATTGACTTGGGAGCCTTGACAGGAAGTGAGTTGATTGGTGGGACTGACATCACCTTGGGAGCTGGTAGTAGGACCTTGGAGACTTGGCTTGGCACTGGTGCCAGTGCTGGTGCACCTATAAGGAGGTTAACCAACAAGGGTACATTGAAAGAAGGAGGACTTACCAAATCCAATCATTTTCGCATAGAAGGGGTGTGATTCCATATGGGAATCATCAACCCTCACACAGTTCCATTGCATGGCCTGGCCGATGTTCATGGTCACCTGAACCTTAGTAGCCACAGACAGCAGCAACAGTGAAATGGCCGAGGCATTCCTGCCATGTTGCTGTAATGCTTGAGACTAGTACAAGATGAGTAAATGACACATAAAACAAAGGAAAGACATACCACTAGCCAGGCTATATCATGAGCCTAGTCAACTACTACCTGGCCATCCGCTTCATAGCATCTGATGCAGGCAAGCACAGTGCACAAAGATGCGTTGGCAATTGACAATGCATTGTTGGCTTCTTGTTGTGAGGACATTGTGTGATTAATTGATAGTGATGGTAATGGATGTATAGAAGAAGATGATAGGATGAGTATTGACCAAGTTATATAGGGAACAACTCAGTGTGGCCTTTAATGTGGACTTAGCAAAAAGTCAATGCAAAAGTGGGTGCTAAGTTGCAGCACTGTTGGAAGTAGCCAAAATGAACTGTTGACACCACAATTGACACCACTGGGTTTTGCCATATTGTGGCCTTGGTGGTCTAGTTGTCCATTGTTGTATATATACACCCAAATACAACCACTGCAAGTACATGGATTCTCAAGAACATCCAACTGACAAAGCTCAATGGTTACAGGACAAGCACATCAAAGCTGATAGGAATTTCTTTGTCACATGGGACCAGTGGGTGCCACTGAATTTGGGGCCAACTCCATCATGTCACAAGGCCATACCAATGCACTCATGCAACAAAAACACCAACAAGTTATTGACCTCAACTATGCCAACCAGGAAGAGACAAGCTGATACAATTGCCAAAAGACATTTTGGCAAAGAAGGTAATGGCCTCATGTTATTGAACTTTGCATTTACTGATGGTTGACCATACTAGTGTTTGACATGTGCTGGAGCACTGCATCTGAGCCAGTGCCATCAGTGGAAACACTAACTGCTTCATCATCTGCTAAACCCCACTATGGTGGGCAAAGTAAGTCCATGGTGTTGTCTATTTCTATGTCATGGAGCTTTACTAATACTGCATTATCTTAGCTTTTGAAATGTGTTAGACTACTGAAACTGATCCAGTGCCAATGATTGATGCACCAGCCAAAGCATCATCCCCAGGTCAGTATGACCTTTGCTAGGATGAGCCCAGTTCATCCAAGGTCATCTCAGTGCCTGAAACCACTGTAGATGCAATGGCTGCAGCCACCTATGACCTATGCTAGGATGATGAACCTGACTGACCAGCAATATCAGCTGCAGGATACCAAGGTGCAGCAGCTGCAGCCACATATGATCTATGCTGGGATGATAAACCTCAGTCAACAACTGCTGATTCAGGTCATATCTTCACACCCTCAGCTGCCAGTCAGTATGACATGCATTGGGATGGCCAACCAGCAATGTTAGCTGCAGGATACCAAGGTAAGTATCAGTCATTTATGTTGGTTGCCTAAACTCATGTCCAGGTGGTTTTGACATGTGCTGGGGAGACTCACCATCAGATGGAGGTGGTGAAAATGAAGGTAACTCAGGTCAGTTGGTCATTTACATGTTGCACAAGGTACTGATGGTGTGATGCAGCAGCCAACAATGCAGAATCCTTAAGGAGTCAAGACACTCAGGTGTCAATGGCTCCCTCTTCAGCACCAACTGAAGGCTCAGTGATGGCAAGGGTTGAAGCTGGGAAGGAATTGGTGTGCCAAGCCAGTGACCAGCTGGCAAGGCTTGATACCATGATAAGTAAGTTTATGGTTTCACTGCCTGTTCCTGTCATAATATTGATAACTGTTGTAAAGGAGATAATGAAAGCCCAGCTGCCACAGAGATCCCTGATGGCAACCAGGGCTTGTTGTCAAATTATCAATGTGTGCGCAATCAATATGTTACAGCCACCAATGATATCGCTGAGATTCAACACTTGCTGCAAATGTTTAGGCAGATTGATGATCCACTGACTGTATTGGAGCTAGGTATGAAGAAAGTGGGCAGCTGACATTGACATATGCATAGTGTAGTATAGTGTACTGTATGTAACATGTAAATACATGCCATGTGTGTACTTTCAACCAATGACTGATAGAAGTTTGCTGAATCAGATGTAGTTGGCATACCTCTTGGGCTTTTGCCAAGTGCATCTGACACACAAGTTCTCAGCATTGCTCCTGGTGCCCTTTGCTAGTGCATCAGAGGGAACACTGGTGGCTAATCTGGCAACATTGGTCTTCCCCAGCAAACACTCTTGGGGTGGCAGCACTGCCTCTCAGTCAGCCCTAGTATTCTTGGGTTGCCTCTCTTGTACCACTGGTGATGCATTTCTTGCAGCCTGTGTCCTTTTTAATGCTAGTGCCTGTACTATCAGCAATGCATGAAGGTGTTTAAGACCCCGACGAGTTGAATGTGGGCTGAAGGTGTGGGTACCATGGCTGGCTTTAGTTGACTGATGACTGGCCTTGGTAGCATTGTGGCTGTTGCTTTTATTGTCTGATCCCTCAGTCATCTGTGGGGCAGGCATACTGGTCTTTATTGCAGTAGGAGAGTTTCGGTGATGGAAGACCATCAGTTGGTTATTGTGACCTCTGACATGATTACCTGAGCTCTTTGGCATTAGTTGGCCATCCAACAGGTCACTGTCTTCAGCATTTGTGTGGTTGTGGGGGGCATTTTTTGACCTGCAGTGGGAATGCCTCTACTTCAGTGTTAGTTGATTCATCCTCAGCCAAACTGACATAGGGACACTTGGTGGACCTCAGTTGTGCCTTGGGAATTACAGACAGTGTAGTCATGGTCACCAATGCCTTTTTAGTAGGCCTAGGCCTAGGGCTCTTATTGTCAGCATCACCATCAGATTCATCATCACTGACAGGAGAAAGCATTCTGCCCTTGTCATCAATCCAGGCTTTAAACTTGAAGGTTTGTCTGACCTGGGTTTCCTGTTAGTCCTACCAAAATTCCAAGATGGCATTGGTGTCAGTGCAGTGCATTTTAGATGGCTCCAAGATCTTGGTATCTTCAGGTAGGTATGTGCTGGAGATAAATCTCAACTGTCCCTTCATGATGTCACTCCAGGACACTGGGACCTTTGGTTTTCCACAACATAGTCCTGTTGCAACCAGTATCAGATAATGATACAGGTGTCAGTCATCTGGCTTATGGTAATGAATGGTAAGGAATGACCAAATCATTGCCTTCTTGGTCTTGAGCAAGAAACCATTGATCTTGGGCAATGTTAGCAAACCTGAACAGTATAGGTCAAACTCATGGTAGGGTTTGGGAACCTGGCAGGTGCCTCCAAGCAGCATGGTGTCCTGGTCTTGGAGACATATATTGAATGCAAGTGCCTCTGAAACAATCTAGAGACTCACCAAATGCATCACTGATAAAATCCTTCCATGCTGGTAATACAACCTGCCAGTCCTTGCATTTCATGAAGCTGGAGCCCTTACTGAGCTGCTCATTGAAGTCAAACCTGGCACAACCAAGTAAGCACAATGACTGACCAACCAACCAACCAAGTCAAATGACTTGCCCAGATGTAAGCAGCCTGCCCTTCTCATCCTTCCAGGATCCCAAAACAAAAACTCTCATACTGGCCTGAGTAAATATCTCTTTGGTGAAGTTTTTTACCATTTTTTTGCCCTTCTTCCTTGCTATCTTGGCCTGGACTGCAGCATTGGGCACTTGATTTGTCCACCTCTCAGCCTTTGCCTAGGCTTCCTGTAACTCATTTCTGTCCAATTGGTGCATGGTTGCCATCATGGTCAGCTGATACTTCCTCAGTACTTCCTTGTGCACAGGCTTCTGCCCAGTCTCTTCCTGAATTTCTTTGCATATTTGCTGAAGAATCTCAGCCTTTTGCTCCTCCTCAATGACTCAGTGTGCTGTCTATTTCTTTTGCAGCTTGGTGGGTACTTTGGAATTGGCCTGGACTTTCTTGTAATTGTGGAACCACTGTCAGTATTTCTGTCCAGAGTGACTGTAATGCAGCATGACTCAGTGTCAAAGACTAAACACTTATGTCTTTACATTGCTTCAATAGCTCTTTATCCATCTTTGGAGCCAAGATCTTGGCCTCCCTGGCAGCTGCTTTGAATATCTGTCATTGTTCCATCCCACTCGCCTTCTCATAATCCTCAACATGGGACTGCAGAGTGGTGGTCTCTCAGTCATTCAACTAAGGTTGAACCCCTGTACTTATCTTTGTCCAAGCCATGTCACAGCAGGTATGTTGGAGGAAAGGACCTGACAAGAGAAGACTGTTGATATGGTAGATAGAATGATCCAAAAAAAAGGCAGATGTGTCTTGTGAGTAATGAGTGACATACCCAATGTCATAAGTGCATGTAAGGATTAGATTGTGCTGAATAGTACGAGTACCATTGCTATAAGACTTATTGAGCAGTGTAGATGCATGGGTGGGTCTGTAAAGTGAAAAAAGAGGTTATAAAGTGCTCTTGACATATCAGATATCCTATACTTATTGATTGTGCTATGGGTATCACTCCTGATGATACAATGAGATCAAAGTGACTATTACAATGGATGCATTGCATTTGACAGTCACATGTAAGCACTAAACTGTCCCATAGTCTAAGCATATTGTTTCAAACAATTCATCCACACCACAACAGCACATCTTTGATACATGGTCAAGTCAAAGCCAAAGGCCTGGAGTCCTCCAAAGACATCCTTGTTAGTTAGATGGAAGCACAAAAAAACTTCTCAAGGAGATACAGGACAATTTGTCAAAGCTCAACATTATAACAAAACAACTTCTGTTCATTCATCACCCAGGAAATCACCTACCAAGCAAGGATCCACCAGAGGACTTCACAGTGAGGGTGACTATGAGCACTACAATCTCGGAGAAATCAACTTGGAACCTTGTAGACTTTGCAAGTCCATGGTAAGCTCATCATTCATTTATCTGGTCTCATTTGCTGACACCATGTATCAAGAGTCAAAATGACTATCTATGTGAGTGGCAGTACAAGACTGAGGACTACTTGGACTTGCTCTGTCTGCCCAAAGGATGGAGTCTACAAATGTCACAGCTGCATGGGTAAGCTGCTCTTCTGCACTCATTGCTATAGGATAGTTCATAGCTACATGCCATTTCATTGGATTAGTCAATGGACTGGGGGATTCTTTGAGGACACTTCCTTGACAAAGATCGGGCTGGAAATCCACCTTGGTCACCAGGGAAAGCCTTGCCCTGAAGTGACTGAAGAGTGATACGACACAGATGATGAAGGAGACTATTTTACTGAAGGCCAGTGGGTATCTTTGGTCAATGACCCCTGGACAACTACAGTGGTGGATACATCAGGACTCCACTCCTTAATGATCAGATTCTGTCGGTACACCAATGCACTGAATCCCGACATGCAACTATTTGAAACAGGCCTCTTCCCAGCATCTTTCACTTTGCCAAAGACAACATTCACATTTGCAGTGTTGGACAACTTCCTGTTAGATAACCTGGAATGTGGGACTTTGGCTATGAACTACTATAGCAAATTAAGGCAAATCACTTCCAGCATGTTCCCTCATCTAGTTCCAGTGAGTGCTGTGAATGTCCTTCCATGTATTGCTCATAATGGCCAAAAGGACTGATATAGGGAATTGATGAGGGTGGGCAGGCAGTGGAGACAGCTGAAGATGAGAAGCCAAAGCCAAAGCCAGGGGAGCTTGCACTCTCCTGTCCTCCATGTCTGCAGCCTGGGGTAAATGTCAATTTGTCAGAAAAGAATGCAGCCAATCCTGCATGGCTATATTCGAGATCCTTGGTAATGGATGGCAATTTCAAGGCTGAGCATCTGTTTCCAGTGAATCCAACCAATGAGGTAGCATTGACTGATGGCCTTGGCTTTATGATTGGCAATGCCCAGTACAAAATGCATCTTGCTGAGGCACAGGACATTGTACATCAATCTGACTGCAACAACCACTAAGTGGTGTGAGAATCATAAAACAGCTGGCCAAGCTGCTGAGTGGAGAGCAGTATGTTCAGCCCATGGGATTCTGACTTGGCTCAGTGCTCAGAGAGTAGAAAGTATCATCAAAAAGGACTGTCATTCAGACTGGTACTGACACTGGTGAAAGAGATACATGCTTAAGTAAGCAGCAAAAATGCGAACTTAAACTAATGAAAGTGGGGACAGGTAAAGGTAAGTAAAGTAAGTAAATCTAAGCCCAAGGAAAACTTGACTGTCACAGTGGTCAACCAGGCAAATGCTTCACACCACAAGCTGGAAGTCACAGGAATAGGTGGGTGTGCTTGCACAAGACATGGATGTTTTGTCCCACATTCAATGGTGGACTTTCAGAAGGGGGAAAGGTTTGCCAACCAATATTTTACCTTGCCTGGTATGAACTCATTTACTGGTTGGCCAAAGACAGATGAACATGGATTATGCACTATGTCAAGCTCTGGGGTACAACACTGATGGGATGGACCAGGCATTGACTTTCTATGACATAAATTGTCAATACAACAAGCATCTCCAACAGCAGATTGATGACTCGCCATATCTCAACCTTTCATGGGGTATGGAGGTTATCCCTGGCATTGGGCTCTGGCATGTCCATGGACATCAAGACAAATGCTATGTATGGTATGCATCAAACTTCATGACCAGTGCTGCCAGGATTGACAGTGAAATCATGGAGACCCTGTGGGCACCCTTGCACATCACATTGTCATCAGTGAGGGGGATGTCAACCCCCAACCAAAAGGAATGTTTGGATTTTCAAATGAATGACTGCAATTTTATGAAGATGATATACATTGATGAGCTCTTTTATTTGACTGATATCACAAACTCACTATCATTCAGGCAAGTTTCTCTGCCAAAAATTCAAGGAGGCAGTGCAGGGAGTCCAAGACAGCTGATATGCATTTGACTGATTGAGCAAGACTGCTGATGATGATACCCTTGTCAAATGGGAAGCAGAGGCTGCTGCTGCTCAGGACGACCGACTCCATAATCCCAGCAGCATGGACATATATGAAGTTCAATTGACTAAAGGTCCATGGTAATAGAATAACCATTTACAATATGCTCATGGATGGGCAAAGCACCGACAAGGAAACAACAAGAGTTGCACCTGTTAAATTGTCAGGCGAGATGGCCGGCCAGTGAGATCCATCACGGGGCCACAACATGGCTGGTATCTGGAATATCATTGGAGGAGGTACAAGTTGCCCTCCTGATTGATGTGAAGAAACTGGGAAAATGGCCAACTGATGTTCAGAAATTGGCCATAGCTTGGTGCTGTGACAGACTGCAGGGTCAAATAGATGAATTTGTCAGGGTGGCAATGACATTTCTTGGTGATGAAATAGATGA
Source organism: Suillus subaureus (assembly GCF_016647635.1). Classification (NCBI taxonomy): domain Eukaryota; kingdom Fungi; phylum Basidiomycota; class Agaricomycetes; order Boletales; family Suillaceae; genus Suillus; species Suillus subaureus. Next base: position 445,086 of record NW_024538563.1, read on the forward strand.
CCATGACCAGTTGGACCTCATGACCATGATGTTGGATGCTGCAGAATTAGATTCTGCAGGGTCATCTGATGATGATCCCAATCAGCTGGACAATGGAGACCGATATGATATGCCAGTTGAGTTCACTCCTGAGACCATGGTAATTCCACTGCCCTCCAACATTGGTATTGAAAGATGTGCTGAGTGGGGCATCGACAACCTGGTGCTGCAAGAAATATCATTGAGAGAAGGTCAAGCCAATGACACATTGCATGCTATCAGGGTTGATAAGGCTGACAAGGCTGTTCTCTTCTGCACTACAGTTCAGTTGGCAAAGTCACAAGCTTGGTGTAGGGATTTCATTTACTATGGGCTTGTATAGGCAGATATTACTTAGTGTTATGTTCGCACTTTTGGTGCTTATGTAATCATCATAGTTTTCACCACCTACCAGCACCAGTCTGAGACTGAGAGTTATTAGCATGATTTCCTATCCTCTCTGAGCACTGAGTCTAGTCCAGAAACCCTTTAGGGTTGAATAGCAGCTAGGCATAGCACATTTGACCCAACTTTAGAAGGCTACTTTCCAGTTATCTTCTTGTTGTGTTTCCCACATTAGTTAACCAGGGCATGGGCCCAGGTGCACTTGGTGGACAGGATCCTACACCTCAATGTACAGATCTACTCAAAATGCTGCAAGCAGCTCATTCACCTCAGTGCCAATGACTTATTGGCCAAGTTTCGGCCAATAGAGAAGGCTGACCTAAAGGCTACTACAGTGGTGGCAGACCCAAATGTGTGCAGTCAAAGGAATAGCACATTGGCTTGGTTCTGGTCTATCAATGTGGAAGGAGATTCCACCAGCAATGACTGGATGAATGAATGTATGCTCATTGCCTATGTACCTGTACCTATCCAGTGCTAATATTTTCTGCACAACAGTTTACTGTGTCCATTGGCTTAGAATGCTGGCACTGCATGATCAATGGGCAGAGGAGCAGCTGCTGGTTGGTCAGGAAATGATATGGGCAGTCAATTTTTTTATTCACAAATCACAACAATGGGTCGGCAAAATGCAAGAGGCCAATGCAAACCAGAAGGTCAGTCATTGGTGCTATGCAGCCTGCCAGGCTTGAATTTATCTCTGACTCTCACAGCAAGCACAAGATAGCTTTGAAAGAACAAAGGAGGTGGCTAGGGTGGCAGAGTGACAGGGGTCTGTATAGAGCCACCACTGCATTCAGGTAGTAGTAAGTGCCACAGTGGATTAGGCAATTGTATATAACCTTGTAATTCTGCATTTATTAAACCTAACCTGTCCTTGCTCCAACCATCATGTCCCATTCCTCAACCCTATCAACACATGAAATTGCCAACTTTACTGTCTAGGATGCTACCAATGTCCTAGAGTACGCCACTTCTCAGTTTGCAGCCATCTGGATTGCCTGCAACCAAAGCCATGTGCCTTGGTCAGTGGCCTACAAAGCCAGCTTTATCAGGCACCTTCAATGGGAGGCAGATGTAAGTACTTCATCTATCAGTTGGTTTGTCAGTGGTATGTCATCACTAATATCTCCTTTAGTGTTTTGTTTTCCCATACATCACCATATGTATGATCCTGAACATCCACCCTACCATGCCTGACCTCCCCCACAGCATCCTTGGCTGATTTGGCCAACTGCAAACCAGTGGAGTGGTGCTTGCCATGTAGGTGGCCTGAACCCAGAAGAGATGATCACTAGCTACTACATCCATGCCTTGTGACTAGCTGCTGACAAATGCTGTGAACTCCAGCAAACCCCGCACCTCTGCGACCCTCCTCCCTAGGGGTCCCCTACTTCATGTGCCCCCCTCAAAAAATGGAGATGTCCTCATTGACCACATCCTCATCTCCACTAGTCTCTATCATACCTGCCCTGTTTTGTCGTCGTGGTCTTTGTCTCCTGGATCATCTTCATCAGCTAGATCTTCATTGTTCTGCAGTTGTTCTTCCTCTATACTCTCTGCTCTCATTTTTGCTTGTTTGTCTTGCCTCTTTTGTTCTTCTGCCAGCTTGGTCCCTTCTCTGGGAATGAACATGTGTGCAATCATCTGGCATGGAACTCTCCTGGGATAGGACTGCTGTCTAAGTTTTCCAACTGGTATGAATTGCGCAGTCACTCTGTGATTCTACAGGGTATTGACCATTTTGGTAGTAGCTTCCTCTTCACTTCGAGCGTGTTGTGTATGCTGCTGTGATAAAATTGAGTGAGTTGTCCTGGTGAAAATATGACTTCCCTTGGTGATCACACAAGTACTCGTTTGTCAAACGTCACTTTCTGCTTGATTGCGTGCTGTATGATAGTGTTGTACCTGTCTAACTGTTGTTGTCCTACATATGCCATGTGCGTGTTGATGTCTGAGTGTCGAATGGCTGATGTGCAGTTAGTTAGGTCTGTGCAAGGTGTATTGATTACTTAGCCTAATAGGAGCTCCTTTGGTGAAAACTTCAACACTGGGAGTATTTGGTAGTTGAGTGCCATTACTGTCTCATTGAGGTGTTTTGGCCAGCTGTTCAGCAATGTGTTCCATGAAATTGCTTCATAGTCGTCTTCACCTAGGTTTGGTGCGCAAAGATGCTTGAGTACATGTAACAGTATTTTGTTAGTACCTTCTATGAGCCCATTAATCCATGGTGAATAGGCTGCTACTACGTGCATTTTGCAGGACCATTTCATACAGAAGTCTCGAACCTCTGAATTGTTGAAATGCTTACTACCATTGCTCATGAATGTTTCTGATGTGATGGAGTTCCAAAATATTTGTGAGAGGCTGTTGGTCGTTGTCTTTGCGGTACCTGCTGACTTGTATTTGTACACCCAGATGTGCTGTGAGAAGGTGTTCAGGTATACACCCAACATGCTGTATCCACCAGCTTTCAGTAACATCAGGTAGTTGCCTACAAGTAATTCAAAGGGGTGTCTGCATGTGATGGGTTCTAGAAGTGAGTGCAAATGCAGTGTTCCAAAGTTTTTGCACTTAGTGCAGTCTGTGATGGCTGACATGATAGACACATCTAATCTTGGGCTATAGATGCAGTCTGTGAGGGCGATTTTGATGGCATCTTGCCCCCAGTGTCCTCCCTCTTCATGTTGTCAAATTGCAAGTTGCCTTGCTTCTTCTTGCATGATGCATTCTACCCTTCCTCATGCTCATACTGCTGTGCCTCCACATAAATGCCATAACTTCCTGTCTTCGATCATGTATTGCAAGGCCCTGTGCTTTGCACGTTTCCGATCCTTAAGTGGCCCTGTTGAATTCAGTTGTGCAATTGATTCAATGACTTTGTGAAACACTGGTTCATTGACAAATCATTCCTGTAAACTTTTGGTGAGTTGCAATTCATTTGTGGGAGTGCTGAATAGGATATCATTGACTAATCCATGTTTGCTTCCCAGTCTTCACTGACAGTCCAGTCACTACCATCCAAAAGTCCGATATCTCTTGGTTGCCCTTCCCATTGCCTACTTAACCTGTCTGCTATCACATTGAGTTTCCCTGGTACATGCCTAACATCAATTATTCGATGTGCAAGGATTCCATCTCTCCAGCATGCATGTGCTACATTCATGTGGTCATTGAGGAGTACATCTCATAATGCCTGGCAGTCAGTTTCTATTTCCACTGGGAAACCCCATACCATGTCCGAAAACTTATCCAATCTGAATTTTAGGGCCACAAATTCTAATAGGAAAGGTTTGTACTTTTGTTCAGACACTGATGTACGTTTTGATGCAAATCCTATTGGCAGGAGTCATTCTACCCATTTGCCTGAGGGTTTCTGAATGTGGGTATGTTGGGACAGTACCACTGCTAGGCCTTCTTGGCATCTGTCGGATGTTACCGCAAATGGTGATCCGTCATATTGAGGTGCTTGCAGTATGGGCTGTGCAATAAGGGCTGCTTTGAGAGTTAGGAAGACTTTTGTATGTTCCTTGGTCCATCATTCTGCTAAATTGAAGTCATGTAGTGTGTGCCAATATGTGTTTTTGGTGTATGGTACTTGAAGTGAGGCCATTTTCACCAAGTCCCATAGCGGTCCTTCTCATTTGGCATATCCTTGTACAAGGTTGCAGAAGTGACTCGTGAGACCTAAGAATGATTCCAAGTTAAGTGCATCAGCTGGTTGTACCCAATTCACAATGGCCATTAGTTTCTCTAGGTCTGGCTGGACACCTTGTGGTCCTACTGTGGCACCCGCAAATGTGGTCTCTGTCATGAATAGTCTGCATTTTGACAGGGAAAGAGACAGTTTCCATTCTCTGCAACACTCAAAGACCTGCATGAGTTTCTCTAGCATTTCGTTGAAGGTGTTTGCTGCACATGCTCCATTGTCGATGAATAGTTCCATTGTACCATCTGCAATCAAATCATGTAGGTGAGTAGTGGTCATGTCTGCAAATGTGGATGGTGCGCCTGTGAGCCCCATTGGCATGTGTTTGTACCAGAACCAGCCTCTTCCCTCAACATAAAACACAGTACATGGTCTTGATTCCTCTGGTACTGCAATGGCATAAAACCCTGATGCAAAGTTGAAGACCAAAACATATCGATGACTGCTGAGCCAGAATTGTTTGGTGCAGATGTCTCCTTGTGGCATGGGGGCGATAACTGTATGTCAGTTGACCTTGTTGAAGTTTTGGCATATGCACCACTTCTGTGGTCCATCTGGCTGTGGGAATATCATTTGTCCTGGGACCTCTTGTTCTGGTAATGTGAAGGCTGGTGGCATTCCATTCTGTTGACACTGTTTGTTGACCCGATACTGAAGTTCTTCTAGTGAGAGACCTCCATATTTGTGCGCCTTTTGTGCCAGTACTGTGGTGGCTGCACACTTCATTTGGTCAGGTGGTGCTCACTCTATGATTCCTGCGACCAGCATTTCATCTATTTTTCCATGGAGAAATTGCAGCTGCGGGGGGGTGAGTGCTCTTTGGTGAACTCGTAAATGGAATGTGACACCCTCTGGGATGTTCAGGGAGTGTTTGGCACCTGGTACTGGAAATGCCTCCATGAGCGGTCCTGCAAATATATCTGCAAATGACAATGTAAGCTTCTCTGCGCATTCCCGTTCTCCTACCATTAAATCATTGCCATATTGAACTTTCTTGATGATAAAGGCTACTCAAATTGTGTTGAATGGGTCCATAAGCCTTGTGAAAATGGCATCGTCATTTTCTAGGAAGCCTACTGGTATTTCTTTCAACATTGCTTCTATCGATGCTTCAGGCATGTCTCCATCTTCCATTAGTATACAAATGGGTATTTTGTTTTCTGTTGGTGTAATTGGGTCAGTATTCTTGTCTTCTGTGCTCACCTGCTGTTTTGTTTTTGACTCTTCGCTCATTCTCCATCTTTGACCTCCTACATGTCTAGCTGCATTGTGGCTGGCTAAACAGTTTGGCTTTGATTTCAGATTCTTCTTCTCTTGATGTGCTGGTGGGTGTTTATTTCTATCTTCACCTTGATCTTCTGACGATGCTCCTAGGTTGTGTACTTCCTCTACCACTTCATTGATATAAGCTTTCTTTACTAGGCTGAGGTTGTGTAATGTGTGTGTTCCTCCAATGCCTATGATATCTACTTCATCTGCCTAATAGTTGTGAACGGCTTTGAATGCATGTAGCATCAGTTTCCCAAATAGAAACTTCCATCCGCCACCACTGTCAAACACCTTGAACTCCCTGTATGCTTTGATTCCTTTGATTTCAACCTCTCCTCTCCATGTTGCACATGAAGGAATGATAGTGCCATTGGCCATTCGCAATCGTTTGCTTGATGGTGTCCAATTCCCAAGATGATGCTTGATTTTTTCAAAGAATGAGGAGCACATTGCACTGATCATTGCTCCTTCGTCAAATAGGGCTGTGACTTGTATGACTTCTCCATTGGGTCCTGTGAATGCAACATTTTGTAAAAAGGGAAGGCATGCATTTTAGGACTGTTCCTCATCCACTGAGTACAGGTTAACAATGTTGCATTGTTCACTAGGATCGATAAACATGATGACATGATCTTTACAAGACATTGACTCGGCTAGATTGTTGTATTGGTCCTCACATGCTTCCTTTTCTTGTGCAAGGACTGGTAGTCCATCACTATGAGGTGTGTTATGCAGGTGGGTCAGTCGAGTGGTCCTCTACACTAACAACCCATTCCCATTTCCCTGCTCTCCCCTGGCTGGTGCATACATGTACATCAAATACTATGTTCACCTGTGGCACTGTAGCCCTGTTGAACATGCCTAACATGCAGTGTGCATAGTCCCCTCCAGATTAACTCATTCTTTGGCAATTGGTTGTCCACTGGGACTTGGCGCTCTGGACTGATGTGCCCATGTAACCCACATCTGAAGCATTCTCCTAAACATATCTGTGCCATTCCTGGCATCAATGGATATAGGTGTCTGATCTGAGCACCTTGTTCCTCCTCCCCACAAATTTTCCCATTGTTGTACCTGTTCCATGTAGGCTACTTGCCCACCTGGGGTGTCTTGGTGGTGCATTAGCTCATTAACATGAGCTCGCATTGTGTCTTGTTCTTCTGCGTAGGTGGTTGACCTCTGGGATGTTGCATTGCACTCTGATTCACTGTGACATAGCATATTTGTCAGCAAGCTGGTATATTGCTAGATGGGTTGGTTGGGGCATTACATGCTGTGTTCATGTTGCTAGAGGGTGGGGATGAGGTATTGATTGGTCCGATCACTGTGTGCTGCATCTGGAGACGCAAGATTTCAATGGGGTCCATTTGCCTATTCTCAAGCTTTGCTATCCTCAAATTCTGCACTTTCTCCGCTTCTTTCTTCTCCTTCTCTTGTCGAGCTTTGTCTTGGATGACATCAATATTTGCATCCTTTATATCATCTAAGAATACTGTCCATGTAGCTGGTGCTGGTGAGGTGAGGTCTCGTATGACACATGGAAGCACTTCACAGACTTGATGGATGAACACTGGTGCATTAGCTATGCCCATGTCTTGGACTAACTTTTGTAGATGTCTGTGGTAATGGAGATGCGACCAGGTTGAGACACCTGCTACTGTGATGTGTTCTCCTACATCATCTTCCTTGAGTCTCAGCATGAGGAGCTCCTCCTGATAATCTAGTGTAGATTTTGCAGCTACCACTATAGCTGGCCATTGTGCTTGAAATGCTACTTTGATGGTCGTCCATGAGGTCAATTGTGCTGCTGTTAGGGTGTTCCACCATATGTCCGCTTGTGAGCCTGTGGAGATGAACATGCCAAATAAGGTGACCTTCGTCGCTTCATCAGTGATTCTAGTGACTTGGATATATCTCTCTACTTCACACAAAAAATTCTGTGGGTTTTCATTCTCGTTTCCATTGAACAATGTTGGCATGGGTGCAGTTGCCATTGGTAGATGTTGAATTTGGACTGGAATGGGTGGTGGTGCAATGCTTATCTTCGGGGATGGCCTCAGTTTGCTTATGTTATGGATGGTGAGTTGATGCAGGTATTAAGTCGATGGGAATGGGAATGGGATTGGGATTGGGAGGCTGATCTCTGGAATGGGGATGTTAGTGGATGGATCCAGTGCTCCTGGTAATGATTCCTCGTCATCTTCACATTCTTTTAGTTGCCTATTGACCTTGTGTTCCGACATTGATGTGTCATTGTCCAATAAAGCATGTTCATCAATTTCTGGAGTATCTAGTGGTGATGAGTTCTCTGACACAAATTCTGAGAGTTCTGAGGTGGGGTCTGTCTTCTTGGTGAATCATCCTCCTTTGCCTCTGGGCAGAAGGGACTTTTTCTTTGTTCATTTGGCTAAGGGAAGATCAGACATCAGTGATGGGTTTTTGTACTTCTGAGTTGAAATGCTATGCTTTGAACATGTTTTCCTTATGGCTCTAATGCAGTGGATTCTCTTAATTCTCAAATGTGTGCTTGTGTATTCCATGAGGCTTCTAGATTTGGTTCTGGGTTCAACTCTGGATGTGGCTCTGGACTTGGCTCTGGACTCGGCTCTGGACTTGGAGGGAAAGCTCTAAGGCAGCAACTTGGTTGAGACAAACTTGCTCTGTTCACCAGTTGGAGTGGTGCTCACCATGTAGGTGGCCTGAACCCAGAAGAGATGATTACTAGCTACTGCATCTGTGTATTGTGACTAGCTGCTGATAAACACTGTGAACTCTGGCAAACCCCGCACCTCTGCAACCCTCCTCCCTAGGGGCCCCCTACTCCACTGGGAACATCACCACTGAGCAATTCTTTGACAAATTCTTTGCGCACTGCTCTCAAAATGACCCTGAACTGAGGTCTACTCACAGAGTTGTACCTAATTACTCTCATAATTGGTGGAAGGATTGCTTTGACACCTTGGGATTACTGCTGCCATTCTTGGATGTCAATGAGGTCATGGACATGACCCATGACCACTTTGAACAACTGGTCAGTCATTTTCCTTAGATATCTCTTATGCTGGACTTCCACTTATGCTCATTTGTAGCCTATGGGAGCAATGCTGGTGCCGGGCCCTGTGGTCACTGGTCAAGTGGAAGGTGAACCCCTCCTCAATCAAATTATGGCAGTGAAGGCCCACATCCAACATCTCAGCAAGTCACTGGAAAGTATGTTAGAAGAGAAGATCCAGAAGGCCGTAGAGGCCACAGCAACTATGTCCAACTTGAGGGGCCCATGGATGAGCTGGAGCAAGCACTCTTGAACTCTTGCTGGTAATTTTTCAGCTGGTTGTATAAAACTGGAGATGTATACAGCATTACCAAATGTGATTTGGTCATTGTGTATATGAGCCAATTATCACCGAGTGCTGTTCTTCCCTGATCATGACTTCAGTTCTGGCCTACTGTGCATTGCATACCACATGTATCGCTAGTGACTTTGTGAAACAGCTGTTTGATTGTAATGTAGCTGGCAACTGACAGTCAATATTGCCTCCCTTGGTAATAGATGTGTTGACTATGCTTGCTTGTCAACAGTTGGCCTGGGTGCTTGCTGATGCATATTCAAACCCAAGTAGGCCATTCCTATCATTTGGTCGGTGGTACCCTAACCCAATGCAGTCCAACTTGATATTGATATGATTTGGTACAATGCAGCCCTCCATAAACACTCTAATGGGAGGGTTACAACACATGAAGATGTCATGCTCCAAAAATTCCCTCATGGGTCAGAACATTTGCTGGAGAAGCCCTCAGTCATTTTGGATTTGGCCAGCTGTATTATCTTGCGGTACCTTCCAGATGCCATCAGCCCTTGTGTTAAGGTCATACTCAAGGGCTAAATGGATCCTAAGGGCTTTGGCCTCAGCTCATGTGCTGTGCCCCTTACCCAAGTATTGCCCCTTATTTCAGGAGGACAAGACTAACACATCTGGATGGTTGGATGAGTAGTGTAGCGGATTCAGATGACTTCCAGATGTAGGATAAGTATTGTAAGGCTAACCCGGATGAGTCCAGACTAGAAACTAACAGTAGTGGACTATCATAGACAGAGGTAGATATGGATAGACTATAGGAATCAATCCTAAGTCTCAGAGGGTGATGAGAATAGAGGTACTCAGGTCCAGAGGACAGGAATGAGCAGAACTAAGATAATATTCAGACTGAGGATTCTACTGGAGTTGTACAGGGGTTATATACTAGGGGATATCCGAGAGGATCAGTAAGCAATGGAGTAAGGCTATGTACAAGCATGCAGAAACATATTAGTAAGTAAGACAGAACATAAGTAAATGAACTTGGAGATGAAACTAGTACAAGGATCAATCAGCAAGACGGAAACAGAGATAACTGAGAACCGGAAAGGCAGAGATGCCTAAATGGGGATAGGTGCAGGATCTTGGACAGAGGGTGGGAATAGGTCTGAAGATAGTACAGTTAATATCCGGAGGTCCGGAGATCTGGGGATCCAGAAGGCAGGACGGAAACAGGACTGAGATATGTGAGGCAGTGAATGTAGTCTGGAATCTGAGAGGAGGTAAAGTACAGATGTCTTGCTGGACAGAATGTGCATAAGGTGGACAGGATAGGGGTGTATGGATCAGGCTAGTAGTGAAGATCTGGAGGTCTGGAGCTCAGGGGTAATTCCATAGCAGAGCTAATCCTGCTTAGATATGGAGCACACAGTGGAAGGGGATCTGGGAATGAGTCAGAGGTGGGGTCCAGAAATAGGCCCAGAAAGCATGGGAATATTATGGGATCTAGGTCCGGCATATGGGATATGACACCTTGGATTCAAGTGAGCTAATTTATTATGACCTATCAGCCAACTAATTCACCGACCTCACAGGCCAAGATGGAAGAAGCTACTATTAGTATGTGCTCCCTTCTGAAGAAAAGCATGACCAGTGTTCTGGACACCCAGTGGAGAACATTCCCCAGGAATTTTCATGCCAGTGACCGACATAAATTGACCCCAGGATGTATAAATTTAGCCCCTTGCTGGTTCCTGCAAGGCCAGGAGGTCAGTAATGCTTCTTCACCAGAATACTCATGCTTGTGTAGACATTCTAGCCACACAGTTTTCCACCAACTGATAGGTTCACCCCTGAGGTGTTGGCCACCCTGAAAGGGAAAGGTGGACACAAGGTCATAATATCTATGCAGCATGCAGCACTACTGGCCTCAGCAGCTCTTTGGGTGATGCATCCAAAGTTGTATTGGGTTTTAGTCACCATGCAGATAAAACTTGCCCAATGGGCCATAGAACATGGCCTCAGTGATATGTGCACTTGCCTGCAATTTTGGGCCTTGGTGTTCAATTGTGCATCTGTCATTTGTAACAGACAATGCCCTCTTCACCATGACCCAAGTTCTACCCCTGAAGGGTTTATTATCATGACCAGTGTCAGCCATTATTGTGACAGGCTCATGACACTATCCAACCTCAGTATTCAGTTGCAATATAACTCGGGTACTATGGTTGGCTGCTCTAGACACATTGTCAGGCATAGTGTCACATACACCAGTGATTGCATTGTATGGGCTTGGTTCATGTGTGACAGCCTTTACAATTTCATGGGGACACCTCAGCCATTGTACATGACTTACATGGATGTGGATTGGGATGTCAACTTAGATAGTGCAGTAATTGTGTGATAATAACTGATGGTAGTATTCGGCATTTGACTGACCAACTGGTCCGCCCTATAGCATCCATGTATTCATTTACATTGGCCCATATGATAACATTAGTTCCATCTGCTGACCTGATAGCACAAGGCATTTATTTCCTTTGGCCCATATGATAATACGAGGTATTCAGATTCATCAGCCCATATGTTTGCATCAGCACCATTGGCTGACATGTTGGCATCAGGAATTCATTTCCTTCAGCCCATATGATAATAACAGGTACCGGCCCACCCTATAACATCATGTATACATGTCCATTGGCCCATATAATAACATCAGTACCATCAGCCCATATGACTACATCAGGTATTCATGTTCTTGGCCCATCTAATTGCATCGGGTATGCAGTGTCATTGGCCCATACATTTACATCAGTGCCATTGGCCAACATGATGGCATCAGGCATTCATGTCCTTTGGCCCATATGATAAGATCAGTGCCATTGGCCAACATGATAGCATTGGGTGTTCATTGCCCTCGGCCCATTGGACTGCCTCAGGCATTTGTTTCAATTGGCCCATATGATAAGATCAGTGCCATTGGCCGACATGATGTCATTGCCTTCAGCCCATATGATAATATCAGGTATTGAGTTCTATTGGCCCATATGATGGCATCAGTTCTATTGGCTGACATGATTGCATCAGGTATTTAGGTTCATCTGCCCATATGGCGGATACCCCAGGCATGGCCAATAGAACTCAATGCCTGATGTTATTGTATGGTGCTCAGTCCATCCCACTCATACTACCATGATGTTTGGATTTCACTCACACAATCCCTGTTGGCTGGTTCCCTGAACATGGGGACCATATGTCAAGGTATCAAAAGAAGTTTGTCTGCAACTGACAGAGCGGTGGTATGCTAAATGCCTTGATGAGGACTATGAGATCCAACTTGTCCTCAACTATATCAATGTGAAGGCCACAGATTTGGTAGTGAAATTTAAACAGCCTCGTTGCTGATATTTAGAATGATTCTCACTTGGATCTGTGGTCCACCACAAACACAACAAGACCAGTGCATGGCATGCATATTTGCACTTTAAAGGCATTGAGAGCAATGCTAGTAAGTGTACTTTTATGGTACATGAAATTGATTTCTAACTTAGTACTATTCTAGACAAAGGTAGAATGGAGAAGTTGAACATCAGCGACCTTGTCAAGGAAACTAGTGACTATCACAAGCTCACTGACCAGCAGAAGAAGCAACTCATAAGCAAGTTTGACAAAGTCAAGAAAGGTGCTTAGGATTGTTCTTCTAATGTTACTGCTCCTACATGTGCTGCAGAGTGTGCCTGTAGTTTTCAATTTGTGAGAGAAGAGGTGAGAAATTTATTTTTAAATTTGCAACACATCTGAATTAAATAAACTCATCTGCAGCTTGAAGCTCTCAATAAACGTGTCAGTGCTGAGGCTTTTATCATCATGGTTCATGGCATTTTTCACCAGCTCTGCAATGGAACAATTTGTCCATTTGTATTTGCACAAAGACATTGCCAAGATGGCAACTGACTTTGAAAGCACTGTGCTGGCCAATGGCCTTGTCATCAGTGAGTATATCTTTGGATATTCTACAATTTGAATGATGCTCATTTTTATCTAGGCACAGCTGCTAACCATCATGAACATGTGGCAAAAGCAAAGACTGCCATCCACATTGGCCTATGTACATCACTCTGTAAGCACCATTTATTGACTTGTTCTAATTATATGCTCATTCATAGTAGGTGATGTGACAGATGATCCCTCTGCAACAGTCGAGTTTACCCAGTACAACAATCTTGTGTGTGAATACCACATCAAACTGGTGGGATAGAACCACCCCCAATGGGCCAACCCATCAGACTTAAAAGGGGGGATTGAAAGCCTCAAGAAAGTTGCTAGTGCTATTGCAGAAGGGACTTGCAAGTTTGTGTCAATCACACATGAAGAAGTTGAAGAACAGATGGTGCATATCAAGAATGGGGAGAAGCTCACTCCTGAGCTCAAGCCTCTCACGACATCTGACACCCTTCCTTCACAAACACCAGCCATGACACATAACTCCCTTCCTTCACAAACACTGGCCACAACACGCAACTCTCTTCCTGCTCAAACCACTCACACCTCCTTGATTACAGATGTCATGGTGGATCCCACACTTCATGTTCTTGACAATTGTAAGTGTCATATTAACTTTTGTCATTGTCATTGTGTTAATATTGTCTTTTCAGCTTCTACTATGCCTGTGGAGCATCTTCTGAGTCAGCCTGATAGTGGTAGGTGACATTAAATATTCTGTTTCATAGTGTCATTGACATCTCTGTTTCTCAGCTCTGGCTACTGTGCAGCTTCCCCCCAGTCAGTCTCAAGTGCATGCTACTACCCTACCCCCTTCAACCAATGAAGATGCCCTTGTCTCGAGGATAAATAGCAGCTGCAAGCAACCTGTAGACAATACTGCACCATCCAAAGGACAACACCAAAAGCATGCCCACAAGCTCACTGAAAAGGTGCAGCTGCTGGGCAGCCTGGGCTCTGACTCATGTGAGAAGCATAAAGTACAGCGCAAAGCAAAAGATGGACAGCAGACAAAAAGGAGCAAGGCTGTCATTGATTCCAACCAAGAGAATAACATGTAGAATAGATTTTGGGCAATATATCAACTGTTTTGTGTACATCTAATTTCCATCTATCATTTGTTATCAATTACAAAAAAGCACTATCAAATATATGTTATTTTGACTATGTACTCCAGCTCGCTGTCACAGACGATGAGTGCAAGGGCAGCAGCATTGTGCTGCTTATGTGAGGTGACAATGTTACCCAATTAAGTGACTGAGTAAACAAACCCACAGTGTGCCACCACTGGTGCCATCAGTGAACTCATGAGTCCATGATTTTGTAGTTGTAGGAACTACAGAGGGAAGTAATTCTGCTCCTGTCAAACATAGCTATATGTACTGTGAAAAATTAGAGTGACTGGTACATAGCCATGGATGTATGCACAACTAGAGTGCAATGAGGAGTCACTTACAAGATTGCAATAATGCAACAAAACAGCCAGCAAGGGATTGTAGTGTGATTGCTGCCAAGTTGTTCGATATACTTATTTGTAGTAATACAACTTTTCGATGCCAAAGCTATTCATGCCCTTATTGTGGAAAGTTGCACTAGCATCTCTCATCAAACATGTATTGCATTGCAGATTTCAACAATATTATGACATTGCATCATTACAGCCTGAAGGTGAATGATAGATGATTGTGTTCAAGTTGCTGAGAATCCATGTTTGCCGTCATCTGGGCTTGTGTAGGAGATAGTCATGTAATTTGCATAATATTGTCTTAACTGGCAAAGAAAGAGATGGATTGGAATGAAAACCAAGTTGGACATGTGACTGAACGATTTCATTGTGAAGGGATGATAAGTGAGACAATCCTAAGTCGATATCCTAGTAGTACATACACAAACAATTAAATACAGATTTTTTGCATTTGGGGAAGAGGTTGAATCAATGATCATTGGGGTGAGAAACACAGCAAAGGAAAAGGACGATACAGGCCCACAACAAGATAGGTCTTGATTTCTTGTCAGTGACCGTTTCACCATGTACACTTATACTGGTGGCAGCAGTAGGAGGTGTCATGGACATTGAGGTGACCACATGCGCCTGAGGTTGAGGTAAAGGTAATTTCTGCTGCCAATATTCTGGCAGCTGGGCAACAAACAACGCCTGCACAGATCGTTGCACCTCTGATCATCAAAAACATATCTGCAAAAGACTTGCCTGTTTATCCTTCATTCCTGCAATTTCAATGTTCCCTTGGAATATGGCAAGTCTTGAGAGATATAATTAAGAGTGTTGCTTTCAGGATGCACCAGCACTAGGTATGGTGGTACTGGATGTAATCAGCTGTGCTTCAGATTGGAACTTTGGGTGTCAGGAATATTGGTATGGGGGCGCAGGGACCCCTGATAGTCGGATGTTGGATGTTGTGGGATCCAGGCTTGATATCACTCAGACAATTCCTTGCCTATTCCTTTGATTGGTTGCTCATCAATTTCATGAGACAGTAGGTCGCAGTAATCAACTGAAGAGCCAAATGGGTTAGAATACACAGGTGTACTTGCACTGACATTTCTTGGTGTAAATCAGCACTTGTCTGCAAGCACTATTCAAGTCAAGTCGAGTATGAATGGCGGACTTCCTTCACAGGGTCCCAACAGTAAAGTGGACATTTCTGAGCATCAGTACATGACAGTTTCATGGAAGATCTGACATTAAATTAATTCAATTGAGCAATGCATGGGAAGATAAACTTACTTAATGACAGTCTTGCCCAACCACTTGTTGATGACTTTACACTCCTTGGTCATGGTAAAGACAGCTGAAAATGCCAGATGTTCAACACCCAGGTTGAGACTGCACACCTCTTCACTAATGGTGGGAGGAAGCATGGGGAAGGTGTGCTGCACAAGATGTATGCTGGTTGCCCTTTTGCAAGCACTGTGGTCAAGAGAAGTGTTAGGCTTGATGAACTCACATTCTTGTTCTCTGCCCCCACCACCTTACCCTGGCGAGAGTCCAGCACTGGCTGACAGGTGCAAACATACAATGACACTATGCACCACCACATCAATAGGTGTGGGTCATGAAGTTGTCACCCATGCCTTGTGGGATTTTGGCTTCTGTTGTTGCTTCGTGAATCCATGCTCAAATAGCATCGTGTGAGATAGGTATTCCTGCTCTGACACAGGTGGATAGTTAACATTGCACAAGACCCTGAGCGCAATACTTACATTGGATTACTTCAGCCCATTTTGGTCAGGCAAAGTAATCTACCACATGTATCATTGACAAATCCACAACAATATTCATCCTCATGGTTGACTGGGTGATTGGGCATCCAAGTTGTCCATATCAGTGGTATATCCATCATAGAGGAATACTGGCCAGGACATTGTGCCATCACCCTCACCAGACACTTAGGAAGGGAATGTAAATATGGCCTTAAAGGCCTGCCAACCAAAATTGAGATCTTTGTCAAACTACCTGATTATGACGAACCTGAATTAATAGCTTGCTTTTGAATAGACCCTCCCCCAGGCTGTCCATATCAGGATATATCCATCATAGAGGAACACTGGCCAGGACATTTCTGTCACCACATGGCCATCTGTATGGTCCCTAATTCCTGCTCTGATGCTGGTGGATAGTTAGCATCACACAAGACCCTGAACACAATACTTACACTGGATTACTCCAATCCATTCCAGTTGGGCAAAGTAATTTACCACATGTATCATTGATGAATTCGCAACAATGTCTATCCCTGTGGTTGACTGGGGGATTGGGCTTGAATTCCCGATTTACCCAATCAGGGATGAGACCCTTCAGCTTTGATGTGTTGTCTCCTCAAGCACTGTCAGCCCCCTGCCTGAGCTGAATAGCTATTCAACACAGTAGCAATATTGAAATGAGCGATACACACCATTTTCAACATATGCATGTATTCTTCATACTCTATCTCTGTAGCCTTTTGATGGAACCAGGGGAGGGCGTTGTTAAGGGCTATGTATCCCAGCTGCAAACGATCCTGCCTGTCTTAATTGAAGCCATGAGCAGCATCTGTGAGGAACTCCAATCATGAGTCTGGAAAACAATTTGCCTGAAATATTATAGATAAAGTCAAACACAAACCATGTGTTATGGTGAACTAGGATGGGTGCGACAATAGGTACTTGATAAGAGTAACGCCTAAGGCCGGATCAAGTCCTTACAAATGTAAGGTTCTTAAGACAAGTCGAAGAGAGTGTCTTCGGCTTGAATATCGGTTATCAGACAACTTAGGATTGGAGGTCCTAAGTGAAGGATAGTTCTGGGTAAAACCTAGTAGATTAAAGTGAAGTCCTATCTAAGTACGCGACCGAGTTTAAATAGATGTAGGTACTTTAGGGCAGGTACGTATACGTCATAGGTCGAGTCAGAGATAAGGAGGTGAGTCATCCAGTGACGTCAGAAGTCGAGTCAGAGATAAGGAAATGAGTCATCCAGTGACGTCAGAATTCAAGTCAGAGATAAGGAAATGAGTCATCTAGCGACGGCATGTGGCGGTCGTGATGTAATACAGCTATGGAAAGCGATGAGTCTACTGATGGCACACCGAGGTGCGGTCATGACGTAATACACAAGTACGAGAAAAAGAGATAAGGGGTGACCACGATTGTAACACCATGGATAGTGTGTTGGCTGAGTGCTGTGTGGGATAAATGGACCATAAATGATGTTCATCAGAGTATTCCTGTAAATGATGACAGGTGTTGAACGAGGAACAATCTCGCCACTGTACAGCACTGCTCACCTTTGATCTGCTGTTCGTGAGGTATGCAAAAGCAAAGTAGCTAAGAGCATCCAAAACTTTCCACCAACATTGAAACAGTTGTACAATGCTGACAAGCACTCCATCACGTTGTGCAGCACCTGGAGAAGCTGCTTCTGGAACCATTTCTGGTGCTGGCCATGTTTCAGAGGGAAGTGACACCAAGCTGTGTTCAGCTGCCACGCAAAGAAAAAGACTAATTGCTGCTTGTTTATCTGCATTTAGAAGAACTAGTCAGTTACAGGTGGGTGAGTAGTACAGGAGGAGTAGCTACCAAGAGGGTTTTGCTGTTAGCATTTGGTAAAGGTCATGTGCATGAGTCCCGCAGTCAGCAAGGAATGGCAGACTTCTCAACAATGATCTTAGTTATAGTATGAGCAGCGAGTTTAATACAGTCAAGCTCCAATTCATTGGTGCACGATCGCATAATGTGAGGACAGATGAAATATTGTCAGAGTCCATCTCGGAGTGCAAGAGCACCACGCTACAGCAACAGAAGATGATGGATACCAGGAGAGCACTGATAGGTCACCAATACTGTAGATAAGAACTTGAACTCAACAAACAAACATACCACAATACACCTTGGCAGACTTGAATTGCTGTTACAAATCCATTCAGCGACTTTAGTATATGTATGTTGATGGGTTGGTGGTTGGTTAATCAAATTAGCAGCAGAGCATGCATAATATTCATCTCTGCAACACATGGGACTCAAGTAGCAGTCAGAACTTCAACACCAAACTTCTGCAGCCCTACTATTCCAGCATCCTATTTGCTTGTCCTGGCAGCCCAATGCGCCAGCATCAATTGCACCAGTATCCTCCCTTAAAAGCCATATGAATATGTAAAGTTGCCAACATATGAAGCCACTCCTCAAAATGGCACTTACCAACAAGTAGACTTGCCAAAAAATAGACGTAACACTTGATCCTAGAATGAAAGCAGGTCATCAAATTCATCTTCATCCAAGTCATCCTCTCTGTCTTCCTCTGAGTTGCTTTCATCGTCTAGTTCCTTGTCACTAGACTCTTTATCACCTTCATCACATCCAGCATCATTTGTGTCATTATCATCACCATTGATGACTTCTTCATGTTCATCAGTATTGACAATATCCATGACATTAGTTGGTGCCATCAAGTCAGAGCCAAAGCAGTCTCTGACAGACTTTTGCAGCATTACTAGGTGTCCAACACCAAAGCCAGTATAGTGCATGAACATGTCTCTATCAACAAATCTAACCATAACGCCAAGGGTTAACACGCGGTCATAAGTAAGATTAACACTTACATTCCCACATAATGCTCTTCCCAGTCATCTAGCTCTTCCCCCAGATGTGCCAATGATTTTCCATAGTGGAGGGAACCCATACCACATCCAGAGGTGAATGCAGGAATCAAATGAGCTCCTCGAACTACTTGGCCTGGATTGAGAAACCCAAATGCATCTGGGTTGGACTCATCCACAAACACAACCTTCAGAAGACGAGCATGTTTCCAACCAGATTGATGTTGTTGCAATGGTGCCAGCCACCTGACCCAGAGAACTTTGAGGTGCTGCTTCAAAGGTTGGCCTCCATCATTGATCCATGTTTCCATGTGAAAGATATTCAATATGTGGGCATACCAGTATGGGTGGTGGGGTTTCATCTCACCTGAAAGCACCATGACATTGGCATGAGT
Organism: Suillus subaureus; assembly: GCF_016647635.1. Lineage (NCBI taxonomy): Eukaryota > Fungi > Basidiomycota > Agaricomycetes > Boletales > Suillaceae > Suillus > Suillus subaureus. The sequence continues at coordinate 464,272 of NW_024538563.1, forward strand.
TCTAGGGTTAACAGTGTCATATTCCTGCCTGAGGTCATAGGTGGTATAATATATCTGCATTGTGTGAACAGAGTAGATTGTATTATTGGGAATGATCACTGAGTTGTGTTCTTCATCTGTGAAAATATGGTCACAGTAGGTGATGTCGAGCTGTCATAGCTGGTAAAGGATATGATCCTTTAGTTTTGGTAGGAAATTCTGACAACCATTGTGAGAAAATTGTAATGTGCATCCACACTGATATTAAGCCTACCTTCATTGCTGAATCTCCATTATGTTCTCAGAGGAACATAAATAGGTTGACTGGATTACCCTGACTAGTGGCTATATAGTGATGCTTTCCACAGGATGCCATGGGGGTGTTATCAGCAGGTGACTGATTATCAAGGGAGGATGTGCCATCTGTATCTGCTATCCTTTGAAGCACATGGCACCTGCACTCATGTTTTGCCAACTGTGCTGGGGGATCAGATTTGTTAGTTAGTGGATAGAACATCTTTAGAGCTCTATGCACAAGCTCTCCCTGACCGAAATTCAACTTCAAGCAGACAGTGAAAATGTGCCAGGCACTTACTATTTGAGTCATGAAAGAATCCATACTCCCAAAGAACTGGATGGTTCTCGCATAATCTCCCATTGTGTGGAATTTGTAGGTATTCAGATTGAATCTCTTTACCCTTGCACTTGATTCTGAAAAGCCATGTTGTTTTCAGAGGACTGTGTGAACCTTCATTGACGAGCTCTTCTCTCTTTCAGTAACTCCATGGTATTGAATGAAGTGCAGATGGTGTGTTGAAAGTTCTGCAACTTCTGAGAGAGTATCTTGAACATGTCCTCGAGAAAAGTCACAGTTGACTCCAAGTGAAGCCTGAGTTTGGTGAGTGCATGCCATTGTGCAAATTGGTACAACAGAGGCTGCATGGCCGCATTGTGTTCAGCAGGGAATAGTCCTTCAAAAACTGGAATGGCACACCAATGTCCAAGAATGTGTCAGTGAGCCTGATGCAAGCAAATGAATAACATGAGAAAAACCTGCAAGATATCTTCAAAATCATGCGCTGCTAATTTTTTCATCTCAGAGGTATTATTCACAAACTTTCAAATTACACCATTACCAAAAGTCGGAACTTGACAAAACCTATGGCGAGGATTGAGAAGCAACCATTCATCAGCAGTCATGGATAGATAATGACTCCACATACCTGGCATTGAGTTTCGTGACCCACTGATCACCACCAGGAAGGGCATAAAGAAACCTGATAAGGTGACTGAACAGCGCTTTCCATGTACCTAATTCACATTCATGCATGAAGTCAACAACAAGCATGCAAAATGGGTTGTGGCCAAGCAAGCCAAGCTTCACAACAAATTGATTCTGCAAATAGTGGGTTGAGTTGATCGCAAGTCATAAGAGAAAATTTATGCTTACTATAGTAGGTACCCACGAACCCTCTCCAAGAGTCCGTTCAACCTTGGAACCATTAATGGTATTTCCATCTTCATAGATATACTTACAAGCCTTGATAATGTTTGATATAATGTACACTCAGAGTTGTGTTATATGAGCTTTCATGTCCTTCAGTAGTCCAAGACAACTAAAGGAGCTTTTTGGAACAAGGCAGCAAGGGCATGCACACAATCCCATATCCTTGATGGCCACAATTAAAACTCTGAAATAATGAGTGATCTGACAGTTTTCATTGAAGAGGAATGTTACTTTTTGGGATAGTCAGCTGAGTACTTGAAAATTCAGGGGAATACTCTCCGCATCACTCTGTCAGCACATTTTAGAATAATACCATGATGGTAAGTGCTTAGAAACTCTTCATCAAGTAAGATTTCCCAACACACATGAAACAGCTCCCTGCGGCAGTGGGTATGGAGCAACACCATACCAGTATTTGATATGCGATCCAAGCAACTTAGAATATCTTTGACTCCATCAGGGAGCTGGGCAGTTGGTGTCAATCAAACAAATTGAGTGTCTGGTAATTAGCACTCACCATAAGGAAAAATCCAACTAAATGACAGGCTCTGGATTGAGGCAAAGATCAAGTGTATTTTGACAGATTTCTGAAATAAAGGTAAAGTGGCCGAGCCTTCATGGTTCCGAAATTCACCAGGTGGGTGGCATCAGAAAAGAACATGAGTCCCACTATAACACATTCCAGTGAGCAACCCGGTGTGATGATCATACCAGTGCTAGGCGCGTATGATCAATAGTACAGTTCTTCTCACCTTCAGGAAAGGTGTCATATCCCACAATCCAGACCCATGTTCCATCATATTCCCACGCCTTCCGAGCCTACATCCGGACCACACTTCATATCCAACTCATTCCCAGGTTCCCTTCCACTGTGTGCTCCACACCTCAGCAGGATTGACTGCGCTCTGGATTTACCCCTGAGCTCCAGACCATCGGATCTCCACTGCTAGCCTGAACCATAACCCCCTGTCCCATCCATCCTATGTACACTCCATCCAGCAAGACATTTGGACTTCACCTCATCTCAGATTCTGGACTCTATCCACCTTCTCATATCCTGGTCCTGTATCCACCTTGTCTTCTGGATCCCCAGATCTCCGGACCTCTGGATATTAGCTCTGGACCTATTCCCACCCTCTGTCCGAGATCCTGCACCTATCCCCATTTAGGCATTCTCTGCTTTCCAGCTTTCAGTTACCTCTTCTTCTGTCTTGCTTATTGATCCTTGTACAAGTCTTCATCTCCAAGTTCATTTACTTATGTTCCATCTTACTTACTAATGTGTTTCCACATGCTCGTACATAGCCTTGCTCCTTTGCTTACTGATCCCCTCATATATTGTTCAGTATATAACCCCTGTAGATACTCCTGTAGTTCCTTAGTTTGAATATCAACTTAGACTTGCCCAATCCTCTCTCAGACTTTGTTCCACCTAAGTCTGTCCTACCCATCAGGCCTAGGGATTGATTCCCTAGGCCGGAGCTCTGCCTTTCCGGCACTTACCCTCTTTCCGGACTTAGGTCCAATCCCTGTCTCTCCAACTCTACCTTAGGGTAGTCTACCTCTGTTTGTTTCTACATCAGACTCTGTCCAATGTAGCCCCTATTCCTTCTGGACCTCCGGACCTACTGTCCCTTGTACCTCCAGGCATCCTGTCCTTCAGACGTTCCACCCTCTGTACCTTCAGACGTTCCACCCTCTGTACCTTCAGACGTTCCACCCTCTGTACCTTCAGACGTTCCGCCCTCTGTACCTTCAGATGTTCCGTCCTCCTAACCCTCGGACATCCTATCCTCCTGTCCTTTGGACATCCTGCCCTCTGTACCTTTGGACATCCTGTCCTTCTGTCCTCCATCATCCTGCCCTCCTGTCCTCCTGTCCTCTGGACCTTTGGACCTCCTATCCTTCCATCCTGTTTCCTGTAGAAGTATTACCTTGCAGTGGGAACTCTCCTGAGCACTTCCTGTGTTCCTCCAGAACTCTCCCGTGCTCCTCTGGATGTTTCCCGCACTCCTCTGGAAGTCCTCTAGTGCTCTCCAGCAGAGTAGCCAGCCTCTGGAAGTCCTCTGGACTTCGTCGGACCATCATTGGACCTCATACGAAATGAAGGGCACATACTCGGGTAAGGGGCACAGCATATGAGCTGAGGCCAAGCCCCTCTGAGTCAGTCTCTCTCCCCCTTGAGCAACATGGTTCTTAACAAAAGGAGATAAAGCACAGATCATTAAATCCATATATATCGACCCATCTGCTCTTACTCCAGTCCGGTCCTAGGAATCCGCCCTCCCATGTCCTATCCATGTCCACCTATCTCTGCTGGTGCATTATTTTTCCGAAAATGTCATTGCTAAATGAGCTGCAGGTCTTATTACACGTCTACTGACATTCTGCAGCACATGATGTCTTACTACCTATAGACTCATCACATGCTTGCTAACTATGCTACAATTCTTGCCTATGCATTCCAGACATTCACATGCTATGATATAAACGACTGCAGTACATATGATTGAGTAGTTCCCTTTCCCTTGGACTCAGCTCTATAGGAGAGTCATTCTCACGTTATTTTTGTAGACCTTGCACAATCCATCTATTTTGCTCTTTCTTGACAATCCTGTGCAATTTGACCACTCTGAAGTTCCATACCACTAGGATCTTACCCTTAAGCTCTTGCAAGAATACCCTACCTGCGACCGGTAGTTTAGTGCAGTTCTTCACTCATGCTATATCCCTTGTGACTGGCCACTCCATAGAGCACGGTTTATTTCGTGCGCATTACATCTGACATCCAATACACTCGCATGTATCTTCCAACAGTTCATCCTGCTCTTGTGATACTAACATCAGTCGATTTTTTGTCCATGCTCACAGTCTATTCTTGGCATAGAAATTCAAATCCACATTCTAGTTTCTTAGGCCAACATAGGTTATAACTCCTTCGCTCACTTACTTCCCTCACACATAATGGAAGGAAGTGCTTCAATAGCAGTCCTCTCGAGCCAATCAGTTAACTTGCACCTCTTAGGATAAGTAGTGCTAGTTGCTAACCACCTAGTACCAATTACTTCTTCACACCAGCTCCTTTGGCAGTTTCTGGAGATTGTCTTGAGCTTCAAGCCATGCATCAGAGGTGTAAAGTTTATTGTATATTCATTCCTGGTGATTGTCCAAGGGATCTCTCCATAGCCATTTGAAAGGAAAGAGATGGAATGTGCCTGCTTGAACATCTGCAAATGCGGCATGAATTACATCAATGAGTGGCTGATAATGGAAACTGGCAACAGTATATGCCTTGGATGCTTCCTCCTTTGACTTCGTTGGAATATCAATGGTGATGGTAGATTCAACCCAATCATCAGGGAAATTGACCTTCCTCCCATTCTCATCTGCATCTAGTTCTCACAAACTCCTCTTTACCAAAAACCCATCAAGATGCTTCACATTGAAATCATCAGCTTGAAGAACTTCTCTGACGAGGCGCTGGACCTCAGTTTCTGACTTCTGGTGGCTACCTGAATCCATCCAGGTGATAAGGCGATAGATCAACATGTTACAAAAGGGGTAGGGCAGTGGAAGTATCACTGGGGAATCAGTTCCCTGAACAACTGTTGGACATGACTTTGCAAGTAATGACAGAGGAAGGACGATGAGGATATGACCAGCAGAGTCCAAACAAATTAAATGCAGTCTAGAGTGTGTCTCTTAGTGTCAAAAGGACATGATGGATTCTGGATTGGGCTGGAAGTGGTGAGTCATTGCCATCTTCACAACCATCGAGATCCTCAGCCGAATGCTCAATATTATTAAAAGACCTCGGGAAATGTCTCCTAGGAGGAAGTGTGGGTTCCTCAGAGACAGTGGAGTGATGTATGTGGTCAAATCCATCACCAGAATCAAGGCCCTCCCTGTCCATTGCCCTAGTTTCCAAATCTGAGGTGTGGAAGAGGTGCGGCTGCAACTCGGATGCTACGAGATTAGGGCCATCGAATGATGTGTGAGTTGTATTGGACCTAGTACTAGACTCAGTCAGGGGCCAGCAAGGGACAACTAATCATGCATGGGCCCTCAGCACATGCCCGGACCTCACTGGAAATATTCTCTATGGACACAAGTTATCAGGGATGAGTTAGACTAAACGAAGATATCTGACTCAGCAACTGACTCACTTGTGACATGTTCCCTGACCATGACTCAGACCTGTCAAAGTTGGCCAAAGTTGCATCTCTGGCCCATTGTAGTCTCCTCTGACTTGCAACAATGCTGGACCTCTTGAAAAAACTGCAAGTTGCACAATGCTGATTAAGTCCTTGACCATCAGTTGTCCCTGCCCAAGAACTGTGAGCTCCACAAGACACCATTGGAATCAGCACGAGGAGAATCCAGAGTATGTCTAGTAAGATCCACATGAAATTGTTGGCTACAATGTATTATGACAAGTGCTAGGGCTCTGTGGCACAGAAGTTAAAATACTTGGGGGTTTTATGTAAATGTGTTATGAATTAATAACTAACTGGAGGACGATAATCATATATAATCCTAAGCATTATCAACATATATAAGGATAGAGTGATTGTCAATCATAGATGATATCAAGGCACAGTGCAGTCAGGTAAAAGATCAAGTATTGTATTGTATTACACTAGATCTACCTACTTAGACTCATATACATAAAAACATGGGCATCATAAGAGCACTAGAACTCCCTTCAATCATTCTCTGCATCATCATACCACACTGTAGGTCTATTCACTAGTCCCACAAGGATCCCTCCATCACTGTTGTCCTTGGGCTCTTAATCTTGATATTCATCCCAGTCCACAGTTGCAATCACTTCCCTAAACTCTTATACCCAATTGGCTGGTAAATTTCTGCACTCTGTGAGCTGGAGGGTGTCTACACCGACACCACATATGATTTGCATTATCAAGCTGGCCTCAAGTGTCACTACAAGTTCTGCCTTGTGGAAACAGGCCGCCTTGAGCTCTAGAATGCAAAGGGAGGAATACAGAATATCCATGTTCTGTCCATTATCAACAACCTTCAGTGCAGCAATCAAGCCCCCCAGCTGGATACCCTCCAGATGAATAACTTCGACATCCAGGAGTCAGGTAAACAGACCTTGAGGGACTGTCCCAAGACCAGGGCATGCCAAGGAGAAGGAGAGAACCAGCCCAAAGCTGAAAGGCCAGGCAGAGCCACAGGGAACAAGAAAGACAAGGCAGAAAGGAAGAGTCTCATGAAGGATAGGGTTCACAGTGGTGACTTTGAGCTCAGCTACCGCACTGCTGACTTTTAATGACTCATGTCTATAGGGATGTGTATTAATATTTTTCAAGTTGACAGAAGTACCTAGCTTCATTGAGAGTTTGAGGGTCTGCAACATATGAGACACACTGTTCTATATTGAATGCTGGAATGGCCATTGGAGAAGTTGCAAAATATCAGGTAATAGTTAGACCACCAAGATTGGATTTCAGGAGAAGTGGGTTCCTGGAAGAAGTGTAAATAATGCGACCAGGCCTCATGCCAAATTGGCAATAGAGATTGAAGATTCCTAAGGGAATTGTGAAATGTCAATAAGGTGACATTTGGTAGGAGCAACACCATGACACAAGAAGTAGAAGGTAATATACTTAAGAGTCGAAGATTTGATGAAGAGCTTTTGACACAAAGCTTGTTATTGGCATCAGGTGAGGCACCTGGGGAGATTCAATGAGGGGTTAAAAAAGGCAATGGGAGCCTACTGCAGATTTATTGATCTGAGAAAGCCATGCTCTCTGCAAGTGTTGCAGGAAATTTTACCAGCAGAAACCACAGCATAGTTCTCTGCAGGGTATGAGCTGAATGCCAATCATGATCAATTAGCTTCAAAGAAAACATTACTATGAGTCAAACAAACTAGAACCTGAGGGACAAAAAGACTTACTACTGTTGGACTTGCAATTGCATAATTTTTGGAATCTTTCATTCATTGTGACATGTCCATATCCCCAGGGGGAGGTTCTGCTTGGTGGATTGTTTCTTGCATGCTGGGAGAGGGACAAGGTACACTAGGAATTATGCCACAATGGATCAGCTTGAAACCCCGCATCCCACGCACTCATGCCTCAGGCAGAAATGCTGCAGACTGCAAGCACTACAGGCATTTCTTCAGGAGGTATTGCGACAGAACAGAAGTCAGTAAAACTTTGTTGCATGCAATGGCCAATGTGACCATGACATGACCTTATGTAGAACATTGAAATACTGTAAGTTGGTCAGCTGCTGCGCCTCATAACTGTTACACCAAAAGGTAGAATACTGAAACCTTAGCTTTCAGTACCAGTGACAGTATATATATTGATTATGGGAACTCGAGTAAGCCAGCATGCTCATGCTTACAAACACTAGTAGTCATAGGATTTGGAGATGAATGAATTGCTCGCTGTTAGCACATATTATCAAATGGGAGGAGTCAACAAACATACAAACTAGTATGACAAAGGTCCAAAAACGTCATCAAACAAGGATATGAGATATAGCGCAGCTTATGCTCTACTTCCCAAATCCAAATCTGTCCCGGAAGATCAGTACAAACTTTATTGACATAGGAGTGTATGAATTACAATGGTTTTTCATCAGCACAGGTGAAATCCAGAGATGTTTCACACATAGACCGAGAGCTATAGACGCTCTAGCAGTCCTTTGGTCCATCACCAAGACACACACAAGCAATGTCTTCAATGATATCAAGTTGGTTGTATCCAGCAGCAAATAACATGGTATCAGTGTTGTATATGACCTGACAAAGATTTATGCATTCTTGGAGCTCTTCAACATTGCAATGAGAGAGTGCTTCAATAGATGTCATAAAAGGTTCTGAGGTAGCACTTGCATATGTTTCACTGTAGTCCTCTAGGACCATGTGAAGAAACCTTTGGTGTTGTTCCAAGGTATATATTTCCCATGCCATCGTCAGAGTACGCAAGCACCTCCATTCAACATCAGCTTCCTTTGTGAGGAGGGCTTGAGCAAGTGCATTGAATGAGAGGTGTTCCAACTGTCATTTAAGCAGAGATTCGCCCTAGACAAAGTTTTTCAATATGATACATGTGGATATATATGGATTGATATCAACATACCTCCTGCTCATTCACCAAAGTCGCAGAGCCTCCAGGGTGAAGTTGGCTTTCAGCACAATGACGCTCTAGTGTGGAAGGACCATCCCTCTGATAGGGCTTGTGCTGTCCTTTTTCACGCTGCAAGTAACGATTGACATGACTGATAACAGGGGGAAGGGCAGTAGGTGTAAAGGTGCCCTTGTCAGAGGGAGGGGTTATGGGTGGACAGGTGCTCTCGTCAGATGAGTCATGCACACTAACAGTGGATAGCGATGCCACACAGTGTTTTGTGGGTGAGAGTCGTGAGATAGGACAACTTGTGAAACAAGTCATCCTGTTGGCTTCAACTTGAAGGTTATGAGCTCCATCCCGCATGTGTTCCTTTAGTAAATGAAAGCCAGCTGCACATTGGAATGCACTCTTGTCATGGAGGCCATCATAGTCATGATAAGACCCTCCAACAAGGCTTGAAGGACGAATAATGGATTGCATCCTGTGGTAAAGATACATAAGACAGTGGGTGGTGCTGAGTTTGAAATGCTCTGACTACTTTTATGGACGGAAAAATTATTCTGCGCTCAGAGTCAGATGCTGAAAACTCATCATCCAGACTGAGCCACTGGACGACTCAGCGCCCAATACAAGCATTCACTAATCTATGTGAATTGTTTGACACATGTATTTAGAGCACCAGATTAAATGTCCTCTGTACTCCGGACCTCCAGACCTCCTATCTGTCCATCCTGTTTTCCTGTAGAAGTATTACCTTGCAGTGGGAACTCTCCTGAGCATTTCCTGCATTTCTCCGGAACTCTCCCGCGCTCCTCCGGACGTTTCCTGTGCTCCTCTGGAAGTCCTCCAGACTTCGTCGGACCATCATCAGACTTCCTCTGAAATGAAGGGCACATACTCAGGTAAGGGGCACAGCGTACGAGCTGAGGCCAAGCCCCTCTGAGTCAGTCTCTCTCTCCTTTGAGCATGGTTCTTAACATGGATTCAACAAATGTCATGTGCCAAACGTGATGAAAGAGTGACAAAAGACAAAAATTGTAATAACTATTGGTTAGACACTTTCTACATCAATCATGTAGTCAGTTACCATCAAAAGGTAGAAATACTGAAAGCTAAGCTTTCAGTACCAGCAACAGTATATATATTGATTATGGGAACTCAAGTAAGCCAGCGTGCTTACACCATATTGTGAACATTTCATGTTATTTAAAATGAACAGAAGTCAAGTGGAAAGTTTTTAATTCCAATTTCAAAGTGGCTGTCAGTGGCACAGTACTATGCATGATACTCCAATGCAGTTTTCTGGGAAGCCATCACCATCCTCTGCCTAGAAGACACATGGGCAACAGAACATGCTCACAGAAATGTTTGAGAGATGATCTAGTAATAGCATGGGCTCACAAAGCATCTACTAGTAGGAAAAAAACAAAAAACCTTGGACATTGAGCAAGAAGGTGCTATACTACACTTCATACACTAAATTGTCTGAATACACTCCCAACAACACATTAATTCATGCGATACACATCTTCTACTAATATTATAACTCATTTAGTACTTCAGCTTCTTGCTGCTCTCAATCTACCTATAGTGGATGACTTCCCACAGCGTTTAGAATTCCAGATATGTGTTCCAAACTGTTCCAAACCTTGTGTGCTGAGGAGCTGCCATGAAATGTAAGCCATTTCCAACTCCACACATCAAATGCACCCCCTCTTCCAGTTTCAGATTGTTGTTCTAATGACACTTCAATGTCCACAACAATTGTTTAGTGCATACCACTCACACAGAGTCCACTAGGTCTATGCATTATCCATGTGCCATGCATGCTCCTCACCATGCAACAGCTTCATACTCTGGGCAACAATGGTGCATTTCCATATGATGTGGTGGGGATAAGAAACAACTCAGCAACCCTTACAATATTTGTGTATGTACAAGTCTCCTGGATCCTTTCTTTTCATGCTAATAAACATTCATTTCAGCATGCTGCATTCTATACCATGTGCAAATGTCACTTGAGCTGCTGACTCATGCAAGAGGTCCACTTTTTGGTACCTTGTGATGTAGATGGTGCACTTTGCATTTTGGTATTTAATGAGTGTGTCTACATTCAATTTTTGTAGCATTTGTCTCTCTCTAACTCCCTACAAAGCCCTGAACTTTCTATCATACAGCCCGCTGGTCAACCCTTCACATTTCCCTCACTTCCACCCAGTTTTGGCATGCTACCATCTGGCTCTTATTCAACTCCTTTTTTGCCTGCTCAGCCCTATGTGATGCCCCCAAGTATTCTATCCCTTCCTGAATTGTCAGATGGTGATGATGACAGTGGTGACACCATTGAAAACTAGGTCACACACCCACCCTTCATGTAGCCTTCACCTATCGTTCTGGCATACAAAATTGCTGGTAGCCACCATCCCAATGTGGTGCCATCCCAATTTAAAGGGAAAGCTGCTGCACACAAGAGGAAGGCACCATCTGTGCCCTCTGTCACCACAACTGAGCCACCAGCCAAGCAAAAATCAGGTCACGGTGGTCATGCTTCAGGTACTCTGAATTACAGTGATGATGATGTTGCTGCACTGATTGATGTGTGTGCAAACTGTCTTCCACTTGGTGCAAAGGGTTGGCTTACCATCAAGCAAGAGTTTGCTGTGTGGGCAGATAGCCATGACCATCCAACTCATTCTGCAAAATCTCTTGAGCTTAAGTTTAACCAGGTATATATTCCATTACTGTATTGTGAACTCCATGATACTGATGTTCTGCTTTAAGCTAGTTCACACCATGAAGCCAACCAGTGATGCTGAGTGCCCTTCTCACATTGAACATGCTCACAAAATTGACTTCCTCATGAACAAGAGGGCTAGTACCCAAGATCTTGATGATGACAAATTTGCCGATGATGTCATTATTGTTGGAAGTGATGAAGATGAGCCTCAACATGTCAGCATGCCAAAGGTCTCTGTCAAAAGGGAGATACAGGAGCCCGCACTTCTTTCCCATCATTCTGTTGCTACACCTACTCCACAACCATCTTGCACCACATATGCACCAGGTCTTGATCTTCTAACATTAATTATGGCTTCACTTGGTCCCTGACTTCAAGCTGCTTGAGATGATGAGCATGCTGCTTAGACTTTGCAGACCACTCAACTCATATCCACATCCAACCAATTGCAATATGCACACATAACCATCAATTCACTTCATGACTAGCTCTTGCAGTGTGAACATGAGCATGCTAATGCTGAGCACCGTGCAGACCATCTAGAGATGCAACTGGAAATGGCTCAACTTGTGTGGAATGGTCAAGATTGCCAACCAACACCATAATACATATGTCATGAAACAAAATATAATGATGGGGGGGCATCTACAATCTGGGTCTCACCTGATGATGAAGATGAAAATTTTGGCTTTAATCATGATGACCTCTGTAATGTAGCCTCTCAGTGGAACTACATCAAAGATCTGAAGACTGGTCATCACACCCTTTGCAGACCCTCCACATCACCTATTCATCAAACACCATCTTTGAGTGCACAATTCAATGTGTTATTCACCCCAACATCTTCCTGTACTGGCACAAATGACTTTTTGGTTATGACCTCACCAACTCATGCTACAACTCAGCACATTCAATGACTCAGTGTGTCTTGCCTGCTTGTGCAGAAGACAAGGCTCTCAATAGCACAACATGATCTCAAGTGCTCTCAATAGCACAACACAAGGACTCTCAACAGTGCTCTCCATGTCTGGCAATGATAGACTTGTATATTTTTCTACTATGTACTTGACAAATGGAATTAAGCTATGTGATCATTGTTATGCTGATGTGAAAATAACATTTTTTCAAATTGTTCCCAAACCATCCTATTATGTTCATCTTCTTGCTAAATTGGCACATATACAGACCAAATCTGATTGATACCAACCATCCAAGCTTGAACATTGTTCAACCAAACACATGCCTCTAGAAGGTCCTGATGCTGTTCACTGAAATTGATGTCTAAGGGCATACGAAGATGCCCAAAAGAGCCTTGCAAAGCATGCGCACCCCATTCAGCTGTCTGGCGAAAGGACAGAACCTGATAGTCAAATGCAAGTAGCTTGTCCCTTTCAATTGAATTTGCAGGGAGGCACTGCCCTGTCTTGATTGGGGCTTTGATATAACCAAATATCTGGTCTGTGCCTTGTGGGAAAGCTGTATCAGCAATGAGGTAATAGTCATTGGGGGTGTCTGTTTGCAGCTTCTCATAGATTGGCTGGGCCACCTGTGAGTCATGCCAGCTGCCTGGAGTATTCAGATGGCATTGAATTATGGCACTTGCATGACAATAATAAGTACATGAAGATATCACAACTCTGACAACTGACCATCAGCACCAAATGCAATGACCAAACTCACAAAATGATCATGCAGCCACCCATTATAGGTTGCATTTTTGATCTCTTGATCCTGGGATGTTTGTACTGGTAGATTCAATCTATCCAGGGTACCAAAACCTCCTGTCAATAAGGGATGGCATGTGACAACAAAATCATTCAAAACTTAAAAATCATTGCCAGATGGCCAGTGAATAAAGGCCTTGGGATGTTTTGAAAGTGTGAAGGAGGATGGCAAGTGAAAAATGGAGGTAATGTGAGACAGTGGTAGGAATCAAGGCAAAAATTTGCATGAGACTGACTTCTCACATGGTTGAGTTGAGCCAATGAAGCACAAGGCCCAATACACCTGTGGCATCAAGAAAGTGTCATTGAACATGGGAAACAGCAGTTGCAGGTGTGTCATCATGTGGGATGGGAGTGGTGTCCCAGAGAGTCACAAATCTGGATCTAAGGATGTAATTGAAAGTCAGGGTGTTGACACCCATTGTTGTGATGAATACACAGTCTTTTTGTGCTGAGTAGAGTACCTGCCAGGGTGTACTGACATGAGGATTTGGTAGGAGATCACCTCTCACAAGGTATGTACAGCATGCATAACGGCACTCAGAATGCTGGCGTTGTGAGTGGTCTGCTCCTACAAACATGAGTGTCCCAAGAACTCCAAGTTGGTGCTATTGTGCTTTGTCATCATCTTTATCAGACTTGATATCAACTAGTAATAAAAGATACAGCTCATTTTCATCACAGTCATTGTTCATGGTTTGGTAGAATTGGAATCTATTGCTAGAAAGTACATATCACATTGCCTGTGGTTTGGAACTAGGCAATAGTGTGGGTAACCCATGGGTACTCCATACTGTACCTGCACCCATACCTGTGTGGAACTAGACCCATGTTGTTGGGTACAGGTTTGGGTATGGGTTTGGGTATTTAGGTGTACTATGGGTACTAAGTATATACATGTAAATGGCTCATAATAAGAACTACAATCAAATCAAATCCCATCCATCATCAAGCTCGTTCTCTTCACCAACTACCTCAGGCATCACAGCAACAGCCATAACATCTTGGTCTTTGACCAACCCTACAAGACTCCAGGAACCTAAGCAAAGCAATGTGCAGACAGACTGGGCAGATAGGCGACTGCAGACATGAGATAACAAGAGGCGGCTGCAGCTAAAAATTCGCTCTACATCAACTGACATTGCTACATATAATGAGTGAGATGAGTTGCCAACAGATGTGAGGCTGATAAAAAAAACTCACCAGGAATTGACAGATAATCTAAGGCCATTCAGGAGAGTTGAGGATACATTGCCTTTCATTTGGTCCACCAAGCTAAGATGTCCACAACATATTCTGGATCTGTGCTGAGGTATGAATTGAGCTTGTCATGGAGCTCTGACTGCTTGGGTGCCGCTAATGCTGGAAGTTCATCAAAGATGTTATGAGATTTTCCCTGGTTAAAACAATGGTGAGAAAACAGTAAAGTTAGACAAGACAATACATACTGCTGATGTTTCCTGGACTTCGTCCTCATCCACAGCATCATATGTTGTTAGTAGTGGTTGTGTAAGAGTGCTCAAACTCATTGCAAATGATACTCTCCATGGCTTGAATCCATTCAGCTCCCCATCTGGCCTCCTTGAAATATGATAGTTTGTGTTGAGGGTGCAGTACTGGAAGTGGTGTCAGCATCAGTAAAGTACACTTGTAAAGTATGACAGAAAACTTACCCATCAAAATCCAATAAACCTCTGACCAGTCAGTCATACTGTAGTAGCAGTTTAGTGTCTTCTTTATTTGTCCAAGTGACGCTCAAATAGCCAGCTCATAAGTGTGCATGATAGAATCTGTTGTGAGTTTTCTGTTGATCATGTCCATTGCAGGGATGACAGTTGCAAGATTCAGCATCAATCAAGAGAAAAAGAGCATTGCATCCTTGAATATCTAGTATTATGTTCTGTTAGCACTGAACTTCAATGTGAGAATGGAGAACTTACCTTTAGAACATTGCACAATTGTTGTGCAAGCTCCCATTCCTTCTCACTCAGCTCGTGGTCCTGAAGATCCATGTTCTTGCTGGCACAAATCATATCAATAGCTTTGTGATACTTAAGGGTGAAGGTGAGCATATCAAAAGTTGAGTTCCATCAGGTCGCAACATCATGTGGCATGATGCACTGACTGAGTTTGCACTCCTTGAGAACATCATACCATGCTGGAAGAAGTTTGGTTGTCAAGTGGATGATCTTGAAGGCTAGTTTATGTAGCTACAACAAAGGTAAGTACTTTGTTTTGTTATGAGTGGGAAATTACTTCAACCTTTACAAGGACAAATCATATAGGTCCAACACTATTTCGCACAGCCTGGCATTTGCACACTGACAGTTGTGCCATCTCATCAACCCATTCCTTGATATTGTCGTTCTCCTCATCATCTCTCTCATTTGGTCCCAATTTGTCAATATCAATATCCTTTGTGAGATCTTGAAGTTGCTGTTCTGCTTCATCCATCATGGTGTTTGCTTTCACTCTAGGTATGTCAAATTGTCAGATCAATGTTTTGGCAATGAGATTGACGATATGAAGGAAACATCATGTCCTATTCATTTCTCCTGGGAAGTCCTCCAGTAGATCACTCAACTTGTTGACCATTGTGTCATTATTGGGTGCATTATTGCATGTAATGCTCAGAACCTTTGTGAGTGTCAATTTTAATTCAACACATTGATTGTATTGCACATGCCTTGTCTGATATGCTGAAATCTTGCAGTATATTCACAAACGCCTCCGTGAGATTGATTCCACTATGGGACTTTGCCACTTTGACGACATCCAGTATCAAGCTGAAAGGTTGTCCATCCTGCTCGAAGTGGATGGATGCAGCAACAAATGCTTTGTGATTTGGAGATGTCCAGGTGTCAGTAGCAAAGTTGAGATTGCCCTTGTAGTTCTATCAGGAGTGAGTTGTTTGTGTGGTGCACATTGTCACTGACATACCTGCTGCATCCTAGCTATTCATTTATGTGTTCATGCAAAAATGAGCTTAACATCACATGATACTGTTGATGCTGACAGGATATAACACTTAGGCCACCCTGTTTTCATCAACAACTGGAAGCCATGGTCTTTGACAATTTTAAATGGCCACACACTCTTGGATACCCATTGCACTATTTCAGCTCAGCTCTTGGTTTTGGTATGCTGTCTATGTGAGTATGTTACCTTCCCCTTCCCCTTCCTTTCAAAAGCTGTTGTAATTGAACCCATTGTACAGAGAGGTTTGATAATTGATTCTCATGCCACTGTTGCATTCTTCACTTTATTGACAATCTCAACTGTCTCCATTCCCCAGCATTTTTTAGCATGTTTCCACATATTGCTTGTGGACTTCATGTCTGCTTTATCAAGGAAACGACAAATCAATTGGTTGCACCCTCTTATGCAGCAACTGAATGCATGGAATATTCGTCCATTGATGTGGCCAATCACAGGAATGGGGTTGAAGAAGGAATAAATGGGAGCAGTCCAATCTTTGGTGAGTCTCACTAGATTTCATCACGTCAGATTTTGAGGTTGCTTTTTACAGGATCATACTGAGTTCAGCTTCTGGATCTTCTTTGGCACTTGCATTGTTGGTGTCATCTTCCTCACCACCAGCTTGGCTTCAGTTTCACTGCCATCAAGACCAACATGGACAACTGTGCTCCCAGTATGTAACACATTTTCTTCTTCTTCAATCATGATGGAAGCATGACGTAATGAGGACCTTGTCACAGAGCTATCTTTAGAAGGTGTTGCAAGCTTCTTGTGTGCCATCTCCTCACTGGTGAGAGTGCTTCCAGCAGGTGGGTTGGTTTTTACCTTCTTCAGTTGTGTCTTTGTGCTATCTCCAAGTCCATTTGAAGTAGCTTTTCATTTCTTGGATGCTGCGGCTTCCAGTGCAGCTTTGGCTCTGGCAGGGATTTTGGGTACTTGTTTAGTGGTGTTAGACTTGTGCATGGTGACAGTGAGAGTTTGGTGAATTCAAGTTTTGCTAGTGTGCTTGTAACTTATGTTGACCTTTCCCAATTGTACATTAGAGTTTGACATGTACAGTACCTCCAAACTTCAAGTTCATTTGCACTAGGCTATCAACAAAGGCATGGGTATGCCACAGGTCCAGCTTAGAGTGCAGGTCAGGTAATCCTAACCCGCACCTGTGCCTGCCAGTACCCTTACCCATTACCCATGTGGGTTACCCATACCCATGCTTTTGCCTATTTGGAACAAGTATCTAGATTATTTTCTAGACTTAGCTGGAACTCCAAATCCTGCAGGAAGTCAGCCAGTATTCATTGTACCAATACCATATTCTTCAACTTAGCATGCTTCGGCATGAGTTTGGCACTGTTTGGCATACCTGTGCGACACTTATCCACACAGCATCACACTGTGTCACATGCACATGATGTTCATCAAATTCACAAGACTGCTATCTTACTACAGTACACCCATCTTTGACAACAACTTGAATACTCTATTCTTTTATTGACACCATCTCTTGCCTCCCAACACCACACCTGCTTGGATGCTGATTTTGTACCTCACACATCAATCACATCTAAGTGTTTGACTTGGAATCAATGCATTCAATGGCACACATTATGACGAAGCTGCTGATTACTTCACTGCCACTGTCGACTCAGGTGGTTTCTTATTGAAATAAGGACTTGCTTGTGGTGCATCAAGACTTGTACAGATAATGCTTTCCATAATTGAGGGCCTTGTCCAGCTCTTCAGCTGGGATCTTGTGCCCACTGTTCACAGGATGTGAGTACATTGTTCCTCATTTGAGCTCAAGCGATGCTGATCACAGTCCTTGCGCACTGTTTGCAGCATGTGAGTGCATTAATCCTCCTTTGTGTTCGAGCAATTCTGATCATGCACCTCCGCCAATCAGACAGGCATCTTTTTATTGCTCTCAGACACTGCAACCTGAATATGATAACCTCAACAATGCTGATCTCATGACTCAGAAACCCCATGTGCAACATCAGCTGACTTGCTATTTTCCCTTCACAGATTCAAGTTGGTTTGCTCAACTTTTCATGTATTTACTGACAGCTCTATGCAAATACAGGTGAGTTTTTTTCGTGCCCCATCAGCACAGCAGTATATTCAATTTTAATCATTTGGTGAATGTATAGAGTTTCACCCAGGCCTTCTACCTATCTTATTGAAGGTTTTTTCAGTCATCAAGGTTTGTGCTTATGTTTGGCTGCTGCATTGAGCCCAACCCATTATTAGCAGTTGGCAGATGTGTGATTGTTTCCACGTCAGCAGCTCTTGTTCTAATTGTCCCTTCCAATGGAGTCCAAGTCACTGGATCCTTTCATATCTTACATGTGGGGGTATCTAGTAAATTTCAATGTGACATCAAACTGCCTCTACTGTACGTTCTGGACAACAGACTAGTACATGTATAATCACTGCTGGCATGATGTTGGCATCATAATTGGTGTCACCATGTTTAATGTGAGTTGTGTCCCTTGCTGCTCACTCTGGGCATCCACTAAGGAATCTACATTTCTGAGGTCATTGCAATTGACATGTTCTGGTGCATCATGTATCCTACTCGTGTGTATTTTCACTGGCATTTAGGCTTATTGATGTTCACACTTTGGATGTTATGATGTTATGCTGGGGTGTCTGGGACTTGCATAACTAAAATTATTTCCAGGAGTGTAGTACCCATTATTCGGAAAGCATCCTTGTTGCTGATGTGAGCTCCCAGTCTGAAGATCTTACCACAACCATAAAGCTCAGGTCATATATATTACATTGATGGTGGAACATTTCTTTTTCAAGGGTGCTCTCAAAAAAGCCATTAGTAGCGCCCCATGAGTTTGCCAATCAGAGTAACTCCAGTGAGTAATATATAGAGCTACTAGCAGGGTCCTGTTAATTCATATCCCCAGTTTCACATGAACCCAGCCTGAGGCCAGAAGGCCCAGACTTAATTTACCTGGATTGCACAACACTTGCTGTATGTTCTTGAATGTTGCCCAAAAGGGAAATTTTTCTTGGATATTTTGGGGTGTAGTGTGGAGATCATGGAAAATGCCATGTTGCTTGATATTCTCAGAGTGTTATTACAAAAAGTTGTGGAAGTCAATCATTACTCTTGAAATGCTGCTCATGGTCCCATTTCAGGTGCTCCCCAAAATCCACCTAGTATGCAACTCAAGGCAGTGGGAACTTTGACTAATGATATAGATCACTATTTCCATTCATCTATCCAACAGCATTTCTCACCAATCAAAATGCAATCTGGCTACAGGGGTCAGCAAGGTGAGTTGTGGGAAGATTGAGACTTGCAGATAACTAATTATGCACAATTATTTCATTTCAATATATTCAATCTGAGCCTGATGCTCCTCCACTGGTAGATCTACTGCATTTTCCACTACTGATGGTATTGCCCTCTTTTTTTATCATCTGCACTGCTGTTAATTCATAGTCTCATCAGGTCAACAATTCGGACATGGTGGCAGGTCTTTCAACTGGTCCCAACTTGGAACAAACGATTCCAAGTCAGAGCAGCTTCAAGATAGCCTGAGTGACTGGCTCAACTTGAATGAGATCAGTCAGCCCACCAACCCAAGCCTTCAATCAATGTTACCCAACTCAGCTGCACCTCAGGAACTTAACCTGTCAGTGGGTGAAAGTGGCCTGAGCAGCATGCAGGGTAAGTCTGTGCTATAACTTTTCCTGTCACTGCTGCTCCAGCTCAAACCTTCCAAAACTCAGAGTTCAATGAGAACAGTCACTTCAAGTCAAACTCCCATTCATTCCAATGGCAAGCCTATGGAGGAGGCGACCAACACTTTAACTTTGATCCACCATTTTGCTTGGGTTTGACACTGCCCCCATCATTTCCAACTTCAGCATCACAGGAACTTCAACATGGCTTCGAACAAGCTGGCCCTGCCACATTCAAAATGCTGCATGCACAAGCTTCCAGTAGCAGCCAGGCCATAGGTGATGCAATGTCCTCCCCATTGTTTCTGACTTCACTTCCAGAATCTTCCTTGCAAGAACAACCTTCATTGCTTAATGCTCATGATATACATTTGAAAAGGATCAGCAACTCGATGTGGCAGGAGGCCCCAATGAACAATGACTACCTAAACCTTCACACACCTGCCAGCCTTCCACCATTGTCGTTTCCTACTTCACAGGATGTCAACATGCACCCTGGTATGCATGGGCAGGACTTGTAATCTGTGAGCCACCATTGTGGTTATACATCAGCCACTCTTCTAGGTTGTGGCCAGGAGGATGTGAAGTTGAAGTTGGTTCGCCCAAGGACTAGCAAACAATGTGATTGTGCTGTGTGGCAACTAAAATTTATAGAGTATTGACATGACACAACCAAGTCACCCATAGTACCCTCGCAGCCACCAATCATTGTGGATACTCAGTCACTGAACCAGATGATTGGGAGATCCCAAGTGCTCATGTTAAAGTTGATCTTTAACATGGGATTTTTTCCCCCCGAAGTCCTGCTTACTAAGATGGCCAATGACACGCTGGACACTGCCATTTCCCAGTTCCCAGAAGGTATGTCCATCACTCATATGCAGCACCAACTTTACAGCTTACCTAGAAACAGCAGGTGACCTTGAGAGATAGAAGTCCTCACCAGAGGGTACAGCCCAGGTTGTGAAGTTGAAAGGGATCATTAAAACCACCTTCTCGAACTTCCAGAAGTTCACCAACATCTTCTTATTGCCGGTCTATCAGCTATCTGTTAGTCCATGGAAAAGCAAGGAAGCTATGGATGCATGGTGCATGGCTAAGATTGAGTCTCTGCTGTTAGACTTCAAATTCCTCAATGCTTGGGTTCAGGTGTGTCCTTGTCAACCATGGCTCTTGTTGCCCTCCTTTAATGAATTTATTTCAGTTGCTTGTGGCTAACAACCTTCAACAAATTCACATTCCATTTGGTCATATTTTGATTTCCTCGTTGATTGAACATATGTTAAGGAACAAGAACTACTCCCAGTACATTTCCTTAGGCACAGCCAGTTGGGAGATGTGCCTCAAACACACCATCACAGCTATATCTGCAGCATATCATACAGCATTACTCAAATTTAAGGCCAGCCCCAGCTGGGTCAAGGCTAGCCTATCCAATGAGCAGGAGAAATACTATTACATCTTCATACAGCATTTCTCTTTGCTGCCCAATCTTGAGAGATTTATCCTCAATCAAATGCTGGCCAGCATGTGTCATGCACTAGCATAATAATGGGCAATATGATTGTGGGTCACATCATGTATTAGTATCACCAGTATTGTCACGGTAATGGACTTGGCTTCTTTCACTTTGCCTTTATATCTGTACCATCACTGTAGCATCTTAGACCATTCATACTGGCATTGTATAGGGTAGCAGAACTTGTTACATTTTCAGATTTGAGTGCATTGAGGGCATCTCCTGAGTTGCATACTTGAAATGTGGTACAGGTGGTGATGCTCTCAGGCTGATGGAGTTTAAAGATTCCCCCAGCTAGTAACCATCATCACACACCTAACTTCTCTGTTACATTATGATTGAGATTCAATATAGTCTTTACCCTTCATTTCATCTGTCCTCACATTATGCAATTGTGCACCGATGAAGTGGACCTTGACCATATTGAACTCACCACTCATACTATAACTAGGATTGTTGTTGAGAAGTCTGCTGTTCCTTGCTGACTGCAGGACTCATGCACATGACCTTTACCAAATGCTAACAGCAAAACCCTCTTGGTAGCTACTCCTCCTGTACTACTCACCTACCCATAACTGACTAGTTCTTCTAAACACAGATAAACAAGCAGCAATTAGTCTTTTTCTTTGCATGGCAGCTGAACACAGCTTGGTGTTACTTCCCTCTGAAACATGGCCAGCACCAGAAATGGTTCCAGAAGCGGCTTCTCTGGGTGCTGCATGACATGATGGAGTGCTTGTCAGCATTGTACGACTGTTTCAACATTGGTGGAAAGTTTTGGACGCTCTTAGCTACTTTGCTTTTGTGTACCCTATGAACAGCAGATTGAAGGTGAGCAGTGCTGTACAGTGGCAAGATTGTTCCTCATTCAATGCCTGTCATCATTTACAGTCCATTTATCCCACACAGCACTCAGCCAACACACTATCCACAGTTTGTGTTTGACTTTATCTATAATATTTCAGGCAAATTGTTTTCCAGACTCATGATTGGAGTTCCTCACAGATGCTGCTCATGGCTTCAATTAAGACAGGCAGGATCGTTTGCAGCTGGGATACATAGCCCTTAACAATGCCCTCCCACTCAGCTAACACACTATCCATGGTTCATGTTTGACTTTATCTATAATATTTTAAGCAAATTGTTTTCCAGGCTCATGATTGGAGTTCTTCGTTGGATCAGCATATCATGATATTCTTCATCTCAGGACAGGTGAACCCTTGGTTTGCCTGCCCTCAATAATCTTGTATTACAGTACTATATTCAGCGGGAGCACAGCACACTAAGTCTTTTGCACTAATCTAAATTCAGCATTGCGCTACTCAAAGTAATGCTTCAGTTTCAGTATGCTGAATTTTGCTGATAAATCCAAGGTTTTTTTAAGTGATCGCCATGTTCTGTAGTAATGCTAATTCCAGCTTCATAGTAAGTGTTAATGTTAAGGCATTTGTCACCCTGACTGGAACTTTTCCTTATAGGTGTATGTGTCTTTTAGGCAGCTGCATTCGCCAATGTGGCCATTATATAAAGCGGAAGTTCTGTGCTACCTGTTCTCCTACCTGACCTCTTTCCTCCATAGGCTTGCTGTTAATACTCATGTCCCAGATTGATCCCGTGTTGTCACAGATGGAGGACAAACTCTGACCTCCAACATCATCCCTAGCAGTGACGACATCAGAGAGCACTTGTCGGAAATGGAAAATTGCTCAATTAGAAGAGAAGCTGCAAGTCCTTGAATCCGGGCAAGCAATAAAGCAAAGGTATGCTGCTGCCAACAGTTACAGTGGCTCAAAAAACTGTCCACATGTTTTGACATTTTTCACTATCTATGATATTGTGTGAGAACTCACAAATGCCTCAAGGACATGCTTATACCACATTGTAGTATGGCTTCAGGGCTTTCATTTGAGCCCCACACCGTGGGAATCGGTGGAGATATGGTGGAGATACAAGGCTCACAAAATGGTGACTCATGCGGACAGTTTTTTGAGCACATATTAAAACTATATAAATCATCATTTATGACACCATAACAATCATGCCACCATTAAATAAATTATAAAGTGGTGTCATAAATGATGATTTATATAGTTTTAATATGTGCTCAAAAAACTGTCCGCATGAGTCACCATTTTGTGAGCCTTGTATCTCCACCATATCTCCACCGATTCCCACGGTGTGGGGCTCAAATGAAAGCCCTGAAGCCATACTACAATGTGGTATAAGCATGTCCTTGAGGCATTTGTGAGTTCTCACACAATATCATAGATAGTGAAAAATGTCAAAACATGTGGACAGTTTTTTGAGCCACTGTATATCTAGCTTCCACACTCACCACCTTCAGGGAAACCAATTACTTTATGTCGAAAGGAAGAGCTATCAGATGAATCATTACTTTGTATAATAGCATCGAAGACTTATAGCTGTTTGCAAAAGTATTGGCTTCGGCAATATTTCCAAAAAAAATGTGTGTGCCACACCAAAAAATACAGCAATAATTTTTGATTTGTTTCTCAACAACAACAAGAGATATTGCCAAGCTGTAAGAGACAAAGTTGGTCAGGGAACCAAGGCGAAGGTGCATGCAACAAAAATGGGGTGATTTGACAAAGTCCAAACCAAGTTGTCAGATGACCCCTCCCAACCCTCTTGTGAATTGTTGTGAGTGAAGGGCAGTATCTGTGAGCTACCAGCGAGTTTCCAAGTACTCAGTAAAGCATGTAGGAGGTGCTAATATTATGTATCAAGCTATTTCAATGCTTTTTGAATGTGTCATAGACTCATAGTCAATCAAGCTGGGACTCGGTGAGTTGGAGCTTTGTAAGAATTAGGCTTTGAAGTTTCAACTACTACAGTACTACTGCTGTACCCACAACTTGAACTCCCCTCATAACACACGATAATGTGTCCCATCCTCTGAGTCTCTGTCATAATGGTGAATGCATGTCAGAAAGCATCTGCTGCTGCAAAGTCAATGAAACAGCAAGGACGTCCACCTGTCAACAAATCAGCAAGGACTACCCAACAACAGATAAAATCTACAGCAGGTGTGGCTGAAGACATACCAGCACCTGCCATAAAGCCAAAACCAACTCCACAGGCAGTCCCAAAGTGGGTCCATGTGCTTCCTCTCAAAAGTCCAGTGTCATCTGACTTGGACAGACATGCCATTGAGCTCAAAACTGCCAAGAATGAAGCTGCAGCTATACTTGCAGGGATGGCAGATAGTGGAACAGTTAATGAGGAGAATGATAACTTTTTCACCAACCTCAATGACTTGGCACTTGGCAAGCCTGAGATTGAACAGCAATTGGAGGATGAAGATAGTAACATAGAATATGACAATGGTGCTGGTAGGTGCAACCCACCACTACTATTGCCTTGAATACCACTAATAGCATGCATCAATATCAGCATTAGAGATTGAGGGAAATGTTGATGATGATGAGGATGGGGATGACAGTTTCAACATTAGTCTTCTGGTTCCAATTGAGGGTGTCATTGACACTATGGTCATTAGCTCCAACATCTCATGGGGGATTTCTGCACACCTGTCTGTAGCTCATTTAGATATGTATCACAATGGCAAGTGACACATTCATAAAGGTACTAAGCTGCCATAATGTCATATCCCACAATCTGGACTCACATTCCATAATATTCCCACGCCTTCTGAGCTTATGTTTGGACCCCATATCCAACTCATTGCCAGATCCCCTTCCGCTGTGTGCTCCACACCTCAGTAGGATCGACTCTGCTCCGGATTTACCCCTGAGCTCTGGACCTCTGGATCCTCACTGCTAGCCTGATCTGTACCACCCTATCCTGTCCACCCTATGTGCACTCCATCCAGCAAGACATCCAGACTTCACCTCCTCTTGGATTCAGGACTATATCCACCTCATCATATCCCAGTCCTGTATCCACCTCACCTTCTGGATCCTTAGATTTCCAGACCTCCAGATATCAACCATAACTATCTCTGGACCTATTCCCACCCTCTGTCCAATATCCTGTGCCTATCCCCATTTAGACATCTTCACCTTTCTGGCTTTTGGTTACCTCTTGTTCCATCTTGCTTATTGATCCTTGTACAAGTCTTCATCTCCAAGTTCATTTACTTATGTTCCGTCTTACTTGCTCCTTTGCTTACTGATCCCTTCAGATATTGTCCAGTATATAACCCCTGTAGATACTCCTGTAGTTCCTTAGTCTGAATATCACCTTAGATCTGCCCAACCATCTTCTGGACTTCAGTCCATCTGAGTCTTGTCCTTTTCTGAGGATTCCCTAGGCTGGAATTCTGAACCTTCAGATTTGTCCCCTATGTCTCTGTCCCAAGTCTAGGGATTGCTTCCCTAGACTGGAGTCTTGCCTTTCTGGCACTTACCCTCTCTCCAGACTTTGGTCCACTTCCTGTCTCTCTGACTCTACCTAAAGGTAGTCTACCTCTGTTTGCTTCTACATCAGATGAAGTCTGATGTAGCCCCTATTCCTTCTGGACCTCTGGACATCCTGCCCTGTGCACCTCCAGGTGTCCTGTCCTTTGGATGTTCTGTCCTCTGTACCTTTGGATGTCCCGTCCTCCTAACCCTCAGACATCCTGTCCTCTGGACCTTCAGTCCTCCTGTCCTCCAGACCTCCTATCCTTCCATCCTGTTTCCTGTAGAAGTATTGCCTTGCAGTGGGAACTCTCCTGAGCACTTCCTGCATTCCTCCAGACATTTCACATGCTCCTCTGGAAGTCCTCCCACACTCTCCACCAGAGTGGCCAGCCTCCAGAAGTCCTCTGGACTTCATTGGACCATCATTGGACTTCCTCTGAGTCAGTCTCTCTCTCCCTTGAGCATGGTTCTTAACACATAAACAAGTCTGATAATTTGTATACAAGGGCACTAACTTACATTGACATCATCAATCTGTACTGTTCGTGGCTGGCCAACTCATCAATTGTTGCGATCAGTGTAAGCTTGACCAGTTTTCTTGTAACAATGAATGATTTGCTGGATTGTGTGCTTGCTGGCACCAGTGTATGCCATGATTTCCGAGATCTCAAGCAGTGGAAACATTTGGACAATGGCCTCACAAAGATCTTCAGAAAACTTTCACATGCTGGCATGTTTGAAGAGTGTTATTGGTGTTGGGAGGATGATGTTGCTTGATAAGCTAAGCAAGTAAGGCTAAGTCATTGATCCAATTATAGTGCGACCAAAAATGAACTGTGCAGCTGGGGAAATGCATAATAAATGCTTAATTGACCTTCATGAAGTAGTAGCTTCAGCCCTTCACTCACAACAATTCACAAGAGGGCTGGGAGGGGGTCATCTGACAACTTGGTTTGGACTTCATCAAATCACCCCGTTTTTGTTGCATGCACCTTCACCTTGGTTCCCTGACCAATGTGGTCTCTTACAGCTTGGCAATATCTCTTGTTGTTGTCGAGAAACAAATCAAAAATTATTGCTGTATTTTTTGGTGTGGTGCACACATTTTTTTTTTGGAAATATCGCTGAAGCCAATACTTTTGCAAACAGCAATAATAAGTGAGAACAATAGGAGGTGCAACGAAGGCAATGATGACATGACTCTTGAGTCAAGTGATTTACACCTACCTTGTAGATGCTGCTCATAGCTTCAATTAATACAGGCAGGATCATTTGCAGCTGGGATACATAGCCCTTAACAACACCCTTCCCTGGTTCCATCAAAAGGCTACAGAGATAGAGTATGAGGAATACATGCATATGTTGAAAATGGTGTGTATTGCTCATTTCAATATTGCATCTGTGTTGAATAGCTATTCAGCTCAGGCAGGGGGCCAACAGTGCTTAAGGAGATGACACATCAAAGCTGAAGGGTCTTGTCCCCAATTGGGTAAATCAGGAATTCAAGCCCAATCCCCCAGTCAACCATGAGGATAAACATTGTTGCAGATTCATCAATGGTACATGTGGTAGATTACTTTGCCTGACCAAAATGGATTGGAGTAATCTAGTGTAAGTATTGTGCTCAGGGTCTTGTGCGATGCTAACTATCCACCAGCATCAGAGCAGGAATTAGGGACTGTACAGATGGCCACATGATGACAGAAATGTCCTGGCCAGCATTCTTCTATGATGGATATACCGCTGATATGGACAACCTGGAGGAGGGTCTATTTAAAAGCAAGCTATTAATTCAGGTTTGTCATCATCAAGTAGCTTGACAAAGATCTCAATTTTGGCTGGCTGTCATATGCCATTCCAGACCCTCAACTCTAAATCCACTTCTCCGGACATACAGATCTGAGATCTGGATCTCCAATGATCTGATCTATCTTTATCTTCCTTCCAGAATCCAAACTCTATATCAGTGCCCAACCCCATTTAGACTTCCCCTGTCTCTGGACTCTGGTTAACTATGTTTCCCTTCTGATTATTGATCTGTCCTACTTACTAATAGACTTTGCATATGCTTCATACATAGCCTTTGTGTTTGCTGACTGATTCCTATATGATACCTACAGTATATAAACCTCCTGTAACTCTCAGAAATACTTTAGTTCAAATATCATCTTAGTTCCTGCTCATTCCTGTGTCCTCCAGACTTGAGCCAGGTCTCTTGTCATATTCAAAGTCTTGGGATTGCATCCTAGACTACATCTCTGACTCTACCTTAGGGTAGTCTATCCCCTGTTAGTTTCTAGTCCGGACTTTTTCCAGATTAGCCTTATCTGCTTGTCCAAGTAACATCTGGACATCCGTTATCTGCCCTAGTCAAATCCCAGAAACTCCAGATGACTATTCTAGCCCCCAGAAATTAGGGGCACATACTCGGGAAAGGGGCACACCATATGAGCTGAGGCCAAGCCCTTGTGATCTGACCCCCTTGAGCACACAACCTTAACAGTATATTCAAACTCACACCTTTCCGAGTATACTTACATCTATCATGGCTCCTACCAAGACAACAAACCCTCTCAGAGCAGCCAGACTAGTTTCCGCCCACCAGGATTCTACTCCTATCATCAAAACATTCAATAGCTTCTCTCAGCATCATGTTAGCCAGCATGCTACTGCTGGAAGCATCTCAGAACTCCTGAGTTGTCAACATCCAGAAACCCCTACATGGACTCCAGCCTTAGCCCCTATGGGCAAACCAGATCCGGACAATGATGACAATGATAATGATGATGATGATGATACCCCTGGCGGAAATCCACCAGATGGTAATGGTGGAAATCTGGACAACGATCTGGATGATGATGATGATGATGATGATGATGATGATGAGAATGATGGCCTTGGTCCACAGGATCATGTTATGGTACTCCTATCCAGAGCTATCAACAATCTTGCCCAAAACAATTGTCACACCACCTTTTCCAAAGACCCTAAAGTCAAAGTCTGTGAGCTGGATGTCTTTGATGGCACCAAGCCCTGGAAACTCCAAGCATTCTTTGTCCAGTACGAGCTCAATTTCCAGAGCAAACCCAACACTTTCCATACCGGAAGGTCTAAGGTCAACTTTGCCCAGTCCTATCTCAAGGGCATGGCCCTTGAATGGTTTGAACCAGTGTCTTCTTACTTGAGGTGTCTTATATAAAAGTGGTCAAAAGGCAATGACACCACAATTACACTTTTGATAAGACTGAATGCTGCCAACAACTTCAAGTTCGCAGTCTACAACTTTTCTTCTTTCATGGTAGATAATGCAGTGTTTGTGGGAGATTACCTGCTATACAGCCTGGTGGTTTTATTCTACCTGGTTGTAAATAGGGGTTCTACAATACAAGCCTAGCTTTATCTGGCAAGACAGATAATGTAGAATATGTAGATAGAACTTTATCTAGTCTTGAGTTTGACTAGACAAATAGAATAGATTCTGTAGGTAAGTCTCTCTAGTCCTATGTTTGACTAGATAGAGAATAGAGTTTGTGGGTGAGTCTCTCTAGTCCTATACTTGACTAGACAGAAAATAAAGAATAGGTGCATACTATGCACAAAACTAGGTGGCAAATAATGCTAGATATTCCCCTGCCTTGATATACTAAAGGACTTATCAAAGGGAACTAGGTAGAAGCTGATTGGATTTCCCTGCCTAAATGCAAAGGGGTTTAATCCAAGGAAGATGATATGATAGAAGAGTAGATAATCCAACAAAGGAATCTGCAGGCACAGATAATATAGCTTGACTTGGTACTTCTAGTCCTCTGAAACTATATGTCAGATGCACACTAGACAGCACAGGTACAGTCAAGAAAATGATAAATGATCTCAGAGCAAGTAAACCAAATGTACTTGGTCTGCACTTCCTGGCTAACACAAAGAGTGTCAATGTCAGAGAAAGTGGAAGAAGTGGAGGTTCTTTTTAAATGATAAAAGAGATTCTTATTTTTATGGGTGGAGAAGTGCTCTCCTTAAATACATGAGATGGGAGAAACTGTATAGTACCAAGAAATAAGGTTGGAAAGAGAAATGACATCAGAGTTGCATCATAAATGACCTCATTGTGGAGCAAAGTGGAGCAAAAGTGGAGCCAAGTGGAGCAGAACATTCTAGCATCCAATGACATCACTATGACATCATAGATGGCTTCATAGTATCCAACAGAATATTCCAGAAATTTCTGTGGAGCTATATGACATCATCATGACATCATACCCTGCAGGTACATTTTGTGGAGTCTCTGGGAGGTCAAAGAATCAAGTAGGTAAAGAAATGAAAGAAAAATATGAAGAAAATAAAGTAGAATAAATCATAAGACAGAACAAATCAAAACACTGGCTTTTTAGATAGCATTTTGGTAGGCTTTTATCTTTTCTCCTTGGTTATTTCTAGTCAAAGTAAATAAGTCAAATGATAGGCAATAACCTAAGCTTTTGTATGACTATCAACTTTGACCAGGTCAATATATGATTTCTTCATCATATTTGACTTTTCTTCAACACACCATATTTTTGCATGATTGGAGCATGCAAAGTGAAATATTGCACTTGAGTCTGTACTCAAAGTACATTTTGTGTAGTCTGAGGACTAAGCTAACAGACTATGGAAACATGGGATAATATGTCATATACATGTTCTGCATGATTCCCAAATCATGCAGGACATCCAGACCTCCTTTCCAATGAGAATACTGATTGTCCGGACTGAATGGATGATTATTCCAAGTTCATGCTTGAGCTCCAGACCAATTTCAGACCCCATGACCCCTCCAGAGATGCAGAAATGCAGCTCGAGCAACTCAATATGCACAACGGACAGCGTATCAATAAGTACATTGTGGAATTCCAGCAGCTTGCCTCACAAGTCCATGGATGGGGTGATGGAGCCCTATGCCAGCAATTCTATAATGGACTTCTGGCTCATATCAAAGATAAAATCAGCTGCATGGGAAAGCCTGCTATGCTCCTGGAATATAAAACCCTCACACAAACCATTGATGCCCATTATTGGGAACGCAAGGGAGAGATCTCCCGCAAAACCAAACCCTCCTCATCCACTCCTCCTAAGCAGTCAGCCTCTGACTGGACCAGCTCACACTCGTCCAAATCCGGAAGTAACAAATCCAGAAATCAGAATTCTGGACATAAACCCGGAAAACCCACTATGTCCTCCACCTTGTCCACTCCAAAGGCCCTGGACCTTACCTCCAAGTTGGGTAAGGATGGAAAACTAACTTCCGAGGAGTGCCAGAGGTGTTTGGATAAGAAGCTCTGCTTATTCTGTGGCGGACCCAGACACACTGCCCAGGACTGCAACAAATTGATGTTGCATGCTGCCAAAGGCTGCGCTGCTACAGTCACTCCAGAAGCCAAACCAGAAGCCTCATCCGAGGCGAAAAAATAGTCCACAACCCTCCTGACTCCATATGGGATGGGGGTCATGTTATCTCAACCCATACAAGGGAGTTATGTCTTAATGCTGTCTCTGTTTCCGATCCGACTTCACTCTGTCCATATATCACAATTCTGACATATCCCAGTATTTCCAAATTTCCATCTCTTGTAGATTGTGGTTCTTCTCACTGCTTCATAGATACAAATTTCGTCTGGATTAGCCTTATCCGCTTGTCCAAGTAACATCCGGATGTCCGTTATCCACCCTAGTCAAATCCCAGAAACTCTGGACAACTATTCTAGCCCCCAGAAATTAAGGGCACATACTTGGGAAAGGGGCACAGTGTATGAGCTGAGGCCAAGCCCTTGTGATCCGACCCCCTTGAGCACATGACCTTAACACTGGTAGGCCTTTAAGGCCATATTTACACCCCCTTCCTCCACGAAGGAAGTGTCCGGCAAGGGTGATGGTGCCAACATCATTGAAAACAACAGATGCACTAAGAGAGATGCTTCTGGAAAAAAGGTCAAGACCCACGTGGTGCAAATAATTCATATGCACAATGTCTCACCTCAATCAATCACTTATGTGGCATGTCAAGTAAGTGGTAGTCATTCTATCTACTTATTGACATTGCAATACATTGTAGTTGCAATTCGCATTGTCATCTGTGACCTCCTGGCACTCAGTTGACAGCAACTTTGACTATGTCCAATTTTGGTGCAATATTGTAGACTTTTTCGAAAAGCCCCCTGGTTGAATAGTGCGGCACAATGTCAACCATCTCCTAACATGGTGGAACAGGTACATTGTTTATAATGTGAAGATGTCAACTGACTTGTGTCTATCAGGAAGGTCTTCAGCACTAGCCACCATGTGGAACTTAATGACATAGTGAAGGCAAAAATGTCCATTAATGCTCTCACTATGCAGAGGGCGAAAATAGACAATGCCATGTTCAACTTGGAGTAGCTCGCCACATGGATCAAGTAGCTTACACCTTCAGTGTCATAATTTAAATGCTTTTGATGTATGGTATTGTAATCCTACTAGACATATGAAGTATTGGACACTGTTACAAACTAGGATAGTTCTAATGACAGATGACTCAATAAGAGTCAAGACTTCTGCCAAGATTCTATGCAAGACGATAAGTCAAGTGTTCAGTGTAAGCTAAGTCAGAAGGAGTGCTTCTAACTTAAAGTACAATTCAGACGACAAGAGATTGGAGGTCTTGAGTGAAGGATGTTTCAGGTAAAACCTAGTAAGATTAAAGTAAAGAACTACAAGATACATTGTCAACTATATATAGTGAACATAGGTGGTTTAGGGCAGGTGTGAGATCGACGATGAGTCAGAGATAAGAAAGGACACATCAGCGATAACAAGAATAGATCATCTAGCAATGGCAACAGCGATCATGATGTAATACAAGATATGAGTCAGAGATAAGCCTAGCAGCAGCATCATGTGGCTTGTGACATAATACAAGGTAAAGAGAGAGAAAATGAATAGGGGCATACATGATTGTAACAGACACCTCATGGACACATGATGACTGGTGAATCTCTACGCTTGTGTTTTGTGAGTGCAAATGAAGAAATATTGTACAATGGGTGCTAAAACAGACCATTTTGCCAATGATGAGAGGAGATGGCAACTGTGAATCATCTTGAAACCATAACCCCACTCATGGGGTAGGGCACCATCATAATGTTATATTCATCAATCGCATGCCCAGTAATCACAGAACCATAGCTTCATAGCTCAGAATGAGTATGGAACTGGAAGGTGATGGTAGCTATACAACACACACAAGAACACAGCAACTACAAAGTGTATTGAAACCACAGCAGTACTTATGACAGATGGTATGGTGAAAATGTTCCCTCTAAGTATTGCACACTCAACAATTACTGGAACCAGGGTTTCACAATATACAGTGGGTATGGAACTGCAAGGCAATAATAACCAGACAAGTTATCCAGCTGACGGCCCTACCTGTGGTGTGGGGACAAAGCCAACATGTTCTCTGTATACAGACATGGCAATGACCACTGAAATGCATTGTGAGGTGAAGGCAATTGTGTAGTATGTCAAAGTGAGGGTCCAATACATGAGATTTGGAAAAATCGAGATATTATTTTATTCTATGCATGTGTCAGTAATTGCTGCAGCAAAATGTAACCACACCAAATTTTGTCAAAAATAGCACAACATCCATCACAGATCCCTGATATCGCCCATCAACACCTTTGTGATTGGATTGGGGGGGGGGGGGGGTTGTCACCAGGGTACCAATTTCACTCAGACAGCATTCCACAATGTCTGCACAAAGCCTAGGACCTCTGTGAGCCACACTGCAAGTGATACAACTGCTGGTTATTGAGTGCTCATACAATTTCACATGACAATTCAAAGTGAGCCATAATTTGATTATGTTTGCTTAGTGGACATGTTCCGGTCACAATACAAGAGTTATCACAGATTCGCACAGATTTGCAACTGAAGCATAGTGGGCAAACATGTACAATTTAAAGAAGGGGGTGTCAAAATTTGCACAAGGAAGTAAAATTAAGCTTGCATACTTGGTAAACATTTTGTGGTACTCTGGCAAATATGAGTTTCTGGCCTGGCCTGGGACATTGCCCAGTGCTTGAAGGAGATCAGCTTTTGAAGCAAGCAGGCATCAAAATTGGCCAGATGACATTAATTTAAACTTGCATGCTTGGTAAAAATTTTGCAGTACTCTGGAAAATATGAGTTTTTGGTGTGGCTCAAGACATTACCCCATGCTTGGAGGAGATCAGCTTTCAAAGCAAGGGGGCATCAAAATTGGCCCAAGGAAATCAATTTAAACTTGCGCACTTGGTGACACTTTGTGATCATTCAGAAAATTCAGGCCTTCACACTTGGCTTTAACACAGTGAAACTTGCTCATGAAGTGCCAAAAGTGTTTCAACTAGCTTGAACCTTGAATTTGGTTTCATATCACTTTCAAGTTAGAATTCCAGCGATTTGTAAGTGTTCTCCCAATCACACACTGGTGCAGGAAATTTATGCACTGTCCTTTCCTGTATAAAGTCAAACATCATCATGTGATGACAGATAGCAGGATTACGCTAATTTTTGTGATGGTGTACTATATATTGTTATACATATCCTTATCATCTTTCCTCCAGTTCACTGATGGCTCTACTACTAGAGCACAATGTACAAGGTAGAAGCTTATAGAACCTGCTGGTGTGCACCACCAGTGCTCCATAGGAATGCCTAAAAGCTTAATTACAGCTGATTCCAAAACTATGTGGAATCACAAAATCAAAACTTGAGCATTGGAAATGGCCGAACAAGGACCCCATAAGCATACTGTGAGATTTGCACTGTGCAGCGTCTGTGTCATTCATTAATGCTGCCATGCACTGTTTCAAACGATCTAAAGGCTTGAATCCCTGTTCTCCATCAATGTGGGCACTCCATTAAACATATCTGCCATCTACTTAGAGTAAAAAAGACTCTTTTGTACAAGGTTTTACAGCTCTGTCCCTTGACTTGGAGTTTACAGCACTCTCATATCCACAGCAAGCATACAGGCCAGCATCACACCCTCACCATTGATGACATTGCCTTCATCACTGCCATTCTTCATTGCCACCCTACTATTTATCTCGATGAGCTACAGCATGAATTGCACTCTTGCTGTGGTGTGCTTGTGTCACTGCAAACACTTCTTTGCACATTTTTGTGGTTGCATTTCAAGCGCAAATGCATTGGTTGTCGACATCCATTGCTTCAGCACATCTATAAACAACCACTGTGAGATAAGTTTAATTTCTATGAATAATACAAAGATCACTCGCCCACAAGAGTTGCCAAGGAGGTACTTGAAAGTGTATTTTTTCCTCTCAGTGATCCTATAGTGTGATTTGTCGTGCTTCATGAGAATTGTTGTCAGAAATTTGATGTAGTTGGACTCAGAGACTTGGAAGACCAGTTCCTTGACTTTTGTAGATTTCACTTCCTTGGTTTTTGCTTTGCCATTATTTTCAGTAGTAGTCTTGGTGTATGTATCAAGGTAAATAATGAATGTTGCTGTGAATCCAGGTGTCTCTGGGGAGGAATCTGATGGTGACGACATCGTCTTTCAGTGAATTGCATATACTACACTAGCGCTACTACAAATCTCGCAGTCATGTGCTTACGGGGTCCTTGTTCGGCCATTTCCGACGCTCAAGTTTTGATTTTGCGATTCCGCATAGTTTCGGAATCAGCTGTAAGTGGTTCTTCGACAACCGTGAGGCCACTTTACTAACTAGGATATGTGGGAATAATAGGTGAAGTCCGAAGGCAGATGTCACAAAACCCTTCAGGTTTTCAGCCCAAATAGCGCCAAACAGTCTTGAGCAAACTCCCGTCATCTACTACTTATTTGTAAAATCGGATACCATTGATTAGCAATTCATCTGATTCTTTTCGCGCCACACAAAACTAACAGCAACGCATAGACCTATTCTTGGGGTTGTGCACTGTATTCATCACCATCATGCCGATTTTAGCGATACAGGCGCTGAATGATGGTATATCTTGCATGAACACTGGATCGTTATAACATCCCCCACTTGCTCACGAGCATCCTTCGAATATGACCGTAGTCTCAAATGATCCCAGTTGGTGGCCGACAATCGATTCGAATATTTTTATGAGTTATTGGATAGGTTCGTCACATCAAGGTGTCTTGATCTAACATTGACCTGCGGTTTCGTAGTTGCCGCTGGCGTTGTGGTCGTATATGATTGGGGTGAGCAGGATAGTGCTCGAAAATCGATGACATTTTTACGATATTTCTAGTACTAACACTCGGAGAAGAGGTAGGTCGGTGCTAATTCCCGAAGCAACCAACTCGCTAAGAATGGTGTCATAGATTGAACTGATCTGGGTGAGTGACAGAGTTCCATATCAGAAGCAAAACAGGAGAAGACAATGAATTCGGAGCAGAGACAACGCTGGTCTCTCATGACTGTGCTGTACCTGGCAGTTCGTAACTCGTGTTGTACTGTAGCATGGTTTGCAAGTTGTGCTGACTCAAAATGTTCTAGATACGCTACATTGGAATTCCATACTCTGTGTATGTTTTGAGGCCAAACAAGTCGATGCTGTATTAATAGCCCATCTCTAATGATCAGTATCATCGTTCTGAGTATGTCTCATATGCGCCGTGTTCAATCCTTCTGACCGACGACAAACAGGCAATATGCCATTTGTCCCGCTGTCAGATGCAGTGAGTATTCCGTAACCATCTCATACCCATCCAATGAACACTCATATGTAGGGGTGAGTGAGATTCTGATCATTGAACTGGGCTCAACATGATCACTCAATAGGTGTGAGTCGGAGTGACTGACCCTAGTACGAAAATGATCACTGATTGGGTGTTTCAGGTAAGATTGTGTACTCCACAACATATTGGACGACTGTGGTCGTAGGTGCCATGCTGGAAGGTGAGTTACCGAGCTGCAACGCCTCAGTGATATTGACTCAACTGAAACACGATGCAAGTCATCATGATTGCTCGGTTATATGCCATGTATCAGAGATCTAGAATCATACTTATCTTCCTTGTTATCATCTTCCTGGCTGTTAACATCGCTAGCGGAGTAATCGCAGCAATAGCTCTCGAGAAATTTGTAGGGGGTAAGCTTTACCTGTTGACTTGAAGAACACAGCTCATTGGACGGACACCAGAGGAGATGATACTCTCTGGCACGTATATGTGCAATTATGAATGTTCAGGGGGTGATCAGCTTCTGATCGTAATGATTTGGATGCTCAGCACTGTTTGGGAAGTCATCGCCCTGTGTCTTTCAGTCTGGGTTGTTGTAAAACACTTCCGTGACTTGCGACGACTCGGTCCATCGACAGGATCGACCATCGGGGACTGTTTCAGAGTGCTGATAAAATCTCACGTGCTTTATTTTGCAAGGTAGGCTCGTAATGTCATTATGGTTAGCTTTTTCTCAAGTTCTGCACGTGCTAGCTTTGTTTGTATCTCTTGCCTCGAGCTTGCTTATACAGAGTTCGCCACGGTGTGCCGCCCTGTCGCTAATATCTGCTTGTAACCACTGCTCATCATTTCTATAGAATCCATATCTTATGGGAGTTCAGATACTCTATCGTGCTTGTCAGATTTTCTTGGTTATGCAGATATCTGTGCTGGGACCACGCCTCATCCTTAGCGTTCGAGAATATCACGCTAAACTCGTGGCTAAATCCAACGCAGAAACTAGCATGATCTCGATTGTTTTCGAGGAGCGTGTAAATGTATCAATTAGCAGTGCTGTGTAGTGCAATGCTTGCTGAGTGTTTGGCATGGAGGAGATATCTGGTCGAAGATCCGTTGTAGTATTTATTTTAGTTGTGTTGTTTCAGAGTATATTTAAAACGAGGCTTATGTAGATTTCTTGTTGTATCACTACTGGAAGTCAGTGCACTGCCCACCCACCCTTGTCCCAAGTGGCAAGCTGGTATTATTCGGAACGTCTAGCAACCAACCCAGTCCTTGATGCCCGATACTGAAATACAACGAGAATCAGTATAAATTGACCGGAAAACTGATTCTACACGTTTGCCGACTTCTGCTGTCTGAGCACACAAATGATGATGCTGATGTGTCCGCGAAGCATGAAGTCGAGATGGCTGATAACGCAGCGTTGTGCGCATGCGCCTGCAGAGTGCCTTGGGTTCGCGTCTTTCCAAGATCTGTTGAAGCTTATCCCGCTAAGCACAACTGTCAGAGTAAAGCACTGAAAGAGATACGTACATACATGTATCCATCATTGACACCGACCCTAGGGCCAGCAGATGATCGATGGTCGCTGGGAGGGCGATGCGTGGCTTCGCGTGATTATCTGCTAACCCAGGTACATGAGCAGTAGTGCGTCTAAGCCCGGAGAAATGAGAGTGATGGTATAAGGCCAGGTGACTGATGATGCCATGGCCTTGCTGAAAAACTTGTTCAGAACCATGGTGTTATCAGTCATCTGGACCGAACGAATGGAAAGTAGAAGTAACGTGTCTGAGCCCAGGCAGCCAATAGCCCAAGGGTTTTGCAGCATAAGGACTCGCCTTCTCCTGAATATCAGGCTCGCGTCTCTTTGAATACAATGGTGGGATAAGTGACGTGAGCAGGCGAGAATCTTGCAAATTCGTGCATGAAGGGTGGAAGTAGGCATGATATCGCTGCTCGACGTCTGTTCAAGCATGGTTAAACAATATCGAGCATGACGATTTAAAAAAGACTTACGAAGTGAGTATATGCCTCTGTCACGAATGAATACGCGTGGCAAGGAGATGAGAAGTACTGAGAGGGGAGTAGAGAAGAAACCCACTTCAAATCGGGAGGTATCAAGCGCACCTGAAAAGTATCAATAAGGCGCCGACCACGATATTCTGACATACGTACTTTGATCAGATCGCACTGGCTCTATCATGTGTCTGAGCAAAGCGAAAGAAGAAATGACAACGAGTCGTGGAACCCCAGATAGCTGATGTTGTGTCAGATCAACGAGAACGCCTGACTACTTTCATCATCCATCTGGGCCGCAAAGGAGGAATGCCGAATTGTGTGTGAAGGGTAGAAGCAGTGTGTCGATGTTCTGGAAACCACCAGTCAACTGATTAGGCGTTGATCGTCTGATCGAATCAACGCATCACTGACCACTGTCAGATAGTCATGTCTTTGACAACAATCGTCTGGTTTCGAGCACGATTCAACGATATGGAGTATGATTTTTTTTAGAAAACTTATGGCTGAGCATTTACCTCTATCACGGATACGCATGGGAAGGTGATGTGATGTGCTGAGCGGAGAATACAGTGCACCTGACAAAGTATCATTAAAGCATCAGTTATCTGATCACAAAAAACGTATCTAATCATCCATCTGGGCCGGACATGTGAAACGCGATGCGAAAGTTCTGTGAAGCAGGAAAGTAAACGCAGCGTGTCTGAGCTCAGATGACTGATAGCCCAAGGATTTCACATTCATCAAATCCATTCAAGATCTATTATTTATCTGAGCATAACGAAGGGACCGCGATGAGCAGAAGCCCAGATTGCTGATAACACAGCGGCTCCGGTTCGCAAGACACAGCCGCCGTGGCATCTGCCATCTGTACTTAACACGGGTGAATAGGGAAAATCATGTTTGTGAAGACGAATAAAGTGTGATGGGAATAATAGATGGGGTACGAGGAACTAGAGAGGAGTAACATTGAATTAATGGCAATGATTCGTGACGCCAGTGAGTGGAAGCCCAGATGGCTGATGAAGCGACGGGTCTGCCGCTTCGTGGTCGTCACCATAATACCCATCTGGGCTGTCCGTATGAACGGAGTGCGAGGTGCTGGGCCGCGAGGAGTCAGAGCATATCCTAGATGAAAGTTCACGGAAGATGCTTATCTTGTGCTGATGGTCTAAATACAGTCTTTTGGCACGTGTGAACGATGAACGCAAGTTAAGATGACACCAGAGTTTACTTGGGACAATGACAATTACGTGCAAACGGGCAAACAGCGGGTGCGATGGTGACGGCGATGGTAGCAAGTTAACGGTTACGAGATGAAGATTAATTAGCAGTTTTACTCCTAATAGAATTATCTGAATATCAACTTTTTGTGAAAATTATAAGATTTTTCCTCGGGAGGGTTTCCCTGATGCAGTCAATGACTAGTACTACATGATTTCATACAGAACTCTTTGATTTCTAATGCAAGTGCATCAAGAACACCCCGAAGATGGTGCTGGAAATGATTAGTGATTAGTGAGTTGCCAACATCACCAACAAGTTGATGTCACTGCATTCGCGTGCGTGATATCGGTCTTCCGCTTTTGCTTGATTTCACCTCGCAGTACTTACTTCAGCCAATCAAGGGCCTTATGGCTGGCATAGAAATCCATCGCCATCATGTGGATATTAGTGATACACGCGCTGAACGGCGGTATATCATTCTAGTACGAACACTAGGTCGAATCGTTATACATCCCATCTCGCTCATACCCATCCCTCGAATATGACCGTGGTCTCAAATGATCCCAGTTGGTGGCCGTTCATCAGTTTATCTCTTCTTTTCAGCTACTGGACGGGTTCGTCGTATCAGTTGGTGATATCTCGATCTAACATTGACTTGCGGTTTCGCAGTTGCCTCCGGTGTCGTGATTGTATATGATTGGGGTGAGCAGGGCAGCGTTCGAAAACTACTGATATCCTCATCATATTTCCAGTGCTATCATTCGAACAAGAGGTAGGTCGGTGCTATTGGCGGAGCAGCCAACTTACTAAGAATGGTGTTATAGATCGAACTGATCTGGGTGA
The DNA here is from genome assembly GCF_016647635.1 of Suillus subaureus. Classification (NCBI taxonomy): domain Eukaryota; kingdom Fungi; phylum Basidiomycota; class Agaricomycetes; order Boletales; family Suillaceae; genus Suillus; species Suillus subaureus. The sequence goes on from NW_024538563.1 coordinate 504,725, forward strand.
GTGGCATGGTCCCATATCAGAAGAAAAGCAGCAGAATACAATGAATCTGTGGCAGAGGCAACGCTGGTCTCTCATGACTGTGCTGTACCTGGTGGTTCGTATCTCATGTTATACTACAGCGCGGTTGGCAAGTTGTGCTGACTCCGAAATGTTCTAGATACGCTATATTGGAATACTATATTGTGTGTATGTTTTTGAGGCCAGCAAGTTGGCGCTATACTAATAGCCTATCTTTCGTTATCAGTATCATGGTTCTGCGTATGTCTCATATGCGCTGTGTTCGATTTTTCTGACCAGCAGCACACAGCAAATATGCCATCGGTCTCGTTGACAGATGCAGTAAGTATTCCGCAACCATATCATTCCCATCCAATGAATTCACCCATATGCAGGGGTGAGTGAGATCCTCAGCATTGAACTTGGCTCAACATAGCGACTCAATAGGTGTGAGTCGAGTGTTTGATCCTAGTACGAGGGTGATCGCTGATTGGGTGTTTCAGGCAATATTACGGACTATGCGATACTTGTGACAAATGCGGTGGTAACTGCCATGTTGGGCGGTGAGTTACCCAGCTGCGATACCTCAGTGATATTGACTGGACTGAAACATGATTGGCAAGTCATCATGATTGCTCGGTTGTATGCCATGTATCAGAGATCTAGAATCATGCTTATTTTTCTTGTTATTATCCTCCTGGCTGTCAATATCGCCTGCGGAGTAATCACGGCAATAGGACTCAAGGATACTGTACTAGGGGGTAAGCTTTATTTATTCACTTGAAGAGCACACCTCATTGGACCAACACCAGAGGAACTGATACTCTCTGGCACTCACATATGCAAATATGAAATTGAAGGGGACGTCCAGCTTCTGTTTTCAATGGTTTGGATGCTCGCTACTGTTTGGGAGGTCGTCGTGCTGTGTCTTTCAGTCTGGATTGCTGTAAAACACTTCCGTGACCTGCGACGACTCGGCCCATCAACAGGATCGACCATCGGAGACTGTTTTAGAGTGCTGATAAAATCTCACGTTCTTTATTTTGCAAGGTGAGCTTGTAATGTGAATGTGCGTGTCTATTTCTGCTCAAGTTCTGCATGTGCTAGCTTCTTTGGTGTCTCTTGCTTCCAGCTTGGTCTTTTGTCTCCAGACCTTGTGGTGCGCCGACCTGTTGCTGACATCTGCTTGTAACTACTGCTTATCATTTCTATAGGATTCAAATCCTATAGCAGCTCAGACACTCTTTGGTGTTTTTCAAACTTTATTGGACGTGCAGATGTTTGTACTAGGACCACGCCTCATCCTTAGCGTTCGAGAGTATCACGCAAAACTTGTGACCGAATCCGATGCAGAAACTAGCATGACTCCAATTGTCTTCCAGGAGCGTGTACATGTACCAACTAGCAGTATTGTGTAGAGAAATGTTTGTCGAGTGTTCTACATGGAGAAGTTATTTGGTCGAGGATCCGTCGTAGTATTTATTTAAGTTGTGATATATCAAAGTATATTTAAGACAAGGTCTATGTAGACAAACCTGCATCACTACTGGAAGTCAGTGAACCATCCGCCTACACTTGCGCCAAGTGGCAAGCTAAAATTATCCAGAACGTTCAGCAACCAACCCAACCCTTGATGCCTGATACTGAAATACAACGAGAATCAGTATAAATTTACCAGACAGCTGATGGCTTATTTGTCTGAGATACGTGTTCATCCATCTGGGCCCATATGGAGAAGGAAAACGAATGAATCACGCAGACTCATGGTTTGACCATACGCCTCTGTCACGAATCACCACGGTAAGACTTGGAAGATGGGGTGTGCTGAGCGGGAAGAAGAGAATTAGAGAATGGGAGCTTCAATTCAGAAGGCCCCAAGTACACCTGCCAAACTATCAATGAGACGTTGACTATGACATTCTTAAATTTTATTCATACGTACATTAATATTATTGGAGTCACGCTATCGTAGCGTTGCGCGCATGCGACTGCAAATTATGTGTCGGGTTTGCCTCCTTGCAAGATCCGTTGGAGCTCATCCTGCTACTAGTAAGTATGACCGTCAGAGTAAAGCATCGACCGAGATACGTACATACATATATCCATCATTGACACCAACCATAGGGCTAGCAGATGATCGATGATCACTCGAAAGACAATGCATCGCTTCACGTGATTATCTGAGGTACGTGAGTAGTAGCGTGTCTAAGCTCAGAAAGCTGATAGACCAGAAATTCTACAAGCCCGCGAAATACTTGGGAATCATGGACCTGTCACTGATGGTGCTTGTCAGTCGAGCCCTGTCTGTTGAATGTTTGAGGGTCTCGAATAAGAGCGGAATGGGCCAGAAGCGTGCCCGCCCAACATCATACATCCGGGAAGCAGAGTAGTAAATAATCGTACGTGAAGGATGGAAGTAGGTGTGTTATTGTTGATCAACGTCTGTTCAAGCATGGTTCAACAATATCGAGCATGTCAATTTGAAAGAGACTTACGGGGTGAGTACATGCCTCCGTCACAAATGGCAAGAAGATGAAAACTTCAAGTTGGGAGACACCAAGCGTACCTCGAAAGTATCAGTAAAGCACCGACCACGATATTCTGATATACGTACTTCGATCAAATCGCACTGGCTCCATCATGTGCCTGAGCAAAGCAAAAGAAGTCGCGAAACCCCAGATGGCTGCTAATGCGTCAGATCAGCGAGAACGCCTGGCCACCTTTGTCATCCAACTGGACCGCAGAGAAGGAGTGTCGAATAGTGTGTGAAGGGTAGAAGCAAGTTATCGATGTCCTGGATATCACTAGTCAAGTGATTGGGCGTCGATCATCGATCATCTGATTGAACCAACCCGTCGCTGACTACTTTCAGATAGTCATGTCTTCGATAAAAATCGTCTGGTTTCGAGCAAGATTCAACGATATAGAGTACGATTGTTTTAAAAAACTTACGGCTTGAGTATTTACCTCTATCACGGATTCGCATGCCAAGGAGATGTGATGTGCTGAGTAGGAAAGTAAAGCGCACCTGACAAAGTATGAGCAGGGCACCAGTTGTCTGAGCACAAAAACATGTGCAGTCAGGGCTGGACATGTGAGATGCGATGCAAAAGTTCTGTGAAACAGGGAAGTAGAATCAGTATGTCTGAGCTCAGACGGTTGATAGCCCAATCATCTATCTGAGCATAACGAAGGAAGGAGGAGAAGTGTACTACGATAAGTAGAAGCCCAGATTGCTGATAACACAGCAGCTCTGCTTCGTAGGTCACAATCACCGTAAGATCTGTTGGCATTTCCATCTGAATTTGACTAAGGCGAATGGGGAAATCATGGTTGTGAAGACGAATAAAGTGTGAGGGGAATGATGGATGGGGTGCGAGGAACAGGAGAAAAGGAGTAGCAATTATTGAATTAATGACAATGATTCGCGGAAGCCCGGACGCCGGCTGATAAGGCAGTGAGTCTGCTTCCTGGTCGTCGCCATATTGCGTTAGGTTGTCCGTATGAATGGAATGGAGTCAGAGCATATCTCAGAGGAAAGTCACGGAAGATTCTTACCTTGTAAGTAAGTTAATATTTACAAGATAAAAGTGCGCATGGGGTTGCTATCGACGTTGCAAAAAAAGATGTTCTAGGGTCCCATAATGCAAGGTGCAGATCGTTGATCGAAATTTGATAGAGCTGTGTGCATGCCAGCGTGCTGGCTAACATATCTGTGAGTTACATATGGATATGCAAGCCGGGTCGGTACCGGTGCAAAGATGAGTTGAGAGAATTATTAATTGGGCATAGCCTATAAGTGGTAATGTGATCTTGACGCTGTGGAGCGACAAGAGAAATGGCACGGATTGCTAAATAGTAGCCTATGACAGGGTGTTCATATGCATATAGCCTCAGTGAAAAAGCTGTCCGGCTATCAAAAAATATTTTTCGAACTTAAAGCTTTAGTACGTGAAGCTCTTAAGAGGCGCTCAGCAACAGCCAATTAAAATCGTTTATCGTTAAATTCATAATAGCGCAATGATAATCCGAGGCATTCATGGGAGCCAAGCAAGTTGTTCCTATAAGAATAGTTGGGAGAACTGTTACGTCTCAGACTCGGCCACCGAGGCCGAGAGGGTGTGCGTGATTGTTGCCATCACGTCACGCTTAGACAAGTTTGAGATCTCGAGACCTGTGTAACATTAGATCGATGACTGCATGATTTCATACGGAACTCCTCGAGTCAGTTTTCAGCTAACCAACGGCCTTGAGGCGGGCATAAATATCCATCGCCATCGTGCCAATTTTGGCGGTAGAAACGCTGAACAGCAATATATCTAGCATGAACACTATCGTTACTCTACACCCCAGTCCCCAACATTCCCCACTCGCTCACACATCCCTTGAATATGACCGTAGTCTGGAATGATCCTAGTTGGTGGCCGACAATCGAACTTAATATTGTTTACAGCTATTGGACTGGTTTGTCGTATCAGTTAGTGATGTTTGGATCTAATATTGACTTGCGGTTTTGTAGTTGCCCCTGGTGTCGTGGTGGTGTACGATTGGGGTGAGCGGGATAGTGTTCGAAAACCGCTGATATTCTCATCGTATTTCCAGTCCTCACTCTCGGACAAGAGGTAGGTCGATACTAATTGTCGGAGTGGCCGACTTGCTAAGAATGGCGTTATAGATTGAATTGATCTGGGTGAGTGACAGACTTCCATCTCAGAAGAAAAATAGTCAATTCGCGACTAGAGGCAATGCTGGTCTCTCATGACTGTGCTGTACCTGGTGGTTCGTACCGCGTGTTATACTATAGCATGGTTGGCAAGTTGTGCTGATTGCAAAATGTTCTAGATACGTTATATTGGAATACCATATTCTGTGTATGTGTTCGAGACCAACAAGTTGGGGCTGCACTAATAGCTCGTCTCCCGTTATCAGTATCGGTGTTCTGCGTATGTCTCATATGCGCCGTGTTCAATTCTTCTGACTGGCAGCATACAGGAAATATGCCATCGGTCTCGCTGACAGACGCAGTGAGTATTCTGCAACCATCTTATTCCCATCCAATAAAACTCATATGTAGGGGTGAGTGAGGTTCTGACCATTGAACTTGGCTCAACATAATGACTCAATAGGTGTGGGTCGGAGTGTTTGATCCTAGTATGAGGATGATCACTAATCGGGTGTTTCAGGCAATATCATGGACTACGCAATAAATGGAATAAATGTGGTCCTATTTGCTGTGTTGGGTGGTGAGTTACTCAGCTGCAACACATCAGTGATATTGACTCGATTGAAACATGATGCAAGCCATCATGATTGCTCGGTTACATGCCATGTATCAGGGATCTAGGATGATGCTCATCTTCCTTGTTATTGTCTTCTTGGCTGTAAACGTCGCCTGCGGAGTAATCGCGGCAATAACACTCAAGGACATTGTAGTGGGTAAGTTTTATTTTTTGACCTGAAGGACAGAACTCATTGTACAAACACCAGAGGAGTGAATAATTTCTGGCACGTATATGTGCATTTTTGGACATGAAGGGGACATTCAGCTCCTGGTTCCAATGATTTGGATGCTCAACACTGTTTGGGAGGTCCTCGCACTGTGTCTTTCAGTCTGGGTTGCTGTAAACCACTTCCGTGACCTGCGACGACTCGGCCCATCGACAGGATCGGTCATCGGGGACTGTTTCAGAGTGCTGATAAAATCTCACGTGCTTTATTTTGCAAGGTGAGCTCGTGATGTGAATGTGGTTATGTTTTTCTGCTCAAGTTCCGCACGTGCTAGCTTTGTTGGTGTCTCTTGCCTCCAATTTGGTCTTTTCTCTCCAAATATCTTTGTGCGCTGGCCCTTCGCTGACATCTGCTTGTAACCACTGCTCATCATCTCTACAGAATTCAAATTCTATGGGAGTTCAGATACTCAGTAGTGCTTTTCAGATTTGCTTGGCTGTGCAGATGTTTGTACTGGGACCACGTCTCATCCTTAGCGTTCGAGAATATCACGCTAAGCTCGTGACCAAATCCGACGCAGAAACTAGCATGATTTTGGCTGTCTTCCAGGAGCGCGTGCGTGTATCAACTAGCAGTACTGTGTAGAGAAATGCTTACCAAGTGTTCTGCACGAAAATGTTTGGCTAAGGATCCATTGTAGTATTTATAAGTCATGGTGTTTCGAAGTACGATGTTTATGTGGACAAACCGCCTGGAAAAGATACGTAGAACTCTGAATAAGAGAGCTCACCTCAGTCTTGGATCAAAAGACTGAAGGAGGATATTCGACGGGAAGAGGAATTAATACCCTGATTGACACGGAGAATCAAAGGTGAACGTATGTGAGGCATGTAACTCTTGGTACAGAGAAAATCATGCGTGAATGGTTGAAGTAGGCACGATATCACTATTCGACGACTGTTCAAGCATGATTCAAGTTATACCTAGCATGGCGATTTAAAAGAGACTCACGGGGTGAGTATATACCCCTGTCGCGAATGAATGCGCGTGGTACGGAGATAAGATCTAGCTTCAAGACAGAAGGCATAAAGCGTACCTGAAAAAGTACCAGTAAGGCACCAACCACGATGTTCTGACATACGCACTTCGATCAGATCACACTTGCTCTATGTGCCTGAGCATTGGAAAAGAAGAAGTGAAAGGGAGTCGTGAAACCCTAGGTGGCTGATAATACGTCAGATCAGCGAGAACGCCGAAGCAGAGTATCGATGTCCTGGAGATCACTAGTCAACTTACTGGCGTCGATCATCTGATTGAACCAACCCGTGGCTGATCACTGTCAGATAGTCATGTCTTCGCCAACAATCGTCTGGTTTCGAGCACGACTCAATGATACGGGGTATGATAGTTCTAAAAAAATTACAACTCGAGTGTTTCCCTCTGTCACGGATGCGCATGGCAAGGAGATATGATGTGTTGAGGGGGTAAAGTGCACCTGACAACGTATCACTAAGGCACCAGTTGGCTGAGCACAAAAAAGTGTGCAACCATCTGAGCTGGACATGTGGTACGCGATGCGAAAGTTCTGTGAAGCAGGAAAGTAAAAGTAGCGTGTCTGAGCTCAGACGGCTGATAGCCGCAAAGATTTCACGAGCATCAAATCCATTCAAAGCACAAACAAGGGAGGCGAAGTGACCGTGATGAGTAGAGGCCCAGATTGCTGATAACATGACGGCTCTGGTTAGCGGGACACAACTACCGTGACACCTGCTATCTGGACTCGACTCAGACAATGGGGAAATTATGTCATTGAAAACGAATGAAATGCGAGGGGCATAACGGATGGGGCGCGAGGAGTAACATTGAACTGATGGCAATGATTTGTGATGCCAGTGAGTAGAAGCCCAGATGGCTGATCAGGCAATGAGTCTGCTTCCCGGTTACCACCATATTGCCTATCTGGGCTGTCTGTATGAATAGATTGGGAGGTGCAGGGTCGCGGGAAGTCAGAGCATATCTCAGAGGAAAGTTCACGGAACATACTTATCTTGTGTTGATGAGGTAAAGCAGTCTCACAAGAAAAATAGCACAGGTAAACGATGAACGCAAAGTGTGGCAGTGAAGACGATACAATGGGACCATCGTCCCAAGTAAACTCGTTTTGCAGAGGAAGTAATTGCTTCCAAAAGGGTAGAGAGTGGGTCCGATGGCAGTAAGTAGATATTTTCGAGATGAGGGTACGGGCGGCATTGCTGTTGACATACCATCAGATCATTGAGTTGTAGGATAGAGCTATGCCAGCATGCATATGTGATAGTGGATTTGAATCTGATGGCCGGGTCGGTGCAAAGAGAGGCTAATTTATTGTGATCTTACTAAGACCGGGTACCGGTTAGAGACGTACCGGCAACGGGCCGCTTGTGAAAGCAGGTATCTATTGCGCGAAGTCTTTATGGAGGCCGAATGGGTCGAATAAGAAACAAAAGTGTTCGATTTTGGAGTACCCAGTTCAGGACAGATGCAGTACTTAGTATTTGAACTACATAAACCAGTAGTTGGGCGACTTCTCAGCATTTACAATATTTTAATCCTATATATCGTTTCAAAATTTATTTGTCGGAGATTTAGAAAGCCGCAGACCAAATGGATCTAAATTACAAATACGTGTTTCAACCTAAACATGGACGACAACAACATGGATCTATATCAGCTATGTCACATGCCTGAGCTAGCGGAGGATGAGATAGATTACGAAGATGAATTCTGGAGGTATAGCAGTTGTATTTGGTGCAGTCATTTTTTTCAGGAGGCGAAGAATCGCGACGTGAACGCCTTGCACACCGACAAGCAAGGTGACCGACCTCCTGATTCCCGTGCCATTACGCCCTAACAAGCTCTGTACTTGGCTCGCAATGAGCGATCTTTCATCACAACCATGGGGGCTGATGTGTCGGCATCTAATCACCTCCTTTCAGCACGTTTCGCGACCCCAATTCTAGCGATACAAGCGCTGAATGGTAGTATATCTAGCACGGACACTAGGTTGTTATAACCCCCAACATCCTCATCTCGCGCACACCCATCCTTCGAATATGACCGTTGCCTCAAATGATCCCAGTTGGTGGCCGTTCATCAGCCTGTCTCTTTTTTTCAGCTATTGGACGGGTTCGTTGTCTTGGTTGGTAATGTCTCGATATAAGCTTGACTAGCGTTTTTCAGTTGCTGCCGGTGTCGTGGTTGTATATGACTGGGGTAGGCAGAACAGTGTTCGAAAACCGCCTATAGTCTCATGATATTTCCAGCGCTAACATTCGGACAAGAGGTAAGTCGGTGCTATTGCTGGAGCAGCTGACTTGCTCAGGATGGTGGTATAGATCGAACTGATCTGGGTAAGTAACAGAGTCTCATATCAGAAGAAATATAGGAGAATATAATGGATTCGCGACAGAGGCAACGCTGGTCTCTCATGACTGTCTTGTATCTCTTTGTTCGTACTGCATGTTATGCTATAGCATGGTTGTGCTAACTTCCAAATGTTCTAGACACGCTATATTGGAATACCATATTCTGTGTATGTTTTTGAGGCCAAAAATTTGGTGCAGTACTAACGGCCCATCTCTCATCACCAGTATCAACGCTCTGTGTATGTCTCATTTACACTGTTTTCGATTCTTCTGACCGGAGGCAAATAGATAATATGCCATTGATCTCGCTGACAGATGCAGTGAGTATTCTGCAATCATCTCATTCATCCAATGAATACGATCATATGTAGGGGTGAGTGAGATTCTGAACATTGAACTTGGCTCAACATAATGACTCAATAGGTGTGAGTCGAGTATTTGATCCCAGTACGAAGGTAGTCACTAATTTGGTATTTCAGGTGACATTATGAACTGTGCAATAAATGGGGCAAGTGTGGTCGTAACTGCCATGTTGAGCGGTGAGTTAGCCAGCAGCGATACCTCGGTGATATTGACTCGATTGAAACATGATGCAAGTCATCATGATTGCTCGGTTGCACGCCATGTATCAGAGATCTAAAATCATACTTATCTTTCTTGTTATTGCCTTCCTGGTTGTTAACATCGCTTGCGGAGTAGTCGTCGCAATACTACTTAAGGATATGGCAGGGGGTAAGCTTTACTTATTGACTTGAAGAATAAAGCTCATCGGACAAACACTAGAGGAGCTGATAATCTCTGGCACGTATGTGTGCAATTATGGATTTAATGGGGATGCTCAACTTGTGGCCTCAATGGTTTGGATGCTCAACACTGTTTGGGAGGTCCTCGCACTGTGTCTTTCAGTCTGGATCACTGTGAAACACTTCCGCGACCTGCGACGACTCGGCCCATCGACAGGATTGACCATCGGGGACTGTTTCAGAGTGCTGATAAAATCTCACGTGTTTTATTTTGCAAGGTGAGCTTGTATTGTGCATGTGGTTACCGTTTTCTGCTCAAGCTCCGTGTGCTAGCTTTGTTGGTGTCTCTTGCCTCCAGCTTAGTCGTGACTCTCCAGAACTCTCTGTGCGCCAACCTGTCGCTGACATTTGTTTGTAATAACTGCTCATCATCTTTGTAGGGTTCAAATTCTATCGGAACCCAGACACTCCAAGGTGCTCTTCAAGTTTTAGCTGGCGTGCAGATGTTTGTGCTGGGACCACGCCTCATCCTTGGCGTCCGAGAATATCACGCACAACTTATAGCCAATTCCGATGCAGAAACTAGCATGAATTCGATTGTCTTTCAGGAGCATGTACATGTACCAACGAGTGGTACTGTATAAGGAAATGATTGTGGAGTGCTCTGCATGGAGGAGGTCGAGGATCTGTCATGGTAATTGTTTAAGTTGGAATTTTTCAAAGATTAGGTTTATGCAGACACTCATTTCTTGTCATACCGCTACTAGAAGTTCATGAACCGTACACCCATCCTTGCACCATGTGACGAGCTGAAATTATCCGGAACGTGTGGCAACCCTTGATGCCCAGCCAGGCTCCAGCTGATTCTACGTATTTGCGGGGTTCCGCTATCTGGGCACACAGATGAAGAACAAGTGATCGCGAAATGTGAAGCCCAGATGGCTGTAAGTCTACTAGACTGCTAGGAATCACGTTATTCGGCGTTTTGGTTGAGCATGCCCTTTGGCACGCAAAGAATGTTTCAATCCTAAGGGCGGCACCGTGCCTCCACAGTAGATCGCTGTGTATGATGACGTTTACGACAACCAACTCACTGACAATTAACTCGTGGCCATTCCCATCGACACTATGCAAGTGCTTGTTGTGTGTTCAGACCAAGACGACTCATTTGCACAGCGCCCTACAGAGGGTCAGTGGACCTCTTAACAAAGATGATCCGAGTTAGGCATGCACCGCGATGGTGGGTGACTCCTGTGGGTTTGAAGATTGAGTACAAGCAGCGAAGAGTTGCAACGAAGCCCATGAACTGTGGGACAAACAGCTTTCCTGTGAATCCATTCAGGTGCTCATTTCAGAAAGGGATTTTCGTTGGGCCCATGTGCACCAGGAGCTTGCTTGCTCATTTCAGAGGTATCGATCCAGTACTGGCAACCTCGAATGTGATGTGGCTCAGGATTGATTAGAGGAAAGAGAACGCTCCTCAAAGCTTGATGAATTCGATTTTCTATTGACGGTGGCACTGACTGCCAAGCATAGTCATGAGATCTGTCAAAGATCAACATGTTACACTGCACGCATGTCACGATGTTCGATAGTGTCGATGTCAAAATCATTGATACGGAATGATCCCTAATGATCTATGTATGATGGTCTGTATTTAGTGCAAATCGATCGATGATTCTGACTCCGCGGAGCCAACCGTGATATCCGCGGTCTTGATACTATGAGTTCCAACTGCCGATCTGCCTCAAACAACTCGACCACAAAGAGACGATAGGAAAGAGAAAGGGGTTTGAAACTTCGTCTGGAAAGATTATGTCACGTGGAGATTTGGCCAAGACCAGACGCATCCTTGACGCGGCCAGCTGTTTGGAACCCCTAGAGTTACTTCTGGAGCTTGACGATATGGTCATCCGGGGTTGTGAAAGTTGCTTTTCCGTCCGCGTTCTCGTAGTATTTGGACCCGTTTGGATTCTCATAGTAAAGGAGCCGTCTCTGAAGGAAGACGGGTGAGGAACGGATTATTCAAGCGTAGCAAGACAGACGAACTGGTTAGAGTAATGGTGACCAGTACCGCGGCTCCCATAATCGCGCGTGCACCAGTGATTGCCCTAAGGACAGGGATGTTGTGTCAATTACCTACGCATACCGAAGAACACTGCGCGTCCTACCTCCTTGTTGGTGCCGTGCCCGGTAACGACGTAGTCACGATCTGTCATAGTGTTAGAGCTCAGAGTATGAGTTGTATTAGGAAGATGACTTTGTTGAGGAGATCAGTGATGGTCTTACAAATGAAGAAAGGCTCGGACTAAGAACGGGAAATGAACCCAGTCTTGGATCAAAAGACTGAGGGAAATGATTCAAGGGGAAATGAATTAATACGCTGATTGAGGCGGAGAATCAAAGGTGAACGTGCATGGGGTGTGTAACGAGGAGTGATTCCGTATGTAAAATAAAAGGATGAGTACGTACGATCGAGTCATATCTTAATAGATGGCACTTTCGAGAGAGAAGTGCTTGGACTACGTGCTGTTGTGGGTTACTGAGTCGTGTCTTACACTCATATATGCTGGCATAGCCTCTTGGTCACCTGGACGCGTCTTATCTGTAGTCATAACTTAGTAAACCGCATTTTCCCCAATAAGGTCCTGCTTACTACTGCGGCTGAGATCTGATCAAGGAATGGGATTGTTACCGCCGGTTCCCGCCATCTCAACTTGTGGAGAGAAGCAGGCCATGCCAGTGATGCGTTGATGGATGATCCGATAGTCGAAGATAGGACCACCGTACAAGGTGCGATGAAGAATCAACTGGGGTAGAACGTGGTTCCCATACGCGTCTGAGAGGCCGTATACTCATCAATGCCGCAGGGGGTGAGAGTAGAGTGAAAGGAACTTCATCAACCAAATGATACCACCTGAGTTCAACAGGACAAGACCCGGCGTGCTTCGGCTGAAAACGACGCCGAATTCCTCAACCAGCTGTGATGATTCAGGCAGGCCCATCGACGTATTAAACAATACTCATGCATTCACCATCACTGACATTTGCCAAAGTAACGACATCGATCAAAGTAATAAGAACAAAAAAGAAACATGCATGCGAGGAATCCTGGATTTGTTCAAGAACCTGATAAACTGCGTCAGAACCTAACTTTTATAGTATTAAAATGAGCAATTCACCTATAATTACTTTGAGGAACCATTGGATTTATGAGTTTGTCCGCTGGGAGTAGTGTACTGCGAGTACCCTGTGCCACTGTTGTAGTAAGTGGACCCGTTCGGGTTGCTGTAGTAATAACTCCCGTTGCTGTATATAATCAGCGCCGCCGGTCAACAATCATTCACGAACATTGAGAACGCACGTGTTTGAATAGTGGTATCCAGTGCCGCTGCTACCATGATCGCGCGAGCAGTAGTGATTGCCCTATGGTCTTGTCAATCACCGCCCCTAACTGGCAAGACGGGCACTTACTTGGTCATTGGTACCATGGCCAGTGTACGTGTAGTCTTTTCCGTTACTAGACATCTTGAACGTATAAGAGTAGTGGTAGTGGGAGATGCAAGGTGGGTGGTGCACCAGTGAAAGACGAGCTAGCGCCGGCAGTTCTTTTATCTGGTAGTGCTATTTGTTGAACTTTGTCCCTTGTTTGTTTGTCGATAAGTATATGAAATCTGTGACAAATCTTTATCAAGAATGACACGACAGATGAAATTCAATACTTGAGTTTAGTCCAAGTGATATCGATGACTGGGACACAGGTTGTGCATTATACGTGTCAAGGGCAGTCGGCGCTACTTTGAACGTGGTGGGGTCAAGATCTAAGCTTATATAATTATACTTTTAAAGTTTATACCAGTCTCCGGGACGGCGTAAGTGATATGCCTTTTTGGGTGTTATAATATGTATACAAGTTGCCTGACCCATTCTGCATGCTACGTCTGTTGAGCAGCAACCATGGATCTCGCAAAACTTTTTTCAACACTCTCGTTGGCCGGTGAGGATATTCCTCCTCGCTCTACGACGCGCCCTGCGGGCAAACCAAAATTCGTAAAGTTTCTCCCTGGAGATAATGGAGAAGGCATGCCAGAAACTTTTTTTGAGGGTGGGTGGTTCAACTCTTTCGAGGACGAGTCCTAAACATCCTACTTCCAAGATCCTCGCACATTCAACCCAAAACCGGGTCCCCATGGGCAGATTCAGACCTGGGGTATATTTCCGGTATGTGCATTACCTACCAATCCTTCCGAATCAGTTACATTGACATGTACAGTACCACAATGATAATGTATGGGACTGTAAGCAACTACCCTGAGTTTAGTAAATATGATATCCTGACTCTTAAAACTAGTTGATGGAATCCAAATGATGTATAGAACAGTAAGTTTGTAGGGATGGTTTGATCGTCTTGCTTATTTGCCTTCAGATGGCACACCAATTCTCAGTACGACAACCGCGGTGGAAAACCCTGGCCTGAAAAGCAATTCATGGATGTTCTTAAGGATCGTAAGGTAGGTACGCTTGTAGGTGACTCTGTTCTTTCCCTGAGTTGCTATTATCTTCGCAGCGCGAGCAGCTCAGCAAACTTGATCTCGCGGGCCTTGACAAGAAGGATATTGTAATCAAGATACGCTTGAAGTATATTCCTCGTATTAATGATGCCCCACTCGCCGATATCTTCTTCGAAGGTTCTTGCAGGATGCCAACGGCGACCCTCGCATATGGCGCAGGGTGCGCCTCTCAGCTGGTATGAAGATAGGCGTGTTCCAGGACAAGGTCCTTTCACCCGTTCTGAACTGGTACTTGTTTGATCTTCAGACTCCGTATGCACACTAACGCCGTCCTTTTGTATAGGGTACGAAACCTCCACTGCTACACCTTCACGGATCTCAGAGACGGCGCCGTGTTTGGTCCCGAGGTAAACTGAGCTAGTTTTAAACTATAGTCCATCTCTGATTACATGCACAGGACGCCAACGCAACAGACATAATGCATATTAACCAGGCAAGTCAGCCCAAGTAATATGTTTGGAGCTTCTGACATCTTGACCCTAGGTTGGATATGATTACCTTCCGGATGACAAGTAAGAACGTACTCACACCGTGTCACGGGATTCTGATAACACTCAGGTATATGCTCGCCCATTTGTTTTCGGAAGTGGGTGATACATTTGGGCACTTGTATGACTATGGGGACAAGTGGTACCACGAGATCGAGGTACGGTCGAATATCTTGCTCCATACCGACTGATTTTACGTCGATCAGATTGAGAAAATTTTCCTCCTCGAGGAGTCGTATGGACGTGTCCAGATACTCGATGGCAAGGGCATGTGCCCAGGTGGTAAGCTATGTTTCTAATGTACACAATGCTCCACTTATCAAACTGTCGTCCAGAAAATATGAGAGGGTCGTACCGATACCAAGACTTTCTCAAGGCCTACGACACTGATTCGTACACCGAGCAGTAGGCCCTCCCTTTGATTCACTTTCTATGCTGAACATTTCTCCAGGGTCAAGAAAAGACGCGAAATTCTTGATTGTCCAAATTACAAAGGCTTCGGCAAACCCCCTTCCCTGTTCGACATCGACGCCTTTGACATCGACCAAGCTAACGAGCGACTCGTCGCGGCACTTAGTTCGCCCAACTCAGTCAGGGCAGGCATGAAGGCATTTACCATGCCCATCAACCCTAGTGCGCAGGACTCCAGGATAGGCAAACTCAAGAAAGGCCAGAGCATTCAGCGCGAATGGGACTACGAGAGTCACGGATATTGGCAGGAGACAACGTCCAGCACGAAGGATAAAAGGAGCCAGTCGGCTTGCGCTGCTTGTGGAAAGCCTGGTGGCCAGGATCTTAAGACGTGTAGTGGTTGCAGGGCCATTTTGTAAGCGATTCTGAACACGCTGGGGTGATATGATGCTGAACGTGATGTCGTTTAGGTATTGTTCTGCCGAGCACCAGAAGGTATGATTAAGGAATTTTGCAAGTCTTGTTGCTGACGAGTAATCAAGGTACACTGGAAAGATGTACACAAGAAGCAGTGCTCGCGCAAGTACCTCGAAAAATGATACCATCACATATTATTCCCAATGCTGGTATATCATTCCTACATGGAACAATGTATAATGTATATTTGTCGTATCTTATTTCTACACCGTCATTTCGAGCTCGACCTATCACGGACCATGTGGACTTAGCTGGCGCATAAAGCAATGAGTTCGATGTGGGTAGACGTATTGGCATCATCCACGTACCTCCTCGATATTCTGTCAGATCACCCTGTGTAACCCACGGCTGCTTGTAGAGGTCCGTCGACGCTAAAGGTGGTGGCTGATCAAGCTGCAACTTCGTCCTTGACACCGATGACGCGAGTGGGAGGAACGGTCATGGCGGTGTAATTTACGGTCAATTAGAGCACATTTACCTGCAAAATAGCGCATGGGTCAATTTGTGTCAATTTGCCGGTCAACCTAGAGCGGGATCCTATGGAAAGCCGGACACTCGGGATTCCTAATTCCCGAACCCCATTCCACTTTTGCTTGATTTCGTATCACTTCAACCAATCAAGAACCTTGAGGCGGGCATAAATACCTATCACCATCATGCTGATCTTGGTGGTACAAACGCTGAACGTTGAACAGTGGTATATCTAGCACCAACGCTAAATGGTTATACCCCATTCGCTCACACCCATCTCTCGAATATGACTATAGTCTCAAATGATCCCAGTCAGTGGCCTTTCATCATTTCGTCTCTTTCTTCAAGCTACTGGATAGGTTCGTCTCATCAAGATGTCTCGATCTAACATTGACTTGCGGTTTTGCAGTTTCTGCCATCGTCGTCGTGGCATATGATTGGGGTGAGCAGGATAACGTTCAAAAACCGCTGATATTCTTATGATATTTCCAGTACTAATGCTCGGACGAGAGGTAAGTTGATGTTATCCCCAAGCAACCAACTCACTAAGAACAATGTTATAGATTGAGTTGATCTGGGTGAGTGACAGAGTCCCATATCAAAAGAAAAACAACAGAAGACAATGAATTCGGGGCAGAGGCAACGCTGGTCTCTGATGACTGTGCTGTATCTCGCTGTTCGTACCTCATGATATATACTATAGCGTGGTTGGCAAGTTGTGCTGACTCCAAATTGTTCTAGATACGCTATATTGCAATGCCATATTCTGTGTATGTTTTTGAGGACCAAGAAGTGGCGCTGTATACTAATAGCCCATCCCTCGTTATCAGTATCAGCGTTCTGCGTATGTCTCATATGCACTGTGTTTTATTCTTCTGACCAGCGGCACACAGGAAATATGACATTGGTCTCGCTCACAGATGCAGTGAGTATTCCGCAGCCGTCTCATTCCTATCCAATGAATATGCTCATTTGTAGGGGTGAGTGAGATTCTGACCATTGAACTTGGCTTGACATAATGACTCGATAGGTGTGAGTCGAGTGTTTGATCATAGTACGGGGGTGATCGCTGATTGGGTGTTTCAGGCAATATTGTGAACTACGCATTAAATGGGACAAATGTGGTCGTAGGTGTCATGTTGGGTGGTGAGTTACTTAGCTAAGTGATATTGACTCGACTGACACATAACGCAAGTCATCATGATTACTCGGTTGCATGCCATGTATCAGAGATCTAAAATCATGCTCATCTTCCTTGTTATTATCTTCCTGGCTGTTAACATCGCCTGCGGAGTAATCACGATAATAGCACTCAAGGATACCGTAGTGGGTAAGCTTTACCTGTTGGCTTGAAGAACATAACTCATTAGATAAACACCAGAGGAGTTGGTATTCTCTGGCATGTATGTGTGCCATTATGGATATGATCGGGACATCCAGCTTCTGATTACAATGGTTTGGATGTTCAACACTGTTTGGGAGATCCTCACACTGTGCCTTTCAGTCTGAATCATTGTGAAACACTTCCGTGACCTGCGACGACTCGGGCCATCGACACGATCAACCATCGGGGACTGTTTCAGAGTGCTGATAAAATCTCACGTGTTTTATTTCGCAAGGTGAGCTTGTGATGTGAATGTGGTTATCTTTTTCTGCTCAAGTTTCACACGTGCTAGCTTTGCTTGTGTCTCTTGCCTCCAGTTTGGTTATCTCTCTGCAAAGCTCTTGGTGCGCCGACCTGTCGCTGACATCTGCTTGTAACCACTGCTCATCATTTCTGCAGAATCCATATTCTGCGGGAGCTCAGATATCCTATGGTGCTTTTGAGATTTTCTTGGTCGAGATGTTTGTGCTGGGACCACGCCTCATCCTTAGCATTCGAGAATATCACACCAAGCTCGTAGCCGACTCCGACGCAGACATTAGCATGAATTTGATTGTTTTCCAGGAGCGTGTGCATATGCCAACTAGCAGTACCGTGTAGGAGAATACTTTCCGAGTGTTCTGCAGGAGGAGAAATTCGGTCGAGGATCCGTCGTGGTATTTATTCCTGTCATTGATGTCCAGACAGCTGATTCTTATGCTGTTTCAAAGTATATTTAGGACGAGACAAACCCTTTTCTTGTTATATCAACTTCTTGAAGTCGATAAACCGCCCGGCCTCACTTGCACCAAGTGGCACGCTGAAATTATCTGGAGCGTCTAGCAACCAACCCGAGTCCTTGATGCTAAGACAACTAATTCTACGTGTTTGTGGAGTTCCACTGCCTGAGTACACAGATGATGAAGAAGTGACCGAGGAGTGTGAAGGCCAGATGGATGTAGCTCATTGGTGCTCAGATACGTCTTCATCTATCTGGGCCATGGAGAAGAAACAGGAAGAAATCGCGCGGACCCGTGGTTCGACTGTATACCTCTATCACGAATGAAATGACAGGGAGATGAAGTGTGCTGAGCGGGGAGTAGAGAATTAGAGAATCGGAACTAATTATTAATGAGAAATCGATCACGATATTCTGAAATTGCATCCATACACACGTAGATCGGAGCCGTGACGGACGTATATCTGAGATCTGGTGTATGTAACTGCTACAGTACACGATTTACAACCAATGCAAAGCAAGCTCGAAGTTGTATTCCGTCGTCATTCGTGCTCAATCATAATCATAATCACAACCATACCCACCATTGTGGTAGATACCCGATCAACTCTGTTATAATATCCATTTGTTCCTGCGTAGGATGCTCTTTAAGAGTCTTCTTGTTCAGAGCACACAGTGAACACCGGTACGATGTCCATTTGAACGGCCTTGAACTCATCGCTGCCAGATCTGAAGTATTTAGTCATTAACGCTTCGAACCACAGAGGAGGAACCGAGCCATCCTTTGGATTGAAACAGCATTTGAAATGGAACGAGCCCGACCGAGTTGAAATAAGCTCGCGTCCTCGCATCATGGCGTGGAACTTGTAGGATTTGTGATCACGTTCGAGCAACACTTCTGGACATTTTTTCTCTGCGAAACGGATTAGCCAGTCATGGGGGATTGCATATCCATAGTGCTGGACGTAAGGACGACCTATGATCGGATTGATGTGCAGCTGCTTTGGTGGACGGACGAGTTCGAATGGCTCGGGTTGTTGTCTGACGAGTTGTCTCGCGGAAGTCCCAGTTTCTTGAGCTGTTGTGGTCTTCAAGTCGTTAGAGTGACAGTCACGACGAGGAGAGAAGATATTGATCGTTGCGGCTTTGAACAACTTGGAAAAAAAAGAAGGCATGTTCGTTATGGATAGGCAATGACAAGTCTCTCCAGCCTTATATAAGGTGCTGAACAAAGGGGACTGAAGTGGCGCATTATATTTGTGGTTGTACAATGGAACAGCGAGTTTTGGAAAAAAAGGCCACAGCTAACAGTGTGCTAATATTTCCAACTAGTAGGGGTGCAATTTATTAGAACAGTATTACGGCCGGTGGTGGACTCTCACCGAAACCCACAATGTTTTGCGGCGGTTGTCTTGGATAATAGACAATGCACGAACCGGTGAATCTACACTGGACCATGCTTTTGCGCACACGCACTATCTTGATGGCGAAATCTTTCGCTCTGGTATGTGGGTATGCTGCATAGTAACTCCGCTTTGTGACGGTTGCCGCAGCACATTATTAACAGCGCCAAAATTAACTGTAGCGCTTGAATCAACGTGGTGTGATAGACCCTGCATGCTCAAACTCCCATGGCCAAGGAGAAGGTTTTGTTGACGTGTAGGCATTGTATTTCTGGTTAAAAAGTGTGAGATGGTTTGTGCTAGTCAAGAAACGGTATGCATTGCGTAGCAATTGGTATTAGCACATGGCGATAAAGAAACATGGTAAAACAAGAGGTCTGGCCGTGTTAATAAATTACCATGGCAGATAGGAGAACAAGGCTGAACGGGATAGAAGAAACAACTCAAAAGATGGAGACAGATGGACGATGAAATAAATAGGTGCATCCAGTGGATGACTGGCTTGATTCACAAGACTGACAAGGAGTTTATGATGCTTCTCCAGCAGGGCTAGTGAACAACAGAAGAGAAATCATTATGGACGCAAATCCAACAGAAGGTCATGATCAAACCGCAAATGAAGAAATGGGGACTGTTAAAAATAGATAGCAATGATAATTTCCTAATTTCGAACCCTGATGCCCGATACTGACCAGTCCATGCCTTGCGGATAATATCAAAAACCAACAACAAATGGGATAGATTGCAGCGCCGTCGTCCAGCCGGGTCGAGTGGTAGATACAAGGGAGTCTGTTCTTCATGTTGATACAACAAGGATTCCGCATGATTGATGAGAAATGAATGCGTCATGGAAAGCGTGTTAGACGTGAAGGAGCCAATCGATGAGGACGGGAAAGATAAATCAAGTGCTTGCGAGGTCGATACTAGCACCGAGGACGCCGCCTCTATCATGATGGATGTCAGTGAAACCGCTGACGGTGCTATGAGTGCCTTGATAGTGGTGCCGCTGCTGCTCTTCTTCAAAAAGCTTTCTGCCGACATCCGCACGCAGGTTAGCACTCAGACCAGATTTGAGAGATACTGCTGCACGCGGCGCGGCCGTGACGGCAGGGGAGGGAGAAACATTGATAAAGTCATTGAGATTGAATGGGACATTGCCCGGAGTGGGTGGAGCGTGAAGGCTGTTTGAGGGCGAACCCGAATAACCGTTTGAAGTATCACTGTGCCTAGAAGGTGAAGGTGGAGATGGTAACAGTGATGAGGATTCAGCACTCAAAGTTGGGGTGGGTGGAATAATTGTTGACTCTAAAGATGGCGCAGGCGCGAGAGACCCAGAGGAAACGGCATCCAATCGCGATGGCTGGCTCAAAGACTGCGTACCATCTTGGCTAGATGGTAAAGTCTCTGTAAAGCTGCGCTCCGATCTCAGCGAGCTTCTGGTGTCCTGGCCTGCAAAAAGGATCTTTCCCTTTGTAAGGAGAGATGCGGAACCGCTTCCAAGGGCTCTGTAGGCTGCAAGATCTTGGGTATCCCTCTCCCGGGTAGTTGTAGGGCGTGCGGGCGAGGGCGATGTATGTAGATAAAGCATAAGTTTGGCCGCCTCCTCGTCATCTGCACGAGGCGTCGAATACATATTATCGCCTGAGTCACGGGGTGGAGTAGCTGCCCGAGGCATGTTAAATGATGACTCGGCTGACGGCAGCAGCGAAGTCGCTGCTGTCGTTGTGCGAGCAGAACTTTGTGCATATTGCGACAAAGACTGGAATGAACTCGCATCAGACGCGGTAGAGAGCGTGGACCGCGGAGATGATACGCTAGCTACGGAAGGACGCGACTGGAGAAGCGATGTCAGAGTAGCCACAGCCTGCCTCTCTACATCCGCCGAGTCTGCCACGGACGCCTTCTGCTTGCCTTTGTCGGCCCGTTTGGGTTTGGGCCGGGTAACGTCCTCCTTACGGCTACGGGACTGCGCGCGGGTGCTCTCTGCTATGCTGCGTATGGCAGACGCACGATCCGATCCTCGGGACCGAGATCCGGCAGTCGAGCGAGCGGCTGCTTGGACAGGAGGATCTGTTGAGTTGCGAACAGTTCGAGCTTGTTTCGACGGAGGAGGTCCGAGGAGGGTGGTGAACAGGCTCTGAGTCGCGTTGGGACTGGAACCTGTCATAGTCGTGGGATAGTGGGAACGAGGAACGGATGGGGAAGAAGTCCCAGATATGGCGGGAGGAGCCATAGCTCCACGCCGTGCGACTGTGCCTTGTGTGGCGGGGTTGTTGTAATAGTTATTCCCAGCGGCGGCCTTGCGCTTAGTGCCGATCAGGCGCGGCGGGGCAGCAGCCAGGGTACGGGTTTTCGCCTCGAGGTCAGTCAGTTTGACATGAGGAATATTATGGGTGGCCTTGTATGAGGCATACGACAAACGGGCGCGAAGATTGCGCGTCACCTAGGAGAGGAAGATAGGAGTATGTTAGCATCCTCGTATTATATCACGACCGCGCCCCACACATAGCAATCTCAGCGGGGGATCCGGTATACGGGCACCATAAAGTAAACAATATTCTGAGTGCCCTTCCATATCGTTGGCGCGAATGAGCGCCCTCCAACGCGTCCCGCGAAGTGCTCAGTCTGAAATGAAATAACTCACCATCGAAAGCTCCGTGCTTGCCATGACTTTCTGGATAGCTTTCAGCCTATCCTCCTTCTCTAATGGATCCACATCCATTGATGTAGAAGGGCTGTAGGGCTGTAGGTAGGTCGTTGGCGGGGATGCTGAGGTCACCGAAGACGACGGAGTCGCCATAAGGAGCGCGTCGCTGGGAGTTTCTAGTGATTATATACAGAATAAAGCACAATATATCACAGTGGGAGCGTTTGACCGTAAGTCGTAAGACCTGGGGACCGTTACAGATGACCAAGAGAGGATGCTGGTCGCTGTGTGGGACGTCGAGGAGCGCGTTAAGGAATGGAGCACGCGCGACGACGCGCTAGGCTTATTCATCCGAATTCCCACGGGTTGATTTACCCGCACCCGCAGGTTTGTGCCTGTTTTTACCCGCAAATAACCAATATTGGTTCAGAATTCACAGAGAAATATTCTTCACGCTCAACGAGAAAGTCATATCGAAAACGTTTTTATCTACACTTTCCTTCACGCTGATCGGGAGCGTGTAGTGCGTCCTGGACAGAAACCATATGGTCGAAGTGGGTTATGTTTGATCGGTGGGGATCGGTCGCTTGCACGACATGGGATTGAGATAACAGGATACAGACTTGATGGCAAGATAACCGGAGTTCACGTGTCTAAAAGACGTCTCGCGAGAATATAGCCGTAACCTGGCTGAGGTCATGAGATGAGCATATGATCCATGAACGCCCATTTTAGTTCATATCTTCCATCCAGAAGGCACTACAACAGTTCCTACCTTGGACGACGCTCCTTCACTTCTTGTTTGGGTTCTAACTTCTGAGTCGTACGCGACAGCGCCATTCATTTCTTCCCAATACCATCTCGGAAGAAATCCCACGCGATCTTCCCTCTCCTTCGATGTCCTTGACGTCCACATCATCTAGCAAAACAGCAGAGACCCCTGTCTTTGGCGTGAATTTGATACGCCAGACATTACTCTTTGAGCCTCTTCTGATGGTGTTCCTGAGGAAAGATAGAAAACAATCTCCCCACGATAAACAAACATTGGGATCCCAGGCGCCAGGCTTTCCTCGAACCAGGCGAGGTATCTGTACAGTCCGAAAGACTTGCGTAGTCGTCAAATATCCTGATGGCTTCCTAAATCCAACAAAGACCTCCTGTATTGCAGTGTATTTATAAGATGGTCCTGGTTCAGTGTCATTTTGCATACCGGAACTCCTAGCAGAAACGACTGGAAATAGAATTTCAAAAGCTTCCTGTCGCATGGTCTCAGGGGGTGTAGATGTCTGAAACGCAGATGATGCTTACTTTTCAAACTTGGCTTCGTCTTGTGGGCCACGTATTGATAGTGAAGTTTTGAGTTCCACGAAGTTATCAGTATTTCCTGCATATTTTCCTGCAACAAATAACGTCTCCTTATCCATTAACGCAAATTGACACATACCTCGAACGCAGTCTACTTCTCCGCCAATGATGATCCGTGTATCACCCAACTTGGTTTTCACAACACTGCACCACTGAACATTGGTATCAACATCGCCACCCCAACCAACAGCGCCCGATGTACCAGAGGGGGAACCAGAGGCATCATGTTCATGTTCGTCTGGAGTTGATGATGTGCAATACGATTCAAATGAATATCCATAGTAAGACTGAAGTCGATGCCGAGGTTCCAGATCGCTCCTTCATCAGCGTAAGCAAGACACACATGTAAGACGAAAAAAGCTTCACTTTTCCTTTAGTTTTGCATCTGATAGATGCTCCTCGAAGTACATAGTACCATCGACACACATCACATTGAGCTCCCAAATATCTCGCTCTTCGTAAGGTGCCGTCAATATTCTCCCTCACCAAAAGCATTCCCCAGGTAAACAAATATCATACAGTGAATGAGATGACATCTCACTTGGTGATAACCCCTCTCCAGCTTATCACCCCAATCTCGGGATTTTGCCCATTGAGACTTTTCTTGAACCGTGACCACGCGCTCAATAAACCATCAATGCGTCCACGTTCTTCCGGGCGCCGTGTCCAATTCTCGTAACCATAATTGAGATCTGCGCCATGCGGAGGATTGACGAAATAGCGCAATGCAGAGTCATCAAATTGTAGAACGCGAGAGGGTGAATAGGAAAACGTGAGAAGTTGACTAGGGCGCTGAAACGCGGGTGGATGTGAGGCTGGATGTGAAAGCTTGGGAAGGCAAGAGCGTAATCGCTTTCTAATTTGGCTTTAGCCACCTTTCCAGTTGGTGAGGGGTCATCCTCTGCCGGTCGCTTGAGACCCATTAGATTTGTTAGTACTTGCTGGTTGGTGGTGGTCAGGTAGTTTGTTTATTTCAGAAGCTTTTGCCAAACAACAGCTTTAGGAGGTAACACGTGACAGCTTGACAGGTCAGCTCGTGCCCAAGTAGTCACATTTGGAAGCGACAACAAGCTGGCTGGTGTAAGGTGCATTTTGCCCTCATTCATCACGCAAGTCAAATGGTTCATCTCCGTTTTATGCCGCAAAAGTAATATCAAGGCAACGTGCTGAACAGCCCTCTCGAATTAATTTCAGAGCACTTCGGATGCCTCGTTGACTCGGAAGTTGTACAGTTCGCGCGCACATGAGCCTGCTGCAAGCTTCATTGCCTCCAATAACGGCAAGAATGATTCGTTAGATGTAACCCGTTAAACTGAAATGAATGCTTACCCAGCACCTGAATGTCAGCGTCAAGCACAAGCTCAGGATGCTGATTCATGCCCATGACACATTTTACCTACAATTAATGGCTCACGGAGGCGTGAACCTGGTGAGAACCGTGAGAGTCTAGACACATACCTTTTTTAGTATCGTCCGTTGGAGCTCAATGATTGGAGGAACTCTCAACCGAATTTTGTCATTCAACTGACAAACAGGTCTGCGCTGGCAAAGCGCTTACTTCAGGCTTCAGCGCTTCAGCTCTGAAGTAAAATCCAACGGTTCAGCTTGTGCAGGTAAGTGTGATTCACAACCTGCAGCACTCAGTACTAGCCAAATCAGTCACTAGCACTTCTTGGCGTTAATATTGCGAAAGATGCTGTCATCTTTCTCCTTAAGTTACTCTATTAGCATTGAGACGTGTCATTCAACATTTACCCAGGCTCGCCAAGTCCAACTTGAGCTGTTCGATCTTGTTGTCGCATCGTCACTAGTCCAGCAGCTATGGGGCCCCGGCACTTCCTACTACCAATACATATCATCCGTGATCCGATATATAGCTTGCATCTTCGGCGATCTGGCAGGGCGGGTGAACACGTAACGGTACCGTCGACGAAACATGCCGCATCAGTCACCAAAGCACCGCTCCGTCCTTACTACTGCAAACACGAAGTGACTGCGTGTCCGGGTCGAAGTGCCGTGGTTCATTAGCATGTACCTATGCTCTCATAAGTAAGCTAGGGTTGCTTCCTCCACCCCCTCAGTTTTTCTCCTCTGTACACCAGTAAGCACTAACGATTCCCGTCATGATTTTCTGTTAGTATTCGCTACCCACTTCTTCGCTTAGTCACTAACAACCTGGTAAAGTTACGAAGAAGCCTAAACCATCTGCGCTTCCTCCCGGATGGCCATCACCATTCCACAACAAGTGTAGCCAACGAGACTGCCACTACGCTAATAACCCGCAAAGCGTCAAAGGTGTTTACCAATGTCGCGGCGTCCCCGGAGGTTTCTACTGCGAGGGTACATACAAGATCGCATCCACTCGAGCGCGTGAGACAGAGCACTATCTGCAAGAAATGGCCATGGCTCGTAGGTCAGCTGAGGAGGAACAGAGAAAGCGCACGACATCGGAGATGAGGCGGCCTGAGAGGCTTCCTGAGCTCGGGACGCGACGGGGAGGGACGAACCTGTCTAACAGGAGAATACCAGATGAGCGGGACCTCCGACCCGGTTTTGGGCAAGCTCCTCGCATTACGAGAGGTACGGAAAACAGGAGGCCGCAAGCGGGTGCACCATATTCAGGTCATCGCCCGTCACAATCCGAAATAGAGTCGGAGTACAAGACTGACCAAATTCTGATGCATCTCTATCCCGAACGAGAGATCCGACCAAGATGGTGAGTAATACGCTGGTCTATCAGAACTGATGCTCATCAACTCGTAGGATATAATGAACACACTGCACGAGCCTCGCATCCTATGTATTTTTGGGCCTTCCAGAGCCAGAATGATGATTATATGATTCCTGACACGATATTACTTACATACGTCCTATCAGGACAACTACACGTATTCTATTTTACTATTACTTCGTGTCACTTATACTTCATGGACCACAAGAGAAACTAAATGACTATTCGATCAAGATGCACTCTGGACCAGTGCTGCTACTGCCTTCTGCGACCTAGGTGCGATCGAAACTGAGAAGATTTTTGGATGGCTACAAAGAGACTCGTGAAGAAGAGCGGCACACATTCAACTTAATTAAACGACCTATGGACATGATCGCACTGGCTTGTACTGATCAATGGATATCAATTTCGCATCCGAACTCGTCTACAAGCTTCTTTACGTCGAAAACAGCAGGAACGGACACGCATCATGCATATCAATCTAAACTGATCAACGAGATACCCATTCCAACACAGCTCCTGAGTCTTGTTTAACGTTCTCGTTGCAGTATTTTAGCTGAAATACCTTGTTCTGGATCCACGTTGCTGTACAAGGTTCATCCGAAAGTGTTCCGCCCTCCTTAATATAACGTTCAGGCATGAACACAAAGGGTTCAGGGTAGTGTGTACATACAAACCTTTTATCGCGTGTCATCATCGCCCTGTCGAAGTCCATCAGATTATCAAACGAGGAACTTACTTTATGTGATCAGATCTGAACCATCTAACGTAAGTGGCATCTTCTAGATGCATACCCAAGTTAGCAAATGGCCTATGAGGGGATGTTCTCACCCAGTGGTGTGACTGACACATTGCAGGACTTCGCGATACGTGGCCTCGAGGTAGACCGTGGACTTCCTATCACCATTCCGGTGCTTCGGGCGTCTTGACTGATATCTGTTTGAGCTTTATTTTTCCCTCCGGCCAACATAGCCTTCACCATCATGAAAGCAGACAGCGCTGCAGGATGATGTATATTATTACTACAGAGATATCAGCAAGATGAACTACGTCGCTGGGTGGATACGATGCGAATGGTTTCATCACCATCAGCATTCTTGTTGCAAATAGAGTATGAAAAATAAAAACACATCCGCGTAAGTTTGTTCCTGTTCCATTCTTTGAGGTTCACACTGGTGCGACGTTTAGGTGGACAAGAAACGGCAAATTTCGATTCAAAGTGAATGAATGTGCTATGTTTGTACAGGATATAGTGATTAAAGGGGATATTTCAGGGAAAGTTTTCGAGCAAAGGCACGAAGCGCCTCCCGGTCTTGAAGGGACTTGTCCTGAGGAAAAGGTGAGCTGCGAGGGCGGGCGGGCCGCCTCGCTGAGTCTCGACTAAGTCAGCAACGACATTGGAGAGTGGCGAGGCGCTGACTCGTGCAGCGCGCGATGAAAGAGGGAGAGGAGGGTGGGGAAAAAAAAGCTATGACGACGAAGTGCACGGGGTGACCGGTGAACGGTCGTCGTGGCGGAGAGGTGCGAACGTCGCTTCTGTTGTTCACTTGAAGACTTAACTCTATCTTCTCCGGTCGTACCTCGCTACGCAATAAAGTAGCAATTAATGCGGTGCTGTGCCATCAGCTTTCGGTGCACGCACTTTGACCAACGACGAGTTCGGCGTCCCTGACGCCAACACCGACAGAGAAATCAGCATTCAGCTGTCTGAGGCCCAGGTCCTGATAGCAATCCGGTCTACAGTATGCTTTGTTCCTCTCCCGCTGATTGCCCGATCAGCGATGGCTTCCGCGGAACCATTTCATGACTGTACAAGATCAAGACTTGCATCATGTTGCATGTGCATTACCGTTAACACCGTGAACCCAAAACTCCGACCATATAAATCGAGCGGAAGAAAATGGGCGATGCTCACGTTCGCGGTTGAACTTTCGTTGTGTGGAACAGCTAAGATGTTATGGATCATCTGGGAACCTCGCTAAGCTGAAGGCTCCGATATGAAAGCATTGCTTGGAGACTTACTGTCAGTCCGAGCACCGACTTCCATACGCGAAATACGCGCTGTTTTTTACCTTCCAAAATTCTTATTACCGATCTTCCCTTCTGCAGCGATTTTGCCACGTTGTTCCCATTGCAGTTCATTGTACTGATACAATCCATCAACTGTCCTGCTGGAACATCCAAGGTTTTCAGATGTTCGCGCTTCAGGATCTCCATAACTGAAATTAACCGAGGGATCATAAATCGAGCAACATCGGCGTGGGAAGTGTGCAGCGTCAGTGACTTGTCAGGATTTCCCGAACCCATGTTTTGTCAGATGAACAGTCAACGGAAAAGCGACAGAACTAACCTGGAAAAAGTCCGATCCATACTTGACCCAATATCTGATTTTGCCCTGCCTTGTCAGATTGCAAATCAGTCGTGACCATTTCCTCACAACTACTAGAGGCGTGTCTTTGTGAAATGTATTTTCGGTGTGTGGTGAATCTCAAGGAGGGATGCGCATGAGTGGAAGGAGGGGTTTTTGAAACTGGTAATGTATGCAGGTCTTCCGAAATATCAGTGGCCCCCTTTTGGGTTTTTTTTAACGTGAATGTGCAGGTTTACCCTTGCTGTGCGATACAGCCCCACCGTGAATCGTGATAGGCACATCGCTCAGTAAACCCCTCATGATCAATCTCCTCCTGATGAAAGATATACCTGATTATGAAGGGGCTGCTGGATCTCTGGTCAAACCTCTATATGGAGACAGTCTTTCGGTCACGGATACATTCCCCGCTGAAGTATTTTGTCGAGTGCGTACATCGACTCTAAGCGTCTCTCATCCCCATCGAAATCGCACGTGCAGGTTCGTTTGGTATTGGGACTTAGCTGACTCACGACTTTAGTAAGAAGAGCAGTAGGAGAACAAAGCAGGCGCTGAATATAGTGGTTCAACTGATGGGAAGTAGTACTGGGCAGAAATCCAACTCTCCTCGGATCAACGCCCACGCTGGTGAGGTCCACAGTACGTTCCTCGTCAACCTCGAATGACATAATCATGCGTTCCAGATATGTTATCGCTCTTACCTCTTGCTATGTACTATACAGCACCTTCGCCATTCAGCCACAGATCCTCCATGTACTTGCTCGCGCCTTTTCCCGCGTCAGCGTTGTTCTATTAACATGCGCTGAGGTGAGTATCTTGCACCGTGTAGTTGACACACTCGCTAACATGTAACCTAGTCTTTACTAGGTATTTATTATTAATATAAGCGTTGATCTATTAACATCTACTGAGTCTTTACTAGACTTCCTAGACCACTGACCGTCTATCTCCCTGTTTACCAACATGTCGGAATTGCTTGATAGAGCAAAGAAAGCATATCGTATTGCAAGAAGGCGCGCAACGCCGACGCAGACAACCCAGCGGGCGCCAATACAAACGATGCGAGTGCACACGGAGAAAGTGTGGGCAGTCGCATTTTTTAAAGACGGCCGACGGATCGTCACTCCCTCAAAGGATAGAACCCTGCGAATCTGGGACGTGGAGACAAGAGTACTGTTGGGAGGCCTATTCGAGGGACACAGTGACCGTGTGTATTCAGTCGCTGTATCACCAGACGATAGGCGATTTGCAAGTGGTGGAGAAGCTGGAGCCATCATCATCTGGGATGTGGATAGGAAGCAGATGCTATTTAAACTGAAGAAGCATATAAACCTGGTTTCGTCGGTGTGTTTCTCTCCCGATGGAAAGAGACTCGCAAGCGGGTCACTGGATAAAACAGTTGTTATATGGGATGCGAAGACTGGTGCTGTCCTCTCAACACTTCAGAGTGCTCGAGGTTCGGTGTTTTGTGTCGCCTTCAGCCCGGATGGGCGACAATTAGCGTCCGGCGAACAGGGTACTGTTCGGGTTTGGAGCACCAGTAACGCTGAGCTTTTGTTCGACATTGACTTCGCTCACCAAGGTTGGGTTAAAAGTGTTGTGTGGACACCCGACGGCCAGCAACTCGTCTCTGCATCACACAACCAAACAATCAAGTTTTGGGACTCGTCGAATGGGACCGAGATTGGCCAACCTTGCACCGGTCACACTCACGACATCAACTCACTTGCCATTTCTTCTGATCCCTCCTTCATTGCAGCCGTCTCGTTCGATAAGACTGTGCGCCTGTGGAGCACTGAGTCACACAAGCAGATAGGACAACCACTCAAACACACCACACGTGTTTCTTGTGTCGCAATCTCTCGTAATGGAGAACTGCTCGTGAGTGGAGACTACGATGGAAATCTTCAGCTCTGGTCCATCGAGAACATACTTTCCGCAACTGCTCGAGACGGATTCCTCATACTATTTATATCTTGCGCACCGCAGTAAGGTGAAGTTGGGCCAAAACCTTTATGCGGAGGCCCTTTCGGACGCAGAAAAGGTGCGGACGATATCTGTCGTTGTTTTAACATTTGTGATGATATTCGTAAGTCATCGAGCTCAACCCTACGTCTTATCTCGGGCGCGAACTGAAGCATGCGGCGCTTCGTGGATCGCAGCGCTATGATGATGCATTCGAGGCCTTCACAATCATGCCCTCCAAGTTAGATGATGCGCGCGACTCACAGATACGACGTAAGCTCCAAACAACTCGAGCGCCGATTTGAATATCACTTACAATTTTTGCAGAGCTACGCCGGCAATCCGTCAGTACATCTCAAGTAGAAGATGCTATTCGACGAGCCATTCAAGCCAAACTGGAAAACGCTCCACTTCGTCTAATCAACACTATCACTGGGCATATATGTGATCGAAATGCACAGATCAACGCATTCAGGAAGAGCACAGAGTACAAAAAGCTTTTGCATTCATTGGTGATGCACGCGCCCCTCCAAACAGAACTCATCAAAGAAGCCGTTGCGACGTACTTCAGCTGGGTCATGTTGTCCCATAGATGGGAAACCAAGGAGCCACTACTGCACGACATTCAGGGCAGGGGCATATACGACTTGGATGCGGTCGGAACCATTGTGAAGTTGCAGAAGTTTTGCAAAGTCGCTCGCAATGCGGGGCATTGCTGGGCGTGGAGCGATACGTGCTGCATCGACCAGAATAATAACATCGAGCTCCAACAATCAGTCAATTCCATGTTCATTTGGTATCACTACTCAGCGCTCACTGTCATTTACCTATCGGATGTTCCTCCTTCGTCAGAATCCGGCGCGCTCGCAAACAGTATTTGGAACACGCGAGGATGGACCGTTCAGGAGTTTCTCGCTCCTAAAATTGTTCTCTTCTACCAGGCAGATTGGACCCTATATCTTGACGACCACTCACGCAACCATAAGGAGTCTGTCAGTATCATGAGGGAGTTGGAGGATTCAACTAGTATAAATGCGCGGGCGCTCGTCAACTTCCATCCGGGGATGGGGAATCCCCGCGAGAAACTTCGATGGGCGTCGAACCGTGAGACCACGAGGGAGGAAGACATTGCCTACTCTTTGTTTGGCATCTTTGATGTCAGCCTTGCTGTTATCTACGGAGAGAAAAGACAAAAAGCGCTCGGACGACTCTTACAGGAGATCATAGCCTACTCAGGCGACATCACAGCCCTTGATTGGGTGGGACAATCGTCCAACTTCAACAGCTGTCTGCCAGCCGACATTTCCTCATACAAGGCTCCGCCATTTACATTGCCATCCCTATCCGAAGACAAGATGCAGAATTCGGTCTCCACGCTGCGAAATGCTGTGGCTGTGGAGTCGGCTTTGAATATGTATACCCTCCTTGAGAAGCTCAGTGTTCCTCGTTTTGCCAATGCCAGACTGCAGTTGCCTTGTATCGCATTTCCTCTGACGGAAGTCAGGCGGAGGACCTGGTCAATATGGGGACCAATGTTTTACTTATGATGTCAAGGCAGATGGGCTTCACGACCTGTCAATCACCACGGAAGACCAGCTGGTTCAATTCTGGCCTGGAAGACCTGTTCGGCGGACGGTTTTGCTCATTCGTCCATGGACTCGTTATCTCCTCGAGCTGTCTGACTTCGCAGAACTGCCG
Organism: Suillus subaureus; assembly: GCF_016647635.1. Taxonomy (NCBI): domain Eukaryota; kingdom Fungi; phylum Basidiomycota; class Agaricomycetes; order Boletales; family Suillaceae; genus Suillus; species Suillus subaureus. The sequence goes on from NW_024538563.1 coordinate 537,014, forward strand.
GACTTTGCAGAACCGCCCGACATTAACGAGGAGAGTAGCGTGGAAGATTATTGGTCTGCGCTTGAGTCTCCATCACCTGATTCACCTCCCGAGTCTCTCGGAGAACATGGACCAGTTCATTCGGAGTGCGAGCGGGCGTTTCGATTGGTCGTTCACCTTGGACAGCCCTTTAGTGCGTTCTTACTAGCGCAGCAGCGTGGTGGGGAGTATAGGAGAATCGCCTCAGATAATAATATCATCGCGCAAGTTAGGGACGCGACTTCCGTTGATAACATGATGGACGTCAGAACACTAGAGATATTGTAGGAACACGGCACATACCTTTGACAGCACTTACATGGAACAGTACCCCTAAAATATTGTCTCTCGTATTAAATTGTACTTATGACATACTATCTAGTAATAGTCTCATCTCAGTCTCAAACTATAGCAACGGAGAAGGAGAAAATTCGAGCGGAAGCGCTTCCTACGCTTGTCCAGACTCATGAATTTCATCCGGCGTCCTATAATATGTATAATGTCTCCAATGTTAACAAGCGAGCAGCAATTTGCATATGGAGGTCAGTGACAGGTAAAGATGATGAAGATGCTGCTGCCAGGACTGAGTGGTGTGCCCCGGAGAGAAAAGAAAAGAATGTCAACTTTGTCGAATGCTTTTGGTAAGTGTTTTTGTATTCTCTGCAAACCACAATTTGTAGTTTTCCATAGAGAATCCCCATGATAATGGAGTCCCTTCGTCGAGAATTATAGCTACGCAGTGGGTCGAATTTCATACGAGACATCTTGACGAATATAAGCACTACTTAAGTTACATGACACTGGATAAAGGTACCCATCCATCTCACCAATTCATCATAGTTCGGCCACTGTACAGGCTCACCACACCGTTAGCCGGACAGTTAAAGAAAGGCACTCAACATACGTGACAGTTTTGCATTCGGTTGTTGCCATCTATTTGACATGACTGAGCTACGAGCAGGTGATGACGCTGCAGCTCCGATGTCAGGAACTGCCAGAAAGATTCATATTGATGTGTCTGGGAGAGCATTAATAGCGTTCGACTGAGTCTTTGAGGTGCGAACCTAGAGAGTGAAGCATGGAAGAGCAGTGCTGCGATCTGCTCGAAATGCAGGATGCCACCTGCAAGGATATATAGAACAGCCTTCTGGAGACTATCGGAGGTGATGAGTTAGGGTTAATGAAACACGTGTTTTATTTCACCATTGCTTCGTATCACTTATACTGCTTGGACCACAAGAGAAAATTAAATGATTATTCGATCAAGATACACTCTGGACCAGTGCTGCTGCTAGGTGTGATCGAAATTGAGAAGATTTTGGGGTGGCTGCAAAGAGACTCGTGAAGAAGAGCGGTACACATTCAGCTTAAACGACCTATGGACATGATCGCACTGGTTTGTACTGATCGAGGGACTATATCAATTTCGCATCCGAACTCTTGTAACGGGCTTCTTTACGTCGAGAACAGCGAGAACGGACATGCATCATTTATCTTAACCTAAACCGTTTGGCGAGGTACTCGTTCCAACACAGCTCCTGAGTCTTGTTTAGTGTTCTCATCGGAGTATTCTAGCTGAAATACCTTGTTCTGCATCCACGTTGTTGCTGTCCAAGGTTCGTCCGAAAGTGCTCTGTCCTCCTTAATATAACGTTCAGGCATGAAGACAAAAGGGTTCAGGGTTCAGGGTTCAGTGTACATACAAACCTTTTATCGCGTGTCATCATCGCCCTGTCGAAGTCCATCAGATTATCAAACGAGGAACTTACTTTATGTTATCAGATCTAATTTCCCTGAACCACCTAACGTAAGTGACATCTTACGGATGCATACCCAAGTTAGCAAGTCACCTATGAGGGGGATGTTCTTACCCAGTGGCGTGACCGACATATTGCAGGACTTCGCGATACGTGGTCTCGAGGTAGACCGTGGACTTCCTATCACCATTCCGGTGCTTCGGGCGTCTTGACTGATATCTGTTTGAGCTTTATTTTTGCCCGCCGGTCAGCATAACCACCACCATCATGAAAGCAGACAGCGCTTCAAGATGATGTATATCACTATATTAGCGAGATGAACTCCGCTGCTGGGTAGATACGATGCGAATGGTTTCATGACCATCAGCATCCTTGTTGTAAATAGAGTATGAAAAATCAAAACACACCTGCGTATGTTTGTACCTGTTTCAGACATTTGATGCAGTGCTGTGCCATCATCAGCCTCGAATGCACACAGTTTGATCGACGACGGGTTCAGCGTCCCAAATACTAACATCGACTGGGAGATCAGTATCCATCTGTCCAAGAGCCAGGTCCTGATGGCGGTCCGGGCTGCAATCTCTCCCGCTGATCGCCCGATCAGTGACGGAAGCAAATGAATACTTCCGCGGAACCATTTCGTGACTGTACAAGATCGAGACTCGCATGTGCATTACCGTTGACACCGCGGACCTAAAACTTTAATCGTATGAATTGAGCGGAAGAAAATGTTAAAATGTGGCGATACTCACGTACGCAGTTGAACTTCTGTTTTGTGTGGAACAGCTAAGATGCTATGGATTATCTGGGAACCTCGCTAAGCTGAAGGCTCCGATAGGAAAGCATTGCTTTTGTATGTCTGTGAAGAGCAGACTTAATGAGTCGAGAACAAAATATTCAATTATTCATGGACGATCGAGAAGCTCCTCCGATTTGATGACTAACATCTTCCGGCAAAATCTCGACAGTGGAGGTCGCCTGTGATTCAACAGTATAAGCGTTATTCACATATTTATCGACAAGATTTTCACGAACCGTGTTTTCTGTCCCGTTTTGCGTGTTTTAACCAGTGGGCTAGGTCTCTGATACAGAACAATTTATCTCGATGATAAGAAGTCGAGGGAAGTCAGGGGATAGACACCTGCTGTATTTCTTCCTTCTGCAAGCGAAAGAAAAAATTACAGCAGGTTATCTATCTAGATCCTGACCTACCGCTTGACAAAGACGGGGAACGTAAAAAAGGGTAAGCACGATGGGGTAACTGAAACCAGCACGGACACAAATATGGCTCAAGTTGCTGCCAAAAAGAAATGCACTATCATGAGCCACGTCCACAAAGGACGATCGGGTTCTGTGTCTCGGTTATGAGATGGCATCCAACTTCAAATATGAACACCTTGAAAGTCTAGCATAACCGATTAGCGAACACAAGAAGGAAGCAACTCGGACAACATTACATACCTAACAGAGCTGATAGATCCTCCACTGTAGTAATATAACGCATATCGTCATTCATCCAGCATCAATCAGCATGGACGCGAAAAGATGTATAATCATGGAGCACACGTAGAGGCATTTGGAATTTGAGCTGTGAAGTGACCTCATGTACGCACTGAAAACGAGTTGAGCCATAACCAATGGAATAACAATATACTGTACAAACAAACAACAAAGCTGCAAATAAGTATTATCATGATACAGCACAAAACGAATGAAGCAAACGAGATAGGATGCTATAAGTTCATGCCCGACGCGCCATCACCCATGAGCCCTCTTGTTAGATGATTCGGCTTCATCAAGCGATCTTCTGCGCTTGCTCCTTCCTACGTATGAGGGCGGTACGATGAAATACTTTTCAATGGTAGGCCGTTGGGACCTCGATAGCTGAACCGAGTACCCTCCCATCGTGGGGCTCGTTGGATTGGAATGTACAAGAGTCTCGATGGTCATACTAGATGTTCCTACATCTTTTGGCGGTTTCTTTTTGTACTAGACGATATTAGCCACATCGTTCTGATGTACGTGAAAGAAGACGCACGGTTTCGAGTTCAGGTTTACCACGCCACTTTGCGATTGCTTCACAGAAGCGTAGTGCTGCCCTTTCAACAGGCTCAGCAGGATAGTGCCATGCTAGATCCTCCATGTGGGTAGATAGATCTGGCGTCAAAGGCGGTATCGTATAGAACTAGGGCATAACAGAGTATCAGCAATCTTGTGGCATATTTCGCCAAGATAAAGGTCCCACCCTTCTGAGGCGCTCGTCCATTTCAGCTTCAAATTCAGCTTCGGCGCCCTCTCTTCGAATGGGCGTCCCGTTTCGCGCAGCTCGCAACGCAGGAAACATGATTCTTGTCGCTTCTTTGAGACTAGGCAAGTCGTCTGGTTCAAACCATTCGAATGCAAAGTCTGCGTCGTCCGGTGATTCGACTTGGCCCCGATGACCCAACCCGTCATCAGTGATGCCCAAGCCAACTGATAGAAGACATTCAACAGCCTCCAGACCCCACCACCCTCCGGTGAGGTAACCCTCCAGGGTAGCACGAGAGAGCAAGCCCGCAAGGAGCATGTACCATTCTCGCGAAGGTCGTAAAGGAGGTGCAGAGGACGCCTCGATGGTTTGAGATCTTCGGGATGAGGGCCGAGGTGACATTTGGGCAGACATCTCTGCACCCCGTTGCCAGTCGCCCTCATACTCATCATCGCCAAGCTCTTCTCCAAGCTCCGTTGCGACAAGGGCAGAAAGCCTCAAAAAGCGCGGAATGAACTCTGACAGCCGAGTGTTCCCGATGCCAGCACCCGAGTGTTCCCCTTCAGAATCAGCCATGCACCACTTCGACTTCCGGCGCAATACGCTGCCATCCACACCCGGCTGAGCCAAGCCCGATCCAACACCGGGGCCATCTTGCCAGCCAGCAATACCACCTCCACTCCCACCCATACCTCCACCCGAGCCGCCTAGTCCTCCTTCCCAGTCTCCAAAGCTTCTGGGACCCATTGCAGCAGATGTTGAGCGCGCTCGACCAGACCCGCCTGGTGCTTTGACAGAATGTTTGGCTTCGACGCAGATTTCGCATCCAGTATGAAGATGCCGGGGGCACCGCAGGCCGGGGGGTGAATTGGCGGTGGAGGGGTCGGCACCTTGCATGTACATAGCGTATACACGACTACTAGGCATGAACTTTGATCTTCGGTTCTTTAAGATAGCTTCGTCAACGATAGATACTTTGACTTCAGAATTGGGAACTCACACGAGACTGCACCATTTGTGGTGCTTGCATTGGAGAAGGAGGTGCACGAAAGTCACCTATGGGTAAAAGAGATGTCTGAGGAAGTGCCGCAGCTGATACCTGTGAAAGCAGGACGACATATGGAGGAAGGCTACCAGTAATTCCTTGTGCAGAGGACATGCTACTGCCCCTCCCGGATGCTGGCGACGCCTTTTGCAATGCAGGAGAGCTTCCTGGACTTCGACCATTTGAAGACGCTTGATCTGAACCATTGCTGGGAACAATGATTGGTGGAGGATGGTGATGATGTCGGTATGGAGGGGTAGGTGCTTGACGCGCAAATAAGTCATTGATGACAGTCCCCAATGCTAATCGTAAACGAACGCCATTCGGAAGAGTGTGCGGGTGGGATGTCGCACGCTGAGGTGACTGATGTGATTCTGGGCGCTGTGGGGATGTAGGTGGTGTGTTCAGATCGTCATCGAGGATTGGGTGCACAGGAGGAGGCTGGTCGAGCATCGATGTGACCACCTTCTCGAGACCAATAGCACGGAGTCTTAGAGTCCTTGCTAGGGTCAAGTCCTGTTTCTGCCGACGATTGTCCTCATCCTCATTATGAGGGTGGTTTGGACCACCCTCTCTGGCTTTGAGCATTTCAACATTTTCACCGTCACTTGAAACTTCGTCATCTTCCTCATAGGACTCCGGACGTTCACGATGACGGTAATTAGGCGAAGAAGGACCTCCTGTTCGGTCGGTCATTCCGAGCTCAGCACGGGCCTGGGTAAATCGGGTTCGGCCATGGACCCATAACATATGATCTATTATGAGAGTTCGGGTAGATTTCTCCCGAGGAGGGATGGAGTGGAGATGATGTGCATGTTTATGAGCTGGGGCCTTGAAAGATCGTAGACCATTTGTTGGATTTGAAGTTGATGAAGATGCGAAGATGGGTGGCTGATATGTCGTTGCCCCCGGAGGCACTGCTACTACTTGTGGTACACTGAATGAAGGAAAATGACCCTGATTCAAAATTGCGGAACTAGACGCGCTCCCGTTGTGCAAAGATGAATAGGATGTCATGTCATGGATCGTGTCACGGTATATGCAGGGAGTATTTTGATCCTATGTCGGCCGTTGTCCTTCTCGATAATTCCGATGGTTGTTGATACCTTCGTGAGGAATCGGAACACCCCGCTTCGTTTCAAACCCTCAATAGCCCAACATTGACACCCAAGTTTGACAGCGTGGAAGGCCGCAGTCCAGCTGCGGCCTTCGACTTTGAATCATCACTGGCAGCTATCGTTACGATCTTAGCTTGAATGCTATTAATTATTGACTGCCCTGGTCAGACGAGCTCGCTGAGGCATGTCGCAGATACTAAGGTGAGTTACTCCCGAGTGATCATAATTAGCCCCCGGGCCCCTTAGTCTGAGACTGATCCAAAAATGCAAGTTATTTCTTCAATCCACGATACAGACCATAGTAAGTCCTCATCATTGACATCGACAAGTCAGCTCGGGACCTCGGTGCCTCATTAGTACAAGTTGCCACTTCCGTGAAGTCGGGTATGGCTCGTGCGCGATCAGTCGGCCATACTATCCCACCCAAACCAGGCGCGAAATCATCTCGCAACTGACTCTTGTCAGCCATTCGAACACCGTGCTTGACCGAAAGCCGCCGCTACTTCAGATCGTCTCTCATTGGTAGATCGTGATGTTATGTTGCGTACGGTTGCATATATCAAATAGGGAGAACGTGTGTGTTAGACGACCACGCACTAACTTATCTCAGGTCAGTGCGCCAAGCCTTTCTGGAACACAGGGCCTGCGGACTTTTTGCTGGTTAGACCGCGGTTATCAAATTACAGGGTTGGTGGACTGTATGGAATCAACATAAGTTTACTTGTCATCGTTCAGTATCCAGGCCCAGGTCAGAGTTCATTCTATTCCTCATCACTTCTTTGACGAGACTGATTAGGCCAGCGGATTAGCTCGAAGACGCCATGATCCGCAGTGCCATGGTGCTTGAGTTCGGAGGATAAAGCGTTTATCTGATCGGATTCAACTTCAAACCATTCGATAAGTCGGTGCCTCCGTAGGTCGGGGCCATAGCGGTCAAGAGTGACCATTGTGCACGTCAAATCAATGCGTCGAGAATGCGGCCTTCGAACTTATGTTATCGCTACGCCCAACGTCAGTAGAATGGCGACAACATGCCGTCGCTTGACTTTACTTCAGTAACAGTTGTTTTGACATCATTTACATAATGATAAAATCCTTCGAAAACCACTGGACGCTTGTAGTTTTTTTCGCCACATGCTAGCGCCGAATGGCCTACTAAGCTTTACGTGCTAGTCAATTTCGACATCACCTTTTGGCACGCTGTCGCTCGCCGCAGAAAATCACCTCTAAGCCCGATGTCATCCCGAACCATTGCGGGAGCACTCAGGGGCCCTCTAATCCAAACTTTCTCATGTCGAATTTCTTCGCTCAAGGTGTTTACAACCCCACTCGTCGACCAATGTTGTATGTGAGACTATACTCTGGAGAAAACACTGCTCCGAGGTCAGTTCTCAGGGTGGCGTTTTGTCAGTCAATCTCGTCCTGTGAGAAGTCAATGTCGCGCAAGACTAATTTTAACTCCGATATTCCAGGGCATGATGCTCGAGCTCAATTGCTGAGGCACTCAGGGGCATTTTGACCCAGACTTTCTCATGTCGTATCTCTTCCCCAGCGATATTCATCGGGTCTGAAATCCCTGGCAACCCTTTCGCGTTGGACTATATCCCGGTGAAGTTGTATACCGAGGTCGTCTCGGGGATGTGTTAGTACCACCTCCCACAATATTAACGCCTGACCACGTTGGTGACTGGTGGTCTCAGTTCGGCAGCGTTAGAGCTGCGGCAGAATGCCGCCATCAATTTGTCTTTCCTGTGCCCGAGGAATCTCTTAGACCCCCCACATCACCACCCGTCAACCATAGTGGAAGAGCGCCCGAATTCAAAAGGGATCGTCGTGTGCGATATCAGCAAAATGTCAGAAACATAAGATAAGTACCCTAGATATGTCATTCACTAAATACACACAGGACTCGACGGATTAGTTTAAGATGATACCACAGCGCGCCCGTACTACATCGCCTAGTAGCTACCGAGCTGACATTTCTGTCCCATAGGACGCTCCTATAGCAAATACTGCGGCGCCGCCAGTCTAAGAGTTTCAGCTGTTAGAGATCTCGTCGATCCCGGACTTTTGACAGTCTGCGCGTTCATTGTAGGCTATGATCAACGATACAAGCGTATATCAAATTATTAGCGCAGCTCCACCAGTCAATTAATTACAACTGGCGACGCTTCCGACTCAGTTTACCTATAGCTAGCCAATATTTTAATTGTGACGAAACGTACCATGGGGCTGAGTCTTGGACTAGTCATCGCACACGGACAACCAACATCGGCATAGCCTTGGAATCTGACATCACGCTTCCGCAAGTTGCCGCGGGCTTTATGCTGCGGCGAGGATGGTTCCGCGATACATCCATGGTCAATCATTCAAATACTATTACTAGTTCCCAATAATACAACGACAATGTCGGCCAGCGACGCCACACGGATCGTGATCGTGCCTCGAAACAATGTATCCCGTATCCGCCCAGGCTGTGCAAACCAAGTATTGTGCTAATTGGGATTCTCCGTGTTTGCGATTGCGGTTGCGGTTGCGGTTGCGGAATGAGTCAACGGAACTCACACAGCTCTAGATGGCGTGTTTTCCACCTTGCGAAGAAGGGCGAAGAAGGTTGAGGCCTGAGGCCGAGGTTCGTTTAGTCAAGTAGCGTCTTCGTCGGGGCAGTGTAAAAGCCGAGGGTATCCGTTTGAACTTTGAACTTTGCCGGGCTGCTTGATCAGGCGAGGCAGTGCTCATGATTGACGCTAGTCAACTTGAGTAAGTAGGTGTGTACAGCCGCATTACGGGTAGACGTCACTGTAATGAAAAATCTGAAGCTTCGAGCCAGATGAAATTTGGTTCCGGTGTCACAGCATCTCGTCGACATCGCCATATGCATAATGAAGAGCTCGAGCAAGATCGATCGTTGAATTTTTAGTTCCATTGTATAAATATACGACATGATGGTCAGACCGACGTCCGCCGTGTCTAAGATAACTACGCTACAAGGATGAGAATCACGGGAACGAATAATAACGGCGAAGCGGGGAAGGCACACTACAATGATACTTAGGTACGATGGCTAGCATACGAAGTTGCATCAATAACATGATAAATGACAAGACAAAAGGCGAGGGTAGTATAACAAAATCTTTGGTCAAAGGAGAATCCGCAGAAGCGTCCCAGGAATATGGTAGGCGGTCGTGAAATGTATGGAATGTAGATTAGACATATCAAGTCAGTTATTAGAGGGGCTGCCGCGTATCAGGATGGCGAGGATGGAAGAGCATTATACCATGACACTCATGCTAGTCCACCCATTTTCCTCGGTCTTGGGTACAGGGCCACGATCGGGCTCTTGCTTTGCAGCATCGAGAATTCGCTGACAGTCAGCACCGCCCTCAGAACGTACTATAGGAAATTCCATAAGCGATGTATTATGGATGATGAAGACACAGCACTTACAATGTCTGTTCAAGGCATCCATTCGCGCGAAGGTCTTATTGCACCCATCGCACGTGAAAGGACGATAATTCGAATGAAGCTGTTCATGTCGCTTACAATCGTGCTGCCTTGCAAACCCTTTGCCGCATCCCGGCCACTTGCACTGGAATGGCCGCTCTTCATTGTGCGAACGCATATGACCTTAAATAGATACGTCAATATCAGTGCAAAGAGCCGATATGAAATTTAATTACCTTTCAGATTGAAGCTCCTCGTAAACGTGCTGCCACACCCAGGCACTGGGCACAGGAAGTTGGCATCCTGCTTGCGGCGCCGGTGGCTGGCGCCAGCCGTGCGCTCACTGGTCACAGTTTGCTTTGTGACAGAGATCTGGCTCGCCAAAGTTTGGGCAGGGTCTGGGCGAAGCATAGACGGAGGACGTCCAGCGAGGGAGACGCTGGGTAGATCCTCGTATCGCACACGCGGGCTGGCTGATGGACTGGGATATGGGCTTGCGCGATTAGATGATAGCCCACTCCAGGTGCCATCACCCCCACCGCGTGAGCCTGATGATGCTCGACGGTTGTGCATGCGAATGGATTGCACGGTCTCTTGGGGGTAGAGATACTGACGGTTGATGAGCTCCGTGTGGGAAGAGGGAGGGAAGAGGAGAGGAGAGGAGTGAGAGATGTCTTCAGAACGTGAGAGGCGGTTGTGGGTTGGGCGCGAGCCACTGTCAGATTTGGATCGGCGCAGGTTGGCGGCCATGGCATCGGGGGTGAGGTAGTTCATGTTGGATGGAGCGTTGGGAGTCCCAAAGTTGAACTGCTGAGTATGAGAAGAGTTGTTGAACGATGTCTGATTGGCACTTGCACTGGAAGGATGCTGCGATTGATGTTGGTGCTGCGGAAGGACGTCACTGAGGTTGACGGTGCCGTTGTCGTCGATAGCAGAACTGTTAATGGCTCTGAGTTGCTCGTGGGTCATGAGGGAAGGATCCCAGAATGTTGGACGTAATGAAGATGAGGTATCGGATTTACTACGAATGCGAGGGTTTGTACCCGGGAAGAGGAAGCTGGTATTTGTAGGATCTGGATGTGGACCGAGAGTGGACAGCCCCTGTGTATGTGAAGAGTGGCTGTGCGAGAATTGCTGTGCACCCTGTTGTGACACCCCGAGTAATTGAGATCCCTCGGTATGCTGAATTTGTTGCTGATCCCAAGGGGGGGTCGCAGCCTGTTGCTGTGGCGCTTTTTGGGTTGATCCTGTACGGACGTAAGACGCAAACAAGAATATAAAAGGCAATTAGCGATTCCCGAAATAAACAAGATCCATCACGGAGTCAACTTGCCTTGATGGAGAGTTTTCAGGGTAGAATGAAAAGGGACCGCTTGTGAGGCCGCTCCCCCGCCACTTATGGGTGTAGCAGGAACAATGTGCAATTGCGGACCACTAGATGTAAAACCACCATCACCGTCTGGAGCGTTGATCATTGGAGGATCCTGGGGGAATAATGAATGGGTGGCTGGACTAGTATCAGGAATTAAAAGTTGAGGGGGAGACTGGGGCTTTCTTGGGGGTGACATGGAACGATCTCCGGGGAGTTTATGAGACTGCCAATGGGGTGATTCAAAATGAAGATTTTCGAATGAATGAGCCATATCGAGACGTGGGGACGACGTGGGAATTTGTGGGTTGGAAGATACTGAAGAAGCACGACTGCGTGGCTCATCCCCCCCTCCGTTGCTGGATGGAGAACTATGATCGAAGACATTTGGAGAGAGGTTATCGAAAGACGCATGGGTCACGGAAAGTGAATTGTGATCAACGTCAGGCATGTATTCGCCTTGAAACATGAGCAAACCAGAAGAATTTGGTGGATCATACTCGGAGGGGTCATATTCATCGCGGGAAGCGACATTGCTTGTATCTCCATCAAAGAGACCAAAACCCTCTGAACCATCTGGATCATAACTCAGCTCTGAATGACCAGAGTAGGGAGAGTTCTGATAGGATCCATTGTATGACGGAGTATGGGGGAATGGAGGAGAGAGATGACCGAACTCGTAAGAATCAAAGGGGGGATTTGCAGGTAGGTTCAAAGGCTTGCGTGAAGGACTGGTAGAGTGAAAATCGAGCTCGTTGAGATATGGGTTTGATTCCGAACGAAGTAGCGCCATCTGTAGAGGAGGTGTTGTGTAGTGGGCCAGACCAAATTGTTAGATCGGTATAACCGATTTGCTGTGCAGTAAAGACGCTGATTGTTTGTTTGAAAAGACAGCAAAATATAATAACAAGTTGAAGAGGGATGAGGATAGGAATAAGAAAGATATAGACGCTTGTCAAAGGGGAGGTAGAGGTTTTGTGAGAATTAGCCCGTTCCAATAGATTTATTATTGGCATCAGTAGTGCCTGGTCTTTTTAACCTCCGCTTTACATGTATATTCGGCCGGACTACTACCCAAACGTAGAAAATATCCTGCCGAGAGTGCGCTTTCACTGGTCGGCGTCATCCATGTCCCGCGCAAGGATCCGGCCGCGATTACTGAATATTGCCGTAATAATTTCGAAGTTATTGTTCTTGACAATGTTCAAGTCAGGGTAGATAAGCCTCGGCAACGTTGTGCCCAGCTGATAAGCATCCGCTGATGCCTACAAGACCGAGAAGGGCGGCACTTCTGCCTACCTCCAGAATTCTCGGCATCACGCAATCCATCTTTTGGTTCGGCAACTCCCGATTGGTTTGTTCCAGCATCTGCTTCCGCTTCCCTCCTCCATCCATGACATGATCACATCATTGCGTTGCCGTCGCCTTTTCTTCGAATCTTGTTGTTCTCCTGCTGATTCATCCATCTTGCCAAGTCGACATTCTCAAGATGCCGATCACAACCATTTATAGACGCCGCGTCGGTAATCATTCTTGTCGGCGCATGATGGCAGACGGTCCCAAGGCCAAATTCAAGGACCGTTCGTCCCCCCATTCGCCCAAAAATTACATAAATGGTACATTAGGCGCCATCAACCATGTGCAACTTGACATAGACATGTCATTTGTTCATGATCAGTCATTGAGTAAATCTTTCTTTGATGCTCCTTACGTACATCAAAACTTACTACGACTATCGACATCTCTTCATCAACCTCACGGCCAAAATGCCACCACTGCCTTTACATCCCACTGGAATCGTCGAATTCGAAACATAGCGATACGATCGGATCCTTCTTGATCTTAATATATCGTGGTATTCATACTAATCAAAGTCTATCGTGAACGCTTCATTCGTGGTGACTTAGGGGTTTCCGATTGCGCCGTGAAAGTTGGACAGTCGCGAAATTCCAATAGCTGGCAATATTGATTTCAACTAGTCCTTACATGGGTTCCTCCCGCGAAGACCTTGGCAGCGCATCGGCAGCCCAGGACGACCCTCCCAGTCACCCGACGCCGACTCGCACTACTATCACTATAGCACCGGAAAGTCACTCTCCCTGTCGATCCCTGTTCCAAAACTCCTTTTTCAGCCGTTCTCGTATTGCGACCACATGGTGCTTACTGTGACAGTGCCATACATTATGAAATTTGCATCGACTTAGTATATTCTTTATGCACATCCATCAACTATTGATCGAGCTACCCGCGAAAGTTACGCTCGCTCTCGAACTCCGTTCCTGAGTACTTCTCCCGCAGTGCTTGATGCGGTATATCAAAACATCTATAGAGTCCGCAGTAGACAATGTTACAAGTCGTTTCTCCCGTCTCAAACGCATAATCCTCTCTCGGATCCCACGATAACCGTGGGTTTAAACCGTACGGCCGATCGACGAGGTGAACGTGCACATTCATTGCAATGGAGAGCAAGCGAATACGACCTGCGGAATTGAGATATCTGGCCCGGCTGCACGTTACGCACAGCCCCGTTCTATAACCCAGCCAAGAAGGGGCTTGTTTAATGAAATTCCTGTATGCGGCAGTTTGGCACACCTTGATCAATATGTATTGATGCATCGCCTCTTTCATCAACGATCGCGAGAACATCAGACAGAACATATGATCAGGTCGACACAATATCACTGGAAATAGGAATTTCTTGTAGCATACACGCAGCATCACGCGACCCAATTTCCGAGGTACAATCTGATCCATCCCACCATGCTTTGTGAGGCAGTGCGACCACGTCCCCTACAAGTGGTAGGATCGACGAAGGAAGCATTCCCTGCCATTCTCCCGTGTACCTGGGGTTATCCTGTCAAACACGCGGACCTTGCCGTAATTAATGAGTAGGCCTTCGATCCCCGGCGGCTATCGAGGATGATGGTTGCACAGGACGAGCTAGGATAAGTTACACGGACGAAATGATATCATTGTACCATTGTTACGCCCCATCGTTGCTAATCAAGGAATCATTTCGATTCTAGTATGGATATTTTAGCCTCCTCGCAACCACCAGCGGTGACTCGGTGCGATGTGTAATTCTCAGTGTGCGGGTGTTTAATCGAACCCATTCTTGGTGCCCTGAAACGTGCCTTGCGAGAGTGTTGGCCACGCGCTGTTATTCGAGGGTAATTCTCTTTCATATCGCGTTTCTGCATTCTAGACGTGCTCAGTACACCGCATGTGGTGTGCATTGTTATTTCGAACGTAGAACACGAGGAGAATCGATAGGGTTGGCTCCCACCCGCCGACGTTGCTGTGCACGCTGTGGGACGCTGTGCTAACCTCCAATTAGCGCTGGATCGGGATTTAAAAATAGTGCCGCAGGGGGGTCGTTCTAGGTAAGAACGTAAGTATTGTGGCTTTTGCAGGAGAAGGCACAGCCTCTATAATAAGAATATTCGACCTGAGCCATGGTCACCGTTCCGCTGATAGTGGAACCCCGGGCTTGGAAAACCCAGATTCCAAGCAATAATACTAGTAAGCGGGCAAGTTGAGTCAGCCTGTCATAAGCCTGAGTCAGTATGAGCTCAAGATATCATGCTGACATGCTAAGAGTCAGCCGTGCGACACGCAAGCCAGAATTGACTTGTAGATTGTAGCCCGCGCGAACAGAGATGGCAGCTCGCTCACCGATGGAAATAAAATTTGATAAAGGGTGTTGATTCGTTGCTGCGAATACCACCATCGCTCAGTTAGAGCTTTTCAGGGAAAGAACACTACTTGAGGTTGGTACCCGGGACAACTTCAAGCCTGCGATCAGAGTTATCTGTGTAAATGCGCCCCGCATCTTGAATTATCGGTGCCGTTAGTGTGCCATTGCGAGAGTGTTCCTGGCACTCACTAGACCTTTTCACACTGAAGGATAATAATAGTGCTTACATCACCGACCAAACTGAACTGCTGTGTTATGAAGTTCCATCGTTTCAATGCATAAATCCTTTCGTCCCTGGAGATAGGAGATCCCGGCGCATGTGAGAGCAGAAATGAGGAAACTACCAACAGAAAGAAGACGACTCGGATCAATTAGATTTTCAGGTGGATCCCCTATGCGTGCGCTACCAGGCGCTACCAATTTATTACCAAGGCCGTTCGTGACAATTGTGCGCTTTCTCCATATGCCTAGAGCGCACCTACACCCATCGTTGGTAAGGCAGCGTATCGCGAGGTGTAAGGAACCAAAAGCTTGAAGGAGTACAAGGATGGATCATAATGCAGCGATTCTGATCACCGCTAAGATGATGGATTTTCCAAATTTGCAAACACTGTGAGAACAGTGAGAAGTTCAGGAGATGACGACTAACTTGAGTGTGGGTCGCTGTTCCTGACCGGGGTTTTAGACTGAAATTAACTTGAACCTTTCCGCTGAAGGGACGCTCTGTAATCACGACTCATTTGCGCTCGGTGGTGATTAAACACGGCATGTTCCTTACACATGGGTCCGTGAAAAGCGCTGACACGCTGTTGAATAAATTGTTTTTTCAGATAAACCTCCACCTGCTTACCGCAACTGTCTACCGTTGACCACAATGTCATTTTTTGAGCTAGTCCAGGACGACATGAGCAAGCGCACTCGCCCCACCATAGTCACCGCCTATAAGACGGTTATCAATGAGCATAAGGTTGACAGGAACCATTAACGCTCGCACCGCATGGATTCCATCATTTTGCGCTCGCTGGCTGTTTGAAAAACAGAGGCGATCACCGAGCTTGATACTCCATTAGTCTCGGGCCGATCGTTGTAGCGCAACTTCAGGATCTTTAGGTTTGTGTTCCTAGATCATCTCTAGAGGCGGTATGTCTAGGCTTGCGTGTTAGGCCGGCGGCGGCATGATCGATAGTCCGTTGGGAATATTCACTGAGACCCTAAAGTAGGATGGCAGTCGACTTGTAACCATGAACGAATTTACTCCTGGCAGCTGGCTGGACTAAATAATCATATTGATGTGCATTGTTTAGTAAAAATATAATCATCTAGCAGGTTGCAGTTTCTACCTCATGCTGAAAGCAGCTGTATGCAGATGTAATTTCCTTCCTAGCGGAATTCAACACACGATCGAATCGCATCATGGATTGACTGATCATGAATTCATAGACAGTTTTCCATTTTCGACTACTCACACTAGGGTTAGGGTTAGGACACCCAACCAGCAAAAAATAAGGCCCACCCAGCCAGAGTGGCCGTGGTGGGACAGGAAAATATTGAGACAGTGCATGAGCCGAAGCTCACACAAACTGCAGGTACCCTCTGAGGACAGGGTCGCCGTGCTATGAAAGGTCCCTACAGCCCAAGAACCTGAGACATGAAGAGGCCCGTGCCATCAAGGTAAGTATGAGGAATTCGATCCATGAGTGGTCGAGTTTTATACTGGGCTGATTGCGCACGGACCATCGGGTGGTAGCGAAACGTAGCGAGGGAATTTGGCAAGCTTCGGCCAATTGTTGGGTCTGCGTGATTCGAAGTTCTGGCAAGACCCGGCGTTGACGTTGAGGGCGCCGCTCAGCAAAATATCATGATATGGAACGGAACACCATCATATGATAGAGTTTAAACTCATCAGCGGCAAGCCAGTATGCACGTATCTTTGTCCTAGTGTTGCTACTAGCTTATTCTGGAGTGCTCAGAGCAGGTCCTACCACAGCTAATTCGCAGCCGAAATTGTGCAAAGCATGCTATCCAGGCTATCTAAGAATAACCAAACAGTGGTGAGTGACCGAGCTAATGCATTCAAGAATCAGGACTATTATTCAGGATAGATTTTCTAGTTATGTGGTGACCTTGAGTGTGCTGAGCGAATGCGCTTGGCTAGGTGTCGATCGCGTGAAGGATCCCTCTCACAAATGAAGGAGAATGTATTTACGCAACTCGAAACAAGGGCCTATCTATTCTTCCGCAGACGAACTGCGGTATTAAAATGCTTGATGGTGATGCGCGCCCCTCCGATAGTGAGAGTGCTTCGTTACATGCACGATTTCACAACCAAGCCCCGAGGGTCGCAAATAGAGTTGGGACCTCAAGGAGACATGCGTTGCGCGATATGATACGAGTTATTGGCCAGCCGTTGCAGGAGCTCTCAATATGTCGTATTCGTTCAGAGCAAGCGATGGACTTCTCATTCCTATTCACAACTGTTCAGGACTTCCGCGGACGCTGGATGGTTGGTGGATCTGGACAATGCAAGTGTCACACAGGGTAAATGAACTTGAAGAGTGCATTCATGATGAACCTCGTTCCAACTTTTTCCCACATTTGAAAGGGACCTTCTTGCAACCTTTCTGGTGACTTCCTTTGTTCAATTGGGCCGCGGTGGATGTCTCTGCGCTACTAGTGCTTCTCGTGTTTCTCGTGTCAGGATCAGTGAAAGGCTTGAAACGATGATTGTAAGTCATGCTTGGCGTCCTCGAATGTTATCATTCATATGTTACAGTCGTACTGGGAAATAAAATGCAATTATACCTAGAAGCATCGATTGGATGCTTTGTTACGAGTGACAAAGTGCTTTACATGATCGCGGATGATTCAGACTAACGTATAAAGGCACGTCGCTTCACCTTGCTCCAACGCACATCTCTACGATATCCAAACAGCTCTCCTCGTTCACGATGACCCCATTCGCATCGGCGTGTCTGGTGACCGCATTCAACTGTAACATTGGTTACAATTGCACTTTAGAGAACCACTTCGACATTGCTACCATGGATGAAGAGCTAGCATCATTTAAGCCCCCGAACAATGTAAGCTGGATGATCTGTGTATGAATGGTGTCCTTATATTTCGCAGCTTTACGATGCTGTGGCTCGTGCCTGGGATTCACGTAATTGCCCACATACTCAGGGTTTCGGTCAGAAACGACCTCGTTACCTCGCCAGTGTGGTGGAAAGTTCACCCTCTGATATGGGAATAACATGGGATAGACCTGGCTATCGCCTTCGTCGTTCGTCTTACGAAGAGAGACGCGGTGCTGTGTCTGTAAGACCAAGTGAAGTTAACTCTCTGCGCCCCTATACTCTAGACTATGAGGATTTTCCAGCGCCCCAATCACCGTCTGTATCCTTGTATAGTCATGGAAGTGATAGCGCAGCTTCCAACGGACCAGCTGTCACCCAATGTGACGATCATCCATCTGATGCCGATGACGAGATGGATGACTGCGGTTACTCAACAGATGGTACAATGTCATGGCAGCCGCGTAGCGTCACACAGGATTCACCAACGCATTCGGCTCTTAGTTCCGTTTCATGGTCCGACGGTTCTGAGGATGGCTATACCCCTTCTACCCCCGACGTGGAAAGTGATGACGGTTATGATAATATCGATATTCCCCCTCCATCTACTCCAACTTCTTCGCATATCAGGGTTCTGGGTACCCGGACTGCTGATCACAAAGAAAAGACGGAATGCATCAGCTCCGACCAGGGGTAGCACCAAAAGGCGAAAATACCTCAGAGACGAGCAGAAAGCTACAACCCGCAAGCCATGTTCCTCATCCAATGCTTCCACACCCACTTATGGAACCGATGACTCTGAATATGAGTCATCGACATCCGTCAAAGGAAGAAGTCCTGCTGGATCCAAACAGACCACATTTCCCTGCTTACTCGACGGTTGTAGGCAGGTTTGTCACAGTGCCACCGACCTTGCACGTCACCGGCAGTGTCTTAGACATCGTGTTCCCGAATATTCATGTTTGGGTTGCCGACACCCGTTTACTCGCCCTGATGCTTTGAAGAGGCATCTGAATGGAAAGCCTGCCTGCAAACAGGCGCATCGAGCGGCTGTGGTTGCTAGCGAGGCATAGGGGATTCCTGATTGTTTTATTGGCCCCCAATTACATTGGAAGTCCTCCCTCTATCTGGTGCTACAAGCATCAGACATGTCTACCGGTGAATCTACTTCGTCTATGAGTCGATACTTGCTGTAACTTATATTAACAGTAATACAAACTACACAACCCTTGATCGTATGTATGCACAACTTAACAACAAAACGAGACGCAAAATATGTTCCAGTAGCACTGACATCTCAATCTGTTGATGTGCGGAGGTCTTGTATGAAGCCGTTAGAAGGAGATAGAGAGATCTACCTTACATAAGTGCTTCAAGCAACTCTGATGACATGTTCATGTAGAGATGCAAGTAACTCTTGAAAAGCCTGGAAGTTCTATTCCGAAAGGTGTAATAAAGCTAGATAGCCAATACATACAATACACAAGCTAGTCCCTCATCTTACAGGTGTGTAACAATAAACAACGTACAGAGACTCATTTAACTGCCGCAATATGCTGCGTTTATATAATAAGAGGATCTTCCCACTTTTGTGAATTTGAATTTCGAAGGGAATGTCCCTGCGCGGACGCTTCCTCCGAGCGCGACCTCGACTCCTCCAAAATTTCCTTAGAACTATTCGGCGCAAGGACATCGGCGGCTTTAAGCTCCTCCACGGGGACGGCACGACGTTTCCCAAGAAAAATCCTGCCCCCAGGCGCGTCTTCCAACGAGCGAATAATGATATTCTTCTCGAAGAGATATTTAATGTCTTCCAGAGGATACCCAGTCGTCTCGGGTATAAAAATATATACCCATGCTGCCATTATAAATGAAGCAACGCCGAACACGAGATAAGTCCCATAGGTTATGTGGTTCAGCATGATGGGCGTGATTTGGGCGATGACGTAAGTAAACAGCCAGGTAGTCGCAGTTGCGAGGGACATGACGGCCGTACGGAGATGGCCTGGGGCAACTTCAGAGCCGAGGACAAGGGGAGTAAAACCCCAGCCTATGCAGAAGAAGATGCCGAAGAGATATATGGCGACGATAGAAACGTACGTCCCTGGCACAACGCCCTGGTTTGGGTGAGCACCAGCGTACCCGCCAATCCATAGCATCATCAAACCCTGCAATAGACCACCATAAATCAGGGACCTCTTCCTACCCCAACTTTCGATGACGAAGGCGAGAGTTATTAATGTCATGACAAATTTCACGACACCATATATGCCAGTGGCAAATAGCGCTAAAGAAGTAGATGAGAAACCGAGGCCGGCGAATATTTCAGGGGCATAGTAATTAATTGCGTTCGTGCCGGACCACTGCTGGAAGAAGGTGGCGAGAGATGGGATGATACAGCGCAGGAATATGATCTTCGACTCCCCCATCTTGCGGAATTGTTCGAGCAGTGGCAGTTTGTGCTTCCCGATGAAATCGGCGCGAATTACGCTGAGAGTCAGCACGACGGCATCATCATCCTGGTTCTTGCTCGCAATATATGCGAGGGCTACAGCTGCTTCCTCGTAGCGACCGTGTTCCACAAGCCAACGGGGAGACTCGGGTTGGAACAGCATAAAAAACAGGAAGAGTGCCCCAGGTACAATCTGGGCGATAATGGGTAACCGCCACTGCATTTGTCCTGGTGAGATATTGAGAGAAACGCTGTAGTTGACCCAAACTATACACTATCGATCAAGCAAATTGTCACAGGTTTGGAAGTGACACTTACAAGCCAGCATATTTCCCAGTCCCACGGCAACCTCGATGCAGCCGGTGCATCGACCGCGTATGGCTCTCGGAGCACATTCGGATACGTACGTTGGCACCAAAGCTGACATCAAACCTACTCCCATGCCGCCCAAGAAACGGGAGAAATACAAAACTTTCAATCCGACAGCCGGGGACGTTCCAATTCCAGCTGTTGACTGGATGATGCTTCCAATGAGGTAGATGACTGCCGAAGCTAATAGAACAGGCTTTCTCCCAAATCGACTTGCAAAGTAACTCGAAAACAACGCCCCAAAGCTAAATATATGAGTCTAGTTGTGGTAAGCAGGAACTGAACTGCACCTACAATCCGCCTCCTTGCAGAACCGAGACTATATTCGCGCTCAAGCTGGCGCGCGCAGAGGCTGATTCCGATAGCAGACCGAAATATTCTTGAAATGATGGCAATGAGATCACGCCGCCTATTAGACCGATGTCCCAACCAAAGCAGACGTATCCCGTAGTCGCTGAGAACGCAAGAAAGTAGGCATTGCGGTACTGAATGATATCCCGGAGTTCCCTTTTCAAAGTCGTGGCCATATGGAGCAGAGAGTGTGATGTCGTGAACAGGAAGATGACCGTATCTCACCTAAAGGAGAGTGTGCAATGCCCCATATCATAGTGCGCATAGTTGTCTTAAGTGGATTCCAGCTTCGGACTAGCAAACCCCATTTGGACACTGGCTGCGCGCGGCATTACTGGCTAGTGTGATGGATAAGCGATATTTCTCGAGAAGGTTGCCACTGGCAGCAAAATATTAAGGAACGACTGTTTTCCTCCTGTGTGGAAAGACTGGTAGTTGCGCAAGAGGACCAGAACTTACAAGGCTTAGCTTCGACAATTCACTGCCGAGACTAGTTAATTACTGTCAAACACTCAGTACTACTCACTCAGGTTCAGCGCTGAGGGCTAGGCGCTAATTCCTTCTCCAAGGTGATTGATCGGAAGCGGATACAAGCGCGGTTGAACTAGAATAAATGCAGCAGCACAACATCACGCGTGCACGTAATACGTACGCCACTTGTTCACATGTTCAAGTTGGAAAGCACCAACGCAAACTTGCGAATGTACAAGGTAATAAGTAACGATCACGAGTTCTTCTTTGCAGCATGCGCAGTCGATGGACTCGGAACTGGGTAATGGGCATAATCATCGTCTCATCGCATCCCTCGGATCCGAATTAAATGGCAACGACTGCCTTCCTTCTTTGACAATTCGACAGTAGAAGATTGAGACACGCCGAGTCAGACATCGTGCAGAATTTTGCCTTCTGACTCTTATTGCTTCGGGTGATACGACGCCTGAAGTTTGGATTGGTCTATAGATCATGAGGCATGGGGTCTTTCCAACGTCCGAAAAAAGCACATCCATTTCTCTTTCACATCTTGAATTTGCACATGTGCGGCGCCACAGCCAACCTAAGCTTGATCAGGCTCATTTTAATTATATCTCATAGGTGAGGCCTGAATGGCTTTCGAAGGTTCAGTACGTCCGCTGGTGGAGTACAACCTAATAGGTCCGCTCACATGATAAGTACTTGTAATAGGTATCATAAGTTTAAGAGACCATGTTGAGACTCCAACTTCAGTAATGTCAATGACCATCATCAACAATCGAATCCAGTCTTGTGTACCGGTTCTATCCATGCATGATCGACTGGAAACTCCCCAAGTTGTAGGCAAGTCCGATCAGCGCATGCTTGTGTGTCGAGGAATCCAGGCAGGTTAGCAACTCGACGTGGCTGTCTCGGGAAGGTGCAGCTATGGTCTAGCAGGTAAGCATGCGATAGGCGAGGATGTCAAACCGCCACCGTATTGCCTTCCGAGCGCAGACAATATCGACATAGTTCAAAGTTGGTGTTGGCAGCGGAGATAGGAGTGCATTGACGTTTCACTTGACCATAATTAGATCGACCACAATCATTCGTCAGGGGCACCGCCCCCACCGGGTTCCTATATCATTAGCCTTTTCGAAAAGGATGTGTAGCCTCCGATAAACGGGCGCGGGGAAAGTTACATAGTAACCATCCCAGGCCGAATACAAAGAACGTGTCTAATATATCTACGCAAAGCGTCAGGATCCGTTCGTTCCACAGAAACTCGCAAGAAGGTAGATACGAGACTCACAGAACTTTCACGATACTCCCGAAACTGCGATAACCCTCACATGATTGGGAAGATCTGCACTAATCTAAATGTGAACATACTCACGGTAGTGTAGTTCTCTCATCGGAGGGACTTATAATGAAGCAGTGCTGTGAGCAAATGGCCTGGTAACCTACACTCCGAGACTAGCTGAGTGCACTCTCGCTTGTGAAAGCTTTCGAACGTTTCCTTTCGTCGCATGTTGGTTTCATGTGAGTTGCTCGCTCCCAGCGCGGCCCGTGGATATGCAAGTTCACACGCTCGCCTTGATAAAGGTAAGGATCGAATGGATCAGTCTATCATCACACCACGATTACTTAGACCTCCGAAGCACCTGATCTCCCAAAATGCCTGGCACAGAGAGCGCGTTCCCAATTGATCTCAAGCAATACAGAAAGTCAGTCTTCTTTTGTTGCAGTAAATTTGGAATGTGTGCTCAATCGGGGTTCTTATGATGCGATAAGATTGACTCTTGACCCCTCCAAGCCCCAGTTGACTGCAGAGCAGAAATCGACTCTTCTGCACAACATCCAGCTTCTCCGTGATGCTCTCGTGCTCTTCACTGCAACAGGCGCTGCTCGGGGAGTGAGCGGGCACACTGGTTTGTGGCTTTGATCACCGACGGCTTGCTTTTCGCTTACTGTTCGCACCAGGTGGAGCTTATGACACCATTCCGGAGGTGTGCATTCTCCTCAGCTTGTTCGAGGCGTCGGAGAAGTACCTCCCCATCGTCTTCGACGAAGCAGGTATGTGAATGAATATATGCATCTTTTGGACTTGATCTAACAATATATCAAGGTCACCGTGTCGCAACTCAATACCTCCTCGCTGCTCTCGATGGGCACATTCCCCCCGAGCACCTCCTTCACTACCGTGAAGCCAACTCAAAGTTACCCGGTCATCCCGAACTGGGTTTGACACCTGGTGTCAAGTTCTCCTCTGGCCGTCTTGGTCACATGTGGCCCATGGTGAACGGTGTCGCCATGGCCAACAAGGAGAAAGTTGTCTTCTGTTTGGGTTCCGATGGTTCCCAGCAGGAGGGTAACGATGCCGAGGCTGCCAGATTGGCTGTCGCGCAGAACTTGAATGTTAAATTGTTGATCGACGACAATGACGTCACTATCGCCGGACACCCATCTCAGTACCTGAAGGGCTACGACGTCAGTAAGACTCTCGAGGGTCACGGTCTCAAAGTCCTTACCGTTCAGGGTGAGGACATCGACGCACTGTGGGCCGCCATTGCCGCGATTATCACCTACGATGGTCCTGCTGCTGGTAAGCCATTCGACTTGCCAGCGTAACTTGAATTTTGATCATGGTTCCAGTCGTCGCCAAGCGTCTTATGGCGCCGGGTGTTGCTGATATTGAGGGTAGCACTCACGGGCACGATGTTATCCCTGTGAAGTCCGCCATCAAATACCTCACCGCGCGGGGGTACCCCACTTCAACGTCGGAGGATATTCTCAACAACATTAAGCCTTCGAGCGCGCCATACTTATACATTGGCTCCACCAAGGAGGTTGGCGCAAACCGTGTTGTCTTTGGTGAAGCTGTCAACTTGGTGCTGGACAAGCTTAGCAAGGAAGAGGCTGCCGCGAAAGTCATGGTGATCGACAGTGAGTTCATTGATAAATTTTGGAATTTGGCTCATTTCCAAAAAGGTGATCTCGAGGGTTCCACTGGTCTCAAAGTCATCCACCAAAAGCACCCTGAGGTGTTTGTTCCATCTGGTATCATGGAACGCGGAAACTTCTCGACAGCTGCTGGTTTCGGTTTCGACGCGAACAAGTTCGGTGTCTTCTCAACGTTCTCCGCTTTCCTTGAGATGGTTATCTCTGAGGTCACTATGGCCCGCCTGAACAACTGCAATGTTCTCAGTCACTTCTCGCACTCTGGTGTTGATGAGGTGTGTGATTTATCGATGTTATATCTGAGGCTTGGGCTTACCTTGTCTATAGATGGCCGACAACACCTGCCACTTTGGTGTCAACTCCTTCTTCGCCGACAATGGTCTCTCTGATGTTCAGTCGTGGCTGTACTTCCCTGCCGACCCATTGCAGATGGTGGCTGTCATCCAGCGCGTCTTCTTCGAGCGTGGTCTCCGTTTCGTCTTCTCCACGCGTTCGAAGGTACCTTACATCCTGAAGGAGGACGGTACCAAATTCTTCGGTGACGGTTACAAGTTTGTTCCTGGCAAGGACGAGACGATCGTCGAGGGCAAGGCGGGATACGTTGTCTCCTTCGGTGAGATGCTCTACCGCTCGTGGGACGCTGTCCTGCGCTGCCGCAAGGAGGGCCTGGATGTTGGCTTGATCAACAAGCCCACGCTCAACTTGGTCGATGAGCAAACGCTCAGGAAGATTGGTTCAAGCCCCTTCGTGTTGGTTGTTGAATCACTGAATCAGAAGACTGGGGTATGTATCCGTTCGTGTGCGGTAGGCCTACACTAACGGCTCTTTCAGCTTGGTTCGAAGATGGGTACTTGGCTCATCGAGCGCCAGCTCACACCCAGGTATGGTTACATGGGTACGACCAAGGAAGGCTGTGGTGGTCTGTCCGAGCAAATTCCTTACCAAAACCTTGACCCTCAATGTTTGTGTTGTTCTTGAATTTAGTGCTGACTGATATTAATTGTGACGTTCCCACAGCGATCATCATGAAGATCAAGCAGTTGTCCAACTAGAAAATGGAATATAATTATAGAAGGCTTTTCAAAAACACAATATTACTGTAATGCAATTGCAATTTGTACTGTTACCTTGTAGGACTGTGCCGTAGTGAATACGAATTCTTGATCGTGTTAAGCACCTATGGAGAAAAAGATGAGTGAATTTTGAAATGAACACCGAGTCAAATGATAAGTCAGAGAACCGAGTTTCGACACCAGTCATCAATAGATGACTTTGAGACGGCACTTCCTAATTGCATTCGGTTACAGATCATCGTAGAATGGTGAAATAGATGACTCTAAACAGTGAAATCATGGCTCACTCACCTCTATAATCGATAGGATGGCATTAGGAGCAATAAAAAGTTGGAAGGCACTTAAGGTTTCAATTTAAGCTCCGATCTAATAAAACAGGAAAAGCATTTGTCGCCTAACCGCTTTCTCACGACCACAGCCGAGCGTCTCAGGGGATAAGCTGTTAGCAACTGCTAACAAGAAACTCTCCATTAACTGGCTACAAAGACTAACGTTCATCAGTGGTGAGCTCTACATCCTCCATCATCAAAGATTCATCCTCTATTTTCCTACGTTTTTCTCATTTTTAAGAGCATTTTTGAGCCACGCAATAGACGATGTCCTTGTCGAGATTACTGTTTTATCTTGGATAACTACTTTCTAGCGTGTTGGGT
The DNA here is from genome assembly GCF_016647635.1 of Suillus subaureus. NCBI lineage: Eukaryota > Fungi > Basidiomycota > Agaricomycetes > Boletales > Suillaceae > Suillus > Suillus subaureus. The sequence goes on from NW_024538563.1 coordinate 563,090, forward strand.
TATGTCGTATATTCGGTCTTTGTTGCAGGGATATCCTCTTTGCAATCTTTCATCTTTAACTTATGCTTCCTTTATGTCTCAACGCCGCTCACATATCTCCAGAAATTATCCATGGAGAACACCATGGCGAACATGCCAGTCGAATCGGCTTCTACCATTGTGCAGGGTACAATTTTTATCATCTCCGTATTTTATTCTCTGCTAACCCCTTGACATGCAGCTGCAGACCCTAATGAGCCTCCCCCTAAGCGCAAACCTGGACGGCCCAAAGGAAGTGGGAAAAAACAGCCTCCTGATCCCGCCATCATCAGCGAAAAGATCAAGCGTCCGGTGGGCCGCCCTCGTAAAGATGGCTTACCCGCCGGATCTGTCGGCGCTCGGAAAGCAAATCAGCAGCGACGATCGAGTGTAAAGCTGAGTGCGGATACGCCACAACTTCCACCTGGTGTACCATTCCCTGGGGTGCGTGTTCCAGTTTGTTCAAGGTTGTCGAAGCACTGATCGTTTGTCGGTAGGCATATTATCCACAACATCCCGGGATCCCACCCCCATGGCAAGGATTCACCCCTCAAGCCCCACACACCACACCTCCCATTACGAATGGCAACTCAGTCCCGAACGCTCAGCATCCTTCCATAGATCCCAACCTTAATCGTGATGAATGGGCAGAACTTTCATGTACAAAGCCCAACGTGCTCATGCAGGCACTCTTAGGAGCTATCGCCGCACCCAATCCCATCGCCAGCGGAGGACCTACTGTCGAAGAAGCCTTCAGGTCCCACCTCGCTTCACTCATGCCATCTCAAAACCAGAACAAAGATGCACATTCCATTCCTTCTCTCTATTCGGTTCTTAGGACTTTGTGGCTTCCTTCATCGCCATCTTATTTATCATTGATTGCACCTCGGACGACTGCCCGAGTTACGCACTCCGAGCATCGATTTTTGTATTGGGATCCGTTACCTCTCGTTCTTGCCGGCATTCATTGCACGGCGTGTGGGAGCACTCTCCAAAACCGAGGTCGCATCCGAAGTGGCCCAGTTAAAGTTTACGACCTTGACAAACCCTTCTTCATCATCGGATGCGAGTACGCATGCAAAAGTGCATCATGTATCGCTAGCACGACTCCTGAAGGACGCAAATTCGCCAGCACGGACGCATCTGTCATGCAGGGACTTCCTGTGAGGCTGAGAGAAGAGTTTCCAGCGCGGTTGTTGCAGGGTGACGCCGATCTGGGCCCTGGGGCCAATGTTTGGAATTGGCATGCTGTCGGTGTCTCTAAAACGCTTTGGAACATGGTGAAAGCGTGTCTTAAAGTTGGGATTCCAAAGGACAACATTCTCAATATCATCAACGCCGTCCAGAACCCGCCTCCTGATGAGAAAAGGGACCAAGATCAGGAATTTGATGTCGACGATAGTGGGGTGGGTGCTGATATGTTTCGTCGAGAAATCGACAACAACCAAGTATGCATCTACCCGCCTTCTGCCTCTTGTCTGCTAATAGCGCAAGCAGGATGCTATAGGCGAGTTCAGTGATGCATGGAAGGCAGACTCTAGTGCTCCAGAACCTGGTCCATCAACCCAGATTCATCCTACTATGCCTCAACCCTCGTCATCTACTCTTGGTAGCGCTACGCCTGATCATCCTACTCCATCAGTGTCCACGTCCGTGCAGCCGCAGCCGCAGCCTCAACCTCAGGCACCGGCTCCGCCGCAGGTACAACAGTTTACTTTCGGACAGCCAGGCCCGTATGTATCGTATGCCTATCCCGGGTACTCATATTACCCCCAGCACCCCCAAAGTCAAAATGCTCCACCTCCACCAGTTTCTCAGCCGCATACACCAAGTGAGCAGAATGGACTCAAACGAGGGTATGGTTATGGAGAGACCAGCAGTGAAGTTGCGATCCTAGAGCCCTCGCAAAAGCGAACTCGACACTGTTGCAAGTGCGGTTCGCAGGACTGCAAGGGCAAAGGCGGACGCACGTTTTGTATGAATGCTTGTCAGGATTGCGGGAAGATAGACTGCAAGGGCCGGAACAGCAGGCGTCCGGACAAGGTGTGCTCGGAAGCGTGGAATTAGGCATAGGAGTGTGCTGGTATCGCAGGTCGTGCACATGAAAACTTCTTGCCTGCTCTGGGAAGCATGATGTTCTGTATTACTCACATTGCATGTTACGTGTCATTGTGTTAGTTTCTTCATTTGGTATCCTCTTTGTAGCCTCTGCCCTCGCCCGAAATATATTATTGTTCTGGAAAATTGTCGGAGCTGGTGATAAGGTAGTTATATCGGTCGATAAGTGGATATCAAGCGGACAAAGATCTACCTCGTTAAACGCGTTATCAGCTACCTTTCAGATTATCAGATTGAGATGCGGGCATGCTCACCGTAGTGGAAGAAAGGGACTGTTCTTGAGAATTACTCGTCACCATCAATGACAGTCGGAATATAGTACGTGAGGACGCCCCCTGCGTCAGCTATCTCGCCGATGTAGACGTACAAGATAGCACAGTGATTGTGACACAAACCTGCATGGACAAAAGCATTGATGAGAAGGAACGTGCAAATGGGAATACGTACACAAGATTGTGGTGGCAGATACAACATGGCTGTTTAAAAACTTGAGGAAGCTCCGGATGGAGACGAGCACGCAAAACATTTTGTCGGGATCGGGCTTATTCAGCGAGATATCTTCTGCGTCGTCGTCTTCGTCGTTCTGGGCTATCCCGTGTTTGGCTGAGGGGAGTTAGAAAATATGTCGTCAGCAGAGCGGACCGCGTTGTTCACCTATTGACGGGTTACCACATTTAACCCATTGTGTCTCGAGTTTCACGGCGTCGGTGTTGATGGATAATTGAAGGATGCCAGTGTTGTTCGCACGTAATGCAAGCACGTCTGAGAGTGGACGTAGCCTCTCCACTATGGTACGGAGTTTCAGTAGAGGGGGGAGTAGGACATGAACCTGATGTGTGTTGGCTTTTGCGAGACGCAGAATAAAACGAACACCTACCTCTGGGTCTGGGCACCGTGGTTCGTGGAGTTTATCACTTTCTGCTGGCCTCATCACGTCTATGCGTACGTCATGTGCAACGCGGACTTTGCGTCCCGACCTGGACATCCCGTACATCTCGAAGCTCAACACGGCCTGCTCGTTTTTCTTAGCAAGCTTCATGACGACTTCATCAGCGTCGTACGAAGGAAGGATAGCAGCTGCTACAGAGGACGACGATGCAGATGAAGATGATGACCGAAGAGCTGATAACAGTGCTTCTGCAGACAATGTGAGAGTTATTGCATTGTTTGCATTGGATTGAATTCGGTATGATGTGAACATGGTGTCGACCTTTACGACGCTATCCATGAAGGTAAGATGCGTGCAGTAGAAGACACCAGATTCAGCTTACGACCAGACTTGAATCCCACCTTCGTTCGCATCATCATTGCAAATGACGTGCATCTCGGTTTCGGTGAACTTCATGATACATTTCTTCTGCAATTTTTCCACTGCTTGTATGAGACCTAGGAATAGTTCAGAAAGACTGAACATGTAGTCCATATAATGACTGACGATAGAAAGTCGGGACATTCTCTATGGTAGCTCTGAAACGCATAATGGACGTTGGTGGCAGAACGCGACGCGTAAATGGGACACGGTCACATGGGATGCTCTATTAAGTATGTTCGGCAATCCCCGGACGTAACCCCTCGAATCATAGTCCTTACTGGGTTGTGGTTCAAACGTCACTTGTAAACCGTCTTGGTCATCGATTTCTATTCGTCTTTCCATCATGTCGCGAGAGATAGTGAACATTCAAGTAAGTTTACAAGCACCTCTCTGCGATCGTTGTTCTGACTTGTAATTCTGTTGATTTAGGTCGGGCAGGTGAATCGTCGTGCATGCTCGTAGTCTGGGTTCAGGGTTGTTCATGAAAAATAACGTTACAGGCAGGAAACCAAGTTGGAGAGGCCTTCTGGAGGATGCTCTTAGCAGAGCATGGTCTCGACGATGCTGGGGTGAGCAGCTTCTTTGAAGCTCAGGACTCAGTCTATGTAGATATCAGCTGACATGATGGCGTTATATATCTAGATGTACAAAGGCAATGATCCTCAACAAATTGCACGAGTCCGTCATCATAAAATTGCTTACCACCTACCTTTGATCTCTGTCGTTCACAGGCAGGCGTATACTTTACGCAAGTGGACTCTAGTGGACCTACCAAGTACGTTCCGCGAAGCGTTCAGGTAGATCTCGAATCCGGGGTCTGCAATCGCGTCAGTTTGATCGAATTCAAGTTTTATACAAGGTTCTGAATTTTTATAGCTTCGTTCGGGGCCGCTGGGCCAGCTATTTCGTCCAGATACGTACTTCACTAGCGACTCAGGGGCTGGAAATAACTGGGCAAAAGGATGTAAGCCTTGTGGTTCTTTGTACTTCATGATCTGATAATATATCGTAATGCTACTTAGATTACACCGAAGGTGCGGAGATATCGCTACCATCCACTTCCTGAGATACCTGATGAGTCCGAAATTCAGGGGCCGAGCTGATTGACGGCATCTTGGATATTGTTCGAAGACAGTCGGAGGCTACAGAGGCATTGCAAGGATTCCAGATAATCCACTCACTTGGAGGTGGTACTGGCGCTGGGCTAGGCTCTCTACTTCTCTCAAAGCTGCGGGAGGTCTGCCCCGGTAATATTGCTTGGTCTGCCTGTATACTGATCTATGAATAGGAATATCCTGATCGAATGCTTTCTACGTTTTCGATTCTTCCTGCACCCAATGTCAGTGGCTGACATCTCCCAGGTGAGGCTGATGGCTGATATCGACTTGCAGGTCTCCGAAACTGTTGTCGAAGTAAGATATGGCTTTCAATTTCTGGCTGATTTGCCGCTGATCAGCATCAGCCATATAATTCCCTTCTTTCCATACATCAGCTGGTCGATAACTGCGATCTTACTATCTGTATCGACAACGAGGCCTTGTGAGAATTTCCCGATCTGTTTAGCGAGCTAAACCTTAATGAAATCAGGTATGACATAGCTGTCCGCACTCTCAAAATCAAAAGCCCTGGATACAAAGATCTGAACGAAGTAAGCTTCATTGATTTACACCCGTGTGTCATTGTTCAATTTCTGTTGCAGCTCATAGCCAAGGTCATGTGTGGTGTCAGCACGAGTCTGAGGTTTCCTGGTCAGCTTAACGGGTAAGCAATCCCCAATAGATGAGTGTCTAGTCCTTCCAACAATTTCCTCAGTGATCTTCGAAAACTTGGGATGAACCTTGTTCCCTTCCCCCGTGTGAGTTTTGTGTAATGCTTCTTCACTTTGTCTGACTCCATGCTTCAGCTGCATTTTCTGATGCCGAGTTTCGCTCCATTCTACGATCCAAAAGCTCGGACTTTCCAGAGACTCTCTGTTCCAGAGCTCACCTCATCGTGAGTATAACAATTGATGGCAGTCAATTTTCGCTTATTGTGCCGCAGGCTGTTTGACAAAAAGAATCTTCTGGTCGCTTCGGATCCTCGATTTGGGTATGTCATATAACACAAGAATGAACAACTCACTAACATTCGTGACCCCAGTCGGTACCTGACTGCTGCTTGCATCTTCCGAGGCAAGGTGTCGTCACATGAGGTACGTCGATGGTACATGTTTGTGAAAGTGATATCTGATCCTTTTCCATAGGCAGAGGTATGGTGTAGTGCTATCACGAAATCGCACTACTGACGCTTGTGCAGAACTCGGTCATGCAGCTGCAACGGAAGAATTCGAATCTCTTTGTGGAGTACGCAATAGTTCTGGTCTGGCATCGGCTTCACTGACACATTACAGGTGGATTCCGGACAATGTGTCCGTTTCGCTTTGCTCTGTGCCCCCCGTGGGCCAACCTCAGGCAGCGGTAGCACTTGCAAATTCAACATGTATGCAGGAACTCTTCAAGCGCAACCTTGACCAGTTTGCCCTTATGTTCAAGCGCCGTGCGTTCTTGCACTGGTACACTGGGGAGGGTATGGATGTGATGGAGTTCACCGAGGCGGAGAGTAACACTCAGGATCTAATGTGCGTACACATCTGTACCGTCGTACGTCACTGACTGTTGTATCTTCGAAATATAGATCAGAATATCAACAGGTAATATTGCTTGTTTCTTGCGATAGGACAGCTGGTTGATTATCCATCCACAGTATCAAGAAGCTACAGTGGAAGAGGAAGAAGCTGAAGCCGAGAGCGAGCAATAATACAGGCTGAACACCGCGACTTGGGTTATCTTTTTTTCGTTGTTATCGTTCTATTTTTAGCATATATCCACTTCTGCAGCCTATTTTTATTTATGCACGGAGATCCTACTCGGATTGGATTGTTTTCCATGAATCACGACTGATGCTTATGGGTCTTGATGCTTGTTTCCCAGCTCTATCCATTGGAGCTCATCTGAGTATCAAATTTTGGTATGTCCTCAGTTCTCGTGAGCGTCAAAACTGTTGAGTGCTTGCGCTTCAGATGTTATTATTAGAATCACAAGACCAGCATGCTAAGAATGTTGCAATGTTCTGGGTGCGAAATTCTCGGTACATATTCAACTCGTTATTCTGCCACTTCTCATACACAGCAATATGATGCCGAATCACTCAGTGTTGTTGCTCATACAGCCTCCATCTTACATTCCATCAGCGCTCGATGCACATGTGTGGTATTATTGGTGTCGTACCATGTGCGTCTGAACACCGGTTATGTCAGAAGCGGCTCGGGTGATATCACCAAACAGGTTATAAGAGTGAACTGGGGGTTTCAGTTCCTCCAACATCTATAATTATAAGACATCCTTTCAGCGATGGTTTTGACAGTCAATTGGCCCGAGCGCTTTGCTGACCTCAAGCGCGAAATTATGGCAGCGACTCCTGACTACGAGAGGCGCTTGACCGAGTCTTGGAATGATCTTCTCCAGGAACTCGATGAGCGCACAACAGAAATTGCCGACGAGGGCCCAAATGTCGGTCATCTCCAATTTCTCACTTATGAGTCACTAATCGTTCCGTAGTACATCCCTCAAGTCCATTTTCAATACCTGGACACGCTGGTCCCTGAGCAGCTCGATGATATTCGACGCAAGGGCTCTATTGTCATCCATGGTGTTGTTGAGGAGGGTGAAGCTGCCAGTTGGAAGACTGCTTTGGACGATTTTATCAAAGCTAACCCTCACGTCAAAGGTCCGCCTTAAGTCCATAATTGATGGCTCGTCATCTCATTCACCCACAATCCCTGCAGGCTTTCCTGAACAAGACAAGCAACTCTTCTTCCTTTAGTCAGAAATAGTTCCTGATTACCGAGTGTTCATGGATACTGATTCCGCTCGCTAGCTGGACCCGAGCACAAGTGCAAGCACGCGCCCACCCTAACATTCTTAAAGTTTCCACTTGGCTCAATAACCTTTACCGTGCAAAGACCGGCAATAAAATGGAAGGCGTCGATCTCGACGTTCCGTTGGTATATGCAGATCGGTTCCGTATTCGTCACCCTGGTGTGCAGTGTGATGTCCACCCCCCTCACGTTGATGGTGCGCCCGCCTTTCTTGCCAAAACGGTTTTTGATGCGCATTTTAGGTGGTTCCATCGAGCGCTGGGAAGATAACAATTTCCGCAGGTATTTCGCAGATATATTAAGTGGTAACTGGCGTCAGCACGACCCCTATGAACTTGAGGGCCGTCTTGATGCCCATGCATCCTTATGCAGAAGACCTGGACAGGTATGTCGTGTCAGCGCTATTAAATGCACGACTCGCTCTTATTTCTCGTAGGCAACTGTGTTCCGGACCTTCCAGGGTTGGCTGGCTATGAGGTCGGAGTTTCCTTCGATTGAGCTTGAATACGAAGGTTAATATTGATTCCAGCGAAACCGCCCCTACGCAAGGCACCCTGAAAGTATTCCCCGATGTGCCCTTGTCAAATGCGTACATAATCCTTCGCCCATTCTTCCGACCGACTGTCCCCCTCGACTCCAAAGACATACTTGATCCGAAGAGCTGGGTGTTCGGTATGTATACAATGACTTGTATTTTTTTTAGTATCCCCCTGAGTAGTAATTCCAGATATATCCACTCCCGATTTTCCTGGCATTCAGTTTCGAAACGGCGGCTGGGTCGACCTACGACCTACCCCGGACTTGCATCCTCATCTCAGGCTACATGACACCATGACCTCTGTTCCCAAAGTCAATCCTGGTGACTTGATATTCTGGCACTGCGTGCGCCATGCGCCCACTGTTATTCTTTATTCTTGTTGATTCTCTGCACAGGATGTTGTTCATTCTGTCGAGCAGGAGCATACCGGTTCACGCGACTTTGCCGGTGAGTCTGATTCAATGAACTTTGTGTAAATGCGCAGATCTGATCGGTCAATGTCCAGTCATGTACATCCCAGTTGTTCCGAAGACCCCTCAAAACACAGCCTACGTCAAAAGGCAGGCCGAGACCTTCCTTGCCGGCACCAACCCACCTGACTTCGCGAGCGACGGGACGGGCCCCCTATACATTGGACTTGGAGTCGATACAGATGTTATCCAGCCTATCAGCCGAATCGCGATGGGTCTCCCTGTTGTTGTCGCATAGTAACAGATAGTGACAAGAGGTGTGTAAATTTGCAATATATGACATTCACCCGTCTCAACTTCGCGTGAAAAACGGAGATCCGCAGTCCCGAGAGATGGTCAATATATATATATGAAGCATCTACTACGGGAGGAAGTGTCTATAGCTGCTAGTACAGCAATCAGAATGAACAGGAATCACCACTGGATCAGGCACGACAAGCAGCAGCGACACGAACGTGTTGCCAGAGCGGTTGCTGTGAAATTGTGGCTGTCGACATTTCGATTGCAAAGTGGAGCGAAGCTGGGACCGTCAATTTCCAGGCGCGAAACTGGGGGCAGTGAAATCTCGCGGAGAACGGCACAAATCCCGTGCATGACCCATTGTCATTGACCGTCCTACCTACACCATTAACACCAAATTCTAATATATTCATGTGCCAACTGTTTAACATTCAATCTCAGTGAAAATCGAACATGGCCATTTCCACGCAGATATACTGTGGCTATGGCACTTCGTATTGCGCAGACACGTGTCGGTATCTGCGCCTTCCACAGCTGCGAAAACGATGCACATCGGCGCGGGTGAACTGTATGTCCCTTTCATATCTTGCTGGCTTCGACATAAATATACGGAAATCGATGCATTTCAATATAACATACAATGGCCGCCTGAAACAGGCAAGTTGAAATCGAAGCTCAAAATACTCGAGCAACGAGATACGTATTATGCATGGACCTCTGAATCTAATTGAACACATTGAGACGTTGACGGTTGAACTGCACATTCTTGCAGTATTGAGCATGCTGTACTGCTCAAATCGTAGACAGATTGTTCAACATGTATTTGCACAACTTAGATTTCTATCTATACGAGTCTGTTGGGCTACTTGAAACTTACAAATCCCGTCGATCTGCGTAGGAATGGCCATGTCCGATTTTCACTGGGGGCTGGCGCGCGCGCGGTTACGATATGAGCAATACAAGAAAGTATGTGAGATAGCGAGTGTCCACCCACCTGCCATATATAATGTCTTTACAACCAGCGTTTGATTGCGCCCACGTAGGTTTACGTGTGACCATGTATCGTCTGAAACCCGATGCTTGATATCGTACATACAACATGGAGCAAATGATATCGAAAATTGGGAAAACTGATACACCGTAGTCACAGACTGACAGTATACACTTTAAGAAATTTGGAATTGCACGTGTAAACGTACGCGTTATGCCCACCCAGTCGGCCTTTGCCTCCTCCTTAATGCTAATGCACGGATGGGCACATAACAGTCTAAATTAGGCAATAACTCATTTCCGCAATTTTATTATGTAATTGTGATGTGTCATCTACTGGTGAAGTGATCTGCGATGTGTAAATGCCAGCTAGTGTTGCTGCGAGGCGAAGTGAACCGAGACGAAGTGTCACTTCGTTATGACCTCGATTTTCGAGGTAGAACGAACCGAAGTGCATCGAAGTTGGGCCGAGTGACGAGCCAATCGGATTCTTGCTAGATTGTACCTTGTAGTTCAATAGATATGAAGTAGCTATGTACTAGTATCAATATGCGACGCGCGTAGATATGCTACCTGTGTTGGCTTTGCATTTCTTCGTTGCAGTGCCAGTGGGTCTACCAGTACCAGTACCAGCCTTCTGTTTCCTAGTAGTATTTGGTGCTGGATTCTGAGTAGTTGGCATGGTCAGGTGGTTAATGGTTGCTGCTGTGATGTTGTTGAAAGGTTGTGGACCTGGGTGTGCGACTTGGAGACCATGGTTAACTGCTGCAAGGCCAGGGTATAAGTTTTGATGACTCGGGTGAGGATGTGTGAAGGCGTGCAACTGCGACAGGGCACTTGTGACAGGCAATGGGACATACTGTAAGTTTTTGAGAGTAGTATCTGGTGCACTGTTTGCAAGTCCATAGGGCTGATGAGAATAGAATGCAGCAGTGGTCTGTTGCGGCACCGTAGTACTAGTACTGGGGCTTGGGGCGCTGTTCCAACTCATTTATTCAATGTGAATTCATGAACAATCAATACTCATATGGTGGCACACCTGAAATCAGTTGCCAGTCCGAGGAGGCAGCAACATTCAATAGCAGTGGTAAGGAATCAAATTGGACAGCATTGGAGGCGCAGCCCACTAGCACAACATGAAGCTGAGTTCTGTTAGCGAAAACATGCAATACCGCACAGGACTGTGACAACTTGAAGACTTCTGAAGACATTTGCAGCTTCATATGATACATTTGAGCGCACACAAGTACTACTGTGAGGTATCACACTGTCACGTCATATCTAAACGATCACTGACAAATCCGGTGTAGATAAAGTACCTCGTTGCCACCTCGTTGATTTTCCTGAACGAGGTATGTACAACGAACCGAGGTGGATCGAACTGCCTCAAATTCGAACCGAAGCGAACTTACCTCGAAGTCACCTCACTTCGACAGCAACACTAATGCCAGCACAATGCAAAACTTCTTGGGCTTGAACGACGTAGCTAGTAAAACCTGAATGGCAGGTTATACAAACCATTCACACTATATAATGTCACAATCGAACCCCACACCATATCATGAAACTAATGTCTCGTCCTGACACGGATCTGTTGAATTCCTTGTCCCCCGAACTCTCTCAGCGGCTCAAGGAGCTCATGGACCAAGCCCTTCTCGGGTTTATACGTCCAAATTCCACTTCTCAATTTGCTCAGCATGCTCCCGAGTTGGCGAGGTTCCGCGAGACCCTCGCGCACAGCGATTCGAAGGACGATATTCAATTTCTACGCAGCTTCCGAGAATCCGTTCCAGCCACAGACTATGAGCCTTACAGGCCATACGTAGCGAAGTTTTTTGCAACCCATTGCAATGAATCTGATGTAAAGGACCTGCTTGCTCCAGGACTGCCCTACTGCATAGGTATCTCCAGCACGACATCTGGCAAACCAGTAAAGACATTTCCAATATATATGCTTGCCCCACACATGTGGCATCACCCTCTGTATCCGTCGATCACCCATTCAGAGGGTAGCGCCTTATCACCATCCTCTTTAGGTCTTTGGCAAGTCTTGAAAATGTATTGTGAGGACGGTCAGAGCTCCAAGATGTTGTCGGTCTGCTCGGCAACCGCCGGTTATCAGCGAATGAAAATGAACTGGGATGTCGAGCATGACATGGACAGACTCGGTTTGTGGGGTAAGTCCGTTGTGTCACCTTCCCTTGCGCCTGCTGATATCCATGTAACTTTCAGTTCCGGGACAAACGGTTCCACACGCGATTTCCTTGGTGAAGAGCTATCGTGCTTTCTTCATTCTGAGTGCGCTATTTGCACTCGCAGAGCGTCAGGTGACAACCATGCGCTTCCTCTTCGCCAGTGTATTCGTCAGTTTTTTGCAATACATAGAGGATGAGTGGACTCTACTCATCGACTGCATCGAGAAAGGGATAATCCCGGACATGGATAACATGGACCACGTGCGAGAACCTTTGCAGGTCATATTTGCGTTGATTGTTACATTTCATTCAGCTCACAATTCCTCTCAGAAACATTTTACTCCCAACCTTCTTCGTGCTGCCGAACTTCGCGAAATTGGGCCTCCTGGAGTCCAGGGCTGGGCAGTCCGTGTGTGGCCTGACTTAAAAAGGTTCATTGGGGTCACTGGAGGCCCCGCCGCTGCATCCGTTTCAAAGGCACGTCAAGTGTGGAAGGTTGACTATGCAATTAACTGTTAGCGACACAAGGTTACTCACATCCTTGGACCTTTTGTCGTAATGCAGGCTCCTTGCTATGGTAGCACAGAATGTCATATCGCCATACCATATTTCAACGGCGATCCTAATACCGACTTTAAGGTAATACCCGTAGATGGGGTCACCGAATACCTGGACGTGCATTCCAACGAGCCTTCGGAGCGTGTATTATCCGCTGTAAGAACCATTCACTACATCCCAGTTCTATCTGCTCATCCCTGCAGTGGGAACTTGTGACTGGAGGGCATTACGAGCCCGTCTTGACGACCCGCAATGGCTTGTGGAGGTACCGCATCGGTGATGTCGTCGCCGTTAAAGGCTTTGCGCCAGATGACGGATTACCCGTAATCAATTACCTTCATAGGCGAGAGTGAGTTACGATGTGATTTATTCATGGCCTAGCAGCTGAGATGCCCGTCGAAAAAGTGGCTCACTTGGGCTGGCGTATGGATCAACGTGTACAGAGTCGCAATTGACGGACGCGATCGTATCTGCCTCTAAACGATGGATCGGCCAAATCATAGATTTCACTATTGTGGGTGACGACCGAGACACGCCAATTACTTATGGGTATTTGGTAGAAATTGGAGGGGAAATAGGTTTGTGCTTGCTTCGGAGCTCTTCCGCGCGACTGCGTTAACTGATGTTCACAGGAAAGGATGCGAAAATGGCGCCACAGCACACTTTTGATGACCTCATGAGAGACAGTATGTTTGCTCTTGCGTTTTTGCAAGGGAGAGCAAGATCGCCAACCGTCCGTCTCGTGGAGAGAGGCACATTTAGAGAATATCGCAGGCAGAAATGCGACAAGGCGAACATCTCGATAGCCCAGGTGAAAATTCCCGTCGTCCTATCCGACGCGACCTTTAAGGAATGGCTCCTGCAGAGAGTCATCATGGAGCTGTAAGATACTATACAAGAGTCCGGTCAAATTCTTGAAGAGGGCAAGACGAATGATTTTGTAGCAATTACCACTGAATATATTGCAGTCTTGGGAATTGTTGTCAAGATGTGGGGGGTTTTTATATTGACAGGCGTGTGCGTTTTGATCCAAACCATGTAATATAAAGCAAGGTCTTTGTTGTTTTTGTGGGGCCTCGCAAGCACTAAAGAGTTCTATGTTGCAGTTGTTGTTTATTTAAATACACGTGAACAGGTTGTTATCTATATGTACTTTCAAAGCTATCATCTAGATTTGGCGCGCGGGTTGTTCAATGGCGCTGTATAAACTAGCCAGATTAGTGGGACGTATTTGCTTAAGCACATCGCCCTACCTAGATAGAAGGGAAGTATGGGTTCCAGCCTCCACCACTGCCCTCACCAAGTAGAAGCGGACTCTGAGGCATTGTTTCAGGCGGTGCGAAGCCAATAAGGGGAGGGAGCGTCCAAAGTGGTGACAATCCTTCGGGAGGCGAAGGAAGCACAGACGATGATTGCTTAACCACTCCACTCAGACCCTCACACACAATGATGCTTGGGGGCAGGTACTCCATAGGGGAGGGTGTGCTAGGAAGTTCTATGGGGCGAAGGTAAACCTTCGGTGGCTCACGCAGATGGGAACTCTGCGGCGGCAGGTTTGGCGGGCGACCCGGAGCTGAGTCTTTCAAATTATGTCCAGAGGAAGACTTGATGGCTGGCATTGTGCAAGCGCGAGGAATGGGCTTCGAAAGATATGCTGACGGTAGAGCCAGGCCAAGTCCAGCAGGCGGCTTTGATAGCGTCATAGTGATGAGTTCATAATCCGGAACAGCGCGTGTGTTAGAAATAGTATCAAGACAAGCGAGCGAGCGTTTGTGAGTAGTATTTGAGTTAGGAGCGATGGCTTTAGTGGTAACACTAAACGGGTGGAGGGACAGGATGGAAGCAGCTCGTTTGCGTTGTTTTGTGTCCACTCGTAGGAACTTGGGCCTTGCCTTCTGGGGGTTTGGGGGAACTCTCATATTCGCCCCGCGAATATCACCATCCGACTCATATCCCACATCCTCCTCGACAATAGCAGGGTTTATTGGAGAACGGAACTTTGAATCCTTAGGAGTGGCATCGCTGAGCGCGTGCGAGACCTGCTCGCGAGCTTTAGACAGCTTTGCGGATGCAGCAGCGATGAAATCTTTTGTCTTTTGGGACGATGATTGCAGATTCGGAGAGCCTGGGGGACTGCTCGAAACCTCTGTGTGTAAGCTGGAAGCATCAGAAGCCCTGATAGAAGAAAGATGAACTAGATCTCGAAGACGACAGGGAGGTTGAAGAAAGGCTGTGCGTCCGAGAAGAGCTTTCAGAAGATGAAGATGAGCTAGACATCATGGTTTCCTGCAGTAAATGTGGTTAGGTGACATTCGACCAGGTAGGCGACTTATTCATCATATCCTGGTCTGAATCAAAATATGATCTGGTAGAGCACTGAAACGATTGCGTCAGAGTTCCCTAACATTGTTTGTAGTAGTAATACATCATAAATACATTGGCAAGTACGAAGTTTCTACCATTTTGCGTAGGGCAGGAACTTGCCACTGTAATAGGGTATCACCAGATGAGGACCTGAGCAGGAACGTCGGACAGCATATGGCAACTCACTCGAAGGTCAAAACAACACGATCACCCTTCGGGTCCGGCTTCTTAGTAACGTTAACTTTGCAGTCGATCATGGACATGATGCCGTCACCAAACTGCAGAAACCAAATTAACATATTGGCGAGTCGAATTTCAAGTCTCTCACCTTCTCATGAACGACAGCCTGATTTTGATCGTTTGATGAGATTGTGGCATAGATGATATCAAACGCGACTGACCTTGATGGCATGCCCATACACGAGGACACTCTCATATAGACGATAGAGGACGGGATCGGTGGGAGGCATAGGTCCAAGGCTACCACGATTAGGCCACCAGTGGGAACCAAGTTCACTCTGGACACTAGCAATGGGAATATCCAAGACATTTGCAACAGCTTCGAGCTCCTCGGGAGACATTTTGGCCTATGGGAACACGTGAGCGATTGCGATCCAATCCTAGTGTGCAGACGAACCTGTCCATAGAAAGCTGCAGCTACCCAGATCTCATCTCTTCCGATTGCCTTAGAAATAGCTTCAAAGGACAACCCTATTGCGTGTTAGAGAATCTATAGCTCGCCAGCGCCTATGCCTCACCTTTCTTTGCTTTAGCCTCGAAGAGTGCCGCCACAATCGGGGGCAGGTCAGCATAAGGCAGGGTGTTCGATGAAACAGCCTAGTTACTCAGTCAAGGTATTGTAATGAAAATCAAGAAAAATTTACTGACAGCAGCTTGCGACATTATGGATGAGCGAGTCTAGGGCAAAATGATGAGAACCAAGTATTGAATCTATATAGATCTTATTTATATCTATGCGTGCACGTGACTCCAGATATCACTTATGAAAGTGGGAAGGAGTTGGGCCCCCGTTGATGGCGAACTCACGGAAGCACGAGGCAGTATAATTGCAAAGGGATGAATTTTCTCGTCTTGGTCCGGATTGGTCCGGAGACTAAAACTTCCCAGTCATTTTATTCGTATTTCTCAGCCTTCCCAGTCGTGTCAAAGGCGGAGCGGCTAGGATTTTGCGGAACCAAGCGGAGTGGAGTATGCACACGAAGGACGGAGTATGGATGACTGAAGGTGTCAGGTCTTGGTTTTAAATTTGGCCTTGGCGGAACGTGTAGGACTTCACGGAACCAAGCGGAAGGGTGTATGTAAACGAAGGACAGGTTATGGATGACTGAGGATTACATTTCTCGGTCTGAGAGCCGGCCGTGCCGGAACGCGCAGGGCTTCACGGAACCAAGCGGAACGGCATATGCGCGTGAAGGACAGGTTATGGACGACAGCCGCTGAGTATGCTATTCCTTGGTCTCAGACTGGGCCTGTTCGCTATTCACCGGTTTCCATATCTCTTTAGTCGCGTGCATGAACTCATACAACTGTCCAAGTTGTTCTGCAGACATCTGAACACATGTTAATACCAGTAAACCAAATCCATAGATGAGCGGAATCATAAAGACCTTTTCATATACCGTAGGATCTAGTTTTTTGAAACTTCTCGAGTCTGAGGGATCTCGCGGTAGCTCATCCAAGTACATCTTCCACTGTGTCAGGAATCCCATGATGTGTACTGGATTGGTAGTCTCTCTATGCCTTCTAAACTCTTTAAGAACAACGGTGAGCTGGTGGCGCGTCACTACCGTAGAACACATACCAGCTTTGACATAGTCATCACCCAATGAACGCATTTCAATCGGGAGCCTCCTGTGCGACCTGAGTAATCTGCGGTATAAACTACAATACGCCAAAAGTAAAAATTGAGCCACTTGCCGTCGCCAAAATATAACAAACAGACATACGGAATTGGCGGGTATAGTGCAACGCTCGCCTGACGTAGGTCTAGATGCTTCGTGGTCGCAGATTCTGCAAGGCGAACAAAAGTAGAGCGCATTGTATAGTTCCTTTTATTTGCCCTCGGTCGTTGGTTTCGTTCGTACTTCCGGGTGGTTCCGTACCTCCAAAGTTATGAAGAACAGTAGGCACTGAAATTGGTAGGTTATGATCTCCCAGTGATTGTATAGAGACGATTGTTGTGATATAGACTTAAAGCGAGAGTGGCGGAGTAGATAGTCAGTATAATAGAATATCGGAAATGACCGAACCTACTAAGTAAATTATCTGCTGTAGATCCAAGGAAAATACTATAATTGGAAGTTCCTTCTTTATTCTTGGACTTGGTCAATGTCTGTATGAAAATCTGTCCGCAGTTTGTATTCCACACTCAGTGGTAACTAACATATCCCTGGCTATTTTTGGCTCGCAGGGAGATGAAGACAAGTCGCTACAGATCATAGGACCACCTTTCAAAACATGTTAAACACTATTCGCCTCATTCAGAATGCGTCCGCTGCTAGACGTTCTGAGAAGGTCGGCTCAGAATCTTGATGGATATCTAGATCACCAAAAATCTCATTTGCAGTCCGTATTCTGTTCTGCAGATACTGACATGAAGACCACTGGCAAAGTCCTTCTGCGTCAGGCACGAGGACAACATCGCCCGTGTTCCTCGATCGAGATACAACCCCGAAATTCGGGTATGTGTAGTACCAGGAGAGGTGAGTGCGATAAAAATGAGCTGATTATCCGTACTTCGAAAAAGTTTTCCGTAGCACCTTTCAACCTCTAGCCTCGTTAACTACCCCACATGCTCCTGCAATTTCCGCTTTTGATGCCGAGCTTGAATCGGAAAATAGACCGAAGGGGGTTGGGTCAGTACTGAGTATGGCTTGGCCTTGTACATTTACTCATGTACGCAGAGATCCTCAGAGGTCCACCTCAACCTGTCATCGTCACAACAGATTTGAAATTTGTTCTCAGAGGACGCTGGCTGGAAACCTGCTGGATTTTCCTTTTGTCTGTGATAGTTGACTATCTGTCCATGACAAAGACTAGTTCCTTGCGACGATAATCTCAAAAACATTTATCTTGACTCAAGTATATAGGTGTCACCCTGGTCGAGGATTGGTGCTGTGCACCGCTATGATACGGCAGTGTATGTTTTCTAATGGCTGCCCATGCTTATACTCTTGTCTGACTTATGGCGCCAAGATTCCCATGGTCTCGCTGTCATTTTCCGAATGAGATAGCCCATAGTAATGATCGTTCTCCAACTGTGCGGTGCTGGCCATATACAACCATGGTGAGGGCTGGCGAGTGGTCACTGGGCGGGGCTAATCTTCGGACATTAACCTTATGTGCGACAATACGCACGGATGCTCGCGCCGGTTAAGAGAGGCACGAGTCATTCAGTCTACTCGAGGCTCCAGAGGACACGTCTCCAGGAGCATATCCAGCCCAAACACCGTAACACACTCAAGGGAAGCCGGATCCTGGTTGACTACAAAAGATCATCACAACCTGCTCGATAATTGAAATTCGTCGCTGGGGATGTTTTATCACATGCAGTACGTTCGAAGGTATTTAAGGTGACTCAACACAGGCTCCAAAAGCACTTCAGCGGTGCATCATGAGTCTATTAAAGATTCCCTTCATCATAGCTCCGGCTATTGGCGTCCATATTTCGTTCAGTTCTTCTTCTCCACCGCCTTCACCCGAAGAGAAGGTGGAGTCCCCCACGCTCGAAATCATCATTATACGGTTTCAGAGTCTTTGGGGTAATAATACAAAGAAGGTGTGTGGCCTCGAAGTATCGGTCGTTATTTATATGGATCGGTGGATGATATAACAGATCTGCACATGGGCAGCATCATCTGCTGAAGTTGTCAACATCCTTGTCATGCATGTAGATCCCTCGCAGATTCCAGAGGGCATCTATGGCGCCAGAGCTCTGCAGCTTTTGCGCGTTCTTCACCCCACGCCAATCACTCCCGCTTTCCTTGCCGGCAGTCTTGCTGTCACGATTGGCGGCGTGTTCAGGCTTTATTGTGTGTCAACCTTAGGGAAATATTGGAGCTGGCCGCTCAGCATCAGACGAGACCACAGACTTGTGACGAGCGGGCCATATTCTCTCGTTCGGCACCCAAGCTATACCGGTTTCCTTCTCCAATATATTGGGCTCATTGTCATGTATGGAGAGCAAGGATCGTGGTTGAGGCAGTCTGGGATTTTACAAGTACCTTTAGTAAACGTGCTAGTAGCATTTGGCTTCATCGGGTTTACAGTATGTGCTTGGATGGCTATCAGCCGACCTCCAGTGGAGGACAAGATGCTCCAGCGTGCACTGGGAAAAGACTGGGAGAATTGGGCGAAGAGGGTGAAGTACCGATTGCTCCCTGGGGTTTATTGATCATATGCATACTGAGCGCTCCGCTTGTTTGTTTGTTTGCTGTACGAGATTGGTATCCTGGGTCTGTTGTACATATAATATAAACCATGAAAAAGGATCCGCATGCATGGCAAGGATGCTAGCCACTTCAGCAGATGATGCTGCCCATGTGCAGATCTATTATATTGTCGAATCAGACAACGACCGATATTTGTATGGGAGCAACACCTTATTTATATCTACACCCCGAAGTCTCAAAAGCCATGTCATGAAAAATTCGAACACGTTGGGCGCCATCTTGCTTTCAGCTGACGAGGGCGGAGCAGAAGAAGTGAGCGAAACATGGACGCCAAAGCCGAAGCTACGAAAAGGGGATCTTCAATAGACTTATGGCACACCGCTAAACTGTCTATGGACTCGCTATCATATACAGTCTTCCCTATGCGCTTCTCATGTGGAGTTCAGCTACAGTTGATGATTGACTTTAGGCAAAACTCACTGATTACCTCCAGTATGGTGTTCTTTGTTATCGCTTTTGCGCACATGGTATTCTGCTCAGTGATGCAAAACGCTTTCAGCGCCACTGGTGGTCTATTATACATTATACATCTTTGTATTTTAGACGGTGTAGACGACACGTGCTGCATCCGAACGAAAGGACCCCCCTGAATCAAATTAGTGGCGCTAATACCTGTACTGTTGTGCGTTGTACATCTCGCTTTGCTGAAGCGGGTGACATGGTGACATCCAACTGAGCATAGATCACGCTCCCAGTGAGAACGACCAGTGATCGATCGAGCGATGTTGATATCATCTTGCCGATCGCACAGCGTAATATTTCACAGCGAGGAAGGGGGTCTCATGCACACCCTCAAATGAAACTCCTCGCAGGAGCTCAGCTGAGGCGAGTGGGAAGAGGATGTAGGCGATGACGAATGTGGACAGCAGGTAACAATAACACCGGCGGAAGTTGGTAGAGATGGTACATCTTTGACAGACGAGCACTTGGACATCCCACTGTCCTACTGTCCAGCCATGGAAAATCACAAACATGTCTTGCATACATCACGATCGTGAGATAATCATACAAGCATTCTCCAACAGACGGGTCAGAGCAACAGCAGCTGGTTGCTACCACTTGGGTCTCCCTGCATTTGAAAACACCTATTCCACCTTTTCGAACTTCCAGTACTTCGCGTCCGAGTCAGGATCTGGCTGAACAGTGATCTGGAGTGAGGTTGGTCATGAATAAAGCCAAAACAGATCAGCAATGAAAACAAACAGGGGTCCAGTCTTTGCCTTCTTTGAGGAACCACACTTCGGAAATGTCCTGTTGGTGGATCCTGCGGATAAGGTGATGAATAATTCTCGATACAACTGGGACCGAAGACTGCACTCACACAACTTTTTTGCCGTCGTCACTCGGCAACTGGAGCACCTGGGGATCGATGAAGCCTTTGGCTTTGCCAGCCTACAATTTCGCGCTGTTAGCAATTCCGCGTCCGTCAACACCAGACAGACCAACATCCAAATCGCACCCAAGGTAGAAGCCTGATACAGTATCACGGAGAGTCGCAAGATGCTGAACCTTGTCCAGGATATCGACTTGGATCTATGGGCATTGATGAGTATGGGAGGCACGTCGCTGTAACGATGCATGTGTACGATTAGAGCAAGGTTGTGGACGATCAAGCCCGTGTCTTCTGACATGTAGACGTATAGGTTTGGATACTTGAAATTGGCGATCTTGTACTTTCCGGATTCGATCATGTTGCTCATGGTTGATTGAAGATTCTGTTGAGTACTGATTGAGAAAGGTTGTTGATAGAAGCTGCTGAGTGCAGCCTGAGGATATGCTGCGACCTTTATACCTGGCTGAAAGCTCCATCACTAGTTCCAGATAGGCCTCCATCATCCGAGTCTCTTGGGATCACAAGTGCGTCAAGTGCCTCCCGAAATGAGACTTACCTACATTATCAATGACCTAATCATCCCTCGGGTCGCCTCCGGTTCATTAGTATTGATCTCGTACATTCCCAGATGTCGAACAACTCCTTCTTACCCCGCTGCATCCCCATTTCAAACGGGGGTTGTAACAACTTGCAGCAGAGTTACCAGTTCCCCGCCACTCGTCCGAAAATTCTTGGTTTTCAAAAGTTGGTAATTCAGGGGTGCAGTGAATCTTCCATTCAAACTGTCGTTGATGTGATGAAGACTCACCGAGTTCGGGTCCAAGTATTTACGATGCACGGGGATCAGACAATCCAGCTTCGTCTACCACATAATCATTGATGTCAGACAAACGGCGGGTTCCGAGCGGCACCTTACACATAATGGAAAAAAAATGTTTCATACCTTCGTTTACAACTAAAAACAGCTGTATGGCCGGTCTGCGCCTTCCTAGTGATAATGAGATAGATAGACGTGTAAGTACAAATCGAGGTAGAGACTTGATTTGCATATCTCTCTCACTCAAGATTAACAGAGCAATTCCAGTGCATTGCATGGAGCTGTAGAGTAGTGGGTCATGGATGATACAATGCCCGGCGGAGGATTTTTAATGCCACACAGGTGTTCTTCAATTCACAGAGGATAAGGCCCACGTACCTCAAGAGGAAAGTCACTGAAGTTTGAGAAATGGGCGGCAGGTTCTTGCAGATAGGTTATCGCATACCAAGAAACCCATCTCAAAGAGCGTGTGAAGCTCTAAAAAGTGCTGCCAAGGGTGGGTTGGAAGGTTCCCTTGCCATACCACTGTCAGCCTATAATATACATCAGAATTATATCACCCTTGTAGAATCGTGTCTCATGTTGTATATGTGTGACACTATGAGAAAGATATCTAAAACTAAAACTAGATGTATAATAATGTTTTTTGTTTGTCACATGCATCTGGTCATAACAGACTCAGGTCAATTTCATGATTCGGAGCCGGCAATGACTCTCTAGGCATACTACACGTCGAACTCCCATGTAATAATTTTGAATCATCAATCCGAGGGTCAAGGTTACTATGCATTCCTATGCTTTCAGCATCAGGTCCGTTTGCAGAGAATTGGAGATTTACTGCAGACAAAACCCAACTTGGGAGTTGGGAACACCATGCCTTTCCCACTTGACATTACATTGTGTTCGAACACATCACGTTTGCAGCACATATATTATTATATTCATTGAGGATTACTATGCAAGTATGTACTACACGAACCAAACGCTTGATTATGATCCCAACGTCTGTAACAATGCAGTCATAGGAGTCCAAGAGAAACCGAGAGTACGGGCTTCACAAGGTACATTGTGAATTTTCGGTACCCTCTCGTCTCAATGACCATACAGCTGAATCATTTCATCGACAAAATCACCGTGTCGCTGAACTTCTGAGAGCATGTCCGCACAGCTGCATGACGCGGTGTTAGATAAGTACTGCCAATGTTCCAGCTTTTGCGATGGGTTCCTCCAGCAAGGAACTGGAAAGTTGACATGGCGTGTCCACGCTTGAACACAAACCTAGTTCTGGAATCAATGCCTTATGACGAAGGCAGGAAAATATCCTCGCGGCAAAACTTGACGCAATTAAATCTTAGAATCGTCACTGCAAAAATTAGAGTAGAACTTACTACGCCCAAGACTTGAACTACGCATCTTCTCCGAATGAAAGTGGTCCCTTCCGTGTTTTCTTCGACTTTTTCTTCGATGCTTTTTTGGTGCCTTCATCGCTGCCATCCAAATCTCCGACAACCTTTCGCTTGAGCTTGTTAGAATGTTGGGCCTTCGCACCCGAAGAAGAAAACGACAGAGTGACGGCAGCCTCTTTTTGCTTCTTCTTCGAGGAATTCATGTCTGATTTCGCATCATCCTTGGTATCATTCTCAACTTTTTTGTTGGGATCAGGGAGTGGTGACAATCCTTTCTCTAAGCGATCTTGTCACAAAAAGCGAAAGGTTCTGTAAGGTGACACGCACCTTTCCGCCTCTCATTCTCTGCTTCTCTCTCTGTGAGATGCTTGCCTTCTTTCAGCACAACTACCTGAGGTCTTTCATCAACATCATCCTCGTCTACACTTCCAGGATCATCGTCGGGTCGTTCGGGTATCGCAGGACGGACAGGTATTGGTGGACGTCCCGAACCGTCATCATAGTACTGTGGCTCATCTTCGTCTTCGTCCGTTATGCCCTGAACTTTATTCTGAAATTTCTGCAAGAATGCAGGAACATGGGATTGGTAATGTAAGCGAGAGGAGAGCTGTTGTCGGGTGGGTTCCTTGGCAGACATAACACCTAGTCCTACTTAACTCATGAGAGTTGTATATCGTGACAGCACTTGTTTGCACGTGTATTGCTTTGATTATGGGTATGTATGCATAATTGCATATGTATGTTTTGCCCCTTGAGATCTTGAGAACTTGACGATCTCGAAGTCAAGTCATAAGCAGATGCTGGGACTCACAGGATACTGCAGGTATATCACGAGGCAATAGAATCTCTCAAGTGTATGATCAATCGCAAAGGCCACCACCAATATGTGCCTTTCCCTCGTCTCCCTTGATGATGATACCCTCCTTGGCGTCTTTTCTGCGCTGACTGTTCCAGATGTGCTCAACCTGAGACAAGTGAGACTATTTCAGCTCAACCGAGAATTTTGCTCACTTTTGCTCGAAATATTAGACATGCCGTAGGCTGCTAGTTTTTTCAAGTCAGCAAATTGTATGGCAGAATATCGCTTCTTCTCAGATATTGCAGCAGGGTATACCCTTCTCTAAGAAACCACTCTCGAGTTTCTCTGTTCGTGATCTGGAGGACAGAGTACGCCGTGCCTACCATCTGGGGAAGGCTTGGAAAGCTCCTTCAATTACATTTCGCGCGTCTGGCTTCGCAGCGAGCAGGGGGGGGCCTATTCAAGACATCTACTTCATTCCAGGTTATGATCGGAGATGGCTCATCACAGTCTCTCAGGGTATCTGGTCGATGATCACACTTTGGGATCGCCGTAACTTGGCGCGAGTCACTTCTTGGTCCCCTCAAAAGGCTGTCTTCTCTGCTCTAGCAGTGAACGCGTCTGAAGACTGTGAAGCTGCTCTCGCAGTGTCACTGCACAGATACGAGTCTGTATTACCTTACTGACCACGCTCGTCATTGCACTAAAGCATTCGCAGTTCCGTTGTGGTTGAGATATTAGCTATCACGTCTACAGCGCCAGACTCTCCGCCAGGATTTGAATGCATTGCCCGACTCGACACGTTGCGTCAACCAATCGCTATGTGCGGGTCATTACTGGCCTTGGCTGACGACGAATCCGAGACAATAATATGGAACTGGAAAACGCAGGAGTACGCGATCTTACAAAGTCCCGTTGATACGGACCTTTGGCGGGTATGTGACTCCGTCAATTATCAGCCCCTTTTTCATTATTATGAGATCTGTAGAACAAATGCACTCAGGTCGTCTTTGCATACAAGACCATCCTTGTTGTTAGAGCTCGTTCAGTTCATGCATTTGCGGACCCAAAACTAGCACCATATCCCAACACATGTGTCCATCATCCTTATGCCCAGAACACATTTGGCTGGGTGGATGGTATCTCTGTCTCTGTTCCGCCATCTTTGCCTGAGGATCCCACAGGAATGGAAGGACAGCCTCTGTCAGTTCTTGTGCGCACGAAGAATGACGACCCGTGGTCGTCCACGTTCAAGATGCAACTCTGGACTTTGAGTCCAATGACCTCGTCTCATGAAACTGTTGACGACGGGCCATATTACAAATTTCCCCCTTCTATGACTACAGAAATCGTCACACCGCGTCGGGGTGCCCTACGATGCACTGACATGGTGCTTGGTCCGTATGGAACTGCAGTCTGGGTGCAACCAGAAGACTATTCAGTTGCAGGTTTAATCTCTTCGAACGTTCACTTGCAAAATATGCCTGTGCCACAGTCTCACGAAACACTTGTAGCCGCCGCCTTCCCTGGATTGCTCAATACTCAGGATGAATCGCAGGTCAAGTCATCGTGGAAGAATCACGGGAAGGATTGGACGTGTCTTGATTACGATGAGGAAAGAGGTTGCGTTGCACTAGGCTCGGCTGCTGGTGCTGTCACTATCCTAGATATTTGAAATCTAGTCCATGCAACCAGCAATTTGTATGCTCACGGAGGACATGCTCGCCAGTGGCTTCTTTAAATCCCCGGTAGTTGTCAAGTAGATATGACGTTGGAAGCAGCAATGATATAGACTGCACATCTTTCTGATACTGTGGAAGTAAATAATTTCCTTTCGAGGCTACTTTTTAACGAGAGCCTTCTCGCCGGGATGAAGGGATTCAGCGAGTGCCCCACGCATAAAATGATTCCACTAATATACATCAGGAAAACCCTCCCTCGACAAATTATGTTAAATAACAATAAATGTCGATAATTTCTGACTATTATCAGACATTATCAGCCTTAGGAAGGTTATGGCGCATAGAAGTACTTTTTTACCCCCTCGAGAGTAATGTATAATTGTCAATAATTAGTTGATATCACAAGCAATTAGAGTGAAATTCAGAAAGAATATGTTGAATCACGAAGCGGAAATCAAGCATTTCAGACGGTGTTACAATAAAAAGAATAGCATTTGATTAAAAGACATATACAAAGTAACTAGAAACACGGGGACAAGCTGACGGAGACCAGGGTATATGAAAACGAGTGATCAACAAATCTGGGAGCAAACTGACGGAGACCAGGGTATATGAAAGGAGTGACCAACAAATCTGGGAGCAAGCTGACGGAGACCAGGGTATATGAAAACGAGTGATCAACAAATCTGGGAGCAAACTGACAGAGACCAGGGTATATGAAAGGAGTGACCAACAAATCTGGGAGCAAGCTGACGGAGACCAGGGTATATGAAAGGAGTGATCAAACAAATCTGCACTATTCACAGATCAGCACCATACTAGAAGCTAATCCTCACCCATGCCATCAAGGTCCAGTAGCGCCAACGCCTTTCGATGCTCATCAGCCTGATTATTGCCACCCTTTCATTTCAAGGCCCTGCCAGTAGTGTCAATACCCAAGTCAAAGTAGCACCATGCATACTAGCGAAACTTACTGAACAGACTCATAGATGTCCGCCATCATGCAGTGAAACTTCTTAGGCACGTCCTTCTTCAGATCCTCGAGGAACTTCACATGAAACATATAAGTTTCGCTGAATTGATTCCCCGTGAAGTTGAACTTCCCTGGGGAACCAAGCGTCTTCCAAAACAGGGCTGCATAGATCTTGAAGACGAGTTAGCACTGCGCAAAGAGATAAATAGAAGGACATTACTGCCGTCGCAACCAGCGCCAGCAATGGCACAGGCATTTCGGGGCGTTTGGCTTTGTTGCCGGCAATTTCGATGAAGCGCTCTGCGAATTTGACGCCGATGGACTTCGGGCCATTGAAGATTCCAGTATGCAGTAGAAAGATAACAAGTTCACCCTGGTAGGGTTTGTTTCCCCTAGGCGAGGGATTGTCATTGGACTGTTGAAGAAATAAAAGTTAGTTAGATATGTAGGAATACGATAAAGAACCCGCTTCTGAGTGTGAAGAACTTAGCGAGTGGCAAAGAATAGTACAACTTACATCAAACTTCAAAGAATATGAATACGCGTGTTGCTCCATAAGTTTTTTCGCCTTCACTGTGCTCTGGCCGAGACGGAAGTAGCCATCGATGTTGGCGCATGCAACCTCTTTCAGGTCACGGCGTAATAACGGGATGCGAGGCTCCACCTTGAGTAATTGAACATAGTTAGAAAAAAGGAAAACTGCAATGAGCATTACAAGACATACCAGGTTACCAAGCTGAGTCGCATACTGTGTGTCTTCTTGAAGACGTTGTTTGATGGCATGCGCACCACTTTTCTTGGCCACTGTAAGCAAGGACTGGAGCGCGACTTGATTTTTATCGACGAGTTCGGGATATGCATTGATGAAAATGAGGTGGCCCTTGGCATCCATAATTGCATCCCGGACTACTCGGCGAGTCTCTTGATTTTGATCAAGTAGTTTCACCTTCCCAGTCTCATATTGAATGAGACAAGCAGCACTCTTGGGCGCAGGTGTGGCGGAGGTGACTGTAGTGCCTCCAATGTCACTAGAGTAGGGCTCTTCGGATCCCCCACACTGAGTAGTAGTTTCATCAGTAGGCTCAGAACCATCATTGTTGCGCCAGGTTGGAATCTAGTAATGTTCACTGGATGATCGTCACGTGAGAACTGTTTATTTCGGACTCACCTCAGCTGCTTGTTTGCGATCTCGAGCAGATTGACCAGACTGAGATTTGCTCTTGCTGCGTGATTGAACATTGTGCGGCTTCATCTTTTTGTCACCCTGAGTTGGTGACAAATGAAGGGACCTTCAATATCATTGTGAGTGATGGCAACTGGCGCAGCTTAAGTAACCAATCGCTGACCTCATCGGCGAGCCTCATGGCAGTAGTCTCTTGTTCCTCGCCTTCACTCTCCTCGTCAGCATCCGAGTCTTGACCATTCTTACCGTCAACCTGTGTATCAGAGTCGAGCTCATCAGAGTTGAACAATGTACTGGCATTGACATCCAGCATCGCATATGTGCGACGAAGCTTGTGAGGTCGATACAAGCCTGCGCACTAGCATGAGTAAGACTTCCTTATCCGCATCTAGATAATCACTGACCTCGAGGTGTTTTAGGCTCCAAGTCCTCATCACCGGCACTTGATTCCTCATTGTGTTCATCATCCACAAAGGTATGCTGTCGCTCTAATGTTGTATACCGTTACTAATTTAGTGCTAATCTATGACTCATAAAATTAGTGATTCACTCGTCTTCAAAGGCAGGCTCTTGTCACTGCGAGCGGCTACATCTGTGTTGGTGATTTTCCTCTGTTTCCGATGGTTGCTGCCAGCACCCGAACTTCCTAGTTGAGTTGCCGGAGAAGCTTGATGAACTTTTCTGGTCGATTTCGGCAACCAAACTGCACTTACAGGTGAGCATTGAACATCAATATTGGCATATCGTATTGCTTGCTCACCAGCGTTTTCCATAGCTTTTTTCTTGGCGTTTCGAGCCTCTATCGATGCCCGAAGGTGAGAAGCAGGCATCTCTGAGTCTGCTGATGGCCACTCACCACGAGAATTAATAGGTGTGGACATTGTACACTAGATCGAAAGGGCAGGGACGACTTAACGGTAAAGGAGTGTGAAGATGAGAGAGTGGGAGGAAGTTTGTGAAGATGAGAGAGTGGGAGGAAGTTGAAAAGTTTGAGGGCACCTGTCAAATTTTTAGTGCATTTCAACGGCGGAGGCTGTTCAACTTTACGAGCCCTGACTTTAGTTCTCGTGAGCTCATCTGTTTTTTTTTTTTTTACCTCAGACTGACCCTCAAATGTTTTAGTATCAATTTACTAGCTTGGCTGTTGCACCGGCACTGTTTCTATCCCCCAACCCCCATCTCAGTTTCGTTTGACCTACCGAATAAACCTCCCCCGACCCCATCTCAGTCGTATCCCCCGACCCCATCTCAGTCATCGTACCCACCGACCCCATCTCAGTCGTACCCACTATCCCCCGACCCCATCTCAGTCGTTGTACCTACCGACCCCATCTCAGTCGTACCCACCGTCAGCCGTCAGTCGTCTCTCAGTTTCTATCCCCCGACCTCATCTCAGTCGTATCCACCGACCCCATCTCAGTCGTCTACCCACCGACCCCATCTCAGTCGTATCCACCGACCCCATCTCAGTCGTCTACCCACCGACCCCATCTCAGTCGTCTACCCCCGATCCCATCTCAGTCGTATCCCCCAACCCCATCTCAGTCATCTACCTAACAGTTTCTACCACCGACCCCATCTCAGTCGTATCCCCCGACCCCATCTCAGTCATATCCCCCGACTCCATCTCAGTCGTATCCCCCGACCCCATCTCAGTCATCTACCCCATCTCAGTCGTCATCCCCCGACCCCATCTCAGTCGTCTACCCCCGATCCCATCTCAGTCGTCATATCCCCCAACCCCATCTCAGAAATGTCGACAAAATGCCCTGCCTGTGCCCGCGACAATCTTACTGTTATTGGCCTCAGTCAACACCTTGCTAAGAGCCGTGATCCCCGTTGTCATGCACTGTACCAGCAATCACATACTCGTGTCAATTTGGACGAACCTCTCGATGAACCTTGCGACAAGTCTGAGGTGCCTGAGGGACCACATGTCAATATGTACGAGGAAGAAATGCAGGACTTCGAAGACAAAGTCCTGCAATCATTTGCCGAGCATGATGGAAATGGTGAGCATGATGGAAATAGCAGTGACGAGGAAGATGGTAGGGAGGAGTTAGAATGGGAGCCACCAGTGCAGGAGGATGAGGGATGGGCAGGGGTGGAAGTAGATGATCCTATGGACCACAACAACAGCAGTATCGACCGCGAAACGCGCCACCAGATTGAACGGCAAATCGCAGATCACAATAGAGTCATTGAGTCTTATCCTGATCGTCGAGCAGGACAGCCTATCGCCCAAGCTGAAATTCGAAATGTGAATGCTACATATGCTTCCAGTATCGACAACTTGAACGCGGAAAATCCTTATGCTCCGTTCACCTCTCAAATGGACTGGGAGGTTGCGCAATGGGCGAAGTTACGTGGCCCAAGCTCAACAGCATTTTCGGACTTGCTTAGTATTGATGGTGTAGGTTGTTTGTTTTAAGATTCACGGACTGAAAGTGACTTATGTTTATTCACAGGTTAGTGAACGCCTTGGTCTGTCTTACAAAAACGCAAGGGAGCTTAATAGTATCATCGACACGCAACTTCCTGGTCGTCCGAGGTTTCGTCGTGAACAGGTCGTTGTTGCGGGCAAAGCGTTTGATATTTTCTACCGTGACATACTTGAATGTATCAAGGATCTCTACGGCAACCCAGACTTTGCTGACTTTCTTGTGTTTGCACCAGAACGCCATTACACAGACACAGATAAAACAGTTCGGTATTTCGGCGACATGCACACAGGTAAATGGTGGTGGAGTACTCAGGTGAGCTCACACAGATTCATATCGCTTGCTCAATCATTGAATTAACCTTGATATTGAACAGAAAAAGCTCGACAAACAGCGGCCAGGGGCAACTATCGTTCCCGTCATCATTTCGACTGATAAAACACAAGTCACTGTGTTCCGTAACAAAACCGCATACCCTGTCTACCTTACTATCGGTAATATACCGAAAGAGATTCGTCGAAAACCGTCCCGACGCGCACAAATCCTTCTCGGGTATCTTCCCACCACACGCCTTGAGCATATAACCAACAAGGCTTCACGTCGCAGAAGTGCTGCAAACCTTTATCATGCTTGCATGTCTCGTATCTTGTCACCGCTGGAAAAAGCTGGTCTCGATGGTCTAGTGATGCAAAGTGGGGATGGCGTCTCGCGCCATTGTCATCCTCTCTTCGCTTGCTTTGTTGGCGATTACCCCGAACAACTATTGGCTACTGGTATCAAGACTACAGAATGCCCAAAGTGTGATATCCCACCTGACGAGCTTGAGAGTAGCACAACTCCCTTCGAAATACGCGATTTCGATGCTGTTCTTGAAGCACTCACCACAATCGACGTTGGAGCCCTTGAATTTGTTCAGGCATGTCGCGAGGCAGGAATCAAGCCCATTGTCCACCCGTTTTGGGAAAAACTACCCTACGTCAACATTTTCCAAGCTGTTACACCCGACGTCCTCCACCAATTGTATCAAGGACTCGTTAAACACCTTCTCAATTGGCTGGCAGAGGCATGTGGATCAGCCGAGATTGATGCACGGTGTCGAAGGCTACCGCCGAACCACCAGATCCGTTTATTTATGAAAGGAATTACTAGCCTCTCTCGTCTCAGTGGCACGGAACATGCCCAGATATGCCGTTTTCTCCTCGGCATAATTATCGACATACGACTTCCTGGCAATCTAGATCCAGCTCGTCTTTTGCGAGCTGTTCGTGGCCTCCTTGATTTCTTGTACCTGGCACAGTATCCGTGTCACAGTTCCGATACATTGTCTCTGCTCGATGAAGCTCTCGCCCTCTTTCATGACAACAAGCAAATTTTTGTGGACCTCGGTATTCGCAATAATTTCAATCTTCCGAAACTTCACGCGACTCGGCACTATGCATCTATGATTCGTTTGTATGGCACCACAGATAACTATAACACGGAGTACACGGAACGTCTTCATATAGACTTTACAAAAGATGCCTATCGTGCCACTAACCACAAGGATGAGTTTGTGCAGATGACTCGGTGGCTCGAGCGCAAAGAAAAGATCGTGCGCCATGATAAATTTATTCGGTGGCAACTCAACATCAATCCCTTTACCCACCATCCTCATCCACCCGACTTGTCTTTTCGCCGCACTCAAACCTTAATGAAGCACCCAAGCGCAAAAGCAGTCCCAATCCAAAGATTGATTTCAGACTATGGAGCCATCTACTTTCGCGAAGCTCTTGCTCGGTATATTGCCCAGCAAAACCATCTCAACGAAACCCTTTCCCGTCAACGTCTTGAAGACCTGGCTGCAAATGTCATTCTGCCATTTCGTTCAGTCGCTGTCCACCACAAGATCAAGTGGGTCTCCGTCAACACTCAAGGACATGGTGATCCATGTGTCACCGTTGATAGTGTCCACGCTAGGCCTGGTCACGCTGGAAGCTCTCAACGAGATGATGCAGTGCCTGCGCGTTTTGATACTGCGCTTGTCAACGATGGTACTGGTGATTCTGTGGGTGTCAAAGGTAAGCTCAATATTGACTGGGTCTTACTAGTTTTACTTATTCAACAAATAAATATTCAGGCTACCGCGTTGGTCAGATTCGCACCATATTCTCTATCCAACGACAAGATGCGCTGTCATTGTTCCCTCCAACGTCCCAACCTCCAAAACACCTTGCTTACATTGAATGGTTCACCCCGTTTTCTTCAATGCCGGACTCGCGTCATGGTATGTACAAAATTTCTCGTTTCATTCGTTCGGGCGAGAGAGTTGCTAGCATAATCCCTGTTTCAAACATTGCTCGCAGTGTGCATCTTATACCAAAGTTTGGACCAGTCGCACCTCGTCACTGGACAAGCAACACTGTCCTCGAAGAATGTGATACTTTTTTCGTTAATTGTTATATTGATAGGCATAGTTTTGTGGCCCTTAGATAGCGCTGTATAATGCTGCATAATTTTTTCTATGTTATGAAGGCTAGGACATTTATGTACGTCTAGCTCTAAAATATGGCAGTTTATCTGCTTTGTTGAAATTCTCTCTAATTTATCCTAAGTTAGCACGGGAGGTTTTCCTGATGTAACTATTGGTACACTTTCGAAATGCACAGCCGACATGTTGTAAAATGATATCGACGGGTGCTATTGGGGTACCATGCGTCTATTGTAGGAAAGTGAGGTATGGCATAATTTGTCTCGCCACCCGAAGTGTCGATTTCTGACCTCGACGTTTGAGACGAGCGGCCTCAGAGCGACGATATCATCAAGGTATTTCATTATGTAGTCTTACATAATGTAGACCCACGAGCTCATTATCATTTTATAATAGCGGCATCGAAAGTACGCTATGCTCACTATGATACCTCACTCAAGCTCTACACTTATCGACATCTACTCTGATTGATAGCGGTCGTAATTATCGTGTACCTCCTGTCCCCGCAAGTACCTCACGATGTACAATTTGTCACCCGTACCATCTGCGGATCCACCCACGGATCCACCCGCACCCGTGATACTCTGACCCGCGTAAGGGTGCGGGTAGTAGGCCGCCAAAGTTCCATCTACCAGCGGATTGGGTACGGGTGCCACCCGGGTTCGCCCATTTTCTAACTACACGGATGTAAGACCACTCGATAGCAACATGGAATCGATGTTCCAAGTCCCATCTTCGTTTGCATTATGATCTATCCTCTGTCGCTGCAGGCACTACTACTAATCCCTCATCTGCAGTTCTGCGAAGTCGAATGATCTCCCTTCTAAAACTTCCTTCCCATCCACATCCTAGTCCGAGGCAAAATCTGTCCATTATTTTTTCTGCATTACGAATACCTTCAAGTCAAGCAAACTCAGCATCATGATCAATATCACCAAGTGAAATTGATTCGGGACCTTTGAGATTGTCACTGGAGACTGCTGCAAGTGGAGGAACAAGTGAAAAGTAAGTTTCGAGTTGCTTGGCAACCTCTGTATTGATGCCTGGAAGTTTGGTCGTACGCATGTGAGCATGGTGGCGTCGTGTTGGCTTGCCGTCAGCAGCATTCTTAAAGGCGGACATGATAGCGAAGATTAGCGCGAACCTTGCCAAGTGTCTTGAGTATGCTGACAGAGAGATTGCAGTCCTTGACATGCGAGTGTGGCCAACCTCCAGACTTAGTAGCCACTGTAGAGAGTTTAAAGTACCTCAAATCACACTATCATACACTGAACTGATGCTGTATACTATTTAGTACATCCTCCCAGTTCTGAGTTCTGCCTGGCAGTGCCAGTTCTGCCCTGCTACGTGGCAGAATAACAGAGTTTGGCCCACAATACTAGATGCATTACTAACCGCTCAAAGCCGCTTATGCATCTGTCTTCGTGAATCTTAGGCGTCCCATTTGCGATGGTTCAGTCAGTCAGTCTTCCCTCTCTTGTTTCTCGCGATGTCATTCGCGGTCCCCTGGAGTTGGAGTTCGCATTGACCCCTGCGCGTGCTATGGCACAAATCACTCAGGCTACTGCCACCGGTGCCGCAGATAGGTTTTTCTTTAGATAACTCGTTCTTGCCACCGCAGCCCAAATCGGGTGGATTAGCTCAAGCCAGACTTCGTCGCCACGATAGGTCGGTTCCGCAAAACGTAAAACCTAGTTACAAATATGCCGTGGGGCGAGCTACAACCCGCAGTTTATGCGACCCGACGTGTGAATTCAGAGGCTAGCGTGCATCAATGTGAACGCAAATGATGTAGCGGGAAATGTATTGGTGGTGAAACACGTGGGGGAGGGAGAACGACTTGATTCGTACTGAGAGGAAGCTGACATGTCTTGGGTCAGCAGCATCATAAAGCAGTAAGGATTGCATTTATCCAGCTACATCTCAACTGACAAACCCCCAGATTGGTGAATCAGTCTCAATCCTGGAGCTACTCTGACGGAAGGCCATGGACCCCGTGACTCTGTCTCGAAGAGCAATATTCTCGCTTAAACGTTTGTAACATTATGTGGAGGTCAGTAGGTCAGTTGAACGCCATGCCACGTCGTATTCCAGCAAGGTCCAATGGGTCAAGCAAATCCAGGCCTACGAAAAGGTATAAGAAGGACCTCTGGACTTTTAATCTATGCACTAACTTCCTCTATCCTTCACTCATCTTGACTTCAAACATGCAGCGCTCTCTTCTGTTCAATGTACTTGCCTTCATGGTGGTTCTTGCGGTTGCATACCCCATGTCAGGAGCGATTACGGAACGTTCCTGTGGGTATTCATGACATCAGTTGCATTATAGTTGTTAACATATCATGCAGCTGTAGCTAGGCACGAGGATGAGGCCCGTGGCGTATACTTCCCGATTAGCTATGACAACAACAAGAAATGCTGTACGTATTCATGACCGCCAGTTGACACCGCGATGCTAACATACCTATTTAGCCGAGGATGATGTGATCTTGTACCCCATGTTACTTAAAGAACGTTCCTGTGAGTATTCGTGAGATCAGCAGTATCTTAGTTATTAAAAATATCATGCAGCTGCGCTTGAGCGCTGCAAGTACTCGTGACAGTCAGTTAACACCGCGACGCTAACATACCTATTTAGCTGAGGACGATGTGATCTTGTACCCCATGTTATTTAAAGAACGTTCCTGTAAGTGTTCGTGACATCAGTAGCGTTATAGTTATTAACAATATCATGCAGCCGCAGTTGAGCGCTGTAAGTATTCATGACTGTCAGCTAACACCACGATGCTAACATATCTATTTAGCCGAGGACGATGCGATCTTATACCCCATGAAACAATGAGCAATTCCAACAGCATCGGGAGAACTTGAAGGTATCCACTATTGTTAATCACGAATGTGGGGCCACTTTTAGCGAATGTTGATAACGTTTGAATTTACTGCGTTTGGTTTGACAATGCGTTGAGCATTATGTACCCCCGACTCCATGAAGTGAGGAGGTTCTGTCAGCTCCAAACGTACATCCAGCACCTGTATGCTGATGCGCGCCTGAAATGATTTCTTTTTTCAATCATGTCGCCGTTTTTATGCAAGAGTCCTTGCACCCGCACATACGTGTTTAATCTTGATGGCTGTCCTGTGATATTTTTGCTACAGCAACAACTTTCTGTGTGTGGTTACAGCGGACCCTTGCAATTCGCGCCTGCCAAATCTTCCTTCCTCCCACCGATGCTATCAGAGTGCTGCATCCGACGTTCTGGTATGCCTGGGACAGGATAACATCGTATTTTCATGCGCTCACTTTGAGATAGTGACATACGTGCACTGTGTTCCAGTATCATTCTGCCAATTGTTCAAAGATACACCTTTAAAATACCTAGTGTTGTATGAAATCTGCAGGCGAGGGTGATTCACTGCTAGACGAACGAAGAGGCTGCTACATTGCAGCTTGACCCTCTCAGTCTTCTAGTCTCGATTGGGTGCTTATTCGTGTCGCAATCGGGAACACCACTTACGATCAGACAACCCTCCGACAATCTGTCGTGTGGCAATCAGTGAGGCTGATATAGGAAACCACCAATATTCTTTGCAGTTCTGCACATCTCAATTGGCGCACGACGATGGCACCTCGTATGGGAAATCAGGAAAGAACATAACAGAGGCTGTGGAGGAGCATCTTGCAACGTCTGGTGAGCTTAATAGGAAGGTTAATTGTAGCAGCTCTATGTACTGGTTGAAGGAGTACTCTCTGCGAATTACAACGTGACCCAATATACGGATGCACTACGACAAGGGAGATAGATCTTCCAACAGAAATCTATAATTATTCAAGTAGCCTCTGATCCTCGACTTTCTCCTTGGAGATTGCAACCGCCCAAATATCCTGTACCGAAGCCCAATACCTCTCTGGCTCCACCCGGACGTGTGCTACATGTTCGCTCTCTTCAAACAGTTCGCAACGTGCATCCATTCCGCGTCCCTTCGCAGTCTCGGCATGTTGCGTGACATCTTGCCACGGAATCAATTTATCCTTGCGCGAGAAAAGATAGAGGCGGGGTGTGTGGAGGCCCATCCATGGTAGGACGCGGGGATTCCACATTTCGATCCGGAGGTTTTCCATGATCATTATTCGCTTACCCAATACCAGAGAGAGGCCAAGGCCGACGAAGTGCATTGTGTATATCATAGCAAGTACAATGACCCTGAGAATTGGGTTCCGGATGACAATGCTGAATGCGAGTTTAATTGTTTTTAGGTTACCTATTGCCGGGCACGAGTCGAGGATCAATGCGCTCGCGGTGAACGGTTGAATTAATGTGGAGCCATATTTCCGCTTTAGCATGTGTCCAAGAAGTGTCATTTGCAGGGAGCCTCCTGGTGATGCATGCAATGATCAGCCTTTTCCATATTCAGCCTGGGTGAACTTACCATTGGAAAACACGTGAGTGAGTATGCGGGGAGGCGGTTGAGCAGAAGAGGAAGATGGGAAGCAGTGCAGTGCTTCTAAGGCATCGATTACAGGCATGAGGCGCCGTTGCTTTTAATTGTGTGAGCTGAGAAGACAACAGCAAGGAATTGTAGGGTGCTCACTCTGGTACCGGTTGTAGTCCAGAACACGTCGGGATTGCACCGAACGACGATTTGAGACGCGTTTGGATATAATTTGGTATATGCATGGGTATAATTCTGCAAATGCCTAAGTTGTGCTCCCACTATAGACGCAACACGTTAGACAAGGATTTAAACAAAACTGGGATAGCCTACTCCATCCGAATATCAAAATGACGCTACAGAATGCCTCGTGACGCGTCAGCTTTTATGCTATCACGGATATTGACTCACTTTGGCAATGTAGTATCCTGGCATTGCTCGCAGGTACCCCGGAGATATATCCCAGTGCCAATTACACTGAACCCTTCCAGAGAGTGAACTCCAGGTTTCTGCGACATAATGGTGGAGGTGTGCACGTTAGTAAAACCCCAATGAAACGAAAAACAGTGACACGTGTTACTATAAGGTCACCGAGTTTACTCACGACCAAACATAATTATAACCGTCTGATTAGGCGCTCGACCTTGTCTGACATTGGAATTTGTAGTCGCAGTCGTAGTCATAGGCAAAATCATGCTTAGTGCGTCGTGCGAGATACAATGACAGGGCAATGTCCTTGTTTACCAAGGTCATGTCAATGGGGACTTCGGATTACTACGATTTATGTAATGTGCATGTGCATGTGCCAATCCAACTCTTACTCAGGCCCGGTAGTTCACACTTTCAACTGGCACTGACAAGCGCCTGTTCTTTCATATCAATGCTGGAAGTGGTATACTTATGACCCCTCGAATCACAAGAGAGTCGTGGTATACACTAACGGCCACCTGGACTCGGAGGTGCCGTCTAATCCATACCCTTCCTATCCCACCCTCGACCACTTCCCTATCCTGCGCCGAAGATCAGGAAGGTGCGAAGGTTTGGCTTCGCGCATTCGAAGACGCCAAAACTGTCCCAAAAAATCTAGTCGAACTTACTTTCTCTCGCAGTTCTGGTCCTGGAGGGCAGGTACATTCATATTACCCGTTTTCCATGTGAGAGTGTGGTGTACTTAATTGATATTGGTTAGAATGTCAACAAGGTGGAGACTAAGGTTTCTGCGCGCTGTCGTGTAGACGCACCTTGGGTACCGTTATGGGCGCGCGAGAGTCTCGTGAGGACGGTAATTTGTGGAGCTGGTCATGCGATTGTCAGACTGAAACGGTTTCATTCAAGCCATACTACGTCAAAACATCGCATTCTTTACTAGTTTCATCTAGCACGTCTCGTTCTCAAGCACGAAACATTGACGATTCCCTGGGCAAAGTCTGTTCAACTTGTCAACACTGTATCACAAACTGAACAGTCTCAAGATGCATGCTGTCGTGATGGATGCTGCCAAGAACTTCATCACTAGCGAACCCAGTGCGGAACAAAGACAGAGGGTTGCCAATCTAGAAAAGGCACACGACAATCGGAGGAGATTGGAGAAGGATAAACGCAGTGCCGTGAAGAAGATGAGGTCCAATAAGGGGTGGAGCGAATAGCATCTTGGTCAGTACGGTGCACGAGCTATGGGTACAAATCCTATCTAACTGAAGATTGAGAAGTTTTCATAACAGCATAGTAGTCTCCGTCGTATACGATGGCCGATATCTTTAACAGTATAGGAGTACAAGACGCAGGTCGAGCAAATTAATTAACTCGGGAATCGATATTATTCAACGCCTGGAAACGGTGCTACTTTATCCACACCGTGATGCCCGGCACCACATTCCAGAAACTGCGCATGAGGGCCACTGAGTTCTCGAGTGGAGCAAGGAAATTTCGGGGGAAGTAATCTTGCAGGAATAGGTACTCATGCACGCTTACACACCCTCCGCTTTCTGATGATGAAGCCCTTTTCCGCAGTAATGCGTTCATGCTGCTTCAAGCTGCCTCGTGAGCATGAACTTTTTGGCTGGCATCTTAAGGCTGCATGTTCATCAATCAAGGCATTCCTATTGTGATCCCGGCCATACCTGAAAGTGCTGGACTCACAACTCTCAGTTGGCCGAGGAACGAGGCCACGTGTATAAGTTCACCATACCCCAGTTTTCCGTCCATACATGACAACTTCCGTTCAAATATCAATGACGTGATCGATAGTACTTGACACGAGTGTCAGATGTCACCGTCATGCA
The DNA here is from genome assembly GCF_016647635.1 of Suillus subaureus. Classification (NCBI taxonomy): domain Eukaryota; kingdom Fungi; phylum Basidiomycota; class Agaricomycetes; order Boletales; family Suillaceae; genus Suillus; species Suillus subaureus. Next base: position 602,095 of record NW_024538563.1, read on the forward strand.
AGATCATAGCGATATGTTCGAAGGATTGTCCACACAATCAACGTTGGACCTCTCATCGATACATCACAGGATTCTTGGTAGAAGTATTCCATCCTTTCGCAACAACAGACCTAACATTCGTTAGGATTCACCAGTCCCTAAAATTATCAGACGCAGTGACCACATCAACACAACCCTCCGACACGTACTGCCGCACGAAACATATCCCCCTCTGACTTACCTGTAGAGCAGGCCAATGTGGCAATTCTTCATTTGTACGATCTTCTCATTCATCACTAGATAGTATAATGCATACAAGGACCCTAGCCAACATGAAAACTGGATGTAGAGGACTCGTGTAACATTACAATGACAGGTTGTATCGATGTCGGGTTGATACCGATGCACAGGCGGGTGCCAGTATTTGAAGGAGTTGCAAGAGGTTGCAATTTTTTCTCCATCGTACAAGCTCTTCATCGTACAACACAACATGTCTTCAACAGCCAGATCAGTCTCTCGTTGCTCTATGCGCGGCTTATTCGGTACATTCAAGCTTGATTGTAAGGCCGCCGCGCTCGAGTTCGTTGGGACAACGTTGTTTCTACTCTTAGGACTTGGCGGTATCCAGGCGGCTACTGACGAGACCGGAGTCAGCGGCACCACTATCGAACATGTGATGTATATCGCGACATCCATGGGTTTCAGCCTTCTGGTCTCCGCTTGGTTGTTCTACAGGATAACGGGCGGCCTCTTTAACCCCAATATCACGCTTGCACTGTTTCTAGTAGGGCTGGTGAGCCCCGTGAGATTTGTGTTGTTCTGTATCGCACAGCTGGTTGGAGCTATTACTGCATCAGCGCTGTTGCTTGCCCTGACCCCTGGACCACTGTATGTTAAGTAAGTAGTTGTCACGAACTGGTGATTTTGTCAATCCTAATCGAAATATACGCCTTCCCCGATAGCACATTCCTACAAAAGGGAATCAATTCGTTTCAAGGCGTTTTCATTGAAATGTTCCTCACAGCAACGCTGGCTTTAGCCGTTCTGATGCTAGCCGCTGAGAAATCCCAGGTTACTCCGTTTGCACCAGTAAGGATGATTATCATATCCCATCATAATAACGCTGAATGTTATGCATCAGATTGGCATCGGGCTGACGCTATTTGTCGGACATTTGTGAGTGGGTTACCTTCCTGTGTATTAGTTGTTGAAATCGTCCATACCTGGCGTAGATGGGCCATATTTTATACATGTGCATCGATGAATACGGCACGTTCATTCGGGCCTGCTGTCGTTACTGGGTTTCCTTACCCTGACCATTGGGTAGTGAGTAAATCAGACTCTTCACGGGCGCGCCCCTAAGCTTCGCCTCATTGTAGTATTGGGTTGGTCCGTTTCTTGGCTCTCTGCTGGGAGCTGCTTTCTACAGTATGCTGAAATGGTAAGTAAGATCCACTCGCTCACTCACATGTACTGACGCGCATGACAGGATACATTATCAAGATTTGAATCCTGGGCAGTCGTCCACGCAGGAGAAGGATTCGCCGGATCCAGTGCTTACCGAGGCACCAAGTGACACCGAGAACGCTTGGCATAACGGAGATGTTGCGGGAAGGAGTGCGGGAAGTGTGGGGACATGCAAACCGTAGGGTTGAATGTAACAATGAGGCCTTTTCTCTCGGAATAGAGATATATATGAGTATCAGCTAACTATACCAATTTGTATAACTCACACACGCAGGGCGTAGACAGTGTCTTCTATGTACTGATAGATGGCGGTTCGAAATTTATCTATAGAAAGTTTTGCAGAGATTCCCTAAGGCTGTTAAGCACGAGGCAAACCCTAGCTGAAATGCTCGTATGATTCCCAGAGGGCATTATAAATGAGCATACCCGAAGGTTACGAGTGCTGTCAAAGAATTTGCTTCAGAGTAATTTTTAAATAACGAGAGCCATTGCGACCTTCTCGCCCTATAGTCCCCCCTTCCATAGAACGAGCATGTTGAGTAATTCATCTTCACAGAGGAAGTATGCGGAAGAGAGACAACTTACCAAATATTTTCAAATACATAAATGAGAAGGGATTTTGTTCGCCGCTTGAACGTTCTGTTTCAAAGTCGACGTTCATTCACGTCGAACTTCTGCCCTATGAGGCTGTGACCCTCACTTAACATTTACAAAAAGAACGACTCCCTTCCGTTATTGGTCTACCTACAGAAGACTCGAAACGTCTACGAGCTACTACAAGCCAGGTTTCATGATCAAGCCTGCACTCCGAATATCTTATTATTCTTAGTTGGATACTTGAACTTGAATCACACCAGCATCATCAACTCAATCAAATTGGACTAGGGACTTAGTCTTGTCGCCTGCAGTCAATCTCCATGGGATGGAGGAGTATCTCATAACCTAGTGCACGGTCTTGGCGCTGTTATGCTTCGCTCTCCGCTCGTTCATATCTCGCCTCATACATATCAGAGTGCATACCCAAATGCATTAGGGGGAGGTGTACCTGTCTTATCCAGTTCTCTGACAACATCGGGACGACGTTAAGCTGTGCGTGTGTATTCAGATAAAGCAGACTTCGGATTGATGGAAACTTGTTACAGTCGCTTCCATTAACATCCCATATAGCGACATGCAATGGCTAATGCCTTTAGTAGTCCAGCTCGTTCCAGGAATTCTACTCATTCTCCTCATGCTTCCACAGCCAGAGTAACCACGTCGGATTATCGAACAGGAGCATTATGAGGAGGCAGCAGTAACCCTTGCGTACGTTGTTCGAACGTCACACACCGGGAGTTTGGGAGTTTTTCACTATGCAAGATTTGTTTCGAAATGTTAGTGATAAAGTTGGCATTCTTACTATACATTTTGACACGGTAAAGATGAAAAAATTGGATGAGTGGCCAAATCCTGGGCGAAATTCTACATTTTATGAATCATTTTGACGTTGTAAAAGACATTTCACCGACAGCAAGATCTGAAGAAAAATGATCGAACATTTTGATTCAAATCTTGCACATAGGGTAAAATTCCTTTCCAATTAGGTAAAATGTGTTTCGAAATTTTTATTTCAAATTCTCCTCAAATTTCACCCCATGTAAGATTTGAATCAAAATGTTCGATCATTTTTCTTCAGATCTTGCTGTCGGTGAAATGTCTTTCGTTTATAACGTCAAAATGATTTATAAAATGTAGAATTTCGCCCAGGATTTGGCCACTCATCCAATTTTTTCATTTTTACCGTGTCAAAATGTATAGTAAGAATGCCAACTTTATCACTAACATTTCGAAACAAATCTTGCATAGTGAAAAACTCCCAAACCCCCAATGTGTCAGTTGATGATAAATCTGTCCTTATTCTGGACAAGATCAAAGTGGACTTCTTTGCTGCACTTGGTATTACCGGTACGGCATCGGGTTCTATGGTGTCATATATGTCGTCGCGGTCGGTCCTACCCTAGCATTTGCCGTGGACTCCTGGGGACGCAGATGTATCTCTTAGTGGGTACCCTTGAGCAAGGATTATCACTGCTTTGGATCGCCGGCTTCAGCACTGTCCACCCACACAGCACCATTTTTTTCCTGAGTCAGAAGTCTATTGTTGCCGTTTACCTCTGGTGTAATTTTCTGTCCCGGCTGGGGACTTCTGCCGCGAATTGTAGCCAGCGAAATTGCTCCCAATTATCTCTGCGGCCACACCTACTGTCGCGATCTGCGTGAACTAGCTGATGCCGTTCACAATATCGCACCTGACCCTGGTGATGCTCTAGAGGATCACGTTATCACGTACAGAACGTTCCTGCTCCTTGGCGTGTGCTGCATGATCATGGTAGTGTGCGTGTATTTCTTGCTACCTAAGGAGTATGCATTAGAGGATATCACGTATTCCTTTGAGACGGATGTGATGGCGAAATTTTTGGAGGATTCGTATTGAAGTCGCTGATCTGCAGATTTGATTTACATGAATTGTTGCTACTGGTACGTACACATCATCTAGGGACGAAGGCTTCTCTTACGCAGGAGAAAGGCTTCGGAACGCTACTGCGCATATGCACATACAAGCAGAGTAGTGTGTCAAAACATACGGCCCAACAATGGTGAATACTCTTATATCCACCTGTCGTACTTCAACTGCCAGCCCAATATCATCACTGCGAGATGTGTAACAAATTTTGAGTCGCCTGCAAGTTAACTAACGGTCCAAGGGAAGAAATGAGGGCGCCATATTCTGCTTGCTGCTCGTCCGCCATCACTCCGACACGAAGAACCAGCCTCTCCAAGGGAGAATTTGACCGCGCCAATAATGCTTTCAACTCCTCGAAGCCATCCTGGTACATTGGAGCATCGAGTATGCGTAAATTGGGGAATGAGAGGGCGTTGAAAAAATCAGGTAACTGGTTTGTGAACCCATGGCATAGTTGATGCGCAAGAATTGAAGTTTGGTGTGTGTGAACGGTGTTAAGTCCTGTATTTCGAAGAACGATATACCAATGCTTAACGAGGAGAGGTTGGGAGCAAGTTGGAGCAAACGAAGGCATGCAATTGAGTTGTATATGTTGATCCTGACATTTGTCAGGTGAGGCAATACGGAATTAAGAATGTCTAAGCGCGCGAGGTCAAACAATGGCCCAATTACCTCTAGATTACGGAGAGTGGAGGGCATGCATGGGAAGAATTGTGTAAGGGCTGGCTCAAAAGGACCAACCATCCTTATGGTCAGCTGCTGCAGTTCTGAGAGGTTTCTTAACACGAGTGCAGGTTTCTCGGCGTTTTCCAAAGATAGGATAGAGAGAGACGAAACGTGCTTGAGGTATGGTTGAAGAAGGCTTTGTAGCTCCGTTAAGACATGCTCCTGCCACTGAAGCGCCAACGAGAGCGGACGTCCTCGTGAACGCTTGAGCCATGTGTCATAGCAGAAAGCGTTGTGCTGCCAATCTTTGAGAAAGACTTTGATAGACAGTCTGCACCATAGACTTGGCATATCCACAGCAACCTCCCTCCATCGTCGGCATACCCTGGTCAGTAGGATGGGAGCCATATCTGGTGTGGGCGACAAGTGCTTGGTGTCCGGGAGACAGTAGTCGAAAATATGGCATAGGACTTCAGTTGGCAAGCGCCAGATTGAGAAAGCCAATGGAAGTCTCTTGTGCAAAACCATGGACTGCATAATTTTGTGCTGCTTTTCGACTCTCAGACATGGCTATAAAACTGAGCACTTTGATGCAACGTACGATGTTTTGTAGGGTACCCAGTCACTGATTTCCGAGACCAATGAGACGAGTAAGTTTCAGCGAGTGGGTTGAACAAACGCTATCAATTGATGTTCCTAGAACAACGACACAAGTAAGTCTAGTCTACATTAGTACGAGCCTAGGTACGAGTGCATGCAAGAATAAACATACCTCAGCGAGTGCAGGAATAAACGCTGAGGAAAACAAACATACGAGCACACGCTACTAATGTAATGCGGTGGCTGAATGGCGATGCTGTATAATACCAAGAAGCAAGAGTGATGGGAAATGAGAAATTGGTTTTTGAATTGGCTGTCTGCATGTTGTTTGCCAACGCTTGTTTGAGGCTGATGAAGTGTACGTAAATCTACTGTAGTGGCTTTTGTAATGCAATTATCATGTCCACGGAAACCATAACAAAACGCCTGCACATATCTGGTCTCACAACACCCGCCATCACACCCGCTGACCTGGCAAAGCGACTCGGTACCTTTGGCAGAGTAATTTCGCTCGATGGCTTTGGGAAACTCGATGCACTAGGCCAACCGAGGCCTTTCGGTTATGCGACGATTGAAGGTCACAAAACAGACTTGGCGAGGTGTAAGTTTTCTTTCTTTTTTGTGAATTTTATGGCTGAAATTGGCCAGGCGTAAATGTACTCAGTGGAACAGTATGGAAGGGCGCCAAACTCCGTATTGGAGATGCAAAGCCTGATTTTCGTGAACGGCACGTCTTCACCCTAACTCACTCACTTCCCACTCACTCTCCAAAACAACAGACTTGCCTCCATTCCCTCTCCACCACACAAAAAAAGGCGTGCCAATTCCAAGGTAGGCATCCATGCGCCTGACATGTCACTGGTCACGCCCGAGACAGCACGTACCCGAGGGGGATGGAGGGTCACCGAGATGGGACGTGTGGTGAGAATAATGCGCATGAGACCTGAGAAACCCTTGGAGCCGCCCCGGGTGCTTACCAGTGCAGGGAACAAGAAGTACGACAAAGATGGGAAACTTGTGACAGGGAAACGCAAGAAACGCGTCAAACTTCCCCCCACACGCACGCGCCGCCGGACGATTGATCCAACGCGCTGGGACTCAACACATCTGAAGGGTATCTGGTTGGATGCTGAGGTAGCGGGCGCGGTGGATCTTGCAGAACACGCCGGTGGGCCTGTAATCCCGAGAAAAAGACGTGCTGAGGTGTCAGAGAACAGTGACAGTGAACAAGACACCGAGAGTCCATCTAGTGATGATGAAGATGACCACGAGTCTTTATCGCTGCCGGTCCCAAAATCTACTGTTTCTCCCCTCTCACCACCAGAACTATTACCCCTTCCCACTGCTCGTTCACCCGTGACTGAAGCTGTGACTGAAGCAATCCCCTCCCTCGCGCAAGAAAAGCTCACCTCTCTCGCATTCCTTCGCTCCCTTTTTGGGGACGGGGACGAAGGATGGGGTGGACAGGAGAGCTTGTCTGATATTGAAGATGCGCGTCTTGGGGGTAAAGGTAAGGCGAGGGAGCCTCAGACTGGAACACGGATGAATGTGGATGAGGGCGAGATCGAGATCGAGGAAGTTTCGCATGCGAAATACAAGGATACAAAAATGGGATCAGATACAACAGTATCTCCGCTAAACTCCCAATCTCGCCCGACATTCACGTCAAAGCCGTCTGCTCAGGATCAGAAGCAAACAAAACTGAAAGATCTGTTCGCACCGAGGGAGGAGGAAGGTATGTTTTTGTTTCATTGTATACATTCATTTTATTGCTACACTTGTTTTTGTGTTTCCCCTTCTAATGTCCCCATTTTTATTCCGGTCGATCTTCATTGACCACGACCCGCTATAGCTGGATTCTCATTACTCAGTCATCTCGACCTGGACTTTGAGGAGGAAGACATACTCGGGATTTCAGACCTTCCCCACCCCTCACAACCACATCACGCGCTACCTCACATAGTCTCCGTTCCTCACGAGCAGCCACAAGCGCACCCAACGCTGGACTCGAGTTTCCCCTTCTTTTTCCCTCTCCCGCCAACCCTCCGTTCGCGTTCCTCCATAAGAAATACACCTCGAGATATATTCTCCCTCTTCCCTCACGGGGGCAAAGAGGAAGACAAGAACGAGGAGCCCTTCTCCTGCACCCAAACTACCTCCGAAATTCACTCCCAGTGGGAAGCCCAAAAAGGTGCGCTGACGAGGGAGTGGAAGGCTCGGTGGAGAGAGGCCTCGAAGGGTAAGAGAGGAAGGGACGAGTGAATGTGTTGGACTCGGGGAATTTGGAGTTAAGTTCACACTCTAAGAGCATCCCTCCAGAGTCTGTATTGCGGGCACCATCAAGATGTGCGCTGTGCCTTTCTTCATCGCACATGCCGAAATTTTGACTGTTTAACTGGCTAGGAGGATAGTTGATGTACTACGCTTGTGAAGACGGTATATCCTCAATATCACTTCGGTACTACTTGCAACCCATTTACCCTGGCCGATCCCCTGAGAACGTGTGGTCAAAATGTGATCCACAGTCCACGTCATATACGATAGGTCAGACACTCTTGCGTCGATAAGTCAGGAACATTGAGTATGGCCTCCGCTGGCCTTGTCTCAATCAAGAGAGAGAGCTCCGACTAGAAACGAAAGGAGAACTATGTAGGTAGTTAGAACGAAGATATCATGTATCGGTAAATACTCATATTCACCTCGTCTTCAAATTGAGAGACTGAGGAGAGTTCGTTCTGGGGATGCCAGAATAAAAGAAACCTGTTGGAACGGAGGACAAGAAGGGTATGTGTAGAACCCGTATAGCAAAGAGTGATTGTGTGTGTAAAGTAAAGTATGTACGACAAATATTGTGTTTTGATACCTCGAAGATAACCAATAACACGTCCCTTTCGATTACCTTGGTATCCCATACCCGTCCCGCTGACGCCCAAACTACATCCAATCAGAAGCTTTTGAATGGAGACTAATCCAGCCCTGGTGCAGATGGTCCGCTCACAGCGGGAGACAACATCCGCCGCGGAGGCGCCCCTCCTCCCGGCATCCCACCGCCCAGCATAGAGGAGATCATAGCTCCCAATGGATTGTCAGGCTGAGTGCGCGGGGAGGAATTGCAAAGTACAACGTTGCTATCTCCTGTAGTGTCTAAACGATGCGGATTGTTTTTAGAAGATCAAGCAAGCAATAACTATTTGACTTACCACCCGAACCTCCTTAGTCGCTAAGACACCACCTTTAGCTTGGTATGTTCCGCAAAGCCTTACCCAGCTCTCGCGCATCACTTTATTCTTCTCCCCATTCGCACGTTGACATGTCAAGACAGCAAGCTGACAGAAGTTGAGCACAGGCTCAGTCGTATGTGTGATTTCACTCGTAGGGGTGACAGGTAATGGAGATGTCTGCAGTGGCGAAAGCAGATTCGGTCGAGATGAAATCACTTGTGCAATAAAATGCGAAATGAAGGTGCGAGCTCCGACGATGTTACCATTTTGTAGATATCTGTAGTGGGATGCCATGAACTAGAGAACGAAGGAAATAACATGGACGCGAGTTGCGACTTACGGAAGTGTGCCTCGAAGAGCAAAGATCCCTGGAGCTCCGCCTGCTGTGGACCATTCTACCATCATGGTCGCTAATGAACGTGCGCTATCCCTTTTGCCTGACGCGAGGAAGTGAGGCTCTGCCGCATCGAAGGCCCCATCTACGCATCATGAGCACGACGGTCACTTTTGTAGATGCTGTCATATATATACCCTTATATAGGAGCTCTCCGATATAGTGGTGCAAGTCCTGGTCACCTGCGGGACAATCACCATGTCTTGCTGACCATCTACACGCATTATGATAATCAGCCCTGGTTCCGATCCGATATGAGGACAACTGTACGATATGGATCTGTCAATGATCGTTTTCCTCCATGCCCCGGACGATCCAGTCAGCGCGATGAGTTGCGTTAGTCTCCCTGAGCAAATCGAATCAGTGACGTATTCCGCGGGGGATCAGGAGCACGCACCTCGAGACTCATCATCAACGACCTCGCCCTTGCTTTCATATACTTCTAAAAGGAACAACGTCAAATCTGTTCCACTGCCCTGCTGGCCAACTTTCAGAAGTTCTCTCGCACTCTGGAAGAGCACGTCGATGGCAGTGTCGTACTGCCCAGACTTGCTGTACCGTGAAGCGAAGGTGCGCGCTTTCTGGTGCGCTTCGTAGGGCTGCCCAGACGCGACGAGTGGTAGGATCGCGTTCAGGGCGCGAGAAGATGAACTGGATACTGCAGGCATCGCCGTGGTTAGTGATGAAGGGTAGGATATGCATTTCAGTTGGATTGCATATGTTCCAATGTTGGTGTCAGGGGTCCTGCTCGGCTTACTCCAACCTGTTAGACCACAATCCAAATCAAATCTATACAAGAGGAACAGGAAACTATGGAAGACTACGGGATACTATATGCCATCCATTTGTCACCACTATGCTCGTCTCCACCCACCCAATTCTTGAGAAATCCCGCAACAACTGTTTTCGCCAACCACCCAACAAGGATCACCACTGTCGTAAAGACGGGATGACAGTCGAGCACAACTGCGAGGGAAGCGTTCAGTGAAGTGCGGATTGCAAGAAATATAGACCGCGACAAACCCCGAAGTCCAAATCCAGTCGCCATTCCACCCAAAACATTCCTAACGACCCATTCACGATCTAGTTTGTCCTCATCCCATATCTCGAGGGCACGTGTGACAAGAGGGCTGCTGTAGTATGAAGGATCCCAGTAGTATGGAGAACCTCCAGGTTTGGACGCGGAAGGGCGCCATATCGTGAGCAAGAAGAGAAGGAAAAGCTTTGTGAGGGAAGAATAGAAAATTGTCAGAGGGACGAGCGAGAACCTAGGCTTGCAGTTGAGGTATCAATAACTACAGCAGATTCTGAAGCTCACTTGAACTGTTGTCGAACACCTGATATTTCTACTGGCGAAGTACTTTTTGAACGAAAAAAATCCGAGAGTGCCAGTACAAAATAAGATGCAAACATCACTCCTCCATGAAATGCAAATGTTTCTGCACAAGCTGTGAGCACAACACTCGAATAAGAAAAACATGCATAGTACCTATAAGGCATCCAATGAGGATCCGGAGAAAGACGATGTTGGTTTCAACTGTCCACCGTGAAACGTCTGCGGATATCTGAGGATCTAATGTACATGAAAACACGACAACCTTTGAACAAAAAATAAAACTTACTGAGCTGTGCCCACCGAATAACTAAAGTAAATGAGCCGGAGTGCATGATGGGACTCGTGGCTAATGACTTCACGTACATGCATCGACGGTGATAAGCCCGCAGGCAAGCTTCAAAATAAGCCACCACCTGTCCTACAAGCCGGGTACTCAGCAACGGTATCATCGACAGAATTAGCAATCCCTCACTTTCTGCCTTTGTCGGCTTTTAGTAGCAGCCAGTTTGTCCGCACCTTCCTGACTGCCCTCGAGACCAGTCTTGCTCTTCCCGAGCGCCTTTCGCGGCTCCGTCCCTCTATTATATATCAAATGTCTATACACTTCTCGTTTCAGTAGAATAAGGTCCAAGAGGAGCGTTAGAGAATCGTGTTCGACATATGGATCTGCAAATTTCAGGCATCTGCTCTGCCGAGGACTCTCGCGTTAGAATGAAACAAAAATGAGTGACATCGCACACCAACGCATTGTTCAAGTCTCAGGTTGTACGCAGATTCGTAAACTGTGTAAAGGTGCGATATGGGGTGTGTGCAAGTGATACAAATGGCCATGCTAGATTAGGAAAGTGACAAAGTTGTAATCAAGCCTGGATTAAGCTCTAGTGTTTCGCTTTGACACCAAGACAATGGATCATGTACAATCTAAGCAACACGTCCTACTTGCAAACTAAAGCTTCTTGACAGCCTGCCCTCTGGGTTTTCCCCTGACTCAGATGTTATCAGTTCGCAGATATCATTTCTAATAAGAGGCGCAGTGTCGGGATGCACTAGTACCGACATCGCACTTTTAAAAGGCCACTACAGCTCATTCCAACATCAATTCCCGAATTGCACGATGACCATCGAGTACACCATCGGGTTGGTAAGTCCGCATTTCTTGGAATCCAGATAACATTGCTCATCTTTTCAAAAGGCACCATCCCCACCAACCTTATTGAAGGACAAAATCATCTGCTTGTGGGACAGAGGCGACGGAGTGCGCTGCCACGACGTCCTCAAAGGCGACGCGTTATCCTTGCACCTCTGTAGCGTTCACGGGTGCCGGGGGGCTGACAATACCACCCTGACATGCTGGTGGGATGGCTGCGCACAACACATGGAGAAGTGCGCCATTGTCAAGCACATCCAAGACATACATCTCGGCGTAACATATCCGTGCCGGCGATGCGGTGTGACATTTACAGGAAAAGGAGCTTTGAGCTGCATTTGCTGGGTTGCCCGGTCCCAAAGAAAAGAATTGAGGTAGAGCTATTTGAACGTACACTCGTCTTTGAACGATCGCTGTGAGTAGCTGGTGTGTTTGCGGCGGTTCCTTGATTATCCTGTTCGCATGAAAGGAGGTTTATGTACATTTGCTAAAACGAATCTGCAAGTGACCTTGCGCAGAGAAATCTAGAACATTAATATCAACATTTGTGAGCGTGCTTGGTCGAAGTTGGCTAAAGGGTCGATGGCTTCTCAGCCCATCTTCTAGGCTGGTGTAATTCCCTCATGGTAAGGAGGTCATAGGCTTCCTGTAGATCAATCAGAAATGAGGCACTTAAACAGACGAAACTGGAAGCACCTACAAACGAACTAAACAAACAATTTTCAATCATGAATGGTAAGCTGTTCGCAAAGGATTTGCGACCATACATATATGATCAGTGATTATTAAATGCGTTTTAATTTCGGTCCATGAGGCGGAAGGGAAGAACACGCAAGGGGCCATAGTGATTCCCGTAGACATGAGAGCAATTATCCTCGGATATAGCGCACACGTATAATGGCATGCTACTAGGATACGCCGCACACCACTTACGCTATGAAAGGGAACATCGCCTTCCTATCCTTCGGGTAATCGCTCCCAAACTCTTTCCTATATGCGCGGTGCTTCTTAGTAGCCCAGACATACATCTGATATGTCGAAATGACCAGGAAGATCCATGCTGGTCGCGGACCATGACTTCAAAACAGAAGCAAAAAAAACAGAAAGAAGCACATACCAACGTAGCTTCCTGTGAGAGCCGCGATGACCAACCATCCAAGGAATTCGAAGAAGTAGTTCGGGACCGAGACGAGGTTGAAGCCGTACCCTTGGGGAATGGCGCGTTTGCGGCTTCCTGCAGGCCGAAGTTTACGGAGCTTGATGTGAGTGATGAGATTAGAGATTTCAGAGAACTACAAGTAGGCAGGCGTTCAGTGTGTCAAAATACATATCAAAATGCTGAGACACGCACCAGCCAGATAGCAGCGCCTGCTTGAATGTACAGAGGATCATTGCGAACTGTGCCACGGATGTAGGGCGAGGCAGCACCATACACAGGACTGTAAATGCTGTACGCAAGGGCAAGACCTTATATAGAGTCAGCTTGATTGCTGTCTCCCAATACACATAAACATACCACTTCCAAGGTGATAATGAGCAGAGCTAACAAACACGTCAGTCTACCAAAGCAGCACGTATTCTCAAAGTGCGTACTTCTTGAAAATATTCATGAAGGGCATGGTCGCATGCGAAAAACGATGTACGAACAGCGTTTCTACCTCACGTTTGACGAAGTGCAGCATGACAAATGCTAATACATAGCTGATCACGCTTGAGCACACCATTTAAACCAGAAAGTTATGCATGCAAATACCGTTGAAGCATACTGTGCTGCACAGGACCGCCGTAAAATATCTTGGGGAAGTAATAGATCACTGGGTGGATGAACAATGGGCCAGCCTGGGGATAACATGTCGGTAGCTCGCAACCATGAATCGTGCAAGACACTCACATATTCAACCAAGAATACAGTCTTCCAGCTAATTTGGGGTCCAAGGTCTTTCACAGACAACTCCCCGCCTTCTGCTACACCAGCAACCTTCAATGTAACGTCATCAGCTAGAATATTCTTGGAATCCTTGAGGGTAATTTTTTGGCGGTCCAAGTAGAACTTGAAAATGTTTTTAGACGTCCGGCTGTGTGGACAGGAAAAGACCTACTCTGGGATATTTTTTAGCTATCGCACTCTTGACATCTGCAATAGTCGCGTCCTCGAGTTGCTTCCCTGAAAGTTCCACGACCATGGGGAGGCCACGAGCCAGAGCAATTGGCTTCCCCGCTGCAGATACGTTTACGGAGACCATTGCGTCTTATAAGTTCTATAACACTTATAGTGCTCCAGCGGTTGTCAGTCTCGTGGGATCAAGTTGAAGTGTGCTACGCTAAGAAACCGGCATTTTGTGAGTTACCGGATTATTGCTGTTTTAGTTAAAACAGCCGCTCAGGTTCAAAGTGGCAAGAACACACTTCCGGACCCTTGAGTTCTACCTCCTCTTGCAATTGAAAGCTTTCAGCTCTTTTCATATCAATAGACCCTCTTACTGCTTCTATTCAATCGTAGAGCTAAAGAAACTTTCAGATACTTTCGTTGGGCGAAATACCCTTGAGTGGCAAGGGCGCTCTACTTGGACAGTTTGTGATTGAAGGTGAAAGTCCGATTATGCTGCATAATCCTAGGGCTATCACTTGTCTGAGTTCAGACATGCTACTTCTACTTTCCAGCCCTTCCATTCATCTGGCCCAGGTGGTTGCAATGATAAGAAGAGCAGGAGGGATGAGGAGTCTATTAAACAAGTACACTACATCATGTTAGACTTTGTATTGTATAGGTGATGAATTCCTACTCACATCTCAGTGTCTTGGAAAAGAACTGAGATGCCAGGACACTGCTACTGGTGTTTTTAAGGTAAGTATGTTGATGACAATAATGTATTAAAATGAAACAGAAAAATAAAGTAGGATGCAAGCTGATGTCACTGCATTGCTCGCCTTTTGTCCCTTTTTGGCTTGTGCTCATACCTCTATCTCTCATTACTCACTGTGTGTGCCTTGCTTGGATCCATTGGTCTTCCTTGTCTCAGAACTCTTGGATTCCAACACTCCCCCTCAAGCACAAGCCAGGCTCATGTGGGTCCTCAACTTTTGCAAATGGGGGCATGGTAGTGCCTTGGTGAAGGCATCAGCCACATTGTCATCAGTGGGACAGTAGTACAGCTTGAAGATGCCATCTTTGACATGGGCCCTAATAAAGTGGTACTGGAGGTTGATAGTGCTGCTGCAGTCCAGTTCAGTCCAGTTCTTGAGGGTGTTTTGTTGAACCTAGAACTGAACCTTGGGTCCAGTTCAGGTAAGGAGAGCGAATGCTGGACCAGACCCTTATGAATGCATTTGCAAATGTTTGGTTTGAGTTCAGAACACATTCAAACATCTGAATGTAACATATAAATTTCAAATTTTTTTTGAGAACTACATGAAAAATTCAATGAGTAACTACTAACTACACCATATCCATGACATAGCATTCACGAGCTGCAGCAAACTCAGCTTGAGCTGTTGTGGAAATATGGCCCTGACGATACCCACTCTTCAATAGTTGAAGGGCCTCAAACATCAACAGCAACAAACAATTATGGCATGAAGTCCTGGTGATCCCGCTGCTTGAAAACGCTTGTTTGGATGCAATGGCAGAGCCTTGAATAGCTAAGTAGTCCTTAGCAATGTGAGAGATAGTGGGATATTGAATTGAATAATGCTAAGGACATTTATGTCAACTTGTAAGGAATAGTGATTCAAAAAAGAACACTCACACCCCACCAAGCTACTATGTTCTTGATGTCCTCTAGCAGGAAAGCCAGGTAGTCCTCAAGTTCTTGACGAGGCCTTTGGCTTGCAGTGTCACTCACAACATGGGATTTGACAGTATCACACATCCAACTGTGGCCATACAAGCCTTGACATACAAGAGAGGAAGGAGCCACAACAGCAGGCTCTGCATCCAGCAAGGAATTATGATGATAGTATTTGTTGAAAACAATCTGTAGGCATCTCATGTCCTTGTCGAAGTCATGGGGCTCCCATTTACTCTTCACATATGCAATCTTGTAGTTGGGGTCAAGCGCTAGATACAATACATTAGATAGGGCATTATATTAATCAAAACACATACCGAGACAAATGAAATAGACATTGGTTTCATCAATCTTGTGGTACCACTTGCAAAGATTGTTGATGCCAGAGTCAATGGCAGTTGAAAAGTCAGCAAACTTTGAAGACCTGGCCATATTTTGCCAGGTTTGTTGGAGGAATTTGAGCACTGGGATTACATGCCATACAGTGGGTTTGTGAGTTGCAGAGAATGATTGCTGAGCATTTGCAGGCTCCTGGTAATGCAATAGGTTAATAAAAATTAAATTTATCAATGAAGAAGCTTGCATGGCACATGCACCTGAAGCATGTCATGCATCAACTCTAACTTCTTCCATTCCTCAGCTGAGAGCTTGAATGCACCATACGACTTGCCAACTGACCTTACACAACTTGAGGGTGTGCTCCAACATGCCAAACAGTGAGGCCCATTGAGTGCGAATCCATTTAAGAGCTCCAGGTTGGGCTCATTGACCTCAGCACAGCACTTTTGGAAGAAGGTGTGGGCTTGGGGAGATTTCTGTACCTGAAATAAGGGTTCATCAAACAGAGCTAGTTGGACATGGATACAAACTTACCTGCATGATGAGTGCAAGCACTTTTCCAACAGTGTCAGTGACATCAAAATCAGTTTTTTGTCTTCGTAATCATCATCATCATTGGTTGCGGTTGCGTTCTTGAGGAGAACACTTGCCAGTGTAGGAGTGACCTCCTCGACAAAGTGCTTGGCTGCTAAGTGTAAGGCGTGCTCCATACAACTAAATAGATGTTAGCAGATATAGAATGACATATTAAATAAACTCCTTACCACACATGGTGCTTGCCTGCAATCCAGTTCTTACCAGAAGGGTCAATAGTGAATGCAACAGCCTGAATTGTGGTGTTGTTATTGGTGGCATTGTCAGCTGTGAACCATCCAACCTTGGTGCAAAAGTCATAGTTATCGATAGTTTCAATGAGAATCCTTCCAATATTGCTACCACTATGATTGCCATTGATAATCATGAATGCAAGCTGCTCACTCTTCAACTCCCATTCCTGAGGTTTCCCATCTGGTGAGTCAATATAATGCGCAGTGACAGAGAGGAAAGGCACGCCTGGTTCAGACATCCATGAGTTGAAGGTGATGGAGATTTTACTGTCAACGTGCTTAAGCTTCTCTCTGACATGCTGGACAGCCACCTTGGCCTGTTCAAGAATTCTGTCACAAGTCTTTGTATGATGGGGGATATCCCTGTCTGAAAGGGAGGGCCAGAGGTATTGAAGTAAGTGGTGAAATGGTCCCTTATCGACAAGTTGGAATGCCTGTATAATCTTAAGTCACCATTATAAATCAAAAAAACATGATCATGCACCTCATCCTCAGAGACAATTAACTCAACAATATAATCCATCAGCCCAGACTTTGTAAATTTGGGAATCTTAGTTGCAAGGGAGCCATCTAACGTTTGCTGGGCTCCTTTGGTTGCTTTACAGCTAGGTGGTATTGCACGATTGTGCATCTTGATGCCTCGCTCACTGCAGCAGTCTCAATAGATTGGGAAGTGGCACTTTGCATTGCGAGCAATATGTGTGTGTTGAGTCAAAATGCTGCCTTTGAAAAAGGATTGATTGGCCAGTACATTATTAGCTCTAGAATTGACATGAGTAATCCGCTTGATGTTTAAAGTCAAAATGTACCTGCATATCTCACACCACCAGCCATCTTTGCATTCTTGGGTGTGCAGATTGATGCAGCCTTTCTCCTGAGTAAACACTACCTTCAGATCTCCACTGTGCTCCACTTTCTTTGTGTGCTTGTGATCCTTGTCTCCAAATGCCTTGGTCTTTTGGTAAGCTTCCTCTTTGTTGTCCTTGTCCTTGTCCTTGTCCTCTTCCTTGTCATCAGAAACATCCTCCAGTGCAGGGGGTTCATCATTGTTGTTGTCATCGTGGTGATGGATCAGACAGAGCCAGTTTGCACTTGCTTGGGTGCAGGCTGATCATTTTGCTGGAGCTGTGTTGACAGCTTCATGGATTTTCTCTGTCAGTTTAATGGCTCAACCAGAGCAATGAGACACAAAGGAAGTCAGCTTCCCATTGGATGTAGAAGGCGGAGGTGTGGGAACCATGGGGGTGTCATCATCAGGGTCATTGTACCAGTCAATAGTGCTAGCATCTTTCAGTTTGCTGTCAGATCCAAGTGCACACAACATTCTGGCAGCAGGAAGGGTGAAGATTGAACCTGTAGTAGCTCATTTATACTGAAATCTGCATTGAGATCAGAAAAAACATGACACACCTTGAACATCCTGTTGCCATGCAATTAGTTGAAGCTTGAAGTACCTGAGTGAGAATCTTGAAGATATGTTCTGGACATAATATAAGTTATAATCTGAATGATGGTAAATGTTGGGCTTACCAAAACATCAAGTACTTTACTGAAGAAGCTGGATGTCACTGTTGTGAAGTGGAGGACACCTGGGAACTCAGGATTTCACCCCATTCGCCCCATCCACCCCATTCATGTTCTATTCGTCCATACTGCTGGTCCCTGACTCTGCCTTGGCCAACCCAGGCACATGACATGCACCTCCACATCACTACAATGGCTAGTGGGCACCCCAGATCTCATGCAGATCCACCCAGCAAAGGGTCTCAGCCAAGTAGAGTGAGCATCAGTGTTTGCCATGATGCCACTGTGCAAAAGCCGAAGAGGATGATGATGATGACAGGAGCAATGGTGATTGGGGTTTGGGAAAAAAAACAGTTGCTAGAAGATCAGAGAATATATTAGTAGTAGTTGCCAAGCAATAAGGGCATCAAGTGCACTGTGGATCATACAAAGATTCGAGAGAGGTTTGAACGAGTTCAGATGCATTCAGAACACATTCACAAGTTTCAAGCATCAGCCGAATACTGAACATAATAATGCGTCCAGTCCTTACAGTATGCTGAACTGGGACTGAACCTATGGTCCAGTTCAGAAAGGTTCAGGTCTGAACCAAAGTTCTGAACTGGACTCTGGCAGCACTAGAGGTTGATGTGCTTGGTACATGACTGAAACTTTCCATTTGATGCAAGAGCAATGGCTGCCTGATTGTCGCAGAAAACTGGGATAGGGTGTGGAGGAGGTTCATAGAGCTTGCCTATGAGTAGCTGCAGGTAAAGTAGCTCATGTATCACACTCATCAGGGCAATATACTCAGCCTCTGTGGTGGACAGGGCAATCAGTGGCTGCTTATGCACACTCCAGGCTACCGGGCCTCCATTCAGGAATACTATGTATCCTGACATGGAATGTCTATGGGGCTAGGATGCCCAGTCTGCATCAATAAACACTTCCAGTCCCCCATCTGTTAACCCCAAGGTCAGCTCAAAATTGGCAGTACCCTTTAGATAGCAGAGGCTTGCTTGGTGGCCTCCCAATGGGGTCTACCAGGGTTCCACATAAATTGGGATAGGGTTGCTACAGGGAAGGCAAGGTCAGGGCAGGTACTGATGGCTGCATACATCAGGGACCCAATGGCCCTCTGGTACAGTATGTCTTGCATTGCTTGCAGCTCTGCCGCTGTAGCAGGTCCTTGCTCCACTGACAAGGCAAGACCTGGTTCTATGGGAGTCAGTGCACTCTTAGCATCACCTAAGTAGAACCAGTCAACAATTGTCTCAACATAGGCCTTTTTGGAGAGGGTTAAGATACATGCAGTACAGTCTCTGGTTACCTTCAGTCCATAACAACCAGTTTAGTTCCCCTAGATCCAAGATCTTGAAGTACTCCTGGAGCTGGGACTTGAAGTGTCTGATATGGGAGATGTGGTTCACTGTAATGGCCATGTCATCAACAGAGACAGTGATGACCATGTGCTCATCCTGGGTATGTTTGTAGTAGATGGCCTGGTCAACCTTAGAGTGACTAAAATGCAGGTCCTCAAAGACACCTGCTAGCTCCTCAGCCCACTCAAAACCAGCTTGCTTTAGCCCAGGTAAGCTTCTCCTCAACCTCAGTACCTTTCCTTGTTCACCATCCTTCAGATATCCAGGTGGCGCCCTCATGTAGATCTCCTCCTGGATGCTAGCATAGAGGTACACACTTTTAATGTCGACTTGGTGGATCTCCCAGTCCTTCTGAGTGGCCATCATTAGGACCATGTGAATGGTTATCATATTAGTGGTGGGAGTGAATGTGTCAAAATAGTTGACCCCAAACTGCTGCCTCTGGCCATTGGTGATGAGATGGGCACATAGTTTGAGTTTCTCACCATCAGGACCACACTTGGTGGCCAATATGAAGTGGCAAGGGATGATGTTGGCACCTCTAGGTAGGTCAGCCACTTCCCAGGTACCTAACTTCTCCAGTTGGCTGATTTCATAATCCAGCGCTTCCTGCCATTCAACACCATCTGGTCCATTCAGCACTTGCTGCAAGGTGGGTTCTGGGACTGCTGTGGCTAGGGCCAACTCCAGGTGAGCTGTTTCATCCAGGAGGTCCAACTCTGATGCCTCTAACAGACTCTCTATGGCCACTAACATGCTCTCACCCTTACTACCTCCTGCCTTGGCTCCTTTTCCACTCTGCAGGTCAGCATAATAGCCTAGAGGTTCCCTGAGACAGGTTATCCTTGGAGCCAGTGGGGTTATAGGTTGCTGTGGAGTCATTCTGGGGGGAGTAGAAGGTGGTGGGATGGCCTGGATGTTAGGTGTATTGCTCATTCCAGTGAGGATATTGTTGCTGTTGTTGTTGTATTCATCATTCACAGTAGCAGTGGTAGTAGATTCCCCCTTGTCCAGGACATCCTCTGCCACAAGGATCTCTGTGGGACCAAAGGTGAGGTTTCATTCAACTGAAATTCAACATTTTGACAGCCAATACACTCTATAACCTTTGCTCTCAGTGTCTACACCCACAAACAATGCCTCCTCCACCATTGCCTCCAACTTCCTGGCCTCCAGGAGATGGACATAGATGGTGGCCCTGAATTTGTGTGCTTGGGAGAGGTTGGGTTTTGACTTCTGAATGAGTTTGTAGGGCATTGTACCAGGGATTGCCCTTGAAGGTAAGTGATTCTTCAACCAGGTGGCATAGTTGACGGCTCCAGCCCACAGGTACTTAGGGAGGTCTTTAGCCAGGAGCATAGCCCTTCCATGCTCCACCAGAGTCCTGTTGAGTTGCTCCACCACCCCATTCTGCTGAGGTGAGTCATGGACTGTCAATTGCCTCTCTATCCCTTGTAGTTGCAGATACTCATCAAACTCAGCAGACAGATATTCTCATTTTGCACAGACAGACACCTGGAGACTGGCAACCTAGCCATGCCTCATACACTTTGAAAGCTGTAAGTGCCTCACTTTTGAGTTTCAGGAAGTGAAACTGATATAATACAGGCAGCCCCCCAAGCTTGTTGTTTTTGCAGGTCCCCAGAGGTCAGTGTGCACCAGTTCACCATAGGTAAGTGCTCAGTTTTTGGTCTTATCAGGGAACAGCTTATGTGTTGACTTTGCCTTGATACAGACATTGCAGAACTCTGGTTTGGAGCTGGTATCTATCTCAATCCCAGTGACTAGGCCCTTTTTGACCATGTCTATGACTGCCATTTGGGAGACATGCCCCAGGACACGGTGTAGGTCACCCATAGTGAGTTTGGTCTGTGCTATATTTCCATGCTGACAACTTGCCGCTACGCTATAAAGGCCTTGGACTTGCAGGATCTCCACAATGACCTGGCATTCAGGTGCCTTTGACAAGATTTTGCACATACATCCTTTGAACAGGACTGCAAGACCAGCCACCATTATCTGATTCATGGAAATGAGGGTGAAAGCCATCTTAGGTGCATATAGTGTGTTCTTCAAGGTCACAGTGGTCCATTTCTGACCCAGAGGTAGGTCTACCTTAATGTCTCCTCTACCTATAGCACTCAATGTAGAGCTGTCAGCCATGTGGATGTCCTGGGGAGGAATGGTGATGAAGTTGGAGAATTTTGCCCAGTCTGGGCAGAAGTGGAAGGTGGTGCCAGAGTTGACTATAGTGCCCCTCTTCTCGACAGGTATGTTTAAGTCCTTAGCTATACTAGCCAAGTCTGACATGACAAAGGCAAACTGGTCCTGTGGTTTGGACTTTGCAGCTGAATTAGCTGTCTGTTTTTGTCCCCTCTCACCCTTCTTCCTCTGCTGACTTGGACCTTGTCCTTCCTTCCCTCCTCCTGGTCTCCAGCAATCTGTCTTATAGTGGCCCTTTTGGTCACAATTGAAGCAGGTAACATCTGCATTGGTTTTGCTGGAACCATTGGATGTCTGGCCTTTGCCCTTGCTCTCCCTTGCAGATAGGGCAGAGCTAGTGCCCTTTTTGGTGGGATGACACTCGGTGAGTTGTCGATGCTCAAACTCCTCAGTTATGATGGTGATGAGTTCATTAGAGGTAAGTGGTGTTTTGGTTATCTTTGCGGCTGTGCTGACGGAGGATAGAAGGGGGCGATAGGATTCAGGAAGTGAGCCTAGGATGATGGCATGGAAGTCCGCATCTATGATACTAACCCCCATCCCAGCTAGGGATTCCCAGAGTCTCAGTAACTCAGACAAGTGTTGTTATAGTCATGTACACCCCTATTCATTTTCCATTACTATCCTTGTATTACGTCATGAGCTGCATGATGCTGCTGCTAGACCTGTTTCCTATATTTGTATTACATCACAATCGCTACAGCCATCACTAGATGACTCATTTCTTATCTCTGACTCATTGTTGACTTACGCCTGCCCTGAATCATCTATGTCTTATATATAGTCAACAATGTACTTAGTAGCTTTTTACTTTAATCTTACTAGGTTTTCACCTGGATAACTCTTTCGTTTAGGATCTCCAATCCTAAATCATCTGAACCGATATTCAAAGCAGACACACTCTCTTTGCTTTGTCTTATGAACTTTATATTTGTAAAGTCTTGATTCAACTCCAGCCGTTACTCTTATCAAGCTGCTGTCATTGCAACTATCCTAGTTCATAACAAAAGATTAAAGTACACTACCGACCCTCTCCATCCAGGAGGTCCCAGAAACCAGAATCAGGCAGAGGGAGATGCAACATCCCCTGCAAATCAGACATATCACTAGACCAGAAAGCTCAGGATGTCAGCACCAACAACTGCCCCAGAACTTAAAGCCGGAGCTCCAACATCTTATGATGGAAGCCCTCAGCAGGCTTTATGATGGTTGTTTTTGATTAAGGCATACTTTGCCCTTAATGCTACAATCTATAACACTGATGAAAAGAAAGTCATCACCGCTCTCGCATACATGACCGAAGATAGTGTGATGGGTTGGGCCCTCACCTTTTACACTGAGGTTGACAACTCTGTTTCCAAATCTTATGGAACTTTTGTGAACTTTGAAACAAAGTTCAAAGAAGCCTTTGTACCAGCCAATGCCATTGGCATGGCTATGAACAAGCTCCGCACTTTGAAACAGATGGGCAACCTCACTTCTTACATCGCCAGTTTCAAGACCCTTGCTGCACAAGCCTCTGTGAAGCAGGACACCATCTTGATCACCTTTTTCAACAATGGACTTAAGAAAGGAATCGGCAACTCCATTTATCAAATGGAAACCATTCCCACAGACTTCGACAAGTATGTCACTGCAGCTATCAGGCTTGATAGCAATTGGCAAAGAGGTGCCATGTTCCATTAGAACAACTGCGCCACTACCAAACCAACTGGACAGTGATATGTACCTAGACCCTCCATAGATCAACATGATCCAAATGCCATGGAGGTAGATCAGCTCACTGAAGCTGAAAGGAGCAAGCACATGAATAAAGGATTATGTTTCACATGCCACCAGAAAGGACACATGACCAGAGCATGCCCTCAGAAGAAGAATGGAAAAACCCCCATTTGTCATGAAGAGATAGAAGATAGTGACAAGGAAGATGAAGATACAATGATCTGTCACCTAGCCGAGGATTTTTGATATGGAAGACTGGATTGATGTCAGTATCTTCCAATGTACCTATCAGACTTGTATGAAGTATTGGAATCAGAAAGGAACTTTGCGTTCCCATTTCCCTTATCTTTAAAACCCATCTGAAAACCATTGAAACAATGGCTGTTGTTGACTCCAGCACCACCAGAACATTTATCTCCAAAGACTTCGTTAAACTCCATAGTATCAGAATGCACAAGCTTACAAAACCATTCTGGGTTACCACTGTGGATGGAAGCTATGCAAAAGGGGGTGCCATCACTCATTATTGCATCCTTATCATGAAAATTGATGAACAACCCATGATTGGAAAATTCAACATCACACGACTCAGCCGCTGTGACCAGATTTTACTTGGGATTCCTTGGCTGTGTGCCATGGACCCAGTAATTAGGTGGAAGGTGGAAACATTAGAACTTCCTTGAACTGAGAAAGCAATCAGATCGAAGAAGATGTCAATACTGAATGGAAGAAGAATAGTCTCCTGCCTCTCTTCCAGAAAATCAAGAAGGAACCAACCCCAGTTGTAGTGCTGCCAAAGGTGCCTCCTGTGAAGTCCATCCCAATTACGTTATCCCAAGAACTGCTACCCCAAACCACCATTGAAGAAATCCCAGATGAAGAAGAACCCCCAGTATTACCTAGCCTTGACCCCATCCCCAATGATGACAATGATTCCTTTGATATGAATGATGACATATGGACCCAAGACTATGCACCTCCTGTGTGAGAACTTGCAACTTACCACCTTGACGACGATGAGTACTTAGTTGAATACCCTGTTGATGCCACTGAGCTCTGGGTCTTCACAAATGTCTCTATGGACACCCCATTAACCAAAGATGGTACTAGTATTGTGGAACAGAAACCCACAGTTACACCCCTGTCACAGCCTATAGAATATGTTAAAACCAGTAACAAAGCGCAGCAGCTTGCTTTAGCAGCTGGGCTTGAACACAAAAAGAAATTGTTCGAAGAACTCATCCCTTCCTACCTTCATGATTTCGCTGATATCTTCACAAAGGACAGTCTTAACCAGTTACCACCAGAATGACCCAGTATTGACCATCGCATTGAAACTAAACCCAGTTTTATTCCCAAAATGTCAAAAGTGTACCCATTATCAGAAGCAGAACATACTGCTGTCAAAGCTTTTATTGAAGAAAATGTAAAGAAAGGTTTTATCTCTGAATCGAAGTCACCACAAGCAAGCAGCTTCTTCTTTGTAGGAAAGAAAAGCAGAGATCTTTGCCCCTGTCAGGACTATCAGTACATCAATGATTGGACAGTTAAGAACGCTTACCCTCTCCCACTACCGCTTTCATTGGTTGCTCGACTGCATGGTGCAAAGTACTTCACAAAGATGGATGTCCATTCCAGCTACAACAATATCTGGATTCACCCTGATGATCATTGGAAAGCTGCCTTCACCACTGAATATGGACTGTTTGAACCAAATGTCATGTTCTTTGGCCTTTGCAACTCTCCTGCCACATTCCAGGCATATATGAATCATACCTTCCAACAAGAAATCAATGAAGGATGGCTTGTCATTTATATGGATGATATTCTGATCTTTTCCAACAACCTTGCCTCTCATCATGATTGAACTCAACACGTTCTTGACAGAAATCATCAGGAAAAGCTTTTCCTAAAGCCAGAAAAATGTACCTTCGACACACAAGAAGTGGAATACCTAGGCATGATCATACACCCGGGTTGTATTGCAATGGATGTCACCAAGACTGACAGTATCCGCAATTGGCCTGTTCCCAACACAGTAAAAGAGGTTCAGTTGTTTTTAGGGTTTTGTAACTTCTACCAGAACTTCATCCCTCATTACTCTGATATCACTCGACTGCTAATCGACCTTACCAAGAAGAACACCATATTCCAGTGGTCGGACCAATGCACTTCCACTTTCTCCATGTTGAAAGAATGTTTCCTGAAGCAACCCGTCCTCCAAAACCCAGACCTGAGTCGACAGTTTGCTGTGGCCACAGATGCTTCACTAGTTGCCACTGGTGCAGTGTTGCTACAGATGGATGAAAATGGGGTTTACCACCCATGTGGATATCTATCACAGACCCTGAACCCAGCGGAACATAACTACCAGATATTTAATCAAGAACTCCTAGTGGTTATTCACACTCTGACTGAATGGCATCATTACCTTGAAGGGAACCCCCATCCCATCCTTGTCTTCACTGATCACAAGAATCTCCTATACTCCCACTCAGCACAAAAGTTAACCCGCAGACAAGCCCATTGGCAACTCATTCTATCCTGTTATGATATCGAACTCCACCATGTTCTGGAACTAAACTTGCCACTCCTGATGCTCTCTCACAGCATCCTGATCATGGAACTGGACATGATGATAATGATGATGTCACTCTTCTCCCTGACTCCATGTTTGTTCACCTTCTTGACATTGAACTCATGACCACTCTTGCAAACCCCAATCCCTCCAATCCCAACCCCATCTTCAAAGCCACCTCTGATGCCCTTGATGGCTTATCTCTCCCTCCCATGAAATCCGCACTTGCTGATTGGACAATCAAGGACGATATTCTTTACTATAAAGATCATGCCTATGTCTGACCTGCTGGTCAGCATCTTATTCTTGAATGATGTCATGATCATGCTACCACTGGTCATCCCAGCTGTTTTAAAACTGAAGAACTTGTCAAATGGGACTTTTGGTGGCCATCTATGGGCACCTATATCCATAAATATGTTGAGGGTTGTGCCCTTTGTCAGCAAATGAAATCTGATACCCACCCGATGACACCACCTCTTGTCCCAATCCCCTCTGCTGCTGCTGCACTGTTCACCCAGGTCTCTGTCAACCTTATCACTGACCTTCCCCCATGTGCTGGTTTTGATTCTGTTATGGTCGTGGTAGACCATGGCCTTATGAAGGGGGTAATTCTAATCCCTTGCACAAAAACCATTACTTCTGAAGGCGTCTCTAAGAAATTTTTCAAATACGTTTACCACCAATTTGGACTACACAAGAAAGTCATTTCTGATCACAGACCGCAATTCATATCAAAGTTCTCAAAAGCCCTTGCCAAGCTTTTGAAATACAACATAGCCACATCAACTGCTTATCATCCCCAGACTGATGGTTAGACTGAACATCTTAATCAAGAACTTGAAACCTATCTCCACATCTACTGCCATAATCACCCTGAAGATTGGGTAGAACATCTCCCAATGGCAGAATTCGTCCACAACCACCGAAGACATGACTCCCATAATGCCTCACCATTCTTCCTGATGATGGGATATGAACCAAGAGCTCTTCCTCATGTACTCTCCAACTCTACTGTCCCTGCCGCAGAAGATAGGCTTCACTCGCTTCAGAAATCAAGAGAAGAAGCATTGTCCTGTCATAACCTCACTATGCAACGAATGGCCAAACAAAGTCATGGACAGAAATACCATCCATGGAAGATAGGAGATAAGGTTTGGTTATCAGGAAAAAATTTGATCATGCAGTTACCATCATGGAAACTCATGCCAAAGCAATATGGCCCCTTTTCCATCATTGACGTATTATCTCCTATCATGTTCACACTCCAGTTGCCATCACAATGGAAAGTTCACTCCACATTCCATGCTTCTGAACTATCATCCTATCATGAAACAGAAATCCATGGTCTGAACTTCCATGACCCTCCCCCAGACATCATTGATAACAAAGAATATGAAGTCGATGTGATCTTATTGCACAAAGGCGTGGGTAAATGAAGATGCTATCTAGTGTCTTGGAAAGGATACTCCTCAGCCAGTAATGAATGGATCCCAGAAGAGAACCTTAGCAACACCGCTGATGTTCTCTCTGCATATAAAAAGACTCATCAATTGTAACTTTCAAACAATGTCTCTTGAACACTTACGCCTCTGTATCCAATGCATTGAAGAACTTACCGCTGCTATGAACACTGTATCTGAAAGCATCGCTCACCCACTATCCCTCATTGACTACCAAACTGCCACCATTGCTAATTTAACCACTGCTGAGAATACCACTCCTCCTGTCACATCTCCACCCTTATCTGATACTACCCTCTTTAACGACTCCAGTCTCTCCAACTACTTCACAATCCTTGATGAAATTGAAAATAACACCCTATTTGAATCTGCCATCACATCCCTGCAATACGCAATTGAAATAGATCTTATTCTAGGAGAAAACAGAGCAATCCCTAGCGGACTCCTTGTCAGAATCATCAGAGATGCTAGCCTCGTTGAATGTACCACCAACCTTCTTGATGACAAGCATCACAAGACCATCTTCCGTCACTTTCATATACATATTCATAATACTCCAATCCACCTGCTGCCTTCTACTACTAAAGAGGCTATCAGAGAAGCTATCCACATTGTCACAGAATGAATCGCTACCAACCCAGTCATGTGATCCCCTTCCCCACATATTGCTGTTCCAATCCCACCGCTGGTTCTTCCAACAGCTACTATTGAGCACCCAGATGATGGTATCCCTCCTATTGCTGTACTTGATGTACCAGCTTCTCCTTCTCCTACCCCCATCACACCCACTACATGTTGATACCCTACTAGGCGCAGATCCGCTCATATTGCTAAATGCACAGCGTCAGCTTCCCCACACAGAAACCATAAACAATGATCCAGATCCCCATCTCCACCCACAAAGTCATCCACTATCACCACCATAAAAACAGCAACCATTGACAACATAGTATGTTGCAACTGTCATATCACTGGGCATTGTCACAAGAACTGCCCAGCATATTACTGCCGAGTCTGCAAGGAGTATGCACCCAGACACTTATCGGCCTTTTGTAAGGACCTGAAAGGAGAAGCAGTTATTCCACTGGTTTGGACTGACACTGGTTTCTATGAAGCCCTTGCTTGTTGGGAGATCAAGCAGGATGCCATTTATCATGCTGCTGAGATGGCTGATAAGTCGTTTACTATTACAGAGGAGCAAAATGACTTGCTGGACTCTAACTATGATGCTGACCCAATTTATTGGGCTAATCAGGATAACTGAAGTTGGTGACTTTGTTCCTAACCAAGGGGTAATGTTACAGTCATGTACGCCCCTATTCATTTTCCATTACTATCCTTGTATTACGTCATGAGCCGCATGATGCCACTGCTAGACCTGTTTCCTATATTTGTATTACATCACAATCGCTGCAGCCATCACTAGATGACTCATTTCTTATCTCTGACTCATTGTTGACTTATGCCTGCCCTGAATCATCTATGTCTTATATATAGTCAACAATGTACTTAGTAGTTTTTTACTTTAATCTTACTAGGTTTTCACTTGGATAACTCTTTCATTTAGGATCTCCAATCCTAAATCATCTGAACCGATATTCAAAGCAGACACACTCTCTTTGCTTTGTCTTATGAACTTTACATTTGTAAAGTTTTGATTCAACTCTAGCCATCGCTCTTATCAAGCTGTTGTCATTGCGACTATCCTAGTTCATAACAAGTGTGCCTTGATGTCTCCTCCTTCTTCACACCTCATCTCCTGCATGTGGTGATGCATATCAATTTGTATGAGTTCAGTCTTGCCCTCATGTATCTGACAGATCTCTGCCCAGATTTCAGATGCCTCATAGAGGTTCTGCACATGCAGTAATAGTCAATCAGTGATCATACTAAAAATCTGCTGCTTGACCAGTGCATTCTTTTGCTGGTACTCATCAACCTTCTTTTTGTGCTCATCTAATTCAGTCTGTGAGGGCACTGTACCATCTGTCTTGACAGGGGTCTTAGTATTCTTGTCAAGGGCAAAAGGGGCTGGCTTGTAGGCTTGACCATCGGTATATCACATCAGACCTCAGGCTCCTATTGCTGTTAATGTTTGTTCCTTATAGGCTATCCAGTTCAAGCTGTCTTCTGCAAGCTTCAGGATATTGAACAGGCTGGAGTTGGTTCTGGGGAGCATAGAGTCCATGGTTGAGGCAGGGCTCATAACCTGCAGTAATAAGAAGAGCGGGAGGGATGAGGAGTTTATTAAACAAGTAAAATCTCAGTGTCTTGGAAAAGAACTGAGATGCCAGGACACTGCTACTGGCATTTTTAAGGTAAGTACATTGACAACAATAATGTATTAAAACAAAACAGAAAAATGGGGGGCCCTTGATCTCATACCATGACCATGGTCGAGAATTCCCACGCCTAAAAAGCGGGCAAGGTCGAGCTATCGTAGCTCTCAGCATCATCTGGCCTATGAACCATATTAAAAAACTCTTATAACTCTTACAACTAACAGAATATTGACCCAATGCTGGAAATCTTGATATGAAATAAAACTTTCCGAACACATGACTTCAACAAACAATGATGAAAAGAATAACCTGATCACACATAACCACACACGTCAATGAAAATGACTTGAATGCACCATAAGTGAACGACTAAGACACCTGAATATGTCAAGACGACTGCATGAAGATAACAGCACAGACCTGCACATAAAACAGCGCCCCTCCACCACCTTTTTTTTCAACACATACTAACCTTCTCATCATAAAACCCCCTTATGAAAAACATCACTCACCTAGCTAACTGTAATAAACCATAGGAAATCACCAAAACTGAGATGATCTCAGCCACGATGCCCCTACCAAACCACCCTGGAATACTACAAGGAGAAAACTGCGCAGAATGAAGAGGACTATAAAAACCCAACCCCCAGCATGACATTCCCCATCCAAACAATAATGAAAGATAAAGAACCCACTTCCGTCAAGGCCATCACACAGGCCACTCACCCATACCCCACCACCCCCCACCCAACATCTCAATCTTCCAAGTCCAGACCAAAATATTTCCTGCCAGATGTCCTACAAGAAGACAATCTGGAGAGTGTGATGGATCTGATCCCATACCAGCCTGATCCACCATCCCCTACCTCCCCTCCCAGTCCACAATCCCCCCCTGATACACCAACCCCTGGAGATCACATAAACTGTGTCCACCCCCTCAGACCTGACCTCCTGGTATACAAGGAATTCAATGTTAAGGTACACACTCCTAGCGCCAACGACACCCATGAAACCGGTCTCACCAGCTCTATCCATGCCCCCAGTAATGTATCGGGAGACCAGTTGATGAACAACCTCCTAAGCCCTACTGCCACACACACTCCTATGCCAGAAGAACAAGCTATCCTAGTGCACCTGGTGCTCACAGATATGAACCAGTCTGTGTTAAGTCACAATGGCATGAGCCAAAGCACAGCCCTCCCACAATTCACCCCTGCCCTAACCAGTGGATTTCCAATTATACACATGCTTCACTCAGCACAAATTTTCGACCACTTGGACAACAGGGTCCTGCTCGCCTGGTTCCAGGTTGAGCACCCTAAGTTCATGGTTCAAGTTTTTAATCATTCAGGAAAGGGTGTAGCTGAACAGGCTGCCATAATAGCAGAACATATATGCACCACCATCACTACCATAGTAGAGTCCATCCATCATACCACCCCTGTCTGCATTTCCCCACCACAACCCCAAGGTAGAAAAGGAGCAAAAGGCCTACCAATCAGTTTCTTAGTTCACAAAGTAACCAACAAGACGAAGGACCTAATCCTGCATCAATGCATATGGTCCACAACTGATCTCACTTTCGAAGCCCTTCCCTTTAACTGCGTGCATCCCCCCAAACTTCTCTTCGGTCTAACAGGTTTCACAACACTAGATGTAGCCACAATTCTCCAAGCTGTCACAGAAATGTGGACTCAAGAAGAGCACTGCAACCACATTGACAAACTCTTCTCAAGCTGTGGCCTACCTGACAACAAGATGATATATAAGGCAACCCATGACTTCATCTCGTCATGCCACGTTGAACTCTTAGATTTCAAGATAACAGGAGGTCTCTCAGTACCCCACTTCAATATTCTTGCATCCAGTCCCACCAATGATGCACAGACCTGGACTGACCTCAGACTCTACCTAAGCTCACTCACTTACTCAACCAGTCTCAATGGTTGCAGAAATGTGACAGCTCTTTTCACTTGCCAAATCTGCCGCTCCCTTGCCCACCCACATGGTTTATGTCCATTCCCACTCACCCCCCACTGGAACGGCCCAAAAGTGGGCAATAGAACCAGCAACAACACATCTTGCCCAAATGGGAGAACTAGGGAGAACAGGCCCAACCGGAATGCCTGACCATGACATGACCTAATTCATGAAGTACATACTCGACAAGAATAGCACATACTTAACTAAGAACCACCCTCACTTACCTACCTTCAATCCCCCCTCAGTTTTATGACTCAGATACACCCTCATACACCTACATATCCATCTCACCTTAGTCTGCATACAGCAATCACAGTCCTTTCTACCAGAAACATACAGAAAACGTAACATAACAAAATGATGCAACACTCCCACCTTAAGCCTGACCCTTAAGATCACATGAGCAGTTGATAAAATATGTCCAATTACAATGAGACACAAATTAGAAAAACAAAACCTCGGCCCAAGTGTACTGACTGTTTGTAAAAATGGGACAGGAAAGCTGTGGTTGTCTCACCAAAGCATGGTGCAAACCAGAACACAGAAACCTATTTAGGTTAGAATGAGCTGTGCCAAAAGGCTTAAGTTTTCTCTAGTAGATGCCCTCAGTGTCATGGGAACTGGAACACATCGAAAAAGCTAACACAACTCACTGATATCAGGCCAGGATATGCCCTTTCTAAGTCTACACAATGATTGTAAAGTAGTCTTAGTAATACGATCACCACCAATCAACAATCAACCCCCCCCACTTTCAGTTTCTCTGTCAGTCACAGTGCTTGCTTCCCAGACTGTGGAGGGGGACCACCTCAGTACCACTGGGAGGTCCCCAAATGACTGGTCTGGGTCTTCTGGAAGTGGATTTGCCTACCATAGGCGACCCCAACATCAACCTCAAAGCCCCATCAGGCACACACAAAACAAGAACATCCCTACACCCCCCACACCCCCACATAACACCAACAATGCAAACATAAACCAAAGGCACAATAACCCACATCACAACAAACAACAAGACACAGAACAAGAAAACTCGATGCTAAACGAAAAGAAAACACAAGCAAATATCAAGATAGCAACATTAAATATGAAAGGACATACCTCTGTCAACCTCGCACAAAACTCTACATCAAAATGGACAGTGGTAAACCAAACCATGCATGATCAGAAGATAGGTATATTATGTATGCAAGAAACTCACTTAACGAACAAGCACAAAACACAAATAGAAGCCTTATTCTCCCTACCATCTAAGAGTGTTAAATATGAGCGACCCACTGCAACCTGGCAGTTCTGCAGGAATCGCCTTTGTTCTAAATAGAGAAATAACAAACATGTCAAGCACAACAATGGAAATACTAATACCTGGGAGAGCAGCCATCCTGAGTATAAATTGGCATAACAATGAAACAAGAAGAATCCTAAATGTGTACGCACCAAACAATGTGACTGAACACCACAACTTCTGGAATAAAATAAAAACAGAATGGTCACAACATAACCCTGGCACCATAGATTTCATGCTAGGCGACTTTAACATCACCGAAAACCCAATTGACCGAGCCCCTGCAAGATTAGATAATGAAAACGCAATAAATGTGCTGAGAGAGTTATGAACCACAATAAATGTACACAATGCATGGCGAAATGAACACCTGCACAATCGAGTGTTTACTTTTAGCAGCAATCACCACACACTGTCACAGCTAGACAGGATCTACATATCAGAGAGACACAATGAGAGTATGATTGACTGGAATATGAATATAAGCCAAATACCTTCCGATCACCACATGGTGTCAGTACGTTTCGCCCCCCAGGCCTTCCCCACATAGGCAAAGGAAGATGGACTTGGCCTATCGGCGTGATGATGGATAAGGACCTGATCAAACAAATCATCAATATAGGACAGGAAAGCCAACAAGAAATCGACACACAAAGTCACAGATTGAATGAAGTAAACCCACAAAATGTGTGGAAAACCTTCAAAAATAAAATAACAGCTGCAGCCAGAGAAACGATGAAGAAGCACCTAGCAAGAATAAATCAGTGAATCAAAGCACTAACAAAAGACCTACATAAAACCTCAAATGCGGAAGACATAGATACCTCCAAAAACACTAGAATAAATAGAATACTAATAGAGCAAGAGATCAATCACTTACAAAAAAAAAAAACAAGAGAGCACAGCTTAAAGCAAGAGCGAAATGGGCAATCCACGTGGAATCAATAAGCAAATATTGGTCAAGGATAAACAAACAAAAGGTACCATGGGACATAATCCACCAACTCAAAATACCAGGATCAAATAGATTCACCATGGAGTCCAAAGAAATGGCAGAAATAGCAAGGACATACCACAATGACATCCAACTAATTGATGTACCCACACTCAATACTGACAACCAACAACAAATAAGAGAAACAGCCCTCAAAGAAATACCAGACCACCAAAAACTCAGCACACTGACAAATCAAATGAACAAACTATTGAAGGAAGAATGTATTATATATGCACTTATGTCATCACACTCTGGAAGCACAACCAGAATCAACAGGATCCCATATGAACTGTGGAAACATCTCCATGACGTGTATAAAGAAGTGTGCAGGAATGAAGAACCTGGATTTAATGTTATAAAGACCCTTACCATAGTCATAAACAATATACAATTACATGGAGTCCATACAGACTCTGATTTCACTTTAGGTTGGATGTGCCCTTTATACAAGAAAAATGACCAAACTTTAATTGAAAATTATCGCCCAATAACCCTACTCAACACTGACTACAAAATATTAACCAAGGCACTAGCCATACAACTAACAAAACACATTAGAACAATGATACACCCCAATCAAAGCGGCTTTGTCCAAGGAAGATCTATTTTCGACCCAATCTGCTTGACCCAGGTAATGACTGCTTATGCCGATCTAATGGAAGAAGATGGAGTAATTGTAGCCCTTGATCAAGAGAAAGCTTATGACAAAATCCACCACAACTACCTCCTCAAAACACTAAAAACCTTTGGACTCCCACCGCTGTTCATTGAAACCATTAAAAGCCTATATGAGTCAGCATATACCAAAGTAGCCATAAATGGCTTCTTAAGCTTACCATTTAAAGTCACATGTGGGGTAAGACAAGGAGACCCCCTATCAGTGCCTGCTCTTCAATATAGCCATTGAGCCTCTAGTGTGTGCACTGCATAACTCCCTGAAAATAAAAGGATATAAAATCCCTGGTGTAACCTGAAAGAATAATAGTCAATATGTACACAGATGACACAACAGTATACCTCACCCATAACGACAGCTACTCTGACTTAGAAGACATCTTACAAAACTGGTGTAGCGCATCAGGTGCAAAATTTAACCTCAGAAAGACTGAAATCCTACCAATAGGAACCACCAAACATCAACAATGTGTGATCCAAACAAGAAAACTCAATGAAAGAGATAATCCATGGCAGGACCAGATATGCATAGCCTAAGACAGAAACCCAATATGTTCACTTGGCACTTGGATAGGAAACAATGTTGAGCACGCAACATCATGGGAGCTGATCCTAGGAAAGATAGAAAAGAACTTCAAAAGATGGGAACTTGGTCATCCATCACTTACAGGGAAAAAACTTATTGTCCAAATGGTGGCAGGTGGCATGATGTAATTCCTTGTGAAGGCACAAGGAATGCCCAAATCTATAGAAAACGCGATCACAAAACAAATTAGAGACTTCATCTGGAATGAGAAGCAAACACCACCAATCAGCAACAAGCACTTAGAAAGACCAATCGCTGAAGGAGGCCTAGACCTTCTCAATATTAAGAAAAGAAACGAAGCCATCAATATTACATGGCTGAAGTCATACATGGACTTATCAACTCACCAGCCAACATGGACCTTCGTAGTTGACGCCATGATAAACAGCATGAAACTGGATGACACCACTAACACCACAGACCCAAGAGCATTCCTCACATCTTGGTCCCCCCCAACACAAGGAAAGCGAGTGAACAAACTGCCACCGATAATCACAACAATGTTAAAAACAGCCAAAAAACACTGCACCAGTTTCGCACCTCTGAAAATATCAAGCAACCTTAAAGAGCAACTACCAGCCTGGGAACACGTCAGCGCTCCACCTAAAACATACCACAAAATTAAAAACCTTTGTTTAAAACAAATACATAATGTAAAATTAGTGAAAGATCTAAAGAATATATCAAGGAGACTGACTAACCAAGCTATACATAAACAACAAGACTCCTGCTTATGCAAAGACTACATAGACGACCATATTGAAGGCTGCAAGAATCCACATAGATGCGCAATGACTGGAGATAAGATCCTCTGTGACCTCCTACCCAAGTATAACCCATACTCATCACCAACGAAAGACAACCTGACATTGACACACCAGAGGTTAGAAAAAAATGCAAACACAAGAAAACAACCATGACAAGAATGCACCTTCAACCCATCCACTACGATGAAAATAACCTATCAGAAGGTTTCCACATCTTCGTAAACCCAACCAGACCCATCCATATACCAGCCTACCACCTTCGCATACCTCAAAACTGACAACCCCCCCAAAACAACCCACTCACAATTTTCACTGATGGCTCCTGCACAAATAATGGAAAACAGAACGCAAGATGTGGTGGAGGTATCTGGATAACAGACAATCACCCACTTAACTGCACAATAAGCATGCCCAGCACTCACCACTCAAACCAAATTGGAGAGCTTGTCGCTGTCCTCATAGCCCTCCAATCCGTAAACCTGCAGACACCTATTAAATTCATAACCAACTCTAAATATGTAATCAATGGCCTAACCACTCACCTAACCAGCTGGGAAGACTCTGGGTGGATAGGCATATCCAATGCCCCCTTGTTCAAGGCGATAGCCTACCATCTACAAAGACGACCAACCCCCACAACTTTCAAATGGGTAAAAGGCCATAGTGGTGTTGAAGGCAATGAAAAGGCTGACCAACTAGCACAAATAGGAGCAACAAAAGTGGACATCGATACCATAGACCT
The DNA here is from genome assembly GCF_016647635.1 of Suillus subaureus. Taxonomy (NCBI): domain Eukaryota; kingdom Fungi; phylum Basidiomycota; class Agaricomycetes; order Boletales; family Suillaceae; genus Suillus; species Suillus subaureus. The sequence goes on from NW_024538563.1 coordinate 638,550, forward strand.
ATATGTACCAAGAAATTTCGACATACAAGGCACCAAACTGTCACAGATCACACAACGATTAGCGTACCGAAAACTTATGGCGGACACACACCTAGATTATAACAGACAAACCCTTGGCCTACTAAGTATGACAAGAGCTGCCATAGAAACCATAACAAACACACTCAAAATGGATGAAACAATATGGAAAAGCTGCAGACATAAGGACATCACAAAAAAGATACAAATGTTCATCTATAAAACATTAAACAACGCATATAAAATAGGAGAGTTCTGGCTACAAATACCTACCTTCAAACAAAGGGCTAGATGCAGCACCTGTGAAGAACCCTCAGAGTCAATGGAACATATCCTCATTCACTGCAACAACCTAGAACAAAAGAAAATATGGAGCCTGACAAGAAAAATATGGCCCAGGAAATATGGACCTTGGCCAGAACCATCAATAGGCCTAATCTTAGGTTATGGTGCGCTATCCCTCCCACAACAACCCCAAAATCGAGATGACAAAAACCGAAACTCCACCAAAAAATCAAAAGGGATATCCTGCCTCCTTAGAATCCTGCTATCAGAGTCAGCCTATCTCATTTGGACGATAAGGTGTGAAAGAGCCATCACAGGACAAACACACACCACAGAAAACATCACTAGAAGATGGATCAACACTATAAACCGATGCTTACAATTAGATCGCACAATCGCAGCTCGAACAAAAAGATCATCTAAGGCCATCACAATAGTTGCCCAAACTTGGGCTGACATAATCGAGATAAATACAAACAACACAACAGACCAAAATAATGACGAATGGGTGACAACCCTAGAGGTTTTAGTGGGTATTAAACTACCCAGGCCCTCGCAGACCGAGGACACCAGGTAGTATACAGAGCCCCACACTACTCCACGACACGGAGTGTGCATAAGTAGCATTTTCCCTCGGACGGCGCCGGCGCGCCGCTATAAGCGTTTTACGTAAGGGCTAGACAGTGTCAGTTGCTTCGTAATAGACTCGCTTTTCCAAAAAAAAAAAAAAAAAAGAAACAGAAAAAAAAGTAGGACGCGAGCCGACGTCACTGCGTTGCTCGCCCTTTGTCCCTTTTCGGCTTGTGCTCGTACCTCTACCTCTCATTACTCACTGTGCGTGCCTTGATCGGATCCATCGGTCTTCCTCGTCTCGGAACTCTCGGATTCCAACAAGGGCAGTCTGCCTTGACAGTCTGCAATCGAAGGCGAGAGTCCGATTACGCTGCGGAACTCTCGGGCTATCTATATCAGCTGTCTGAACTCAGACGCACTACTTCTACTTTTCAACGACCTTTCCACTTGTTCGGTCCAAATGGTGAGTATATGCATGTGTATGTATCTTGATCGGTACTTTACTCTGACGGTCGTGCTTGGTAGGATGAGCTTCGGCAAATCAATGCAAGGACACAAGCCCGACGCACAATTTCCAGTCGCTTGGGCGAAACATTACAATGATGCGGGTCCGATCAACATACGTATGGATGCGATTTCAGAATATCGTGGTCGATGTCATTAGTAGTTGGCTCTGACCCTCGAATTATCTACCCCTCATTCTGCACACCTCATCTCTTTGCCATGCTGATTCGCGATACAGTCACACAAGCGAACCACGAGTCCGCACAATTCATTCCTGCTCCTTCTTCGTGGTCCAGATGGATGAAAATGCATCTGAGCACCAATGGGTTACAGCCATCTGGGCTTCATGCTTCACGGTCACTTCTTCATCATCTGTGCTCAGACAGCAGAACTCCGAAAACACGCAGAATTAGCTGTCTGGACATCAAAAATTCGGTTAGTCGCTCGACAGTCCGGGTAATTCAGGTTGCCACTTGGTGAAAGCGTGGGCGGCACACCCCGCAAAATGCGGGAGTGCATAAACGCATTTTCCCTCGGACCGATGTTTCCCTGAAACCCCGTTATATATGCGCGTGAACGTAGAACTAGACTTAGTCAGTTGCTACCAATACACATCGCTTGTCTAAAAAAAAAGAAAGTGTGGGCGGGCGCTTCACTGACTTCCAGTAGTGACACAACAAGAGATGGGTTGTCTACATAAGCCTCGTCTTAAATATACTTTGAAACATCATCACTAAAATAAATACTACGACAGACCCTCGATCGAATATCTCCTCCCTGCAGGACACTTGGTAAGCATTTCCTTACACAGTACTACTAGTTGGTACATGTAGGCGCTCCTGGAAGACAATCGAATTCATGCTAGTTTCTGCGTCGGAGTCGGCCACAATTTTTGCATGATATTCTCGAACGCTGAGGATGAGGCGGGGTCCCAGTATAAATAACTGCACGCCCGATAAGGTTTGAAGAGCACTAAGGAGTACCAGAGCTCCCGTACCATTTGAATTCTACAGAAATGATGAGCAGTGATTACAAACAGATGTCAGCGACAAGTCGGCGCACCAAGAGCTCTGGAGAGACAGAAACAAGCTGGAGGCAAGAGACACAAACAAAGCTGGCAGGTGCGGAACTTGAGCAAAAACAGATAAGCACATTTACATTACAAGCTCACCTTGCAAAATAAAGCACGTGAGATTCTATCAGCACTCTGAAACAGTCTCCTATGTTCGATCCTGTCGATGGGCCGAGTCGTCGCAGGTCAAGGAAGTGTTTCACAGCAATCCAGAGTGAAAGACACAGTGCGAGGACCTCCCAAACAGTGTTGAGTGTCCAAACCATTGACATCGAAAGCTGGACTCCTCCCACATATTCCATACCGCACATATGTGTACCAGAGAGTATCAGCTCCACTGATGTTTGTCCAATGAGCCATTTTCTTCAAGTCGAGAAGTAAAGCTTACCCCCTACTTGATTATACTTGAGTCCTATTGCCGTGAGTACTCCGCAGGTGATATTTACAGCCAGGAAGATAATGACAAGGAAGATAAGCATTATCCTAGATCTCTGATACATCGCATGTAACCGAGCAATCATGATAGCTTGCATCATGTTTCAATCGAGTCAATACTATCACTAAGGTATTGCAACTCACCGCCCAGCATGGCAGTTACGACCACATTTGTAGCATTCCTTGCATAGCTAAAAATATTGCCTGAAACACCCAATTAGTGACCACCTTCGTACCAAGATCAAATACTTGACTCACACCTATTGGTTCATTATATTGAGCCAAGTTTGATATTCGGAACCTCACTCACCCCTACATATGAGTGTATTCATTAGATTGAATGAGATGGTTGCGGAATACCCACTGCATCTGTCAATGAGACGAATGGTATATATGCTGTGTGCTATCGGTCAGAAGAATCGAACACAGTGCATATTAGACATACGCAGAGAGTTGACACTGATAACGAGCGATAGGCTATCAGTATAGCACCAAGGTTTTGGCCTTAAAAACATACACAGAATATGGTATTCCAATATAGCGTATCTAGAACGTTTTGGGGTGAGCACAACTTGCCAACCACGCCATAGTATAGCATGAGGTACGAACAACCAAATACAGCACAGTCATGAAAGACCAGCGTTGCCTCTATGGCAAATTCATTGTATTCCCCTGTTTTTCTTCTGATATGGGACTCTGCCACTCACCCAGATCAGTTCAATCTATAACATCATTCTTAGCAAGTTGGCTACTCCGGCAATAGCACCGACCTACCTCTTGTCCGAGTGATAGCACTGGAAATATTATGAAAACATCAGCGGTATTCAAACACTGTCCCACTCACCCCAATCATATACCACCACGACGCCAGCGGCAACTGCGAAACCACAAGTCAATGTTAGATCGAGACATGACCAACTGATAAGACGAACCCATCCAATAGCTGTAAAAAGTATTAAAACTGATAAACGGCCACCAACTGGGATCATTTGAGACTATGGTCATATTCGAGGGATGGGTGTGAGCGAGTAGGGGATGTTGGGGATTATAACAACATAATGTTTGTGTTAGATATACTACCGTTCAGCGCTTGTATCGCCAAGATCGGCATGAGGTTCAAGATCCTTGATTGGTCCAAGTGATGTGAGATGGTAAATCTAGTAAAATTGGCGCCACAAAGTTGATTTTGATTCGCAAACCAGTTTCACACGCGAATATTTGCAACGTGAGGAACGTTCCACTCGTTGGTGCCGGTGATAATTTAGCAACTCATTTCCGATTGCGCCGTCTTTGCGGTGCTCTTGTAAATAGAGGTGTTCCCCATGAAATCAAGTACTCATAGAGGTGACGGAATTGCAACAAGCCTGTGTCCTCGGTGGCCTCACCTGAGGCGTAAATCACTATATCTTAGATTCTACTACTCGTTAAAACTACCCAAGTACCCTGAATATTAATTGAACGGATATACTCCGAAATCGAATACTCTTAAGTGACAGTTTCTTGTTCAACCGTAAAAGACCGTAGATACAATCACTCTCTGTTCGCCGGTGCTACCCCTCCAGGGGTATATCGTCAATGTTTACACCTGCCAATACCCAGAACGTTCTTTCACTGGTCTTAACACAGCACCACTCATCACAATCATAATATGAATCCTCTCTTTGCACCGACCCGTGTTGTGATGTGCCGGACATGTACAAGTCCGAGCGCAGTCACTGTAGTTAGTAATCAAACACGAGCCAAACATTAGTAATACGGTACACGGACTCATTAATAAGCGTACATTGGTACATACGGACTCGGCTACTTATTATTAGCGGCACATAGTATATAGATGAGTCTGCGAGAGCAGAACTAGTGAGTGAACAGGAGACTGGAAATATTATCTTGCTAAATAACTCACGTACTACCTCGCGTCATAACCTTAAGAACCCAGCCTGCATCTAGGGATCATCATGGGTTACCCATGGGTATATTGGTGGGTTTTGAGTATTCTGAGGCATAGTCCTTCATTCTGGCTTGAAAACAAAAAAAAATCATGCAAAATGGACCAGGATTGGGTGAGATATGGCTGGAACAAGTTTTAAGCAAAACCCTGCAAAGCTCATCCCTCCACATCTGAATCTTTGAGAGAGTCAACCAATTTGTGAGGTTTAATGCATTTAACTCACAAATTGGTTGACTCTCTCTCAAAGATTCAGATGTGGAGGGATGAGCTTTGCAGGGTTTTGCTTAAAACTTGTTCCAGCCATATCTCACCCAATCCTGGTCCATTTTGCATGATTTTTTTTTTGTTTTCAAGCCAGAATGAAGGACTATGCCTCAGAATACTCAAAACCTGCCAATATACCTGTGGGTAACCTGTGAGGATCCCTACCTGCATCTGCATCAGATTCAAATCCATATGTAAGCATCACACATACATTCCATTATCCAGCATGCTGATATCACTCTATCCCGCAACTTCATTTCTGATCTGGTAGCTATGATCTGCACCTTCCATTATGGGCCCTATTTAGACCATCTTGTTTTTGCAATGTCAACAGCAACACTGCCAACAGCCTCATCTCCTAAGTATTAACTTACTACCATCACCATCACCATCGGACTTGGACCCACTCTCTTCCCTTTTGCACACAATTACTTGCTGTGCAAGACAAGTTTACTTGGGATGATGGTCCCTTAGTGTTGTCTTCATGGATTCATCATTCATGAATTGTATGTGCTGTGTCTTGTCGTGGGACTGTATCTAGGCTTTACCTCATAAACATCTTCTGTGAGCATCAGGAAAACCCTCTACTGCAAATTTAAACTAAGTATGTCAAATTTTCTCTAATTTATGATAATTTCAATAAAATAGACAACTTAGCAGTTTAGAGAGACTTTTTTTACTGCCCCATGAGCAATTTTTTATGCATGCTAAATTAGTGATAATTATGTTCTTACAACCAAGAGTGCTTGACTATCAGTTTGAATGTTCATCCAGGAATTTGTGTTGTTTACAAGAACAAAATAGAGTTTGATTAAATGAGGGTATGCAAACATAGGTTGTGCATAATTATAGCAACTGATAAATGAGAGAGAATGGAGCATATTTATAGTGAAACCAATAAGCAGCATGTAAAGTGAGACCACAACTAGGACATCCAAAGCTACTCAACATCATCCATGCCATCAAGGTTGAGGAAAGTCATCGCATCTTCATGTAATGTTGCAGCAGCACCATTAGAGCAGAGTTTCCTTTTGAGATGAATTAGTCAACATGGCATATTTGGAGCATAATGAACTTACTGGACAGCCTCAAAAATGTTGGCCATCAACTTGTGGAACTTGCTCGGTGCATTCTCCTCCATTTTGCTGAGAAAGTTCACATGGAATGCATAGACCTCACTAAACTGGTTCCCAGTGAAATTGAACTTGGAGTGAGATTTGCTGGACTTCTACAAGAGCACAGTATACACCTAGTAGTACACACTTGTTAATATATGGACCAAGAGTAGATCAAGAACCTAAAATGTACCAAAGTGCTGGTCAAAGCAACCATAGGAATTGTTACCTCAGGCTGTTGGGCCTTGTTTCCTGCAATCTTCTTAAAATGGTCTGTGAATTTCACACCAACTGACTTTGACCCATTGAAGTAACATCCCTTCATTAAGTAAGGCAAGATATCCACAGAGTAAGGTTTTGTTGCCTGCGCAATGGGGTCATTTTTTTCCTAGAGAGTGCATCAGCATGCAATGCTGGGAAATTCATATACAAAATAGAATATAAAACCTACATCAAAATGCTGCACATAATGGTAAATATGATTCACCAGCAAAGCCTTGGCAGTATCAATGCAATCAGGATGGAGATGGTAATATGCTGCATCAGGAAATCAACCTGAAATTGATACGACTAGACAGGATTGGTAACCAAAACTCATTATGACACATCATTTTTTAACCTTAGATAATTTTATTATGGTGTAACACATAGGTAAAATGAGATAAGACTATGCTGGAGAAATACCATCTTGGTGTGCATATTGTAAGCAAACAACAGTGAGATAACTGCATGGCTGCAGGTCATTGCATCTCTAGTAGAATTATAATCTACTGTAACATTTTTTAATTAGTGAGATATCTTATCTGAATTGCATAGAAGGTGCAAGAACTACAATCGTGACAGCCTGCTTGTCTGGCCATTACCAACATGGCTGAGCATTTACAGTAGACTTAAGCATCCTATAGATACTAGCTTGCGCTCGCCACTCACCACATACTGCATAGTGCTGACTGAAAGGGATCACTTGTAAGTATAATGTATAATTGATTAGCACTCCAAGCTACACATAAATTGTGACAAGCAGCACACACAACTTGCAAGTATTTACATCTGAATATAAGCTGAGAAGCCCCTTGTACATCCTGTGCACCAAACTCCTAGCATTGATGAAATCAAAACAATAACTATTGGTCTATAGAAACTCTAAGGCACAAGCACATCAATAATATTCCACAACAGTATCTCAAGATGAAAAAAAACCCTATGCAATGGATGACTTACAAATACCCCTTCACCTCCTCTCCCTGAGGAGTCTCCCCAACCAAATACCACATCTGCTCCACCACCTCCTCAGGTGTCATCACATGCCAACTCACAAGCATTCATTTGCTACTATGTCCAACAGCAGTCATAAAAACAGCTTCTGGAGACACCATGAGCTCTACATCACTGTACTCCTTGGCAGTGTCGTCAATGAGCATCACCAACAGTGGGGGCTCCATTGTGACTTTACCAATTGAGGAAGGTGAGAAGAGGAGCAGGGCGCAGAACATGTCTTCATTGGTCTGTTGGGGGTGAGTAAGTAAGATGGGGAAAGGAGCAGTAGAACGGACCTTGTTGTCACCAGCACAGAAGATGAACTCAACTCCAGGGTTCTGATATAATATATGCTTGACGATCTCACCCTTCAGAGAACAATTAGTCTAGCATGTACATTAAAGACCAAGCCTACAAACCTTGTTCACAGCAATAGGCCTCACTTCCAGATTCTTCTTACTCATGAGCATCTTGATTGGGCTCTTGGACACCACATTATTCTCTAACAAATCCTGGCACTGCCTGCACTAAAACTGTCTGCAACCCACAACCATCAGCCCAATGAAATCCACAAACACGAACCAGAACATGCACCCCCACTCTGGTTCAGTCGACCAATAATGCCAAGTAATAGAGCTCTTCTTCATCTTGATATATGGCTCCCAGTTGTACACTCTGTATGATACCTGAAAATCTCCGCCACTTCCTCCCTCCATCCCATGTCCAAACTTGCAGTGAAATTCATCCACACAGTGCTGTCAGGTGAATGGATGAATCTACCATGCTCCATGCTCATCCCAAGGCACAGGAAGTGCCCTAGATGTTCCTCAAGGAATGCCTGGTCCTGACTGGAAATGATGTATGCAATATTGTTTGGGTCAGATGTAAGCTTCACGAGCACAGTGAGTGCATCAGGAGAGGGAAGTGCCACAAATGGCATCTTGAGGATCAGCATGAGTGTGTCCTATCCATCAAATGTCAACACTGAATACTGCATCCCTCACCCACCACTCATGTCATAATCAAACAAGAACAGACACTTCCCAGCATTGCCATACAGCTCTCTGAGCCTGTCTCTGGGGGTGTGATCACCCTGAGGTCTGCAGTGCTCAGCAGTGCATAAAATTCGTCCTTTCTGAGGGTTTGATGGTTGTAGGGGGTTTGGTGGCAGCAGTTAGGTGTGATGTGGACTAGGGTACAGGAAGGGATTAGATGTGGTATGAATCATGAATTAGACACATAAAGACGTGATGAAAGGGACATGCACTAGTGGTGTATGGGCATGAAATCCAAACTCCCATATTCCCCATTGATATGTGCAACGAGTTCAGAAACTTGACATTTGAGCTCTGGAGAGTCTGTTAACACAGGGGGTGTCACCTGTGAAGAGGCATTTATCAGTTTGTTGTATTGTACTTTTGATGTTGTTCCATTGCGAATTGCAAATGGAATGACTAGACATACCTGAATGAGCAAGACTTTGTGCTGCCACTCTGGATAATCATGCAAGAGCTTCTCAAATGCATGGAGCTGGTGTTATAGTGTCAGTTTTCATGATGTCAGTCAATGGCACAAGAAAAAAAAGAAAGATCACCTTTTGCAAAACCCCCTTGACAACATCCAACTTGCCTCTTCCTGCGATGATATTCTTGTCTTCATAGAGCACATGAAGGGCTTTGAGTTTAGGTTGTATTCCTGCACAGAGGCTGTTTTGTGTACATGTGCACAGTTATGATTTGTGTGTGTGTATGCATTAGGGTTCGTGTATGTTGAAGTGTGTATTCGAATTGCATATATGCGCATCAGAATCACCCATCACATAAAATCAAATAAAGAACTCATGTATCCCTCACAACCCTCTCCACATCCACCCCAACCAGACAATGTGTAACAGCAGCTACATGTCCCAGCATGTCAATGCCTACATATTTCTCAACACCCACTTTGATTCCACACATGAGGCTTGCTCCGCGGGTGGGTACACTGAGAATTGCCTTGGTACTAGCTCGCACCACTCAAGCCTGCACCACCAGCACCATGTGGAGCAATGCTTGCACCTCTTGATGCACTAGCAATGCAGCCATAGCACCCCTACTAGTAGTCTCATACCTGCACACACGAATGCAGGTGGAAGTGAAGTGGCGGGTGTAGCTGTAGGTTTGAAAACAGATGAGGTTGGTGCCTAGCATTCCATCAAGGATTTCTTTGCGGCCTAGGGAGGTGCATTAGGTTAGTGTGCTGATTAGGGTAATCAAGGAAGGAATGTAGAGGTGTGAGGAAGGGGGGAGGATGTACACATTAAACACCTAAACACCTCAGAACTCAGGAAAGGCATGTGCACGAAAAAGACCAATGACCCTATGCATAGTATATCAGTACTCTTGCTGTTATCGTTAAAAAAGCACTCACACATCCCCACCATTCTCTCCACTCACACCACTCACAGCACCAGAATGCACCACATTCTTGAGCATGCAAGGAACTAACAAGAGATGGTAGTCATGGACCCATACAAGGTCTCCTTGTTGGAGGACACTGGCAAGGTGTGTTGCGAATGCTTGGTTGGCCTTTGTGAGTCATGTTTGGGGAGATGATTAGATGTAAGAGTGTTGGATATGATGTGCAAGCATAGATGTGTGTGTGATGGTGGACCGGCATGGACTGCAAGGGAAACTCAAGGCCAAACCTCTACAGTGGATACCTACAAGCCAGGACTCCAGCCACTGCACCAGGACCCCCGGCACTCCCGCCCACCAGATCATACAATGATTAGATGCTGATCAATTTGAACACACAAAAAATCTAGAATGGACCTGCTCATAATACAACTGTGCAAGGTACCTAATAACTAATATAGAATCAGAACCATCCCTCTGCGAGTCCTAAAAGAACATCCATTAACTTAAAACAATGAGGATGCTATTCTGGTTCATATGAGGCACACAGTGTGAATTCCAACATGATGTAAATTAGTGCATGTTATCTGCACACTAGAAGCAGGGTTCAAAGAAACGGGTAAAAGTAACTGTTGTATAAACAAAGATAGTAGGGTGGAGGGGGGGAGGGTTAAGCATTGTGGTGAAGCTCATGGTCGCAAGTGATTTGAGTCAAAGGATGATAGGAGTACACTTGAGTTGGAGATGATGAGCAGTACCTTGCACCAGGCGAGTAGACATAACTCCAATATACATGTCATAGGTGGAACATGCGTCTGCCTGTCAAAAGTGCCATCATTGGGCTGGGGAGATGGTAATTGGTAAAAAAAACAAGCGATGAAAAAGGCAGCAGGAATAATATAAACTCAACCAAGGCCAATGTACAACAGAAGATACTTAAATGTAAATGAAAGTGGTGAACTTTGAAAAAGATAAATACCGGTACAAACAACGATAGCACATCTCACAGATGTGCAGAGTTGGAAGATAGGGATGAGGCTGAATTCCAATTGTCAAACAAATCATTGTCAGGTAGGGGTGATTCGATTGTTGTAGCACTTGCAGAAGACGCGCCTTCTGACAAGTTGATGGTAATGTTAGATGTTAGTATAAAAAACACCAAAACAGAATTTCCATTCTCACCAACAGTGCATGCTATGGCTTCAGATAACATGTCCACTTTGGACTGTGCATGTTGCTTCTTCAAGTACATAATACAAAAGTCATGCTTGAGTTCATCTAGTGTTTTACTCACTGCTTTGAAGCTGTTGATGTTGCTTTTGTTGGTGCTGATGCCTAGGGGCATGTTGATTTCTGCAAAGCATGCATTCGCATATGCACAACATGCCTCATCATCAATGTGGGCTTTCAAGTAACCGGGTAGGTAAAGGATTGATTCACCAGGCTACACAACATCAGTACACCAGGCCACTCATAGTATTAGTAATACTCGCCTTAAAGAGCTTTTCCTGGTGGTGAGAAAAATTTGGATGTTGTAAAGGGTCAATAAGTGTTTGGCTAGTTTTATTGCCAACATTTGTAGTGTTGTTAAAATGTGATGATGTCAGAAGCGATGCTTTGTGGCATGTGGAAAGCCATGTCATGCATTTGGATTGGGTGGCCTGCATGTGTTTAGAACAGTCGAATTTGACTGAGGTAAACTCTTCATCTACTCCTTCATACCTGACAGCATCCATGGGCAGTGTCTTTGAAGCGAGGCATGATGTGGCTAGGAATGAGACTGAATTTTTTGGATATGACCTTTTGAATAGAATAACTCACATGAATTAGTTGAATTAGTTGTCATGTTCAGTTTTTTGCACAAGTTTGCCATGGCTTTACTGAATAATGAAACCTCCATTTGTGCTTGGTACATCCTCTCCTCCATTAAGCACGTCCCTCTTTGCAGAAAAAGTACCATGCTACTGTCCTCTTGCTGGAGCTGCGTCTGTGTAGCAAGCTCCTTGATGCTCATGTTGAGGAGAGCTATGAGATCATGTGGGTTGACTGATTCAAACAGCACGGATGCTGAGATGTACAAGAAGTCTGGAAGCTGGATGTGAACTTGTGGATGAATGGTATGAAAATTACTGTGAGCATACTATGTACGACATGAATCCTGAAATTCTGGAGCCATAATCTCAGAGCATTCTCGGCATGTTTGATTTCCAACAAGTAGGTTTTCAAAGGTGGCCAGGACCTAGAAAGAGAAGCTGAAATGATATTTGACATATTGAAAAGTATGTAGGGAGCAAGGGCCTTGTGGGATATTCACATGATCGTTGAATGGTTATACCCTATAATACCAGAATTTTGGAAGTGATGGTGCACATCAATGTTGTCCTAGCTTGGACACAATGGCATGCTGATGCAGCAATCAAACTTTAAAATGAATTAATTACTAAAATGAGACCGAAGAAATCATACTGATGATTCAACAAGTTTTACAGATCTGTATTTTTCGACTGGATGATGCAGCAGACATCAGTGACCAAATACTGCGGTGAAAAGATATCAGTTACATGCTTGAAGAGTTTAATCTCATTGTTCAACATACCTTGGCATGATCTGGAAATGTAAGGAGTTGATGCAGTCATTGACACAATCGGGGGTTGTGAGATTTGGGAAGCTGGATGGGCTTTACTCAGCCTTCTAGTTCACAATGCCATGCGAGCCAATATTGAAGGGCAGTTTACCACGCTGGTAGGCGACTGCACCTGACCATGTGTATCCACTGCAAGCTGATCATTTCCATGTGGGCGCTTCACATCGGTAATGCCAAAAGCACCTTGCAAGCCCACAATGATGCCAAGTTCTCTCAGGCAACTGCCAGGCCCACCAGGGACAAGAAGGACAAAAAGATGAAGCCTCAGCCAGTGAACTATACATGGGTGAACATCATGTCAGATGTGGATTGGGAGGGTGTGGATGTGCAGGACTCATTAGGCACAGCACTGGCAATGGCAGTAGAGGAAGATGTGTGGCCTGCTGTTGGTCTTGCTGACTTTCTGGACATGTCAAAAAAGGGCAAAGGGAAGATGAAGGTCGGGTTTAGTGGTGGTGATGGAGAGACACAGGGGAAAGTCATGCCATTCGAGAATACACCTCAAGTTTTCATCTGTGGAGGTGTGCTTGAGCATGGTGAGATGGTTGTGTCCAGAATAGCTTAGATGAACCAATCAACAATCATAGTCTTTTATTTGAAGTACCATTCACTGCGGAAATGAGAATTTGAGTGGAGGGATGAAAATAAATGATAGCAAGCGGTGCTCTGGTACCCTAACACAAGTTCCTAGAAGATCCTGATGCCAATAGTAGAGATAACCTTGAGGTGCTATGGATTGCAGTGGGCGACAGAAGTAAGGAGAGCTGTGATGCTGAAGCTGAAGGTGGGTATAAGCTGCAGAGAAATCAGAGACGCACTCCTGAAGTTGAAGTGTAGAAGAAAACAAAAAAGTAGTGCACCAAGTTTTTTGCACACATTGAACAATGCGTTGATGAATTGGTTAATTCTTTGATTACTGACCCTTGTGTAACTAAGAATCCCCCAGGATGGTAAACTCTTGCTCATGGAATGTCAAAGTTTGGCCATATTATGTAAGCTTGTACATACCAGCAATAGGACTCATACTTCATTGATCAAGCGCATCTTCATTACTATACTCCTTCCACACACAATGGCTGAAGAGAACGCCAATGAGATTGATGGAAGTCTTTGATGATGTTTGATGTGTGGGGATTAACTGAGCAATCTGAGGCAGATTCAACAACTTCTCAATGACTATCATGTAAGTAATAGTCAACGCGTTGTGTAAGATACATAATGGGCTAATGATGTCCTGCAACAGGCACTGCTAGGAAACCAGGGAGACCATGGGCAACAGGAGGAACAGGGGCAGCAGGAGGACCATGGGCAGCAGGAGGATCAGGTGCAGGATGAGTTTGTGCCCCCAACATCTGCAATGGTGAGTTGAAACCATCGTCAGTGAGTATGACACATAGGGTCTGACAACAATATACAACAGGGACAGCAATAGGATGAGGTGCAGCCTGGATTTGCAATTACTGCAACTGCAATGGTAAGTTCTGATTGTCATCAGTGTTTTTGTGTGGTTAATTCATTCTATCTATACATACTAGGCTTTCTGGGACTACACAAATGTGATCCTGATTGAATGCATGTGAATCCATCCATATGAAGCGCAGCTGCACCACCTCCCCGTCTCAATGCCGTGATGGGACAGATGTATCCTCACCCTCATGGTCGAGGAAAAGTGAGATTTTTTGAGGAAGCTGTGGGATGAGTTAGATGAAATTGAGCACATCCTAGGTTTGGAGAATGTTTGAGGGGAGCGTGTCTGGCTTAGTATACCAAGTGTTTCGTGTGTTGTTTGTTAGGTGTTTGACAATTAATGTTTTCTTGACGTACAAGAAGATGATCTAGTTTTTGTTTGATCTCTATACAGCATTTGTGAGCATGGGGCAGGTGAACATTGGCATTGCTTACTTGACTCACAGAATTGCTAACATTCTAACCGCACGATCACACTCAATACATTTAGCATGGCGCACTCCTGTTACACTTAATATCCAAAACAACTGTTTGCAAAAAAAACAGATACCAATGTATGTTACAAGACTACTATAGGTGACATTCATGAGTATATCGGTCAATCATGCATTCAGCCAAGTCGGTGGACTTCATTGACCCTGTCTTCTTATCAGGCAACAATACAACAGGTTCAGAATGAACTTATGAAATGTTGCACAATTTGGTCAAGCTAGACATGAGTCCTGGGTGATCTTCATCATCATGCTCGTTGACAAGTACTACAGCCATCTTGTAGAGCTGATCATACACCTCAGCCAGGGTTGGATACTGAATTAGTAGGTCGACGGGTATTTTTGTCAAAGTTGAATATTTATCCAAGAGAGCACTGTAACATTTAAAGACGTCGTAAGCGAATGAAAAACACAGTGGAAAGAGACTTACACTGGACCCCAGTAGAGACATAGTCGGAAAGGGTGGATGCTCTTCACTCCTGAATGTTGCTGGCTCTAGATCGGCCAACACCAGTCAAACAGAGTGTGAGGTAGTCGGACGGAAAATAACATGCCACATGATCTCTTTGGCAATTTGGTGGGTGAGGAACCAGGCAAAACCATTAAGCTGTGAGGTGAAATAAGATTAATGACTGAAGGAATGCAGGACACTCACACTAATTGGCAGGATATTTGATTTTGGTCTGATGAACAGCTGGAGCAGTCTTTGGACTGTGTCAATCAATAAGATACCCACACCCAAGTCATCAAAACCAAAGCCTCCATGAGAGTTGCCGATCAAGTGAAATGCCAGGTGCTTGATATTGTAGACAAACTCTGAAAGCGATGGGTTGATCTATTCTGGGATGAGCTACGCCAATGGAAGTAAAATTTAATTCGCACAAATTCCAATATACTTTCAAGAGTCATGTAAGTGCCAGTTTTGATCAACTTCACTGAAAAGCAGTCAGCATGTCTAGTGTGTCAGTGAGATTTAGCTGCCCACCTATTTCCAAATCACTGGAGTCGATGTTAGCCTGGGAGAGAGCATGAGGCCAAACTAGCTGAATAGCTGCAGCCCAGCTTTCAAAATTGAACAGGTGGGGGTTTCTGATTTCACCTGTGCAAACTGATACTCTTAACTCAATCCAGAGGTAGGCAAAGGCCTTCCTCCACTTTGGTAATCTCCCTATGACATTCTTGAGGCCTCCTTCAGCTTTAGCAGCTTTTTTTGCCTTTTGTTGCAAGGAAGTCTGAGTTGATCCACCACCTGCCTGAGATTGATGGGCACTGGCAGGGGTGCTGTGCACCAATTGGCCTGAGCACAAAATCCAGGAATAGATGGTCAGCAAGTTTGATGTCACTGTTGGAGATGCAAGGGCACTGACTGGGTCTCCAGGTATTGAATGCTCATATTCGTCACCATTTGCACTGTCAGGAGCATTTACATTGCCTGGCATCATGAGGGTGGGAATGATCAGGATACTGCCACTGTTGTGTGCATCTGATATAGCCTGAAAGGCTGTGAGGTCAACATTGGACCAAGGGTAATAACCAGTGGGATGGAGGGCGAGATGAATGACAGTACTAGAAACATTAGAACTAACCTACAATATATTATCAGGCGAAATACTTATAGATTTGAAAGGCAGACTTACGCCATCATATACAACATAGAATCGGTTGTCGGGACCTGCCCTCGTGGACTTCACAGGAAGATCTAACTGAGCATTCACAGCATAAAACTGCAAAACTGCTCAGTGGGACCGCAAATGCAGTAGAGATTTCACTTACAGAATTGACATATATGGGAACTCCCGCCATCTGTTCTGTCTTGAACACTGAATGATGGATGATTGATGTGAGAACATAAGCGTAGAGTGAGATGTGTACTGTCAACTAGAAGAAAATTAGTATGTAACCTCCCACAAAATCAACCACATACAGCATTATGTAGCATTGGTCGACACTAGGCTGACAATGATAAATGTTTGTAACTTCAGAAACATGGGTACTTACATATAGAGGGTACAGCATTGGCCCATGTCCCACAGACAAATAACTGATGAAGTCAATATTGTTCAGATCAATGAAATTGCCCTGCAAGAACTGAGTGAGCAGGTTTACTGAGTTGGGGAGGTAACAAAAAACTGACAGAGTTGGGCATGAGGCTGGGATTGTCAAACAAAAATGAGTCAAGCATCGCAGGTGGGTCCATATAGTGATCATGAGCATTGGACAAGAAAGCTGTGGGCTATTGGCAAGATGAGGAAAGGGTGATGGATTTGTGAGTTAGATCACTGTTGAGTTTTTTATTGGGTGTACCTCTCTGAAACTCTAATTCAATGCTAGATCATGCAAAATCGCCTCAATGCTATCTCAAAGCAGATCCTGTCCATCAAATATTATATGTACTCTAAAATGGACACTGAATTAGCCGAGATCAATGCCATCAAGTGTCTAGAGTAGGCATGGATGGAGTGTAGTTATGTTTTTCACTGTAACATTATTTAATTTTCATAATTGAATCCTACCTCACTTGCGTACATCTTCTTGTATTGTTCCAACAGTGATTCTTGGCTACTACCATGCCACTGTTCAGGATTCACTATTGGATTATCATCATCATCATCTTCCTCATCAATTCTACCTTCGTCATCCTCTCCAGAGTTTCTGGCATCTTCATCATCTTCTGCGACATGAGAAGTGGACATGGACTGCACTGTGATATTATCTTGCTGAATTTCAGCCTGTGGAGCGAGGTGGTGAGAGTACACATGCCCAACACCGAGCCTGAAGTGGAAGTGCATAAGCATGTTGCGGTCAACAAATCTGACATAAAAATGTCATAAAGATGCTACATATGACAATGATATGGTACAAGTGACTCACCAATTGACAAGGTATTTGCACCAATCATCCTTGTCTCCTGCACTTGCTGATGCACCCAATCCATCGACATGTCTCTTGCCACTGGCAAAGCAAGGTATAATGTGACAGCCCCTGAGTACATCTGTGGGATCAAGGAAGTTGAATGAGTGCTCATCCTCTAGGGGCGGAAAGTCCACTTGGTCCAGAGTCTCCCAGGTGGAGTCCTGATCGATGGGTGCATACCAACATATCCATAAAAACTCCATTCAATGGGGAGTGTATCAACCATACTGTGTCCGATAAAAATCATGTTGATGTAATATACTCTTATAACCTTCCCATACATATATTTGTGACCTTGATGCCTTATGTCAGTGTTGGCACGGAGAACCATAACATTACAATGGGGAGTCCTCAGGTTGATCACATCTTGGCCTCTGTGAACATTGTAGGTTGTGAAATCAAACCTCATGATGTTATGCTGATACATTCAATCGTCCTTTATAATTATTGTGTTGGTGTTATTTTCAGTGCTAGAACCCAGGGAATTGCTTGATGTAATAAAACAACACAATAGATGGGCTTTCAATTTGGAAAAAAAAAACTGCAGGAGCAGTTAAGAAGTCTCCTGATGGGGCATGAATAGACTCACTGTGATGGCTGGATCTCCTTGGTGGCTGCGCAAGAACGATCCTATGTGTACAGGGTATTTTTGGGTCAAACCAATATGGTGGTGGGCATGAGGGCTTGTCGCCAACTCAGAAATCTCAATATGGGGGCGATGAACACTTTTGTCCCCAATACAGCGAATGCAGGGCCTGGCGGCATTCAATTTGAGTCAACTGTTTGACAAATGACTTGTGATCAGTGTGGTGATACCAGGCCTTTGGAGCACAATGTTCAAGTTCACCCTGAATAAGTCAATGAGTCAAGTTCATCATTGAAAAGCATAGGACACACCAGTTCAGTGCTATATGAATCACATGTGCCATACTGGTGAATCATAGACATGTAGTCTCCCAAGGCATGAAACTTGTATGTTTGAAAATTGAATGTCTTTGTTCACTGATCATTCTGAGTTGATCTTCCTGCCTGCCCTTGCTTCACAAGGCAAGAGCTTCCTTTTCCTTTATGTCCTGCAGGCTGTTTCCCAGACTTCTTTGCATTGCATCAGGCATGCACTTCAACCTCCTGGCACAGCTTGCAGGTTTGGTATGCAGCACAGACTGTAGCCTTGAACCTACAAAGTTGTTGCCTGAGTGCTGATATCACTTCATCCATGATATTGAGAGTTAGATCAGAATGCATGCGGAGTTTAGCTAGACCATGCCAATGAGCCATGGTAAATAGTAACTGAAGGACAATTCCATTATGTGGTTCAGGAAGAAGATTGTCAGAGACAGGGATAGAGCACTGTACATAGCGCATCAGTGTCCTATTCAATATCAATATGTGGTGAACTTATACCTGGAGGAGGTCCTCAAAGTTTTGAGCCACCATATGTTTCATCTTGGAAGCATTAGACGAAAACTTTCATATGGTGGCTGTGCCAAACGTCGGGGTTTGCCTATACCTGATGGTAGAGGTCAGCTCAACACTACCAGCAACATGGTATCTGACACCATACCTCTTGTCCAATCAATGAATTAAGCTCTTGTCATATGCAACAATAATTCGCAACAAGTGAATAAATAGCATTTTCCATGCACCAATTTCAAACTCATGTAGAAGATCTACCACCTGTCATATCCCATATGCCAGACATAGATCCCATCATATTCCCACGCTTTCCGGACCTATTTCCGGACCCCATATCTGACTCATTCCTGGATCCCCTATCCTGTCCACCCTATGCACATTCCATCCAGCAAGACATCTGGACTTTACCTCCTCTTGGATTCCAGACTACATCCACCACCTCACATATCTCAGTCCTGTTTCTGCCCTGCCTTCTGGATCCCCAGATCTCCAGACCTATTCCATGCCCTCCATCCAAGATCCTGCACCTATCCCCATTTAGACATCTCCACCTTTCCAGTTCTTGGTTATCTCTGTTTCCATCTTGATGATTGATCCTTGTACTAGTTTCATCTCTGAGTTCATTTACTTATGTTCCATCTTACTTACCAATGTGTTTCCGCATGCTCATACATAGCCTTACCCCTTTACTTACTGATCCTCTCAGATAGCCTCTAGTATATAACCCCTATACAACTATAGTAGAGTCCTCAGTCTGAATATCATCTTAGTTCCTGCTCTCTCATCTTAGATCCTGTTCATTACCTTAGATCTGCCCAATCTTCTTCCGGACTTCAGTCCATCTGAGTTTGTCCTTTTCATAAGGCCTAGGGATGGATTCCCTAGGCCAGAATTCCAGACCTTTGGATTTGTCCCCTATGTCTCTGTCCCAAGTCTAGGGATTGCTTTCCTAGGCTAGAGTCTTGCCTTTCCAGCACTTACCCTCTTTCTGGACTTAGGTCCACTTCCTGTCCCTCCAACTCTACCTTAGGGTAGTCTACCTCTGTTTGCTTCTGCATTGGACTTTGTCCGATGTGGCCCCTATTCCTTCCAGACCTCTGGACCTCCTGTCTTCTGTACCTCCAGACCTCTGTCTCTCATACCTCTGGGCATCCTGTCCTTCAGACATTCCACCCTCCGTACCTTCAGATGTTCCATCCTCCATACCTCCATGTCCTGTCCTCTGTACCTCCGGACCTTCTGTCCTCCATACTCTGGACCTCCAGACCTCCTATCCTTCCATCCTGTTTCCTGTAGAAGTATTCCTTGCAGTGGGAACTCTCCTGAGCACTTCCTGCATTCCTCCAGAACTCTCCCGTGCTCCTCTAGAAGTCCTCCTGCACTCTCCACCAGAGTAGCCAGCCTCCAGAAGTCCTCTGGACTTTGTTGGACCATCATCAGACTTCCTTTGAAATGAAGGGCACATACTCAGGTAAGGGGCACAGTGTATGAGCTGAGGCCAAGCCCCTCTGAGTCAGTCTCTCTCTCCCTTGAGCATGGTTCTTAACACTACCAGAGCATGAAAGATATTGAATCCCATTGGACTGAGGTGATCTATGAAAGCATTCTGAGACATGGTTAGTACTTGTCAGCAATCGGGAATCAAGTCTCACAGAGGTAGGGACCCAGGAGTGTGGCTTGAGAATGCATTCCACTGCTGTGCTGTTGACTGCATAGTTACTCTCATAAATCAATCTCCTTGCTTCACTAACCAAAGTTCCTCTTTGGTGAGCACTGCATTCCAGGGTGGAGCATTGCTGTCTATCCTGCAGCCTTCCAATATTTTGTATCTGATCCTTTGGAATGAGGCAACGAGGACATGGACACTCTCCTAAATTTCGAACCATGGCTATAAGGACTCTGGTGAAATCAGAATCAACATAATATAACCAGGGATAAATCACGCACTTCTTGGGATAATCTGCAGAGTACATCAATATCCGAGGATAAAATCTATCCATTATCCCATTGCAACAGCGAATGACAATTCCATGTGTGTATGCCTCTAGAAATTCTTCATCCAGTAAGATATTCCACTGCCCCTGAAATAACTCGTGATGACAGTGAGTTGCACCCTTGTGGGTCCTGCCAGTAAAATCTTTGAATGAGTCGGGAAGTTGGTGATGCAACCTTTAGTATACCTCAAGGCCCACAAGTTCGGTGTGCTTACTGTTTCAAAGTAAGCAACATGGTTGCTCAAGTTACATGACAGCTTGCACTGGTGATACTTCGACTCATTCCTGAAGTACATGTATGTAGGCCAGAGCTTGGCAGTTCCAAATGAAGTGAGTTGCATTGCATTGGACCAGAACATCATACCAGCCATGACTCAGGGTAGGTCACACCCTGGTTCCCCCAGTGATTCTTGCAGTTGGCTGTGGGCCTCATGGAAAACTGGAGACATGTAAAGATCCCGTATATGAGCACTTTGTTATCCAGGTGAGGGGGATTCCAATGGAGCTGGTACAGCTCATAATGAAAGAGTTTGTTGTCTTGCGCATTCGTGAGCTTCTCCCATATCACAGCCACTAGAGAGCGATGGTACAAATCTGTGGCTCTGTAAAGCTGAGGGCCTGGTGTGTCAGTAGTACAGGAAAAAGGGCCCTCGATGGAAACTGGTGTGCATTTCCATCCAGCATCTTCATCCTCTCACTCTTCCCCATCTCCCTCATCATACTCATTACCACCCAGCTGGCAGTTGATTTTCTTCCAGTGAGTGTACATCACATCAGCAACATTAAATGCATTGCTGTCCAGGATCTCCAGCAGTTTGGTGTAATCGCTTTGTGACTTTTGGACCCCCTGATTCCAATACCAGTTGCCAAGCTGAAAGGAAGAGTGATTGGGATATGGATAGTACTGAGATTCGCTACTTGAAGCAGCAAATGGATAGGGTTGGTCAGGAACTTGGGGGCTGCCTGGTGAAGGTTCAACAGCTCTGCTGGGCTGCAGAGCAAAAGAAAGAAAGATGCCTCTCACTCTGGGGTGAGAGGAAGGCCTACTGACTCTCTAAGTGTTGGTCAAAGTGCGCCAGGCGATATGTTTGACCCTTAAGGGATGTTACAGTTACGCTTGCCCCCTATCCATTTCTCCTATCATTCACTTCTTTGTATTACATCGCAACTGCTATAAGCCATCGTTAGATGACTCATCTCTTTTATCTGTATTACATCATGATTGCTATTGCCATCACTAGATGACTTATCTCTGACTTGTTCTTATCTCTGACTCATGCTACTTACTATATATACCCGGTCATGTACTCAGTAGATCTTCACTTTAATCTACTAGGTTCTCACCTGAAACATCCTTCATTTAGGACCTCCAATCCTAAGTCATCTGATCATCAATATTCAAGCCAGAGACACTCTCTTTGGCTTGTCTTAAATGACCCTTACATTTGTAAGGTCTTGATTCAACCTCAGCCGTTGCTCTTATCAAGTAGCTGTCGTTGCGACTATCCTAGTTCGTAACAAAAGATTAAAGTCCACCATCAACCCCCTCCATCCGAGAGGTCCCAGATCCAGAAGCAGAATGAAGAAGGCAGAGAGAGATGAAACATCCCCTGCAATAGAAACATCACTAGACCAGAATGATCAGGATGTCCACCATCACCAATACCCCAGAACTTAAAGCCGGAGCTCCCTCTACCTATGATGGAAGTCCTCAGCAGGCCTTACAATGGTTATATGCGGTTAAAGCGTACTTTGTGCTTAACACTACAATCTATAACACTGACGAGAAGAAAGTCATCACCGCCCTTGCGTATATGACTGAAGATAGCGCCATGGGTTGGGCACTCACCTTTTACACCAAAGTTGATAACTCCTCCTCCAAGTCTTACAGAACCTTTGCAAACTTCGAAGCAAAGTTCAAAGAAGCTTTCATACCAGCTGATGCTATTGGCACAGCCATGAATAAACTCCATACCTTGAAACAAACGAGCGACCTCACTTCCTATGTTGCTAGCTTCAAGACCCTTGCTGTGCAAGCCTCCGTAAAACAAGATGCAGTCTTAATCACGTTTTTCAACGATGGATTAAAGAAGGGGATCGTTAATTCCATTTTCCAGATGGAAACCATTCCTACAGATTTCGACAAGTACGTTGCCACGGCCATCCGGCTTGACAGCAACTACCAGAGAGGTGCCACGTTTCGACAGAACCATTGTACCACCACTAGACCAACAGGACAACGTTATGTGCCAAGACCATCCATTGATCGGCACAACCCAAACGCTATGGAGGTAGATCAGCTCACAGAAGCCAAAAGAAGTGACCATATGAAGAAAGGATTATGCTTCATGTGTCATCAGAAAGGGCACATGACTAGAGTGTGCCCACAGAAGAAAAAGATCCCTGTTTGTCGTGAAGAGATAGAGGACAGTGAAAAAGAAGATGAAGATACAACGATCCATCACCTCACCGAGGATTTTTGATGTGGAAGACTGGATCAATGTCAGTATCTTCTGATGTACCTATCAGACTTGTATGAAGTATTGGAATCAGGAAGGAGCTTCGTGTTCCTATTTCACTCATCTCCAAAACCTGTCTGAAAACTGTCGAAACAACTGCCGTTGTTGACTCTGGCGCCGCCGGAACTTTTATTTCTGAAAACTTCGTTAAAACCCACAGAATCTGGACGCATAAACTCATGAAACCATTCCAAGTCACTACTGTGGATGGAAGTTATGCTAAAGGAGGCACTATCACCTGCTATTGCATCCTCATAGTGAAAATAGACAAACGATCCATGATTGGAAAATTCAATATCATGTGGCTCAGCCGCCACGACCAGATCTTACTTGGGATTCCCTGGCTGCGCACTATGGACCCAGTAATCTGATGGAGAGCAGAAACGTTGGAACTCTCAAGCACCGAGAAGAGCAACCAGATTGAGGAAGAAGTTGATATTGAATGAGAAAAGAACGGTCTCCTGCCCCTCTTCAGGAAACTCCTGAAGAACGGTTTAAGATCAGAACTGATTCCAGTTGTAGTGCAGCTGAAGGCGCCTCCTGCGAAGAAAGAACTGACACCCTGGGCTACTATCGAGGAAATCCCAGATGAAGAAATACCTTCGGCACTCCCAAACCTTGACCCCATCCCCGATGACAACAATGACTCCTTTGACACCAAAGATGATGTATGGACCACGGATTACGCGCCACCTGTACACAAAATCGCTACGTATCACCTTGAGGACGATGAGTTTTTGGTTGAATATCCCACTGACGCCTCTGAGCTTCGGGTTATCACCAACATCTCTATGGATACTCCCTTAACCAGAGATGGGACTAGCATCGCAGAACAACAAACTACAGTTACGCCATTGTCATGGCCAGCAGAATCAGAATACGTCAAAACCAGTAATAAGGCACAGCAGTTTGTGTTAGCAGCCGGACTTGAACAAAAGAAGAAATCATTCAAGGAGCTTGTCCCTTCTTACCTTCATGATTTTGCCGACATCTTTGCAAAGGACGGCCTTAACCAACTACCACCTGAGCGACCTGGTATAGACCATCGTATTGAAACCAAACCCAGTTTTATTCCTAAAATGTCCAAGGTGTATCCATTATCAGAAGTGGAGCGTACAGCAGTCAAAATGTTTATTGATGAAAATGTAAAGAAGGGCTTTATCTCTGAGTCAAAATCACCACAGGCTAGTGGCTTCTTCTTTGTAGGAAAGAAAAGCGGAGATCTTCGCCCCTGTCAAGACTATCGGTACATCAACGACTGGACAGTTAAGAATGCTTACCCTCTTCCGCTACCACTTTCATTAGTCGCATGGTTGCATGGTGCCAAATACTTCACAAAGATGGATGTCTGTTCTGGGTACAACAACATTCGTATTCATCCCGATGATAGATGGAAGGCTGCCTTTACCATGGAATATGGTCTTTTTGAACCAAATGTCATGTTTTTCAGCCTCTGCAATTCCCCTGCCACCTTCCAAGCATATATGAACTGGACGTTCCAACAGGAAATTAATGAAGGATGGCTCGTCATATATATGGATGATATTTTGATCTTCTCCAATGACCTCACCTCCCATCACAAATGAACCTGGCGCGTCCTTGAAAGGATTCGCCAGGAGAAACTCTTCCTCAAACCCGAGAAATGCACATTTGATGCACAAGAGGTAGAATATCTTGGAATGATCATCTGCCCCGGGTGTGTGGCAATGGATGTTGCCAAAACCGACAGTATTTGTGATTGGCCTACCCCCACAACAGTAAAAGAAGTTTGGTCATTTTTGGGATTCTGCAACTTCTATCGAAATTTCATTTCCCATTATTCCGACATTGCTAGACCCCTGATAGACCTCACCAAGAAAGATGTCAGGTTTCTTTGGTCAGAACAATGCGCATCAGCCTTTTCCACTCTGAAAGAATGCTTCCTCAAGCAACCGGTACTTCGAAACCTGGATCCGAGTAGGCAGTTTGCAGTAGCAACTGATGTGTCGCTCGTTGCTATGGGTGCAGTATTACTACAGACTGATGAAAATGGCATTTACCACCCATGTGGATACCTGTCACAAATGTTGAATCCTGTGGAATGCAACTACCAGATTTTTGATCGCGAACTCCTTGCTGTCATCCATGCTCTGACTGAATGGCGTCATTATTTGGAGGGGAACCCTCACCCTGTCATCGTTTTCACAGATCACAAAAATCTGCTGTATTTTCAAACTGCCCAGAAATTGACTCAACGACAGGCCCGATGGCAGTTGATTTTGTCCTGCTATGATATTGAACTCCACCATGTTGCCGGGACTAAACTTGTCGCCCCTGATGCACTCTCCCGTCGTCCTGACCACGGAACTGATTCCTCTGAAGATAATGCCGATGAAACCCTTCTTCCTGACTCCATGTTTGTCCACCTCCTTGATGTTGAACTCATGACCTCCCTTGCAAATCCTGATCCCTCCGACCCCGACCCCATCTTCCAAGCCGCCTCCAATGCCTTGGATGGCCTTTCCCTTCCCCCCATGAAGTCTGCTCTTGCAGATTGGATGATTAGCGACAATATCCTTTACTATAAGAACCGTGCTTACATCTGCCCTGCTGGTCAGCACCTTATTCTAGAACGTTGTCATGATCACCCCACCGCCGGTCACCCCAGGCACTTTAAGACTGAAGAATTGGTCAAACGGGACTTTTGGTGGCCCTCTATGGGTACCTATATCCGTAAATATGTCGAGGGTTGCACCCTCTGTCAGCAGATGAAATCTGATACCCATCCGACTACGCCCCCTCTCGTCCCTATCCTGTCTGCTGCTGCAGCTCTGTTCGCCCAAGTCTCTGTTGATCTGATCACAGATCTCCCCCCCTGTGCTGGATTTGATTCTGTCATGGTCGTGGTAGACCATGGGCTTATGAAGGGGGTAATTCTTGTCCCATGCACTAAAACCATTACCTCTGAAGGGGTCGCCAAGAAATTTTTCAAATACATCTACCACAGATTTGGCTTGCACGAGAAAGTTATTTCTGATCGCAGACCACAATTTGTGTCGAAATTCTCAAAAGCCCTTGCCAAGCTTTTGAAATACGATATAGCCGCTTCTACCACTTACCACCCCCAAACTGATGGCCAGACTGAACGTCTTAATCAGGAACTCGAAACCTACCTCCAAATCTATTGCAGAAACCACCCTGAAGATTGGGTGGAACATCTTCCTATGGCAGAATTCATGCATAATCATTGGAAACATGATTCTTGCAACGCCTCACCATTCTTCCTGATGATGGGGTACGAACCAAGAGCCCTTCCTCATACACTTCCCAATTCTACCATCCCTGTGGCAGAAGACAGACTCCACTCACTCCAGAAATCTAGAGAGGAAGCACTTTCCTGTCATAACCTTGCCATGCAATGGATGGCGGAACGAACCCATGGACAGAAATATCACCTGTGGAAAGTAGGAGATAAGGTTTGGTTATCAGGAAAGAACCTAATCATGCAGTTACCATCACGGAAGCTTGCACCGAAGTGATATGGCCCCTTCCCAATCATTGCTGTTCTTTCCCCTATCACATTCACACTCCAATTACCATCCCAATGGAAAGTTCACCCCACGTTTCACACTTCCGAGCTATTGTCCTATCATGAAACAGAGGTTCACAGCCTGAATTTCCACGATCCACCCCCAGACGTCATCGATAATGAAGAAGAATATGAAATTGATGCAATCCTATTGCACAAGGGGATGGGTAAACGAAGATGCTATCTGGTATCCTGGAAAGGATACTCTTCTGCCAGTAACAAATGGATTCCAGAAGAAAACCTTAGCAATGCTGCTGACGCCCTTGTTGCATATAAAAGGGTTCACCGATTGTAAATCCAGAAACCATGTCTCTCGAACACCTACGTCTCTGCATACAATGCATCAAAGAACTCACTGCTGCTATGAACACCATAGCCGAAGGGAACGCCCACCCATTGTCCCTCCTTGATTATCAGACTGCCACCACCATTGACCTCGCTAATAATGCATCCTCACCAGTGGTTTCCCCACCATCATCCGACTCTACCCTTACCAACAACTCCACCCTTACCAACTACTTTTCAATTATTGATCAAGTTGAAACCAGCGCCCTTTTTGAATCCGCTCTCACCTCCCAGCAATACGCTATAGAAATAGATTGTCTTTTAGGAGAAAGAGGAGCAATATCTAGTGGACTCATTATCCGAATCATCAGGGATGCCAGCCTCATCGAGCACACCGCCAACCTTCTTGATGATGAACGCCACAAAACCATATTCCGTCACCTTCATATATGCATTCGTAATACTGCAATCTGTCTGTTGCCTGATGATACTAGAGATGCTATCAGAGAGGCTATTCACATCATCACAGAATGAATCGCTCTTGACCCAGTTGCGCGTCCTCCTTCCCCGCATGTTGCCATTCCAGTCCCACTGCCGGTCCCTGCAACAATTACCATTGACCATCAGAATGATAATATCCCTCCTATTGCTGTACTTGACGTACCAGCTTCTCTGTCTCCTACCCCCATCTCACCCACCACACACAGATACCCTATCTGACGTAGATCCTCCTGTATTGCCACCAAACGAGCCACATCTGTTTCCCCACACAAGATGCTCAAACGATCCAGATGCCCCTCTCCACCAGACCAGTTGACCACCATTGTTACAGTAAAGATGGCACCAGTTGATAATGTAGTGTGTCATAACTGTCGCTCCGCCAGACATCGTCACAAGAACTGTCCAGCATACTACTGTTGAGTTTGTAAGGCATGTGCACCTGGACACCTATTGGTCTTTTGTAGGGAGCTAAAAGGAGAAGCAGTCATTCCGCTGGTATGGACTGATCCTGGCTTCTACGAAGCTCTTGCTCACTGGGAGATTGAGCAGGACGCCATTTACCATGCCGCAGAACTAGCTGATAGGTCGCTCCCTATCACTGAGGAACAGAATGATTTGTTGGACTCGAACTATGACGCTGACCCTATTTACTGGGCTAACCAGGATGACTGAAGTCAGTGACTTCATTCCTAAACGAGGGGTAATGTTACAGTTACACTTGCCCCCTATCCATTTCTCCTATCGTTCACTTCTTTGTATTACATCGTGACTGCTATAAGCCATCGTTAGATGACTCATCTCTTTTATCTGTATTACATCATGATCACTATCGCCGTCACTAGATGACTTATCTGACTTGTCCTTATCTCTGACTCATCCTTATCTGACTTGTCTATCTGACTCATGCTACTTACTATATATACCCGGTCATGTACTCAGTAGATCTTCACTTTAATCTACTAGGTTCTCACCTGAAACATCCTTCATTTAGGACCTCCAATCCTAAGTCGTCTGATCATCAATATTCAAGCCAGAGACACTCTCTTTGGCTTGTCTTAAATGATCCTTACATTTGTAAGGTCTTGATTCAACCTCAGCCATTGCTCTTATTGAGTAGCTGTCGTTGCGACTATCCTAGTTCGTAACAAGGGAAGCAAGGAAAGCAAATCCACAAAGTGACACCAGGTCAACTCTGGTGAAGCATGCTGAAAGCGCGTGCACAGGAATATGGAGTGCATAGGAGCGCGAAGCGTGGGAATAAGGTGCACGCAGTGCACAAATGTATAAAAGACTGATGGATGGCATGAAGACATGAACTAAGGCTGCAGAGATGGGGACTGATGATAGTAGACTGTGCTGATGGCTAGGGCAACAACTAATGCATGCTGGCTGAAGATAATGATTCTAACTCTAGGTCACTACTGACATGATGGTGGTTGGTGTATGAAAACTTCCTAGGCAACAGGTAAGCTGTGCCTAGGCACGCTCCCAGGGCTTGGAAGTGAATAG
The DNA here is from genome assembly GCF_016647635.1 of Suillus subaureus. Classification (NCBI taxonomy): domain Eukaryota; kingdom Fungi; phylum Basidiomycota; class Agaricomycetes; order Boletales; family Suillaceae; genus Suillus; species Suillus subaureus. The sequence goes on from NW_024538563.1 coordinate 667,724, forward strand.
GGAGTGCTCTAAGTATGTAAAATGATGTAACTAAGGGTCCATGACGAAATCATGTATCATACAATGCTAAATATGGTCTGATGTGAGAATAAACAGGAAAGAACTCACTAGGGAACTGGTTGGATGATGGATGGATGCTCCAGGATGCTGCACAACAAAGTGCAACCAAGCGCAGGAAGAGCGCGCTAAGTGCGTGCGTGGGAATGCATTGCGTAGTGTGGGAATGTGTCGCGCCTCTGGCGCATTTCGCAGGAAAGTCATAGGTAGTGAGTTGCACACTATACCAATCATCATGAGTCATAATATGGGCAATATATGCCTAGAGGATTCTCATTCCCTACACTGGTATGAATGAGAGGTCTGTGAGAGTGATATACTCTTCTGGGTTGTGGGATGGTGGTTGCAAGGAGAAGTATTGATGCACTAGCCCAAAAATATTTGGTGGGGTATGAAAAACTGTGCACGCATGCACAGTGAGTGGTTGAGCTGAAGTGACAACAGATCTGACAGATTCCGGAGGTTGGGCTTGCACTTCCATAGGCACCATGGGTGGAGGCTGAGGAAGCACATCCCTAAATCTTGGGGGCAGCTGGCGGTTCTGACATTGCAGTCTCCGCTGTGCCAAGCTGATGTCCTCCCCTCCATCAATGTCTCTTTCATGATCCAAGGGCGCAATCCCTCCTCCAGAAGGAGGTTGTGCAGGCAGAGGAGCAACCTCTGGCTTGCAATATTGATTTGCAATAGAAGTATTGGCATCACTGGAGCTGAGGTGAGCAGATAGCCCATCAGGCACTTCCCACATCGATGTATCAACACCCACAGGGCCAGGTGAGGTGTGCGCCTTTTTCCTGTGTCCTATGAACTCTCTGAAGGAAGATATAGCCAATGACAATTGCTTTTTTGTGTGGGCGCACAAGCACTGATGGTGATTGAAGTAATTCTGTGCTGTGAAAATTCACTTGCAGGCGCAGGTATAGCTGGATGACATGGATGGTTGACTGGTGCATAAAATCTGCTTTTCATCAGTGAAGGGTTGATGGAATGACATGCTCATAGCCAAATACAAATCAGGATGGCATGGCGTGGTTATCACCATAAAGTTGCACTTCACATCCAAAAGCACTTAGGATGGCGTGGCTACTGTGATATGAACCATTTGCCTATATAATGTCTGAATTCAATTTATAACACACTGCATAACCTGATATGTCTGTACCATCTTCCCCTTGCTCTGAATGTTCCATGCTCACACCCCCAGAATTTGAAGTTGACCAAAATGTCATGAATTTGCTTGTTAGGATCATGACTGCCCACCATGGAATTCTTCATTACCATGGTCAGATGGGGGAACTGTCAACATATTTATGGTAAATTAAGTATTTTCATGAACATCAGTTCCTCACTCACAATGAAACCCACCCAACAGGCTGGCAGACCGGTGTGGACACAAAATCCATCCATTGCAATTTTCAGCTTACCGTGAGGCACATGTATTTCGATATCCATGTTGTCTTTGTGCATCAGGGGACAGATATGTCGAGGCAGCAATTTTCATGTGATCCAGGGGAGTATCCCAAGGGCAGTACATTGCTGAATGTGCAACCTGCACTTGCAGCTATATGTGTAAGTTGATCTTGCAATTTAACAAAGTGGATCACTAATATTTAGGTTAGTAAATGTTGAGAAATTCATCAGGAGACCCTATGTACTGACAATGTATTATCCTCAAAAAAGGAGACCTTGCTCAAATTCAGGACATCCTGACAATTGAGGGTACATCAGAACTTGAATCTCAAGCAATATGTTTGATCTGAATTCTTTGCATTAGGTTATCATACATTTAGATTATGGGAGTGAGATCTCACAATCATCTGCTCCATATGTTACTATTTCACATCATTCTAAAGTCTATGATATTGTCATTGTAAACTGCACTAATACTACGAGTATATTCTGTCCAACCATAAGCAACTTATATACGAGCAGGGCTGCATGGATGGTGAGAAAGGTTGCCATGATGAAGCGAGAGGGCTGATATACTGATTGACATTCAGAATGAAACTCCACCGGCAGCACCTGACTAGCCTAACTTATGATGCCAGTACTTGGCGCCCCTCGACCGGGCATTGCCAACTGGGTTTGAATACCAATTGTCATTCTGTATATCAATGCACCTTGCATACTGATGAATTCTTTCTGACTTCTACCATTTATTTTGACAGTATTAGTAGCTATAGCATGTATATGTAGTATGAGCAGCTTCAATTATGTATAATTTCCGAGATACTCAATTTACACTTCAACGTTGAACACGTTGTCCAAATATATTTGCCATTGAAGACTCCGCCATGATCAAATTGCCAAGCCAAATTTCTTCCACTGCTGTCAAAAGGATAATTGTGAGCATAACGCTATGTAGTAACATGTGAGTCTTTGGGTTTGTTATGTGCTGCAGAAATTGACAATATCATTAACTACAGAATGTCAAAGCACACAGCATGTACTAGTGATGATGAGTGTTCCTAGAAGCAAAAATGGAAGTGTGATGTGCTTTGAAAATTTTCACCACCCTTCCCAATTCGGTTCGTGCCACAGCTCCTGCATCCACATCCACACAACCAGCGATCAAATTCTCCCGGAGCGGTATTCTTGCGATCACATGACTTCAACATCCAAAAAAAAAAATTCGCTAAGTCCAAATGTGCTATAGGGATTGACTGGGGACAGTCAGTAGCTAAGTCCCCTGCAGATGTAGAGACCCCGTCCTCTACAGCCGTATAATAAGCATATTTTCGCGTTTCAGCCTCTGCACTGACACCCCCAATAAGCATGATACATGCACAGTATTTGTGATGATGCGCACTTTGGCACACTTTGGACGCACTATGAACACACTTTCACATCCTCATTGCCAACTGTCCGCATGTCCTGTCCTCATCCTCCAAGGTCTATTGGTACATGTTCTATCTATTTTTACTTCAAACACATATCACAGAGTTACATATGGTATGCAATTACTCATTGCCTCACTATTTTTACTTAAGTTACATCACTTACGATATTTACCGCTACCTATTTGCTTCTGAAGCCTGGGAACACGCTTACAAGGCATTACATGCCTCTGGGTAAATTTTAGTTACTTACTTCCAGTCCACTAGTATCCTGAGAGCAGCAGCAGATAGTTGAATTGACTACCATCTTTGTTGATTTTCGCACTGGAGCTCAGAAAGGGATCATCTCATCTCCATCATCTCCCACCAATCCAAGAAAAAGATCAGTATTGCTTGCCTTGAGGTCTAGAGCCTAGCCACAAAGCACACATTTTCGCATACCTATCGCATCCAGTGCACTTTGGCACCTATCATCACATTCCATACTCTCGCGCTCCACCAGGCCCTCTGTCAAGAGCTAGTTCTTGGCATTTCCCCTCAATTCTTTAGAGGAATCCTTTCTCAGTGGCAATCCCCTTGGGTCAAGTTTGACTCACGTCCAGAGGAGCTCTGAAGAGTCCTTATCTGTAGTTTCCCCCCCCATCCAAACTCCTTGCCTTCAGCGCGCATGAAGTGCTAATGATGGTGAGTCATAAATATGGTCATTATTGTCACTCATGAGCCTGTGTCTGGTAGGGAATTGGTGGATGGTGCCATCACCATTGGCAGATCAAGGTGCATGGTGCATTCTTGAACAGTTCCTCACTACCAACATGACATATCCTCAGATGGAAGAGACATTTTCTTCATACCTTGGTGATCAATATGTTGCAGACGACTGGAAGGATGCCAGAAATGCATTATTCTCTGGCAATGGCGACGACAGCATTGCCTTAACAAACCTTTATGCCTTAAAGGCTAGACACATGCCCCTGCCCTCATCTTCATCAAGGATGAACGGCCACCTCTCAAGCACTCCTGTTCAATGATCGCCTCAATGTCCTAAAGTAAGTGTATTATCATTCCTTATGACTTGAATACTAAATAGATGTAGTCAAGGATAGACTCCAGCACTTGTATCAAACAACCATGTAAATGACCCAAAGTAAGTGCAGTATCATTCTGACTACTTCGCTACTAAAACAACACGTATAGTTGAATCTGTACATCATCACTGTGTTAAGAACCATGTTGCTCAAGGGGGAGAGAGACTAACTCAGAGGGGCTTGGCCTCAGCTCATATGCTGTGCCCCTTACCCAAGTATGTGCCCTTCATTTCATATGAGGTCCGATGATGGTCCAACGAAGTCCAGAGGCTGGCTACTCTGCTGGAGAGTGCTAGAGGACTTCCAGAGGAGCATGGGAGAGTTCCGGAGGAACACAGGAAGTGTTCAGGAGAGTTCCCACTGCAAGGTAATACTTCTATAGGAAACAGGATGGAAGGATAGGAGGTCTGAAGGTCTGGAGGACAGGAGGACAGGAAGACAGGAGGACAGGAGAACAGGAGGACAGGAGGACAGGAGGACAGGAGGACAGAGGACAGGAGGACAGGAGGACAGGAGGACAGGAGGACAGGAGGACAGGAGGACAGGAGGACAGGAGGACAGGAAGACAGGAGGACAGGAGAACAGGAGGACAGGAGGACAGGAGGACAGAGGACAGGAGGGCAGGATGATGGAGGACAGAAGGACAGGAGGGCAGGAGGGCAGGATGATGGAGGACAGGAGGACAGGACATCCGAGGGTTAGGAGGACGGAATGTCCGAAGGACAGGACATCTGGAGGTCTGGAAGAAATAGGGGCTACATCAGACGAAGTCCAATGTAGAAACAAGCAGGGGTAGACTACCCTAAGGTAGAGTCAGAGAGACAGGGATTGGACCTAAGTCTGGAAAGGGGGTAAGTGCTGGAAAGGTGGAGCTCCAGCCTAGGGAATCAATCCCTAGGCCTGATGGGTAGGACAGACTTAGGTGGACCAAAGTCCAAGAGAGGATTGGGCAAGTCTAAGATGATATTCAAACTAAGGAAACTACAGGAGTATCTACAGGGGTTATATACTGGAGACTATCTGAGGGGATCAGTAAGCAAAGGAGCAAGGCTATGTATGAGCATGTGGAAACACATTAGTAAGTAAGACAGAACATAAGTAAATGAACTTGGAGATGAAGACTCATACAAGGATCAATCAGCAAGATGGAACAGGAGGTAACTGAAAGCTGGAAAGGTGGAGATGTCTAAATGGGGATAGGCACAGGATATCGGACAGAGGGTGGGAATAGGTCTGGAGATCTGGGGATCCGGAAGACGAGGTGGATACAGGACTGGAATATGATGAGGTGGATATAGTCTAGAATCCGAGACGAGGTGAAGTCTAGTGTCTTGCTGGATGGAGTGTGCATAGGGTGGATGGGACAGGGGGGTATGGATCAGGCTAGCAGTGGAGATCCAATGGTCCGGAGCTCAGGGGTAAATCCGGAGCATAGTCAATCCTGCTGAGGTATGGAGCACACAGCAGAAGGGGATCTGGGAATGAGTTGGATATGAAGTGGGGTCCGGACATAGGCTCGGAAGGCGTGGGAATATGATGGAACATGGGTCTGGATTGTGGGATATGACACACTGAAGCAAACAAGAAAGAAGAAGATAAAGAGGATGAAGAGGATGAAGAAGGCCCTTCTGTGTGGTTGCTGACAGTCACACACCTTTCTGGCCCATCAGCCAAGGATAGGTTGGCAGCAGCATTCGATAACATTTACAATAGGATCCAAGAGAACCTGCCCTCTTCATCAGAAGGGCACCATGCTCACCATTGCAAGGCCACCTCATTCCCCCAGGCAATTGAAGGCAGAATGTACCTTCCCCATATTCAGAGTATGCTCATCCTTAATGTCATGGTATGCCACTCATTGCATGCCAGGAAATGGCACAGATTATATTGCCGAACACCTTCAGAGTCAAGGATTTATCGTTACTGTGTCCGGTTGGGTAGCAGGCCAGTTGTGTGTTGTCGCAGACAGCCCCAGAACCATCACAGCATTGCTTCCATCCTCACATAGTTTTGCCATTCAAGAATACGTTCGAATCTCAGAAGAAGAACATCAAGTGGTTGAACACGCAAACTCCAAACTTCCTAACCCAGGGTGGGTGAGGATCAAATATGGCAAGTACAAGGGCAACATAGGCTACATTTTTGATTCCGATCAATCTAATGGTCTCATCTCCATCTTAATCGCTTTCTGGGACTTTCCCCATCCCATGCCTGGTGGATCTGTGGCTCTACTTGACCAATGCCTCCTCCCTAATGACCAGGCTGTTCATGATATTCTCCATGATGGGAAAGTTGTGGGGTGCTGTTATAGAGGCGAACAATACTACATGGGACTCTTGTTGAAAAAATTTCACTGCAATCACTTAGAAATTGTTGCCTCTCCTCACACTGATGACATCAAACTGCATATGCAGTCTGCATAGGACATGCCCTTCATCAGGAAAACACTGTTAGTGTTTTTGATGCAATTCTTGCACACAGGCGATTTTGTCGGGATTATTGCAGGAGAAATTCACTCAAAGGTCAGTACAGTCATTTTGACAGATCATGCCTCAGGCTCCACATGCTTGGAAATAATCTTCGATAGACATCAAAGAGAAATTGACATTCAACTGGAGGATCTAAAGTGTATTTTTCGTGTTGGCGACAAAATTTGAGTCGTTGCAGGTCCATACTTGGGTCTGGAAGGCCACATCATTCAAATAAGCAATGATATGTTCCACATTTATCAGGCAGTCTCCAAAGAAGAGGTTGGTTTTATGCATAAATTACAATCTTATGATTCATTAACACTCATTTCATAGGTGCTTGTTTTGAGATACTACTTAGATCGTTGCCCCTTGCATCAGATCTTTCACCCACAGCTATCCATGCAGCAGTGCTTCGAACCTCCCCCTCAGTCCAAATCTATACAAGTAGGAGATCACATAGAAGTACTTGTGGGTGAGCATTTCAAGAAATGCGGCATCGTGGAGTGGTTCCCCACTGGGAGCACAATGCTATGGTTCCGGGATATGGACCCTATGTTATCTGGGGATGATGTGGGTACTAGTGTTGGACTGTTAAGAATTCAAGTTCCTATAGCAGTCATTCAGTGGACCAAGCTCCCTGATACCTTCAAATACACACAGGGAAGGGGCTACAATGTGAGGCCTGGAGATGTCGTGAGTGTTGCTCATGGATCAGAGTATCAGAGGAAAGGGGTTGTACAAAACATCGACTTTCCAAACGCTCACTTGACCTTTCTTTCTGATAGTGATCACTCCCTCGTAAGTATTGATCTTTTCGAGGCAGACATTTCTGACACTTGTGATAGATCAACATCCCAATCAGATTTATGATAAAGGTATGCAACGCGAAGTTGGATTCACTCGATAATATCATTGGCCAAGTTTTCATTGTTGGGGGTGATTGGAAGGGCTACTGAGCCACACTATACAGCATCACTTCAGACACTTGCACAGTCGCTGTGCATGGGCAGGCGCGTATGACTCTCACATGTGATGATGTTGTCACTAGGTAGGTGCTGTGCGTATTTTCTTAGCAACTAAATTGCTTATGACTCTTAGTTATGGGATGAGATTGAATGGGGTGATACTGGAAGGACCAGATTGGGTTTCCTTCTGTAAAATCCGGAAAAGCTCATACACAACAAGAATGCAGCTGCAAAGCATTACCCTCCCACCTGTCCAGCTTCCAGCCAGTTCTTCCACCAGCACAGTCAGTAGCCTATCGTCATGGGCTTCCTGGACCACCAACCCAGAAAATCCTGCACATCACAAATCATCGAGCATCACACCCAGCTCGTCAACACTTGACCCCTGGACTGTCAATCCTCAGGATGCCAAAGATGATATTGACACCAGAGCAGACAAACTCACAGACAGTGGTGAGCATTCTATGGAGCAATGTTAAGAACCATGTTGCTCAAAGGGGAGAAAGACTGACTCAGAGGGGCTTGGCCTCAGCTCATATGCTGTGCCCCTTACCTGAGTATGTGCCCTTCATTTCAGAGGAAGGTCCAATGATGGTCTGACAAAGTCTGGAGGACTTCCAGAGGCTGGCTACTCTGGTGGAGTGCTAGAGGACTTCTGGAGGAGCATGGGAAACATCCAGAGGAGCACGGGAGAGTTCCAGAGGAACACAGGAAGTGTTCAGGAGAGTTCCCACTGCAAGGTAATACTTCTACAGGAAATAGGATGAAAGGATAGGAAGTCCAAAGGTCCAGAGGACAGCAGGACAGCAGGACAGCAGGACAGGAGGGCAGAAGGACAGGATGTCCAAAGGTACAGAGGGCAGGATGTTCAAAGGACAGGAGGATAGGACATCCAAGGGTTAGGAGGACAGAACATCCGAAGGTACGGAGGGCAGAATGTCCAAAGGACAGGATGCCCAGAGGTACAAGGGACAGGAGGTCCGGAGGTCTGGAAGGAATAGGGGCTACATCAGACAAAGTCCAATGTAGAAGCAAACAGAGGTAGACTACCCTAAGGTAGAGTTGGAGAGACAGGGATTGGACCTAAGTCTGGAAAGAGGGTAAGTGCTGGAAAGGCAGAGCTCTGGCCTAGGGAATCAATCCCTAGGCCTGATGGGTAGGACAGACTTAGGTGGACCAAAGTCCAAGAGAGGATTGGGCAAGTCTAAGATGATATTCAAACTAAGGAAACTACAGGAGTATCTACAGGGGTTATATACTGGAGACTATCTGAGGGGATCAGTAAGCAAAGGAGCAAGGCTATGTATGAGCATGTGGAAACACATTAGTAAGTAAGACAGAACATAAGTAAATGAACTTGGAGATGAAGACTCATACAAGGATCAATAAGCAAGATGGAACAAGAGGTAACCGAAAGCCAGAAGGCAGAGAATGCCTAAATGGGGATAGGTGCAGGATATCGGACAGAGGGTGGGAATAGGTCTGGAGATCTGGGGATCCGGAAGACAAGGTGGATACAGGACCAGGATATGAGAAGGTGGATAGGGTCCAGAATCTGAGATGAGGTAAAGTCCAGATATCTTGCTGGATGGAGTGTTCATAGGGTGGATGGGACAGGGGGTTATGGTTCAGGCTAGCAGTGGAGATCCAATGGTCCAGATCTCAGTGGTAAATCTGGAGCATAGTCAATCCTGCTGAGGTGTGGAGCACACAGCGGAAGGGGATCTGGGAATGAGTTGGATATGAAGTGTGGTCCGGACGTAGGCTCGGAAGGCGTGGGAATATGATGGAATGTGGGTCTGGATTGTGGGATATGACAAGCAATCAGATATTTTGCTTATTTTATTGTATTGAAGGCCCTCTACCCTGGTTAATGGGCAAGGAGTATTCCTCAATGCTCTTTCTGCATCACACAGTGTTGAAAGTCACTGTAGGTTTCATGGGAGGCAGATTACACAAACGATTTGTGTTCACAGCTTGTCCTGACCCCTTCTGCAGTGTGAACAGACCCACACCTGAAGATTGTATTGCTGTATTCTGCACATCCAATAATGCAGGGGCTACACTTCAACACTACCACATTCCTGCCAAGGATCTGAGCCCAGCTCCCCCATGCAGAAAAAAACAACAGGTCCTTGTTTTGGAAGGGGATTCTCACGGACATATATTTACTGTCACAAAATGTAATGTGAAGAAGAATAGCATCGAGGTTGCAATTTCACCTACAAGTAGTATTACCCTGCATTTTGATCAGATATGTCTTGTAGAACAGGCACAAAGTATGATGTGATATACTATGTATCAATACTATACTGGAGTAGTCATGAATCTAACTTCGGCATGAAATACATCCTCCCACAGGTGCCCTCTTTCAATTACTCCAGTCCTGAATTTCTTACATACTATCCCTGACCAAGAACTCTGGGCAGAAGCCAGGAGACAATGTAGGGATTTCATATTCTGTGGGCTTGTATAGGCAGATATTACTTAGTGTTATGTTCGCACTTTTGGTGCTTATGTAATCATCATAGTTTTCACCACCTACCAGCACCAGTCTGAGACTGAGAGTTATTAGCATGATTTCCTACTCTCTCTGAGCACTGAGTCTAGTCCAGAAACCCTTTAGGGTTGAATAGCAGCTAGGCATAGCACATTTAGCCCAACATTAGAAGTCTACTTTCCAGTTCTCTTCCTGTTGTGTTTCCCACAATGAGGTACCTTGTGGTATTTGAGCAAGGCCGGTGAAGGTTCAACAACTCTGCTAGGCTTGCAGAGCAAAAGAAAGAAAGAGAACCTCTACCTCTGGGGTGAGAGGAAGGCTACTGACTCTCTAAGCGTTGGTTGAAATGCGCCAAGCAATATGTTTGACCATTAAGGGAAGCAAGGAAAGTAAGGATCCACAAAGTGACACCAGGTCAACTCTGGTAAAGTGCACTGAAAGTGCGCATGCGGGAATGTTGAGTGCATAGGAGCATGAAGCGTGGGAATAGAGCACAAGCTGGTGTGCGGATGTGTAAAGACTGAAGGATGGCATGAAGGCGTGAACTGAGACTGCTGATTGGAGACTGATGATAGTAGACTGTTGCTGAAGACTAGGGCGATGACTAATGCATGCTAACTGAAGATGATGATTCTCACTATGAGATACTAAGTGACATGATGGTGGTTTGTGTATTCTGTGGTGGTTCATTGTATTTGTCTGTGGTGGTTGTATGAAAACTTCCTAGGCCACAAGTAAGCTGTGCCTAGGCATGCTCCCAGGGCTCAGAAGTGAATAGGGAGCACTCTAAGTATGTAAAATGATGTAACTAAGGGTCCATGACAAAATAAGATATCATATAATGCTAAATATGGTCTGATAATGAGAATAAACAGGGAAGGACTCACTAGGGAACTGGTTGGACAATGGATGGGTGCTCTGGGATGCTGCGCAACAAAGTGCGACCAAGCGTGGGAAGAGAAAGCATCGCGCCTCTGGCGCGTTTCATGGGAAAGTCATAGAGGGTAAGTTGTGCACTGTACCAATCATCATGAGTTGTCATATGGGCAATATATGCCTGGAGGAATCTCATTCCCTATACCAGGTACATGGACACCACTGGGCATATGATGCTCGAGGTTGTTGGCACAGTAGTACTCCTCCAACCATCTGTACCTGTACATTATCGCCCTATCCCCAAGATACTTGATTCTCTCTTCCACTTCTTTTAGCTGGTTCTTTGTTCGATGCAGCTCGGATACTTCTTGGTGTGTACAATGTTCACTGGTGCCTAGATGGTTTTTTTTGTTAGATCAATGCACACATCTGGATTTCAAATTCTCACTCATAGTCTGTGTTGCTCTGAATGATTCATTATTTTGATATCCCCTGTATGGTAAGTCTTGTTCTGAGTTTTTATGTAATTGTATCACTTACTTGCAATCAGTGCCAACATCAGAGCAACTATGCATATGCACCGAGGAAATTGGGAAGCTGTAAGTGAATCTTGTATGAGTTTTGTACTATGTGCAATACTGATGGACTTGCCTGAGGGTAACAGTACTTCCAATGAGAATACATTGTCCCAAATGCTGCTGAGAGAGTGAGCCTGGTGTCTGAGGTTCTACCTGTGCGCTGCTTTGCATGATATGGGAATTGTTGCTGATTGTAGCTGCAACAGTGCCGGTTCCCATACCCTATACAGTGGCTCAAAAAACTGTCCACATGTTTTGACATTTTTCACTATCTATGATATTGTGTGAGAAGGAACAAATGCCTCAAGGACATGCTTATAGCACATTGTAGTATGGCTTCAGGGCTTTCATTTGAGCCCTACACCGTGGGAATCGGTGGAGATATGGTGGAGATACAAGGCTCACAAAATGGTGACTCATGTGGACAGTTTTTTGACTCAAGTATTTTACAATAATAACCAGGTATTCTAGTATTTTGTATGACCTCCCTTGGCTTTAATTACTGCCTCTATCCTTCTAGGCATACTCTCAATTAATTTCTGGCAATCCTCAGCTGTAATCTTCCCCCATTCCACTGCTACTCTCTCCCAAAGCTCCCATACTCCTTTAGGGGGGTTTTCATAGGCTTGAAGCTTTTTCTTGAGTGTTCCCCAGAGATGTTCAATGACATTGACATCAGGAGACTGTGCTGGCCAGTCAAGAACATTGATATTATGTTCTTCAAACCATTCCTTAGCTCTTCTGGATGTGTGCTTGGGATAATTATCCTGTTGGAAAATGATATCTTCTTCATCAATCCCTGATTCTGCCAAGCTAGGCAGCAAGTGGTCATTTAAAATGTCCACATACTGCTCAGCATTCATCTTCCCCTCAACCTCAGCAAGCATTCCCACACCATTCCATCCCATACAGCCCCATACCATTAAAAAACCTCCTCCAAACTTGACAGTCCCATTAACCTCTCTGTCTGTTAGGCCATCTCCCTTCTTTTTCCATACATATACCTTCCCATCTGACCCAATCCTATTGATTTTGGTCTCATCTGACCATATAGCATGCTTCCAGTCCTCTACAGTCCAGTGTTGGTGAGCTAAGGCAAAGGCTAGTCTTCTCTGCCTATGTTTGATGGAGAGAAGAGGCTTTTTCTTCTTTGTTACTGCCTTGAGATGAGCTGCCTTGAGAACATTCCTCACAGTTTGTGAAGAGACAGGGGTAGTGATGGTGGAATTGATATAATGGGTGGCTTGGACAGCATTATCAGCCTTTCCTGTAGTGATATGTTGGATAATAGCCCTTTTGTCAGTAGAGGTAAGCTTGGATGGACGTCCTCCACAAGAGTTTTCCTTGTCTGGGTGGCTTTCTTTGATAAACTTAGCCACAGTGGACTTGCATATTCCAGTTCTAGAGGAAATTTGGTGAGCAGAGAGGCCAGCATAAGACAGAGAGGATATTATCTCTTTGAGCAGAGGAGATGGCTTTCATGGTGATTATGACTATGATACATGAGATATTCTGGTTTATATAGTTAGATATAGTCATAAAATAACATAATGACACCACTTCATAATTTATATAATAGTGGCATGATTTTTGTGGTGTCATAAATAATGATTTATATAGTTTTAATATACACTCAAAAAACTGTCCACATGAGTCATCATTTTACAAGCCTTATGTCTCCACCATATCCCCACAGATTCCCACGGTGTAGGGCTCAAATGAAAGCCCTGAAGCCATACTACAATGTGCTATAAGCATGTCCTTGAGGCATTTGTTCCTTCTCACACAATATCATAGATAGTGAAAAATGTCAAAACATGTGGACAGTTTTTTGAGCCACTGTATATACATATAATTTGCAGGCCAGTTTCATGACACTGGGAGGTGTCGTAATGTGCCATCCAAACCATTTATAGCGCCAGGACAACAGGGTTTGGTCTCAGTTGGATCCTGATGGCGTCTAGGACATCACTCCACTTGTGTCCTGATTCTGATAGCACAGGGTTGCAAAGCTCCCTCCTGTTTTGATCTTGATGGCATGCTCAAACATATAAATTCTCATTTGTTGCTCATATCAGATTTGAATTTGTCCCCAACCCAGTATGAGTGGTGATGAGAATGATCCTTCTCCTGGCAGTTCTTCGCCCAAATGTGCTGGTTCAGCACTTTGCATGGGCCCATGCAAAAAGGTGTAAGTGGTGTTTCATGTGCTGACATGCACCCTTCCTAACTTGTCCTGATCAGTAACTCATCAAATCCCCTTGTGCTTCATGGTTGGCATTTTGGGTGGACTGTATCTGCGCTGTGCAATTATCCTTCTCTCCTGACTGGAGGCATACTCCAGCTAGAAGAATTACAAGACTCTCCCATAGATGATTACCCAGTGGAGTCAGTGGAACTGTCATGGTTGAATATCAGGTGTCTTACAGTTTGATGTTAGCATTCGGTGGGAACACAGGGTATTCTTGGAACTTATAGACTCCTACCCTGGTCTTTTAGAGTGTCTGACTGCTGGTGAGGAGGAGGATATCATTCACATCGGAGAATTGGTAAGTCATTCATGTTCAAAGGTGTATCAGTAATCACATTCTTCTAGATGGGCAAAGGAGCGTCTGGTGCATAGGGCGACAACACCAAGACCCTCAAGTCTGCCATACTCAAATGGCTTGTGCCAAGAGGACAGCCCCTCATACTGCCCCTCTCTTGAAACATCAAGTCCGACCATGGGTTCAACCATGAAGTGACCAGTGCCTTACTCTGCCCTGCAGGACTTGATTGGTCAAATCCAGAGTAAGTCTTTGTGCTATCTAATAAAATTGCTGTCATAACAGTCCCCAGAACCAAACAGAGTCTTAAAAGTGGCGAAACAGCAGTCCATGGTGACCAGTGGCCTATGTTTTTATATTTTGGGTATATTTACAATCCCAAAGCTCCATGGCAGGGTTTACTGAGGAGCAAGATGCTTGTTTGCATAAGTTCACTATTAGCGGTCAAGTTCTTGCTTAATTCTATTTCCCTTCCAGGGTTTCAAACATGTTTTTACATCTCCAAGCTCCATGGAGAAGGAGCCAAAAGCCACACGCTGAAGGTTCAACTACTCTGCTAGGCTGCAGAGCAAAAGAAAGAAAGAGGGCTCTACCTCTGGGGTGAGAGGAAGGCCTACTGACTCTCCAGATGTTGGTCAAAGTGTGCCGAGCGATATGTTTGACCCTTAAGGGAAGCAAGGAAAGCAAATCCATGAAGTGACACCAGGTCAACTCTGGTGAAGTGTGCTGAAAGTGTGTGCATGGGAATGTCAAGCACATAGGTGCGCAAAGTGTGGGAATAGGGCGCATGCAGTGCGCAAACATGTAAAAGATGATGATTGGCTGCTGCTGAAGACTAGGGTGATGACTATGATAGATGCTGGCTCATGACGGATTCTAACTGCTAGATGCTAACTAGATACTAAGTGACATGATGGTGGTTCTGTGTATATTCTGTGGTGGTGGTTGGTGTATATTCTGTGGTAGTGGTTGGTTGCTCGGTGTCCTGAAAACTTCCTAGGCAACAGGTAAGCTGTGCCTAGGTGCGCTCCCAGGGCTCAGAAGCGAACAGGGAGTGCTCTAAGTATGTAAATGATGTAAATAAAGGGTCCATGATGAAATATAGTGTCATATAATGCTAAATATGGTCTGATATGAGAATAAGCAGGAAAGGACTCACTAGGGAACTGGTTGGATGATGGATGGATGCTCCAGGATGCTGTGTGACAAAGGGCAACCAAGCGCGTGCGTGGGAATGCATCACATAGTGCGGGAAAGTGTTGCACCTCTGGCGCGTTTTGCGAGAAAGTCATAGATAGTGAGTTGCACACTATACCAATTGTTGTGAGTCATAATATGGGTGATATATGCCTAGAGGGATCTCATTCCCTACAGTGCTCTGGTAATGTGTACCTCCATGGCATGAAGTCTGTTACAAAAGGTTCCCTGGCCTACATTGTGACACAGGTGAGCTAAACCATTCATAATGGTGTGCTCCTACTGATTGTTCCTCCAGGTTTGGTTTGCGTTGAGCTCCTCATCTGTATTTTCACACACAGACACTGTGATGGACTCAGAAAATTTTTATCATAGTATTCTTGACCTCTTGGAGGACCCTGATGAAATTGAGGAAGTAACTGACCTGATGACATGGTAGACATGGTTTGTATCATAGTTCTTCATCTCCGAGCTCTACATTAACACCTTACAGTCGCATTTTTCCCAATTCCTCCTCTTCAGAGTGGAGTATCAGCAAAAATGGCACACTATTCAAAATTCAAGAAAAACGCGCTGCCCTTCATGCATGGGCTGATGCTAACACTGATTGATCTGTTGTCTCATAATGTGATGCTGTTCTATATGCCTTGTAGTCAATAGTTCATAATTCATTAATAAATAGTCTTTCCATAGAATCAAATACCACACATGAAATCTTTATTGGAATTTGTGCATATCAGTGACATGCTAATATGAGATAACTTGGTATCACACCCAGATAGGCTGTTATTGATGGCACCATCAAAAGCCATCCTTGCAATCATGTGCATTGCTGA
Organism: Suillus subaureus; assembly: GCF_016647635.1. Taxonomy (NCBI): domain Eukaryota; kingdom Fungi; phylum Basidiomycota; class Agaricomycetes; order Boletales; family Suillaceae; genus Suillus; species Suillus subaureus. Next base: position 683,669 of record NW_024538563.1, read on the forward strand.
TAAGACATGAGCATCTTGCTACACTAAGATAACCAGGCATCTTCTTGATGTGATATCACCATCACAGGCTATCCTTGTAGAAATATGTATCTTTGACAAAATAGCAACTACTTCCTATAGCATGATAGCTCAGTGTCAAATGTCAGCACACTGCTGATGATGGCAGATACTGCCATTGTAAGCTGCCTATCTAAGGCTTGACATATTTTGCAGAATTCCACCAGGGTGCTACAATGTGATAGCTCTGTGTCAAACACCAGCACACTGTTGATGCATAGACATGCTTGATAGAACACTGCCATCATGATATGCTATCATGATTCAATATCATCCCCTAGCACATTGTTAGTGGTTATAGATTTGGTTGCTGGACCCTGCCTATCTAACACTAGACGTATAGGGTAGAATACCAACATCACAATAGACGGCGGTGAACCAATGTCGCACCAAAGCATGCTGTTAGCAATTGTAGCTTTGGCCACTGGAAGCTGCCTATCTAAAGCTAGATATTGATGGTAGAATATTAACATCACAATAGATGGTGGTGAACCAATGTTGTACCACAGCATGCTGTTAGCAATTGTAGCTTTGGCCACTGGAAGCTGCCTATCTAAAGCTAGATATTGACAGTAGAATATCAACATCATGATAGATGGTGGTAAACCAATGTCACAACAGGGCATGCTATTAGCAATTGTAGCTTTGGCCACTGGACCCTGCCTATCTAACACTAGATGTGTATGGTAGAATATTAACATTATGATAGATGGTGGTGAACCAATGTCGCACCAAAGCATACTGTCACATCTGATAACAACACACCAGCATGCCAGTAGATCACAACCTGATACCATAGACATGTCAATGTTACAGCTTTGGCAGATTTCACCTACATAACCTGCCTATCTATTCTTTTATCATGAGGTCTACAATTGTGATGCATATTATTAATATTATTTATTAAATAAAGCTAGCTAAATCATTATCAAATTCTGGTCAAATGCCTGATGTGTGACTTGTGCACAAGCATCATCTTTCAATTCAGTACAAAAAAGCAGCACTTGAGCATCAACCTACATACAATGTTATAGTAGCACCCCTTGAAAAGTTATGACTTACCAGAGTTGCAAGTGCAGATGCATACAAGTTGTTAGTCTGGAAATGATCATAGATGGGCATGACACTCCAGGTGCAAGCTGTCACAGTTATGCTCACCCCTATTCATTTTCCTCATATTACCTGTATTATGTCATGACTGTGCCATACCATGCCATCACTAGACTCATTCCCTTCTATAGTTGTATTACATTGCGATTGCCGCAGCCATCATTAGATGACTCATTCCATATTTCTGACTCATCTCTTATTGCTGACTCATCTCTTATTTCTGACTCATTGTTGACATATACATACCTGCCCTAAAGCAGTTACATCTTATATATACCTGGTCATGTACTTAGGAGATCTTTACTTTAATCTTACTAGGTTTTACCTGGAACATCTTTCGCTTAGGACCTCCAATCCTAAGTCGTCTGAACTGATATTCAAGTCAGAGACACTCTCTTTGTCTTGTCTTAATGACCCTTGTATTTACAAGGTCTTGATCATGACATCAGCTGTCACTCTTATCGAGCTGCTGTTGTTACAACTATCCTAGTTTGTAGCACAAGCTGCAGTTAAGAGCACATCTTGCATAAATTGGTTTTTCTCCATAATGTCTGGATAGCTATTGACAAAGGTCATATGAACCTTTGCTTCCAGTATTGCCCACTGGATGACACAATGGGTCTCACTATCTTGATCCATGAGCTTTAACTTTCCAGTGTTTGCACTCCATACAAGTCTGGGCTCCTGTTAAGGTTGTACTCAAGGCTAAATGGATCTGAAGGGCTTCAGCCTCAGCTTGTGCACTGTGCCCCTTACTTGAGTATTGCCCCTTATTTCAGGAAGACAAGACTAACATGTCTGGAGGGTCAGACAAGTAGCATAGCAGATCTGGATGACTTCCAGATGCAGATTAAGTATTGTAAGGCTAATCCAGATGAGTCCAGACTAGAAACTAATGGTAGTGGACTGTTGTAGACAGAGGTGGATATGGATAGACTATAGGAATCAATCCTAAGTCTCGGAGGGTGACAAGAGTAGAGGTACTCAGATCCAGAGGACAGAAATGAGCAGAACTAAGTTGATATTTGAACTCAGGTGTTACAGAGAGTTACAGGAGGTTATATACTATAGGTATCTAATGGAATGATCAATCAGCAGGGTCTGAGGCTATGTACGAAGCATATGGATAGTCTATTGGTAAGTAGAAATGGATCACAAATAATGAAATGGAAATGAAGCATAGGTAATGGATCAGTGAGCAGGACAGATATACAGATAACTGAAATACCGGAGTTAGGGGACTACTGAAAGGAGACAAGCGCTGATTGTGAATTCAGATGAATTGTGGACCAGACTGGATGAGTGGCAGATTGGATGATGAGATGTTAGAGGGAGATAAGATGTGGAAGGGATTGGAGATAAGATGTGGATTGGATCTGAGATCCAGATATGTGGATATGACAGCTCCTCAGAATGATAATGATAGTCATTGTTGTCATTGTTGTTTGGAGACTTGGGATCATTGTGGTCATCTGATGCAGCCTTGAGTTCCTCCACATCATTGGAATCATCTGCCCAAATAGGTGTCTGTAGTGCATGACATCAATAAAAACAGGAACCATCAGAGAAGTGAACTCACCTCATTTTCTCATTTATGATCACATGCAGACTGAGCCTTTGCCTGCTGAAGGCATCAGTCAATGATTATTATTTTCAGCATGGATGGCAACTTACAATGGTATGACCACCTGTCTTGAGCTGATTTTTTGTCTGTTGAGGGGCAGCAATCAAGTGTCAGTTATTTTCAGCACAGATGGAATTGAGGGGAAAACTTACCATGGAAGTCACAGGGGCCCTTGGTTGGGCCAATGAGAAGGGGAATGGTTCAGCTGTCTCCCTTAGCTATGAGGTGTGAGTTTTCTTTAGCATACTAGATGGCAGAGTCTACTTGCAGGATAAATAATCAACTGACCTTGGTACCCACAATTTGTTTGGACAGAGATGGTCCAGTTTTCTGCATCAGCTTTGATGCAGATATATGAGGCCAGGTTGGTTTGGTCAGTGGGAAGTCATACCTTTTGACCTCCAACATTGAGACAAATGTTGGTATCTGAGTGATATCAATTGAAGTTGTGGTTAGCACTCTATTAGGACAGTAGCAGTACTTACTTCAGCTGACAGAAACTGTATGACAGACTCAGGTTCCTGTAAGTCATCATCAGCATCCATGTCAGTATCTGCCTCTGAGTCACCACTGGGTGTATAATCAGAGATAGTACTATCATGCTTGTCTACTAAAAACACCTCATCGATCCCAGTCAGAACTGCACAGGCTGAGAATGGGTGATATAAGAGAATTTTATAATTGATAAGGTCATAGATGGTGTAGACTGTGAAATGGAAATTTGTGTGATATTCTGCGATTGTATGTTGTTCATGTGTGTGTTGTTTGCATGCATTTGTTTGCAAGTGATTACATTTCTGCATCTTTGTATACCAAACTCCCCATATCTCTGTCATAGCATCACTCATTTTTGCCTTCATTGCAAGAGATCATAAGTGCATTTACATTACATGGTATTCCTACCTGCTTACAGCTACAGTATCTACTAGTACTATGAATAAAAACCTAGCTCAGGCTGAGGCTGGGCCTTCTTCCTCTCTGCCTGTCAGTATACATCACAGACAAGCTCAGCAGGCTATTATGAGGTGAGCTGCTCAAGAAGTAAGAGAAGAAGCTTGTTGAACAAGAAAGGCTTGTCTCAATTGAGAACAGCTGGCAGATGATACAAGTGCCAAGGTGGTAAGTGCATGCTGTGTTATATTGATTCTACTTGCTACTGATAGTATCAAATCCATGCTTTCTTCCAGTCCAATTGTGACTTTCCACAAGCAGGTCCTTCCAAATGTCAGCATGACAACATCAATGATGATGGTCTGTCAAAATCTCCAGATTGGAGTCTTCCATGACACTCTCTCACTCCTCCACCTGATGAAGATTTTTTCCTGCAGCAGTTACCATCTCTGGATCCTCCTCTACCTGATGAGGACTTTTTCCTGCAGTGGTCACCATCTCCAGGTCCTCCTCCACCTGCCCAAGCTCTTCCAGAGCACCACCATGTTGCCATTGATGTTGACAAGCTTGCAACTCTTGCAATACTCCCCAAGATGAAGAATACAATTGAATTTATTCATGCTTTTCAAAATGCTTTGCACCATCTTCACAAACCTCACCAAGCATCCCTTGAGATTAATCAGCCAGCTATTCACTTTGCAATATCTGAATATTTTGCACTCAAGCATTTAGCTCAAGATGCATATGAATGCATCTGCAGATCTGCAGGACATTGTTTTGCTGGAGATGCAAATGATATACCCAGTTACTACCAGATAGAGCACCTCATTGCTGAATTTACTGGAGTCAAGTCAATTGAACATGACATGTGTCCAGAGTCTTGCATAGCTTTCACAGGGCCATTCTCTCATCTTGAACATTGCCCCATCTGTGGTCATGATTGTTATGATGTGATCAAACTGTGAACTAGTGGGGGTTGGACCAAAGTTGCATTGTGCAAATTTGTTACAATTCCACTGGATGCCCAGCTCCAAGCACTATGGTGTGATCCCAGTCATGCTGAAAAAATGTCTCATCTTCAGAATGAAATGGAACACATCTTTAATCTTCTACATGAACATGGAGGCTAGATTGATGTGTTCAATGATTTTGTCATGGGAAGTAGCCACATCCATGCTGTTGCTTGTGGTGATATCATGAAGGATGATATTGTCTTGATGATCTCAATGGACAGTGCTCAGTTGTATGAGAGTAAACAGTCCAACTGCTGGATATACATATGGATTGTGATGAACCATGCTCCTGGAGAATAATATCAGAAGAAATATGTCCTTCCTGGTGGCTTTATACCTGGTCTGAACAATCTGAAAAATGTTGATTCATTTCTCTTCCCTGGAATGCATTATCTTAGTGCATTACAGAAGGAAGGGTTGCGCATCTGGAATGCCTCCACAAGAACCATATTCATGTCCCATCCCCATCTCATTTTTACGACTGTGGATGGACCTGGTCTTGTTTATTTCAACAGCATGGTTGGGCACAGTGGTAAAAATGGGTGTCATGTGTATTGTGGAATCCAGGGACAATGCAAGGGTAAGCATCTATTCATTCTGATTAAATAAATTCTCATCATCCAAGTCACTATTTTGATAGGTACACACTATTATCCTGCACTGCTTATATTGAACAATTATCATTCCCCTGACAGTGATCACCCTGACATCAATATCAACACCATCCCCTCATCTGGATCCAGTCTTGAATATGCTGCAAATATGGAGAGGCTTGTGGCTGCACCTAATGATATGCAATACCATAAGCTTAAGAAGGAGATAGGTTTAATGAAGCCCAGCCTTTTGATTGGTCTTGATCTTAAGCACACACTTGGAGTCCTGCAGTGTCTCACACCCAACATTATGCATCTAGTTCAGCTGCTTGCTAATCTTTTCTTGTCATTGTGGAGGGGAAAGATTGATTACACTGCTCCCAATCATCTATCAACATGGCTGTGGGCTATCTTCCAAGATATTAATATGTGGCAGGTACATGGAGCTGCTGTAGCTGCTACTAGTCAGTACCTACCTGGCTCATTTCAAGATCCAGCCCAAAAAATCAATACTGGATACAAAACTTGGAGTTTCAGATATACATTTTCGGCTTAGGGCCAGCACTTCTCTTTAATGTTCTTTCCCAACCATACTGGTGCAACTACTGTTGAATCATGCATGCATTCTGTCTTATTAACTAGCACTCCATATCTGTTGCAGAATTACAAGCTGCTCATACTGCCTTCAATGAATGGGAGGTGGAGTTTGAGCTCTTATATTATGAGCAGTGTGCTAAACACCTTCATTTTATTCATCCTTGTGTACATCAAGTCAGTCATCTTGTTACACAGACTATTTAAAAGGGCTCACCTATTTGTTATTCACAGTAGACAATGGAGCACACAATTGGCAACCTTGGCCAGCAAATTCACCAGCCCTTAAATCCATATTCAAATATTTCATGAGAGGATGTTCACCATTGTCAAGTCAATGCACTAAAGGCCATAATCCCAGAACTTGATGTACCTCCAAGAGGTATTCCTAGTATTGCTATTGATCTTGGTAATGCTATTCATCCATCCCACGCTAAAACTATAGCCATTAAAGCCTACCTTGGTCTTGATGCACACAAGATTCACTGGTGGGCTCACTTATGACTACCTAATGGGCAAATTGTATGAACTGCATGGAGAAAGGCCTATATGTGTTTCATGCAATGTGAAGGTATATATGTATCTATTAGTTTGTCTCTTCACTCACTTGTATTTAGCTAGTTCTTGATGGTGATGTCCAACTTGCTGAAGTACAGTATTTCACCTGACTTGTAGCCAAGTCTGGCATTAGAGAAGATGGACCAATATGGGGCTGGAAGGATATTGCCATTGTTGTGATGTATTCTCAGCCTGATATGGACCTCCTTGACCTCTCCTTCCAAGCAGTGAGCTCATGTGCTCACCTCAAAGATGACATTCAAATTGTCAATGTCAAGTCTATCAAAGCTGTAGTTGGAATGGTACCCCACAAGCCCAGATTACCATCTAGAGTGGTAGAGAATAGGGCTTTTCTTGTTGAGAAACCAGGGCTTGACATCATGACCTTTGGTGTACCATATGAAGGACCTGGTGCTTAGGATGATGAAGATGATGATGATGAGGAAAACATGGATGACATTGAGTGACTGGCAAAGAAGACATGACTGTATGAGTAATACTTCTGACTATTTACCCAATGAGACCTCTAGTTCATATTTTTTCTGACAGATTTCAACAAATGCTTCATTGGTTCAAGAGCAGTCATAAAATTTGGCCTCTTCCTCCTGTGTAAAATAGTTCCAATAGAGTGAACCCAGTGGGGATGGACTGGGGATTGCAAAGAAACTGTTACAGTTAAGAATAGGCTGGTCAAATGAGTTTGATGAGAGCTCATCTGATTTGGATTCAGGCTCAATGATAGAGCTGGAAGTCTGTGTATGGACACAATCAGGCCGAGGAGTCAAAAGTTGATTTAATGGGACAGGAATAACATCTGATTCAGGCTCGGTGATGGAGCTGGAAGTTTGCATATGGACATGATCAGGTTGAGGAGTCAAAAGTTGATTTAATAGGACAGGAATAACATCTGATTCTACGAATGGTTCAACTAACCTTTAAAGCAATGTAAAGTCAGAAAATTAAATTAACATTGTGATTCACTTACAACTCATCTAACCAGTCATCTTTTGCAGCAGGCTGTGGTACCTCTTCTGAGTTCCAGATAAGTCATCTTATAGTGTTAAGCTTAGTGGGGTGCTTAATCCAGAAGGCTGGGTCAAGAAGACAATTGTCAGAAGTTGTTAATCGAGGATTGCTGCCAAAGCTTTGACTGGTATCAGCACTAGTAAGCACATCAAAACAAATGAGTAGAGATAGTATATAGGTTGTTAAGACCATACCTAACATCCTGCTGAAGATATCCATCAAGCTCATCTTCAGAAGGTAAGTTAAAAAATTGCTGCACAATGTCAGGGAGAGTCATAACAAGATGTGAGCAATATCTTAAAGGGACTTAGAGAAAATCAGAAATGTCAGGAGTTGCTGAAATGGATTAACATGGTCATATGGGACATCCATCTTATCATCCAACCACCACTACGTCCACCCTTCTATCCAGCAATTCCAATTCCCTCTATTCAAATGAGTCTCTGAGTAGACAGCCAAACATCTCTCTCAGCCATCTTCAAGCTCAGGCTCACACATGTATTTTGACATGAGTATTAATGTATGCTAATACAGCAACCTAAGTACATTTACAGGATGGATATGTGCATGTGGATCATCAGCTTATCCAGGAGCAGTTGGAGGCTGCCAAGCTTCAAAGTGAGCTCATACAGACTGAATTGACCAGAACAACTGGTGAATGAGACATGATTAGGTATGCTGCTTTTTATACCTTTGGCTGTATTTTTTATTGAAAATAACTACAGACAGTCATTTCAGGACCTCCTTGAGGTGCTTAAACTCCCAAGCAACACTGACCCCTTCAACTTCAGCCTCAACTCCATCAAGGCTTGTGACAAGCCTCAACCTAATGCAACATCTAATCTAAGCATTTGTTTCTGGCATCAGGTTGACTATGATTCATGGCTTGACTTGCCAGCAGCCAAATGAGCCCAGTGTGAGACAGTTCCTTTTCTCAAAGACAAGAATGGTCAACTGATCACAGCCAAAATGCTTAAGGCTATCTGTGAGGGCTGCTGTGTAGCATGGGCTGAACTTGTTGTGAGGGACATTGCACCATCCATGTGGGCAAGGCTGTGCTCAACAGGCAACCTTGTTGTTTGTCAAATGATGGAATATGACTTTCCAATTTTCTGACTCAACTCAGATGGCTGGAAGCTCAAGCTACTTTGTACTAACAACTATCCAAACTGGCACCAAAATCACCTGGACTTCAATGGTATACACTGGACTTGGAAAACATCTGACAAGAAAGCAGTGAAGCAGGAGTCTGAAGACAACATGTATATATTACCAGAGAAAAAACCTGTTTTTAAGCACAAAGGCAAGAAACATGCTCACTCACCAGACAGCACAAGCTCAATCAAGCATGTTGTCATATGCTATTCTGGACCCTTAACTCTAAATCCACTTCTCTGGATATCTGGATCTGAGATCCAGATCTCCAATGATCTGATCTATCTTTATCTTCCTTCCAGAATCCAAACCCTATATCAGTGCCCAACCCCATTTAGACTTCCCCTGTCTCTGGACTCCAGTTAACTATGTTTCCCTTCTGATTATTGATCCATTACATACATTTCATTTCCAATATGCATTATTGGTGATCTGTCCTACTTACTAATAGACTTTGCATATGTTTTGTATATAGCCTTTGTGTTTGCTGACTGATCCCTATATGATACCTACAGTATATAGACATCCTGTACCTCTTGGAAATACTTCAGTTTGAATATCATCTTAGTTCCTGCTCATTCCTGTGTCCTCCAGACTTGAGCCAAGTCTCTTGTCATATTCCAAGTCTTAGGATTGCATCCTAGACTACATCTCCAACTCTACCTTAGGGTAGTCTATCCCCTGTTAGTTTCTAGTTCAGAATCTATCTGGATTAGTCTTATCCATTTGTCCAAGTAACATCTGGATGTCTACCAGATTTATCTCATGTTTCAGATTCAGACATCTGCTATCCACCCTAGTCAAAACCTGGAAACTCTGGATAACTGTTCTAGCCCCTGGAAATTAAGGGCACATACTTAGGAAAGGGGCACAGTGTATGAGCTGAGGCCAAGCCCTTGTGATCTGACCCCCTTGAGCACACGACCTTAACACATGTGAAAGGTATGTGCTATTGATGTAAATGATTTTCTATTGATAGATGTGCAACAGATGCCCCGATGGACCCTGCAACATCCAGCTTTTCATCTAATGATGAGATTCAAGGTAATTCTATTGTATAACTCATATCAATATTGACAGCAGCCTTTTTCAACAGAAATTTCAGACACCACGAGTCACAACCTCAGGACTTCTTCTCCTGCCACAGACCACAATACAGATGCTATATCACCTCACAGCAAGATCCCTGCCACCAAACCTTCAAACAATATCACTCCTTTATGGAACCTATTGACGTTATCCCTTATCTTGTCTCTGAGTCCTTGGCAACCCAACTCATTTCCCACAGCCACCTTCTCACAGAAACAACAACAAGGAAAATATGCCTGTGTTCCTCAAAAATCCACTGTAAGTTTTATCTTACCTACAGTTTTGAGCTAACATACATATCCTACTATATTCTACTGTCAGTGCAAATATGTTTATGACAAAGGCACCCTCACCCCTACCCAACAACCTGAATTCTCTATCATACCCACATGCCAATCCTAGAACAAGTGCCAGCATCAGCACAGCCATCACCATCACAAGTGCAGTCACTACCTAGTCACACCTACCCACCAGCTCAGGTGCAAGCACAAGTACAGGTAAAGGCTTGAAAATGCACCCTGGCCCCAAGAAAAATGGCAGGTGAGTTCAACATTTTTTATCTGCAAGTAATACAAGATCTTACCTCAGTTGCATAGGAACCTATGTGCTTTAAAGTGGCTCAAGCAACTGAACATGAAAGGCATCATGAACAAGTTTGATTCCTACTGGTGTGCTCTTTTGGTGGCCCAGAAAGATGAATACTAGGTTGAAGCTGAGCAACTCAAGAGCACTGGACAGTGGCAGAAACCATTAGATGCCCTCATCATCAACAGTGTCCTTTACTAGCATGTACACATCATTTTTTATCTCATTTTTCATGCTGTTTTCTTATTATTGTCACATTCTTCACCTGCATCCTGTATTACTGCAAGCACTACATAATACTACCTAATGTAATGTCAATCCTGAACTGAGCAGATTCAATAATATTCTGTGTTTTCTGTTAATTGTGTGCTATGGCCTGATCTGATAATTCAGAAGAACAACTGATCCTACCAGGTGAGACCTGTTCTCTGCATACAATATATATGGTGTCCTCTTGCTAGATATGTTTGGGATGGCAATTTTCCTGATCAGGCTAACCATGTCCAATCTCACCTGATGTCATTGTGCCAGGCCATGTGCAGTTCTGACTGGGCATCAATCATGGAAGGTGCATCTACAGAGGTTTGAGAAGTTAGCTGCTGTTCAGTTTCCTTTCATGCTGCAAATACAGATGTATTGTGCTGGACTAACTCAAGGTAACAAAAGCTTGCCTTTCTTTCATGGCAGTCCATGCATAGCAAGACTCGTGCTGTCTTCATTGGACTCTGCAGATGTGTTTGGTGAGTGCATACTAGACTCTAGTGCATAGAACACTGTACTTACCTTTATGCTTTCTAGCTCAAGGGATTGCTAAGCAACTAACTGTTACACTCGGCATTCATAAGAATGACTAGATGGAAACAAATGATCTAAAGCATGAACTTATTCACAAGTTGTGTGAGTTAAGCAGTATATTGCAGGCCCTGGTCTGCATAGGTCAAGTTAAAGAGTACAAGCATAAGAGATAGAGTATATATAAAAAAGTTAAAGTGGAGCTTTAATAAATGAATCAGAGATGGAAAGTAAATAGCAAATCAGAAAAGAAATAAGGGAATCATACAATAGAATGTCTGAGAAGGTAATAGAATGATTAGTCATGTGAATAAATGAAGAGGTGAAAGGAAAAGAGAGGAACTGTAACATTACCCCTGTTGTAAGGGTAGTAGGCACCAACTACTATCAAAGAAGATGATGCAATCATTTATAAGTAAGGAGAGAATTGGAAGCATTACCTAGTTCTGCTTCCTTCATCCATTTGTTCTTGGAACTCAGGAATCCTTTCCATTTAACATAATATTGGCATCTAGAAGAAGAGCCTTGGTGTCTGATGATGGCTTCTATTTTGTATTCTTCTTTGCCATCAATAAGATCAGGAGTGGGTGTAATATGATTAGGGCTGTGGGTATTGTTCTCTTTATAAGGAGAAAGGAGTGCAGCATGGAAAACAGGGTGGATGTGCCATTGTGCAGGTAGCACGAGTTGATAGGTTATGGGGGATAGTACATCAATGATAGTGAATGGTCCTTCACATTTAGGAGTGAGTTTCCAATTAGGGTATCCAAGGTATAGGTTCTTGGCTTTGAGCCTAGACTTTGTCACCTTTAGAGAATGGTATGAATTTAGATGTAATTCGTTGATGCATAGTATTGCGTGCGAGTTCATGAGCGGCTAGCACTTCGTTGTGTGCTTTATTAAGGATGGTGAGGCATTGTTCTATATTCGGGATATTGGATTTCGGATGAAGATCAGGAAGATGGTGTGGGTGATAGCCCATCATGAGGTAGAAGGGGGATGTGCCACAAGTGGAATGATGATGTGAATTGTGGACAAACTCAGCAAGTGGTAACATGGGTGCCCAACCCGTCTGGTCATTAGCACAGAAGATTTGAAGATAAACCTCAAGTTCTTGATTAACTTGTTCAGTTTCTCTGTCACTCTGGGGATGGAAAGCGGTGGAAAGGGAGTTCTTGTATCTGAGGAGTTTTCCAAGTTTGATCTGGAATCTGGAAGCAAACTGGGGTCTGCAATCAGAAATAATCTTATCATATAGTCCATATCTAGAGAAAACTTTAGAAAAGATAATGTTCACAATGCCTTCAGCATCTATAGTCTTGAGGCAAGGGGTGAAAACTACCCCCTTTGAAAGTCCATGGTTGACCACAACCATGATAGAGTCAAAGCCATCTGAAAGGGGTAAATTGGTAATAAGATCTACCAAGCAATGAGTGAAAGGTCGGTTGGAAATAGGAGCAGGAATAGGGGATAATGGAGCAGACAGGTGCATGTTTACTTTGTTCTGTTGGCAGATGCAACAGCCATCTACAAAGTTCTTGACGAAGGTGGCTAGTCCTGGCCACCAGTAGTCGTGAGATAGGAGTTCCTGGGTTTTGTAGCATCCAGGGTGTCTGGTGTCTTAATAACTGAGGGTCTTATATAAATGTGTGTAAAATGTAATGACACCACAATTACACTAGGATAAGACTTCTTGCCAGTCCTCAATTAACATGGTCTACAACTTTTCTTCTTTTGTAGTAGATAATGTGTGAGTTCTTGGGAGGCTCGCTAAACCAATCTATGTGATTAACTTAGCTGGAGCTTTTGTGTTATATCCCAACTTATAAACTTGTCTAGGATAAACCATCTAGACACTGGAATGTGGTTCCTCATTAAGATAATCTTCTGTAGAGACTACGGTCTCAAATACAAATATGTTGACCAAAGACTGGTTGGTCAAATAGGCACAAAGTGGTGAGAAACTGGTCTCACAAATGATCAGATTGACCAAAGCTTGTGTTGGTCAATATCAGAAAACTAGGTGAGAAGCTGGTCTCAAATAAACTAAGTTTCTATTGTAAGAAACTTATGTAATCTCAAGGGAATGTCTTTTCCCTGCACTTGGTACTTCAAAGGGGCTTTCTTTGTAAGCAACAATCTTCACAGTGAGTAGCTCAAACTGAGATTCAAATGATTGCAAGTGGGAGATCCTATTTTTTGGGGGGAGAATGGGCCCTCCTTATATACATTTGTGTGGGAATATTATGTAAGTAAAAAAGCGGAGCAATGACATCAGAAGTGGAGCAGAACATTCCAGAATATTCCATAGGTGGAGTAATGACATCAGAGGTGAGTCATTGTGGAGCAGAACATTCCAGAACAAATGACATCATCATGACATCATAACTTTCAACAGAATACTTGCAGGAGTATCTGTGGAGCCATATGACATCATTATCACATCATACCCTGTAGGTACAATTTTGTGAAGTATCTGATGGGTCAGAGCATCCCAATAGAAAAATAAATCAAGGAAATACTAGAGAAAACAACTCAGAAATAATAATACAATAACAAGACACAAAATACAGGCTTTTTAGATAGGTTTTTGTAGGCTTTGAACTTTTCTCTATGGTTTTCTCTAGCCAAAGTGAATAAGCCAAAGGCAAGGCAATACCTTAACCTTCTTGCTTCACAATATCAACTAGGTCATTATGTGATTCCCATCTCACAAATGACTTTTCTTCAAGATATAATAAATTCATGAATCACAGAGGGGAAACTGAACTATATGACCAAGGTTTGAAACCAAGGTATGGGTTGACTAGCCTAATGCCTAAGCTAACAGACTTTGTCTTTTAGGGGGGCTACCTAGTAGTCATGTCCATGCATGATTCCCAAATCATGCAGGACAGCAGTAGGTACATGGCAGAGGTCTGAGGATAGATGTTCTGTAATAAGGAATGATCAGTCATTCAGGAAATGCCACAGCTTGGGTTCTAAAAGTAGACTCCTGATTGAGGGTTACTTGATTTAGGTTACTTATTCATAGTACCCTTACTAACCACTGGCAGCACCTGGAATTGACAAGTTCAAGAACAGTTTAAGTTAACTTTGAATTGATCATAGTAGACTTATCGTACACTGTATTGATATTGTGTATTTTGTGCTGATTCAGGAGATTGATGAACCTAGTTCTACCTCATAAAAGCCTCTCTCAGAGGAGTCTCAGGCTGATGAGTCTTGGATCATGCATGTACATTGTTTAAAGTGCTAGTTCAGAACATATATGAATATGCAAGATTGAGCATGTGTGGGCTTCCAGTTTGGGGAAGATACTACTATACCCTGGTGGGTATTGCGGTCATTGGAGAATCTGATATCTGCAATGTGATTCAGGCAAAAACCTAAATGGCAGATGAAAATTTGCATTGGGCCAACTGTCTCATTGGGTATTGTGGAACATGGCAGGCAGCAACAGTTAGATGCCAGTACCAGCCTGATTGAAACACTGTTGGCTACCCAAACACAATTTTAAAAAACAGGCGATTAATCCATGACAACGAGTACTGAGTACCCTGTTATGACTCTGAGCTAGCTCGGTTGCCAGACTTGCCTTGAACAAAAAGTCTAAACATCAACTTGATAAATACCACACTTGCACTGAACCATTCCATACTATACAAAGGACTTTGAAGACTACAATAACACAAACCTTTCTTGGCTCCTACATTCAAGTGCTACATCCAGGCTGCAGCTATGGTGTGGGGCACTGCCATTGATGTGACCACCTGTGCCCTACTCACCTGGGCTACTGGCACTGGCTATATACCAACACACACAACCAAGACCCTTCCCCACCTTTCCATTATCCTACTGTTGCCCTCTGTTGCCCCATACATCTAACCAACATTGTCACCCTAAACCTCTTGCACTTGGATTGGCCAGTGACAAGATATGGAATGAGTCTCTGACATCTGCATTCTGTTGTTCACATATATCAGGGCATGGAGGATTTCAAGATGTCTTGCCTTGTCTATCCCAATCCAATGGGCCAAGTAGCTGTCCTACCCCACCACCCTGTCAATGCACCAACAGTCACTTCTTCTCCTTCTTGCACTGCTTTAAGCCACATGGGGCAACTGAACCTGACACCCAACCCCAATCCCACCCTTTCAGCTGGACTTGAAACATAGTCTCTGGCATGATGCACAGACCAGATGGATTAGACATCCAGTTGCAAGAGGTCAAGGTCTCTTAGTACACAGCAGGCAAGCCTGTGCATTTTTTCTCTTTCACAGTTCTTCTTTATCACTGACTTTTTGCACAGAGAAACTATCATGTGAGAAAGACAAAACCAACTACTAGTTCATCTCAACCTCCCAAGACTCATCCCACCCCACCCAGCAACATGGTAGAGCAATACAGAACACACCATCATCATCACAGCTACCACCTCCTACTGCCACTGCCAGTTCTCACATCACTATAAGAGTTGCCAGATGGCATGCTTGTTTCATGGTCTGACTTTGCTGCATGCCTATTGAGAACACAGATGGTCAGACTGGTTAGCCTTAGAAAGATGACATTTTGGCTCTGTGTTATTTTGTTGTCTTATTCAATTCTTCATAACTCTCCTCTCATCATCTTGTAATATTTCTTAGTTAGTTCATTAGCATGTAGTATGGTGGGGACCAATTGTATCCATTATTGTATGCTACTAGTAATATTTTGTTGCTTTGGCCAACATATAAAATCATGAATGGGATGTGCTGCTTATTTACCATCAAGCCACAAGACTCAAAACCATGATTTGTCACACTTGAATGCCACCACTTATTGATTGATGTTGTGTTCTAGCTATGAATCATCAAGCTTGTCTTCTTCCTTACTGCCTTCTATCTAATTCTCATTCACCACTGCACTCACATGAACTATAGAGTCTGCCATTTGACAGACATGAACTTTGTCTCTACAACTTGAAGGTATGGTATGACTCTAGCTGACAAGGCCAATCTTACCAATTTGCCTCAAACGGTTCAAAGCCTAACTGACACATTGATGGGGATATTTCAAATGGTTTTTCAAGTGCATTGCATATATTACCTGGGGGCAAAATTTTACACCTCAGTATGAAACACATACAACTTTCATTCATCAAATTTGTTAGTGGTTACCAATTAGGTCTTGCTGTTGATTGGGATACTGAGCTCATGCTCTTTCATCCATGCAATATCATTGAGGTAATAATACAGAAATGTATCATAAACTAAACTGTAATGTATACATATATTTCAATGGCTACTGGCTTCTTCAATCTGCCATCTTTATTGCTTCTGGATATCAATTATTTCTAGGAATATATTGTATTTGGCATCTAATATTTTCCCAACTGTCAATGATGCCCCAGAGGCCACGAGGGTACCAGCAGGTGTCATCCTGAATGGCAAAAATCAGCATCTACACTCAGTAGAATGCACAGGACATCTTACTATGATCTTCCATATGTCTTCTCTGTCCTTAGCACCCTTCACTGCAATCCTTCCCAGCATCGCTGCACCAAGAACCAACACCTCAGAATATGACTTGGGCAAGATGATGGGGAAGCTACATGAACCAACATGCATACACTTTGCCTCTTGCTTTGCACATTCTTTGAGTTTGGGATATGTGGTGTGAGTGGTGATGACAAAGTTGATAAGCTGTCCCCTAGACGACTGGCCCTTCATTCATCCACCAACCAGGTAAAGCTGTGTCCTATGGGAATATACCATTAAGACATTGCATGTTGTGCAGAATGGCAATGGTATACCATATATGGGCTCCATACACCCTTTATGAAGACACTGTCCTGACTCTGCAACAATGTTGATGTCTGGATGAAGATGTATTGAGCAATATGACTTACCTAAACAATACACTCAAAAGAAATCTGTCATATCCCACAATCCAGACCCACATTCCATCATATTCCCACGCCTTCCAAGCCTACATCTGGACCCCACTTCATATCCAGCTCATTCCCAGATCCCCTTCCGCTGTGCTCCACACCTCAGCAGGATCGACTACACTCTGGATTTACCCCTGAGCTCCGGACCATTGGATCTCCACTGCTAGCCTGATACATACCCCCCTGTCCCATCCATCCTATGCACACTCCATCCAGCAAGACATCCAGACTTCACCTCATCTCAGATTCCAGACTATATCCACCTTCTCATATTCCAGTCCTGTATCCACCTTGTCTTCCAGATCCCCAGATCTCCAGACCTCTGGATATTAATGCTGGACCTATTCCCACCCTCTGTCTGAGATCCTGCACCTATCCCCATTTAGGCATCTCTACCTTTCCAGCTTTCAGTTACCTCTTCTTCTGTCTTGCTTATTGATCCTTATATGAGTCTTCATCTCCAAGTTCATTTACTTATGTTCCATCTTACTTACTAATGTGTTTCCGCATGCTCATACATAGCCCTGCTCCTTTGCTTACTGATCCCCTCAGATATTCTCCAGTATATAACCCCTGTAGATACTCCTGTAGTTTCCTTAGTTTGAATATCAACTTAGACTTGCCCAATCCTCTCTTGGACTTTGGTCCACCTAAGTCTGTCCTACCCATCAGGCCCAGGGATTGATTCCCTAGGCTGGAGCTCCACCTTTCCAGCACTTACCCTCTTTCCAGACTTAGGTCCAATCCTTGTCTCTCCAACTCTACCTTAGGGTAGTCTACCTCTGTTTGTTTCTACATCAGATGAAGTCCAATGTAGCCCCTATTCCTTCCAGACCTCCTGTCCCTCGTACCTCCAGGCATCCTGTCCTTCAGATGTTCCATCCTCCTAACCCTTGGACATCCTATCCTCCTGTCCTTCTGTCCTCCATCATCCTGTCCTCCTGTCCTCCCACCCTCCTGTCCTCCAGTTCTCCAGACCTTTGGACCTCCTATCCTTCCATCCTATTTCCTGTAGAAGTATTACCTTGCAGTGGGAACTCTCCTGAGCACTCTGCATCCCGAACTCCCACTCCTCCAGAAGTCCTCTAGCACTCCACCAGAGTAGCCAGCTTCCGGAAGTCTCCTGGACTTCATCAGACCATCATTGGACCTCATCTGAAATGAAGGGCCCATACTCAGATAAGGGGCACAGTGTATGAGCTGAGGCCAAGCCCCTCTGAGTCAGTCTCTCTCCCCTTGAGCAACATGGTTCTTAACACCACCATGATGGGTGTACTTTGACCCCATGCTGAGTGCTTAGCCTGAAGTTTATGTGTAAGTTTGTTAATGGTTTTTTTTGTTGATAAACAACTCACCATTGAGATGTAGCCAGTTCTCCTGTTTGGCTATGGAAGTGAAGTACACCATAGGCAAGCAATCAATATCATTACCAGCATCTTCACTACATTATGGTTGGGTTTGAAATTCTCAATCATTAGAATCAAGAAAGAAGAACCTAGTGACAATGGTGTGGACATTTTAATTTTCAGTGAGATGATGGCTGAACACCTTATAGGTCGCCCTTTAGGCTGGTCATCCCAGTGCCATTGAGTTCCTGACATTATGCCACAATCATGGTGGCTTTAGTCATATTGTCCCCTTCTGGCTGTTTCATTGCAGAGCCTTTAAGAGTTCCTGGCCATAAGTAGAAAATGCTTGTCAAGCCATCCTCTTGACTCCCTACTAGGATTCTTCATCCCATCAGTAGCACAAGACTTGCTCCAGTCATTACTTCACATCAATGTCTGTGTCCAATTTCACTTGTGTATGCAAGCAAACTTTTATGACCCAGAATCACTATAGCCAACACCAGCATTCATGTACCCAAACCAAAAAGTGTCTGTCATTGGCATTGTCATCTTTCAAAGATTGCATCACTCAAAAAAAAAGCCATGTATCTCACTCACTCCCAATGAACCTTCTGTGGCCATTGCATTGCCCAATGCAATGTCAGCTTGTCCCACCAATGGCAGCCTTGGTGGTGAAGCCCCCACATCACCATTGCCTTCATGGCTTGAAGATTCTATGGATGTCCTTTGCCATAGTAACTTTGAAGGAGGGGATGGTGATGAAGAGGACATGAGTCTAGCACAGCAGAGACCCAGACGTCAGAACTGGCAGCTGCTACAGAGATTCAGAGACATGCTCCCTCAGGCCCCACCTACTGTTCCTGTGAAAGTTTGTGATCTACTTCCGCAATCTGTTGGATCCATTATTAGTTCAGAAGATTGCCCAGGCTTACCAGCATGCCCAGTTTTCTACACTCCTGTGAACATCTTCGGGCTAGTGCATCAATATTTTGCACTATGCCCCCATCCCACAATCCAGAAGAGTACATGACCATAGCTGACCTCTCATTCATTCCTGAGGCCTCCCAGGAACTGTCTGCTATGAGCAATATTTCCCTCTATCATCCCTACCCCAATCATTCTTCCTTCCAGCTTGGTGGTTGGTATTGGAACCAGGGACTTCAGAAGTCTCAAGCAGAATATGCAAAACTATTAGACATAATGAGTCCCAGTACTTTCAGCACTTCCAATGTGACATCCACACATTGGAAGAGCATCAATTCCACACTGGGGGTGAATGAATACAATGAAGAAGACAGCAAAAAATGACAAGATGAAGACACAGGATGGAAAAGAATGCCAGTCTCCATCAAAGTGCCTTTTTCCCACACAATGAAAACACCAGGGCCCCAGATGTATCAAGCAGCCCATCTATATCATCATTTGCTAGTGGCTGTTTTGCAAGAGAAGCTCTCAAATTGTTGTAATGATAAATTGTTTCATTACGAGCTATATCAGCTGCATTGGGCTCCCTCACATTTAGATGCAGAAGTCTCCATACAGGGTGATCTGTATACATTGCCAGTTTTTCATGAAGCTCACACAGAGCTGCAAGAGTCCCCTAGGGAGCCTGGTTGTGATTTGCCCCAAGCTGTGGCTGGTATTATGTTTTGGTCAGATGTCACACAACTCATGTTGTTCAGCAATGCAAAACTATGGCCTACCTATATGTATTTTGGCAATGAGTCCAAGTATCAATGCTGTAAGCCATCATGCAATCTGAGCAATCACATTGCATACTTTGAGATGGTATGTTGCATACTTCAAGATGGTACATTTTGCTCAACTTTTGTGTCTTACATCATGCTTACCACTGCTTAGCTTCTGGACTCATTCAAAGACTTCACAGGTGGGAAGGGGATGACTAGTGAATGTGCAACTCACTGCCACAGTGAATTTTTTCACGCACAGTGGAGGATTCTGCTGGATGATGAGTTCCTTGAGGCATATAAGCATAGCATTGTAATTTGTTGTTGTGATGGCATCAAGTGCAGATTCTACCCAAGGATCTTCACTTACTCTGCAAATTACCCAGAAAAGTATGTGAACTCCTATTTGTTACTAAACACTATTGATATGATTTCTCCAGGGTGCTTATAGCAACAGTTCAAAACCTAGGAGGATGTCCATGTCCTTGATGTCTGATACCAAAACATCAGATTCAGAATATGGGTAAGCCTCAAGATCATCAACAGTGTGAGACTCTGGCTCATGATGATGACAGAAGATGAAATATCATGAGTACCGCACATGAACTGATTTACAACAAGAACTTTGCAGTTGGCAGCATGCCAGTTGAACACATCCTTAAGCCACATTCATGGGTGCCTACTTTGGTGAGGCTTGAATCATTTCCATAACAGTCCATGGCTAATTACTCCTCAGAACACGTTCTCAGATCGCCTTGGTCCCTTGGGGTTCAACATTTTCTGGGTACTCATGGTCAATCTTTTACATGAGTTTGAGATTGGTGTCTGGAAGTCCCTCTTTATTCACTTGTTGTGCATCATTTTGGCACATGATAAGTCTCTTATCCATAAATTAGACAAGAGGTGTGTATGTATCATTGTAGTGGTGCTTCATATATCTAAGTTATACCATCAGATACAGACAAACTCCAACATTTGGCCAAGCAACCATTCAAAAATTTTCTGCCAACTCATCAGAGATGAAATGGATGGCAGCTCACAATTTCAAAGACTTGCTCCAGGTATGAATTCATCATCATTGGTGAAGTGCAGTATCTGATGTGATGTGCAGTGTTCTATCCCTGTCTTTGATGGTCTTCTTCCTGAACCACACAACACAATCATGCTCAAGCTGCTATTTACAATGGTACATTGGCACAGTCTAGCTAAACTTCGAATGTATTCCGATCTGACCCTTGACATCATGGACCTCATAACTTCAGCAGTTGGTCAACAGTTCCAGGAATTCAAAGCAAAGGTTTGTGTCATTTACACTACCTGCAAACTTCATTGGGAGGTTGAGGCTCACACATGACACCATGCAAGGCAAGCATCCAAACAAAACAGTGTGTGCAAGGGCAAGCAAGGGGATCTAAGTCATGGGCAGTGCACAAAAGTTTTTGACTTCCAAACCTACAAATTCCATGCTTTAGGGGATTATGTGTCTATAATTTGGCAGCATGGCACGTCTGACTCATACAGCAGTGAACCAGTCCATCCCTGCCACTTGTGTAAGAACATAACTAACTACTTAGTACCCAGGGTGAACTTGAACACTGGTCACCTAAGGCCAGTTATCACCACACAGATTACAAGCTATTTGTGAGACAGCTGACTTGGATTGAATGCTGCTAAGCTCACATTTGTTGTGTGGGTGACAGGATTGTTCATCAACCCCATATCAAAATCACAGAGTTAGCAAGAAGCATGGATGTTCATCATCATATAGGCCTGACACAAAAGCACCCTATACATATAGGATCATACTTGCACCTTCATAAGGGCAATCCAGCTATTAAGGTCAGTCTCATCATGATTATGCAAATGCCCTTACACCTGCTCCTGCAGAATTTCATGTCAAAACTCAAGCTTCATTTGCTATGTTGAATCATGATGTCAAAAAATGTCTCAGGGTCAGATCAAGACACTAATTCAATCATAATCAAAGATGACCAAATGTATCATCATAACACCACCAGGTTTAAGTATACCACCTATGATGTTCGTTGAACCCAAGACATCATAAACCCACAAACTTCCCACTATAACATCATGGTCCTCCATGTGGAAAACAATGTAGGACCCCAAGGTCACAGGTTTATTTACAGCAAGGTACTGGATATTTATCATACTAATGTAATTTTCATTGAAGTCAGTATGGTTGACTATACACCAATTCAAATGGAGTTTCTATGTGTTTGGTGGTATGAACCCATAGATCAAGTCTCTACCTGGGAGACCTTAACCATGGATCATGTTAGATTTCTGTCTATGGCTGATGAGCACTCATTAGACTTTCTGGATCCAACTGATATCCTTAGGAGTTGTCATATCATTCCTTCTTTTGCTCATAAGAGGAGATGGCCTGATGGATCAGGTATCTCAGCATGCACAGGAGATAAGGATGATTGGTGCATGTACTACATTAATCAGTGAGCAATGCTACCACTTCACACATGACTTGTATTTAGTTCATAATTTTAGGTTTGTGGAGCACAATATGCTAATGTGGTTCCACTTCAGTCTTGGAGTGGGGCATACTTACTTGCACTACCATACCTCACAAGCTGAATCTCAGGATGAATGCCTTGCAGGCTTCAAACATAATGTTCAGGATTTTGGAGATGACGAGACAGTTGAAAGCCATGATGAAGATGAAGAGAAGGATGATTCTGATTGTGAACAAGATGGCAAGGTCCCTGAGCAACAGTTTGGCTCCAGCAGTGAATCACTGTTATCTGAGTTTCATGAGATGTACAATAGTGACTTAGAACTAGATTATGAAAACTAACATTTCAGAGTCACATTGCATTGGTAGAAGATGGGAACTTGATGGTGTGGCCAACAAGGTAGTATTGTACCACCCCAATGGCACATGTAATAAGGGTAGCAACTTCTCAGTGACACTGTCATTGTCATATCTGCATATCTGGATCTCAGATCTGAGCCACATCTTATCTCCAATCCTATTCACATCTTATCCCCCTCCAACATCTCATCATCCAATCCGCCCACTCATCTGTTCTGGTCCACAATTTATCCAAATCCACAACTAGCACTCATCTCCTTTTGGTAATCCCCTAACTCTGGTATTTCAGTTATCTGTATATCTGTCCTGCTCACTGATCTGTTACCTATGCTTCATTTCTGTTTCATTATTTGTGATCCATTTCTACTTACCAATAGACTATCCATATGCTTCATACATAGCCTTGGACCCTGCTGATTGATCATTCCATTAGATACCTATAGTATATACAGTGGCTCAAAAAACTGTCCACATGTTTTGACATTTTTTACTATCTATGATATTGTGTGAGAACGAACAAATGCCTCAAGGACATGCTTATACCACATTGTAGTATGGCTTCAGGGCTTTCATTTGAACCCTACACCGTGGAAAATCTGTGGAGATATGGTGGAGACATAAGGCTTACAAAATCATGACTCATGTGGACAGTTTTTTGAGCACATATTAAAACTATATAAATCATCATTTATGACACCATAACAATCATGCCACCATTAAATAAATTATAAAGTGGTGTCATTATGTCATTTTAAAACCATATCTAACTATACAAACCAAAAATTTCCATATGTCATGGTTATATTCACCATGAAAGCCACTCCCCCTGCTCAAAGGGATAATATCCTCTCTCTTTCCTATTCTGGCCTCTCTGCTTGTCAAATTTCCTCTAGAACTGGAGTATCCAAGTCCACTGTGGCCAAGTTCATCAAAGAAAGTCACACAGACAAGGAAAACTTCTGTGAAGGGCATCCATCCAAGCTCACCTCTACTGATAGGAGGGCTATTATTCAACATATCACTACAGGAAAGGCTGATAATGCTGTCCAGGTCACCTATTACATCAATTCCACCATCACATTCCCTGTCTCTTCACACACTGTGAGAAACATTCTCAAGATAGCTCATCTCAGGTCAGTAACAAGGAAGAAAAGGCTCTCCTCTCTATCACACATAGCAGAGAGGACTAGCACCCTTCTTTTTCACATATATACCTTGCCATCTGACCCAATCCTATTTATTGTGGTCTTATATGATCATATAACATGCTTCCAGTCCATGTAATCCAATTCTGATGGGCTAATGCAAAGGTTAGTCATCTCTGTTTATGTGTGATAGAGAGGAGAGCCTTTTCTTCCTTGTTACTGACCTGAGATGAGCTATCTTGAGAATGTTTCTCACAGTGTGTGAAGAGACAGGGAATGTGATGGTGGAATTGATGTAATAGGTGACCTGGACAGCATTATCAGCCTTTCCTGTAGTGATATGTTGAATAATAGCCCTCCTATCAGTAGAGGTGAGCTTGGATGGATGCCCTTCACAGAAGTTTTCCTTGTCTGTGTGACTTTCTTTGATGAACTTGGCCACAGTGGACTTGGATACTCCAGTTCTAGAGGAAATTTGACAAGCAGAGAGGCCAGAATAGGAAAGAGAGAGGATATTATCCCTTTGAGCAGGGGGAGTGGCTTTCATGGTGAATATAACCATGACATATGGAAATTTTTGGTTTGTATAGTTAGATATGGTTTTAAAATGACATAATGACACCACTTTATAATTTATTTAATGGTGGCATGATTGTTATGGTGTCATAAATGATGATTTATATAGTTTTAATATGTGCTCAAAAAACTGTCCACATGAGTCATGATTTTGTAAGCCTTGTATCTCCACCATATCTTCTCTGATTCTCACAATGTGGTGCTCAATCCAAAGCCCTGAAGCAGCACTACAATATGGTATTAGCATGTCACTGAGGTCTTTATGTATTCTCACACAATATTGTAAATAGTAAAAAATGCAAAAACATGTGGACAGTTTTTTGAGCCACTGTATAACCTCCTGTAACTCTCTGTAGTACCTCAGTTCAAATATCATCTTAGTTCTACTCATTCCTGTCCTCTGGACTTGAGTATCTCTACTCTCGTTACCCTTTGAGACTTAGGATTGATTCCTATAGTCTATCCATATCCACCTCTGTCTCTGACAGTCTATTACCGTTAGTTTCTAGTCTGGACTCATCCAGATTAGCCCTACAATACTTATCCCTCATCCAGAAGTCATCCAGATCTGCTGCACTACTTGTCTGACCTTCTGGACACATTAGTCTTGCCTTCCTGAAATAAGAGGCAATACTTGGGTAAGAGGCACAGTGCACGAGCTGAGGCCAAAGCCCTTCAGATCCAGTTATCCCTTGAGTATGACCTTAACAGGTGCCAAAGCATCTGGAATGATCATTTTGTGGGGCCCATGCAAAATGCATACAGCACACACCTTCCAATCCTTCAAACAAGACATTCAACTGCAAAGGTCTTGCCATGTCAACTAACAATACTTCCTGTTGCAAAGTTTGAATGGAAATTCAAAAACCAGGCCCAGACTGCTCTGCACAAGAAGATTGCAGATGAAGCAGGTTATGAGGCACTTCTTGATGCCATCAATGCAAAGTGAGCAGCCAAGAATATTGTTGTATGGCTATACACTCCAAAACCTGCCAAGGATGAACAAGTAAGTATTTTTCTGTCCAAACTTCAAGTTCTTCAGGCTAACATCTGTGTAATCCAAGGATTGGGATATGGGTGATCCAGACTATGTTGAGCATCCATTCAACTTTGATGAAGAAGCAGCTGGTACTCACACTACAAAAGGACTGATTGTACATATTTTTTTTCATGACACATTTCACTCACCTCTGACAAATATTCAAAAAGGATGACATGTCTACTAAATGAAGGAAGGCTGAGGCCAAAATCAAATCACTGTATCCAGTTGGCAGATACCCACTTTTTCCACACTTATGTGTTTGGCATGATGAGAGGATGAGCTCATATTTTGAGCTGACTAATATATGTATGAAGGTTTGGGCAAATTCAATTGTAAGTATCTTTCTTTTTGCCAGTGCATGATGCTGAAAATGTTGTTATGACAATCTAGGCAGCAGGAAGAGCTGACATATTAGCACCTCCAACCACACAGCATTTCATAGACAAACTCAAGGTGCCATGTCCCCCACCTGATGCACCTTGTTCAACATTTGGTAAATTCCATTGTCAGCATCAACAGGAGCAGGCCCTCGAAGGCCAGGAACTAGCTCCTCCACCTCCACTCCCTAGGCACATCATTCATCCACCTCTGAATCTATATGGTCCTCCTGTGCCTCTGCATCCACATGGTCCTCCATTTCCAGGGTCTCATATCCCTGGTTCTACTATGCATCAGTTGTTTCATCCAGCTTAATATATGCACTTGCCATACATTGGTGGATATCCCTATGTGTTAAGAACTGGTTTGCTCAAAGCAGAGAGACTGACTCAGAGGGGCTTGGCCTCAGCTCATACACTGTGCCCCTTACCTGAGTATGTGCCCTTCATTTCAGATGAGGTCTAATGATGGTCCAACAAAGTCCAAAGGACTTCCAGAGGCTGGCTACTCTGGTGGAGTGCTAGAGGACTCCTGGAGGAGTGTGGGAAACATCTGGAGGAGCACAGGAGAGTTCTCATTACAAAGTAATACTTCTATAGGAAACAGGATAGAAGGATAGGAGATCCGGAAGACAGGAGGACAGGAGGTCTGGAGGACTGGAGGATGGAGGACAGAAGGACAGGATGTATGGAGGTATGGAGGACAGGATGTCTGAAGGACAGGAGGATAGCACATCTGAGGGTTAGGAGGACAGGACATCTGAAGGTATAGAGGTATGGAGAGTGGGACATCTGAAGGACAGGACACCCAGAGGTCTGGAAGGAATAGGGGCTACATTAGACAGAGTCCAATATAGAAACAAACAAAGGTAGACTACCCTAAGGTAGAGTCAGAGAGACTGAGATTGGACCTAAGTCTGGAAAGAGGGTAAGTGCCAGAAAGGCAAAGCTCCAGCCTAGGGAATCAATCCCTAGACCTGATGGATAGGATAGAACTTTAGGAGGACCAAAGTCCAAGAGAGGATTAGGCAAGTCTAAGGTGATAGAGCAAAGTCTAAGATGATATTCAAACTGAGGAAACTACAGGAGTATCTATAGGGGTTATATACTGGAGAATATCTGAGGGGATTAGTAAGCAAAGGAGCAAGGCTATGTACAAGCATGTGGAAACACATCAGTAAGTAAGATGAAACATAAGTAAATGAACTAGGAGATGAAGACTTGTACAAGGATTAATAAGCAAGATGGAACAAGAGGTAACTGAAAGCCAGAAAGATGGAGATGTCTAAATGGGGATAGGTACAGGATATCAGACAGAGGGCAGGAATACATCCAGATATAGTTATGGTTGATATCCAGAGATCTGAGGATCTGGAAGGTGAGGTGGATACAGAACTGGGATATGATAAGGTGGATATAGTCCTGAATCTGAGATGAGGTGAAGTTCAGATGTCTTGCTGGATGGAGTGTGCATAGGGTGGACAGGATAGGGTGGTACAGATCAGGCTAGCAGTAAGGATCCAGAGGTCCAGAGCTCAGGGGTAAATCTGGAGTGAAGTTGATCCTGCTGAGGTGTGGGGTACACAGTGGAAGGGGATCTGGGAATGAGTCAGATATGGGGTCTGGACATAGGCTCAGAAGGTGTGGGAATATTATGGAATGTGGGTCTGGATTGTGGGATATGGCACTATGGGCCATTGCCCTATTGTCCAGCTATGCAGGGTCACACACAACCCCAAGCAGCAATTGTTTCATGTACTGGCAAGGTACCTTCAGCATATTCATCTCCCAGTATGACAACTTCTCACACTGTATCCCTGTCCAAGTTCTGCACCAAGTATCATATTTCTACCAGCTGTTAAGGTCGCATGCTCAAGGGGGTTGGATCACAAGGGCTTGGCCTTAGCTTGTATGCTGTGCCCCTTTCCTGAGTATGTGCCCTTAATTTCTGGGGGCTAGAACAGTTGTCCAGAGTTTCCAGGATTTGACTAGGGCAGACAACAGACATCCAGATCTGAAATGTGAGATAAATCCAACAGATGTCCAGATGTTACTTGGGCAAGTGGATAAGACTAATCCAGACGAAGTCCAGACTAGAAACTAACAGAGGATAGACTACCTTAAGGTAGAGTTGGAAATGTAGTCTAGGATGCAATCCTAAGACTTGGAATATGACAAGAGACTTGGCTTGAGTCTGGAGGACACAGGAATGAGCAGGAACTAAGATGATATTTAAACCAGAGTATTTTCAAGAGTTACAGGAGGTTTATATACTGTAGGTATCATATAGGAATCAATCAGCAAACATAAAGGCTATGTACAAAGCATATGCAAAGTCTATTAGTAAGTAGGATGGATCACAAATAATGAACACTGGAAATGAAATATATGTAACAGATCAATAATCAGAAGGAAACATAGTTAACTGGAGTCTGGAGACAGGGGAAGTCTAAATGGGGTTGGGTGCTGATATAGGGTTTGTATTCCAGAAGAAAGATAAGATAGATCAGATCATTTGAGATCCAGATCTTGGATCTGGATATCCAGAGAAGTGGATTTAGAGTTGAGAGTCTGGAATGGCATATGACACCAGCAATCAAGCAAAGCTTGTGGCTCTTGAATACCAGCCTGGAAACAGAGCTGTTGAGACACTCAACGAGAAGGAATGGTGGGAAGTAGGTCAATTTATGAGACTTGGCTGGCAGGCCTTCCTCAGTGTGCACAAGAAATTTTGTAATGCCATAAAGTCAGGCACTTGGTCCAAATGATTCCGTAGTTTTTGCATCACCTTTCATGGACCTTCTTGGATGTTTGTGCAGTGTTCAATTGTTCCAATTTTTTTTGCACAAACTGCATTCAAATTGTACAAGTACAAGCATTCTTGATCATACCATGATGTACCCTGCATTCTTGAACCACCCATGTGCCTTCTCCACTATAATACAACTTGTTGCTTCAAGAAGAGCATCAACAGGATCTTTGAGTTGTCACAACTGATGGCCATGATGTTAAATATAAGCTTTGACTGTCAACAATGCACCAGACACAAAAAGTACACAAATTATCCATAACTTATGGGCACTGAATGACTCCTCAATTGGAGTAAGATCAGGTGAGTATGGAGGGAGGTAGAGTATGAGACAACCTATCCAGTTTTAGCTTTACAAGGGAAGGAATGGACAGACAAAAAAACAAACTGGCACTTTCAACAAGGTTAACAAGGTCTTTGTTATGATGAATCCAGCAATTGTCAAGAACAATAATGGAACACTCTGCAGGGAAGGGATTCATGTGTGGAAGCTACATAGAAAATTTTGTATCTTCAAAGCTAAACAGGCACAGAAAGGACATATAGTTACCACATCCTTGGCAAGGAAGTCATAGAATTCTTGTGCATCAAAGGAGCCTTTGACTACTTGAGCAGCAATGTATCCTTGCACAGTCATAGTAGCAGCACACAATGAGTAACAATCACCTCAAACAAAAACATTTGGAAGTTGTGCACAATCTCCACTCAGTGCTCATCCATAATGCCATGCATATGTCCAGTCGTTCTTGCTTGTTTCATCGATGACAACGAATTCCAAGTCATCCCTGATAAAGTTGTTGTGAAGACTTGCTTTGAATTCCTCTCAACAGACCTCATCACATTTAGAAGCAAATTTTCGAAGAATTTTTCAAGTGAGACCAGCATCCTTGAGATTGCATGACAGGGTGGAAGTGCTGACAATAATATCATGCTCAATTGTAAGCCATGTACAGACCTCATCAAGGAAAAGATGAGTCGAAGTCCTCAGCAAAGAGATCTTTGACAGCTGTCAGCAGCACTTGCATAATTGTTTGAGTACATCCTGTGAGTGGAGAAAGGGGCTTCATGGCAGTACCACACTCCTCAAAGATCCATTGCCAGCAGTAGCAGCTCCTCTCACTAACACCAAATGCTTCACAGATATCCTCCAATCCCCATCCATGATCCCACAGTCATAGTGCACAATCTTTGAAATTGTTGCTGATCTTTCACTTAACCATAGCATTTACATGACAGGGCAAGCTAGCTGGTGTCATCAAAGTTGTCTGAAAAGGACCTTACATATGCTGGCAAGCATCCAGGGCACATCATTCTATGTATTTCCTTTTTCATCACTGTGGGTACAAAATTTTGCCACTGCCATTAGTTTTGCACACAGCTGTAAGCCTTGGAAGGTATTAGTACCTTATGCTACCTACAAGGTCATTATCACCCCATAATTGTGGCTGTGTCATATGCCATTCTGGACCTTCAACTCTAAATCCACTTCTCCAGACATCCAGATCCAAGATCTGGATCTCCAATGATCTAATCTACCTTTATCTTCCTTCCAAAATCCAAACTCTATATCAGCATCCAACCCCATTTAGACTTCCCCTGTCTCTGGACTCCAGTTAACTATGTTTCCCTTCTGATTATTGATCCGTTACATACATTTCATTTCCAATATGCATTATTGGTGATCCATCCTACTTACTAATAGACTTTGCATATGCTTTGTACATAGCCTTTGTGTTTGCTGACTGATTCCTATATGATACCTACAGTATATAGACCTCCTATAACTCTCAGAAATACTTCAGTTTGAATATCATCTTAGTTCCTGCTCATTCCTGTGTCCTCCAGACTCAAGCCAAGTCTCTTGTCATATTCCAAGTCTTAGTATTGCATCCTAGACTACATCTCTGGCTCTACCTTAGGGTAGTCTATCCCCTGTTAGTTTCTAGTCTGGACTTTGTCTGGATTAGTCTTATCTGCTTGTCCAAGTAACATCCGGATGTCTACCAGATTTACCTCATGTTTCAGATCCAGACATCCATTGTCTGCCCTGGTCAAAACCCAGAAACTCTGGATGACTATCCTAGCCCCCAGAAATTAAGGGCAAATACTCAGGAAAGGGGCACAGCATACAAGCTGAGGCCAAGCCCTTGTGATCCTACCCCCTTGAGCACGTGATCTTAACAGGCTGCATCATTCCACTTCATGACCCCCATGAAAGTTTATTTACATTAATGCTAGTACCATGTGTCATGCACTGGCATATCATGATGAGACAGACTCAGTACTGTTACAAGGTAACAACTTGGGCACATGGCATATGTTTGTTGTTCAACCACTGAATGAATCTGCAATTGGCAATATATTATGGATCTGTGCTTCTCTGAATACCATCACTGCTCCATTGTCTGGTCAAGCTTCATAATTTGTTAGTCTTCAATACAAAGATACTCACTTGGGTGACAAGTCATCATTAGCAGCTTCTCATCAAAATCACTAGTAGTAGAAGACATATATTCTCCCAACCATGTCCTCCAAGTTGAGAGAGTGTGACATATACATTAAACAGTGACTCAGAAAGTCCACCACTTGGCAGTGTTGTGATAACACATGCTGGATTGTGATAACATGTGCTGTAATGAGCAGAAGCTGGTGCCAACACTGCTTCTGCTGAAGACAGAATCTATCAGAATACCATTCATAGGATTGGGAGATTTTTGGCAGGTGGGTCCTATTATCAGTGGAGCAGGAGAGACAATAAAATCACCAGTGCTATGCCCTGAGACTCAGACATGCAGATTTTGAGTCTCAACACTGCAATTCACAGCATTGACTCATGACCTGCAAATTGAGGGCTGCAATTCACAGCATTCATGGATTGCATTGGAGAAGACTGTTCTGGAAATCAACAGAATCTCACACTCATAGCAGTGATTACTACAAACTTCAACAATACCATTAACTTCCTCTTCCCACCACATGTTCAATTGAAGACACTGAAGCCTGTCTTCAAAATGTCTGTGTGGATGAATTCCAAGTCAACAACAAAATTCTGGACAAATTGTTGGACAATTTTCGAAGTATCACTTCAGAACAGACATTGAGCACACACTCCACTCATGAGACAACATAGACTCTTACTTTAGTTCAGACAGCCCAAAAGAAGCCGAGCACATTCCATTAAACCAGAACACATATCCAACTACCTTGCAATGTTGACTCATCCTCAGTGGAGTACCTCTGAGTCTTCATCACCTGGATCACAAACAGAATTGCATTTGTGCCATTCAACAAAAACTCTCCATGGAAAATGGATTGTTAAGAAACATGTGTGTGTGGCACATGGTTGCAAGTCTGCATCATCAGTTGATTCAAGTTGAAGTCCAACTCCAACTTGAAGTCATCAATACTTTTGAAAGTGTGACTGCATCCCCTGCATCAACTTTGCCTTCCATCCAACCGGTGTTCACTGTTGTTGGATGTTAAATTGAAGACAGTTTCCTTTGTAACTACATGTAATGGTTGCCAAGTTTGAAACTAGCATGAACTGGCATGCTCAACCCTTGAATGTACCATCCCTTTGCTATTAGTGAGTTGTGATCCATGAAGAAAGATCACTTCTGGATCTTCTTTCTGTTTGGTTACTATATGATTTGAGGTGACCATCAATTAATGTTCTTGTTGCAATGTTGTGAATGCATGCAATACAAGCTTATTTGTCTCTCCTTCTCCAAGTCAAGCCTTTCTCAAGCTTTTGGCATCCTCACCATTGTCTGAGATTTCTGTCTCCTCTCATTCTCAGCTCTATTGACCCACCAGCCTGCCTGAGAGTTGGTCATGGTTTTTGTGTCTCATGATGCATGAGCATTTTCAGTGTCAACTCCCTGTTGCTGTGTCTGAATTTCATGTCACCACCAAAAATGTATCTCTTTGTTTCTTGTTGGATCACATCTGTTTAACCTCATAGGGTGTTCTTATGATTTACAGCTACTAGTATGCCAGAGGCATCTCAAAATGATGTGTCTCTTGCATAGTCATATATTCCTTCATACACTTGCTGCCTACTTGTAAGGTGCCCTTCAAAATGATGTGTCCTTGACATAGTTATGTATTTTTTCATAAACTTGTTGCATAATTGTAAGATGTGCATCAAAATGAGGTGTCCCTTGCATAGTCATATATTCCTTCATATACTTGTTGCCCACTTGTAAGGTGCCCTTCAAAATGATGTGTCCTTGGCATAGTTATGTATTTTTTCAAAAACTTGTTGCATAATTGTAAGATGTGCATCAAAATGTTATGTCCATGGCATAGTCATATATTCTTTCATCAACTTTTTGTGTAAAGATAATAATGTATAATGCTAAATCTAGATGTATTATAATGGGTTTTATTTGTCAGTTCTACCTGGTCATATCAATTCCGGGTTAATTTCCTGATGTAGGCTCTAAGTTTGTAGCATTATACAAAGAGGGTTCCTATACCTTCTATTACGTGGGTTGATCATTTCACTTGCCTATACTACACGGATTGCTGACATTGTAAACATTACCGGTGTATACATAGCATGGTCCAATTTTTCATTGGGCAGTGATGTACGATTTAGCAGTCCTTCTCTGCAGCCCAGATGGATGAAGGTAGCTAGGTGTTCCTGCTGATTTTATGTATTATCAGCCATCCAGGATTTCACAACTTTCTCTCATTTCATCTTTTGCTTGGCAGTATTTCTATCTCCTTGCCATGCGGGTTTGTTCGTGACAAGACAGGGGCATATAGTCTACTCGTAAGTCTATGTTTTAAACTATCATGCTCAATATCGTTGAAGCATGCTTGAACAGACGTCGATCAGCAATATCGCACCAGTACCACCCACAACGAGAATGGACCTAGATATCCGATGACATGACATGACGCCGAATCACAATAATCGCCGCCAATGGTTGCGGAGGACAATGACACCCAGCTTTCACCCTTCGAGCACGACTCAGTACTATTTTCTTGCTGCTTAGATGGATGATATGGGGGTGAGCATGCGTCTGGCCCGTTCTGCTCTTATCTATGACCTCATTTGGCAGAAAGGGTTCAATTGACTCGCTGGCGCTATTGAAGGTAGACAGAGTGGAGAAGGGTCATCAGCGAATAGTCTATTCAGCGACTATCTCTTGGCTTTCCAGGCACACCTTGAGCCACCCATGTAGGTTCAAGGCCACACTCTGTCATATCGCGTCACTGAGAATTTATTCAATTTATATAAATCAAACAGAAGTCAGCCGCAAGAACCTGAAGTGGTGGCAAAATCGACGATCTGATTCCTGGTACATTCGACAGATCCTCTCAACAAGTACGCCTGTCTGCGCTCATTGATAGAGACATGTAGGCAACCCATGAGTCCGCCCGATTCATTTATTTTCCTTCTCCTTAGTCCAGGTGGATAAAAACGCATCTCAGACTAATGAGTTATCAGCTATCTGGGCTTCACACTTTGCGGTCACTTCCTCATCATTTGTGCGTTCAGACAGCGGAACTCAGCAACACCTAGAATCAGCTGTCTGGGCAATTTATACTGATTCTCGTTATATTTCAATATTGGGCATGAAGGCCTGGGTTGGTTACTAGACATTGCAGATACTTTCAACTTGCTACTTGGTGCAAGTGTAGGCGGGCGGTTGACCGACTTCTGGTAGTGATACAACAATAAATGAATTTGGCTACATAATCTTCGTCTTAAATATACTTTGAAACACCATAACTAACATAAATCCTATGACGGATCCCATGCAGAACACTCGGCAAGCATTTCCCTACACAGTACTGCTAGTTGGTACATGTACATGCTCCTGGAAGACAATAGAATTCATGTCAATTTCTGCGTCGAATTCGACCACGAGGTTAGCATGATACTCTCGAACGCTAAGGATGAGGCGTGGTCCCAGCACAAATAGCTGCACGACCAATAAAATTTGAAGAGCACCATCGAATATGTAAGCTCCCGTAGAACTTGAATTCTACAGAAATCATGAGCAGTGGTTAGAAGCAGATGTTAGCGACAGGTCGGCGCACCGCAAGCTCTGGAGAGAAATTACTAAGGTTTAGGCAAGAGACACAAACAAAGCTAGCATGTGCGGAACTTGAGCAGAAAAATATAAGCACATTCACATCACAAGCTCACCTCGCAAAATAAAGCACGTGAGATTTTATCAGCACTCTGAAACAGTCCCCGATGGTCGATCCTGTCGATGGGCCGAGTCGTCGCAGGTCAAGGAAGTGTTTCACAGCGATCCAGAGTGAAAGACACAGTGCGAGGACCTCCCACACAGCATTGAGCACCCAAATCATTGAGGCCAGAAGCTGGGCATCCCCCTCATATTCAACACCGCAGATATATGTGCCAGAGAGTATCAGCTCCTCTAATGTTCATCCAATGAGCTGTGTTCTTCAAGTCAAGAAGTAGAGTTTACCAGCTACAAAATGCTTGAGTACTATTGCCGTGATTACTCCGCAGGCGATGTTCACAGCCAGGAAGATAATAACAAGGAAGATAAGCATCATCCTAGATCTTTGATACATGGCATGTAACCGAGCCATCATCATGGCTTGCATCGTGTGTCAGTCGTGTCAATATCACTGAAGTGTTGCAGCTGGGTAACTCACCACCCAACATGGCAGTCACGACCACAGTTGTCCCACTTGTTGTGTAGTTCAAAATATTGCCTGAAACACCCAATTAGTGATCACCCCCGTATTGAAGATCAGACGCTCTGACTTACACCTATATAGTCATTCTGTTGAGCCAAGTTCAATGGTTAGAACCTCACTCACCCCTACATATGAGTGTATTCATTGGAATGGAATGAGATGGTTGCGGAATACTCACTGCATCTGTTAGGGAGATCAATGACATATTGACTGTATGCGCCCGGTCAGAAGAATCGAACACAGTCCATATGAGACATACACAGGGCCTTGGCACTAATTGTCATAGAAGGGCCATTAGTATAGCACTAATTTGTTGACCTAAAAGCATACATAGAAAATGGTATTCCAATGTAGCGTATCTAGAACATCTTGGAGTCAGCACAACCGCCGACCGCGCTATAGCATAAAATGAGGTACGAACAACCAGGTATAGCAGAGTCATGAGAGACCAGCGTTGCTTCTGTCGCGAATTCGTTGTATTCTCCTGTTTTTCTTGTGATATAGGACTCTGTTACTCACCCAGATCAGTTCGACCTATGACACCATTCTTAGCAAGTTGGCAACTCCGGCAATGGCACCGACCTACCTCTTGTCCGAGTGATAGCACTGGAAATATCATGAGAATATTAGCAATTTTCAAATATTCTCCTGCTCACCCCAATCGTATATGACTGCGACACCGGCGGCAACTGCGAAACAGCAAATCAATGTTAGACATCCGACCAACTGACACGACAAACCTATCCAATAGCTGAGGAAAATATCCAAATTGATAAACGGCCACCAAATGGGATCGTTTGAGACTACGGTCATATTCGAGGGATGGGTGTGAGCAAGTGGGGGATGTTGGGGGTGTATAATGAAATCGGCATGTTGGTGGTGAATATTTATGCTTGCCGAAGGCCCTTGAAACTGGTTCAAGTAGTAAGTATTACGATGCGAGATTTAGTAAACGTAGAGGTCCTGGATTGAATCAAAGTAGAATTTGATTTACAAAACAGTATCTCACCCGCGAATGCAACATCAGGAAAATCCCACTCGTTGCAATTCATTTCCAATATCATCTTCGGGCTGTTCTTGTTGTACTTGCATAAATGGAGGAGTTCCGTATGAAATCATGTACATGATAGGCATAGATCTTTAATGTTACACGGCCAGGTTTCAAGTTTCAAGGTCTAAGCGTGATGCTATCGCAACAAGCATGTACGTGTATTATCTTGGCCTCGCGGTGACCGACTCGTAAGTGTAAGCTCCTAGACTGATTTTGAACTGTTCCTTAAGGATGATTGACGTTTTCCTGATGGGGCCTGAGGCGGAACAGCTCCCCCAACTAGTGCTAGTACTCTTAAGTGTAGAACAAGGTCCCATTCTTCATGATCTGCTACCCAGTACTGCAGTTGCCCTGGGTCCCGACTCGGAGCGCATTTCTTTTAATGCAATATCGTCGACAGCAACGCCGCCCGCGCCTTCATCAGGATCTCGTAAATGTTTTCTTACTACCCGCACTTGCACCCACTCTCTGCCCATCTGCACGTAATTACTCCCTGCGCAAATCAGTTCACTTGGGATAAAGGGTCCATAGTGTCGTCTTCAACTGCCACATGTTGCGTTCATCGGTGTTCCAATATTTCTTGTCGCAAGATTGTTCCTAGGCTTTACCTGAGGTACTACGGCATCTTCCGTAAACATTCCTCTAGGATATACTCTGACTCCCCCGCGACCCAGCACCTCCCACTCCATTCATACGGACAACCCAGACGAGTAATATAGTGATGACCGGTTGACCAGGAGGCAGACTCATTTCTTTAGGGCTTTCACTCGCCAGCCTCACAAATCATATGTGCCATTAATTCAGTGCTACTCCTCCTCGCACCCCACCCGTTATTTCCCTCATACTTTATTCGTTTTCACAATCATGATTTCCCTATTCACCCGAGTCAAGTCCAGATGGCAGATGTCACAGTGGTTGTGTCCTGCGAATCAGAGTCGTTGTGTTATCGACAATCTGTGCTTCTAGTACTCATCACAGTCATTTTTTCTCCTTCCTTCGCCGTGCCCAGATATTAGATTTGATGATTGTGAAATCCTTAAGGCTATCCTATCAGCCGTCTAAACCCAAACACTCTGCTCTTACTTTCTTGGTTTATAGAACTTTGGCATCGTTTCACTTTTTTTTTTTTTTTTGGAATCCTTGTTTATTGTCCGTTGGGGCGAAGCCCTATGTTGGACACTACTCTAATTTTTCCACATGTCCGACCCAGGTGGACGATTGCACACATTTCATGTGCCCAGACAACTCGTATCCTTGGCATGCGCATCCGTGGTAGAGGAAAATACTTGAGCCGTAAGTTTTTTGAAAACCATCTAGGACGTCGACACTCTGCTTTTACCCTTCACACACGATTCGGAACTCCTTTCCTGCGGCCAAGATGGATGACGATGGTGGACAGGCGTTCTCGCCGATATGACACATCCAGCCATCTAGGGTTTCATGACTCCCTCTTGCCCCTTCTTTTGCTTTACATGATAGAGCCAGTGCGATCTGATCGAAGTACGGATGTCAGAATATCATGGTCGGTGCCTTACTGATACTTTTCTAGGTGCGCTTGATGCTTTCTGACTTGTAGCCCCAGTCCTCTTTTCTACTCCCCACTCAGTACTTCTATATCCTTGCCACTCGCATTCATATTCATTCGTGCCAAGACAGAGGCATATACTCACCTCGTAAGTCTCTGTTTTATACTGTTAAGCTCGATACCATCGAATCATGCTTAAACAGACGTCATTCAACGATATCGCACTAGTAGCACCCGCAACAAGAATCTCTGATGATACGATATGACGCCCAATCACAATAATCCCTACCAACAGTTGTCGAAGACATCGACAGCCGACCTTCACCCTTCACGCACGATTTATTACTACTTCCCTTCTGCCAAGATGGATGATATGAGGGCGGGCATGCATCTGGCCCGTTCTGCTCTTATCCGCTACCCTCAGTCATTCAGCGGAAATGGCTCGAACGATTCACCGGCGCCATTGATGGTAGACAGCATGGAAAAGGGCCATCAGCAACAAGTTTATTCAGCGACCACCTAATGTCTTCCCGCCAGCTGCAACAATTTGGAATGGTAGCTCCTGGTACATTCGACGGATCCTCTTTACAAGTACGCCTGTCTGATCATCCCACTCTCCTGATTCACTGTGCGACCGTTTAGTACAGCGTTGGACTTTGTCCGCCATCTGGCCATAATCGAACACCTAACCTTCGTATCTTGCAAGCCTTCCCTCCACGAAAGAAAACTTCTTATCTTCGAAATCTCATGTCCCCATGATATCTAAAACCATCGATTATATTCGCTCTCATTCTCATTATCATCCTGTGTTGATTCATTCCGCATATCATCGGTTGCCCACAAGTCGTCTCCTTCATTGGTCGCCCACATAGGAGACATTACAGTGCCCTCTAATGTTCCTACAAGATGCATCCCCAAGCTCCTCGCTCTCCACCTTCATATTCACATCTGCATCCAGAATTACAATTGCCCTCTCTGATCACCAAATTCAGAATCGTTGCTCTTAAGGCCTGGTCAGCGGTTACTGTATTATGATCACGATAGCAAGATTCAAGGCAAGATTCTCGCCTGCCCACGTCACTTAGCTCTCCTTCTTTGTGTTCAAAGAGACGCTAATTCAGGAGAAGGTGAGAATCATCATGCTGCGGAACACTTGAGCTACTTTTACTTTCCATTCGTTTGGTCCAGATGACTGATAAGCCATCGTTCTGAAGAAAGGGTTTTCAGCAAGGCCATGACATTACCAGTCATCTGATCTTGTACAATTGCTCTCGCCTCTCCTCATGTTTCTTTAGACAGATGATTCCCAAGTATTTCGCGGGCTCGTAGATTTTCTGGTTTACCAACTGTCTGGGCTCCATTATCTTTCGAGTGGCCGTCGATTATCTGCTGACATGACGGATATATGTATGTACGTATCTCGTTCGGTGCTTTACTCTGACGGTCGTGCTGAGCAGGGTGGGCTCCAATTGATCTTGCAAGTACGCAACCCGACACGTAATTTGCAGTCGTATGCGTGCAACGCTACGATGGCACGACTCTGATAATGTAGGTATGAATCAAATTTCAGAATATCGTGGTCGATGTCTCATTAATAGTTTGATAGGTGTACTCGAGGCCTTCTGAATTGAAGCACCCATTCTCTAATCTCTACTCCCCGCTTAGCACACCTCATCTTCTTGCCATGCTCATTCGTGATAGAGGCATATAGGCAAGCCATGAGTCTGCGTGATTCATTCATTTTCTCCGTGACCCAGGTGGATACAAATGCATCTCAGAGTAATGAACTATCAGCCATCTGGGCTTCACACTTCGCGGTCACTTCCTCATCATCTGTGTTCAGACAGCAGAACTCCGAAAACACGCAGAATCAGCTGTCTAGCCGATTTATATTGATTCTCGTTATATAATGGCTTTGTCTACATAAACAGTCTTTAAAACGCCATAACTAAAATAAATACTACAACGGATCCCATGCAGAACACTAGGCAAGCATTTCCCTACACAGTACTGCTAGTTGGT
The DNA here is from genome assembly GCF_016647635.1 of Suillus subaureus. Taxonomy (NCBI): domain Eukaryota; kingdom Fungi; phylum Basidiomycota; class Agaricomycetes; order Boletales; family Suillaceae; genus Suillus; species Suillus subaureus. Next base: position 723,813 of record NW_024538563.1, read on the forward strand.
ACATATACACACTCCTGGAAGACAATCGGATTCATGCTAGTTTCTGCGTCGGAGTCGGCCACGAGCTTGGCGTGGTATTTTCGGACGCTAAGGATGAGTCGTGGTCCCAGCACACACATTTGCACGACCAATAAAATTTGAATAGCACCAGTGAGTATCAGAGTTCCCATAGAATTTGAATTCTACATAAATGATGAGCAATGACTACAAGCAGATGTCAGCGACAGGCCAGCGCACCGAGATCTCTGAAGAGAGATTGCCAACTAACTCAATGCAAGAGACACAAACAAAGCTAGCACGTGCAGATCTTGAGCGGAGTCAGATAACCACATTCGCATTACAAGCTCACCTCGCAAAATAAAGCACGTGAGATTTTATCAGCACTCTGAAACAGTCCCCAATGATCGATCCTGTCGATGGGCCGAGTCGTCGCAGCTCACGGAAGTGTTTTGCAGCAATCCAGACTGAAAGACACAGTGCAAGGACCTCCCAAACAGTGGTGAACATCCAAGCCATTGAGGTCAGAAGCTCGGCATCCCCCTCATATTCATAATTGCACATATGTGTATTAGAGAGTATCAGCTCTTCTGGTGTTCGTCAAATGAGCTGCGTTCTTCATGTCAACAAATAAAGCTTACCCCCTACGGAATGCTTGAGTACTATTGCTGCGATTACTCCACAGGCGATGTTGACAGCCAGGAAGATGATGACAAGGAAGGTAAGCATGATTCTGGATCTCTGATACATAGCATGCAACCGAGCAATCATGATGACTTGCATCGTGTTTCAGTCGGGTCAATATCACTGAAGTGTTGCAGTTGGGTAACTCACCGCCCAACATGGCAGCCACGACCACATTTTGCCCGTTCCTTGCGTAATTTATAATAGTACCTGAAATACCCAATTAATGATCACCCTCGTACTACCAATATCATACGCTCCGACTCACACCTATCGAGTCATTACGTTGGGCCAAGTTCAATGGTCAGAATTTCACTCACCCCTATATGAGTGTGTTTAGTGGATGGGAACGAGATGGTTGCGAAATACTCACCGCATCTGTCAGCAAGACCAATGGCATATATACTGTGTGCCGCCGGTCAGAAGAATCAAAACACAGGGCATATGAGACATACGCAGAGTGTTTAAACTGATAATGAGAGATGAGCTATTAGTACACCACCAACTTGTCAGCCTCAAAAACATACACGGAAAATGGTATTCCAATATAGCGTATCTAGAACATTTTGAAGTCAGTACAACTTGCTAACCACGCTATAGTATAACATGAGGTACGAACTACTAGGTACAGCACAGTAATGAGAGACCAGCGTTGCCTCTGTCGCATGATCATTGTCTTCACCATTTATTCTTCCGATATGGGGCTCTGTCACTCACCCAGATCAGTTCGATCTATGGCACCATTCTTAGCAAGTTAGCCACTCCGGCAATCAGCACCGACGTACCTCTTGTCCGAGTGTTAGGACTGGAAATATCATGAGAATATCGACGGTTTTCGAATACTGCCTTGCTCACCCCAATCGTATACGACCACGACGCCGGCGGCAACTGCGGAACCCCAAGTCAATGTTAGATCGAGACATCACCAACTGATACGACGAACCCGACCAATAGCTTAAAAACATATTCAAATTGATTACCGGCCACCAACTAGGATCATTTGAGACTACGGTCATATTCGAGGGATGAGTGTGAGCGAGTGCCAGGGAGATCAAGTTGGGAGTCACAACCATCTAGTGTTCGTGCTAGATATACCACCTTTTGAATTTTAGCACTTGTATCGCCAAAATCGGCGTGACATTTGATTCTCCCTTGATTGGTTGAAGTAAGCATTGCGGTGCAAAATCGAGCAAAAAGTGGAAGTCCTAGATTGAATCAAAGTCACGGAAGGTCTACATCAAGCTTAGTAAGCATATGTCCTTGGTCGCTCCCAAGTTCATGCACATGCCTCAATTATTATATCTTGGATTGTGCTGTTCTACCACCCGTCTCTATTCCGCAACTCCATTTCCGATTAGTCTCCCTTAGTCAGACTGTTTCTGATTTGATAGCGATCTGCACCTGATTCCCTGGACGCCGCCCGCGCCTTCATCTCGTAAATATCAACTTACTACCATCGCCATCACACTCGGACCAACTCTCTTCCCGTCTGGACGTAATTACTCCCTGTGCAAATGAGTTTGCTTAGGACACAGGGCTCATGGTGTCGTCTTCAACTACTACATTTTGCGTTCATCATTTCATTTCTTGTTGCGAGACTGCTTTGCCTCATCAACACTACAGCATCTTCCATGAACTTTCCTTTAGGATATACTCCGACTCCCCGCGACCCAGCACCGCCCATTCTCCTCATACGGACAGCTTAGATGAGTAATATAGTGATGACCGGTTGACCAAGAAGCAGACTCATTCAAGTTGGCTTAGGGCTTTCACTCACCTGCGTCACGAATCATTGTCATTAATTCAATGCTACTCCCCTCTAGCTCCTCGCACCCCATCCGTTATTTCCTTCACACTTACAATCATGAGTCCCCCATTCTCCCGAGTCAAGTCCAGATGGCAGATGTCACGGTGGTTGTGTCTAGTGTTATCAACAATCCGGGCTTCTACTCGTCACGGTCACTTCTCCTCCTTCCTTCGTTGTACTCAGATAGATGATAGATCTCGAATGGATTTGATGATTGTGAAATCCTTGCTGCTGTCGGCCATCTGAGCCCAGACACGCTGCTTTTACTTTCCTGCTTCACCGAACTCTGGCATTGTGTCCCACATGTTCGGCCCAGATGGATGATGGCGCAGCTTTTTGTGCTCAGATAACTGGTGTCTTAGTGATAGTTTGTTAGGTGCACTTTACTCCCCATTCAGCACATCATATATCCTTGCCATGCGCATCCGTGATAGATGCAAATACTCGAGCCGCAAGTTTTTTGAAATAGTGGTCAGGATAGGTTGGTTCAATCAGATCATCGGTGCCCTGCTTCTACCGTTCATGCACAATTCGGAACTTCTTTCCTGGGGTCCAGATGGATGATGATGGTGGACAGACATTCTCGGCGATCTGACATATTATCAGCCATGTGGGGTTTTACGACACCTTACTTCATATTTTGCTTTGCTCAGACACATGATAGAACCAGTGCGGTTTGATCAAAGTACGTATGCCAAAATATCGTGGCCTTACTGATACTTTCCTAGGTGCGCTTGATACAATCTAACTTAAAGACCTGGTTTTCTTCAATTCTACTCTCCACTCAGCACTTCTCGTCTCCTTGTCACACGCATTCATTCGTGACAGGATAAAGGCTTATACTCACCTCGTAAGTCTATTTTTGAACCGTCATGCTCGATGTCGTCGAATCATGCTTGAATCAGCTGATATCGTGCCAGTATATGCAGTAGCACCCACAACGTGAACAGGACTGGATATCCGGTACTCTGATATGACGCCTGATCACAATAATCCCTACCAACAGTTGCCGAGGACATTGACAGCCGACTTTCACCCTTCACGCACGATTCATTACTACTTCCTGCTGCTAAGGTGGATGATATGGGGTTGGGCATGCGTCCGGCCCGCTCTGCTCTCATCCACGACCCTCAAACATTCAGCAGGAAAGGTTCGATCGACCCACAGGCGCCATCGATAGTAAACAGCGTAGAGAAGGGTCAGTCAGTGAAGAGTCCACTCAGCAACTACCTAGTGGCTTCTCAGGCACGCCTTGAGCCAACCATGTAGGTTCAAAGTCGAACCCTGTCGTATCGCGTCGTTGAGAACTCATTCGATTTAGATAAACTCGAGTCAGAAGCCAGCCACAAAAACATGAAGTGGTATCAAAATCAGGGATCTGATTCTTGGTACATTCGACACCTCTCGACGAGTACGCTAGCTGCCTACCCCTCCCTTCAAATTTGTGTCGTTGTCGAACATTTTTATGCAAACAATATGTTCATCTCGTGTTGTGCCGCAAGGTGCGCACAATCTGACGATCAACCAATTGTGCATCACTGGAATGGTATCATCTTTGACACATTGTGAAAACATTCAACTAGTCTAATCGAAGCCTTATCTAGCCTATCTGATCATCCCACTCTTCTAACTCATCGTGCGTCCATTTAGTACAGAGTCAGACTTTGTCCGCCATCCGGCCATAATCGAACATCCAAGTTTCGTATCTCAGCCTTCCCTCCAGAAAAGACAACTTCGTGTCATCGATACCTGAAATCATCAATTCATCATAATTGCTCCTCGTGACCATCCTGCATTGATTCGTTCCGCATACAGGTCACACACAAGTTGTTTTCCTTATTGGTCATGCCAACCTCGAATGCATCCCTATTTTCCCGTAATCTCTGATCAAGATTTCGTGCTCCTGACATCCATTCGAGGTTACAAGTATACTCGGTTTACCCCTCTGAAATGAACAGACACCTCTGGTGCACAGCGGTCTAACGAAAAACTCTTCCTCAAATGAGCACCTAAGTGAATTCAGAGCAAGGTCGTTTGTCTTCGATACTAAGACATGAGAAAGATACTACTGGAACGAACGTGTCTGTTTCTCTCCATCTGGAAAGGGGAACCACGAGTCCGCGCGATTCATTCCCTCCATGGCCCAGATGGATGAAAACGCATTCGAGACTATTGAGCTATCAGCCATCTGGGCTTCATATTTAGCGGACATCCGTGTGCTCAGACAGCGGAACTCCACCAACACGTAGAATCAGCTGTCCTAGAATCAAGGACTGGGTTGTTGCTAGACGTTCCAGTATTTTTAGCTTGCCACTGGGTGCAAATGTGGGCAGGGCGATTCGCTGACTTCCAGTGGTGATACACAAAAAACGGGTTCGTCTACATAAACCTCGTATTGAATATATTTTGAAACAACACAACTCAAATAAATACTATGACGGATCCTCGACCGAATTTCTCCTGCATGCAGAACATTCGGCAAGCATTTCCCTACACAGTACTGCTAGTTGGGACATATACACGCTCCTGGAGGACAATCGAACTTATACTAGTTTCTGTGCGGGATCCGGCCACAAGTTTTGCGTGATATTCTCGAACGCTAAGGACGAGGCGTGGTCCCAGCACAAACATCTGCACGCCCGATAAAATTTGAGAAGCACCATCTGGTATCTGAGCTCCAATAGAATTTGAATTCTACAGAAATGATGAGCAGTGGCTACAAGCAGATGTCATCGACAGGCCGGCGCACCATGAGCTTTGGAGAGAGAGAGACAAGCTGGAGGCAAGAGACACAAAGAAAGCTAGGACATGTGGAACTTTAGCAGAAAAAGATAAGCACATTCGCATTACAAGCTCACCTTGCGAAATAAAGCACGTGGGATTTTATCAGTACTCTGAAACAGTCTCCTATGGCCGATCCTGTCGATGTCGATGGGCCGAACCGTCGCAGGTCACGGAAGTGTTTCGCAGCAATCCAGACTGAAAGGCACAGTGCGAGGACCTCCCAGACAGTATTGAGCGTCCAAATCATTGAAATCAGAAGCTGGACATCCCCCTCATATTCAAAGTCGCACATATACATTCCAGAGAGTAGCAGCTCCTCTGGTGTTCGCCCAATGAGCTGTGTTCTTCAAGTCAACAAGTAAAGCTTACCCCCTACAGAATGCTCGAGTACTATTACTATGATTACTCCACAGGCGATGTTTACAACCAAGAATATGATAACGATGAAGATAAGCATGATACTAGATCTTTGATACATGGCATGCAAGCGAGCAACCATGATGACTTGCATCGTATCTCAGTCGAGTCAATATCACCTAAGGGATTGCAGCTCACCACCCAGCATGGCAGGTATGACCACATTTGTCACATTTGATGTGTAGTCCAAAATACTGCCTGAAACACCCAGTTAGTGATCGCCTCGTACTAGGATAAAACACTCCGACTCACATCTGTGTAGTCATTATGTTGAGCTAAGTTCAACAGTCAGGATTTCACCTACCCCTACAAATGAATGTATCCGTTGAATGGGAATGAGATGGTTGCGGAACACTTACTGTATCTGTCAGCGAGACCATTGTCGTATATGCTGTGTGCCGCTTGTCAGAAGAACCGAACGCAGCAATGCATGAGACATACGCAGAACGCTGATACTAATAACGAGAGATGGGCTATTAGTACAACACCGACTTGTTGGCCCAGAAACATACACAGAATATGGTATTACAATATAGCGCATCTAGAACATTTTGGAGTCAGCAACCACGCTATAGTATAACACGAGGTACGAACAACGAGATACAGTATAGTCATGAGAGACCAGCGTTGCCTCTGCCCAAGATTCACTGCATTCTATTGCGTTTCTTCTGATATAAGACTCTATCACTCACCCAGATCAGTTCAATCTGTGACACCATTCTTACTAGTAACGAGTTGGGTGCCCCGGCAATAGCACCGACGTACCTCTTGTCCGAGTGTAAGCACTGGAAATATGATGAGAATATCAGCGGTTTTCGAACACTGTCCTGCTCACTCCAATCGTATACGACCACGACGCCGGCGGCAACTGCGGAACCGCAAGTTAATGTTAGATCGAGACATCCCCAACCGATACGACGAACCCGACCAATAACTTAGAAACACATTCGAACCAATTACTGGCCACCAACTTGGATCATTTGAGACTACGGTCATATTTGAGGGATGGATGTGGGTGAGTGGGGGATCTTGGGGGTGTATAACGATTTAGTGTTCGTGCTAGATATACCACCGTTCAGCGCTTGTATCGCCAACATCGACATGATGGTGATGAATATTTACGCCCATCTCAAGACCCTTGATTGGTTGAAAGAAGTATTGCGATGCGGAATTAAGCAAAAGTGTGCGGTGCCTGGTCACCACTCTGCCTGGCGCCACCATTCGGTCCAATTTCCAAAGCCGAGGCGAAAACTCACGGTGGTACTGAATTTCTAGCAGTAAGTACATACTAGTTTGCAAATCAAAATCTACTTCAATTCAATCCAGGACTTCTGGCATTTCTTGCTTGACTTCGCAGTCCAATGCATACTTCAACCAACCAATTTCAAGGACCTTGAGATGGGCATAAATATTCATCACCATCACGCCGATGTTGGCAATACACTTGTAGTGCTGAACGGTGATATAGGTATCTATCACAGGCGCGCGTCACTTAGGCACCACCAATCATTGTGAGCCCATGCACGTGGTACTTGGGTAACAGTACCCATTTAGTTCAAGGTACTGCAGCTGCCCTGAATTTTTACATTTTGGACTTTGTACGCCACTCGAGCGAAATCGAACACTCTTGCTTCTCACATATTCAACCCATTCCTCCATGAAAGACTCGGACAGCTTCCCGCCACCGCTACGATCATTCTCCTCCTTCACCTGGGTCACTGCTCTACACCCATTCGTGCTCCTCCACAGGCACATAACACTATCTGTTAACGTTAGGGCCTGATATAGGAGAGGGTTCCCGAGGGGAACCCATGGGTGGCGTGCGGGTCGGGTGCTACAACTTACAGGTTGGTATGGGTGCTACTATCCACGGGTAAATAATGCTCAACGCATTCTTTGAGATCCAGAACATTTGCTAACCGGTATCCTATAGCATTATACCTGCACATTTATTATTTGTGCGTTTAAATTGTGATCCACAACTGCGTTCACTGCTGCGTTCCGTGTTTGCGTAAACTCGGGCTCCCGTGATGCATATTCTTTGGTGCTATCCACCTACTGTTGGATGCTCAATTAAAGTGAGTGATGCAGTGCTTTAACGATGACATCTGTTCTAATGTGATCGGTACCGTGACCAGTGATTAGCACTACACAACTGGAATCAACCTTCCAGTGTAAATGACTTGACCACAACGCTCACGGAACGTGAATGCTTCATCTTTGCAGAAGTTCCATGTTCGAGCGGCCTCGAATGGTATATTCCACATCCCTTGTCGAACTACGATGCCTGCACGGGATACATGCGTCCACTGGGCAGTATAACTCAAAGCCAGTTTCAAGCCAACGGTTCGAGAGAAGGGTCAGGCTGAGATGAAGGAGACGAAGTTTATGTTCTACTACGTGAGTTCGAGGCATGAGAACGAACATAGAAGGAGGTCTGTGTGGCGTCCAAGTTTTTCATGACTCGTCTTTCTTGCTTCGTACCACGACTCGCAGGGTCAATTCTGCTCGACTACACTCTCGTTTCGTCGCACACTCCCACTGCACCCTTTAGCAGACTCGAAATGCATCTCGCTCCAATAAGTACGGTCTTTTTAGAGCAGTTAAAAATAAGTTTCCGCTCGATGCATTTCTCTCAACGGCAGAACGACGTCCAATTCGTTCCGTGCACTTAAGCTGCTGTGGCCCACCCGCTCATCACGGCTCATTCTCGGACTCTTTCTGCTAGGTTCGAGTCGATGCTTCGAGCTAAATAACCCTGCGGGGTTTTTCCCCAAATAGCTTCATTCATGTGCAATCGCGATATACAAATCAAATCATTGTTGGATCTATAATGCATTTGAATTTTCTTTCTGTCTGAAAAACTAACAGCAACGCATAGATTATGGCTATTAAGCAAAAGGATTTTGCCGTGAGTACGACCCCACTGATACTGACGATGATTAGAAATGCAATGAGCAATACTATGCTAACTGAACTCATGACGTTATACGCGGGATAGAATCTCTCTGTCGAGTCAAATCGTCCGTGGAGCATGGATCTAACGCATATCCAAAGAACAAGAAGCCTCTGGGGCTGCACTATCAATACTGGAACAAAAGACAGCCAGGAAAGGAGGGAGATGTTGAATAATAATAGAACAACATCGCATCGTTCACCAGAGAGTTCTGTGCAACATTCGAGAAAACGAGGCAAGATACCACAAGGGCATCAGTCTTGGTACAAACATCCAACCTCTTGCGAGCCAAAGCACGAGCGATAAACGTCGGAACAGATGCGGGCAAACACTATAAGCTGGCATGATAACATTCCTCGTTGTACTGAAACCACGGGATGTAAAACCTTTCCGGGACTCGGACGTACACGCTTTAAGGAAACCAAATCTGTAACAATCAAATTTGGAAGTTAGAGACTTCGATACACTCTTCATCTCCCTTTCGGGAACTGTCACTCGAATCCCGGATATCTGCCCCCCTAATATCCTCCACAGGCGTCGCTCGCTTGCCCCCAAGGAACATGCGTCCACCAGGCGCATCCTCCAAAGACCTCACTATCACATCCTTCTCGAACAAGTACTTGATGTCCTCCAACGCATACCCCTTCGTCTCAGGCAGGAAGAAATACGTCCACGCTGCCATGATAATGCAGCACAAGCCAAAGAGCAGGAATGTCCCGTACGTGATCTTCTCCAGCATCACCGGCGTCAGGCGTGATATCGTGAATGAGAACAACCAGTTGATGCTGACCGCGACGGTAAGTGCGGCTGCGCGGACATGATTTGGGGCAACTTCACTAGCCACGACCCACGGCAGAGGTCCCCAGCCGATACAGTAAAATACTGCGTAGAGGTAGACGGCGATGATTGACACGTAACTCGCAGGCACAATAGTACTCTGCGGGTGGATGGCGCCGAAACCTCCGATCCAGAGCATGGTCAAACCTTGCCCCACAGCGCCTACGAAGAGGCACAACTTGCGACCCCAACTTTCCACAGCAAATGCCAGGGTAAGACCGACTGCAACGACTTTCACGAGACCGTATATTCCTGTTGCAAATAGGCCAGATGCTGTACCGGTGATACCAAGCGCAGCAAAGATCTGCGGGCTGAAGTAGTTAACGGCGTTTGTACCGGTCCATTGCTGGAAGAAGGTGAGGATGGAGGGGATCAAGCAGCGAAGCGCAATTTGACGTGACTCTCCCATCATGCGGAATTGAGTGACCAAAGATGTTCGCTGCTTGCCGATGAGGTCCGCTTTGATCTCGTCGAGTGTAAGAAGAACGGCTTTGTCATCGACTGACGTTCGAACAACATATGCGAGCGTCCTTGCGGCTTCGTCGTAGCGCTCCCGCTCGACCAACCAACGGGGAGATTCTGGCTGTGGAATCATGAGGAGGATGAAGAGGACACCTGGGACAAGCTGGATTATGAAAGGCATACGCCATTGCATGTCGCTATATGGGATGTTGATAGAAGCGCTGTAGTTCACCCAGACTGCGAGAAGTATTTCATTAATCCAAGGTTACTTCATCTATAAACTGGATACGTACAGCTCAGCATCATGCCGATATTGTCAGAGAACTGGACAAGGCCGGTACACCTCCCCCTAATGTGTTTGGGCATACACTCTGATATGTATGAGGGAGCCAGAGCGGATACCATGCCCACCCCAATGCCAGCAAAGATGCGGCTAAAGTACAGCACTCGAAGAGCGACAGCCTGGCTGCTTCCGAGGCCAGCGATGGATTGAATCATGCTTCCGATGGTATATATAACGCCCGAAGCAATCAGAGACCGTTTCCGCCCAAAGCGACTGGATGCCCAACTAGTCAATAGCGCACCGAAGCTGTAAATTTCAAGACAATAGCATGAGCATCGAAGCATTCTATATTCTCAATGACATACATGCATCCGGCCTGCATAACCGACACGATATTTCCATTGAAATTGGCCTGAGCGGATGCGGACAGCTTATCAATACCAAAGTATTGCTGGAAAGAACTAAGGGTTAAAATGCCACCCATGAGTCCGGTGTCCCAACCGAAGAAGATAGAGCCCATAGATGCAGACAGGGCGAGGGTGTATGCATTGCGATAACGGGAAACATCTGCCAGTGCATCTTGAAAACCATGGCGGAAAGATAGGGCGGGCAGAAGCAGTGGGCGCTCCCGCCTTTATAGTGCCGCGTAACCCCATGTGGGGCCTAGTAGTCATTAATGTCCGAATATGAATTCATCGATCACCTGGTCGACCCCTGGTGTTCATATTTACCGCAAAGCTATAATAAACATGAACTCGGGACGAAATTGAAATATAACGATGTGAGAAATGTCACAGGGTCTCTCCGGATGCCTGTGCCGAGAGAGCGAGCTTAGCCAAGGAGTGACAGTCCTCCCCTTCGTAGTGCCTGCCAGAGGTTGTCTCATGACTCTGACATGCAGGAGTCACAGGACCAGCATACTCGCCGACCTGATACCGTGACAAGGAGTCCAATTATTTCAATGTGCTTTTCCTGTCCCTTGAAATATTGTCATCGTTGGAGGACATCGGGAGGGTGTTCAACGTTCAACGTTCGGAGCTGAAGACCAACGCAGGTGCCAATCGATGTCGACTGCCATGGCTCAGCTGCTACAGGAGACCACGACGCTGAGGTGGATGAAGATGCGCATGTGCTTGCTCGAGCCTTGCGGGGGCAGTCTTTCAAAGCTATAGTAGACACTTGATGTAAACAGCCAACTGTTGGAATCTGTAGAACGGTAACTGTCTCAGGCTGGTTCTAGCCGGCAAATTGACCGGCAATCAAAATGACTGAATGAAGCGAAGTTCTGGATTCTTGCTCAACATCTTGGACCATTGGCATCAGATGGTCTTCAAATCTTCTCTACATAGAGCCTCGACACTCTTTTCAACCAAGCTTCCACAGGTTCTACGAAACAGTATGACACCACTTCTCGTTGCGCTATTGCAATACTCCACAGTCTAGCTTAACGCTTCACAGGATGCCTGTCTACTGCCGTGTCACCCATCGAGCTGGCCCACGACGAACACATACCTGCAGATGGAAATCGGTCCCATAGACCACTCCTCATCCTACACGGGCTCTTGTGAGTTTCTTTCTCTGCTGTTCACTTCCATCACGTGGTCATGAAGCGGACAGTGGTTCGAAGCGCAACTGGCAGTCTCTCTCCAAGGCGTTCATGCGCGACCTCAGCAGACCCGTATATACACTCGTCAGTGAGGGTCCCACTCTGCGCTATATCATGACTGACCTGAGACCAGGATTTGCGAAACCACGGATCTTCACCGCATGTTAGACCGATGACATATTCTCACATGGCAGCGGACGTCCTTAGTTTTTGTCAGAAGTACTCATTGCGTGATGTATCACTTATGGGACATTCTATGTGTGCTCTTTTAACAGTCTACCGTGTTCAATTACTCATTCTATGTAAGGGGTGGCAAGGTTGCAATGGCCCTCGCATTGCATCCCGAACTACCTTCTGACTTACTCGCAGACCTTATAGTGTCTGACATTGCTCCCGTCAGAGCCAAAGTCTCGCAGGATACCGTACAACACGTACGTGCTATGGAAATAATACAGGCGGGCAACATCTCCACAAGGAAGGAAGCGGACGAAATAATATCTGAGCATGAGCAGGTACCTTTGGCCGAACTCGCAACTTTCCGCATGCTTATGATGTCCTCTAGGATCCTAGTGTCAGATCATTTCTGCTTACGAATCTAGAGATTAAAAAAGCGACACCCGTGAAATTCAAGATCCCTGTCGACATTTTGAAAGAAGGTCGAGCGGAGATCGAATCATTCCCTTACGCGCCTGGAGAACGATCCTGGGACGGTCGTACCTTGATTATCAAGGGAAAGAAGAGCAAGTGCGTGTCATCTATGCATAAAAATCTACACCAGGGTCTGACTGCGTTGACAGATACATCAATCGTCACAATATCCCTTTAATCGATCAATTTTTCCCACAGAATCAGTTGAAAGAGCTTGACACCGGTCACTGGGGTAAGTACAACTATCCTCATTCATCGCGAATGTCCTAGATTAAGCTTTTTGTTTTGTCCAGTGCATGCTGAGTTGTAAGTTATCCTCGAGCACTACTCTGTCTCTTATTAACGCCCTTCGAATTCGAGACCACATGAATACAGGAAGCTCGTCGTAAATTTTATCACACAATAGACATGTTTCGAATTACAATCTACCAATAGAAGACACCGTTTACGCCTGCTTGCGCAAGTTACAACTGTGCTGCCGATTGGCTTACATGCTCTAGTTTGAGCCAAGTTGAAGGTTGACTCTAGACTTCGCTTGGCCCGCTTCCCTCGCTCCTTCCTGCACTATTTCTATCAGACAAAGGCTTCTTCGTACTACTCGGTGCCACGGCAAGCGGATCTGGCGAGTCCTTCTCATGCGTGGACGCCTGTGCAGGATTCAGATCTTGATAATGCATCCTGCAACGGGAGTCAGTAGATTTGAGCAAGCACGAAGATTTTACTTACCATTTCAACATGGCATAGAAAGCAGATGCCAGCAGAGAGCCGAGGAAGGGTCCGACCCAGTACTACAAGGAGGCAAAGTTCAGGTGCACGCCCGTGAATAGTATTTTTTGCTTACCACCCATTGGCTAGGGTAAGGAAACCCAGTGACGACAGCAGGCCCGAATGCACGTGCCGTATTCATAGCCGCGCCCGTATAAAAGACGGCCCATCTGTGCGGTTTTAACCATATTGTCATATGGCAAGGAACACAATTTACAGTTGTCCAACGAACAGCGTCAGGCCAATGCCTACCTGATGCACAATGTTCAGCGTTATTCACAATGAGATAAGCTAACCATGCATACCGGTGCAAATGGAGTAACCTGGGATTTTTCAGCGGCAAGCATCAATACGGCTAACACCAGCGCCGCTGTGAGGAACATTTCGATGAAAACGCCTTGAGCTGAATTGATTCCCTTTTGGAGGAACGTGCTATCGCAAGGGGTAGACTTTGTTAGGATCGACAAAATCGACATTCACAACGGCCACTTACTTGACAGCCAACGGTCCAGGGGTCAGCGCAAGCAACAACGCCGACGCGGCAATGCTTCCGACCAGCTGTGCGATGCAGAACAACACGAACCTTACGGGATTTACCACTCCCACGAGAAACAGTGCGAGTGTGATGTTGGGGTTGAAGAGGCCACCGGTGATCCTGTAGAACAACCAAGCGGAAACCAGAAGGCTGAAACCCATGGATGTCGCAATGTACATCACATGTCCGATGGTGGTGCCACTGGACTGAGCCTCGCCATTGGCTGCCTGGATACCACCGAGCCCTAGAAGTAGAAAGAACGTTGTCCCGACGAACTCGAGTGCGGCAGCCTTGCAGTCCAACTTGAATGTGCTGAACATCCCGGGGGTAGAGTAACGAGACGGTGCCCTGGCTTCTGAAGACATGGTTTGTTGCGGCGAAGAGGAGCAGTTCGCTTCACTAGTACTTATACCCCGCCCGATGTGCGTGACATCACTATGATAGTACTCAAGACTTGCTCAAGACATTTCATTTCAGACTGATCGATCGGTGGCAGTGCTCCGTCTCTCATTGAACCTACATCGATTCGTCCTTTGTCTGTCATGTGCCTTCTGAAAAACCGGCGGCTCTTTGTGTTTGTTCTGCCGGTAATGATGAAAATTTTGGCTGCGCCCAAAACGATAGTATGGTCCTTGAGAACAGAATCTCCGGTTACAAGGAGACACAGAATTAAAAAGGTGATCAGACTCACAGAAAACCATCGAAACTTTAAATTAAGTGCACCGTGCTATCTCACATCAAAAGCGGGCACCATGATACACCTGTTCTTCGTGACCAACCTTCATTATGAGACGGCAGTGTGCGGCCAAACCTTGGCGCCGCACAGGATAGTAGGGAAGTGTTGGAGGGATGGCTGGTGAAGGCATGGATCAATTGGTACCTTTGGGCGGCTTTCACTGGCAGTGTTACTCTTGTGATTCGAGCAATCATTTGACAACCTTCATCGACCAGCGATTTCCAAACTAGCCCCCGTAAATTACAAAAGAAACCACCATTTGGGGGCTGAGAAGGTCGCAACCTTGTACTTTGCATTTGCTACGCCAACACACAGCCTTACGATCAATTCGGGGCTAAGCCCTCCCTGATATCAGGCCGAGAATTTGCACATCCGCGCGGATGCTGGGAGTGGGCCACCAACCAGGGCCAGGGGTGCTCGCACAAAATCTGAGTAACGGTCGTCAGCAAGGAAAATAGAATTTACATGCTGTGAGTCGAACTGATCTTGAATCTTAACTTCAGGGTAGATGCCATGTTTCCAATGCTCCTGTGCAATGGGGAGTAGCTTACGTAACTTCAGGCGTTCGAGAAGTGGTCAGATTGACGCGATATGTGATATGAATGGGTACCCAAGTAGTATCTGTACTGCCGCCTCCAAAGCATACCTAGCAGGTCAGAATGTGACCATGTTTTCTTCGCGTGCGCAGACGATCTGAGCTGGCAAAATTGCAAATCGATATGAGTGGTTAGTCTGCATGTGCTGATTGAATCATGAAACGAATGCTATGAACACCATCATCAACGGAACAGAACCACGCGGTGACCGATAAAACGAAGTCGATGACTGAAATTGTGCCATATCCCCATCACTGGACGCCACTTCCACTCCTTCGAATACCCGGCAGCGCTACGCCGGTGGCTAGAAGCGGTGTCGACAACATAGATGCACTTGGTGTGGTCACATCCCCGCTAATGATATCCTGTATAGCAGCTTCCAGTGCGTCCACTCTATTCGACATTTGCATCACTGTGAGATGGTTAAGTTCGTGGGTTCACGAAAGGTCACAAGAGGTCGCAGATTCGCAAACGCACTGTGATCAAGAATCTGAGACGACATGGCGTCAAATTGGGTATCTAGTTGTTCAAGTAGCGTTTCGACCTGTAAGCATTGTTAGTCGTCACTTGCCAGTTGGGAGGCTGCAGGAGCAAGAACTCGGAAAACGCACGAAAGCTGTTAGCTCATGGGGGCTAGATATTTCACCAGGGTTGGTGAGAATGGCCTGCTTTGTGGGAGTCTTTGAGCCCGAAGCAGATGGTTGTGGTGAAGCTCTTGCTGGCGTTGATGCAGGAGTAACATTTAGCGGAAGAGCGGTCGACGGCATTTGACAGGTACTGTGGATCTGTTCAATGGCACTCAAGTACAGGACCAGCGACGCGGCCTAGCGCGGCGCCGCTGTGGTGGAGGGCTGTAAAAGTATTACGTAACAACCCCCAACATCGTTCGACTCCGCGCGGCACCTTAACATCAACTGGTCGATTATATATTGATTCTTCACGATCTATTCCCGCTCGAGTGCAACATTACCTGGCGTTGGTTTCTTTACGGGGCGTTTGGTGAATGGCTCTATCAGTTTATCAGTGATGGGGTCACTAGGTGCTGTCGGCATTTTCTCGTCAAACAATTCTATTGCTAGAAAATTTGTCCAGATACATGTCACCGCAGATGTCGGACCACGATCCGTCCCCAGCGGCTTATTTCAACACACTAGTCTTTGATGCGAATGAAAGTAAAGCTCAGGAGTGCAGCTAATTTTTGCTGATCATGATTCATAACTAGTGCTTGGCCGGGGTATTGAATTCACCGAATCCAATACATCTTCATGGAACGTGAAGAAATCATGAAACATGGAGAAATCATGCTTCGCCATGGACCGAAACTCTCGGACCTTTTCTGCAGCCCCTTGCTTGTGGTGTGTGGTGCGACTTACAAGTGCGTTTGCCCCGTCTAAGAATTGAGTTGATCCGAGCTACTCAACAATCCAGACACATCGTACGTCGAGACAATATATCACGATCCAAGATGGGTTCTGGCGATGTCATTCTGCCACTTCCGATCGCACACGGTTCCGGAACCAAGTCTTCGGTCTTTCTCGAACCCCAGTGTCGTTGGCCTGTAGAGCTTGTTAGGTATTACTGACACGAACTTATCAAGGAACCAAATCAGCTGGCGCATCATGTTTGTGTTCCGATTCGGATTATGGAAGACCATGGGTATCATGGGCATGCTATTATGTGGGGTCCTGATGCGGCGCGTACGTAGCATCTTTAAGTACCTGTTTTATATTTGAGTCATTTCATTTTGCCTTCACGCATAGGCTGCCGCTATGACAGCTGTGCAATACCGCGTTTTCTTGAAGTTCCGGCCTGAACTGTGATCCTCTCCAAAGCTTCCACCACTATAAATACCCAAAATGTTTCCGAGAAATCTGTCTCTTCACTCGCGTCTCCCCTCGTTCCGTCCTGCCTATCACTCATCTTGACATTTTCGATACGAGTGTGGCGAGTTCCATGGCCACTGCTGCAACATATACCAGCACTTGTTCTCACTTTGAGACTGCAACGTTTATTTTACCTGACCTTGTCAACGATTGTCACTATCCCCTGCGACTGAACCCTGACTGTTATCCAGTGTCTCGTGCTTCTGAGCAATGGCTTCTTCACGGAGCGCATCTTGCAGAGCCTAGAGCAACAAATTTTATAGGATTGCACGCAGGTGAACTCACTGCGGCTTGCTATCCCGATGCAGATGCTTTCCATCTTCGAGTCTGCTCGGATTTCATGAACTGGCTGTTTAATATGGATGACTGGCTGGATGAGTTTGATGTCGACAGTACGTGGGGAATGCGTGAATGCTGCATGTCTGCGTTCCGCGATCCGATCAACTCCCAGACGGAAAAACTCAGTGGAAAGATGTGCAAATCGTACGTCAGTTTACTCTATTACCAATTTTCACTGTAGATTAACAATTTAGATAATAGGTACTTCAGCCGCTTTATGCAGACCGGAGGGCCCGGCTGCACTGAGCGATTTATCCACACAATGGACCTGTTCTTCATTGCTGTGGCTAAGCAGGCGGACGATCGTGCCAAGGGGCATATCCCTGATCTTGAATCTTATATCACCATCAGGCGAGACACAAGTGGCTGCAAGCCTTGCTTTGCCCTCATCGAATATGCAGCTCTGATTGACCTCCCCGATAAAGTAATGTCGCATCCAGTTATTATGGCCATGGAGGAAGCAACAAACGACCTTGTCACTTGGTCCAACGTAATGCTCCATTATGTCGTCGAATGCTGGAGTACTGCTAACATTATTGCTGATAGGATATCTTCTCTTACAACGTGGAGCAATCTCGCCGTGACACACATAACATGATTGTCGTGCTCATGCGCGAACAAGGTCTGAACCTGCAAGGTGCTGTTGACTACGTTGGCCGGTTGTGCAAGGGTTCCATCCAGCGCTTTGAAGACAACCGTGATATCCTCCCATCGTGGGGAGAAGAACTTGACAGGCAGGTGGCTATCTACATCGAAGGGCTGCAGAACTGGATTGTTGGTTCGTTGCACTGGTCCTTCGATTCCACCCGTTATTTCGGGAAGAACGGGCATACCATCAAACAAGACCGAATCATCAAGTTACTTCCCAAAAGGCCCTTGTAGAGTTGACTCCTATTCCGTCTGATTCTTTGGGTGAGATCGTTTTGACCTCTTTCACTGCACATTTCTAACTGCGGTTTATCGTAGAATGCTAGATCGCCTATTTCTTACCATAAAACTGGATATTCCACTTCGGATCTATAAAATCTTGAACATCCTGCCTACCTTGCTTAAAATATTTTCGACCTTCGTACTTCTATGTGTTTTGCTAATTTTCATGCAGCGCTTTGTGGTTTGATATGTTTTGTACGGCTTTGTACTGCTACTCATGTATAACCAGTATGTGTAAGATAGTCTGATATCCTTGTGCAAATAGAAGTTGTTGTGGATATAACCTGACGACGGGTACTGGTACCACCGTTCTTCTACTATTTCTACTTTCCCGTCTACTAATCAGGGGTCGCCGCAGTGATCGATTACATGTTGCTTCGCCCTTCTCTGCTCGGTGCCTCCGACACCATCAACATTCTCAGGGGTTACTTCATCTAAGTTAGTCTAAGGCACCATCAATAACACAACACCTCGCGAAGTCAGACTCGAATGACGCACCCTCCCACGGTCAGCACCTGCTTCAATTAACATTACTGCAGCCTGGGCATGAGCTGACTCCATAGCGAGATGAAGGGGTGTATTGCCTAAGAATAGCGTCTTGATCTAATCTACTCAATAAACGCGACGGTAAACCCACCTATCCGATCGCCCGTGTTCAGCCGTATTTTGGCAGTTGTTGAACCTTCAGGAGGGTTGAGCAGGAGGGCAATGAATCCCGTAGATCCTGTCGTCGCCGCTCGATGCCTAAGAGAGCTCGAGTGAACAAGTTGATGACATGCAAGCGTTGACGATCTCACAAGGGCGTTTGGTTCGCCTTATCTTTGACGTTTATCTGGTTGTCGTTCATTTGATAACTGCAAAGTACCCTCGAGGAATTCACATACGTCTGCCCCCCTTTCAATCAGGAACCTTCCGATCTGTCGATGTAGACGCCAGCTATTAGCATATCCACATTCATAATACCAAGGCCCACGTACATCAATGCGGGACTTTGATGCCGCGTAGTGTCTAAACAGAGTATGTCAGACCAGTAGAGATAATCCCCAGCGGGAACATTACTAACAGAGGAGTAATTCCCTTGTCATTCTTTCTGTTTACGTCAGCCCCAGCGCCCACTAGCTCTCGAACGACATCTTCATGGCCTGCGCTTACTGGGCTCGAAGAGTATGAGTTTATATTATGCTTCACATATTCAACAAGTCATACCAGCTATGTGCAAGGCTGTCCATCCACCCTCATCCACGTTGTCGATTACATCTGAGTTCTTCGCAATGAGATAGCACACGATTTCGGTCGAGCCGCTCGATGCGGCCCAATGCAGTGGCGTCCGACCATCCTGGGGCACACGCATCAGGCATTCAAAATCATAAGAATGAAGTTTATTAAAGCTTGCTGGCTCACGTCATCGACAGCATCCACAAGCTTTGGGTTCTCTTCTGTCAGCGCGCGAACAAGGGCAGGTTGATCTAGAAGATGGGAAGTCAGATCGTCAGACGTGAGTAGGGAGGCACTGCGGAAACGCACTTTTTTGGGCGGCAGCATGGATGGATAAAGACATCTTGTGGTGGTGAAACGGAACCAATGGAGCTTTGATATGATTACGCGGCTCACTGAGCTAACTCCTAACCCTATGCTATGGTCACGAGGATATATCTGGCACGCCTACTTATCAGATTGTGTTCGCCAACGCCTGATCATGACATGAAAGAAGTCGAGTATTCCTTTGTAGTACTGACGACTCAACGTGAGTCCGAGAGGCAGGGCTACGCGTGTATAAGTACGGATCTCAGCATCGCATATTACTAGTTGCGTAGGCGACGTACTACGTCACTACGTCTCCCATGCATATATAATCAAGGGAAAAGGACAGCGCTCGGAACTACAAGCTAAAGATCCTTGTCGTTCATACACGATCAACCCAACAGACCGCTCCAGGATTCCATAGGGAGCTTGAATACACATTAATGTGCAAAACGAGTGACTTCGTCTGTGCAGTGTATCCGTCTTTGTCGGTGACAAATATTGACGTCTCCTCCTGTGCTTGGAAGCAGAGTTTTTTTTTACAGATCGAGAATGCTTTGACCTGTTCAAGGCATTCAGACGTTGACGAATGCATAGTTTGGTCATACGTCCCCTATGGTCTGTGAAGCCGATGGCATTGGCAGACAGGCCGGAGATTGCCAGTACTGAGAATCAGATGGGCAGTCGTGAACGAGTCGAGGTTGGACGCGTCACAAAAGCAAAAATTCAGAGCGGTACTTTTGTATCGCTCTCCTAGGATTTCCGCTTTGTGGCCTGTCCACGTTGCTCACGTTGCTTTCAATACCAACAAGGAGGAGGAAGAATGAACGTGAAGACCCGCGTCATTGCGCTGATGGATGGATTTCAATTCCGTTGAAAACACGGCAGACGAGGGTCTCAAGACCAAGTGGAAGAAAGCTTTCGGGAGTTGCAATATGGGCTGCCTTGAGCCATGGATGACAAATTCGCAATGTTGCAGCCGCTTTGATTTACCCAGTTCGAAGTATTTTGGATTGGCATGGGCGCGATGATTGCTGAGGGTTACCCTTTTACCAGTGCGAATCTTCTGGAAGACTATCGATCCCGTCGAGTGGGCACACGTTGCAATTCTGCAAGCAATTAAATTTTGAACCTCGAGTGATACCCGCGTCGCTGGATACCCTCAAGTTCCAGCCCATTCCCAATCTTCAATCGAACTACCTGGTTGGATCTTGATGCCAAGAACTGCTTGCGACGATTCTGTTACTATTGCTGGAAGTCCTTGCTGATTACACCTCGTGGTTCTGGCGTCATTAATGCGACTGCACGAGTGCTCCGATTTGCGTCCTTTGGGGGATGATCGTGATCGATTACTTCCTCCGAAGTCCGTAGTAGCCTGGTACGACTAACAACAAAGAAAATGAATGGCGAAGGGTGGTTTGACGTACGAGGTAGGTTCCAAAGCAGCTTCTGGATATGTTGACATCACAGGGACGATGAAGTTACCTTCTAACGAATCCAGAGACTCAACTGTTTGTCGCAAGGTGAAGTTTTGAAGCCTGAGGGATTAGACCTATTCTGAAACGAGAACAGCTGGGGAATCATTAATCAGAAATGCTCACCCATAAATCAGGTATTTATTACTCCCATCATCAACTACGAGACGGTGACGTGCTGCCTTCGTCACAGAAAACGTCTCGCTAATGCGAATAACATTATTGTAGCGCAACTTTGTAAACCGGCGGTAGTGTGGAATCCATTGGTTTGTCTTTCTTTGCGATAACATCCGAGTTGAGCGTTCTAGACTATTCAGAGTCCCGTTGATGCTTTTTGACAATTGTCCTGATGATCAAGCAAGGATATCGAAACGAGTCTACCTCACGAACAGAAAATGCCGTTGCACGGGAACTGTTATTTGCAGACGTTGATTTTACCACGCTTCACATATCGGACCAGCCTGAGCCAGCTGCGCTGCCTTTG
Organism: Suillus subaureus; assembly: GCF_016647635.1. Taxonomy (NCBI): domain Eukaryota; kingdom Fungi; phylum Basidiomycota; class Agaricomycetes; order Boletales; family Suillaceae; genus Suillus; species Suillus subaureus. The sequence goes on from NW_024538563.1 coordinate 745,558, forward strand.
CATCTGACTCTTGGACTTCATCTCAAGCGCCAGCTGATGAGTCCTTTGACTTTTGGGTGTGTTCTTGTTCCGTAGTTGCCCCTTGGCCGGGTGGCTGGGTGGAAATCGTCATGGAAGCTACATACCTAATCCCGGTAATGTTGGCACCTTTGGCCATCGTCCTCTCGACCGAGTCATAGTACTTTCGGCAGCAGGAATTCGATGGCCTTCTGGGTTTTTGATATTCTGCACGTGTACTCGGCAGGGAACATTGATATTCATGGACGACACGCTCCGTTGAAGGCCAAGGCCAAGGCCACTGGCAACTGGCTCATATTCATGGTTTTATTTACCGACCAACGAAAATTTCACCGTCCAGGCGCTGGCACCTCGCCAGCCCACGAGGCTGGAATCCCCACCAGCTGGAATTCGGACAGCTGGAACGATGGCCCTCCTGGCAGGTTCGTTCAGAACATTTATATATGCCATTATGCTTCATAATTATTCACCGCTCCCTCAGATAGTCTAGTCTGCAAGTGTAACCATCACAATCGTCACTTCATTAAAATCATGTCGGCGCACTTTCAATACTACCTGGGCAACGGAGTACCTGCCCCTTCTGCGTCAGAACCTGTAAGCCGCTGATCTTCTGACATGACAATATTGGGACTAAAACGACGCTTGCAGGGACATTCTCTCGATGAGATGTTCCTGTGTATGTGGTATTGTGGACAGGGATTGCACTGTGACGCCTTGATTCGCGGCTGTGACCTCTCTACTCACCTGCGTGAGACTCATGGAATTCGTGGGTCAGACAAAACTCGCGTTTGGTGCCAGTGGAAATCTTGTAATAGGGAGTTCAACAAAGAGAGTCTTTCGAGGCACGTTGAAGAAGTTCACTTGGGGGTTGTGTACAAGTGCAACTGCGGAGCTACATTCTCGCGCAAAGATACTCTCAACAAACACAAGAGAACATGTTCTGGTCAGCATTAAATAGGGAGTGGGATCCCATGCTATTTATCTTCTATGCTATACTTCAGTTAGAGTTTCTGCTGTCTATGTTATTTATGATCCGATGTACTTACTAGTTTCCTCTGTTATTACCCCGGTGGTAATATATTTAGTTTGAGTACGAAACCCCATTCTGAATACCATATTGGTAGCAGTTGATCAATTTTGCAAGCTACACATGATGTCTACCCTCAAATCACGTAAACTGAGTCAAGACTGTCGTCCGCTTAACTGTTACGCCAAAAGGCAGTGATACTGAAAGCTTGTGCTTTCAGTTACTAAGTATTCATCATGCAGATTATGGGAACTCTAGTAAGCCAGCGTGTTTACGACGGCTCCCCTTAATATTGTAAGCTCTATTGTGTAATCGTATCCAACAGCGCCGAACACCCCTATGATAACAATACCATAACATGATTGTCATTCTAAGTGGCAATGGCATGAAAACCTGAACAGTACGGCATCAATTCTTTCGTGAGATGCCCATGTCCATGTCTCTATAGATACAAATCACAGAAAGGAAGTGAAAGAGGATGTAATTTGATCATTAGAGCACTGGATAAACTGAAATACATAGAATGGTTGCATTTGCGTAACGAACCTCGAGATCAAGCTCAAGTTCAGGACGTCAGTGATGCTTTGAAACGGCTCATTCAAGCCTTACGATACAAACCTCACCAGATATTACTGGAAGATGATACCAATATACTGACAGACTCACAGAATCCTGGCGGTTATGATCACCTCCCCGAGGATTCAGACCAAACAGCTTTGAAACCACCAATGTATAATGGTAAAGCCAGCGTTATTTGAAATAGTATCAACAAATCCAAATGCCTCCTGAACACATTATTGGACCCGGATACAAATACTCATAACATCCAGCTTTAACGAAGTCTGGCTAGCGCAGGATGGTGACAACCTTGTGAGCCTATGTTCAACTGTTGCTTCAACACTGGTTTGGGAATGAAGGGGTCCGCATCCAATGAGGTAGTCACTTGATGAATGTGATATCATTGGTGGAGACTACAAGCTCAATAGAATTGCTAACATTAATACCATTGGGCGGCCACGAATGAGCTCGCAATTCTTGCACATCCCTAGCAAAGTCGACTGAGAGTGAGTCTGAGTGATGCTACTCTGCTGACATGGCATTGCAAGGCGTGCACCAAGGACCGTGACGGTGGATGAATAAGGATGAGTGCCCATCGACGACCGGTGTCGAGCTGAGGATGGATTTGTCGCTTGTTCTCTTTCAAAAGTTCTTGGCTGGCTCTTAGCAAGAGATCCGGAGTTGCAACACGCGTTGGATTTCGCAGATCAGACCACAATTGATGATGACAAATTTCCTTTCAATTTCCGGCGTTCATCATGATAGTGTGTATGATACCCTCGGAGCAGTAAGTAGTGGCGCATCAAGTCTATAGAGCCCTTTGGATATTTTTGGAGTGTACACGAATGCGGCTGACAGTAACTCTTTTTGCTAGTAATTTTTGGAAGATCATCGACCCTTTGACGAAAACTGTAACCCTGGCAGTAATGATTAGTAGGATTCACAGATACTCGTGGAGCTGCCAGTGGTAGGAGCATTTCGGAGTCAAAGTTTTATTCGTCGATGTGTGTCCCTGGTCTCGCATCGTTCAAGCTGGGGGCGCGTAGTTGCGGTGGTATGGCGGTGCGTTTCTTCTCAACAATACCCGAATTGATTGGACCGTTCACGGTTCCGTCGATGCTGCTATCCGATAGTTTTGATCACCAGTAGGAATATGATAAGAGTGGGACCACCTCAAGAACCGCCAGCATTATGCGTGGGCTAAGTATTGACGCCCAGATAACGTCAAGGACTGATTTTACCACGCGGGTTGTACACAGCGTCAAACTCTTTCACTTTCCTTCCTAGTTTCCAAAATCTGACAAATTTGTACGCCTCCTTTGTTTCTAGTTGGTCCGCAGCCGTTCATTGGCCAGTTGGTGGGTGGAAATTGTTATAGAAACGCTTCTAGTCCCGGCGTGGCACGTTGGCCTTCCCTTAACTAAATTATGCTTTTTGCGATGGAATTTTGCTTCTTCAAGGTTTTTGTAATCATGCACGCGTACTCGCCGGCGACCTTGATACTCGTGGATAACACGCTCCATCGAATGCCAAGGCCAGTGGCAGCTGACACATATTTGATGGCTATGGTTTGTCTTCCAACCAATGAAAATTTAGTTTCGCAATTCGAGAGCTAATTTCCTGGTACCCCGCCAGGCCGCCAACCCATGAGGCCCCGGGCTGGTGTTTGAGGATTTAGAATGATATACCTCCCTAGAAAGCTCATCCGGAATAATAAAGCCCCCCCTCAAACGCTTCAATCTGAAGAAACTACATTTGTCACAACTATCGTCTCCAACACCGCTATGTCGTACAACCACGCAAACAATGGATTTTTCTCAGAAATGGGACCTGTAAGTTTTAAGTGCTCATACCGGGCATCACTATCATTAAATTGACACTCGTAGTCGGGCCATTTTCTTAACCCGATGTTCCAGTGTCTGTGGAGCGGATCAGATGGCTCGCGCTGCAACTACCCATTTTTTGCCCACGAACTTTCTGCTCACCTCCGTGAATATCATGGAATTCGGGGTGCAGACAAGTCGCGCGTCCATTGCTGTTGGAATGATTGCAACAAGGAGCTCAATAAAGAGAGCCTCTCTAGGCATGTGGAGGAAAGGCACCTCAGGATTATATATCCTTGCGATACCTGCAACAAGACTTTCACGCGCCAATACAATCTCAATGACCACAAGAACAATTGCCCGGTTCAGCAGCAGTAGATGTGAGATCTGGTTTTGACTTTCTTTCGCATATGCTCAACTAATTCGTGATTTCAGTGTCATTTCGATAGTCTCATAAGTTTGGGTAGATGCCGGAAAAAGGAACCATATGGTGGATATTCAATGGTGTTCGAAGCCTTCATACTTGACTCGCTCAAATTATTTAATCTTTCTCGCTTCGGTTCGTATGTGTATACTCGAGCTCCATGATACTTATATCGATAATGAAATGTGTCAGTTATCATATTCAAATCGCTGCATTACACGACAGCGGTCGTCCTAAGAAATTGCACATCATTAATTGATCTCTTGGCAGCCTGCCTCGTTTACACAGTCTTTGAAGTAATACAATGCGGGTAGAAGCCTTCTGTTCATAGCTCCACTATCGTCATGTCCGAAGTATTCGGACTCTCTCATATCTGACCACGAGCGTCAATACACTTAACCGGAACGCGCACTTCGTTCAACGGTCCGTCAAATGACTCTAATTGACGTTTGCGTCCACGTAACAGACGATCAATATTCTAGACAGATCGAAATCGATCATCAGGATCATGGAGTAGGTAACTGAAATCAAGAACTGGCAAAGACTGATGGCAATGTTACGGGAAACGTTCCGGAAGATAAGTCAACAGATAGTCATCCCTTTCCGATTATTATGAGTTGATGGTACCAGTGATTCTCGCATCAAAACAATGCGTTACTAGTAGTATAGAGCATGTTCATGCTAATGATACTTTTGCGGGCTTCGGGCTAGATAGACAACTGGAGGTTGTAGTAATGGTGGGCCGCCGGAGGCTAGTTACTGGTGTTAACTATGTTCACCGTCATACATAGAGATCAGTGTGATTTTTTTCAGCTCAACCCATGCAAGGCTCTGACGGGCATGTCTATGGCACGATATACATGTTGTGGACATCGGGAGAGCAGAAAGTCATATTGCCGTGCGTTTCACGCTTGGTGCTTACTTCCACGATTAAAATGTTCGAGTTCAAGCATTCAAGTTCTATATATAATTCGTGGCTGGTCCTTGTAATGCTAGCAGGGTGTTTCAAGGGTCAGCACCGCTCGTACCAAGTGCCGTGCGAAGACCTAGGTCATATACCCATTATCAGATACTTATGACAGTGGCCCTGGACACCAACTTCAACCCGCAAACCCTGGTCGGCCACCATACTTCATAAGTCGTTCACCAGTACCTCTACCTGCCAATGCAACGGGCGACTCTGAGAGGGCTAATCAATTAAACCAGTACTTTAAAATTCTTTCGAAGACAGACCTTGTCCGCAGAGCGTACTACTTACTAGGCAGGACCAAGCATACGCGATGTTTGAGCCAATGCCTTACTACGAGTAAGTACTGCATGTTTTCGATTACCGACCACATGACGAAGTTCGAAGACGAACTTGTTGAAAGCTGTAAGCTCTGGATGCATGCGCTTTCCTATGAATCGCCTACCTCTGGAGAAACCTGTGACAGTGTGTACTGATGAAATCCTGTCCCATCTGCTTTAGCCGGTGACCGTGGGTGAGGCCATTGCGCTCCTTCGCGCCCTTTGTGCCACGCCCATGATGGTATTGCCGACTCTTGAAATGGAGCTCCCGTGGTAAGTTCTTTCCCTTGTTCCTCGCTTGCGGTCGTAACGCCATTCTAGTATACATGACTGGATCAAGTCAGGACAGAAGATAAAAAATTCATTGGTCATCGAAGATTCACGACGCGAACCTGTGAACTCAGCTACCTGCGTGTCCGAGTTGCTCTGCAGAGTGGGGATAATTGTTTGCAGAGGTCTGGGCATATGTACATTGATATAAATTTTGCATCTTCAAGTTCGTGCTGGCATAATATTAATGATATTCATGGGTGTTTTTTCAGAGGCGCACTGAAGTTCGGATGTTACGAAAGCATTAAATTGTCGTTCGTCGACCAGGCAGGAATACCCTCTTGGTCTTTATAATGCTTCAGATGCAGCCTCCTATAGGTGCTTGCACTAAGTTCACCAGGATGAGACCAAAGAATGACTCACTTAGATTAGTGTCACCTTGCTCCAACCTACTAGTTTGCTATGCCTATCTCGGTCTGTCAACGAATTCGGTCCTAGTGGAGGTACTATATATGGATAGTGCTCGAACGTGTATTTGCGAGGACGTGTCACGAAGAGTGAGTATTTGAGTACTACTTGAGCGTGCGACGAGCAACTTCCATGGTAAATTGACGATCAAAGGCTTGAGCTTCAAGCTTCAAGCCTTGGTGCGCTCTGTACTACCGTTCGTCTGGATCTTCGTTCAATGAGTCAGGACCTAATGTTCGGGATTCGGAGTTGCAATTTGAATTCGAGCATCAACGATTGGGATGATGACAAATTTGCTAGTGTTGATTCAACATACTATGATCATGAGCTTAGGTGATCCCTTTGAGTCCCTTTGGCGAGCCTGTGACTCTGAAGACGGGTTATCGAAACTCAGAATTGCAGGTACCTGTTGGGCATCTTCCAAGGTTCGACTTTCTACAATCTTTATTCATTGATTGAGCTATGTGGCAGCCAGATGACGATGCTAAGAGCATAGGTTTCCCGGAAGTCTTTGCTGATTCTGCCCCGTGATACTTAGCATCGTTAACGCGCGCACGAGGGTCCTCTGGTTTTGCGTCCTCAGCCGTCACGGTCGAACACGATTGCTTTTCTCAGTCTCTAGAGTCCTTGTAATAGCATGGGTTTACTATCTGGAAGACAATCGGTCGGGTGGTTCGACGTCAACGAGGGGCCGAGTTCCAAAAAGAACTTTGGTCATTCTGACACCGTAGGACCGTAGAATTGCTTGCCTAGCGAAACCCAGCCAGAGGTCAAAGGTTGTTTATCCGCAAGGTATCGGATTCATAGTTAGTCTTGGATTCCTTATTTCAGCTAGGATCATCCATCAAGGATTCAGCGACGCTCACCCACAACCAGGTCTCCATCACTGCTATTATAGTACGAGACGATGCAGATTTGACGTACTACATTTTTGCAACAAAGGCTTGCGGAGAGTGTCTCTGTGTCACAAGGAGCATTATAGTGCACACAATTGCTGCGATATAATGGTGCGCCTGCCTATTAACAATTCCCGAGCTGATGAGGTCACTCGCTGGAGTTTCCTCGACGCCGCTATCCGATTGTCTTCATTGCCAGTAGGGCTACCAAAGTCAGTCATTCCAAGAACAGCTCGTGTTACGTGTGAGCTGCCATTGGCGTCTGACAACGCCAAACACTAAGTTTATCGCGCATTACGTATGTAGCCAACTTTTTTGTTTTTGTTTGTTTCATAGACTCTGATATCGCAACGAAACTATCGACCTTTGACTCAGATTTTTGGTCCGAAGGTGGCCCTTGGCCGGTTGGCGGACAGAAATTGCAATGGAACCTACATCCTAATCCTGACATGGCACGCTTGGCCATCCTCATTGTCGTCCAAACCATGTTTCCAACGACTGAATTCGATGCTTCTTGAATTTCTAAAATTCTGCGTACTCGACGGCATACATTCGCTTTAAGGTCATGCTGATGCGGCACCTGAGATACATATCTCATTGCTTCACTGTCCAGGCGCCATGTCTGACACCCGATACATCCCTTATCACTTCACCGTCCAGGTGCCATGTCCGACTCTCTCACACACGGCTGAGCTCTCAGCCTGGAGGGACTGGGACCGCTATCAACCGATGCATATGGTTTTGTCTACCAAAAAATGAAACGTTCACCGTCCAGGCGCATCCACCTGGCTCCCCGCCAGCCCACATTATGGCTTGCAATCCCTTCCAGGCTAGGATTCGGAGAGTTGGAATGGTGGGCCTCTTTGCACACTCCTCTGATATATAAGCACGCTCAAGACGCTCCAATACGAAGTGAGCACAACCTCAATACCACTATGGCGTATAACGATGGATCATCATCTGCACCAGGACTTGTAATTTTTGTCTTCTCACTGGATATCGCGGCGGCTGAATTGTTGTTTACAGGTGGCCCATTCTATCGACGAGTTATTCCTGTGTATGTGGGTTGTTGAGTGTGGGTTACGCTGCAATGAGTTGATACGTGGGCACGATACGTCGAAACATCTCCGAAATTGTCACGGAATTAAGGGCGCGGACGACTTGCGCGTCAGTTGCTGTTGGCAGGGCTGTAACATGGTGCTGAACAAGGAAGGCCTTACCCGGCATGTGCAAGGAGCGCATCTCAAGATCTTGTATCCTTGCGACACCTGCAATAAGATGTTCACGCGTACACACAACCTAGATGTGCACAAGAGAACCTGCTCCACCCCGCAGTAAATGTCAGGACTTTCTCCCCCGTATAGCCAATGCTGATTCTTCAATTTTAGGGGGTAATGGGTGATGTCGCTTCGATGGTGGTTTGGGGTTGTGTAGATACTGGAGCTCCTGTGCGTCTAAAACGGCCGGCAGGAACGGCGGACTGACGAGGGGAAACCTCACGTCGGGGCATTCGCAGTGACGGAGAAGCGGGGGAGACACAGGTGTTCTCTCTCCTAGAATGTCATACTATATAGGGCATACCAGGGCATACTACCTCAAATGGGCAAAATTTGGATTATTTTTGTTCAGACGCCGGGAGCGGGCTACACAGTGTTACAACATTTGTTTGACTAGTTGGTTCTCGCTTTCAATGTCGCACCGCGCATATCATCTTGACGTCAGTCAGTTTCTGTGGATTCATGTACCATATGCAACGTAAGTATGTTAATTGATATTCTGCAGGGTGGTAAGATATTTTAGTCCATATTCTGAATAGCAAATTAACAAGGTGAACTTATCGAATTGAATGTACGTATCAACAACGAGTACTGACATGTTGCCCATCCTGTCTCCAGGCTTTTGTGCGTGAAAGCGGCTTCTGTTCAGCTGGCATCAGCGGGTTAGATTGTGCTACAGAATGCTACAGAGCACTCTGTAGCACTCTGTAGTGAATTACGTTTCCCTGATGCCTGCTCTAGCATGGCGTCCGAAGCATTTGAACTCCTATCTGCAATCAATCAAGGTGCTGTCGTACGTGGAGTGTGCCTTTTACTTAGAACTACTTGATTTAATCACGAGCGGCACTGGCGCTATACTGGCGAGCAAATTGACGGTCTAAATTAGGCTTGGGCTTGCGTAGTAGACATTTGTTATTTTTGTTAATAAAAAATACCATTCATGATTGTGGCGTAGCTCGTTGAATTGATACCCTCTGACCTAGAGGCATATATTCCGGAAACCATGGAACACCAATGATTCGTATGGCGAAATACGTACCGGAGGTGTTTCCAACTGTATGGTATCACCACTGATATACTCGAGCAACATGACGGCGGCCCTCGTAAGGTTGTGGAGTGTTTCGTTGGAGTAAGCAGAATATACGGATAACATTTCCAGCTCCTCCAATTCGACAAGCCGAGGAGCGACAGTATTGATTTGAACGCAAGTAGCCTGCATTATAAAAAGCATGGACTGACAAGCCGAACATGGATAAATTCGGCAGCAGATTTATTCAGCTCTCTGAAGGACCAGACTGTTGCCTTCCGGTTGTGTATGAGCTCCATAAACTTCAGTGAATAGATAGAGATTGGCCCTGTTGCGAAAATGGGAAAGCCAGTGTTATCAATACGCCTTTTTACGTCAGATTTTTATTCGTGATCGGAAGGACACCTCGTAACGAAAGCTCCCGAGTCTGGCTTGCAGGGGACGGTAAGAACGCAAGATCGGCCCAGAAACGAGGCATTTCGAGTTAAAAGAGGGGCATCATGAAGAGATGAAGAAACGCGATGATTGTCCTGAAAAATTAGTATGATACATGCCAACCAAACTTCATGCACCATGGCCATCGTGTTCTCAAGAAGTGATAGTGTTCATCCGGGAGTTAGACATTGATGTGTCAGTCCTGTTAGCATTGTCCTCGTAGACCATCTCAAATTGTGTACGCCTGAAATCACTGAGGTTGTGTAAGCTCACTTGCTGAGTATTTAACGGCTACCTGGTGTGCACTTCTAGTAATACTGCTAAATCTTGAATCAATCCCATCATTCATGATGTAGCTGCTAGCTTACCTGCTACTGGTAGAACAAGATTCAAAGTTCTCTCGAAGGCGATGAGTACGGCTATGGACTAGGCAAAATCACCCAGCGAATTATAGATGTCTTGCGACTAACTCAGTGACTCGCAAGGAGCCGCTCGAGCGAGTCAATGGAGGTCCCAGTGCACAGCGATTGACTCGTTTCCCGATTGTGGGAACCGCCACATTTATGACCCTAACCCTAAAATCGTTCTCGCCGTTCATTGTGGTGCTTAAGCTTGGGTCCTTCCATGACCCCGAGATCAATATAATTGAGGATGCCTGTCCAGTCGCTGCAAAACACAGATGTGATCGTTCCTCAACATGCGCCTCACCCACTCCTTCCATTTCTTCAATCCCAGTCACAAACCACGTTAACCCGCCTCTATCAACGGCCATCATCATGTCTTTCAATATTTAGGTGATGTATCATTGAATTGTATGTATGCTTAGCTGATATCTTTCTAGATTGCTCGGGCCAATTGAGCGGCAGCTCATAATGAACCTACTCTGGCTGGAAAGTGCCCTCTCCGTAGCGACGATGTCAGCTTGGGTCCTTCCTGAGGGAAAGAAGTGAGTTTCTGTGGGTTGTGAGCACTTCGGACTAATAAATATGCACCTAGCGCGTATGATTCCGCCCTTACTGTCATGACTGGACTCCACATCGCCCCAAATTCGACTGTTAAATTGGCGCTAAACCCTACATTCAAATCTAGCCTGAGGCAAGCTATCACAGGAGGGTGCGTTGAATTATAAATGAAGCACATTTCTCATGCCAACGAATTTCTGAAGAGGTAACACGGGAAGTTTTGGAGTCCCTACCGACAAGGACGGCAAGCGACAGTCAGCGAACATTGAAAACTTAGACGCATACGCTCTCGAACGATGGGAGGTAGGCTAGTGACCGACTGGTGAAAAGTAATCTTACAACTTCGTAGACCATCCTTCACTATATGGTGTCGTCTGGTCAAGGTCAAAACCCCACCAAGCCTTCCCAAGGAGTTTTGTACCTGCTCCAACGAAGTGGTTTGATGAACAACGCTCAGTGGGTGTATATGCGTGGAGGTTTTTTTTCCCTCCTCTTACATTTTGCCAATAGCGGTGCAGCTCTACAAATCACTTCCTCGGGTTTCCAGTTCCTCCTCCACTCACCTCATGATCAACTTTGGAATCTACTATTACAGTACTTGCACATGGCGGAGGTACGCTACCGCCTGATAGGAGGCGTTTGTGATCGGTGACGCTGATGTGTCCCTAGGAGAGGCAAATGGACCTTGTGGAAGTGCTTAGCTTTCTATTCATGCTGTCAACCATGGATCTTGGTCGGGTGAGGCAAATATAATATGGTCACGTAAGTAACTGAAGAACCGCCGTTCATTTGATACCAGGAATATTCGACAGAGCCCTTGAGCGAAACACAGAAGGCAATGCTTGAAGACCTTCGAGACTATGGGCTTGTGTGGCAACGTAAGGTATAGAGCCTTCTAATTTTACCATCTTTGGCACATTTCACTAAATTTATTCCATTGCCATAAGACTTCATCAAAACGTTTCAGTCCCACACGATTAGCAACAACTTTGACTTCGTCGTCACCTCCCTTACCGAGTTCGCATTCTACCGGCGGATCTCGTACGGCGGACGGTACAGGGGCGGTTGCTCTAAGTTCAGGGGCCGCGCAACAAGGCTTCATTGTTCTGGAAACTAACTATCGGATATATGCGTATACAGGTATGTTACCTCTTTTTTAACCTTTGGCATTTGAGTTTACATGTCTTCGGCGGTGGAAGACAACCCCTTGCAAACAGCTGTCCTTAATTTGTTCATCACGATGAAATACCGTTTTCCGAACTTAGTTGTGGGAATGCTCACCCGTGAAAGTGTACGCAAGGCACTGGGCAATGGAATCTCGGCTGACCAGGTATCAAAACGTTCTCTTCTGATTGTAGTCAAGTTTGGGTAATGAGCCTGATCACCGCCGACAGATCATTAGCTACTTAACGACACATGCACATCCACAGATGCGCAAGAACGTCAGTACATATTCATCCTCACAGATTGATTTCGTTGCTCATTGTCCCTGAATAGAACCCCCTTTTACCTGTGACTGTACAAGACCAGATAAGGCTCTGGGAGCTTGAGAGGAATCGGCTGAAATCTGCAGAAGGTCAGGATTGTGTTTTCGTACTGGTGGTACTCTTCTCACGCCGGCCAAACCTCAAATTAAGGTTATCTTTACAAAGACTTCGCGTCGCAAGCCGATTATGAATACGTGCTAGCGTATGCGAAGCAGCTAGATGTTGTGCTTTGGGAGAATGCGGCCAAGCGATGCTTCTTTGGTACTCTTGAGGGACATGCTAACGTTAGAGGATTCATCGAGAGACGGACAGGATCAGTTTAGAGTCATTGCTTGTGGCGCTTATTACGTTTGGTTGTGTCATATATTACGACAAGTGTATTGCGTTCATGTATTAAGTGATCTATTAAAGTACCTATGACTCGGGACAGTAGCCACGACGGCGTTCATCTACCTATGCGCTAATACAACGTTAGCCAATACAATTAGGCGACAACGTACAGTATATGGCTACATGCATGATACAATACATTCCAGATGGCAGAGTGAGGTCATACAAGTCATCGCAAACTCAAACCACCATAGAAGTTTCATCTGCCTTGCAAAGCACAAATCCGCCCTCGTAGCCTAGTTGGTCAACTGCCGTGCCAGTTTCGCGCCAGCGCCCAACAAGACTACGCTCGTGTATGTAACCTTTGAATATCCAGCGTCCATGGTACGCGTGGGCAGCGTGTTTCTGGATCAAAGAATCAGTTAAAATGAATGACGCGAATCAGACCTTCTTTCACGTACCGACCGTCGCAGTAGAACAACGAAGCCATCCCATGGTCTTACTCGGCCAATGAAAGAGAAAGAACCCCAAGCCGGGCTCTCCCGATCGAACGTCTGTAAATGTTCACGGACAATCAGGCTCAATCAACTTGAGGCAAATTCAGGAGCTCTCACCTCTCCCGTGATGATAATGTCGGTGACACCACTAGTTCTTTCTTCAAAAACTTCCTCATAATCATCGTCCGTTTCGTACAGTGAATCCTCGCTTACAGCTGGCAATTCACAACGCCATTCGGAGCTCATCTTCGACGGTCTGGAGTAAGGGTTTTCGCGGTCAGCATGATATGTTTCATATCGTACGGTCTTCCCAGTCTCCGGATCATGCAATGTCAAGTTATCCTATTTATTGTGGTTTTTAATGCTGCACGAGACCCAATGCGGAAAACTTACGGCTCCATGTTTAATTTCCAGTCGACGGGGTAACCAAACGTTGAGGATATCCTCGCCCCACCCATGGGCTTCAGCAGGTGCAGAAATGGGTTCATCGGGGATTAAACAATGATGCTCTTTGAACACACAAGATATGCGCTCGTGTGCCCAAGTAACGCCCTGTACCGAGGGTCGGCGATTAGACATGTTGGCTTCGAAGTGAGCCTGCAGATATGGAATCTGATGCGGCAGGGTATGATTAACTTTCCGGGTGATAATATGGCCGCAAACGTACCAAAGCACGACCATTCCAGTGTCCAGTTAATGATCCAAGATGGTAGAAGATTCCTCGGAGTGGTCGATCCACAGCCCACGGATCATAGCATGATACAATTCGGAACCATTCACTATCAAGGCGCTCACTGCCAAGGCCGGTATAGTCGCCGAAAAATCTTGTGCGAGTGTGAAAGTGAAAGTCTATTATGTCTTCCTGCGTAAGCCGCGGAAGAGACGGTCCCATTGCAGCGGCCTGCGCCCTCGTCTCGGGAAGTTGCGCTACTGCGGATGGCAATGGATTATCATCTAAACGCACCTCCAGCCTGACCACATAGTTCAGGAGGGCAGCTGGTATCAAAGGCGGTGCAGCGAGCCTAATATTTCGACCATAGTGTACAAAATCGCGGGCGATGGGAAGCGGCAGACCTGTCGTACATGGGATTGCAACCTCGGTTTCTGCACAAAGAGGCAGATAGAAGAACGCATCAGGAGCGTACGCAGATGAGAACTGCACGTAATATTACACGTGGCACTCAGGGACAAACAATGAATTATGATACGCACTCGATGACCTTGGACAAGGAAAGGCTCAAGCCTAGTCAACATTTTATTGCGTGCCCTGGGGTCTTCATTCTTGACGCTCCCTGATGGGAATGTCAGGATATATGTATGAGTTGGTATTCCAGCAGCTGACCTTGGCTACTGCTCATCCAGAGGAGCCAAAGGATCAATGAGGTGCCTTCGTTATCGTTAACCCAAGAGAGCGGATGCTCTCGAGGAACTTGGCATTTGTCTTCGATGACATTTGCTAACCATATCGGAAGCTCTGCCCAGAGACACAGCTGGGCCATGTTTTTACCATCGTTTTCGAGCAGCATGAGATAGACTGCCCAAAGGTCCTCCTGAAGATGGGTAGAATTTTCCGCATTCTGACGACGCATGCGAGTCAGTATGGTACTGCGCTTGCGAAGCTCCTCGGACAAGCACTCGACAGTAGTACGTCCCCATGACAGGCGACGTATAACTGCAGCTGAGTCGAATTTTCGGCAAAAAATCTGAGAATATAGATGATGGTTATCGCGGAACCTGAGCGACGCATTGATAGTGCGAGAAGTGCACAAGAGAGGGATCAATTCCGACGGTGGTCCAATGAATCGACTTGTGACTAAGTAAAACGCGATACGTTCGAGTATGGGAACATCAAGCAGCTCAAATGGAGACAAAGAGGCGGAAGGTCCTGCGAGTATGCGTTGAGCTAGCATGTTGGGTAAATGTGCTGTTCGAGTGAGCCCTCGGGAATCGCAGAAGGGTATTTGAGTGTTTCATCTCAGATACCGGCGCCAATGGCCAAATACTTAAAGGTGATAAATCGACGTACAATGTGTGATCGCCGCGTACTTCGCATCTCTTCCCGGCTGTGGTGGGAGTCCGTCCCAATGACCACATCATTACGAGAACGCCGACAAACAGGTCCTGGAAATGGGATGGCGTCACGAGCAAGACAACATCAAAAGAAGATAATTGGAGATATCACGTCTGACCAACGGTCTTTTCATTTCAGGACTCTCTCTACGTGTATTGATATGGTGGCCCATCAGCGCCAACAAAAATCTGGAGAGATCTGGAGGCGGAGCCAAGTGAGATTGGCCTGAGATACACTGCAAAACGGACCGTTTTGGGGGACATGTGTCTCCCAAATAAGGCGGCATCCTTCATCGAACTCTTCCCAACGGGTACCTACAGACAGCTCATTCTGGTCCAAATGACTCCACATGGTCTGGTTCTCTATTGTTTAAGTGGTTGAAGTGGTGAGCAAGCCTAGTACTAACGTTGACGCTCGTTTGAGGAACAATGACTCGGAAACCAGCGTTCTGATTGGTGGAATTTCTGTGGAAAGACCCGGTTCAAAATTGAGTTTGGAATTACTGGCTACGCGCGGCTTTCTGAACGGTTTGATTTTCAGATGGTTCTCCCTTCTACCGGCCCCGTGATGCCAGCGGTGTACTACTAACGTGTCAAATGATTTATCTGATCAACTTTGAACAGACTCGTTCGCCGCGCACCAATCCACATTTCCGTATCTGTCCGAAGGATTGAATACCTAGCCATCGTTGTATCAATTGGTACCGTCTTCGTTATTATCTCCTGCGCTACTAGTAGTATCTGAGTCTGATCCGAGCCCAATTACAGTTCACGAGTGTGCGGCTGCCCGGCCTTTCATAACTATTAGTTCATATCCGCGTAAATTGCCCGCGCCCGCGGGCATCCATTCTTTGTGATCCACGGCAAGCGACTTCGTCACAGGTAAGTACCAGAGGTCCCACTTGTATGCCTAGGTATGCTCGCTCACGCGTTTCCATAGGGAACTGACGTTGCGGCATAGACCAACACGTAAAAATGATATCGGTGGCAAGGGATGAGTGTAGAAGGTTGCCTGTGATGCGCCCTCAAGAATGGTATTCGCATGCGACACTGCATCCCGGCAAAATTTGGAATGAAGGTGGTGACCCATATACCCTCATTGTCCCTTTCTCAAAATAGTGCCGCGTTTGAACGAAGTTTATTTGTTTTTCGACAAATGTTGTTTACGTGTGGCACCGCCCTATGCAGGGTCTCGGTGAATTCAGTATGGGTTCGTTGTATGATATCATCTACATATGTAAAAAATATGTCCAGGCGCTCGTCTCGTACCCGAAGGATTAAAGCTAACCTGGCGTTCGGAACTGTGGGCTCTTTCACAGGTTCGCTGGGCTTGCGCTGGTTCGGTGGACCAGTCTGCACCCGTGTGGATGGCTATTTGATGAAAGATGTCGGATTCGAAAGAAGATATCAGTTCGCCGTCCGCATTGATCCTATCATAGACTCAGAATCATACACAGCATAACTAAACACACTATTGTTGGTCGAGGTTTCCATGGTTCGTGGTTCGAATTCTGGGCAGTTCCAGGGCATACCGATAGATAATGCTGTAGTCCCGCCAAGTCACCGCATGTTTTGTTCCACAAGATCCAATGGCAAGTCACGAGGTGGTACGGCAAGAGCCTCTCGTTCTTCATGAATAGGTCACCTGCATAAGCTTCGCACGAGTGACGAAATCGACTGCGGACCTCAAATCATAGCCTTTTTCGTCCGTGATTGCGTTAGATATCATATCATGTGCTATTTAGGCATGCTCGCTATTGAATGGGTTAGGGAAACATGTTCTGGCCCAGCTAGGTAGACTTACTCTCGACCACATCATCAGATCTCTCATAGCCTCAGTAAGATCTCGAATGAACCACAGGGTGATCGGCGACTTCCAATGTGGCGATTGACCCCTGTTGTCGTATATTCAATAAGAATGAACGTGACCTTAGGAGTGATATCGCGACGATATGACTCACGATCAGGAACGATCTACGCGTGTGATCAAGCATTTTGCTTCGAAAATCGCATCAAAAGCCCACCGCAAACATTGTTGGCATCTAAGACTTGTCTTTGATGAGGAATATCTGCCAGTGGCAAATGACATCGGGATAGGCCGTAAAGAGGCGGGTGAACCTAGTCCAATTAGTTTCCACAATTGTGTCCGGTGCATGCCTCAAGATGGTATAGTACGTCCATGGCGCAACTGGCTGAACAGGATGGGAATCATCGCTCTGTCCATTAAGGCTCGACAAGAAACCATGACATCCGATATCACGCGGAGCTTCTTTCCTCCACACTCCTGATAACGAGGGTGCCTGCCTCGAGGAGCCTCGAGGCAGACGAACTTTTTGTTGGCACTTTTCATCCAAAACGAGCGCCAATCGATCAGCCAAACCAGTGTGGATTAAAGCGCAAGGCAAATGCGCTTTGGGGAGTGATGTCAGGGTGAATGAACTGAACGTTCGGTAGGAAGAGCACTGCTGAAAGATAGGCCGCGACGTCCATTCCATTGCGTCAGGATACAATTGGTTTCCTTAAATGGAATATTTCGCGTACAGCTGGCGATTGTCAGATATGATCTGTTGGATTCTCAGACAGATAAACTTGGCGGGGAAAGTCAAATCAAGTAATGCCAGTAGTTCGGATCTTTGTGGGATGTCGAAGATTTGGCTGGCGCCCAAGTTCCGAGTAGTAAAATTGAACGGAGCGCCCAAAGTGCACTAGGACAAACGAAGAATAGATGTTAGCAAGGTTTACTGCCATCCCCAGGGAAAATCCGGTAGGGCGGACTAAAACGGACACACTGACAGGCCAACGAACATGACGAGGAGCGAGCCACGCACTTGTGCATCAAATCAAGCTTCAGATCTTGAATTCGGAGTAGGGATCACTGGATCCG
Source organism: Suillus subaureus (assembly GCF_016647635.1). NCBI lineage: Eukaryota > Fungi > Basidiomycota > Agaricomycetes > Boletales > Suillaceae > Suillus > Suillus subaureus. The sequence goes on from NW_024538563.1 coordinate 763,298, forward strand.
GTGACGTGAAGTTCGAGGCACTTCTGGAAAGCCAAAATGCAAACAATGATACCGGAACACGATCCGTGAATGATGTCAACGAAGTTTGCATCGTCTCCAAGGAAGCTTAGATGAGAGACAACATGCCGTCTTTCAGGGTGCAGTCAGGCTGGCTGGCAGGAACGGGCATAACGGGAGAGAGTTACATACCTGTTTACATGATTAAATTATTGTGAGAGTAAGTTAGATCCGGTTCGAGGCACACTCACAAAGCCAGAATTTCAACAAGCCTCGTAGGATACTTGTCCGTACAGCGTGGCACATTATACGACTCCCTGCTGTTATCGGTGCTTCGGATTCTGCGTTATGGCACTGTCGAGACACGAGGCATAGGTCGCACTCGTGCAGTGACTGATGGGACTAATATCATGTTGAGATGAGTAGGGACCAATCGGTCCAGGAGTGTCAACTATTAGTGCCAAAGGAGCACACGATCGGAGACGGAGGACAATGTTTCATTATCCTCAGAGTACAGCCTTGTGGTGATGAGCGCCACCATCATGGCTCACAAACGTTATGTCTACTAAAGTCAACAGAAGATCCGTCACAGACTCACAGTGCCCAACTAACGTCGTACCTCGCATGTAAATAAGTTACTCTGATGACCGCCCCCTTGGTGAGATTTATGACCGATCGCTAGAAATGACTTTGCCTGCGTTCAATTCTTCATGTGCACTTGAAACGCTGACACACACATGTTGTTCCTTTGAAATACAGCTTCATTATGCCTCAGCAGGGTCTGCGCACCAATGGCAATAGGGGCCACACACCTTCCTCTACCCTTTGGACTTCACGTTGTTGGCCCCTTCTTTGAGTGCATTGTGATTCACATTCGCGTTTGTTATCATTCGTTTCTTGGATGCTGATGTACGAAATGGCACAAAACCCGCTCTTTAACGGCAGTGCACACGACACTGACACAGGCCGACCCTTTACAGGGAGTCAAAACTGAAGTTGACTGTTTGTAGCCCAGTAATTTGATCACGGGATGGTTGAATCCTGTTCCTTGGATCGATACGGCACGAACTCCACTCCTTAAAGGCAGTGCACATAACACTGACACAGGCCGACCCTTTGCAGGGAGTCAACTCGAGTTGGCTATTTGTCGTATTTCTTCCCCAGCTGAGACTTGATCGCGTCTATCCTAAGTGGCTGGTAGTTGGAAGGTACCTATCAATACCGTAGCCAACTGGCACGAAGTGCTGATTGACGACCCAGCCCGCTGCCTGGTACACGTTCGAGCTGTGGATTCCTGGTCACTCAGGCTCAGTTAGCTCACGGCAAGCATAGTTGTGACAACCGTGAAATGGGTATTTTCTCAGCTAATAATCAGGTGAGCCATGATACCAAACCAGAATATTCAAGCACACGCGCAGCTGGCCACCACTAGTTTCCTACGCAGGCTCTCTTCTTTTGCATCAGTATTGAACCAATACAGGTGAGATTATGATACTTTGCATGCGGTAGTATCCATATACGCAATTTATCAGAATCGACGGGAAACCTCCATGAAAAGCGTTTATATGGTTCACACACGAAAAAATGGCAAACAAAATTGATAGCCAATGACTGATATAATTCTACAAAGACAAGGCAACCACCAATGACATACAAACAGGATGACTGAAACCTGGAAAGATCATCAGTATTGGATGATCAAGATGGAAACAATGCACGCTGCGCCGTGTGAAAGATCAGACATCCTGGAAGGACTGCATACCCTCATTGCGCCGACCCCCACCTCCCGTTCAGCACACTACAAGGACGGCCCACGCTCGACTGTGCTTTTGGGTTCACACAGCGAGGGGGAATATAAACGTTCGGTATTGGGGGAGTACTCCTGGCGGAGGGCGCTAAAGTGGAAACTGCGAATAACGGAAAATTTTCATCGTGCATGGATAGGCGCAACGATACAAAATTTGAAAGTAAATTGATTCTCACCTTGAAACAACTGCGACGCGTTGAACGACGACCTAAAAAAGGCTGGAGAATTGATCAGAACAGAACGTTTAGAACGGGTAGATTAAAGTGAAAAGAATCAGACAAAATGGCACTGGCAAGTACACTGTGCGCTCCGGAGAACGCGTGTTCGTTGCGAACGAACAGCTCTATTCCTCGGCATGGTCGTGTAGGACGGGGAAGAGAATAAAGTCATCCGTTGGATAAAAAACAATAGACACAGTACTTACAGAACATGAGGCAGATGAAGAGAAGAAAAAGATCAGCCACCAGAAGAATTTATACACTACCACAATTTGGCAATTGTTTGGCAGTGGCCCGTGCACCCATTATGCTTATGTAACACCCATATATGCTTTGTGAGCTACTAGTGGCACCGATGCTTAACCTAGAACGACGACAAAGTCCATCAGGTCCTTAACATTGCCGTTCCAGATGTCCCTAGCAGAGGTTGAACATCCAATACCTGCCATTCCGGAGCAACGGGGCCGTGAATTTCCTGAAATCATCGACGTTGACCTCTTCGATGTAGAGGAGGTAGCTCGAATCGGATCGAGACCACCTACTCAGAGAAGAAGGGTATCAGAGAGTGGTCGTTCTGTGACAGTCGAGCCAGAGGTTATAATAATAAATGACAGCGATGATGAGGATGTACAGTTTGTCAGGGCCATGCCTGCTCCCAGATCTCACAGTGAGTCCTACGCATCCATTTCAACATGTCTTCCTGAACGATTGTTAGGAGCACGCATTTTTTCACCATCGCCTCCACCACAAATTGCCGCGATACCGCCGGTTCCGCAGATACCGCGTAGGTTTATACCCATGCGAAGAAGACCGCCCCCATTTCCCACCGCCCCTGGGTTGGTGATCCCCAACGCCGAGCCTTTTCCATTCGAAACGAACATCAGACTCACCCCTGCGCCCATCGAGCGTCCTCCGGCACCTGGTCCTGCCGCCGCGCCATCTCATCACACTCCTGTAATGGGTTTTGGCGGCGCACTGCTTCAACGCGCGAGAGCAGCTTTTGAGCAACCCCCCGCACGATCACATAATCACGACCGCCGACGCCGAGTCTTCGGCATCCCAGCGGATGTATTCATGCAGTGGAACCCTCTAGACTTCTTTGGTCATGAAGAAGACGAACTCTATGATGATGATGGCTTCCGTCACTATCAAGCTGCAGATTTTCATGATGAGCCTGGTGACCGGCTGATGCGAGGTGATCTCCGCCTTTTCAACGCCCATGCCCCAGGGCGGCCTTCAGAACCTGATTATAAACCGGAGTATACCCATCCGGTGAAGCCCCCATCTGGCTTTACGCATGACTTCGAGTTATCGTCTATGACATCTGCGCGTGTTATTGACATCGATAGCCCCGGTTCCTCCAGCTCAAGCAGTAGTCGTTCTGGCGAGACTATGCTCACCTGTCCTCGGTGTCATGACCCATTGATGCTAGGAGCTGCGGACGTTTCTGAGGACAGAGCAAAGAGAAGATTGTGGGGTTTAAGATGTGGTCATCTTTTGGACGGAAAATGCGTGGAGGAATTAATGAAGCCGACACCTCTTGTTACCCCGCACTCGCTGGACACTGCTGATGTGAAAGGCAAAGGCAAGGCAAAGGAGGAAGATGAACTCGAGTTACCTGGCGCATACCTCACCCGCTCTGTGAAAGGTAAAGGCAAGGAGACGGATGGCAACATGTTTAACATCTTCTGTGAACCTGATTTCTCCTCTATTCGCTCGCGGCTTCGTCCCCGTCCCCCCCTTCCACCTCACCCCTCTGGACCTTTACCCGCTGGCCCTGGCCCATCTCGCTCCCGAGCTAGAGCTGCTCCTCGCCCGCCCGTGAAAGCGAAGGCCAATGGGAAGGGCCGAGCCAAGGTCCCCAATATAGAAGCTGAATATGAATGGACTTGTCCCGTTGGCGGATGTGGGCGCGTTCATGTGAGCCAGCTCATCGACGGGCAGTGGGTCATGGACGAGAAGAGAGGGGCTATCACTGTCTTCGTATGATACAAGGCAGTTCTCAAGCTGTGGGTTCGAATTGTGTCTTCTTGCTTGTCGATTCTCACTTCATCTTGATAGCATTAGCGAATTATATACCATGACACGCGCATTTTCCCACTCGTGGACTCGTCGGTCCAGCATTACAATTTTGACTCGCACCCATCAAATTACATATTTATTCTCACCTGTATAGGTTGTCCCGTCCTCGGATGTTCGTACCAGGTGCGTGCATCTCTTAAACCATTTGTGGGATTAAGCTTTGCCACGAGCCTGAATTGCGTTCGGGTAAGCACTTCCAATTTTAAGGGTGTTGCTTTCTCTGCTTTCTCGAACCACCTAAGAGGACCAACCGATTGGGCCACATGCAGATAAATTTAGCAATTTCAACACCATGTAATCGCTTTACCACAACCGCCAAATGACTGCATAGTAGGGGGGGCGAGTCGGGCGACCCAGCTTTGTGGCTGTTCAGTGTTTGCATTACGTCAGACATGTGTGACCTGGCATGCCTTTTGCGCGTTGAGCTTTCCGAGGCTTGGTGGAGGCCACGATGTCGCTCGGAAAGGCCGTCAAGCATGCTCCAAACACATGCCTTCGAACGATCAGCGGCCACAGTTTCAGTCGCGTGATCGATATGCCTGTACTCGCTTCACTGATGGGCCTTGATAAATGCAACCTCTCCGTGCCACACTCGTGCTTGTGATTCAGACTAATTGTTCAGCTTGTTCAGACGTCGGCCTCGTGGAGTTAGTTTTTTAAGTAGAGCTCTAGAGTTTCAGATACCCCGCTTGCTCCCGCGCACATTCGAGATCGCACTAGCGACGATATCTCAAACTTTACATGGCCCTCCATCCCCTTTGCATGGACCCATCAGCAACTCCGCGACGTTATCTTCGTAGGGAATGGAAACAAAATAAGCCCGTGAGTTGCATTCATATATCGATGAGGATCATGATCACTCATCGTGAATCTGTGCTCACCAGCACTTGCATGCATCCGATTCGCTACCTTCATTGCACCTCTGTCCGAATCGGCCTCTCTTTGTCTGTGCACGATGTGGCTTTTCCAATACGCTCATCCCTATGTGTCTCTGGTGTACATGGAGTTCCTGCAGCGGCAAAGAAAGAGTTCGAGGAGAAGTTGCCGAGACCGCGAAGAATAACCGCACCATCTAAGACTACTTCTCAATTGAGAGGCACAAGTGAGCGAACGAGAGTCAAGTGCATACCAAAGAGGATCTCGGCTGATTCCACAATATCGAGCGCTGGTCCTGTGACTCCTCAAGGTGACCTCATGTTCTGCATGGAAAGCCTTCAGGTGCCTGGAATTACGGCAGTGTTGGACTCGTGTGACAGCGAGCTCCCTTGTTCACGCAAGCCCGATGTTGCACGGATAGCTGTGGGTGATATTTCCAATGACGAAGTCGATTCCCAAGGAGATGGCGGCGGCATACTACACGACGTCACCACAGCAACACCGATTTTGGTAAATATTGCATGCCGTTTGATACCTCATAGAATCAGGGTCGTATTGCTGACCCTTTTGTTTATTCTTTTCGCGCAGTCATTGTGCCCTTCGACGGCTCCCACCAGCGCGAAGCAGGAGCTTCTGGATGGACCATACAAACACGAAACCGTGAAGAAACAGTCGATACGACACCGTCGAAAACTACCCGCTCTTTTTCTTGCAACATCATCGTCCGCGCACGCACACGACACCCTTCACGACCTGTCACGCAAATCACTCATGATACAAGAAACGACTTCACGCTCGAACACTAGTTCCGTTTTGATCGATGCACCTCACGCCGCTGGCGGCGACGTACGCCCTGATGGTGTCTCTCATGCTCGCGCTCTTTCCTTAGTATCCGTCGTATCACTTTCAGAATCCTCACAATGTTGCCCGAAACTACGGAGGAAGAAAGGCATACCATCACTCAAGCGCATGTCATCACTCTCATGTCGGTCAAGATCACAACAGTCTTCCCCCGCCATTGATGATCGTACTGAATCACCTGCGCCACATACAGTGCATGTGGCACCAACATCCTCTCCTGCGCCTTCGACTCCTGTCAGCGCAGAACCTCCTGTCCGAATCGGCCACCCTAGCCGGCCGTACTATACTGTCATTCGGAAAAACATGTCTCGACCCAGTACCGCTGGGCATCCTAGCTCCCTCGCACGCACGCCCTCCCCCATTCCATCTGATTACGATTATGCACCACGCGCCACGAGATCTCTTGACTGTGGGGAGCGTGTATCAATGCAGTTCGGCCGAGATTCACGGCCCATGTCGATGGTTCTCCCTGGACAAGTGGTACCTGTGAACCTGTACTCTGGGTTCTCATTAAGCGGCGAGACGGAGATGCGGATGAACTTGGCGAGATGGCGAAAGGAAGATGGTCCTGATGAGCCAGGGGACTACTTGTTCAAGGAGACAGGTCACCGCGGGAAAGGGATAAAGGGCAGGGTGAGGAAGCTCGGCAAGGGCTTGCGAGATCTAGTACTCGGCAGATCGTGATGTGTGTACGAACAGCTGTAAGAACAAATCATGTCACGATATATGTACCCATCCTGCATACCCATCACCCGGCTTGTCTCACTTGCGTCCAGCTTGTTGAACTTAGATAGAGAGACCTGTCAAAGAGCACAGCAGCTACGTATTGACACGTGGTTGTTGTTTTTTATTCATGTGATCTGGGGAGAGCGACACGTTATCACGCGCACGAATAGAACTAAAACATTGATCGCGATCATCATCAATGGAGCTCAGAAGACCATTGTTCCTGTTATCCGTAAGAGCTGCTACGTTTCAGATAAAAGTAACGAGAGAGTGCTTCCCAGGTGTTTTCACTGGATTTCCGTAAGCTTCCAAGTCCGTCAGACTCCGTCTTACCGGCATTTCAAGTGCTTGCACCTCCAATGCACACAGTTGTGCCACGGTAACTCCTTGCACAGCCTACCCTTAATTCTCATATACTGCTCTCTCAGCCAACTTTATTTACTGTATTTCCTGTGCAGTAGCTTGCAACTTCCCAGCATCAGCTTGTTACGACTTATATCATCCCCATCATGATTGAACCGAGGATCTTCGATCAGAATGACGAACACCTTGATGCGTCGGAACCGCCCAAGACCCATCTTTTACATCCACCAGTGCTGCGAATAAACACCAATACAATATTGGACACGAAACATGTATGTAATAATCAACTAGACAGAAGCCCTTTGATTCACCTCACTCTCACTGCCAGGAGCGTACCAACACCACAGTTGCACCAAAGGACGCCATTTCTCCAGATATACCGGCTAACGTATACTAGTACGTGTTCTTCACGTTCTGCACAACCGCATCTGAACAATACATTGCTGCAACGCTTAGCGCACCTAATTCTAGCCGCGCATGTGGCAGGCCCAGTTTCATCATAAAGCCTAACCGCTCCAATAGGACTACTTCTATATGTGGATCCCCTACGGACTCTTTACGTCGCCAACGGCGCTACTCCATAGCGGAACAGGCCTTGGAGCATGCACTTAAGAGTTGCACAAGCGAACGGTCCCCTCGAGAACTTCAAATTCTTGCTTTGGAAAAAGCCACAGCTGTACTGAGTACACGTGCGAATGAATCCAGAGACCGTGCTGCCAAGTTAAGGGTTTGTCTCGCGGATAGAGAGGTCGATCCCGAGTGCTACGCTGCCCTACAATCGGATCGCTGGATGGAAGAACGACGGCAGTTTGAAGCAGGCCGTGAGGTTCGCCAATTGAGTCAGCATTTGGCTTCACTCAAGTTGAAAGGGGGCGTGCCGGAGCAAGGAAGGTTTGACGAGAATCTTCCAGTTACACCCCTCGACAACGAGGCAAGGCGCCGGGCTAATCTTGTTAGATTTTTCGAACGATCCCCCACGAGGACATCATTTCACATCCACCATAAGTGCAGGCCTTTTTTTGTCGACTGCACCTTCTCACGCCGGATAACCATGAGCGACATCTCGCCCCTTCGACTCCGTCCGTCGACCAGTGTCACTCGGAGGTTCACAACACAGAATGCCCGTCCAAAATCAATTGGTGATGAGTCATCTGTTCTTCCCAGATACTCCAGCAAATCACGGGTCGCAAGTGGGCCATCTAGACCTTCCTCACTAGTTAGAAATATGGGTCCTTCCAATGCCGAAAAAAGTTCATCTTTGTCGCGGTCATCGACCCCTTCATCTCGCTTGGTCTCATTTAATGAACTCACCGATGACGTGATGACTTCCACACGGCCATCGACTCCTCCGTTATCCATTGCATCGACATCTTCAAATGGGGTATCACATGTATCAGAGACGCCGCCACAAGCGCCTTCAGGAGGCGTGGCGACAATTTATGCGAGTTCTTCACCACGCTCGCATATGGAGATCCTTGCAGAATTAGACGAGGACTCGGTCTGCGTGCCTGAGTACGCTGTGAACCTATTAGAGGGGTTCGATCTCATTCACCACGATATTACTCTTCCAGAGAGAAATCTTTCCTCAAAGCCGAGGGAAGAGGAGCCCGCAGCAGGAGTACCCCGTCCATCGGAAGAATCGGACACAGGGCCTTATACCTCATTCGCTCTCCCTCCGTTCCAACCGGATCCATTATGGTCCCATACATCACTCAATGCGCCTTCCACACCCCGGTCCCACGTACCAACACTGCATCCTCTTTCTTCTGGATCATCAACGCCCTCAGGCTTGAGCACGCCGACGGGGACGCGGCCCCCTGCGCCGTCCTCACGGCCACACTCGCTCCTGTTTCTCATGCGGAAGCGCAAGGACTTACAGTACAGCCCAGCATCATCAACATCGTCAATGACAAACCCAGACGGAGACAGTGCGCGAGGGTCGAAGCGGCGATTTACGTTGTTCGCGAGGAAGTAGATGGACATGATTCGCGTTTTGGACTTGAACTGCATGTACTTACGGATTACGCATTTTTTCCAAGTGGATGACATTTAGTGCCTGTGAAGTAGGGCGGCTACGGATGGACCCGTGGCACAGTGGTAGCGCGTGAGATTCCAGAGCTTTGGCTTATATCCTCAAGGTCATCCGTTCAATCCGGGTCGGGTTCACATTTTTTACATCAGGGAGCAACGTTGTCGGAGGTGAGCGGCTTTGCATGTCACATCTACTATATCACATAGATGAATGCCTTGCATCATAGAAGGGCTATATATGCAATGGGAAGCCGCTACGTAGTGATATGTTGCAAAGCCTGCAGCTGTCATGTCCCAAGTTGTCTATATTACCGCTCGCTGGTTGATAGGTATTAATTGACAAGCCCGCCGTCTGTATCCTCACCCAACACACCTGCTTCGAAAGCTTGCTTTATTTGATCGACCCCCGGGTCCCGGCCGGTGCTGCAGCGCTGGGTGAGCAGTCAAGGAATGGTCAAAGAAATCTCGCGAATCAAATAATAGATATACAACAACGTTTTGCCGCCTGGTTAAGGGGTGCGGTTCTTGTTATTATTAGCCACATAGGTGGATGCCATGCATCGTAGAATGCCTCTATACACACAAGAGAAACGGTTACATGCACAGTACTCCAAAGCCTACTGCCACGACCCGGTTTTAGCTATATTTTGATTCGTTAACCCGTCGCCGTCAACGCCGTATGATGATCAATTGTCGTTTCCAAATAGCCACGCTGCCTGTATCCGGTCGTTGCGGTCCCCATTCGAACTTCGATATATCCTGCTTGTTTCTTCGACACCTCAAGACCCCGATACTGAGTGAGTTGTGAAAGCAATTAATGACCGAAAAAATCTAGCGAACTAAATTTAGTGTACCCGCCTGCCACGGTTTGCTTTATCAAAACATCCCCTAAACGTCTTCCATAAACTTTGATTGACCACTATCGATTGCAGGAGTGAACCTGCGAGGGAAGCTCCCGCTCGTACATTCTTCGTTCACCTAATTATAGGTTGCTTATCGCCGGCGTGTCTGAGATAGACCAGACGGGTACCTAAGTACAATATTCAATTCACTTACAGCTCACCGGCATTGTCCTGTCAGTTCACACCTGCGACTTATCTGCAGGTTCTCGTGTTTCTCGGTCTCCTTTTGACACTTTTCAATAGATACGGTATCGGATTTTAGATATAGCAGCAGCTCGGGTGCTCACCTTGCGTACACGTTTGGTCTGTTAGTTATTTGGTTGAAATGAAATCCGCGTTGTCGGGTGCATCCTAAATTGATGGGCCTGGTTTGCGATCAATCAACTCACACCGACAAGTTTGATACTATCACAATTGAGACATAGGTATTGGTTATTCCCGAAGCTGACGTGTGCAATCAAGGAGCGCTCAAAAAGGATAGCTCCAATTAGCTGTATGTCTCATATAGTGTACCTTAGATATTCATTACTCAAGGTTGCATTGCAGATGAATAGCGGAGCTCACCTGTAAAGCGGACTGGTATCGCCCATATTCTGGAATTCAGTATCCTCTATCGTCAGTAATGTTTTCTGCCAGACACTGCGCTTCTTTCTGCTTGTTCAGCCGATTATAGTCCCACATAGCGAAGAGGCTCATTATGATCCTGTTACGAATTGTATCAGTATGTCACAGTTCGGAAGACTACCAACACATACGAAAGAGAAAGGAATCCCATGATGGTGCCATGCCCGATGTGGAAACGTGGCGGATCGATATAAATGAAGGAGGAGCAAATACTGAGACTAGCATGAGCGGATGGACATTGCATATTTATGATAACAGAACGCACCCTCCGAGATTACCAAGGCCAATGACCATTGCTAGTACAACTCCACGTTTTAAATCGCCTCCTGCATTCGAACCTGCCCAAGCCAGAGCAACTGCGACGGTCGGATAATCTCCCGCAGCAGCTAGACAAGCTCCGACGTACGACGGGCCCGCTCGTACGCTGCAATATAGCAAGATGTATCCAATAAGAGACACAAGCGCACCGCCAATGATGAACGGCCCACGAAGGTTGTACTTGTCAGAATAAATGCCAAATACTGATTGTCACAATACAGCCAGCAACAAATGGTGGGACTGAGAGTAGCTGGGCATTCGCAGCAGAGTAGCCAAGCTCGTTGATAATGGTTGGCGAAAAGAGGGCAATGGCATAACCAGGGACGAGTAACCTGAGGATGAACTCAAATCTTGTACGCGAGATGACAGGAGAACCATGTACCCTAAATAAATGATAATTTGGACATAGGTCTTGTAATCTTTTATGGCTTGCCAGATGAATTGAGTGTCGAAGCGAGAGGAAAGATTATTCGAATCCTGTTTGAGAATATCTATGATGCATAATCTCTCTGGCTCGGTCAAAAATTTGGCCGTTTCAGGATACTAAGTAGTCGAAATCAACAGGTGAAATGCCCAGCATAACCGCGAACTCACATTATGCATATAAAAAAAGGAGAAAAGCGCAACGAGAACAGTGGCTGATTGAAGTCTAAAGTGAGCACCTGAATCGCTTTAGATCTGGCACGACTGACTAATGCCCTCCAAGCAGAACTAGCAAAGGGTATAAATCAGTAAATTTTCGAATTGAAAACATGCAAGCATACAATCCATTGCCAACCATGCAGTCCTCCGACCCTGATTGGTGAATCAGGTGACAGCTGATAAGGAAAACAACTTGCTTACCCTTCCATCCGCTCGATACCATACCTGTATACATGAAACATGTAGATCAATGCGTGTTGATGGGAAAATGAAGCGACTTACGCAAGGAGCCCACCGAAGGCGCCTACGATCAAACAGAAGTTTAAGCAAAGATAGATTCCAACGCAAATCAAAATACTGCATACCTGAGACTGATGCTGCGGAGAAGAATATAGCAATACGTTTGACCGCTCCGAACGTGGATACCAAAGGCAGATATAGTAATTTACTCCAGGGAACAATCCTGCTTCTGCCAAACCGAGGAACGCTCGAGCTCTGTCGTTACGTTGTTATGTGTTTGTCTCCACTATGCAAATACACTCCACGTACACAACGAGAGATTGGTATGATTTGACGAGGCACATAAGGGTCATCACAATACCCCACACGACCATGATAGACGGTACTGGATAAATATTAGGTGGCGAGAAGAAAAACAAGCAGATGTAAGCGTACTCCAGCGCGATGGCCTGAATAGCTTGAGTGCGATGTTCCTATACAGACACTGAGCACAGAAACCCTACTCTTGATGTAATACATACGAGGGGACCTCAGCAAAGCTGTACGGGATCTAAAGTAACTCAGTAACTGATGGAACATGCGTGATACACGACGCACAAAAAAGACAGCTGCGGCGATGTTGTATCTGAAGCCGGTCAAGTTCAGATCTGTGGCCATTCCAGCAACCTTCGCATTTCCTAGTGATGGTCTCAGCTGGCGATCAACAGGAAGTATGCAGTAGATTACCTACCAACATTGGACCGGTCTCTGGAGGCAGTGTGTAATGTGGAGCGATATCAAACAGTACAAGCATGCTCACAAGAATGACAAGAGGTAAAATACCGTCACGAAAGGTAACAAGTGCCAATCGATCTTGCGCAGAATGCGCGCTTGTTCTCTTGGATTCAAGACAATTTGCTTTTCGGAATTGGACTCGACGCTATCGTTGCGTAACGAGCCCATGGTGTCCTAGGTGATAGTATGGTTTGAAAGGAGACTGATTGGAGGCGATTATCACAATAATATCGGAAATGTCCTGAGCGTGCCGACAAGTATGAAGATAGGTCAGGCTCGCCAACCTTTAAACCAATACCCCGGGCGCGTAGGATAAATGTTACATATGGATGCGACCGATCAAGGGCGGTGATATCTTAGGCAAGTATACGGCATACCTACTTATGTAAAAGTCTTGATGGAGGCTTCGATTGATCAAGATACCGCTGCAACAAAGGGAACGGTGCCTTGCATAGTGCTGTGTTGAAAGTTGATGTAAGATGTAGACATAGTACGAATAGCCGAGAAATTTGTGTTTGAGGTTGTTTTATTGATATGCGAGCGAGTGATGTTGGCGTTGTTAGAGAGCACCACGACATTCCACAGCCTCTAAAAGTACATTTGAAAGGGAATGCCAAAGCGCTGTAGAGCGGTCTAACCTAGTGAGGCCTAGTTTTCACTGATACACATGTTACAGTGAACGTTGACACATAACAGCGTACTTCTGAGATATATTGATCACGTGTCCTCTTCCAGTCGACATGATTTGAATAGTCTTTGAGCAGGCGTTCGAAGTGAACCTCTGACCTTCTACACTTCCGGGTCTGTTTTTACTACCGGCACTATCAACTTCAATCCTGATAAGCCACACTCAAGCTGGTCCGAGTCACCGCCAGGCTCGCCCTCAAGATTCACAGTGACTTCGGGCAATATGCTCCGTCCGAGTCAGCTCCGCACACCGACCGAATACGGCTGTGATGCATATGGAACTCACAACGTAAATTCTATTCGTCTGACGAGGCATCGAAACCAATCCCAGGCAGTGCGCACCAGAGCCCGCTGTGCCTTTGATACTGGCGATTGTGACGATGGTGAGTGTGTTCATATGCGGTTGGAGCTCGAGAATGAGTGCTTGGCAAAATCCGGAGTTTTCCCTGATCCAACTCAACGAAGGGTCGATCCCTCATCTGGATTCCAAAACCCTAATCATCCGGCTCATCTTCCGGTCCAGCCCATGCATCATTCACTTCTTGCCTCCGATGTCGAAAGCACTCGAAGCCCCTTCCCTTCGTCACTGCGAGTTCGTCTTTCCATAATCCTGTTCACATGACCACCGGACAGCAGACAAGCTAATTTAAGCACGTGTTTCACCGCCATTACCTCGTTGAGATCATTCACCTGCAGAATGCTTCGGAGACGGACACCATCACCTTGATTATCAAGGCATTTACAGGCGCTTCGTGCGCGGTGCTCGGCAGTCATAGTGTTTTCTTTTCCTATGCCTCCTGGACAACACCTGATGGCATGGGACACGAAAATACTTTGTGGGCGCAGCTCCAGCACCAGACGCTCATCTCACCATCATCTGAATTGGCTGCAGAAGCTATATGTACTGCTTGGTTCTAGGCGGCGCCAGAACACGAAAGAGGAATTCATATCCATATCAATGTAACGATCGATCACCCCCGCTTTCCTTGCGCATTCCCCGATAATCATCCAATCAGGTCAACTTGAACCAAGACCTCTGCGATCCCAACCCCCCAGGTTGAAACCGAGAGGTCTACTAATGTGTCTCCGACCTTCTTGAAACATTACTAGCGATTACGATCACTTGTTATCTCAAACTTGAATGGTGTTGAACCTATAGCTCATCAGCGGCTTATAGGCGACACGGTTCCTTCGATTAACCAGTGGCAATAGTGGCAGCCTTGTCGTAGAGCTATCTATGCACCATTTTGTCTCCAGTGACCATGCGTCCGATTGTCTCAGCTCAACTGTCATTCCAACAAAATCTGCGGCAACCCTATCAGTAGTGTGAGCGCTTGAGGCTTGACTGGCATCGTGTCTGGCAATACTATGTACGTGTTCAATGTAACTTCGAGGAGTCTTTCAACAGTAGTGCTATCAATCTAGACGCCTGTTCCGAATTCCTGCATATCAACTTCACCATCCAACAATTATCACCTTCAGATTGATGAGCCTGTTTTGCGAAGAATCAACTGACATCGACAAATATCTGTTATATTGCAACATGCCGGTACTATCACAAATGATCGCGTTGTTCCCGAAGTGCGATCAAAAAACACTTGAAAAAGACAGCTTGAATTAACTGTATGTCTCATATGGTGTACCTTGCATATTCATCAGTCAAGGTAGTGTTACGGATAAGTTATGGAGCTTACCTGAAAAGCGGACTGGCATCGCCCATGTCCTGGAATTCGTATGCTCTGTCGTCGGTAATGTTTTCCGCCAGACACTGCGCTTCTTTCTTTTTGTTCAGCCGATTAAAGTTCCACATAGCGAAGAGGCTCATTATGATTCTGTCATAAAATCATGTTATCACGTTGCGGTTCGGAAGACTACCGAGACATACGAAAGAGAAAGGAATCCCATGTTGGTGCCATGCCCGATGTGGAAACGTGGCGGATCAATATAAATAAAGGAGGAGCAAACACTAAGACCACCATGAGCGGGATGATATTGTAAATCCATGATAACACGACGTACCCTCCAAGGTTACTAACACCGATGACCATTGCTAGTACAACTCCACGTTTTAAGTCGCCTCCTGCATTCGAGCCTGCCCAAGCAAGAATGACTGGGACGGTCGGATAATTTCCCGCAGCAGCTAGACAAGCTCCGACGTACGACGGACCCGCTTGTACGCTGCAATATAGTAAGATGTATCCCACAAGAGACACAAGCGCACCGCCAATGATGAACGGTCCACGAAGATTATGCTTGTCAGAATAAATGCCGACTATGATTGTTGCAATAGCACCGGCAACAAATGGTGGGACTGTGAGCAGCTGGGCATTTGCAGCAGAGTAGCCAAGTTCGTTGATGATGGTTGGCGAAAAGAGGGCAATGGCATAACCAGGGACGAGCAACCTGATGATTAACTTGGAATATGCACGCGAGATGACAGGAGGATTGAGTACCCCAAATAAACGAGCATTTGGACGTAGGTCTTGTAATCTTTCATGGCTTGCCAGACAAATTGAGTATCGAAGCGAGACGAAAGATGATTCGAATCCTGTCTGAGAATATCTACGATGTATGATCTCTCTGGATCGGTCAAAAACTTGGCCGTTTCAGGATACTAGGTAATCTAAATCAGCATGCGAAAGGCTGTGAAAGGTCAACATAACTGCGAACTTACATCATGCATGTAGAAAAAAGAGAAAATCGCAACGAGAACAGTAGCTGATTGAAGTCTAAGATGAGCATCCGAATCGCCTCAGATCTGATACGACTGACCAATGCCTTCCAAGCAGAACTAGCAGAGATCATAAATTAGTAAAGTCTTGGTTTTAAAACATACAAACATACAATCCATTGCCAACCATGCAATCCTCCAATCCTGATTAACGAATCAGTGACGGTTAACAAGGAAAACAACTTACTTACCCATCCATCCGCTCAATACCATACCTGTGTGCACGCGACGGTCAATGACAGGTTGATAGGAAACAAAGCGACTCACGCAAGAAGTCCGCCGAAGGCGACTATAACGAATGAGAAGATTAAACAAAGATAAATTCCGGCGGACACACAATACTGCATACCTGCGACTGATGCTGCGGAGAAGAATATGGCAATGCGTTTTGACCGCTCTGAACGTGGATACCAAAGGCAGATGTAGTAATTTATTCCTGGATATAATCCTGCTTCGGTCAAACCGAGGAACGCTCGGGCTCTGTCAATCATGTTGTTATGGTGTCTGTCCCCACTATGCAGATACACCTCACGCACACGACGAGAGATTGGTACGAATTGACGAGACACATAAGGGTCATCACAATACCCCACGCGACCATGATAGACGGTACTGGATCGATATCAGGTGGTGAGAAAAAATAAGGCAAAGGTGAGCGTACACCAGCGCGATGGTCTGCATAGCTTGAGCACGATGTTCCTATACAGAGATTGAGCTTGGACTCGCTACTCTTGATGCCATACATACGAAGGGACCTCAGCAAAGCTGTACGGGATCTAGAGTAACTCAGCGACTGATGGAACATGCGTGATACACGACGCACAAAAAAGACAGCTGCAGCGATGTTGTACCTGAAGCCGGTCAATTTCAGGCTTGTGGTCATTCCAGCGACCGTCGCGTTTCCTGGTGATCAGCTCAGCTGGTGATCGACAGTAAATGTTCCAACTTACCAATATTGGCCCGGTCTCTAAGGGTAACGTAAAATGTGAAGCAGCATTAGACAGTACATACATTCAGCCAACTCACAAGAACGACAACAAGAAAAACACCGTCACGAAAGGTAACAGGTGCCAGTCGATCTTGCGTAGAATGCGTGCTCGTTCTCTGGGATTCAGGACAATTTGCTTTTCGGAGTCCAGCTTGATGTCATCGTCGTGTAACGAGCCCATGATATCAGGCTGGGTGACAGTACAGTTTGAAAAGAGAGACTGGTCGGATGCCAAGCGCCTTGTCGTCAAGAGATAGCGGGTATTATATCATCATTGTCCTGAGCGCCAGTAGCTCGATCACCTACAACCTTGGAAATAACACCCCGAGTTAGTAGATGCGGCCGATTGAGTGCGGTGATACCTTGCCAACCATGCTATACGGCACGCTTCCCCGCGCCCCACGATGATAAAATCTTCTCAGAGTGCGCCATCATCCACTGGTTTGAACATTTCGCCGCTGAAGGTGCATTTGGATGGGAGGCTAGAACATTCTGACCTAGTAAGGCCTAGTTCAACAGGACATCAAAATGTTCAGATGTCACCACCACATGGCAGCGATTAGTGCTGCGCTCGCGTTTTTGGAAGCAAATGACATATGCTGAATCGGTGCAATTAATGCTGCAGTGTTGGATCGCTCCATATTGCGCCTTTCACTTCAACCACACTATAAAATTCTTTGCGAGTCATCAATTATTTTTTTTTACCAAACACTTCGATTCTGTAGTCTGATTTCAGATGAACAATCAATAGAACGCTTACCGGGACTGCTCATAGGCTGAGAACATATTCTAGCTGTGTTTGGAGCAAATACCAGGACGGGCGAATAAACGAAGTGTTATGACTTGGACGAGCGGATGAGATCGGCGGCACGGTAATTAGAGATAATAATCGATAAGATACAAGCTCAATTGTGTGCAGTAAGTAAAGCACAAGAACAATATTTGTGCGGTGTTCAATCAACGAATAATCACGTGGAGTAGTACCCGGCCGTACTCCCACTACCCTTGTCAGAACGCTCGACACTTTGCACTTTGGGTGGCAGGCGTTCAAAGTGATGGCGCAGTTTGTTTATCATGGGCCACACCTCTGACTCATACCTGTCCCACCTCCCTCCAAACAATCTGGGCCACTAGTCCAGTTACTTGTGCAAGTCTCGATACATGGACATCGTTGTTATGGGGTACATATGATACCCTTATCCTCCGGCCCAGCTCATGTAATGACCACTTCTTACTTCCGATGTTGAAAGCACTCGAAGCCCCCCCCTAACCTTTGTCACTATGAGCTTGTCTTACTGAAACTTCCTTTCGTTGAGACCGCTCGCCCGCAGAATGTTTCGGACCTAGACACCATAAGTTCGTTTATCAAGGCATTCCCGGGCTCTTCGCGCGTGATGTTCGGCGGCTGTGATATTCCTTTCTTTTCCTGTGCCTTCCGGGGAGCATCTTTTGGTGCCATAGGATACGAAAATACTTCGTGGGTACAGCTGCAGCACCTACTAGCAACGCTTATCTCACCCGGTTACAGGAGCCAACTCGGAGCCAGAACACGAAAAAAATAACTTATACTACAACGATTAATCACCCCTGCTTTCCTCGATGATTAATCGATCGTACTAACTTGAACCAAGACCTTTGTGATCACAACCCAGTGTGAAACCGAGGATGTACTATCTCCAAGCTTCTTGAAACATTACCAGGGATTACAATTAGCAATTGTTCGTGTCAAAATTAGATGGTGTTGAATTATAGAGCGCTCGCAAATAGCTCACAAGCGACATGGTTGCAAATGAGTAGCAGTAGTAGCATTGAGCTATCTATGCAACATGTTGTGCAAGCAAATCATTGGCCTAGACCATGCATCCGGTTATCCGAGTCTGTGCATCCGATCAATTATGCAGTGTGAGCGCTTGAACCTCGACTGCATCAATTTTTGTGTGTTCGGTACGACTCCGAAGATTCCAGCAGCTACTATCAACTCACTACCGTTTCTTTTAGACGTCTGTTCCCTGCATATAAAACACTTACCAGCTGGGGTTACTGGCAAGTTACTTTCAAATTGGATCGTTCACATTCACAACTGTAACGCAGCGCACGCCGGATCATGGTACTCAGTACTACTCGAGACTTGGCCAATGGCCTCTCCCACAACATGGTTCCTGAAGAATTACTTTCGACCCTTCAACAAGAAGTTTGTGCGTTAGAAAATAGAAGGAAGGAGCTGTTGGCCCGCCTTGAAGAAGCGAACACGTCGCTCGTCGAAGTCCAACAACTCTTGACAAGGAAAACAGCGCAAGCACACACAGTTCAAAATCTTCTCGCGCCCGTGTCTCGTCTTCCAGATGAGGTCTTGTTGGCTATATTCGAAGAAGCAGTACGAAGTCAGGAGCAAGGACAAATCATACGGACGGAAATGGCTATATCATACACTTCGCATCGCTGGAGACAGGTTACGGTCAATTCCCCTCGGATGTGGAACAGCCTTTGTATCAGAGCAGAGGTTCCTGTCGCCATGCTACAGATCTACCTCTCTCGCTCCGCGAACATTCCTCTTACCGTTGAATTCCGTGAACGCGAAACCGCTTGGCCCGTTGCAGATAAACGCAGCATGGCACATCTTGGTTCTGCTCTTGATGCTATATGGCCTTCTGTCCCTCGTTGGCGGCGTATCGTTGTTCTGCACAGATCTTACCCGTACTTTACGCATGTGTTTCGGGAACTTCGAAAGGTGGCCCCTTTGAAGATGCTTCAGAGCATCTCTATGAGGTCACCAGGCGTATGTGGACCATGTCCATTGTTGCTTGGCGACTCGGCTCCAGCCCTGGAATCGCTTGAAGTTGAAGACATGCCCCTTCCACCCCCGGTCACGCAGACTTTTGACGCTGCCCACTACAGCGTTGCGGGACTGACCACGTTGCGGTTGCGGGCGCGTGGGGTGAGGGTTGGAAGTTCCCATGCAGCAACCGACCCCTCTGCATTCAGAGCATTGATAAATTCAGCCCCGATGTTAAGCACTCTCGAAATCTATGGACAACCCATAAACTTTGGCCAGGAGAGAGTTAATGAAGAAGACGTTCTTCCCTTAGAGATTCCTCGTCTCCGCACTCTAGTCCTTCGTCCGGGCACGCAGCGTCCTCGTGATTTGCGCCACTTTATCTCGGTAATCAAAGCACCAACTCTCCGTCACTTTGAGCTGGTCTATCCTGACAACGCTCCACCTGGGCAAGATATATCCGATCTTCTATTTGACCCTTTCCCATTAGCCAGATTTCCTTGTGTGGAAACGGTGCATCTTCATAATGCGGTTCACGCGGACACTGTTGCGGCATTTATGAATGCGTTTCCGGTCGCGGCTCGCATCACACTCGGTAGTCCGGATGCTGACTGCCTTTTCGAAAACCCAACTTCCAGTAGCACGTGCAGCTCGTGGACCTCTTCACACATCCAGCACATCACTGTCATTTCTCCACTTCACAACACGTTGCTGCAGATGTACGAGTGGCTTCTCAGTGGGGCTAGCCAGGGCCATCGATTGCCAATAATAACATTGGAAGGGCCCATCCGTGCTATCGACGGCCCTGAATTTCTTACACAATCGTCGAAACTTGCGAGCTGCACGGAAGTGCGGCTGTGCGGCGTTGACCTCTCCATGTCGGGGTAGATCGCTTGTTGTACGCGTCTAATAATTAGTTGAAGGTATGTATGTGCCTTGTCCTTCCAGTGATGCTAATCACGTACACATATATTTGCAGCCTGTTCCACAAGTCGTAGTGAATATAATAATGTACGAGCAGCTTGATATTCAAATGCTGTAACTCGCTTCCAGGCCCGAGTGTACAAGATTTGAGCAGTGAATGTGTCTACGATCATCCCTCCCACGTTCAGTCATCGCTTTTCGTTTCATGGACTCCTTTACATGTCAAGTTACTTTGACACTCTAGGCAATCATGTTCGTGAGATTCTGCAATACCTGGACAGGCTGAAAACTCGTGTTTTTCATAGAAAGTCTCTGGCAACCACCTGCCGAGGGGATGCGGATACCAGTCTAGTCAAGATGATCGTGTCAATTGTTCAGTCGGACAGACCCAGCATGTCAATGCGAGTTCCTCCGAAGAATAATAATGAAAGCCACGAGTTCGACTCGTGCGTGTGGAATTTCAGTAACACGCGAAGACACTCGCGTAATTCCTGACTTACCGAGCAGGCTGGGATAAAAGGTTCCAATGATAGCAAGGAGGTAGACGATTCAGAAGAACAAGAGGTGAGCTTCCTCAGTCATCGTACTTGCTCTCGATACTCAAAGAGCATTAGTTTCAATCAGTATGCCTGACAACGACCTGTCGCGCTCTTTTACCATGTCAAGATTTTCGCAGAGAACCTACCAACCTAGTGTTGACAGGGAACTCTTTCAAGTGCTGCAATCAGAGGCAGTGCACCTTGAAAGGAAGGAGATAGAACTTGTATCGCAAATCAAGGCGCTCTCGGAGGTTTTGGTTTCCGTTCGTAGCACGCTATCCACAATACGCGTTCGAGCAAGCGAATGTGCAAAGCGCATTTCTCCAGCTGCTCGCCTGCCCGATGAAACTTTGCTTGCAATTTTTGAGGAAGCAGTTTCAAGCCAGGACGTGCGCTCACGGACAAGGGCTGAAAGCACGATATCGCGTGTGTCGCATCGTTGGCGAAGGATAGCTCTGCATACACCCCGGCTGTGGACACGGGTCTGTGTAACTCCTGACACGGACGAGCGTGACATGCAGCTACACCTCTTGCGATCCGCTACTCTTCCTCTTGATGTGGAAGTCTGGGGATGGTGGGATTATCGAGATTCTTTCACTAGGCCTCATCACTTCGAACATACCCTAGCCGCAATCCTCCCGTCTGCGTCTCGTTGGCGTCGTATAAAAATTGGCGCGTCCTGCGACGCCCTTCTCACGAATCTTTCCTTTATTCTGCGTACCGTGGGACCTTTAGACACACTTCAGCAAGTTGCCTTTAAAGCCCAGCAGCCCGGGCAGATATGTCCGACAACTCTCCTCATGGGAAAATCAGCACCCAATCTCCGGTCCATTGATGTCGAAAACATTGTTCTTACAGCGCGTTCCCCTTGTTTACACAATCACGATTTCGACTGCTTCATTGATGTAACCCATCTTACTCTTCGACTCCATGAAGGAGATGCGAGGGCCCTAAAGACTACGACGGAACTCCAAGGTTTCCATGCGTTGCTTTTGCGAATGCCCAATCTAGTCTCCCTTTCTCTCTACGGAGAACTTGTTTGTGTCAGATCGGCTACAAGCCTCGAGGACCAGGCCAACATCACGTTGCCTCGTTTACAGACGTTAATTCTTCATCCTAATACTGTCCGGCCTCGCTGCCTGCGGAACATCATCGCGATGGTAATGGCACCAGATCTACGGCACTTTGAGCTTGTCTACCCAGATAGCTTTACTCAAGGCCAGGACATCTCCGATCTACTTCTCAAAAAGGGATGTGAACAACCTACACCTAAATTCCCCCTAGTTGAACGTCTTGTGCTCAACAATGCCGTCAATATAACTTCGGCTGCCGCATTCATCCAGGCCTTCCCAGGAGTAGATCAGCTGACCATTTCTGGCGCCGACGTCGGGATTTTCAATATGCCAACTGGGGAAGTGATAGGAGGAAGTTGGAGAACCATTACAAGACTAATATTGCGGCCTTCCCAGCGAGATCGTCTGACCACGGTGGTCGACTGGCTAGATGCTGTAACTAAAAATGGCGAACTTCAAGCGCCGTTGGTCCGGGGGCCAATGACCGACTGTCCCATTATGTTGCACCTCTATGAGGAGCTCAAGCGATATACTGAAATCGAACTGCTTGATATGGCCTCAAAATAGCTCTCTGGATAGCCCGAGGAGGATAAAACTATTTACAGATGTATGTGCGAGAATGCGTTTCTTTTCGGTACATACTAGTATGCGAACAAAGTATCGTACTTCGTTATCTAATTTTGTGGGGAGGGTGCGGCAACCCAAAGTAAACATGACGTGACGTGAATGAATCGTTATATGATATCGTAAATCATGCCTCTTTTCCAGGATTTCCCGGAAGTTTGGCGGATATCCTTACAGCAAAGACGGCCATGATAACGAAAACGGTATACACCGCATAGCCGCCCATGAGCTTGTGCTGGACAGAGTATGCAAACATGGACGTGGACGCGGCGGGGCCAATGGCTCGAACGACGGATGCCGTCATTTGCGCAAGACCATTGGTAGCTCCTAAGGATCGCTTATTGGGAGCTGCTGCGGTAATGAACATCAATATACAACCTGCAAATCGAATTAGCTATGGTAAAGGAAAGACCACGCAAGAGCCGGCGCACCGAACGCCATATCCATGAAAACACCCAGTAGCAGCGAACACGTGAGTAAAAACCAGACAAGCCAGTTGACTCCATGTTGGCGTGCAATGATGTTGGTGATCGGGAATAGGACGAAGATAGGAATAAAACATCCTTCGCAAAACCGAAAAACGGTCTTTGGACCAAATTTGTTTACCAACGGTGCAAAAATCATTGTCTGCAAAACACCGTTGACAATGCCGAACGCTCCCATCCACAGGCCGATAGTGATAGGATCAAATCCGAGCCCCCCCAGTTCGATCGGGGTGGAATAAAAGAGAGGCTGAAGTGCGAACATAGCAATTTCTAGAGTTGCAATGCAGCCATAGTTGGTGACAGGGATCAGTATGGATGGCACGAAGAGCGACCGGATTGACACAGGTGAATCCTCGACGGCATTTCCTGGAACGTCGAGGGCCTCGCCATCAAGAGCGGATTTCTCTTGCGTCCGCTGCCTAGGCAGAGTCTGAAAAAGTCTTCAGTCAAGATCTCGCCGGTACACGGGCTCTCTGTACCTCTTTTAAGAAGAATAGAATCGCCAGGAAACATATGACCGTGAATACTGCAGCAACGGCACTAGGCAGGAAGTATGGGAACTGTGACCAAAATGCACCAGGGAATATATTAGGAAAATGTTGTTGAGGGTGTTCTAGAGCTCCGCCGATCATAGGACTTTCAAAAAGTACGTTACCCTCTATACAGAACACGAGGAAAGGTACATACCCAATAGTAGCACCCAAGGACCACGCAACAGGCATCAGGGCGAAGCCTTGCGCCATGTTGGTGGAATCAGTGAGTTCACCCATCATGCTCTTCATGACTCCAATGTTACCATTCAAGGCGCCGGTGATGCAGCGACTATGCTCATTCAGAAGACAAAACGGATCGCAAAAGTTGTTCCTCACCTAAAAATCAGCCCCAACAGTGTCCTGGATAACCCAAAACATAGCATTGACAGGGAGAGCCCAAAAATTCCTAACAAGAGAACAGGTTTACGTCCAATGCGGTCCGAAGTACGGCTCCATTGCAAGATGGTCAGTGCCTGAGTGGCAAAAAAGAGAGACTCCTATCATGGATTTGATTAAGTTGTAAAGCGGAGATGCTATGTCAGGCGCAACTTACGATCAGCCCCGCATAATACCCTATGTGGTGAAAGAGCGCATCAATACTTGTTCAATGTATCAAAAAGTTATTACTCACCAACTTTTCGCTCGTCGCCGCCAGTGATGTCCAACTCACTGACAAGCTATATCTGATATTGAAAAATGTGATTTTGAGTTGTAAAAGGAGACCAACCTGATTGATGTAGGGATAGATAGATTGAGAAGCAATTGGCTCGACCAGCAGTGCCAACAACAAAATCGCAATCTGAAGCCTTGGCAAAGGGGTGGCCTTCTTCTGGCCTTGCTGTCCCACGTCGAGAAGAGCGGTACGCTCATTGACAACGATGTCAGAATCTGAAGGTGCTGCAGAAGACATCCTCGACGAGTGACAGGCAAGGTTAAAAAAAACCTAGCTGACGACCCCAGTTATATATCCGCCGGCTACCGAGCGATCAGAAGGTGAATAAAGAAGTCGACCTCCTTATCCGCTGGGAGATCTGCATAATCAAGAAGGCGTTCCCAACTTCCCATTCACAAACTTGCCCGTGGAGTGGATTTGGAGTGGATCCGAAAATTTTAAAACTCCACCCCGCACAAGTTTAGTCAAACAATTTGCATTAAAAGACAACAACGTAACATGACAAGTATAAACCCCCAACACCAGATCTGGATTGAACCTGCAATGACTAGATTTTAGATTATGTATCAAAGAAAAGATAAACATAAGTCAGAAAGAAGTGTATAATCAATGCCGCAGCTAAGCAACAGCTTCTAGTTGATAATTGTAATGTTATTTTCATCCGCACGCTACTCGTGAGAGATAGAAGAAAGGATGAGAGCTCACGTCGGTGGTCTGAGCATCAGCTAGTAACAAAAATGTAATCAGCGCTTGGTCGATATAGGCATCAATGATAAGAAGGATATCAGGAGGGGGTGCCCGAAAGAATTGAGCTGTGGCGGGCCCTTTCGGCAGTGATAATACGAAGACCGTCGTGATAATACATCATATATGAAGTAATGATGATCAGATGAAGCTCACCATCATGATATCGCGAAGCACGCAATAAGAGCATGCGATTAGCTGGAGCATCAGCGCTTAACCCTGAACAAAGTTGCATCAGATACGAAATCATTAAAGGCGAGACGTGAAGACTCAGAAAGTAAAAACAGCCAGGAATTTACATCAATAACCCAGTAGGGTATCAGGCGGTAATTCCTTTTTGACATCCCCGCAACATGATATAAACAGCAATGCTTACCTTAGAATCGAATGCAGCTTGATAAAGATATGCCTCGGGTCCTAGAGAGAACGAGGGTGAGATAGGCTCCGAAGAAACGACACAGAAGAGTAATGGATCAGTGGATTGACAGAAAATTGAAAGCATTGAGCCTATACATGAAGGCACTCAGATACTCTAGTTTGAATAAAATGTTTCATCGTGCAAAGATAAACATGCGGCGCAATAGGTAATCCAACTTACCTAGTGCCCGGCTCGGAACGAATGCCTTGATGCGGCTTCATTATCACGATAAACGAGAGTTCTACAAAATGATGAGTAATAGGTACAGATGAGGTGCAACCGATGATGGTCAGGGTAACTATGACAAAAAGGACACATAGTGTCATGGGACACTCGCCATGAAGTGGAAAAATATCATCGCGAAAGAGAGCTTAAACGTAGTGGATGATCACTAACCTGTGCATTAGTCTAACCACATCCCACAAAGACTACACCGCGAGCGGATGGAAGGGTGTTAAAACCATTTTTGATGAGATCGACGGAAGTGAAAAAGATCATAGGACAGCACTTGTTTGGCGTTGATTCCGAAATTTCAACTGATTGGTTCAGGGCAGGCTAACACGCATTTTAGGTTCATACGGTAATTCCCGGCAATAGTCGACTCTGGAGCATCCACACCAGTTGGAGAAAGAAGAAATTTCATGTGTAAAAATCATTTCATCCTCCATAGAGTACTTATGAACTGAGTCCTCTGATGGGGACGTTATGGAATTCGGTTAATGTCACCTTGATCATAAGTATGTACATGTATTATATTGATCGATATTTTGGACATCCAACTTGAATGACCAGCTTGCATAATTGGGCGCCCCGTAGACAGTACAATATCTGTGGTGCGTAGCCAACCGCTTCACTAGTATGATACTCTTGGTACGACATCAACTCACAACCATCCATATCTTGCGTGCGATGTGGGGATAGATGCAGGTAATCTGCACATTTCCGAATCCAGGACGGCGATACTGCATGACAAACGTAAATGACTTGTCAAACATCATGTGGACGTACATCGGGTTATCCTGTCTGATTCAAAGGACGTAATCGAAGGGTCAGTCAGTAGGCTTCAACCCATCGGGAATGTATAACGGCGACTGTATCAATTTAGAGTCTCTCACCCGCATTAACTGACTTCCCTGATCATTTGATCAGCTGCAGTCGCTTCCATAGAGATAAGGTTTGCTCGTAAGACTCCAAGCATCGAACGTAGCACTTCTGATTAGTGTTCCATGCGACGGCCAGCAAGAATGTCCCCACCGTATGCCGCAGATAGACAAATGGCCTTGCGCCCCGAATACTACAGGGGGTCATATGATCTGTTTGTTCTCCAAGTCATCGGAGCTTGCATCTGGCACGTCATATCGTGTTGCTCCATGTTCGGTTGCGTTTAAGTTCTAGAATATGGTCTGGCAGCTGCAGACTGAATCGACCACGAAGCACAGTTAGTAAGCCATGGCAAGAAATACCCCACCCAGATTGAATGAGAACTTGGTCCTGTTTGATGTTTGAGTGGTCTGCGACAAAGACACATGTCATGACAGCGACGGTCGTCATCTTCATTTCGCCATCGCTTTACATGATGCTTAGCATGGTGCAACGGTGACACGATGACCTTTCTCCAAAATCCGTATTGCTTGACCGATCTCAGCAAACCAACTGAATCCCTTTTCATAGCCGCCAAAGCCCCGGACAAACGGATACTTCAGTCGATATACAAGCGAGATGTATGGCAATGATTGTATGTGTAGGTGCAGGTGAAGTACTGAGTTGAACGGCGGTATGTGGAAGCCCATCCTTGAAACGATGGTGTCACAATTAGTATAATCCAAGAGGTGACTAACCTAACTCACTTCCGCTTTGAAACTGGTACATCGAACGTATCAAGAATGGAATGTCCTATTTCCTCCATTCTCCGAACTTAGATCCAAATGAGATATTCAGCTGATGCAGCAAGTACGGAAATGCTTACGCATGTCCACATCCTTCTGAGAAAGTTTCCTGATACTTTCTGGTGGTGACATGAGCCAGCGAAGTGGACAGCTTCGTGAAGCTCACCGATGTGGGTCTTTGGGATGAGTTGAATGTGGTATTGTGCCGATGGACGAATGTCCCGAAAGGCAACAAATTCTTGATCCTGGATGCACGGGACCGTCAAAACTAGGCTCAAGGGCAGCGTCCTAACAACACATGGATACACACCTCCCACACAATGTCAAAGTCACTGCGGTTTGTGGAATAAGCCCCACAGAATATACATGACCGTTGAGAGTTGCCTAGCTGGTTATGAGAAGTTTGTGGTTTTCCAACAATCCAATGAAATAGTTTTGGGAACATAGTGCATGTATCGACACTTGTCCGAAGAAAGAAGGTGGTTGTCTATTTTTAGAAGTCACTAGTGGTTGAGTTCACCACTTCCGACGCGAGCTCTCCACTTGCCAGCTGCAAGGTTCTCCAGCTTTTAAATCTCCGTGCTTGTTCACCACCACAGTCTCCGCATGAACTCCCAGACACTCCAGCACCAGCTGCATTGAAACGCGCCATCTTTGCCAGCATTCTGAAGTCTTGTGACATCCTGTTTATTTACTTGTTTTAGGCATGTCTGCATCTCCAGACAGCACGCACACAGCTCTTTTCGGCGAGGAATCTACTTTCTCCAACGAGGCACATCCTGGAATTGAACCATCTGTCTCTTCCGATGCCTCCGAGAACGATATAGACAGGTGTTCACATCTCGCTTCCGTCTTCGCCGATCCACCCGCGAAAGCAGGTATCGTAGACAAATTTAAAACAGCCGTAGCCTGGCACGCTCGTAGAACACATGATTCCCTGCATCCAGCAAAGCGAAGGAAGGTGCGTTAGCTATTTATGTGGAAATGCCTTGTGAAATGATATATTCGACCCCCTGTTCCACAGGTATCGTCACCGACCTGTGACACATGCGACCAGGCACTCTCCCGACCGTTCGTCTGTCTGCACTGCTCATTTGCAGGATGCTGGTCAGAGGCTCACATAACAAACCACCTGAAAGAGACGGGGCATACGTTTTGTACGTGTTTTCACCACCACAGTTTCCGGTCTGCTGACCATTCCAAATCTGCACAATTCAGGCACCGATACAAAGTCTGGATCAGTCTTCTGTTCAGAGTGCGAGGACTTTGTATTTGATGATATCATTGACGAACTGCATCTCTCTACCGTCCTATTGGTTGAAGAGCAAAATACGAAATTTCAAGGTAGTTTGAATACACCCGCAGGATAGCAGATTTTAATTTACGTCTAGTGGCGAAGAGAGGCCGAGAGCCATATCAACCGTGGGTTCCGACGAGCGACGATTCCACTGCCCTGAAGTATATCGCCACAGTCCCTTGCCAAGGTTCAATTTTCCATTACAAGTCACGTTAATTAGCTCACACAAAATAGGTCGTCGTGGGCTGCTCAATCTAGGGCAGACGTGCTTTTTGAATGTCATACTCCAGTCGTTCATCCATAACCCGTTATTACGGAACTATTTTCTCAGCGATAGGCATAACAGCAGGCTGTGCAAGCATTCAGACTGCACCTGTTGCGAAATGGACAACCTGTTCACGGAGGTTAGTCATAAAAAAGTCCGCATTGCTCCCGTCAAACTTTGTTTGCTAACGAAAGTTGAAGATATATTCCCCAACTAATACCCCATTCGGGCCCACGTCCTTCCTCGCCACAACATGGAAAGTTTCTGCCGAGATGTCAGGTTATGCACAACAAGACGCCCACGAGTTTTTTATCACTGCACTGAACCAAATTCATGGGACGTGCCGCGGTTCTACGAATATTTCGTGCAACTGCATTATTCATCAGACTTTCGCCGGTCAATTTCAAAGCGACGTTACGTGTGAGAAATGCGGAACCGTGACGAGTACAATTGATCCGATGCTTGATATCAGCCTTGAGTTGAGGTCAAAGTCTGGGGAACCGGCTACTGACAATACGCTTGCCAGCTGTTTGCGCAGGTGAGAAGGTCCGTTATTAGATTGATAGAGTCTGACGCTTTGAAAGGTATACTAAACCAGAAAAACTGGGGGCAAGAGAGTACAGTTGTAGCAAATGCACGAAAGCTTCTCACGAGGCTGTGAAACGCCTCAGCATACGGACATTACCGCCAGTCCTTAGTTTTCAATTCAAGGTTTCTTCATGCACTGTATGACCTGGGTAATTTGATGCTGACATTGATTCAAGCGATTCGAGCATAAAACGTCTGGGAAAGCTGCACCACAGAAGATCGACGCTCCGATACGAATTCCAGTGTCTATTAATATGGCGCCTTACACGACTCTTGCTATGAATATGAAGGATGGTGAAACTGGGTGAGCAATTTTTGCTAAGGAACTGTGACTGATTTTCTGACCAAGTCCATGAATAGCTACCCAGGACCGGACGCAATGTATGAATATGATCTATTTGCGGTTATTAACCATGAAGGGCAGATGGATAACGGCCACTACACAAACTTTGCTCGTTTTCGAGATGAGGTGAGTGGACATGGTGTAGTTTTATTGCATAGTTATTGATGGCCTCCAAGTGGTACCGTTTTGACGATGACAAGTATGTAGCTCACTACTTTCTGTACTCCGCGATCTTATTTTACCTTTGACAGAGTAACCCCATCGACACTCAGCGACTGCCTAGCCTCAAATGCTTACATGTGTTTCTACGTGAAGCGACATCTTGACTACAAACCCTATATGAAGCCAACGTATCTAGTTGCACGTGAAAACGACATCGTTCGTGAGCAAGCAATGGAGCGAGAGAAAGAGGCAGCACGTATGAAAGAAGTAGACGATGCCCTGATGGCGATGGTCGGTGGAGACTGAAATCGCCCCTGAAATGCGAGGGGTAAAAGGAACCATGAACCATTGTATATATATAGGAGTCTAGCGGTCGTTATTAAAACACGGAAACGAAGTTTAGTACGCGGTGAGAGTAAGGGGAATGGTGTAGTAATGGAACAACATGGGAAAGGGAACACAAGTTCGTGATATGCAAGATACAAAGAAATGCGATATTTCCAGAGTGAGGTCGTCACTGATTTGACGGGGAGCAACGGAAAGGGGTAGGATGTCGATCAAGGAATAATATCATAGAGTTCGCCATCTCTGACCCGAATCTCTACCACTTCTACCTCGCTGTAATCAGTCATCGAAGATGTATTTGACGTCCAAGAGCTGGAAAACCCTTTCGAGCATGGTGGTGATGTAGATGCAACGTCTGTAAATGAATCATGGAGACAATAAGCTTTCTCTTCAGAAAGCAGTGAATGAAAACTGAAAGAGAAACGCACATCTATCTTTAATGTAAGGGGGGACGAAAAGATCCTGTATTTAGAAAACCGGTCAACTGAGGCTGGGAAACATGGATAAAGGATGCAAACCTGGTTCCATACAAAACCTTGGCTCTTCTGAATGGTCAAGATTGGACGAAGCGTATAAGTCGGCCGGCGCTCTCGCTTGCGATAATGCTTCTTTGTTGGCTCTGGCTCAGGATCAAGTGCTTTCTGTTTGCCCTTCATATCCTTTTTAAACTTGGCAGCATTCTTCTCATCGTCAGCTCCTTGATCACCTCGATCGATCTCCATGTTCTGCGTATCATCCTGCCTCTCAGTATTTACGACAAGATCTCCGTCAGAACCACGGTCATGATGGCCGTAGTCTTCTCCGTCTTCTGAGCAGGACTCATCTTCGGAAGGACTGTCATTGTAGTCTTCATCATCATCGTCAGATGGAATTTGCTCATAGCAAGCCCAGGTTGGAGGAGAGGAGGCACGGCCGATGGTACGGCGCCTGAAGTATGAGGAGTAAGGAGAGGTTGGGGTAGTAGGTACTCCTGGACTGCTCATCGTGGTATCGGATCAAACAATAACAGCTCGAGGTAAGTTGTATGTATACGTAGGTCCGAAACAACGTGTGTGTGTGCTGTTCGAAGCTGATGTGAATGGAACCGGTGCTTACAGCAGTGTGGTGATATCGAGAGCGACTGTGGCGAGCGATCAAAGTCTCCTGCACATGTTCCCACAATCACACATATAGCAAATTAGATCGTGACTCGAGTCGAGTCGAGTCAAGCCAAGACGATCCTGATCACCACTAACAGCTAGCATATCTCAGTTGAATCTTGATGCACTAATCTGCTGGTGGCAGAGGCGTATCCATGTCACCCACGACACAGTAAGAACGTGGGAGAACATGATGCATGATTGAATAATTACAATAACGATGCAGTACTGGTAAGAGGAACCTAGTAGTCACGGCGGGCATTTAACGGTACGACAGCATCACTGCGGGTGTCTTGATAACTAAGCGGTGAGACAACGAGAATAAAACACGCGAGCGCGTGCGATGGCAATCAGTAAATCTTGCGGGTCCGTCCGATATTGCAGGAGGACTGGTGAAGTTGAAGTCGGGAGAGGATAGTACGTGAACCTATTAATATGAGGTAGTAGTGATGCGACAAAGAGTCTGCATCGTCAGAAAAAGGTATCCGCACGACCGCTGACGATATGCTTGTACTAAGGGCTAACCAGAGTAAACTTATAAGCGTTCTGAGATTATATGGATGCAAAATGAATACCATACCACCAAATCAAACCGACCTGAGCTTCTTCAGACACTGTGCGGAGTGGTGTGGATCAAAGAGGTACTTAATTAAAGTAGTTTATGTATGCTCCAAAAATCACCCGCTTTGATGTTAAAATCACCATATTTGGATGGATTTTGAGCGAATCCCTTTGGTCCCAGCGAAATACTTACAGCAAGCGCAGATCATGGTATCTGTATAAGTTGTGGATCAAGCACTATCGCGCCGCATTGATGGCGGGCACAAAGTTTGCATATGTACGCAATTTCGAGCTCCCTGATCCACTGCTACCAGACACCTATCTGGTCTGTCGTCTCGACGGCCACTCTTTCCACCGGTAAGCGAGCATCGGAAGCCGTTCGAAGGAGGACGAAACCTAATAGCATCGCACTTCACAGGTTCTCAGACGAGCATGGCTTTGCCAAGCCCAACGACGAGCGTGCGCTCCAACTCATGGATCACGCTGCAAAGAGCGCGATGATCGAGTTCAGAGACATCATGCTCGCATTCGGTGAATCCGACGAATTCAGGCAAATATAACCCTTTCTTCCAGTTGCGACCAATTTTATCACTCATCATAGCTTTCTCTTCCGAAAGTCGACTAATCTTTATAACCGGCGACACTCGAAAATACTCACCACGTTGACGTCCTACTTCACATCGTGTTATGTGCTTAACTGGTCGCAGTATTTTCCGGACACGCCGCTACGATATCCACCGTCATTCGACGGACGCATTGTCGTGTATCCGACTGAGCGTGCAATTCGAGACTATTTTTCATGGCGGCAAGCCGACAGTGGGTCTATCTCAAATGATCGTTTTGCCGAGACTGAGCACAGCTGCTTGTCAGCGTAAAGCCCACATAAACAATTTATACAATACCACATTTTGGGCTCTCATACAGAAGGGAGGTCAGACTACTACGGAGGCTCATGCCACGCTTAGGGTATTTTTCTTCTCCTGTATCTGCGATTCATTGTTGACAAATCTTCAGGGCACCGTTTCCGCGACTAAACACGAGATGCTTTTTTCCAGGTTCGGTATCAACTATAATGCAATATCACAGAGGTTCAAGAAAGGCAGCGTTATAGTTCGAGAAATCGTGCGTCCTGTTCGCACGTACTCCATCCAATCCTGCTCACATTAATATGCAGGTAGCCCCTGAATTATTGGACAAGGGTGAATATCCAGAACCCCCAATGCTTTTGACTCGCTCAGAGGTCAATCAAGCACGCGACCAGAGCCCCGAGCGCTCAGGAGCGTCTGATCTACCGGCAAACATACTCCCACATCCACAACCTACGAACGAAGATGATGAGACGCCACCATTCGACCCTCCGCGTCAAACACGCTCCAAGGCGAAGAAACTGGAAACTACAGTAGAGGTACTGCACTGCGATATCATTGGCGATGAGTTCTGGCTGGCTCGTCCACATTTGCTGGAAAATCGATGCAGCATCTGCAAGACTCGGGAGACGTGTCATTGTCATTGTCAATGCTGGAGCCCGTTAAGAAAATAGCAGCAATGACAAAAGTCACCATACAGCTGCTGAGAATCACGGACTGCGAGGGAGTAGGACTCCTACTGAATGGCATGAAGGTAGTTCAGGCGCGTCACACACTTGTGCATGCATCGCAGGTCTGCGGCTACTCTCAGTTAGATTACTTTAAACGTAAACATATTATTACAACATTCGGCTGACGCTTATGATCGATAGAGGCGCTTGACTTCTAACTGCTTTTCGCTGATCGAGATGACTGTAAAGTGTCCTTGTGTCCTAAAACACCAACACTTCTCGGAACACGAGGCTAGGAAAAGGAGCCCACCAAGAAGACGCCGACAATGAGCGTGGAGGTGATATCTAGTTTCTATCATCAAAGGTGCGCGAAGTGACGAAGTCTCCGTCCATGGAACCATTGTGATCTCTGCGACCCGGAACCCTGGCCTTGTTAAGTTAAGTTGAACGTCGCCTTAAACGTCGATTGCTCGAGTGTTTGATTTGACTTGGGCACTTCGCTGAGCTATATCGAGCCACATGGTTGACGCGACGTTTAGCTCAAATGAACAAAGAGGTTGTGACAGGATCTGTCAAACCGTTGAGAAGGACGCCTGAAATGATGCCAAACGTTGGTGCGAAGATGATGCATGACCATCAAACGTTGAACTGTCCCACCTCGGCAGTCGCCGATACTGAATACCACACTTGCCATTTTTAGGATGCGCCAATTTGATCCCGCTTCCGTTGCGCTTTCAACTGACGCCCACTCGTATGTGTTGATAGGCTCCTCTTTAACTTCGAGGAGCCCACACTCCGAACTTGTATATAATGCAAGTTGCGAGGTCACATCGATGTCGGGTGACTTGCAAACCGGTAATATTGTATCCCTTGATGCAAGACCGATGCCTCGTTGTTGAAACACGTTGAACTAGCATGGTATGTTTCAAGTGGGACGTATCTGCCTTCCTGTAAAAGGGAAATAGAGAACCTGCTTCCGACGCAATCCAGCCAAAATTACTGAATCTGGTCAATATGGACTTATGGTCGACACTGCCATCAAGAATTTCCTTGCGAGGCAAGTACCAGAGTTCCCATGCATAGGCGCCCTCAGTCAAAGGGAGCTGACGTACTCATTTCGCACCAGGGACCTTATCCAGAGGCAATCCGAGAGCTCGATTGCTTTACAGCAAGCAAAATATTTGCCTTCTTTAGTAATTTTTTGGGTGGGAAGGTGAAACTTGCCGCCGTGCTTAAAAGCTGGGCCCGCCTACTGGTATCTGCAGCGAAAAAAAAGCCCACAAGGCCTCACCAGCCATACAAACCCTTCCCCATATCAATTTCTTTCATCTTTGAACGGTTGATTTTATTATCAGTGATTGTGCTTGACAGGTAAAATCTGATTTACATCTCGGAAAACGCCGTTATTGATATGACTTGCATTGTGCCTTGCATTTTGATTTTTACGTGTTATCTGCAACCTCCTGGTCACCTGACCTCCGCGTCGCGTCATTCTATTACTCGACTATTCACGTTCCGTTGTTGTTAAATTGTTTGGTTTGGTGGGTCCCTGATGTTTTTTTTCATACAATGTCTTCTACACAGTTGCCATGTCTGGTGGATCACATTTCAACACCTGGGGTTTGGCCGGCGGTCTTCCTTCTCTTGGCGGTCTCACAATCAACAATTCAGTCACGATCCCGCGTTCACATAATTTCTCGGACGGGGAGTCCGACTCTGGCACTGCCCGCACCGGCAACCAGGTCGGAGCCACCCATTTCGGCCATGCCTCTCGAAGCAGAGCTCATGATTCTGGAGTTCTGACTCCGGACCATTTTAATGACACTCCCTATGTCCCTCCTCGGGCTGCGCAGTCTCTACCACAAGCATATCCAGCACATGGCACTACAAGGGCTCACGGCATCCCGTCAGTGAGTGACCCAAGCGCTCATTTACAAGTCACCTTATTTTATTTATTCTTCCCACTGCAGTACCCAAGTCCCGGTGCAGAGTCTCATCTTAGCGTGGACAGCAACTGGAGTAGCTCTTCGTCTTCCGATCAAGACAAATCGTACACATCACATTCTCAGTATCAGCAGTATAATTCATCGGTCTCTCGCCAGTCATCTTCTAATGAGCAACATCACCTACAACACTTACAGCACCCGCATTCGCATTATCCAGCTTATCAGGGTCTTCATCGTCTGGGCCTCGAGCATGTCGAATACCCGCCTCAGCCACCCGCCAGTGGCACCACCATCCATTATAGACCCCCTGCACGCTCTTCATATCAATCCAACAATATTCTTGCTCCCGAGTTCTATGAACAAATCAATCAGGACCTCCCTTTACCCACCCACCCATCTCGGACACATATTGAACGGTCCTCGGCATCGCCGTCTAGTTCTCATGGATCGCTCTCGACATTTTCCGCCGCCCCCATCACCAATGATAGATCTAGGCACCTTCTCTTCGAAGACGCAGGACCTTACTTGCGTGAGACACTACACATTCCACCGTACAAGGAAGTCAACTTGGGGCACTTCCAGATCCTCCTGAAGGGGAAAAGCCAAACCAGCCCTACCCTATACTGATCAAGCTGGCGATTTACGGAAGTCCGAACAAGCAGCTCACGCTGCAAGAGATATACGCGGCACTCGAGGATCGCTTCCAGTGGTTTAAGGTTCGACGAAACGAGAAGGCTTGGAAGGTGGGTCTTCATTCTGATTCCTTGCCTATTACGTCTCATGGCTATGCACAGAACTCGATTCGCCATAACCTTTCTTTGAACAAAGTCTTCAAACACGTGCCCCGTGCCATCACGGAGCCGGGCAAAGGAAGTTATTGGCAACTTGACTGCTCTGGTGGCGAGGGTTACAAACGCCCTCGTAAGCGCCGTAGCAAGTCTGCTCGAGCAGCGCTTGAACAGGGTGACGATGACGACTCTTCGTCGGAAGATGACATGGAGGGGACAGATGTACCTCAAGCTGGCATGCCTGCAGGTTCGGGTCACACCCCAAATCGTCCTAGCCCTGCAGCATCCGACGACTCCTACATCGATCCCGAGTTGAGACAGGGAAGTCACATTGTTGGCGAAGGTCGAACCCGATCTGCATCGCGCAGGTCCGCCACCAGTCCATATCCCGTCCCTGGTCCTCAGCAGTCGCCTAGGTACCTGCAGAACCAGTTATCGCCTCATGGAAGTCCAGAAACAGCTCCGAGATTCGGTCAGTCATCATTTGGTCAGGGAGGATTCGGACGCCCAGGGTTCAGTCAGATGCCAGCAGCCAGAATGCCTCTAACCTCTGCGTCTTCATCCTCAGCATTTGTGGCATCATCTCCCGTGACGTTTGGCCATGTTCCAATGACGTCCACCCGTCAGCAACATGCTTTTGTGACCCAAGATCGTAATGCGCATATCATACAGCCTACTCCCAGACCGGGCGTCGAGTACATTCATGAGGGTGGCTTGCCTAGTGCTAGACGCGTTCAAAGCTACCACCAAGGACAATACCAGTCGTCTCAAGGCTCGTCGTCGTCGCAGCAGAGTGACTCCAGCTATCTTTCTGACCCCAAAGGCAAGGGCAGGATGTAAGCGTGCCAGTGCCTCAGACCGATAATCCCGCACTCCTGCATATGTGGGGGATCATCGAAAGTCTTCCGCGCATATTTTCCATCATCCACTTCTTTCCAGTTTCTTTCCTAAGGCTTACTTTCAACGTGGACTTCTCTTCTCTCTGCTGTCCCATGCACTCACGAATTTCCTTGACGTCGTTTCCCTTTTTTTCGTCCTCCTGTTTTCCGCTTGCTTTCTTGCTCGATGTGATATAGAACCTCATCGCAATGTTTTTGCTCACGTGCTCACGACCCCATCCATTTACATTCCTACAATCGACTATCGTCCATGCATCAATAATCACTATGTTCTGCCCCATAAACTGTATCCCAAGTCCACATCATTGCTCCAATATATATCTATATCCAACATTTGGACTCTTGATTTCCGTGTGCTGAGACTTCTGTCCTTCACCACCATTGTCCTTCACCACCATTAATTCGACGACGGATCAGGAAGTACTAGCTGCGGTATCGCGGATCGACAAGTCAGGGATCACTGTGCATTTCTCGGTTTCCAACTGCCTGGACCGAATCCCCTAGGTCCCAGTGCCTCGTCGACAACATGCATCATCGCGAGGACCTTCTCATCCTCCCATTTCTTACCTACAAGCTGAACACCAACGGGCATGCCTTCCATCGCTTTAGGATCGTAAACGGGATTCTTGCCCAGGTACATGCGGTTCTCGAGCACTTTCGATCGGCCCGAAGCGCCTGCTACGAAATCTGTTGATAGTTGGTCGGTATCTGGCTTGACGCGCGTTACTGGTATAATGCCAACAGGAGATTCGATGATGTTGTATATAATAGTCGCGGCTGCGAGCGGGGACAAGTATGTGGAACCCCTGGAGATCATGAGCTTCACAAACCAAGAGGGAAGGTATTGAAGCCTACCCGTGAGGTATCACTGGAAGGGACTGTACAGGTGCAATGATTCCGTCGAAACCGTATTTGTCCCATACCTGGGGCATATTAACGAATGAAAGGCCTTGGATGTCAACACGTTTACCTGTTCATGCCACGCAATAGCAACCTTATTGCGTTGGTCAGTCAAATCCGTGAATTCCGAGACAGTTTTCTCTCGCGCCAAAGAGAAGAAACGAGAAAAAAGGGAGTCACCCAAGACCGTCTTGACGATCCAGCAAACCAGGTTACGAACGAAGGACGGTAATCTGGGGCCCAAGGTGACCAGGAACAAACTGTCCTCCTGCCAGTCGGGTTATGTGAGCTATAGACGGTATATCCTTAATTTAAACTTGCCATAGGGTCTGAATCAAGATGTGACAGCATCCTCTTATAACCGTCAGATGATGCGAGTCCCAGGAACACCTCCATCGCACTTGCGTCTTGATAAAATGTCAGGACGGAGAATGAGGACAGGTACAGAAGGCGTACTCAGGGGAGATGTAAACTCGATGCATTCGTGTCCCTGCTTCTTGAGTGCTGAGACTGTCTCCAGTACTGCTCGCTTGCATGCAGGTGATGATTCCATCATGCCATCTATAGGGGATCCTATAAGTAGCAGATCACAACGACCAAAATACATCACGGTACCTGACAAATAATAGCCAAAGCAAAGCTTGGAAGGGAGCTCGACGGCTTGATACGGTATAGGAATATTCTGGTGAGACGAGTCCTTTTGACCAAAGATAGTTTTGCAGAACAATTCACAGTCCTGGACAGACCTAGAGAATAGTCAAGTAATGAGTCAAGTAATGCAGGTAGCGACTAACCGCGCCAACGGCCCATGAGAAGATCGAATTGCTTCGAATCCAGGCCGGGTGGCTGTAACAGAAAGCCAGTTAGCGTCTCAGTTGGAAGAATCGAGAACACGACCTTCCTTGTGTGCCAATAGAACTAACACGCTCAGCCGTCGGCTTCAAAGAGTATATACCACAATACGATGCTGGGATGCGTAGGCTTCCTCCGATATCAGAACCGACGCCTATGGCGGATCCGTCCATGGCAAGCAAAGCTCCCTCTAGCACCAGACTCTGTTATTTAGTGGGAGATTCACAAGCAGATAACGAACCTCCACCAGAGCTGCCTCCACATGTATACTTGTCGTTCCATGGGTTTGTTGTGCGACCCCAGAGAGGATTAGAGCACTCGAACGCGAACATTGTCTGCGGTACATTGGTCTTCACGAGGATGATAGCACCAGCAGCTCTGAGTTGAGCAACGAGCTACAAATAATGATAGGGAGAATGCGCGAATGTTATAACAAGGACGTACGCAAGCGTCTTTTTTGCCTGGGTTGTTGGCCCATGCGGTGAACCCAACGGTCGCGTCGTACCCCTCGATTCGGTCTACAGCAGGGTTCAGACGTGTATCAGTTAGACATGGAGCGACGTACAATTATCTTTGACGCTGAATGGAACACCGTGGAAAGGTCCCCGCAATGTCTTTGTGCTCGCAAATTCTACGTCAAGCTCCTTTGCTCGTTTGCGGGCGTCCTCATATAGGACTATGAAAAGTATCAGGATAGAAATATCGGAAGAGAAATGGTGAATCTACTCCCCTTCTGTAAGACAGTTCACCTCGGCCTGAGCCATGGCAGATCGCGCAATATACGCCTCGAGGACTTCAGAAGAGGTCCATTCTCCTTTGGCTATCCTTTGCACAATTTCGCTGGCTACACAAGTCACGACACGACATGCATCCCTGAATAGAAGGCAAACTAACCCGTTGCTTTGGTATAGACGTCATGGTCGTTCATTAAATAAGGACCAGCAAAACCCAGCGCCTTGTCTCTTGCATTCCGCTTCGACGTGACAATGTTGCTTCTTTGTTGAGCGCTTCTCATGGTGTCAAATGTTTGGGAGCAGTGGATAATAGAACAAGGGAAAGGAGTGTGATCGTTTGAGCAACTAGCTGGATTGATGCGCAGGCTCACTAGACTCGAGCCGACTCGTTCACACCAGGTACTAATTAGGTGCGTGGAATTCATTTGTGCCACGGAGCGTACTTAGAGGGAGCGTGTTTTGTTCCAATGTGTTCCCATAATTCCATTGCAGTACTCCGCGACAACACTGCAGTATCCTCAGGTCGTTCTCCACTATAATAATTATAATTTTCATATCACAATCTCAGACCTCCCCAGGTTCCCCGCAAATCATACTACGCACAATAAGGTCCATCTGCCTTCGTTCCAAGAGCTTCTTCAATCTTTCGATCATCTCTAGGCGCGTTCCTGTCGGTACGATCGAGGGGTTGATGTCGGCGTGAGCTTGAAGATTGCGGATGAGGGCGACATTTGATAACAATGAACATGCAGAGGGATCAGTGATGAGAGGTAACGCAGGATCGACGAGGTACTGCTTGTGTAAGTCTGCAAACTAGGTAAGTTACTCTAAGTGATGAAGAAACACTCAACTGTCGATGTATTTCTCGCATCTGAATGGAATTTCAACGTCAATGACGCGATCCTCGGCGTGGATTACCGCCGCGAGCCGACGAAAACCAGGCATATCGATTCCTGTTGCCTGAATCGAAAGATATCCAAGGTTGATGAGGAGGAGGATAGCAGGTATCGCGTCGTCGTCGATCTTCGGATTGTGTGCAAGGTTCAGATGAAACAACTTCTCTTTGAGGGTTACCAGCAAGAACACTCTGAGAGACTGTCAGTCGTCATGAATATACCAAAAACTTGATGGCCGACGCTTCGTTTCCGATATCAGTTCCCTCGAGGTGGAGCCTTTCTAGATTAGGAAGTTGTTGGATATGAACGAGGTCAAAGTCACGTTCCAGGTGGGCGCCATCGAGGACCAGCTCCTTGAGCATCGAGTAGTAACCAGGTCTGCTGAACACTGTCCGAAGTCAAGCCTGTAACAGGGACGTGTTGCCAAGAGCTTTACCGCGCAAAAGATTGCTTGAATGTAGGTTTAGCCCATCTTCCTCGCACATTGTAGGACCTAGCTCCAATCTATCGATATTGCCACCTCGCAGGAGCGTCAACACGGTTTCAGTAAGGAGTCCTAAAACCATTCAGCACTCATGACAGGAAGAGACATTCCTG
This sequence comes from Suillus subaureus, assembly GCF_016647635.1. NCBI lineage: Eukaryota > Fungi > Basidiomycota > Agaricomycetes > Boletales > Suillaceae > Suillus > Suillus subaureus. Next base: position 804,686 of record NW_024538563.1, read on the forward strand.
CGATCGATACCCCGGTCTGCCAGAACGTTTGTGATCTTTTGGTGAGTGAGGTGTAGAACGGCCAGAGGGTCTCCTAGGAACGTCTGGTGCACACCCATGCCCGGAATGACCATTTCAAGGCGATTTACCAGGTAAGAAAGGTCAACTGGTGTCTCATCTCCTGTTTCAGATTCATAGACCCACGCTGAGACGCATATAGTCAGTATATGTATATGTTCAGTATTTGAGAGGGAGGACACGGAGTGGGAGCAAAGGTAGACGTTTCCTGAAGGGGAAAATAGGGACACCTGCGAGAGTCCTTGGAATGTCTTGATATGATACCGCAAGTGAATCATGATGCAAAGTATAAGACAGCGGTTTGATTCTGCTATTGTCGACAGGGCTCGTATGAACGGACTGTGAAGAACGACCTCGTTTTGATGTTCCTCCAAGAAAGATGGGGTCTTCAGGCTCGACAGAATCTCGAGGACGCTTCGGAAGGCGTGCAGAAGCTCTCCTCCACGCCAATCCAGCTAATCCACGTCGCAATACTGGTAAATCTGGCAAATCATCCGAGACCTGATTTCGCTCGAGAATGATCGGCGACTGGACGCCTGAGCTGCTCAGCCATGAAGATGTATCCAGGGTGTTATGAGCGACAGCATTGCTAGTATAGTTTTGATCTTCTTTTGTGAAGCAGAGACCAATTTTCCAGAAAAAAGAGCGCAAGGACAGGTCTTGAAAAAGAGAAGGATTCGATTGAAGAGCTTGCCGGAGGGTAGCGAGATAAGCTGCAGCTGGGAAGCTTGGGCAGTAAAGAGGATTTTCCTCGTCGATGAGAGGAATCTGGCCATGGGAGTTCATGTCGAAGAGTAACTAATTCTAACCCTACATCAGTGTAGAATCCTAACTCTCCATACGCATTGGGCATGCTATGGCACATGGCTTTCCTTTTATGACACCTACCTTGTACTCTACTTCACTTTCCCTTATCTCTTAAAACGCGGTCATGCTTTCATCGTTAAAACACCCCTTTGTCTCAATGTCCCGCTTCTTCGTACGCGCACCTTATCACACATTTCTCCCCTTCAAAGTCGTACTTAAAAAAGCCGCCTGTACTCGTGTAGTCGTCGTCGAATCGAGCGCGTTTCAACCCCGAAGCCAACAGAAGAATAACGTCTCTTATGTCTATTAGACTTCAATCAGCCACTGTTCTCGTTGCGATTTTCTCTTTTTTCTATACGCATGATGTAAGTTCGCAGTTATGTTGGGCCTTTCACAGCTTTTCACATGCTGCTTTAGACTATTTAGTATCCTGAAACAGCCAAATTTGACCGAGCCAGAGAGATCATACACTATAGATATGCTCAAACAGGATTTGAATCATCTTTCCCCTCGCTTCGACAATCGATTCGTCTGGCAAGCCATGAAAGACTTACAAGACCTTACGTCTAAATGTTCATTTATTTGGGGTACTCAGTCCTCCTGTCATCTTGCGTGCATGATCTAAGTTAATCATCAGGTTGCTCGTCCCTGGTTATGCCATTGCCCTCTTTTCGCCAACCATCATCAACGAACTTGGCTACTCTGCTGCAAATGACCAGCTGCACATAGTCCCGCCATTTGTTGCTGGCGCTATTGCAACAATCATAGTCGGCATTTATTCTGGCAAGCACAATCTTCGTGGGTCGTTCATCATCGGCGGTGCGCTTGTGTCTCTTGTGGGATACATCTTACTATATTGCAGCATACGAGCGGGCCTGTCGTTCGTCAGAGCTTAGTCTGGCTGCTGCGGGAAATTATCCGACCGTCCTAGTCATTCTTACTTGGGCAGGCTCGAATGCAGGAGGCGACTTAAAGCGTGGAGTTGTACTAGCGATGGTCATCGGTATTAATAACCTTGGAAGGTATGACGTGTTATCATAGATTCATAATGTCCTCCCGCTCATACTTGTCTTAGTGTTTGCTCCTCCTTTATTTATATTGATCCGCCACGTTTCCACAATTGGGCATGGCACCAACATGGGATTCCTTTCTCTTTCGTATGTCTCGATGGTCTTCCGAACTGCGACATACTAATACAACCTGTAACAGAATCGTAATGAGCCTCTTCGCTATGTGCGTCTACAATCGGCTGAACAAAAAGATGGACGCGCAGTGTCTGGTAGAGAACATTACTGACGATAGAAGATACGAATTTCAGGATATGGGCGATGCCAGTCCGCTTTACAGGTGAGCTCCATTATTCATCTCTATGAGACTACGGCTAATTCGAGCTATCCTTTTTGAGCACTCCTTCAATGATTGCACACGTCAGCTTCGGGAATAACCAATACCTAATTGTGATAGTATCAAACTTGTCGGTGTGAGTTGATTGATTGCAAACCAGGCGCATCAATTTAGGATGCGCCCTGCAACGCGGATTTCATTTCAACCAAATAACCAACAGACCAAACGTGTACTCGAGGTGAGCACCCGAGCTGCTGCTACACCTAAAATCCGACACCGCACTCACCGAAACGCGCTAAAAGGGGACTGAGAAACACGAGAACCTGCAGATTAGTCACAGGTGGGAACTGACAGGACAACGCCGATGAGCTGTAAGTGAGTTGAATATTATACTTAGGTACCCGTCTGGTCTATCTCAGACACGCCGGCGATAAGCAACCTATAATTAGGCGAACGAAGAATGCACCAGCAGGAGCTTCCCTCGCAGATTCACTCCTGCAATTGATAGTGGTCAAATGAAAGACATTTAGGAGATGATTTGATAAAGTGAACTGTAGCAGGTGGGTATGCTAAATTCAGTTTGTTACTTTTCTTTGGCCATTAATTACTTTCACAGCTCACTCAGTACTGGGGTCTCGAGGTGTCGAAGAAACAAGTGGGATAGATCGAAGTTTGAATAAGGATCGTGTGGCTATTTGGAAACAACAATGATGATTTAAATTCGATGACAGGCCCAAGTGATGTTGGTGCGGGCAACACGGCAAATAATATGTACATGCAAAGTACATATTTGCCATTCTCCAAAGGTACATAAGAGGTGAATGGAGCATCTATTCTACTTGGCATTCCCTCCTTAGCTTCTCAGGCCTGAAAAGGTGCGCTGACCGTGTGCGGCTTGCTTTCCATAGACCTGACCGTGGTCTTGCAAGCCCCGTAGTTGCAATGGAGGGAGCCCATGTATTTAGTGAGATGGTGTGGGTGGAGCGCCCCCTTGAATGTGATCTCTACTATGGTGTTATATTTACATGTTGGGTGCTGTGTGTTTTGTCAATTGAGGGCTTGCGTGTTTTATTCAAGAGTTTCTGTCTGACTTTCCTGCTCTATCAAAAAATACAAACATCAGATGAATTTTGGTAAACTAGTGCATCTCAGTGCAATAAAACTTGGTCCAATGATGTGAAACAAAGACAATATGGTATGCAAATAAGAAAAAAAATCAGAATGCAAAAGGAAAAACTTGGGATTCAGAGAGGTAACAAACAATGTAGTTCACAAATAGAAAAAAAAGCTAGAATGAGAAAGGAAAAGCTTGATATGTGCATTACTGGTAAATGCTTGGGATTCAGGAAGGTAATGAATATTCATGGTCCAATGTATCAAAAAAAGAAAACATCAACGCTTTACCCCAGGAATATTTGGATCTGACCAAGGCTCCCAGATTATATAACTGCACAAATGGTGGGAAGATGAAGGTGCTGGGAGTGAAGGCAGTTTAGATTTTAGCTTTGTGTCCTGAAAGTCATTTGGGAAAGGTTGCGTTGGTAAATTGTGAATGTGACTCCAGTTGCCAGATGCAATGTCAGTGAGATTGGAAGTATTTACTAGAGAAATGGATTCAAGCCATCAGCACTATCAAACTGAAGGCAGAAACTTGAATGCTCACCATTGAGAATTTTACACTCCTCATTTCCCCTTGTCATTCTCACCACTATGATAAGGTCTGAGGGGTTGATTGTTTGGATGGTATAATCAGATGGGATCGCCAGATTCACTTCCCCTCCAATCATCTCCATCTCCATACTGTCCCCTGCTTCACCTCTTGCAGCATTGGCCTCTAGGGGCCCATTTCCATGAAATCTCTGAGGGGTGTCCTGGGAGACAAAGGTATACATCACTACATGAGCAAGCTCATGAATAATAACTACTTTGAGGAGGAAGTAGATGAGACTGTCCAGACTATCCAAGTAGATTAGATATTTTACAGTACATATAGCATGGCAAAAGAACAAGCTTACCTCTGGCTTTCATCAGTGTCACATTTCTGAATCAGCTCACAGATATCAGCATTTAGTGAAAATTCAAGAGGCAAGTGTTGCCTTTCCTGAATAGACACTGCTTGCCAAGGCATCTGATACATAAGACAGTAGTGAGGAAGGGTGATAGGGTTTGGGGTTTCCCCATAAGAGCCATGCATGGCCTTCAGCCTGACATCAGGAGGGTAGGATTGCAAATATGTTACAATTTCATCAAGCCTATCCACAAGATCTTCCTCAGTTGGATTGTGTTCTCCAAATGTCATTGTTGCCAGGTGTTGCAGGCCATTGTTACTTCCCAGGAGGATGTTCCAGCGCAGAGCTGAGAAGATCTTGGATGTTCTCACTGTAGATTCTGACTGAGTGGTCCTTGGGACCAAAATATATATTGAAAGGCTCCAACCCTCCACTGACATTATCCTTGATTCATTGGAGTCAGAACTCAACAAACAAAATAGGGGAAGGAATATGCTGCTCACATTCTCACTGTCTTTCCTTCCTTTCTTTCCCTTCAGGAATCTCAGGGAGGACTTCCAGTGCACTACACATTGTGACATAATGAGTTGTTGAACTGGAGTGAAGGTAGAGGTGGCAAGATTCAAGTTTGTTTTGCCACTATGGACCAAATGCACACCTTGACATTACATAAGCTTAATCCTTAAAGTTCCAAGACGTGCGTCTCAGCTTCAGTCCAGCAGGTACAAAAAACTACATCATCTGAACCATATTTCAAGCAATGCATGATATGCTGAGCAACAATAAAAAACAGAAACAACAGCTATGCCATAAGATGTTTAAGTGCAACAACGTGCATTTCCCGTCTCCTGAGGAGATCTGCGTGCGAGATCATGTTTCTAAGGTCGAGTTCCAGCTATACCCCAATCGGTTAGGGTAGGGACGTGAAGAACAATCGAAGAACTTGCCTGAACTAATTTATCAGACTGCCACATCCTGGTAGGCAGGTTCTCTAAAGAGACATAAACGGCGGAGTTAGATTCACATTCTAGAAGCTCCTGTTCGTTGCTGCGAAGGATGCCTAGGGCAACGCGGAAGAGAACATCGACTCCATCAACCAGAAAGACGTCCCATACTCTGAAAAGCGTCTATTAAAGAGTCAGATAACACAGCACATACGCATATATGCTACTTACCTCTATTGGAAGGCAATCCGTGAAGAGCGACAAAAACCAAGAGAAGCAGATGGCTGGAAGGTCGACACCAAGTGAGGTCAAATGTGCATAAAGTCTCGGCATGGTCTCCTGCACATATTCAAGGAGAACGAGGGGACATGCACGAGATGGTAAAAGTGAAGGCGAAAAGAAGTCATCCGGAAGTATCCGTTCAATGATTGCTGAGAGCACCCAAAACGCCTCTTCTTCATCGGCATGCACTAGCAACAAAGTCGAAGTTACTAGATTCATACCCTGGCAATACCCCACAGCAGGGTTGCGGCTGCGGACGCCATGTTAACAGAAGCACCAGATTGACACGATGATGCGACTCACCGACTATATGCTCTGAGCACGCGACGAAGCTTGTCAACTCCGGCGCCGTCACCTCCAAAAAAGATGTTGAGCGGCATAGTCCTACCAACATCCTTCTCAATTTCCACACAAACCAAATCGTGCTCGTCGACATGAGCCAGCAAGTCGCCAAATATTCCAGGTTCCCGCATATCCAAGCCTCCGCTGCATTCCAGCCAGAGCTTGGAGCGGTACACTAGGGGTATGCCTCCTCGCACTAACCGATCGAATTCTTTCCTCTCGTGAGTATTCGACGACAGGCCCAGTTGAGCAAAACCGATGAGGCCCTCCGAATGGGATAATTCTTCTTCCTCAACTGAAGTGCCCAAGCCAAGAAGAGCGGCAGCACCGCCTCCAGAGTTCATAACCGTAGGCAGGATATTCTTGGGCAATTTCACTTTGCTGCGTTGCTTTACAAATACATCCCATTCTTTCCTCTTGGCGCTCTGATTCTGATCGTGACTCTTGGTCATGTCATCGAGAAGATGTCGGATAACATTAGCGCAAACATGGCGAGGCGTGGACTGGGTCACAGTCAGAATCGCAGTGCTAGAGTGAAGCATGGATATGACAAGAGGTGTGGCTGTGGACGTGACAGTGGTGGAGCGGGGCCGGGAAGATGACAACGAAGCACTGCTGCCTCCTGGAGGGGGAGATGCTGCTCCGGCCTTACCACTAGAAGGACCAGATGAAACTGGTGAGATCGGATTGCCTTCTCCGTCGCAAGTGCAAGAATCCTTCACGATCTCAATCACATTCTTCTGGTTGTCGTCATCATCGTCTGACCAAGAGTTACTTTCCTTGCGATCGGCAATTTTGACGCCAGTCAGGCAGGCAGGGGCGGTGTTGCCACATTCCCTTGCCCGAATGAGTAGCAAGACATCGTACTGCGAGACGTCATAAATGAAGCCATAACGATCCGTAAGAGGCTGTTTGCTTTCATCGTCGCGGTAAACTGTGAACCGAGACGCACTGGTAGGAAGAGGAATGGTGAAGTTGAAGTGCGGGGCAGTGAGAGGGGTGTACGTGCGCGAAAGGTAATGAGTTGGAGGCTTCGCAGTCGCAGGTATAATGGACTCTAAGGCGACCGAACTGGGTTTATTCGCTGAGTGTTGCTGTTGCACTGGAATGTTACTCGGTCGTGCAGTGGACATTGTGCCCTCGCTTGACGTTTTCGTGCTTGCTTCTACAGCAGGCAAAGATTTCTTATGCTGTGGCATGAAGGAACCGAACAGGGGCGATGCGAAAGGCGAAATCATATTTGCTCCCCGTGACCTGGATTTACGAACGGCTTTACCTTGCGTAGTCAACGTGCGGTTCAGAGCCATGCTTGCATCTGTGCCCTCGATAGGACTGAGAGTTGCGTGCACTGTTATCTGGTCTCCTATCTCAGCCTTATTTGATCTATGTTCCCTCTTCTCTCGAAGCTTCTGGGGTTCGCGGAATGATACATGCTCGTCTCGTGCACGCTTAACAAGCTCGAGAGCCAATTGAGCAATCAAAGGGCTTGTCTCTCGGCCATGATCAGTCAAGATGCTACCTGGATCCGAGGTCATAACTCGAGTAGCATGTGCAATGGCACGGAGTGATGCCCCTTGCGGCAGCTTTTCCTCGGTCAAGGAGGGAGAGGTAGTAGAACTCCCTGATCTTGGATACGGGACTCCGACAGTTGCTAGATGTGGTGTAACAGGTGCAGGAGCAGAAAATGTGCTCAACGCGGGGGAAGAGCTCACAGAAGACTTTGTGTCATCTATGCGTGCTTTGAATGACGGCTCTACTACAGGTTTTGAAGTTGATGCCGGTCTTGTGGTAGAAGAGGACGACGCGGTAGGGTTGAGTATAGAAATACCCAAGCTCTCAAACACGCTTCTGCTGGTTTTCCTGCGTGAAAGACTGTTTGGGACAGTCGGAGTAACGGAGGAAAGGGATTCAGAATGTGGGGATGAGTCTCGAGATGATTGCTTTCCAGGAACTCGGGGAATTTCCTTTACAGAAGTCGTGTCCAGCACCCGATGGTGTTTATGTTTCCCTTTCTGCCACCAGGTACCCATCCAAGATGCTCTATCATTCCTGGCGTGATGAATAGAAGCCATATGTTCTGGCACAATCTCGGCAACCCTGGCAACGGGCGGTACAGTGGCTTCGGAGACTAACGTAGCCACTGATTTATCAGCTGCCGTGGACCCTATCCTATCAACGGTTGCCTCCGGCTCAACGTACGGTACTTCGCTGGTTTGGGGCGATCGTACAGACGTGGCAATGGGAGTCGATGCTAAAGGAGTCACAGTATCATCCGGAACGCTACGTGAAAGCAAAGTGTCATCCTCGATGGCTTCCGTCAACGATGTCTTAAGTGACTGTGTAACGGATCAGAGCGAATAGGGTGCAAGTAAAGTAGACCAACACACAGCAATGCTTCCGTGACGTTGAACTCGATGGCGCGTCTCGTCATCACCAATGAAGATCGATTGTATGACCCGTTTTGCCACTTCTCGTTCAGAGGGTAGCAGCTCTGATAACAAGGTTTCAGCACGTTCTTTGCGTGCTGCCTCCTTCTCTTGTAACAGTTTTCTATGTTCTTCAAGCTCTATTCTGGCCCTTGACAAACTGTGGAGAGTGGATGAAAGCACACGAAGTGCGGTATGGTATGGATGAGTGTCAACATCTGATGGGGACTCTGCGACGGTGAATCTGGATATTGCAGCCTGGATGGCCTCGTCTGAGTATTCGTGCCACTTATTGGCAAGTACTTGTGTAGTCACTGACAAGGATACCTCTGAGGTGCCATCCGAAAGAGCGGTCCTCGGAGGGAGTGAGCCTGGAGGAACAAGAAAATTGGTATCAAAAGGAGGTCCAATGATAAATCGTGGCGCTTGGTGCACTGGTCTATCCCAAAGTGCCGAAAGCGAGTTGGAAGATATTCCACGACCTGTCACTAGTTCTCCGCTGGACCCGCTTGCATCAGGCTTGCCAAATCCGCGAACGCTGCCGTCCCAATTTGCCCGGATATTGGCGCCCTTGTTTTCTGGTTCCACTAGTGTCTCTGACTGAGTTTTTAGAGTAAAATAATTGTTAGGAGGCCGCGTTTCGTCTACATCATGAGCTCCACGCGTTCTGCGCCCTCGTGACGAAATTTCGTTCGGGGAGAGAGGGTGCAAATGCACGGGAGTAGTGACGGGCGAGGCTTGTGAATTCATTCGCTTAGGTTCCAATTGAAACTTGGCATTATTCCTGGCTGGCTAGTGCTAAAGAAATGACTCAAGAGACAGGATGAGAGAGGGTTTGGACCGTGAGACAAACTTGTGTGGCATTGGCAAGCAAGCTCCTCATCGAGTAAATCTTAAAGTACTAACATAATCTCGTCGATGAGCTGGTTTAGCCGTTCAAGCTCTGAACAATCTCCAGCTGCAACAAGGCAGGACCGCCAGAAATGCTGGGAAAGTCGTGACCAATACTTTGAATGCCTGGATGGCGCTGGTGTTCTAACTGCCGGAGAAGAAGGGACAGCATGCACCAAATCAAAGTTTCAGTATGAAAAGAGCTGTGCCAAAAGCTGGGTGAGTACAACGATACAACGGTTCGTTCATCTGGTTGATCTGAACGCTGAGCATCAGATTGATTATTTCAACAAAAGGAGGGTTCTCGCTGAGAAACAGAAGGATATGCTTGCACAGTCTCAACTCCAATCGCAGGAGGCCAAGCGCAAACTATAGTTCTCCTTGCGTACGAGAAATTCTGCGCATTCTGTTTAGGCAGAATACTTATGAATGAATTCGCACCACAGCACCACCCCGGCCTGACTCATCCACTCCCAAATTTCGCAAGCTGTAGTCCGTGATTACATTCTTTCGCATGAAACAAGCAGACTGCTTCTGATTCCCAATTCCTCAATTTTAGATACCATTTCATTGTTATCAAAAGTGGCGTTCTCGATATCGGACAATTCGGTTGTTTCATCATGTGCCCATTTTCTCATGAAGGAACTATCCTTATGCCGCATCCTCCGAACCGTTCCTGTGCTATATAAAGGGCATCGCCCACCAAGTGTGGCTAACGCAGTGTTGATTTTGATTCTCGCATCCGAGACATCTACCAACTTGATACCTGAAGACAGACCAATTTCAAAATGACAATTAATAATGGTTGACCGCCGCGTTGTTCGGTCCCTGACCCACTTGCCATCAACCTATGACCCAAGCAGTACAATAGTTCATGCTGCGCTTGCAAATGGTGGATACGTTGATTTTCAACTCGTTCCACGCCGAATAAGTAGTCTGAATTTTATATTAGCTAGCTGTGTTCTCCTCGGAGAATGATGAAACATCATCAAGTTCCGCTTTGTGGCTACTTCTGGCACTAGGTCTCAGATGCCACCAAGGAATGATGCCCACATTCTCATGACCTCTGTTTACAGATTTTCTTTTCATATCTTCCTCCCAGATCTCACCTGTGTCACCTACTTCAAGGCGTCTATCCGATATCCACATGAATACCCGCAGGCTGATGTGCGTCAATGATTTGCGCCGGCTGGCTCAGAATCATAGGCGGTACGGGTTCCATCTATAATTTCCGGGCACAGGATGGAGTGGACTATACTTGGCCTCATCAGCTAGTGTTATCCGTTTCTAATAATGCTCACGCGAGGTTCATCGGGACGGACGACTGAGCTTCAACTGTGGGTACATATATACTACCGTTTCCTGATCTACTTAGACCTTAGCCCCCTCTCATATTCGGCTGTGGTCACAGGCTTAGATATCGATGTCTTGGTTGAAAGCTAAAGACTGGGCATCGGGTGTGGAATACTCCAACCTATTTCACTCAGGTCTGCGAGCTATCTCCCTCCGCTCCCTCATAGGCACTCGAACACGGGCTCAGTCTACAGCCCCGATTCCTTCACCACAAAAGACGAAGCGGAGATACTCTCTCTCTTTGTCATCTTGTCTGCTCAGGCGAAATACCTCAACTAAGAGTCCTCCCACATCCAAATCTAGTCTGTCCCCGCCTTGTACAGGAAAGGGAGTGCGTCCACGACCGTCGTCTATGTTCGTACGTCCCACTAAGGAGCTGAGTGAACTCTGGGAAAAGGGTGGGAGCTTTTTTGATGACATCGGTAGTCGTCAGAAGTTGATGTGCGCTTACTCTCTGCCACTACCACTGATTTGGGCACCACTGATATCACATCACACAGCCAAGATGGAGCTGATGGTTTACTTTTGCCCATCGTGGACTTAGAAGATCCGTTTTCTTCATCGCCTCAGTCAAGATCGTTTTATGTGAATCTAGGGGACCCATCGCCTCTTCCACCCAAAGAAGAATCTTTCCTCTCTTTGTCAAATGAACTGGATATCCCCTATCGACAACCCCGTCGCCAGCGTCCGCTCTCTACCCCAATTATGCCTCTGCCTTCTTGTAGGTTTTCTGGGCACTACTGGCGCGAGCGCAGGGAACGTATCGATCCTGCTTGGATGCTGGAAGAGTCAAGTCCAGAGTTGGAGGCACAAGACGATGGAGGGAATGCTGATGTCACAGAAATAAATCTTGACGGCGTGTCGGATTGGCGCCAGTTCCACGTTGATTGGCTCCAAAACGAGCCTGCTGTGCAGTTGACTACCGATTTAGAGATCTAATCGTTGCCCCTTTATCCTATTATACTGTATGTAATTCACCTTGTATCCTTATCACGTAGACTTGTATTACTTGCCCCGTACTTCACATACACACATCATTCTCTGCCTTCTTATGTTGGCGACACTTAATTTAATACATTGTCTATGATTTTGACGAGTTGCCGAGAATAGCATCCAAAATAAGCAAGGTTTAAATTATGTAATAGAGGTGCCTATCGTGACCCATGCTCATACAGCAGTGACTGGTCACTTTCATTCGTCCGCAGTGGTGAGATATCTGCCTGTTAATACGCCGTGAAATGTTTACAAAGTTTACTGACAATGGCTTGTTTCTCTACCATCAGGACACTCTAAACCTGTGTATTAAAGCATTATCTGCTTCAGCAGCGAAGATTCAAATCAGGCGCCGCGGCTATCCTGTACTCACACGACAGGAGTACAATAATCACTCTCCAGTTCCAACAGACATATCTTCTATTTCACTCTCACAGAGTTAGGCTCTTCGTGTGCGGTCACCATGCCTGCCAAGTACTCACACGTGAAGAAGAGGACGACAAACCCCAAGAAAAAGGCCACTGCCACGATTCAGTCCGGGAAAGACAGCAATCGTCACAAAAAGCTCCCCAATCACCTTGACAAGACGATTACAAATGCCATGTCGGCGGTTTCGCAGCTGGAGCGTGCTATCGCGAAGATCTTCTTGATCCGTTTCGAGCAAGATATTGCGCGCCTGTTTTCAACACACATATTCTGTGTGGCTCTTATTCACCTACCCACGTTCATGATGCGTTGCATTACCGTCGGCGGGCCCAGCTGGGTCGCTCATAATGCGGATTGTGAGGAGATCAAGGACTTCTTCCGTTCGGTCGTTAGTATGGACTTGCGACAGGCTGGAGAACGAGTTTCGACAAAGAGCGTCTTGTGGTCCTATACGGCTTTGAGAGAATTTGTGCGGTTCTGGTCTCATTTTCCTATAATAGCGAAAGCTGATTATTAGCTGTCTTAGGCACTTTCTAATAATGTTCCTGTGTGCCGGAAGCGTGGCCTACACTCTCTTCGTCTACTTCCTCACTACGACTCGCTGAAGGTGCATATGGACTCCCTGGAGGCAATGCCGCATGCAGCATTTACTAAACCACCTCACCTCGGTGCCCTTACAGAAGGCTTGGAGGCCTTGGAAGAGGCGTGCGAGTTGAAGTACGGGGAAAAGTCCCCGTTAAGGTCCACCCCACCTCCTGGATGGGATCATCAGTGGCGTATAAAAGTACGCATGGGATATGAAAGGGTCGCTCAAACTCTCTGGCGAGTGGCCCGGGAGTTTGATGTCAGTGGATACGGCTGTGTGCTTCGGGAGAAGCTTACCACGAAGTGGTGCGACTGTGGATGTTCCACGGATCACCTGGGCGAGGTCTGTGAAAAGACGGTACGGGAAGATGAGGAGGGGAGCGGCGTCAGATCCGGTAAGCAAAGAGAATGGGATGGGCGAGGTATGTCATTTAGGCGGTGTAATGGTAAATATGTGACATGGCTTATAGGAAGCGGCGTGTTGGGTTGGGAGACCGAGGAAGAAGAGGATATATGGGATATCGATCTTGATTTTGGCGGGAGCGATTCTGAAGATGGGGATGGGTTTGGGTCCGAAATGACCGTTGCTCAAATGATGGAAATCAGGTTTATCAAGGCAGAAAGAGAGAAAGAATTCGTGGGTATTGTCCTGAAAAACAGTACAATAACATTCTCATCTGCATGATCTTAGGGTAACGCCGCATTCCGGCGAGGCGAGTATCAACGCGCCGTAAAGCACTACAAGGCAGCACATTCAATTGAACCAGAACTGCCTCATTATCAACTCAACCTTGCCGCGGCTCACCTAAAACTCAACGAGTATGTCACAGTCCTTCTGATGTGTACCTCATTCTCAGATAATTCATAGCTGGCTTGAAGCTGAAGAGGCATGCACAAAAGCCTTGGGACAGCATCGAAGCATAAAGGGCTATTATAGACGCTCGAAAGCGCGTCGAATGTTGGGTAAGCTAGATGACGCTGTGCAGGGTGGGTGTGTTTTTGAATTGCCTCTGCGAGGTGCTGAGCTGCTGTCAGATTTACGTGCTGCACTGAAAATACAGCCTTCAAACAATGAAGCGCTGGATGAATTGCTGTCTATTCTTCCGCCCGACGATTCATCACGTTTAGCTCCTTCATCCTCATCTCTTGCGACATCCTCCTCCAGTACTTCACCAGCCCCCCGAAATGCTGGCTCACTATATGACCACCTGCATTTACCCAAACTGAAGCAACCCAAACAGTTACCGTTTGCTCGATCTAGCAATGATGATAGGAAAATTAAAATCTCCTCGATCCCAGTGTCATATGAAGTTCCGTTGATGCCTGCCGGGAAGACTTCGACAGAGCTGAAGTCGAAGGATCTTAAAACAAGGACGGAGTCGTTCATCTTTCCAAGTTGGGAGAAGTACACGGTCAGGCTGGCTACTGGCTGAGTGTATGCAACCTATTTTTCCGGACTGCGTGTTTTGTATGCAGGCTTGTTTTGTTGTCACTTTATGAGGACCACCTTGGATTTTTGGCGATATTGATGATTTGATTGTCTTGTGTTCGATCTACGTACTCGTAGAAATATGTTTTACACAGCCACTGGTGTCGTCAGCGGGGAAACAGGGGAAAACTCCATTCAGATTCAAAACTTGTTACGTTATGGAAAGCCTCGTCGCAACTGTTCCTACTCGAGCGCTTACAGCTGTTTGCAAAAAGGTTGACAGTAGCGACATTTTGAGAAGGAACAAAACAAATAAATAATAGCCACATACATAGGGTCAAATAACACGCGCATATACTTGCAAACGCTTGACGCAATGTATGCCTCCCGTTTCGCGCCAGAGCTCGAGGATCCGCCAGAACGTGCATTCTGAATCTCCGACGCAAGCAAGAATGTCTTCGAGTGCAAGGTGTTGATGCTTGTGAAGATTAATTGCGGCTAGTCGTGACTGATTTTCCGATACATGATGGTCAATTTGTGATGTATGTATGTGGCTATTAATCTATTATTTATTTGTTTTGTTCTTTTCTCAAAATGTCGCTACTGTCAACCTTTTTGCAAACAGCTGTAAGCGCTCGATATCGAGGTTACATTATGAGCGTAGATGGCCAAATATAATATTCATTCATATGCGGTCGCCCAAGCTACCTGATCCAATATATCTCATCATCAACGCTTCTTTTTTTTATTCTCTCAGCTTTGACATCTAGTCTTAGAACTAACGATCACTGTGGATTGCCACTGGATCTCACTGCTGCTTGACCTCCGATGGGAACGGCGATATCTTCGGCGACATGCAATGTGGAGTTTCTGCATGAGGTGCGGTCATTTGACTCGCTTGTGGTCACAAAAGATGACACGTTCACTAATTCTTAAACGCCAAGGATATCGACAGTTCGTGCACCTGGCAGTGGAGCTCTCGCTTCCTAAAACGTTTAGGCGCTTTGAGCGAGAGAATAAAAAGATGTCCGGGAAAAGTTTATAAAACGGCCGCTCTGCTTCAGAACATATATCGCTCACCTTTAAATTTGCGTTCGATTTACGTTTCACGTTCTTATTGCTGAGCACTATCCCTTGAAATATGTCCGCCGCTCACGAGAAATCTGACGTTGTGGTGGAAGAGAAGCAAGTCGCTCTCAGTTATGATGTCTTGTCTCAAGTCAGTCATGCAGAAGGCATCGGGAGGGACTATGAACTCAAGTGTAATCTCAGTAAGCAAGGAACATTTAGGCCTTTCATGTACTGGTTGGCAACTTGTTGCTCATTGGATCAGTCAATAGATGTTTTCAAGAAGAGTGCGTAGAGCACAATTACAGTCTCGTGGCAGATAACTCAAGCTCATCCCACCGAACAGGATTGGCTTTGGTCGCTATCAATGGCAGCTCTTTGTTATTACTGGTCTAGGATGGCTCGCAGACAGTGAGATAAGAGTTGCACATATAGCACGTGTCTCGTCTGATTGGTCGCTGCTACTAGATCTCTGGCTGCAAGGTTTGGCGATTGTTCTTCCCCAGGTACAACAGGAGCTTAATCCGGTTCGGGTCGAGTACGCTGTCCTGGCAGAATTCGCTGGATTGATTGTTGGCGCCACAACATGGGGCATTATGGCTGACCTTATCGGAAGAAGGTTATCTTTCAATGTAAGTTACGTACAGAAAGTTGTGGGAGACTTTTTGATTGGCGACTGAAAGATCACACTCTTTCTCGCCGGCGTCTTTGGATTGGCAGCAGGAGGTGCACCGAATTTTGTGACATTTTGCTCCCTTATAGCATGCATGGGCTTTGGAGTCGGCGGCAAGTGAGCACATCTGTATCTGTAGGTGTAAAATTGGATCTAATCACACTCGACATCGGTGTTGGTATTTGCAGTTTGCCTGTTGATGGTAAGTGACATTCTGGCCAACAGACCTCATAATTTATTATCTATGCACTTGAAGGCGCTCTATATTTGGAACATATTCCACAGTCTCATCAGGTGCGTCGGTGTCCGCAACATTTTATCAGAGTTTAGGCATTAAATCTCTGAGCCCTAGTGGACTTTAACTCTTCTGTCGGTCTGGTGGGCGTTAGGACAATTGGTAGCATCTTTAATTAGTTGGGGTTTCATTGCCAACTTTTCCTGTATCCCGTCGATACCGGCTGGCCAATGCGCCAAATCTGCCAACATGGGATGGCGATACACATTGTAAGCCGTGTCTTAGTGACATTGTAGTGCACAAGATTGGTACTCATGCCTGTCTCTAGGTACACCCTGTATGTTTCTAATCACTTGCGTCAGTCCTACCTAATATCTCTATTAGCGGAGCTTTGACGTTCTTGATGTTCATATGCCGCTTCTTTGTTTTCGACGTGCAGGAGTCGTCGAAATTTCTGGTGGCGCAAGGTCGCGACGAAGAAGCCATCAAGGTTTTAACATAATACTACAGATTGTTGTCGGGCTCAGCTGAATGTTTCCGCAGGTCTTGGAACATATTGCAAGGCGTAACGGTAGAACCATTACGCTCAAACTCAAAGATCTGCAGGCAATATCTGGTGACACAACATCCAAGCCAGTACCGAATTTGTCCACCAACGTCCGGAATGCCTTTTCTGGAATGTCGCTGTATGTCGTCTGCTCTAACATCATATCAGTTACTGAGTCTGCTGCAGCTCGCATGTCCGTCCGCTCTTCTCTAGTAGGCGCTTGGCGATTAACACGACCCTTATCATCATTATCTGGGGGTGTGTACACCAAAAAATTGTGTATTCGCCTTTGTTGACTTGTGGATGTTCAGTTTAATTGGCATCGCATACCCACTTTTCAATGCATACCTCCCACTTTATCTTTCTGCAGACAGTTCAACATCCGGTTCGTCAAGCGTGAGCGAGACATACCGCAACTACTCAATCGTGTCCGTCCTTGGCGTCCCCGGGTCTCTCATTGCCTGTGCGACGGTAGATTATACTCGTGGCACTGGTCGGTGGCTCGTAGGGGGACGGAAATTTGTGTTGGCTGTGTCGACCATGCTGACTGGACTCTTCCTCTTCTTGTTCACAACGAGTAAGACAACAGCTGCAGTGCTCGGGTATTCTTGTGCCTCAGGTCTTACCCAGTGCGCAATCAACACTGACCTCATTAAACGCACATGCTGATTACACACACAGGAATGCGGTGCGGGTGATTTACCGAGTTGAGTATCATGCACTAATTCTTCCCTTTTAGATGTATGGGTCTTGTATGCGTATGTGAGTGATATGCTGGAGGAGCTGCCCGAGATCTCGAAATGTGACCCCAAATCTTACAGACCCCAGAGGTCTTCCCGGCACCTCACCGTGGTACGGGTGACGCGCTCTGTTCTGCGCTGAACCGCATCGGCGGATTTATCGCTCCTCTTATCAAGATTGCCACAACACCGCTCGATGGCAGTGTATCAGCAAACACAGCAAATGGGTGCGCCGTGATCGTGTCCATCTTTGTAAAGCTAATAATGGCCTTTGTATCTTGCAGTCCTGTCTTTGTGTCTGCCACATTGTTTATGGTTGCAGCCGTCTTGACGATATTGCTTCCTATCGAAGTGAGTCCGTGGATCTGGCGATCTCTACATGCACCTGATGTCTCATCTTATAGACTGCAGGCAAGATGGCTTTATGAGTCTCATGCACACGGCATACTCCAATATCAGGGTTGAGCCCGGGATGATTCGAATCTCGTGTCTAGTCATATAAAACATACATTTATCAATCGATTGCGAGACAGTCCCAACAGATTAACATAAAACAGAACAAAACAACAAGGAAATAAAACAACAACATAAGTCAGGGAAGCACATACATCAGTGATACAGTAGCGAGCAAACAAATTATCCTTGATATTTCTTGATTAAGTCCCTGAGACGCGCCTGACCAAATCCAAGGTCACCAGGGGTGCGAGTAACTCTGGGAATGGGAGTTTTAACAACACTTCTAAGATCTGATATTGTCTCCGAAATCATTGGGGGTAGAGGGCGAGATGCTGGAGTCCGGGGGTTGGGTGATGCACGAGCAAGAGAAGCGGTAGACGAAAGCATGGGCACGGCATGAGACGATGAAATAACAGCAGGAACTGTTGTGGCTTTAGTAGCCTTCCCGCGTCCCTCCCTGCTCGTATCGGCCGGACCATGGGTTTGCGATGTTGACAGCGAGGACTTGACGGGTAACTTTCCACCATGGTTAACAAGTTTCTTCATGGGCTGAGAAGCCCCATTTTGCTTTGCCTGTGTCTGCATCGTATCCGCTTTTGCGGCCCACAGCGAAGCAACTTCAGTGACCCTGCCGCCTTTCCCTCCGCGTGCAGAGCGGACGTCATACTTCACCCCTGGGCCAAGCGGTTGAGGGGAATAGCGGGGGTGATGAGGCGATAAGAAATGACGAGCAACTACAGCCATGGGATCAGCCCTTGCGGTGTCGGGGGATTTCGGTCCTGCAAGAGGTGTGCTCCCAATAGGTGTTGCAATGGTTGACTGGCCTGCCGACATCCTTCTCAAGATTGGACCCGGTACCAACGACTCCGCAGCGAGATTTTTCTTTTCCGCATCAGAGCTACTATGCATATTTTCCGGTGCAGGCGTAGTAGAGTGTCGAGTGCAAGCAGCCTTGAGCGTGGAAATAGTCACAAAGCCAGATGAGCGTGGGTTGGGAGTTGCAGAAACGTCGACGTTGATTGATGTTCCTGCAGGTTCTTGATCGCCAGACGAGGGCAACAGGTCTTCCGATGATGGTGGTAGCGCGAAAGGCTCGTTGTCAGTGATGGGAACGAAGTGGGATGCAGTGGGCGACATCGTAGATAACGAATCATCCACAAGCGGTGGGCTTGTGTCGATCTCCCCTAGCCATGCTGCAATCCGCCCTTTAACCTCACTGCGCAGTTTCCGCATATCGCCCTCCTTGCCTCTCTTCCGCTCCCGCTTCTGCGCGACCCGCCTCTCATCGTCCTCATCGCTATATTTGCTCTTCGCTCTTCCCCGTCCCCTCTGGGTGCGTACCTCGCGTTCATCATCACTCTGGCTGTGACGGCCACCTCGGTGTTGCGTCCTCTCATCCGAATCATGATCCTGCTCTTGCTCTCGTTCGTCTTCGTTACCTCGCAAGAAAGCGTCACGATCTGCAAGTGTCAGGCTCGATATGGCGCTGTCATTCACACCCGCGGGAGCCCCACTGGCTGGAATCTTGATTGGCTGCACCACGCTGCGCACGTCCGGGCGCAGCTCACCTATGTCTTGACGGCGTGTCCCTACCTCCGCAAGCAGGCGTCGCTCGAGGGCGTCCAGGCCGCTCTCTTGCAGGACGCCCTTGGCGTACTTAGTGCTCAGGCCAGATAACTCAGCCGGTGCGCGCGGGAATTTCACAGGAGTTATAGCTGCAAGTGGTGGCGTCGGTGGAGGGGGAAAAGCGAGCTCCAACTCAGGCTTGGGCACAGAGCGAGCGGGAACAGTAGTATCGGGAAATGCTGCCCGGACGTGCTGTTGAACACGTAATGGTCGTTTACCGGAGGGAACAGGAGGAATAGGGAGCGTCTTGTCTACGTTCGAGTCTACATTTGCCGCGCACTTTGGAAGATCTGCGCTTAGATCGCCGCTATGCCTGCCGACTTCGTCTGCCATGCGTTCCAAGGCACACACATTTTCGCTGCGTGGAGAAGGGCCTAAGTAGGACTGTTTTGGTGAAGGGATGGGGCGTGGTGAGTGCAATACACTTTGAGAGTCGTGAGGATTAGGGAGGGTGGGGATCTGGATTGTGCCAGGGTGCGAGCGACCAGGGGACACGTGTTGAGCAGAGGGCTGAGACAAGGGAAACCTGTGCGATAGTGGGGAGACTGAGCGGTGTCGAGAGGATAGACGCAGCGTTTGGGAAATGCGAGATGCACGAGTGCCTTTACCCTCTTCCGAATCCGCGAGGAACTGAGGGCTGCTTTCGGCAGCCTGTGGAGGGCAATATGACATAGGTGGATGGGGAGGCAGAAGATGGGCTGCTGGTGTAGGAAGACCTGATGATAAGCTTGTGTCATAATACAGGCATCTGAGGGTGAGGTTCGGCCGATGCTGGTCGAGGTGGTAGTGGTATATAGTGTTGGAAGTGCGGATTAGATGAAAATGAATCCCGAGGATAATACTGCTCCGAAAATGCAGGAGTGAAAGACTTATAATCCGCAATTAGAGACGGTGGTGGCCAGTACGTATGTAGTGGGTCGTATTGCTGTGATGAAAAATGAGGATCCACGTAGGATGCACCAGGAGGCGGTGAGAGCGGATAAGCGTGTGTAGGAGGTGATGCATACGGCTGTGGTAAAGTTGCAGGGACGGCGTAGGGTGACGCATGTGCTCTAGGTACGGCCAAAGGATGGTAAATGACCAGCGGAATTATAATTATGACAGGCTCGCTGGAGGTACTTCATTAAAGCGTTGCCCAGGAATGAGAGTGACACGACGCACCTCCCAATAGGCATATCAATCCGGAGTCTCAGGCTACAAAGAACTTCGAACAAACAGTCAGTTGGGTTTGCATCCTCACCGACGCGAGCACCGCCGCGAGATCCACGAGAAGACCGAGGAATATTAATCACTAAGTTGGCAATGCCTTCGATGTCAGGGGGGACCATATACTCGTGACCCCTGAACTCGACCTCAGTTACTGTGTCGGTTATTTTAAACGCGTCCTTATCCGCAGAGGGTGACGATAGTCGAAGTTCACGAGAAAGTGTGAGTGTAACCCCAGACGTCTGCAAGGTTCATGCTAAGTTAATCCCATAGAAAACGAGAGTCAGCACGACAAACCCAGTTGAGTGAATGATTCTTCAGGTGCAACTCGACACAAGCGACCTCCCCAGCGACGATGGGACCATTCATGACAAAAGCTTGGGCCCAAATGTTTCCACCCTCGGCGACAGCGAAGCCTTGAGGGCGCTTCGACGGTGCTCGGGTATCGCAATATTCGACTACGTTGACGTTTTGGTGATCAGTCACGAGACGCTTCTCTCCTCTCCAAGCAACGCCCACGCTCGCTCGTATTTCATATCGTATTTGAGCAGGACCGAATGATATTGAGGCGGGGGACGAAGGCGGGAGAGGAAAGCGAAAGAAAAATGTAGTGAGACCACGACGTGCAGGGTAATGATGGGCCGGAAGGAGGGATTCTCCAGGTGGAGGATCAAAGTCAGATTGGATCGCATTCGATGGCGGGAGTCCTGGTCCTTGGAACAGTCTGCGGGAGTGGATAAAGGTGGAAGTGCCTGAGTGGTCACGAGACGTAATTTCTGGGTTATGCATTAAGTATTAGCTGGTGGTCGTGTACTAATGAATAAAATAAACAAACCTTGGACGGCGAATAACTCGACCATCATAAGACCAATTCCAAGACCGCATTCACCATCACCGCGACATTCAACTTCCATTTTTCCAGAAACATTGTTGCCAGCCACGAATATGGGGTCAGATAGCGTCAGGGACACCTTGACCTTGGAGTGATGTGGTGAAGCATTCATAGGCACCGGACGAGATTGGAGCGCCATGTTGTGATTTTTTGGCTGAAATAGCAGTGAGAGCTGAGAAACAAGTGGCTGATATGATCAAGCAGGTAGAGATAGTGACAGATACCAGAAACAACGATGGTGCAGTGGATGATTACCCAGGTAAGAGGCACAACCGAAATGAGCCATGATGGGCGACATGGCAAATAAGCAGTGAATTACACGGAGGTCATGATGTTCCTGTTAATGAATTTAGTCGTTCAGCTTGGTTTCAGCTCAGCGACAGTGTCCTCTTGTAGCAGTACTGGTCAAGCCTCAAGGTACCCAGAGTGGGGTGTTTGGTCTTATTAGGATGAGAAGCCTATGCTTGCTTAGTAATAAATATTTCTGGGGTGGAGAGTAGACTGTGCCGGCCGACTAGACTTGAAGCTTTGGAGGACAGCGGAGGCATGACTCGGAGGGCCATAACGTCGATCCATCCAACAAAAAGTTTCGCAGGGCTTGTGTGTTTCGTTGTCAAATACTCATACATTTTCATCCACTTCGAAACCTTCTGCTGGCCCAGTGCAAACAAAGAAACAAACTTCGATTGCTTATAAGTATATCAATTATGAACACAACCTCACATCATCTTCATGCTGTGTCCATCTCAGCTGCCTTCTCCGAGTCGGACTGGACACCGCCTTCTTCAAACCCTGCTGTTCGCTCAATAATATTGGTCTCCACTGTTCCGTCGGATACAGTCGCTGAGAATGCTATAGTCGTACGTGCTGCAACAGCTCGCGTTTGCTCCGAAGTGATTGCCCGCCCCCTTGCTACACGGATAATGATGAGCAATTGGGCAATGCCCTAAAAACAGGCTAGCGTCAGATACACAGACAATACAGATTGCCGTCTGCTTACCTGGACATGACTGATAGACAGGAAACATAGATTGGAGACATTGCTATGCATACCAAAGGAAACAATGAAAACAATGGCATAGACAACGTATGCCATGGCGGACTCGACGACCATGAGGACGATGGTATCATAGGTGCTAGAATCATATTCTCGTATGATCTGCTTCATCATGCCTCGCATGGAGAGCAAACGACTCGTCACGAGGACGGAGTACGTGACAGTGAGCCCCACTTCGAGGGAGAGGTAGGCTAGCTCGGTGTTGATATTGTAGAATACGGCACCGGCGCTCGACTCGACCAAGACAAGAATAGCCATTGCTGCTCAAGATGTCAGTGACTACTGTCATTTGACAAACGATGAACCGTACCAATCATGCCAATATAGAGGGTGATCATCGGGACCATCACGTATCTTGCCCAATTCCATATCACGAAACATCGGTGAAGCTAAAGTATTCCAAGAATTAGGTCTGCACCAGGTCTATACCGCGAACTATTCAGCTCACAAGTAACGCTTGCATAAACAACTCCATGACGAAGTAACTGGATGAAACTGTCAACACTGAGGGTCTGTAGATGGATGGGAAAAGGCACTTTACCAGGCAATCGCCATAACATTGATGGGGTAATCCATTTCATCCTCAATTAATGCGACCGGCCCACCAGACGCACCACGAAGGTCTATCCAGATCATCTGGGTGTATTTTGCGTTCGCAGCGAAACCTATTGTCCCCAATATAAACGTTATAAAGACGTAGGCAAGAAGGGTGAAGCGATGTTCTGCAATCTTCCCCCCATGTCGAGGCCGTTGCATGAGAGCGATCGCAGCTTGCACTGTAAGGATGAAGAATCCGCCTGTTGCGGTACATGAGTCAACTTCCAAATTGTCATATGTCGACTCAAAATGCACCATAAGATACTGCTCCTAATATCATTCCATCGAGACGAGATCGCTCAAGCCACAGATCTGTCGACGGGGTGTCGGATGACATGGCCCAGAATTTGGTCGCGGACTAGGTAAAAGGAGGTCAATTGGGGAAGACAACCAGATCAAGTGCTCGATGCGCCCTATCCAATGGTGAAGATAACCAAGAAGACAGTCAGGGACGAGTGGGGAAGAAGCAACGGAGTGGGGAAGAAGCGACAATTATAAGGAGATTCAGATAAATTCAGAATAGAACGAACGAACGTTTCTGCTTGAGAGTCGACAGATATTGACACTCTGAGTAGAACATTCCCAACACAATGAGTGTCACTCTCATCCCTGGAGTGTTTTGCGACAGCGTGTTGGTCAGGTAGCAAGTACTTACTTATGTAGCGCATACGATGATAGCGGTGCGACATTCAGAGTGGGGCTTCCAACTGGGCGTGCCACGACGGCGTCCAGTGCCGGACGGGTCAACCTTCGCGGCACTAGTGGCGCCCAGGCCATGGTTATCACGAATGATGATTGGTCTAATCCTACTACAGTGCGAAGTCAGTGCGTTTCAGAGTATATCATCGCAACATCTTCACTGTGAATGTTTTGAAGAAATCCTACACATTAGTACATATGCAGTGGGAGATACACTCAAAAAACACACAAGGTACAGCTGGGGACAGATGACAGAGAGAACCTCAAAATCATTTTCGGCTCCGGCCTTCATTGATGCAGTATAAAAGTAGAACCATGTTCCCCACACACACGCGCGGACAGGCACGGCATACATGCATGTCTACAACACAAGTTCAAGTTCGACCCTGTTTATGCTACACAAATTTCCGTCCCATTGGCATCAAGGGATTGCAACTGAACACCGTCCTGCTCAGGCCTAGCTGCTCGCTCAATATTGGTTTCCTCTGGTGCGTCCGATGCAGTCCCCGAGAACGCTATATACGTAGACACAACAGCAGCTGGGGTTGACAGCTCGCATGTAATTGCCTGCCCCCGTGCTACACGGATAATAATAAGTAACTGGGCAATGCCCTAGCACCACACCAAGATTGCATGAGAGACGCAGATGACTCAAATTTCTGTTTGCTTACCTGGACATGACTAATAGACAGGAAACATAGATTGGTGATATTACTATGCAGAGCGAAGGAAACTATGAAAATAATGGCGCAGACAGAGTATAGCATAGCGGATTCGACGACCATGAGAATGCTGGTAACGTAGATGCTAGAGTATTCCTGTTCTTGCATGACCTGCCTCATCAGACCTCGCATGACGAGCAAGCGATTCGTCACGAGAACGGTATAGATGACACTGAGCCCCACCGCGGTGCAGAGGTAGGCAAGCTGGACATTGATATCGTACCATATGACGCCGGCACTCGACTGGATCAAGACGAGGATAGACATTGCTGCTGAAGATGTCAGTGACTGCTGTCGCTTGATAAATCATGGACCGCACTAATCATGGCGATATAGATAGCGGACATCGGGATTATCACGTATCTCGCCCAATTCCATATCACACAACATCGGTGAAGCTAAATATTTTGAGTCAGACCTGTCCTGCCCATATGGAAAATATTCAACTTACAAGCAGGGCTTGCATAAACCACTCCATGACGAAGTAACTACAATAACGTCAACATCAAAGGTCCTGATATGGATAGGCAAAGGCATTTCACCAGGAAATCGCCACAATATTGATAGGGTAAGCCACTTCATTCTCAATTAATGCGACCGGCCCACCAGGCGTATCACGAAGGTCTATCCAGATCATCTGGGTGTATTTTGCGTTCGCAGCGAAGCCTATTGTCCCCAATACAAAAGTGATCAAGACGTAGGGAAGTAGAGCTAAGCGATGATCTGCAATCTTCCCACCATGTTGAGGCCGTCGCATGAGAGTAGCCGCCGCTTGTACAGTAAGGATAAAGAATCCGCCTGTTGCGGTACATATGTTAACTTCCAAATTGTCGCAGACTGAAAACTTACCGTAGGATACTGCTCCTAACATCATTCCGTCGAGACGAGATCGCTCAAGCCACAGATCTGTCGGTGGGGTGTCGGATGACATGGCCCACAATTTGGTCACTGACCGGTATAAGGAGGTCGGGATAAATATTGCCGAAGCGCCCTATTCGGTGGTGGAAATAGCCAAAAGGATGATTGAGAAAGAGTGGGCAGAGCTTGAAACGTCCTCGTCATAGTAGTATCACGGATTTATGATTCGATGATCGAATAGCAGTGCTCAGCTGGTGCGGATATTCTCACCTTTACAGCGAAAATTTGGACAGGCATTCCTATAGACTGACCATGGCCGCCGCCAAGTGAGTTTGCCCAACTTGCGGTTGGTCGAACAAAGTTAGCAATCTCGTCTGATTGGACCGTGACATACGAACAAGATAGCGACCAGCGGCGTTATTGGATGCCTGTATATTTATACCAGAGTGGCGTAGCTCTGAGAGACTAGCTCAAACTTGGGTTCAAACTTTTGCGGTCGGAATCCCGACTTGACACCAGTCACTGGGGTTGATGTTGCAGCTGGTACAGGTACACACGGGAACGACCGGAGTTGAACGTTCAACATTCAACGTTCAAACGTTCACCTGTTAAAAGGTACCGTTCAGGCGGCCTTTGTGAACATCCCTAATTAGCGAATTGCAACCTGTCTGCAGCGGTGTTTACCTGGACCTCGTTACATATGGTCACTTGGTACTTGAGTAAAGTCAAGTAAGTGCAGACTGCGCAGAAGGCTTGAAGCTTGAATTCAAGGATGTTCAGTGTTACTATTTGCCCTTGTTAGCCTCGGAGCCCGCCCACACGGCCGTAACTCTTGCTCGACGCAGCAACATTGATACAACCAAGCAAGTGAGAATCATGTCAAGGTAATACACTTATTTTCCCATGCGCAATAATGTTTACAGTTTTGATTGAGCAGCCAACAAGACTACGCTGTTTGCATGCACGCATTGACTTGTATGGGAATGATCACTTGTCATCTCAGATCGACCCTATCGCTCACAAACTCGTTTTTTAGTGATCGGCGTACAAAACCATGACGAAAGGTCTCGCTATAATATATCAGTCGAGCTTGATGATGTGGAAATTTTTCGAACAACCCAGATACTTGGGGTGGGTAAAATAGTGTTCAACACAAAATGTAATGCGTAAGTCAGGCTCTTATCCCACCGTGACTACTTCAACTTTTTTCATTCTTGAAGCACGGGAAAAGACGCTAGCATCGTGCGGTTTAAGCTATACAAGATTATAGACGATGAAGCCGAGACTACATCAGTGGAAGGGGAGGTGCAGTACTCTCTAGCAGAACTGAAGTCCGCACATGGCATCGAACAAGACGATGGCAAGTTTCACCTTCTGACCCCATGAGTGACCGACTGATACCCGATGCAGGTTTTTCTATAGATTTACTTCCATCAAGTGTTTCGTTATCTGTCCGATTGATGCCTTCCCAGAATGAAGAAAGGTTTGAATAAGCTTTTTGGAGTTTTTGTTGAGCCTTATATGCCATCTACAGGAGCGATGCAGGTGCTAGGTGCCTCACGCCTGTACGACCCATCCATTGACACAGGAGGTCATACTCTAATCGGGCTCCAGTCTGCAGATGATGACTCGGGAACCGGTCTTCAAAATATGGATTGGGGCTCATTGAGTGATCGAGCAAATAGCCTCATGAGTAGCTACAACCAGACGCACCGAGGTGAAGACATAGAAGAGGCCATCCGAATCCTTTCAGCGTGGTACAGTGGCTTGCCCTCTAGTAGTGAAGATCGCGCTGCTTGTGCCAACAGCATTGGTCTCGCGTTCCATATGCGTCTCCGGCACTCGAATAGCATTGACGACCTCGAGCAAGTCGTACATTACTGGAGTATAACTATAGAGTCATGGACTTCTGGATCACCTTATTACGTCCCTTTGGTGGTCAACTTGGGAGGCATGCTTCGCAGGAGGTTTGAATGGCAAGGAAAATTCGAGGACGTCGAACAAGCCATTATGATGTATAGCGCAGCTACCTCCAGCTGTCCTCCAGATAGCCCATATCGTCACAACCTCCTCAACAATTACGCTATCGCAGTTTTTAGTCGTTTTGGGCAGACTGGAGATCCTCAAGACCTGGATCTCTCGATTCAAATCCACCAGGAATGTCTGTCGCTGCGACCACCTGGCCACCCAAGCCGTTTCTCGACCCTGTCAAGCCTTGCCGA
Organism: Suillus subaureus; assembly: GCF_016647635.1. Classification (NCBI taxonomy): domain Eukaryota; kingdom Fungi; phylum Basidiomycota; class Agaricomycetes; order Boletales; family Suillaceae; genus Suillus; species Suillus subaureus. The sequence goes on from NW_024538563.1 coordinate 832,172, forward strand.
TGCAATATGTGTTCGCTATCATCATAGAGGAAACGTGGATGATCTCACCAGTGCAATGGCATACCACCACGGAGCGTTAGAACTTTGTCCAGCCGAAAGTCCATCTTACGTAACAATTCTCATGAATATCGGACTCGCATTGCGGTATTCATTCGAGCACAACGGTGACCTGCAGAACTTAAATACAGCAATAAAGTATTATAGCGTTGCGCTAGCAACTTGCCCTGATAATCACCCGACACGATCTTCCCTCCTCGCCAACTACGCGGGTGATCTCTATACGAGATTTACGCAGAGTGGAGACATCAATGACCTCAAGTATGCAATCGAGCTCTATACCAACTCCTTAGCCAATCAGTCCCCCACGCATGCATATCGCTTCTCCTCCCTCCACGGTCTTGCGATCGCTTTGATGAGTCGCTTCAAGGTTTACGGCGTTCCCGAGGATCTTAATCTCGCCATAACACACATAACATCTTCCATGGCTCTGTGTGGACCCTCGCACCCAGAACATATATCTGTGATTATGGTCTGGATCAATTGCCTCATCATACGCTACAAGACGCGTGGAGATATCATTGATCTCGATGCTGCTGTCGAGCACTCTGAGGCAGCCATACATTTCTGCCCGAGAGAGAGTCCTAACTACTTTCCCTTGTTGACTCATGTCAACAACGCCTTGTCTGCACGGTTTTCTCGGAGACAAGACGTTCGAGATCTGGAGAGGATAATTGATTACTGCGACTCAGCTCTCAGAGATGTCCCAGATCACCATATCTCCAATCGAGTCCTTGCCATGGATCGTGCAGATGCTCTGCTACAGCGATATTTCCATGAAGGGGGCATGAACGCCCTAGAGCATGTCATCTCATTTTACCGAGACATAATGCAAGATTTATCTAGAGGTCATCAAGCCTTTTCCCGTGCCCTCATTCAACTAGCATCTGCACTTCAAGCTCGCTTTGAGCAGAACGGGAACGCAGACGATCTTAATTGCGCAGTCAATCACTATCGCACGGCATGCGAGGCGTGCCCTCCTGGTCATGATGACCACTCTGCTGCCTTCTCGGGTCTCGGAAACGCTCTCCTACTGCGATACCAAATATTCGGTCCCCTGGATGACCTCGATGAAAGCTTAGTTCATCTAGCTCATGTTGTCGAAGCCCGTGCTTTGGCCACCTACCATCCGGACTATCCCAAAGGTCTTGCCAATTTTGCATACGCCATCTTCGCCCGCTTCCAAAACCAACACGACATCACTGATCTGGACATCGCAGTGAATTATCTACAGGCGGCTCGGGATCATCCCAACCAATCAGAGGGACGGCACATTTTGACTTACCTTGCCACTGCACTATCTGCTCGTTACAATGAACGAGAAGACATCGATGATTTGCAAGAAAGTATCAAGATGTTTGAAACAGCGCTTCCCATGTTTGCCCCCAATAACCCCCAGGCGCTTCACCTCCGCCGAAACCTTGCTCGTTCTTTGCAGAAAATGTATGTAAAACGACAGACGATCGAAGATTTGAATGCTGCGATTGCCCATTTTGAGGCATATGTGATGATCTCGCCAGAGGATCATCCCGATTTGCCGCTTGCGCTGATTTCCCTATCAAGCTGCAGGCATATGCGTGCAAATGCGGGTAAAGACGATGACGGCTTTCGCAATGCTCTCTCACTTCTTGCCACTGCCAGTGAGAAGCTGCCCGAAGCACACCCATGGTTTTTCCTCGCTTACCACCTGTACACGACAATTTATGGAGATTACTACAGGCTAACCGAGGACGCTTCGTTTCTGGAGAAGGCATTCCAGTATCACCAACTGGGTTCTAGCGCACCTGGGATCCACACATGGGATCAGCTTACTGCGGCTTTGCGTTGGAAAACGGATGCCGATGTTTTTCATCATACGTCGGCTCTGGAAGCATACAAAACTTCTATGAAGCTACTCGATCGTCATATTATGGCTACTCCTACGGTTTCTGGGCGCTATAAAGCTTTGCTCGGAAGTATATTGCGTGATACGCCCTCACTCGCTGCAGATGCTACTGCCTGCGCGATCGGCGCGGGCGATCTCGAGCTGGCAGTCGAACTCTCAGAACAAGGCAGAGGCCTTCTTTGGTCCCAGATGTCTCGCTTTCGAGCAACCATCAATGATTTGCGAGTCGTTGATGAGGAAGGGCGTCAACTTGCGGATGAATTCGGGTTCCTTAGCGCTGAGCTTGAGAGGAGACAGTCTGATTCCTCCTCAGGTATCAGGACTGTCACTGAAACACTGAGACGAACACAGCAGGAGGAAGAGGCACGTCAATATCGCCAGGTCTCTTCTCAATGGGATGCTGTAGTGAGCAAAATACGGCAAAAGCAAGGATTTGCATATTTCTTGGCCCCAATGCCCTACAAAGAGCTAAGGGCAGCTGCGATTGCAGGCCCCGTCGTTGTCATCAATGCAAGCATAAAGCGATGCGATGCGATCATCATTACCAAAATCGGGCCTCCTCGACTCATTCCACTTCCCGATGCCTCGCAAGTGGGCATTACCACCATGTCTGATGACTTCCGCAATGTCCTTCGGAATACTGCAGGAGTTGGAGAAGAGAAGATGAGAGAAACGCAACTTATACCCGTCTTCCGCAGACTTTGGGATGCTGTGTTGGCTCCTGTTGTTGAGGTACTTTTGACCATCGTGCCGAAGGGCTCTCGTGTTTGGTGGTGCCCAACTTCGAAACTCACTTCGCTGCCCATTCACGCTGCTGGACCATACCGCAAGGGAGCAAGCAACATGCCCAACGTTTATGTTTCGTCATATACACCAACCCTCTCTGCCTTAATACGCTCAAGGCGGCAAAATATATCCAAGGTCGCGCCGAATACTCTGTCCTTCGTTTCCATAGGTCAATCAAAACCGGAATCCAGAAGTGGAGAAAGGGAGTTGGAAGCGGTAGGAGCAGAGCTTGAGCTTGTCAAATCCCTTGTACCTCCATCAATGTCATGCTCAGAGGTCTCCGGGGACGAAGGAACCGTTAGCGGGGCGATCCAAGCCTTAAAAACTAATTCATGGGTCCACCTTGCCTGCCACGGCAAGCAAGATCTTGTTCAGCCGTTTGATTCGTCCTTTGCTCTCCGCGACAAGCCATTGCGGCTTTCAGACATCATACAAGCCGAACCAGAAAATCCGGAGTTCGCTTTCCTGTCTGCTTGTCATACTGCGGTTGGTGACAAGAACGCACCTGATGAAGTCATCCATCTCGCCGCAGGGATGCAGTTTTCTGGTTTCAGAGGTGTCATCGGTACAATGTGGGCGGTGGATGATACCACTGCTCACCATATGGTGAAAGAATTCTATGGTGCGATGTTTAGCGGTAAAATCAACTGCACGAACGCAGCTAGGGCTCTAAATAAGGCTTCCAAAGCCGTCGACAAGGATAAAGTACCAATGGACCAGAGAGTCGTGTTCATTCATATTGGAGCATAGTCTTTCAGCTGCGCAGTGTATCTTATAGATCTGTGGATTCCAGGGCATATGCATTTGTGACGATCGAGTATCGAGTACTTTATAGTAGTACGCTTAGATGTTGCATATTATGACGGTTGGAGTCCGCGCCTCGGGCATTATGCTTCAGAAGTGGGACACACATTGTCAACGTTACTCCACCGGTAATAGTGCTGCTCACGCGGCAAGTCTGAAAACTAAACAGCAGGAAGGGGTTGCAATTGAGAGGTCGGTGACTAGTGAGAAATTAGACGTAAGGAACTGACGAAGTCCAGGCTCCTTAGCTATGATCGTGACAAACATGCATGCAAGTTCAATTGGGAAGGGAGAACAAGGCGTTGGCAACAACTTGCTAAGGAAATACTTGAAGCAGCCTGGGCCCTGGTGGCATTAAAGATAAGCGACTGCTTATGGAAGTTCCGAGAACCAATTCCGAGTCAATGTTCAATCCCAGTGAAAATCGACAAGAAACAGGCCGATATGTGGCGAAACAGGTCGAAGTAGATAATGAGGTAAATAGAAATCTAAGAAATTCGAGACGAGAAATGCTCAATTTTGTGCAAAATGCAAACAATCTTTGCTAACGTCAAAAATGCAAGAATGGTGTTGTAATTTGCACAGTGCATTCGACAAACTTAGCATTTGCGACACTTACGTCGTGCATATCTTATATCATAATCACGCTTTGCACTTACAGATCGAAATTTCTCTAAGTCACCACATACCATACCATGGACAATCTCCAGGCTGGTATATACCGGCCACACGACACTGCCGTCGTTTATGTCTGCGATTGCGATGTATGTCTCCGAAAGAACTGCGGAAAACCCAAGCAGGTCAAACGCACCGCATACTTCGAGCATCGGCCTGGTAGACTTGCCAAACACAATGTGTCAAAATCGACGAATCTGCTCTAGTACCGTCCGTCTCCTCAGCAAACGAGCAAACGGAGACTCTTAATGTGGAGGTGCGTAGTCCGACTCTGATATTTTTAAATACTAACTTCAACTGCACTCGCTAGATAAAAAATCCACTGTAAGTCCTATGTCTCGATACTGGTCTATGTACTGATATATTAATCTAGGGATCACGTTCTCTTGAAACCTCGACCTCGACCTATCCCAAAAGTGACCCCGGTGCCCTCAACCAATGCCCAAACCAACTCACCGGCACCTTCCAACGACTCGATACCTACGCCATCCTTAACGGTGACCCCAACAAACTCCGACTCTGATGCAGCATCGCTCTCAGTCAAGAGAGAGCTGCTTGTAGCTGCGCCCGCTAAGAAAACTCGTCAACCCAGTGTGAAACCAATGCGTATTGGCACGAAAGTAACACCTCGGTATGTCTTAGTTGATGTTACTTACTAGCATTTTCTAATCTTTTCCGTCCTTGTAGTAATCTGTGTGCACTCGATTGGCAAGCAAAAGGTCACCAGCGTGAACCGGCTAGTGCATTCGCACTCTACTGGAACAATCTGTCGGCCAGTATCAAGGAGGTATGTGCTACATCGCAAACACCTTCCCGCGCTAATGTGTTACACCAGGAATACAAACGAATGGCCGCAGCGCAGGTGAGTGTCGTCGTGCCTGCTGGTACTATAGGCCACTGTACTAACTGGTTCTTCTATTACTACAGATTGGCTCTTCTTCGACACTCCAAGGCAGGGACAGTGAGAATGAGCACCATGACTAGCGGTGGGATCCCGATGGATGTGTGCAGGCGTCGAGAATCGGGATGGCGGGCGAGGCGGCGGGATGGCAGCGCAGCGCGCAGTGGGTACCCCAGTGATAGCGATACCTAGCGATACCCCCAAACAATAGCGATACTCCTCGATATTCTGATTTGATTGCATTAGCTGTGTATCGATTACATTTTTGATTCAAATCGAGCGAGAATCCGTATGTAAATGTCTATCTAAACAGTCTCGATCTGTATCTTTTTGCGTCTCGAAAAGTGCCGTTTTTTCGAAAGACCTCGAAACGCAGCGATAAATTTGACAGCCTCAATTTTTCTAGACGTATATCGTTACGTATCTACCTCTTTCTCGTCGATTTTCACTGGGGTTCAATATTCAAATATTCAACGTTCAGGGAAGCGTCGCAGTTCAGCCTTCATGCACTCACTCCTTATTACTGTGTACTACTAGTTGGTAGAAGCTCTTCGTGACTTCCTCGGTTTCAGAAACTGAAACTGCCAGCCGCTGTAGGTACTACAAGTACTGCACCAAGGTTTGTCTCACGACGTACTGCCGCAGCGCGAAGTCATTGCCAGTGATTGCGTCATAATGGTAGTCGATGACTACTACAATTCGCCGGGAGCCCTGACTCTTGTGGGTGTTTGAATATATGATGCGGCCCTGCCGAACACCAGCCCTATCAACACACCGCTCTCATGACCAACATCGACAACGTCCTGGACTCCGAAGTCCCCACTCAAAGCGAGGACGCGCAAGATGAAGGAACCGCCCAGGTGTCAGCAGTGGGAGCGCCAATAGAGAAGGCAACGACAATCCACCTGTATCTGATAAATACTCACATCGTCTACAGAGCAATCCTTTGGGTTACAAGGTTACATTACTGTCCTCTGTCATGCTCAATCTCGGGCGAATGCTCGGCGCGGGAATATATTCTGTCCCGGGCGTCATACTGAATTCTGTTGGCTCGATCGGCCTGCTCTTCACCTTCTGGCTATTGGCTCCGTTGTTTGCACTCGCAGGTCTCATGGTCTACGGTGAATATGCGAGTATGTTCCCAAAGAGATCCGGGGCAGAAGTTGTGTACTTGGAGCAGGCATATCCTCGTCCGCAGTTTTTTGTCCCAGTCATGTTCGCTGTAACTTCAGTTCTTCTGTCGTGCGTGCTACGGTTTGCATGTTGAATGAGATATTCATGGGATTGCTTCTACACTGATCAGTTTTAGCGCGACAAACTCTATTGTATTTGCGCAATATGCACTTACAATTTTCGATGTCCCCATCACTCCCGCAAGGCAAACCATTATTGCATTAGCAGTCTGTGCTGTTGGCGTGGGTTGTGAGCTTCTTTTGTTTCTTGCGCTAAAGTACAATCTGGAACTTGACCACGCAGTCGTTGCCCTGTCAACAAAATGGTCTTTAAGGGCCGTGAACTTTCTCACTGGGTTGAAGGTCCTTTCTCTTGTCTTGTGAGCACGCCGTTTACCATCTGTCATCTACTGACCGATTGCCCTTTTAGCTTGGTCTTCACAGGCGCCCTTGTACTTAGTGGTTTCACTCACATCCGCGATCCGTTTGCCAATTTTCGGTCCCCCTTTAGCGGTAGCACGACCAACCCAAATGCTTTGGCTACTGCCCTAGTCAAGACTAATTTTGCATTTGCTGGTTGGAGCAACGCATTTAACGTCATCGGGGAAGTCCAGACGCGCGATCCTGTGCGCACAGTGCGTAAAGCTGGCTTACTATCGCTGCTTTTAATCGCATGTCTTTTTTTCTTTGTCAATGTTGCCTACGTGGCAGCAGTGCCAAAGGACGAGATAAGCAATTCTGGGCAGCTCATTGCGGCTTTATTTTTCCAACGTGTATTCGGAGGGGGCTTTGCAGCCAAAACCTTGCCGATCATGGTTGCTTTAAGTTGCTTCGGAAACATCGTGTGTGATCTGTGTATTTCGCATGCCTGAGTTACTCACGAAATGCATTTCTAGATCGCTGTGGTGAGCAACCCATTTGAAAACTGCTTATCATAATGTGAAAAATCATATTCTGCCAGACTGTTGGTCAGACACGCGTATTGCGTGAGATTGCCCGACAGGGGCTACTTCCGTATCCAAGATTTTTTGCATCGACCAAACCATTTGGCACACCATTAGCACCCGTGTGTCTGAAGTACTTTCTCACAGTCATCGTGATAGTTGGCCTTCCAGCTGGAGATGCATTCAACTTCCTGTTGGACTTGGCTTCTTATCCGAATCTAGTAGGAATTTTACTCCACTGTCGTGTATTATGTGATCAACAAGTTGCAGGTGTTCAGTGCTGCAACTGCCATAGGATTGTGGCTTCTTCGAAGGCGGCGATCGCTCGCTGGCCTTGCGCCTTCGAAGTACCGTGCGAGGAATATTTACGTTTCCCTTTATCTCCTCAGCACGATATTTCTCCTCATAATGCCATGGTATTGTCCCTCCGAATCAATGTCTTGTAGCAGAACTGATTTATTCGACAAGGGTACCACCAGAACCTGGTCATGGTGACGTGTCTTTCTGGTACGCAACGTAAGTCTAATGTTGTTGCATTTTTGAGCCCACATTTGACCATATTCATTCAGTTACTGTGTGATGGGACTTGGTATCCTTGCGGTGTGTACATCACTTACAACGCGACCCTACATAAAACTGACCCTTTACAGTTGTGCGGATTCTATTACTGGCTGTGGATTGTTGTCTTGCCACGGTTAGGGGGGTATACCATCGTGGAGGAGGTAGAACAATTGGAGGGCGGCGCGTTGACCGCACGGTTGACACGCAAATACCATGCGGACATTGATAACGGAGAGCATCAACCACTCATTGCCAGTACTTGATGGGCTTGAATAATTACAGTAACACTCCTCGTAGTGTAACACTAAAGCTCACGATCCCTATATCAGTATTGCACAAGTGCGTGGTTCCTGGTGCGAACGCAACTTCCACACCAAATCCAACTTAAGACCAGAGCGTAACATATTATCAGTTTGCCCATATATGGGTTGCTTTCTTTTATGTCTATTGCAAGGTGGGGCCGCAGCTGTCTGTGCGCGTTATTTGTTGGTGTTGACGGATGCTGGGTATTTCCGAACATTAAGCGATGTGATAGGGATGAGCCCACCCGAGCCCAAAGAATTGAGCAGCCCTACCAGAGTAACTTATATGCGTGTTTCGAAGGTTTTTCGTCGGCGAAACGTTCCACTACTGGTTCGAGTTGAAACTATCATCATGCCAAGTATTTTCTATCAAAACCTGCATTAGAATTGGTCAGACTAATATCCAATGCTTCAAGCCCCAATTCACGCTACAACCAAGCAACATGATGGAACGGAGACTTTAGCACAGTCCATGCCATGCTGCTCTCATTACGCCAGTTCTGAACACATTCATAACCCTGCATGATTCTCTGCCGGAAACCCATTTCCTCTTCCTTTCATCTCCATTGAATGGATTCGAAATACTCTGCCGACGCTGTCGCAGCCGCTTGGAGTCTCCAAATCTTTATGGTAATTTTCCTCTAGATAATGCGAATGGCCTCTGATGAAGTTCATTGCTCCTAGTTCATCTACAGTATGTGTTACTTTATCAGCAAACCGCATCTGCTAAGCAACAATTTAGCGTCGATGGCTACATTTTGGGTATGACCATCCCCATTTTCTCAATATAATATCATCTTGATCATTTGGTTCCTATCCAGACATACGACTATGTCTGCTCAATCAGCGAGGAGGTGACACGGATCATTTACAAGATCAACTCTTATCCTCACGATGCACCCCTTCAAGGGAATATTTTTGCTTTATTCCCGCTGGAACAGGGTCAAATTTTTGTACGTTGTGACACGGTATGTGCCTTTCCTTCTTTTTGTTGCGCACTTGTATTGTACGTCCCTAGTCTCAATGGGTCTAAGATACCATATTGACAGACTGTTGCCAGTGAACTTCGTCCCAGATGAGACTTCCAGTGTACGTTGGCTCGCAATAGATAAGAGCCCTGCTCACTTAAAGGCCAATCTAGACATGCCAAATTATCAACAACATTTGCTCAAGTACATCAAACTACATGTCGGAAATACCAGTCACTGATCTTTCCCCTCTTACAGCTTTTAGCCTGATATCCATTGTCTGCTCAGAATGTAAATGTTCTATTATCTTTATCGCGAGTGCAGAGTCTTGATTCCTCCAGGTTTCCTCATCCTCAGGACTTACGCACTGTGGAACAACAATAAGGTCGTTTTGACAGTTATGCTATCAACTTTTGCAGTGAGTTATGTCTAGTATCGCAGCTTTCTGATTCGAACACAGCATCAGGCTGTAATTGTGGGGTCTATAGTTGCCCTATTTTCCGCCACTGCGACTGCGCCGTGTATGAATTGCTCCCTTTGCCTGTCCGGGAATTTTGATACAGTTTTCATTTCACAGTCGAGACAAGTCCAATTCCAGGCATCACAGGCTGTTATCAGTCCTCAGGAAGTGTCAGGCTTTTTGTCCCTTTCCTTCTTTTGTTCGGATTAGAATTGAGTGCGTCAATGAGAATTAATTCATAAATGCCCTTTGAATCATGCTTGATGCAGTGCTGATTTCACTCACGCTCACATGCGCCATACGAAATTGGTGTGCAACCAACAACCGTTTGTATGTTGTTGTATTGAAACACAACGTGCTTTATTATGCATGTGGTCTGTGTAAGTGAGAGCGTGGGGTGGTCGATCCTTGCTCATCTTTCCTACAGTTTTCTCGACCATAAACATTCTGACGTCGCTGCTACTCGATGTATGTCATTTATCTGCTGAATATATTCCTGTAGTTGAGATTTCATGCAGTATGCGTATAGCGGCATGTTCCAAGAGTACGTCTCTGCCAAGGTTTGCTGGCAAGCAACACTTACTTATCATGTGTCTAGTTTCCAATTTATCATTCATGCCATACTCGCCACTCGAATGCATCTCCATCTGTGGCATGCTGATCACAATCGCGATTGTAATGCCTCGGATTCAATTTCTCTCTCCCAGTTGGCGCCCGCACCTTATATTGAGTCAGCCTAACTATTAGCATACATGCCCTCACAGGGCGGTCTGGAGGGAAGGGGAGATTGCAATTGACTGCTCCAGTGGGCTCGCCAGGCGAGATCGGATCATCACTTGCGATGTTGTGATGGGGAAACTCGTGCACGCACCCGGAGTGGCTCCTGGAGTGCCATAGACAACTCTCGTTGAATGGTCCGTCCGGATCGATGGAGGTTGGGTTCAGATGTGAATATCCACTGTTTATGAGGTGCGCTCCTTACTTTGTCGTGAAAGCTGCATGTAAATATCCTATGAGTCGAGTTCATGCAATGTATATGTACAACACGACATATGAATGTACGCTGGGCTGGACGCACAGGTACAATTGTCAGCGGAAGACACAAAACATATAGCTCGTCGATTTCCTCCGTATATATACGTCTTGGACCAACTCAATGCCAGTGTGGCACCGGAAAATCCTCTCTGCAGTCTACGACATGAGTTATCGAGTATTATCAGTGAGTACTGTCAGTATCACATATTTTCAAAAGTTTGGTCTCACCTTAGAAGCTTGCTGGAGATCATTCGTAAAAGCTTTGCCGAAGGAGATAGATTTGAGCGCCTCTGCAGTCATCACAGCTTGTGCAAGATCAGTGGCATTGAGCCGTGTATCTAGCCGATCCTGTACAATTCTGTTGCGATTTGAGTCCGTCTCTCCGTGTCTCACAACAAACACCCGAGCAAGGATAATCATGGAGCTTTTGAGGAACTGACTAAGGACTTATAGCTATTATAAGGTCTGGTCTGGTCACTTTAAAAGTGCTGAATAGTTGACTACCTTGAAGTAGGGCAAGTTGTACAATGAATGCAAAAGTTCACTGGGACGCGAGGAGCTAAGCCGAGATGGCTGGTAAGGCAATGAGTCTTCTTCCCTGTCGTCACCATATTAATCTGAGCTGTTCGTATGAATGGAATGGGAGGGTCGCGGGGAGTCAGAGCATATCATGGTGGATCAGGAAAGTTCACGGAAGATGATTACCTTGTGTTGATGGTCTTGATACAGTCTCGTAAGAAAAAACGGCATGTGTGAACGACGAACGCAAAGTGTGGCAGTGAAGACGACACTAGTACAATTGGACTCAATACGTACTCCGATTCTATTTAGACTACCTGCTGCAGATGCTTGCAATCAAGAACGACTCGGAGTACCCCATGACGTCCATCTCTGGTCTCTGGTTTGATCAAACAGGGTTCAAATTCTGTGGACGAGGGCTGTGGACGAGGCAGATGACCAGTTGCCGACCAAAAAAGGTTCCTTTGCCACTACGCTTGAAGATGACGAACTCGAGTACACTATGATCGAGTAGATTCGAGTGATTGTTTCTGGGTGTATTTTTGTCTTGGCTCGAAAGTATAGGCGTCCGATGTTGTTGTACTACATTTATTCGTGAATCATATGTTTTCTTGGTGTCTTCATGCGGAGTCGGGGACTGGCGCGGCCAAGCACCGTTAGATCAAATTTAATCCCAGCCTTTTACCATAAGTGGATGACTTTCCGTAGGCAAAATAATCCAGGATAGAATATACCGGAGTCTCAAAAGCATTACCAATACCGCTGATATGTTAACCTATACTAGAATAATCCCCCGTGCGCGCAGTCCAATAGATTTAGTCCAGCCCTTGATGGACCATCATGATGATCTTGCAATCCAGTACCTGCTTCTTGACGAGGATGAGGCTGAACTTCAATTTGATGATGACGAAAGAGCTCAGGTCCTAGCAGCTGCTATCATTGGTGGGAGTGAGGTAGCACGACAAGACTGGATTGACACTCGGCACCCTCATTGTCTATATCTTTGCCAACCCCAACTACTTCCAAATCCTTGCATGAACACCCCATGGCAGGTACTATATGACAGCCAGAATGATTGAGCCTTTATCACCACAATGGGTGTTGATGTGCCCACCTTCTCTTCACTACTTACTGCAGGCTTTGCACAAGCCTGGTTTGAGACACTGATTTCTCATGATGATGTCTCTGCACATGGAAATCCACAGATAAATCAGTGCTCCCTTGATGCTGCAGGGGCACTTGGGCTTGTGCTACACTATCTTAGCTCCACTATGCATGCTATCAGCCTACAGCAGATCTTCGCTATTATCCCCAGTACTGTCACTCGATACCTTCACTTTGGTCTTAAGCTTCTCCTATGCACCCTCTGCACTCTAACAGATGCCAAAATTCAATGGCTGGCAGGCTTAGACTTCAAGCACTGTAGCGCACTTGTTGTGGCCCATCATGGGAGACTTGAAGGGGCATTTGGTAGTATTGATGGTCTCAAACTACCGGTGCAAACATCGGATGATGTCGACATCGAGAATGCGATGTTTAATGGGTGGCTCTCAGAGCACTTTATCAGTTCTGTATTAGCTTTTTCAGCTGAAGGTAAGTTTGATGCAGTGTCCCGCTCTAGCCTTGATCAACAACATTACAGGGGTGATTATTGCTGCAAGGCTGAATGCCCCAGGCAGTTGGCACAACTCATGTCTTGCTCATCAAATCTATGCCTCTCTTTGAAATGATACTCCCCCTGGTTATTATATTGTCGCTGACATGGCGTTCCCGCGTGGCAGCAATGACATACAGGGCTGAATCTGCGCACCTCTGAAACAAGGCCAACGTGTTCAAGGCTCACTTGCTGAGATTGATGAACAGATGGCATTCAATTGTGAACTGCTTTCATACTGGCAGACTGCTGAATGGGGGATGTGTGGTCTTCAAGGTGCTTTTGGAAGATTGCGTGTACCACTCGAAATCACTGACAAAGACTCATGGGGTGATCTCATTGAAATCTGTGTTCATTTGCACAATCTGCGTGCAATCCATGTCGGCATCAATCAAATACAGACAGTGTACCTCAAACATTGGCAGGAGACGCTTGATGACATTGCTGTGTGGCATGATTTTGAGAACATGTTGTTTTCAGAGCAAAGGCAGAAAGATCGCATTACACATTTTCATGTCATGCTAGAGTACAAGTAGCTCAAGAATTTGATTAAAGAACTGGACTATGACAATGAAATGACATATGTTTATCTGTATAAGCTGCACAAGTACCTTTAGTGAGAGAAGCGAGAAATGATACCTTATCTATCTAAGCTGCACGAGTGCCTTTAGTGAGAGAAGTGAGAAATTACACCTCTGGTGTTTGACAGTGAGCCGACTTGCTCATTGGCAGGTCATCCACATCATCCTCCTCACTCTTGATGTCTGTATGCACTTGGGTCTGTTCCCTATTAGAACAAATGATGACAGAATTGCATGGGCACCCTGCACCACATGAACAGGGTCTGGATGCCCAGCAGTGGTAGGCAAAGCAAGGAGAAGGAGTGGTATTGAAAGGAGGAGGAGTAGGATGCATATATTGAGGAGATGTTGGAGGATGGTCTGAAGCATCTGATGCTGGGGTCTCTGGATCACTGTGCCAGATGACACTTTGACCTCTGTCAGGGTAATAAGTATAGTCTGCATATTTTGGTTTCAGTTTGTGCTGGTGACGAGATTTGGGAGCAGCTTGGTTGGGAGTAGGCTGGTGAACTTGTGCCATCTCCAGGCGAAGCTGGGTAAGGTCATGCTTGTGTTCAGTAGCATAGAGTCTGGTTTGTAGGTCGAACAGTTGGGTCCATAATTTCTCAGTGATGGCATTTGCATCACGCAGCTGCTGTCCCTGGGTAAGCAACTGCGTGTTTGCAAGAGTCCTGGTGGCATGATCCTCGTCTCGAGCTTGCTGAACAGTGGGGTCAAAGGCCCTGCTAATGCAAGAAAGCAGCTCTGAGGCTGCTGCACCTCAGTGGCATGCCACAGGTGCATCTGTCCAAGTGGCACAGGTGACTGCAGTGTGCTCAAGGGGGGACATACTTCGCACCTTGACAGGTGGGTTGTTACAATTCAACTCGTCATCCTGGGCATCATAGTCCAAGTCATTTAGATTGCATGTGCCAGCACGCTCATTGATGCACGCATCAAGCTCATGGGCTTGAGTCACATCAGGAGGACACACTCCATCACCAGTGGGCTTTGTAGTCTTCATGAACTGAGGTTGCAAGGTGAGACATTAAGATGCCATTGTAGAATGAACTAGAACTTACTTGTTTGAATTTGGTTTCAAGTGACTGGGCTTTACAGTGAGGGCATTCATGGCGGCTTGCCTACTGCATGAACTTCAAGTAGATTGCTTGCCACCCTTTCTGGCCCAGAGGCAGCTCATCTTTGACAAAGTCCAGGAGGGCCTTGACATCCACTGAGCTGTAATTGTTGGAACCATGTGGGCGGCCACGTTTGGCCCTCAGATCATCTTCATCATCCTCGAGGGCACATGCATGCTTTTGAGGGCGGTCACCTCCATTCATGTTAGTATTCTCCTTATCTTTACCCTTGCCTTTGGTAGCTTTGGTCACAGTCTTGCGACGCGCCCTGCCAGCTTTGATAGCAGGCATGTATCCACGAGATTCAGCAATCATCAAGGGGTCACAAAGGTCTCGGTCTGGTGAATCCAGGAGTGGGATATGAACTGGGTCCTGGTATGCGCTAGACAGCACAAGGCGGGACCCAGGTGGTGAGGGTGGTGGTGACAAGTGAGGTTGGGAGAAGTTGGCCGGAGTCGTAAGTCCATACATCAAAGGCGCAGCTGCATGTTGCTGCAAGGTGATAAGTACATGTTGTTGAAGATCAGAGAATGATGAAGACTCACGCCATATGCCTGGGAGTCTTCAGAACACAGCACTCGAGTGACAGCCTGTGCGATCCCAGGATGGGGCCACCAATGACCCAAGTGGTCATGCGCATACACATTCCCTGCATTATCATAGTGCAACTCAGGAATCAACTGGCTACAAGGGACAATCATACATTGGGAGGGGGTAATGTCAGACATTGGAGGGACTGAAAGTTTAGGTACTTACCTTGTGGCTACCGGTACACAAGCTTTATATGTTTCAAGTGTTTGTTCCGCCAGATGCAAGGGGTGGGGATATTCATAGTATAAAAAAAAGTAAAGGTCCCTGGGCTGGTAACAGCACAATGCAAGCACACAAAGCCAAAATGGAGTAGCTACAAGCTTGCCGACTTTATATTGAGGTATGTTGAAGAAAATTTCATTGACAGAGGGATAGGATTGGTGGGAGGTTGACGCTAGGTTGCATTGGGCGAGATTGGAGGCACCGGAGGCAGACTGGTCGCTGTGGCCAGGTAGTAACTTCATTACCAGGCATGGACATCCAAGGACATTCCACATGGCACTAGATAACATCTAGATAGTGGCGGGAGAAAGAGACATTAGTATAGTTGACAAAAGGTTGAAACGCACCTCGGTATTACTGCGCAAGGTGCTACATTGCATGCAATGCGTCTCGAGCAAGGCTGATTATATCAGCACATATCGCTGGCGTTAGTGGCCTAAAACGGATGGAAGTCGTCTGCAAAGTCTATTGGGGGGGGGTACCCCCCCCAATAGATTAAGGTTTATTGAGGGGGGCAAAACGGAACATGTTTGGTAATCGTGTGAAAATGAATAGCGGCATCGCGGCACACCTGCCTAATGCGGCCAATTCTATGGTATGATATTCTAATAAGAATTTTTCGAGCCTACGGAAAGTCATCCAGTGTTGTGGTTACTGCAGTGTTACTTAGGTTCGAACCGCATTGCGTCCGCATGATGCTTCGACAATCGCCGATATCAAGGTTTTTCATCAGCAAAACGTTCCACCAGGTTCGAGGTAAAATTATCATATCTCCTATCAAAACCTGTGTCAGAGTCGGTAAGATTGATATCCAGTGCTTTAAGCTCTCAATTCACGTCATAACTAAGCAATGGAACGGGAAGTTCAGCATAGCAAAACTCGAGCTGATGATCACAGTCGATGTCTCATCATCATGCCAAGTGTCTTCTATCAAACCCTGGAGACTGATATCCAGCGCTTCAAGTCCGGTTCACGTCACAACTAAGTAATGGAACGGGGACAAGCTGATGATCACAGTCCATGTCACGCTCTCATTATGCCAGTTCCGAGTTAGTGCTGCCGTGGTCCGGTTCGGAGGGTCCTAGACAAGAACCAAGAACCGGACCATCGGTTCGGTTCTACGAAATGCCCGAACCCAGAACCGGACCGTAGAGAACGGAACTTCCGAGCACATTCTTAATCTTCCATGATTCTCAGCTGGAAATACCGCTTCTTCTTCCTCCCATCCCTATCGAATGGGTTCGAAATACTCTGTCGACGCTGTCACAGCCGCTAGAAGTCTCCAAATATTTACGGTAACTTTCCTCCAGACAATGCAAACGATCTCTAATTTGAAGTCCATTGCTTCTAGTCCATATACGGTATGTATTACTTCATCAGCAAACCACATCTGCTAAGCAACAATCCAGCGTCGATGGCTACATTTTGGGTATGACCATCCCCATCTTCTCACTCCAATATTCATCTTGGTCATTCGGTTCCTACCCAGACATACGACTATGTCTGCTCAATCAGCGAGGAGGTGACACGGATCATTTACAAGATCACCTCCTATCCTCACAATGCACTATTTCAAGGGAATATTTTTGCTTTATTCCCGCTGGAACAGGGTCAAATTTTTGTACATTGTGACACGATATGTGCCTTTCCTTCTTTTTGTTGCGCACTTGTATTGTACGTCCTTAGTCCCAATGGGTCTAAGATACCATATTGACAGACTGTTGCCAGTGAACTTCGTCCCAGATGAGACTTCCAATGTACGTTGGCTCGC
Organism: Suillus subaureus; assembly: GCF_016647635.1. Taxonomy (NCBI): domain Eukaryota; kingdom Fungi; phylum Basidiomycota; class Agaricomycetes; order Boletales; family Suillaceae; genus Suillus; species Suillus subaureus. The sequence continues at coordinate 849,178 of NW_024538563.1, forward strand.
AATAGATAAGAACCTTGCTTACTTGGAAGCCAATCTAGACATGCCAATTTGTTAACAACATTTGTTCAGGTGCATCAAACTACATGTTGGAATTACCAGTCGCTGACCTTTCCCCTCTACAGTTTTTAGCCTGATACCCATTGTCTGCTCAGAATGTAAATGCTCTATTATCTTTATCACGAGTGCAGAGTCTTTATCCCTCCAGATTTCTTCATCCTCAGGACTTGCGCTATATGGAATAACAATAAGATCGTTTGGGTAGCTACGCTATCAACTTTTGCAGTGAGTCACGTGCAATATTGCGACTTTCTAATGTGAACGCAGCATCAGGCTGTAATTGTGGGATCTATGGTTGCCCTATTTTCCGCCACTGCGACTGCGCCGTGTATGAATTATTCCCTCTGCTTGTCTGGAAATTTTGACCCAGTTTTCATTTCACAGTTGAGACTAGCTCAATTCCAAGCATCACAGGCTGTTATCAGTCCTCAGGAAGTGTCAGGCTTTTTGTCCCTTTCCTTCTTTTGTTCGGAGTAGAATTGAGTGCGTCAATGAGAATTGATTCATAAATGCCTTGTGACTGATGCCTGATACAGTGCTGATTTCGCTCATGCTCACACGCGCCATACGAAACTGGCGTACAACCGACAGCCGTCTGTATGTTGTTATATTGAGACACAACGTGCTTTATTATGCATGTGGTCTGTGTAAGTGGGAGTGTGGGGTGGTCGATCCTTGCTCATCTTTCCTACAGTTTTCTCGACCATGAACATTCTGGCATCGCTGCTACTCGATGTATGTCATCTATCTGCTGAAATATTTTCTTGTAGTTGAGATTTCATGCAGTATGCGTATAGCGGCATGTTCCAAGAGTACGTCTCTGCCAAGGTTTGCTGGCAAGCAACACTCACTTACAACCCCAATCATGTGTCTAGTTTCCAAATCATCATTCATGCCATACTCGCCACTCGAATGCACCTCCATCTGTGGCATGCCGACCGCAATCGTGATTGTGATGTCTTGGATGCAATTTCTCTCTCTCAGTTGGCGCCCGCATCCCATGTTGAGTCAGCCTGACCATTAGCGTATTTGCTCTCGCAGGGCGGTCTGGGAAGATTGCGATGCCCGGCGAGATCGGATCATCACCTGCGATGTTGTGATGGGGCAACTCATGCACGCATCTGAAGTGGCTCCTGGAGTGCCTCAGACGATTCTCGTTGAATGGTCCGTCAGGAGCGACTGAGGTTGGACTCGGATGTGAAGATTCACTGTATAACAAGTTTATATACTACTTATGAGGCGTACTCCTTACCTTGTCTTGAAAGCTGTATGTGATATCCTATGAGTCGAACTCATGTAATGCATACAACATGACATATGAATGTATGCTGGGTTGGACGCACAGGTACACTGCAGACAGAAGTATTATTCTCAATCATTTTTTATTTCCAGTAGTAACGACTCGGATGAGTAAACTGCATTTGCTGTATCTTTCCCTAATTCATCATTGACAACATCATCCAATGTCATGCCGATTCCGCACTCTTGAGAGAGTCGTGTACAGTTGACCGCATCTGTACGAGGTTCAAGTACAACACGTTGGGGAGTGAGACCTTGCGGGCCATTGAACGTTGTCGTACATGCGGGTCGCAACTTGTAAATTGTTCCCAGTTTGAAATCCAACTTGACCATGCATGCGGGATTAAAGGAGAAGGAGATGTGATGCACCACAGGGGCTCAAGTGCTCAAGTGAAATTGCTTCCCTGGGCTCGGGATCCAACCATGACGTGTGGCGCTCCGCGCTTGGTACAGCATGTAGATGGCTAGATTGCTCTCTTTCCTGAAGCAAACATAGAATGTCATTAACAGCAAGCCTCAATCGAACATGTTGTACATGATCGCTTGTATTACGAAGGCGTCTGGACAGAACTCCCGAGGTTCCAGTGCAAATGCTCATGCTATGACATTGCATGGTGGAATAGTGAGTGACTACAGGCCAAGCCTCGCTGGCTGACTGCATGCTAGATCTTCTTCGCTGCGCCAAGATGTCCCAGTCAACTTGGGAAGTTGCGAACAGGAGTTATCAGTCACTTGGACCAAACAAATGGAAAGTTGAAGTAGCGTGTCTGAGCTCAGGTAGCTGATAACCCAAGGGTTCCGCAGCGTAATTATTCTTGTCTTCTCCTGAATCAGCATCTCTTTGAACACAAAGGAGTCGAGAAGATCTGTCGAATGTAACAGGGATCATATCCCCGATTTTGCTACCAGTCCGAGTTGTTGCAGCTGGCATCTGTTTGGTTTATTCGAGTTTACCTAAATCGAGTGAATTCTCAGTGATGCGATACGACAGAGCTTGGCTTTGAACCTACATGGCTGGCTCAAGGCATGCCTGGGAAGTCATTGGGTAGTTCCTAAATGAACTCATCGCTGATGGCCCTTCTCCACGCTGTCTACCTTCAATGGCACCTGTGAGTTGATCAGCCTATTTCTATTGAATGACTGAGGGTCATGGATAAGAGCAGAATGAGCCAGGCGCATGCCTACCCCCATATCATCCATCTGGGCAGCAGAGAAGTAGTAATGAGTCGTGCGTGAAGGTGAAAGTCGGCTGTCGTTGTCCTCCGCAACTATTGGTAAGGATTATTGTGATTTGGCGTCACATCAGATCATCAGATATCTAGGTCTATTCTCGTTGCGGGTGCTACTCATTGCCGATCGACGTCTGTTCAAGCATGGTTCGAGCATATCGAGCATAACGGTTTAAAAGAGACTTACAATGTGAGTATATGCATCTTTCACAAATGAATACGCGTGGCAAGGAGATGAGAAGTGCTGAGAGGGGAGTAGAGAAGAGAACCGGGGGCTTCAAGTCGGAAGGCGTCAAGCGGACCTGGAAATGTATCAGTAAGGCGCCGAACACGATATTTTGACATACGTACTTCGATCAGACCACACTGGCTCTATCATGTATCTGAGCAAAGCAGAAGAAGAAGCGAGAGGGAGTCGCGAAACTCCAGATGGCTGATAATGCGCCAGATCAGTGAGAACACCTGGCCACCCTCTGAGCCGCAGAGAAGGAGTGCCGAATCATGTGTGAAGGGTAGAAGCAATGGTGTCGATGTCCTGGAGACCACCAATGGACTGATTGGGCATTGATCATCTGATCGAACCAACCTATTGCTGACCACTATCAGATAGTCATGTCGTCGACCAAAATTGTTTGGTTTATTCAGCGATGCGGAGTATGATGGTTTTACAAACTTATGGTTCGAGTATTACGGATGCGCATGGTAAGATGTGCTGTGCTGAGCGAAGAGTAAAGCATACCTGACAAAGTATCACTAATCCACCAGTTGTCTGAGCACAGAATACGTGTGGAATCATCCATCTAGGCCGAACATGTGGAACGAGATACAGAAGCTCTGTGAAACAGTAAAGTAAAAGTAGCGGCCTAAACTCAGATGGCCGATAGCCCCCAAAGATTTCACAACAGCAAATCAATTCGAGATCCATTATCTATCTGAGTGTAATGAAGGAATGAGGAGAAGTGACCGTAACGAGTAGAGGCCCAGATCACTGATAATACAGCGGCTCTGGTTCACAGGACACAACCACCGTGATACCTGCAATCTGGACTTGACTCAGGCGAATGGGAAAATTCACGTTTATAAAAACAAATAAAGTGTGGGGAAAATAACGGATGGGATGCGAGGGATAGCATTGAATTGATGGTAATGATTCTTGATGCCAGTGTGGAAACCAAGATGGCTGGTAAGGCAACAAGTCTGCTTCCTGGTCGTCACCATATTAATCTGAGATATCCATATTGAATGGAGTGGAAGATGCATATGCGTGGTTGAGGGGAGTCACTGGCAGTTTTAGACAAGCACTTGCTCGGAGAGGGCGTGACTGCGCAACGAGAAGTGGTGTCATACTGTTTCGTAGAACCTGTGGAAGCTTGGTTGAAAAGAGTGTTTCACGGGAGATGCTTACCTTGTGTTGATGGTCTTGGTTGTAAGAAGAAATGGCACGTGTGAATAATGGACGTAACGCAAAGTGTGGCAGTGAAGACGACCATTGTACCAAATAAAGGGAGTAATTACGACCAAGGCAGGTGACTCCTATCAACAATCATGTTAGTCGCGCCTGGTGGATAATTCTTCTCTGTGGCAGCAGGCCATTGCATTGAGTGCTGACTTGGGTACAGGTTCGAAGGAACCGAGTAAGATCCAGATGATAACAGAGTGCTAGAAACTGAAATAATGGGGACCGCCGATCAGTGAACCAGTGCTAATGGGTTCTTGCTGGTGATTATACTGATTGCGGCGCATTTACACGGTCATTATGATATTGCTTTAAATTCCAATGTGACGAATCCTGACAATCCTATATCTTCTTCTCACCAGTTCTCTGATCGGCGGCGGCCAAGTCTACCTTGATTCATCAATCGAAGACTTCCCCTTTTCTTGATTTTGCATCGCAATAGTTACCCAACCCATTTCAAGGGCCTTGAGGCAGGCATAGATATTCATCACCATCATGCCGATTTTGGCGATACAAGCGCTGAACGGTGGTATATCTAGCACGAACACTAGCCTGATCGTTATAACCCCCACTCCCTCACTCCCATCCCTCGAGTATGACCACAGTCTCAAATGATCCCAGTTGGTGGCCGATAATCAATATGAATGTATCTTTAAGCTATTGGTTTGGTTCGTCGTGTCAATTGGTGATGTCTCGAGCGACGAGCTAACGTTGACCTGCTGTTCCACAGTTGCTGCCGGCGTCGTTGTGGTATACGATTGGGGTGAGCAGGATAGTATTCGAAAACTGCTGGTATTCTCATGATATTTCCAGTGCTATCATTCGGACAAGAGGTAGGTCGGTGCTAGTTGCCTGAGTAGCTAACTCGCTAAGAATGGTGTTATAGATTGAATTGGTCTGGGTCAGTGACATTCTCATTAGAAGAAAAACAGGAGAAGACAATGGATTTTTGGCAGAGGCAACGCTGGTCTCTCATAACTGTGCTGTATCTGGTTGTTCGTACCTCATGTTATACTATAGCGTGGTTGCTGATTCCAAAATGTTCTAGCTACGCTATATTGGACTACCATATTCCTTGTATGTTTCAGAGGCCAACAGATTGGCGCTGTGCTAATAGCTCATCTCTGACGATTAGTGCCACTACTCTGAGTATGTCTCATATACACTGTGTCCGATTCTTCTGACTGACACAGCACGTAGCAAATATGCCATTGGTCTCGCTAACAAATGCAGTGAGTATTCCGCAACCATCTCATTCCTATTCAATGAATACGCTCATTTGTAGGGGTGAGTGAGATTCTGACCATTGAGCTTGGCCCAACATAATGACTAAATAGGTGTGAGTCGAAATGTTTGATCTTACTTGGTACGAGGTGGTCACTAATTGGGTGTTTCAGGCAATATTATAAACTACGCAACAAATGGGACAAATGTGGTCATAACTGCCATGCTGGGCGGTGAGTTGCAATACCTCAGTGATATTGACTTGTCTGAAACACGATGCAAGTCATCATGATTGCTCGGTTATATGCCATGTATCAGAGATCTAGGATGATGCTTATCTTCCTTGTTATTATCTTCTTGGTTGCAAACATCGCCTGTGGAGTGATCTCGGCAATAATCCTCAAGTATTCTGCAGGGGGTAAGCTTTACTTGTTAACTTAAGGAACCCGCCTCATTGGACGAACACCAGAGGAGCTGATATTCTATGGCATATATATGTGCAGTTATGGATATGGGGGCGATGCCCAGCTTCTGCCCTCAATGGTTTGGATGCTCAACACTACTTGGGAGGTCTTTGCACTGTGTCTTTCAGTCTGGATTGCTGTAAAACACTTCCGTGATCTGCGACGACTCGGCCCATCGGCAGGATCGACCATCGGGGACTGTTTCAGAGTGCTGATAAAATCACACGTGCTTTATTTTGCAAGGTGAGCTTGTAATGTGAATGTGCATGTATTTTTCTGTTCAAGTTCCGCATGTGCTAGCTTTGCTTGTGTCTCTTGCCTCCAGCTTGGTTATCTCTCTCCAGAGCTCACGGTGCGCCAACTGACATCTGCTTGTAACCACTGCTCATCATCTATGTAGTATTCAAATTCTGTGGGAACTCAGATACTCGGTGGTACTTTTCAGATTTTCTTGAGCGTGCAGATGTTTGTGCTGGGACCACGCCTCATCCTTAGCGTTCGAGAATTTCACGCTAAGCTCGTGGCCAACTCCGACGCAGAAACTAGCATGATTTCGATTGTCTTCCAGGAGCGTGTACATGTATCAACTAGCAGTACTGTGTAGGGAGATGTTTGCCGAGTGTTCTGCGTGAAAGAGATATTTGGTTGAGAATCCGTCGTGATATTCATTTAACTTAGTTATGATGTTTCAAAGAATATTTAAGGGGAGGTTTACGTGGACAAACCCATTTCTTGTCGTATCTACTGGAAGTCAGCGAACCGCCCGCCCACACTTGCACCAAGTGGCAAGTTGAAATTATCCGGAATATCTAGCAAGCAATCTAGTCCTTGATGCCCAGACAGCTGATTCTACGTGTTTGCAGGGTTCCGCTGTCTGAGCACAGATGATGAGAAATGATCGTGAAGCTCAGATGGCTGACAGCTCATTAGTCTCGGACGCGTTTTCATCCATCTGGACCACGAGGAATGAATCGCGGGGACTCGTGATTCGACTCTCCAAATGGACAAAGACGGACACGTCCATCTTTCTTATATCTTTGTATCGGAGACAAACGGCTGTGCTCTGAATCCGCTCATGTGCTCATTTGAGAGAGATATTTTCGTTAGACTACTGTACACTCGTATGTCCCCCATACCATCCATCTGGACAGCAAGGAAGTAGTAATGAGTCATGCGTGAAGTCGGCTGTCGATGTCCTCGCCAACTATTGGTAAAGATTATTGTGATTGGGCTGCCGGCTCAATTTTCAACCTACATACAGCTCAAAACATCATCCTAAGGCGTGTAGGTGAGTCGTGTGATTGAATCCTGGCTGCACAGCGACCTGCTTATACTCACATCATCATAGGCACATTCCATGTCATCGCAACAACAACGGCGAGGAAGAAACGCATTTTCTGTGTGAGGTGATATGGAATCTCCTGAGGGGATCTCAAATGATATCTCTGAGGATGGGGGTACACTGTAGGACTACGACCAGCCTTTATATCCTGCACATGGGAGTGATTCGAATCCCCGGTCCCTCGTCCCGATCCCTCGCTCATCGATTGATCATCATATTGCCAGCGCAGCGACCAAGTTGAGAAGCTGATAGGCTGATGCTCATTGAATATACATAGCCGCATCTGGAGATTGGGGTACTTGCAAGGTGTCAAAGGGTGTCACCGCAATTGCCAGCTGAAGATGACCCAATTGACTTTGGGGCCCGAGCGAATGCGAGTCCCTGCTAGCCCTCCGCTTTTGCGACACGAACTCGAATTTCAGACGTTCGGAGGCATGTACTGTCACTGAGTGGTCGTTGCATCCTTTGATGACACAGAAAAGATTTGTTGTCGGATCTTTTACCATTTCCTTGCAAAATAGCATTCTGTGGCATGTTGGCATGCTTCTACCAGTATGGCCGGTCAGAAAAAGTGAGGCAGGAAAAACCGACTAACTTCTGTATTTCTTTGTTAAATCCGCTGGTGCTGACCATCTCAAGCAACAATTTCTGTGCTTCGTACCCTATTCATCTCAAGCGACAGAAACTCACGACGAGTCTTGTTGGGCCACATGAGGTAGCGACCCCGCAAGTTACAGAACGCAGTAGCGAAACGTTCGGTATACAAAAAACAGTTCCCTCCGCCACTGCCATAACAGCAGCAGTTGTTCAGGATGCCTTCAGAACCTGCACGACACAGAAATATTGCCAACTGGTATTTGACGGGGCATTGCGGGCGTCCACTGACCACGACAAAAATCGGATAATTGGCGATTAGCCGGGTTGTGGTGGTGCCAAAACGATTCACGCTCCATTCTGGATGAAAGGGAATCAGGATTGAAGGATGAGGCAGCGAGAGGCTAAGATTTGCTCACCGGAATCAAGTGTTGAGAATCCTCGCTGAAGACGTGAAGGAGGTGGGTGTGATTTCGGTAGACCAACGCATTCTTTTTCGAGCTTGTAACAGCCCACCGTCCACCCAACCCATGCCGCGGAGCGTAGCGGCTGCCACAAACGCAGTAATTGGCACACGCACATAGTCATCGTTAGTAGCAACATCTGGAAGATCAGCGACGTCTTGTGATCGGTTTCGCTGAGAGGAACAGGAATATACTCTATATTCGATCTGGGGTGCCTCTATATACGCAGCCGGTAGCACACGAAGAGCTTTTTCAAAATACTTGGGTGACGAGTCCAATATAAGCATTGAGTACATAGAACATTGCCTAAATGTAAAACTGAAAGTGAGAGGGTGTGCTAATGATAAATCGTGGATAAAAGATATCAAAAGGAACGGACTGCAATTAGCAAGTAAATTACAACATTTCTCAAGTTTGTAGCCCTAAAGCCTGGATACTCTCAAACAAATGCCAGTATCGAGCTTCGTTCTAGCTCTCCTATGATACGCTTCTTCTCTGCGACGCGTTTTTCCAGTTCCCATCGGACGAGCTCGCTCTTGAGCTTCTCTATGCGAACCTCATTCACAGGATGTGAGGAACCTGTGATCTGTCGTGCAAGCACCCGATTCGGATCGCTTGTCCCCGGGCGACCAGTTAGAGAACATTCGGCAGCTTGAGGCGCGTTCTGTTTGTGTTCCCAAAACGCTACCGCCTGGCGCGCATCAAACCCGACATGCGCAAGGATCCTAGCGGATACAACATCCGCTTCTATCTCTTGGTGCACGCTAGTGCAGTATTCCCCTATTTTAGTCAGTTCCCCAGAACCGACTTTACCCAGCTGGGCAACTGCGTCGTTGACAAACGGCCCAAACAGCATTGTCACGGGGAATAAGAGGGTGCGCATGAAGTCAGCAAACATGGAAATCAGGGCAGGGACCATGATAGTGACGGATGAGAGCGTCTCAAGGTGATGCGAGAGAACGAGATGTGCAACTTCATGGGCAAGGAGAATGGCAAGTTCAGCTGTTTGTTGCTCTGTGGGCACTGGATGGGGTGGTAACATGGATAATGGTGAGATAAAGAGCGAACCGAAAACGCGTGTCCACCATGAGCTTTCTTCAGGTAGAGTCTGTGGCGTATAGCCAGAGGAGAAAGCTGATGAAGGAGCTTTGGAAAGGATGTTGTCAATGAATCCAGAGTAAACCACGACGCCGCAAGCGCCATCTGGCCCAAAGCCGTACGAAAATGCATTAGCCGCATCGGGTTTGTCAACAATAAGAAGTGAATATGGTGGTCCAGCTATGACATGAGCTGAATGAGGTGAGCTTCGCCCACAGAGGCCTTCTGACCACCTCCTCATAGTGTCCGTGGCTCGGGGCCGAGGCCGTAGGGGATACTCTGCAGGTGGAGGTAATGGTGGCTGATCAGGAGTTGTATCTAACCAATGTGAAGCCAACTCTTGTTCACGCTGTAATATGGGAATGCCAGCCTCCAATCGCCGTAAGGTATCACGTACCCACTGGTATCGCCAATCAGTGGTTGGAATCAACTTGGGCGGACCGTCTGTCGAGAGAATTTCTGTGACAGCATGATACCAATTTGGGCCTCTGAGCTGTGCAGCTATCTCGTCCTCCTCTTCGGGAGATAGAATGATAAGCCGCCATCTGTAAAGTGACTTAGCTGATAGGTAGAAATGGGATATTATCCATGACGTACCGTCCTGTGATAGGTGTTTGCTCGGCGCTTGCTAGAATTGCCAACCAGAATAATGTGAAAGGGACAAACAGAAGCACGTTAAAAACAAGTGTCCTTGCACGTATCCGTTTGAGAAGCTCGGCCCTTTTCTCTTCATCGACCGGTACACCAGGATGAAATTTCTCGTGGTGCTTGAGGTATTTCTTTGACCAGCGATTTTTGAAAAAGATGAGGGGTAGGAACGTAAGCGCAACTCGGGCAGCGGTGCGCACTACCTCTACGGTAGTCGAAGCCTGAAAAACTAAGTATAGGATCTGCAAAAATTATTCAGGTGAACGTGCCTTGAAAGCGCCCAGTAACATCGGTATGAGAGGAAGTCCCTGGTTCGGCCTAGAAGAATGAAATGGTGCAACTCCTCTCTGTGCATGCCATATTTTCCTCCTACTATAAACGTTAACTTGATCAAGGATAAGACCGCTGGGCTTTGGCATGGAATGATATGAACTTGGAAGCGCTGTTACTCTTGCTGCTCGAACGCCAGCTGAAGGGAAGCGCCAGGACATGGAGGAAACTGAAAGAACTCTGGGCGTGGCTCTCAATGCTGGGCGAAACATTGTACATGGTTCTGTTGAACTAGTGTATTTCCCCAAGTTATAGAGTTTGATGGCGCTGAAGCTGCGGTGCCGCTATTGACAAAGTCAGTACTTGTGGCTGTGCCCTTCAGTTTGGCTGTGCCGCAGTTACTAACATCAAGCTTCCGTAGCAACTTCAAGGCTTCCTTTTCACCATCCATATCATATTATCAGAGCGCTCGAAAAATCAACACCAGGAGGTCTACATGAATCATTAATCATCCCTCGTGCGCGATTTTTATCATATTGGGTTATTATTAGCTTTGCGGGTTGAACGTTGAGTCTTCTCTGCCATGCCAGTAGTCACCTATTAATATTTACTTAGATACTGCTGATCATCGCCGATCGGCCACCTTTGCTATCGATATGACTGGGGCCTACCAGCTTTGTTTAATCAAATCATACGTGTTGTGGGGATCACAGTATATATAACCGCATCTAAAAATTGAAGTCCTTGCTAGGTGTCAAAGAGTGTCACCGCAATTGCCAGCTGAAGATGATCCAATTGACTTTCGGTGCTCGAACAAGGACCAATCCCCGCTACCCTCCGCTTTTGCGACACGAACTCGAATTCCAGCTGTTCGGAAGCATGCACTGTCACTGAGTGGTCGTGGCATCTTTTGATGACACGGAGAAAAGATTTTCTGTCGGATCTTTCACCATTTCCTTGCAAAATAGCATTTTGTGGCATGTTGACATACTTCTACTACTAGGATGGCCAGTCAGAAAAGTGAGGCAGGAAAAACCGAACTTCTGTATTTCTTCGTTGAATCCGCAGGTGCTGACCATCTCGCGATGACGAGCAACATATTCTGTGCTTCGTATCCTCAACCCAAAGTTCATAAACGTTACACTCGGTCTTATCGACCTCTGTGTAAGTTTCCGCATCATTGCAATGCTTTGGTTAAGGTTCCGATACAAAGATCAGTGCGTTGCCATCCTGAGCTTGCGTCACGTTCCTGGAGTCACCCAGTCGCTTTCGATAAACGCCAACCTCAAAACCGTGATACCCGAGGCTCCTTTTGTCCCATTTTACGTGACAGCCATGACACTATTACATATGTACATAACAGCGCTTCTTATAGGAAAAGGTAGAAGGTTGTAGAGACATCGAATGGAGTTCCCCTCGGAGCAGCGTCTGCACCACCGTCTTTCTCTTCCGCTATGGTCTCTGTCCGGACTCGGGAGCAATTTATCGATCATCGATTTCAGATCATCTGCATCGCCGATCCAGGTAATCCCTGGTCGGGATAACGAGGGGAAGAGATCGGAGTCCTTCGGACCCGTGAGTGCTTGGTTTACAATCTCCAGGATCTTGTTACTGATGACCGTTTCGATTCAGACTTTTTAGTTATTACTCACCAGGGATGTATGATGTCGTGGGGTTTCTGAATCCCGCGGGGTCATCATGGAAAGGGTGGTTTACCTAGGGCTAATTTCTGTAAGATGTCTTCGCTTACTTTTGAAATGAGCTAATCGTTCGTCCGAGGAATTGCTCGTGCCATGATTTGACGCAATCTTGCATAAAACATTGAGCATTCCTGGCGAGGTTTCATGGGAGAGTGCATAACAATTCAAGGGCACTAATGGCGATGTCGCGTGTGTCCTGTTTTCCGCTTCACAGAAGCTCACACGGGTGGCTTATGCCGAATTCAAAATTCATTTGACTCACTTGTGTGGAATTTTGTACCGCCGTTGTGGTTTGGTGAGGGGTGCTACTACTAGCTTCGAGCGGCTGTGGAAAGTAGGGGAACCGTCTGCGGCTGCCACGGGCGCGGTGATTGTGCGCGATTTGCTCGGACCAAGTCTTGAAGCGCGGATCGTCTGCAAGGTCAGCAATGGGGGGTTGGTTATTCCTACTACAAGATTGGCCTTGATACCGACCGACTGGCCAGTGCCGTTACCTACCAACAAATGATCAAACGGTCAAATGGACACTAGACTCAGGCTTCAAATGGCAGCTTGTGACTCAGCGTAGCACGACCTGGAATTCAGAGCGATCCCTCAATCAAATGATATGTTGCGTTAACTATTGAGTGGGTTTTCCAAGAGGTAATGACTTCTTGGAGGTAGTATTATTCTAATAATATCAAGAGACACTGATGTGTTTACTTTCACCCCTAGAGTACTTGTGGGGACAGTTCTCTGCTCAATACACCAGTCTTTCAGAAACCGATCCATGTCGCTCAGTCCACCTGCCGTGGCAATCGGCACGAAAATGATGTTGATTCCTTGAATCACGCATCAAATCGTTGATCCATTCCTCGACTTCAGCAGCAAGACTAAACATATTCGAGTAAATATTTATGCCTCGAGTTAAATACTAACCACTGAAAAGAAAGATTTGCTGCTGACTACGATTCTCCACCGAAGGATCTTCAAGATACGTATAAATTGCATGCACTACTCGTGTCACTTCCCCCACAAATATGAATAGTCTCATCAACACTGATGCCTGGGTGTTATTAGCCTGTGTTGTTCTCATTGCCTTGGTTATCTCAAGGTTTAAGGGAATCGCTAGACTACCACTCCCTCCGGGCCCGAAACCACTTCCCATAATGGGCAACTTCTTCCAATTGAATATTGCTCGACCATGGCTAACATATACGCACTGGAGGAAAAAATATGGTGTGCAGCGGGAACATTCTAAAACATGGGACGTGCTCACCCCAACACAGGCGATCTAATTTATTTCCGCCTTCTTGGCCTCGACTTTATCGTAATCAATTCGGAAAAGGTTGCAAGAGCACTCATGGATCAACGTTCCGCCATATACTCCGATCGCCCCTTCATTGCGACAAACAAGCTGTATGATTTGGTCCACGTTTTGACCGCCATTTAACGTTCATCGTAATCCAGTTTCGGTGTTGATTTTAGTACCGTCATGCTGCCTTACCATAGCAGTGATTGGAAGCTTCACCGCAAGATGTTCCACCATGCGCTTCGCTTAGAGAGTGCATCACGTTATCATGAAATCCATACGAGTAGAGTTCGACTATTGCTGAAGGATCTGCTTGATGATCCATCACATTTCGAAATCCATATCCAGAGGTAAATTACGTTGCAATCACGAAGAAACTTGACATATGATCTTCTAGATTTGTCGCCTCGAACGTTATGGCGTTTACCTACGGGTACGATATAGCTCCGCGCAACGATCCAATGGTTGCCAGTGTCAAAGAACTTGTCGATATACTCGCAAAGGCACTTTCCCCTGAGCGTAGCGCCATCTTGTCTGCTTTTCCAATACGTGAGCGAACAAAGCCTGTACCGGAATATCACTCATTCGTGTTAGTCACTCGCCTACCTGCGTGGCTCCCTGGTCCAGGATCCCAGCGCGACGCTGCTCGTGCGAGGGAATTAGCAGGACAAGTACTTAATGTGCCATTCAATCTGGTCAAGAAAAACATTGTATGTCCTCAGCCATCCGAGTAATACTCAATGATCAACTGCACACACTAGGCTGTTGGGGTGGCCACTCATTCCATGGTATCTGATTGCTTAGCTCAGATTGACGAGAAGGACGATCAACATAAACAAGAAGCCGCTATAAAAGCGGCCGCGGCTACTGCTTTTATAGGTAACTTCTCATCTTTGATCCGTGTCCTGGGCATATACTACATATTCTGTAAATCTCATCCCAGCTGGTTTTGAATCGGTGAATATTTTATTTCCTTGCTGGGAGCGCCATTATTTACAAGTAGGTCAAAGAGCTCAGCGATACTACATACATTCATTCTCGCCATGATTCTCTATCCAGAGGTGCAGGCGAAGGGTCAAGCAGAAATCGATTCTGTCATAGGGGCAACTAGCAGATTGCCAGAATTCGACGATCGACCACTGCTACCGTATGTTGATGCGATCTTTCGAGAGCTGCTGAGATGGATTCCTGTGGTTCCTCTTGGTTAGTCGCTTTCATCAAGCTCGGGTTTCTTGTTGCTGACGTGGGGCCAGGTATACCCCATGCTACTTCAAAGGACGATGTCTATGATGGTCATTTCATTCCTAAGGGTGAAAACAAATTCATCAAGTACTCGGAACTGACTGACATAAATATTACAGGCGCACTGGTGATAAACAACGTTTGGTTTGTATGCAGAACTCACATATTTGTAACACTAGCTGATATTACTCGTGAAGGGCAATGAGCAGAGATGAATCAAAACATGGGGCCGATGTTGAAGAGTTTAGGCCTGAGCGGCACCTCACAGCTGAAAACAACTCGAGCCCCCAGCCCATCTCCGCTGACCCGATTTTCGGGCTCGGTCGTCGTATATGTATGCAATTCTAATCATGATCGAGGCTTTAATCAGGCAACTCACAAGATTGACTACAGGCCCAGGGAGATTCACAGCGGAGGGGGTGATCTGGATCGCCATCGTGAATATTCTCGCGACGTTTCGCATTGTGAAGTCGAAGGATATCTTGGGTGAAGAAATCGACGTAAAGAAAGAATTTACTGCCGGTATAGCCGTGTGCGTGAAATTATTATGCTCCCTTGTCTATTCCTGACTGTTACCGCCCCTCAGCCAACCTGTACATTTTTCTTGCTCTTTTGTCAGCCGTTCAAAAGAAAGGGCGTCTACTCTGTGATTTCCATTTATATTCGCCTAGGAAGCTGATCATATCGTAACGACGCTAGCGCCCCGGCACCCCGACACCACGTTGAATTGATTTTGCCTTGCCTTGTACGATTTATTCAGGATATGGGTCAGTTATTTGCGGTCCAATCCATGCACTATCTTAGACTACATTGTCTTCATCCTCAATTGGCATACCCCAGCGGCGAGCATATTGGCTCGGCCGGCCGACATATTCACCACAACAAAGAGTCTAGTGCTTCAAGTTTTCAGTCAACGGTATGCGCGCGTCTCAGTTGGTGAAACTTGACATGAAAGTCTCGAGCCGTGGAAAAAATTAGCACAGCTTTACACAGCTTGTCGATGATGGTAATTTTCTGTACATTCCACTAACATTCAAAGGGTGTCGGGGACAGGTCACATTACTCAGAAGTCAAAAGAATGCCAAGCCTTCCACGGGATTACATTAAAGCAACAATATACTCATACGCAGGGGAAAATGTAGATGTAAAGATGACTAGGCATCTAAGATATGAACGAGGCTTCCGTGTATAGCACTCCTTCTACATCTAAGCCTTCGGAAAGCCCGGGGATAATTGCATCTGGACCACGCACAACAAGCTTGACGTTGTCTTGCCACTACATATAACTGTTAGCTATCGGATAAGTTGAATGTAAGACGTCCCAATTACCTGATAAATGTATGGCTTTGTGCCTGCAACGTAATTGACCATCGTTTTGATAACATAGGGGATCTCTGCGAGGACGTCCACCTTCTCGATTAACGCCTTAGGTGAAGATGGACTGCCAACATCAAGATGCACAGATGCATCGACAGAACCGTCCACACCCTGCAGCAGGGACGGGCCTGCCCAACGGAACTCGAGCGCAGTAGGTTGCATGTAGCCAGTATCCGGATCATGGACAGGGTTGAGGTGATGGGCACGCGACATCACAGCTTTCACAGATTGTTCTTCGCCTGGCCATTTAGTCTCTGCCGTGACCACAGCTAGCTTCCCACCAAGCACTAATGAACCAATGTTCACTAAGACTCCGCCGGAGCCAGGTCCGTGGCGTCCATGGGTATCCACAGTTGTGAATTCCATTTGAATTGCAGACACGCCACCATAGGCGTCGCTTTGGAAGTTCGCGAAATTCCATCGCGATGCAATCAAGTTTGGACGCATGCCTTGGATAGCATGAACGAGCATGCCATGGCCCTCGGCAACGATTGCACGGCCATTATGGATGATGTGACCACTGGCTTTAGTACGAGGCCAGAAGCGATGGACAACATAACCATCCGGTTTCTGTTGATCTGACCCAAAGTACGAGTATCCCCCTTTTGGCCCCTTGCCAATCTTGAACCCGGGTACAGCAGAGGGTCGTGAGACATCGAGTGATATCTGCAAGTCGTCTGAGAGGTTCGCGCGAATCGTGTACATTTCAGGATAAGAATCATCCGAGGAAGGCTTGTGGGTGATAGAGAATTGATCTGCCTTGCTGGATCTCTTGTCAAGACCAGGGGGAGCGGTTGTAAAGTTTGTAACATTGAGAGAACGCCAAATCGTTTCTTTCGTTGTGGGGTTGTAAATCTTGCATGTGAACTGAATGGTAGGGTACCACATGCTGCCGAATAATATGAGTCAAATCGAACAAGTATAAACGAACAAAATGCTCACCCGATTGACGAGTGGATCACTTGACACATCAACATCGTCCCATCCTGTAGGAAGTGATAAAATGTCTGAGTCTCTGCTACGAAGCCTCCTGCACATGTCCACTCAAGATCCTTCGGCTCTAGCTCCCCGAGAAGATCTGAATTCTCCGAGACAGGGAATAAGTTTGGAGCCTTCGGATCGACAGGGGGTGCAGTTCTACAAAATCCTTTAGACCAAAGTCACAGACCAAAACTTCCAACTCACGAAAAGAGAGAGGAGAACATATTTTGAGGTGGGATGAAGGGAAGACTCTGCGCAGTAGTATTTGAATTCGAAGCCTTCCTCAGACGTAATGAGTCAAGAAGCACCACTAGATAATGTGGGAGTTCCGGACTCCTTTTTGGGTGTTATCAGATTGCGGCTACATTCTCTACTACGAGCAAGAAGATGATCGTCACGCTGTAGCTGTTGTTTTTATACGCAGCACCAGCCTATATTTTCACAGAACTCGATGCATGTCTGATCGAAAAAGAGGCGCTGGCGCAGCTAACAGCTTCTTGTTCACATGTTAAATCAGTTTTGATGAAAAACCTTCTGGAAACACGAAGTCTGACTTCTCTATAGCGCACGAGGACCATGTTCCAAGAGACCCCGGGCTATTCAAACAAACGTGTCGCGTTTGGAAACACAGTGTTGTGCTATAAGTACATGGTATATCAAACGCACCAACTAGTGAGATGAATTGCGACCGTTTGTGACTACCTCGTCTTAATTCAAATGATGACCTGAAACGAAAAAAAAAAAAGACCTAGACTCCTCCATAACGTTTCAGATTTCAGAATAATCGGATCGAACAGAGTTGAGACTGGAAGTATACAGCAGAAGTTGTCAATCGGCCCGTACTAAGCAAGGTTTACCCACGGATCTCAGGAACGCCAGTAGTCTCCGCAGCCTGCATCGCAGAAAAATCCAGTAAAGAGATAAGGTCAGCGAGTGCTCTCAAACTCCTGCTGTCTGCGGCGGGAAAATGTTTGGAAGGGGAAGAGTCCGAGGTCGAGGTGCGAAGCGAGCTCTGATCAAATTCCCGAGTGGAATGGAGGCATGGAACCGAGAAACGTTTGGTGGCGCGATCAGGGTGATCAACAGGCTCGGTTGCAATGCTGAGCGAATGCACTTCTCGATGCTTCGAAGAAGGGATGTAGGTGAGACCAGACGTATGGTCATCCGAGGTCAGATCAAACTTTGACTGAGAGATGACACAGAAGAAGCCCTCTTCGAGTTCGGACGACATGTCACTCTTGTCCAAGTCCTCGAATTCAACATCCTGCGGAGAATTTTGGGAAGTATCATGTTCGATAACAGCAGAGTCATCGACAGGAGTTGTCGTCACCAAAACCGCTGCTGCTCCGCTGGGAGGGGAGCCCTTGTCTGCACCATTGACATCGAAGGAGTCACCTTGAGATGTGCCTTTGCTGGATCCTTCTTCTTCATATTTCTCTTCTTCCGGGAGGTCGAAGATATTCGAATACATGGATATAAAGTCGTCTTCGTCGTCCGAGAACCGAGAAGACGGAGCACATGGAAGCGTCGTATAAGGTCTATGTTGGAGGACTACAGCATCATCTTGGGAAGATTTTGTAGTATTGAGTGAGACGTAGACAGGACCTTGAACGTTGGCTAAGACGCCTTCTGAATTCATCCACACATCATGAGGTAGCGTCTTGTCTGAGGGACTCCAAGGAGATTCAAGACGGATCGAGGGGGGAGGAATCTTCACAGATGCTCCTGAGAACCCACGTCGGACTGCGAACGGGGATGCGCTGACGCTATGAACTGACTCAGATGCGCTCACTTGTGTGAATCTCGCTGACGAAGAGATGCGAAGACGGGGACCAATTGAACGAGGCATATTGGCTAAACGAGGGTTCGCTGGGCTCAAGCCCAGAACCGAACTGTTTGTGATGGAAGTGATACGCAATGAAAGCCTTCGGGGTGGAAAAGGGCTGCTCGATACCAAAGCTGGGCTCCATATCTCGGCTACAACAGGCGTGATGCTGTTGCAACGTCTCAAGTCCCGATCTAAAGGCTGGACAAAACTGCGGAGCGAAGTCGGTGTACGAAGAGCGACACCCTCGGATACACGACTAGGGGAAACCGTTCCTCCGATGAAACCGGAAAACGAGGAGGTTGCATGTTTCTTGGTTCGCAAGTCTTGGTTCTGATTACCGGTACCATCATGATAAAGGATACCTTGGTGGATTTCTGCTCCCATAGTATGCATTGCCTGAGACTGACTTGAAAGCCCTTTTTTCTTGGTATTCATTAGCTCGAGTCGTCTGGGAACGGACGGTTTGTGATGGGCGGTCTGGCTTCCCGCTGTCACCGGCGTTGGCAATGTTGTAGAAGGAACCTTTGACTTGAACAAGCCTGCGAATGAGTGGGCGAGTTTGACGAGGAAAAGCCAGAAACGTAGGAAGAAGCCTGGAGGCTGCTGAGTTGGGTCGACCCGACGTACAGGCATGATTTGCTTTCAAAGTAAGGACAGTGATAGTTCGTTATGAAAATGATATGCCAGCCTCGGTCCAAGCTTGGTCGCTTTGGCTCGGTCTATGAGATCTCTGAGAGGTTGGCTTTTACATCATGCTCCTAGTCAGCCACATATTAGCACGTTCTGTAAACGTAACGAAATTCAAGACATCACCGCGTCACAAGTAGCTAATCATCCGAAACCTCCAGGTTGTGTATAGGCCGTCGTGCATCAAACTGTCATCCACCTGGCTATCTAACAAATTTTTCTGTGACCGTTGATATCCTTTCTCATAACGAGTCAGCTGGACTCCCTTATACCACGTCGGATTCGGAGCAAGGTCGTTTTGTGTCATTTACGACGAAACTTTGCTGCAGTTAACGAAGGTCTGGACTCTGGACAAAGAAGTGAGTAGACCCGGAAATTTCTAGAGAGTGACGTGACGGATGAGGACAAGATCGTGGCCCACGCACAGCGTCACATTCCCCGCACACGTTCCGCCAGCGTTTGCAGGAAATGTAAATGGTCCGCTGACTTGCTTGAGACGGGTTCTCCGTCTTCTTCCTCCTCTGTCGACATTCAAATTTGCAAGGGACTACTGAATGTCACACTTAAGTGACGCACGGACAACGACAGCGCAGTCCCAGGTGACCCAATACGCAGAAGAGGTGTCCTCGCTGCCTTCTCCAGACCAGATCGTCCACGAGGAACATGCCCCAACTCCTCCTCCTCAGGTTTCTCCATCTGAGGCATCTCACTCGGACTCTGGATTCAGTTTATCGTCTAGCTCCTCCGGGGAGGTAAGTTTCTACTATGATTGATCCAAGACACGTGCAGTGGAGTGGCGGTCATAATCACCTAAACCCTGTTCTCGTTGTTCTCGATTAATACATATGTTCTCGAAGAACTGCACGATCCTAACATTTGTCTGGGATGCTTCAGGTTACTGGGACTCCCTTTGATTTTGGGACACAACGTTATGAATACCCCTTCCCTCCCACCCAAGGTACATCAAGCGATCCGTTTTTACCACTTTCCTCGTCAATTACAATCACATCTCCACCCAATTCTATCTGGCCTTCGTGGCCTGCACAAGTCGCAAAATCTTTTCCTCTCACTGCCCCTCCCCCCAAAAAAGTCAGAACCCATCCGAAGTTACGGTCTGTGGCTGCGCGAGAACCACCCGTTCCACCTAGCCTGGCGAATAAACGGAGTTTCTGGAGTCTTAGCCTCCAGCGCCAGGCTTCTGCAGAAAGTCAACAGAGCGACCTCAGCGACACCCAAACACGCGGCCGGAAGCTTTCTCCCGGCAGTGTGGGGTTTACCGAGGTAGACGCCTACCCCGTGTCCGACTCGGAAATCACTGTGCGCCGTCGTCAGCCTTCAGCACATGCCATATGTGCTTCTGGCTCTAGGATGAATCCAAGCGAAGAAACAACCAATCAAAATGGGTTGATAACGTGTGGCGGTCATACGCCAGAAGTACCGGCTGCGGGTGCGCCAGCCTCTGGTCCTGGGCCTAATGGTGGCCATAATAAACTTGACGTCGGTCTTCACTCGCATACATCGTCAGGGGCACGTTTGCTTACTGAATATCGTCCTATCAGCTGCGGCCAGGGAATCCGCCAGATCGAGGTAATATACAACGCTCGTCTATTGGCAAGGTTTTGAGGATAGTCGCCGGTCGACGTAGGTGATAATTCTTTGTTGACTGAACTTTGTGACGCATTTGACATCAGTTTTGAATTGGTATACGCTTTTTCTTGGGTTCTTGAGGTCCTGGCTGGGGACATAGCTATCGGCACTCCGGTACGTGTTTTATTATTTCCATCGAATTTCAAACGCTTACTCGATCTTAGACGCGACAATCTATCACCAATATCTATTACTCCATACGACATCCACCGAATCATCCAAATTTCACGAATTTACTCATCGTGATAGGAGACTCGTGCACACGCAATATTCTCATTTTTTTCTGCTTACTCATGCATACCATTCCCCTGATGTTTAATGTCGTTTCATTGATTACGTCCATAGGAGCAAATTTTGCCATCTTGCTTCCAACCATACGTTACGCTACAATCTACTTCATGTTTTATTGCAATATGTTGTCCCCACGATGAGGATCACTACTAAGTTTAGCCGGATTTCAATTGATATTTTCCAGCCATTTCCAAATCGATAGACCAGATTCCAATTTACAAACTCACCACTTTCGTTTAGTTTTCGAGCGAAACAAACGGCCGCCTTCCCTGATTGTCCCTACGACCGCGATTCCCAACGTTAAATGGAGGATGGCTCTTGTCGAACGCGATCGGTTTTCCGTCTCCAGAAACCTCTGTCAGCTACTTCCGTGTTCGGGCCTTTTCGGTTGCGATCATTTGACACTTTACTTGCTAGAGGCTCGTCAAGTTGTCTTTCCGTCTGTCATTCAGTTCTCGCCGAGCCCCATTTTTTCCGTTATGCATACCTCGGTGGGCCATTCCTGCATGGTGTCTTGAGCTTTCCGTCATGGGGTGTTCTAGAGCTTCGCGTTGGGCTCTCTGTTGATATCTCTATCCGGTACCCGGGTCTTGCAATCGAAAGCGAATATTTTTTTGTTCCGTCTTGGCATCGGCATAAAACAGGAGCGCACGCGAACTACACACATTAGAACGATATGACTTGATCTACTTTCAATTCTTCTAGTCTCGCTGGAACCTCGTCGATGGACACTCCTTCGGTCGTTGGTTCTTCCAATGCGACCGAGAATGACTTGCAAGCTAAAGGTGGGAGATTACATCGTTTCCCTGATTGTCAGACTCACTCTGTCTTTGGCTTGCGTGCATTCTTCTGGCTTCTGGCCTTATTAACATTTTTTTATCTGGTGGCAAATCCTGACAGTTTTGGTCAGTCTGTCGAGAATCTCTACCACCTTTCCTACCTCGTGCGTGGCGGCACTTGTGCCCTGGAGTTTACGCCGGACGGCAAACCTGTTGTCTGTGAGCCCATCTCCATGTCATTTGTTCAATTAATTTATTCAACTTACACCTGGTGCCACTTCGTCATCTGAATGGATTCAAACTCATTATGTTTACAAGATTTTGGCTTTCAACGGTGGGTGAAAAATCGCGGGCGTCTAACAGTATAAAATTGGCTCGAGTCTGACTGAAGATTTTAAAAAAATGGAGTCGGTGACTAGGTGCGTAGGCGCCATTACGATTCAAGTCATGTCATAGATTTCTAAATTTGACTACTGTCCATGAAAACTTGGAGCTTGTCTAAGTACGCGGACTGGCTGATACGATGACTGGTTACGGTTAGTGGTAGCCCACTCGGTTAGCGATCACACTACCTAAGCTCAACGGCGCTACCCTGTGATTTTGACATGCTCCACTTCTAACCGGCAGCCTGGATTTCTACTTAGTGCGCCTCCGTCACGTTCAGATCAAGGACAAAATGCCTGTCGGTAGAGCTAGAGAGCCTTATCTAGTAGCCGGCTGTGCTGCTCGTGAAAAACAGCATTGTGATACACTTCGACAACATCTGAATGAGAGGATTGAGATCTAAGATGTCAGAGGCCGTGAGATACGTGGGACGGTAGGCGATATCATGGATTACAGTCCGAGTCATGAGACTGAAACGAATGCATTAGTGATGTAGTACTCTTGTGAGCTTGATTCTTCGCACACATGTCACGCCGAGCTGCGGAAATGGCAGTTGCTGCTGGCACACTTCAAAGGTAAACGATTGTCGGTGAGTTGTCACGGTGTAAAATCTTATCGATGTGCTGTGACGGCGCTGCAGCTTGCCGAGCACGCTTCGTTCCGCAGTCGAGACTATTTCCTTATAAGTCGGATCAGTGAATAAAGGACAGCCTGAACAGGTGTTTCCAACGCACTGCCATTGTATTGCCATAAAGGTAATTAGCCCCACTGCGGTGTGGCGCAGAAGCCGTAAGTGGTCCATGGATCGTACGTATAAAACCAACACGCGCGTTCTATGGGGCGATTATATAGTTGATCAAAGCCCCACATTATTTCTGCATACCAACCATGACTCAATACCCTGACTGAAAAATCCAACAATCCGTATGCAAGCCATATGCAGCCCCCCGTCCCAGCTCCTCAGCAGCAACAGAATCAATATCAGGTACCTTTGGGCCCACCCCCTGCATACACCCAGGAGTCACCTTATGCTCCGCGCAACAGTACGTACCAAGGGTACAACCCTCAGCCGCAAACGCACCATGCGCCTCCGGGTTCAGCATCCCAGCATCCTCCAGGATATCCTCAGGGAGATCAATCCCCACCAGCTGGTCGTTACGACCAAAAAGGCACGGAGTACCCAGCATACCAAGTGGCTTCCCCAGGAGGCAGGTACCCCCATGACCATGACAGGGCAGGACCATCAAATTATCCTTTATACCAGCCAAACAACAGTCTGAGCCCATACAGCCAGACTCCAGGTGCCTGTGCCACAAGATCGTGCACCTTCCCTCAATGAAGAGAGTAAAGGGTTATCCCTAGCTTCATTCTTTGGTAACACGGGCCCTCCGCCAATGTGGCAGCGTCAACCGCCTCAGCATCTGCCTCACGACCAGTTCCCTCCCATGTGTCTCATCTCAAACGGAACGGACCTGAGCAAAGGCTTCCCTGAGGTGCCTCCCCCATGTCAACCATGTGTTCACCCATTTGCGACGCATGATATCTTGGAGGAGGATTGGAAACGGTCCGTAGACTTTTTATGAGGCCGTCCCATTTAGGTTGATCTATGAGGTCTTCAGATTCCTGGCAGACGTTAAGAAAGCGGCTTCATTATCTGGAGGACAACGCATCAAATCGAATGTCATACCAATGGTGACAGGCCTCGGTTTTGTCGGTATGTAGCACAACAAGCCATGCAGGAAATGATCCCATATCTACTCTCCTAGGCGGTTTGTTCCTGACTAGAGGCATCGAGAAACGAATGAAAGCGAAGAATCGCAACGCGGCGGGAGACGTCGTTGATCACTGGAACTACGTCAGTAGAAGTTCTACAAAACATCATCAGATTATTTATTATTATTTTTCAGTACTTCTTCGGACCTCGCAAAATGGAAGCTGTTCTCTGCCAAGGGTCCGAGCGCTTGAGCGGCCGTGAGGGTGCGGCCCCGCCTTCTGAGTATGGTCAGCTCCAGATGGCAAATGGCCTCCGTCGTCGAGCCTCAAGTAGCTCGTCGTCTCGTCTTCGTCTTCCTCGTCAGACTCTGAGGACGACAAGAGTCACCGTAGGCATGGATATGGGCCGTCTGCATCGTACAAGTTTGATAAAAGAGAGCGTCGGGCCGCGAGAAGAGAGGCTAAGACTGAGAGACGCCAGGAGAGACGCGCTCGTAAGGCGGAACGTCGCAGTGGTAAGGCTCGTGGGGGAAATTCGGAGCCTTACCAGCTTTTCATTCAAGCTATCTAGCGAAATCGATGAGTAGATGCGAGATAAGTCGTCAACGATATCGGATTTGAAATTTGAGCCCTCGTGGTCTTCGTGTGGTGTGATAAAAATAATGCACACAGACTCGATAAGTGCAACCCTGTTTCAACGCCATTCGTGACAGATTCATGACAGATGGCATGGAACAAAAGACTTGCCAAGAGAAACACGTGGTATCTGGTTTGAGACCCGGACCTGGGAGTGCGGCTGCTTCCACCAGTTCAAAGTTCAAACATTTTGCTTGCAATGGCGTTCGCGCATTGCAAAGAAAATCTATCTCCCCGTGTTCCCAACTTTGTTTGAAATGGGTGAGGTGGGTGAGAGGTTTGAACTTTGCCGATTTCGCTGCAGTTTGCTGCATTGTACGAACGTGTCACGTCAACATCTTGTGCTTAGCGGAAGCAAAGGTAATTTTCATTAGTCAGCAACCTCTGAATTCAACAAGAACAAATAATGCCCCAATAAATCATTCACGTTGATGCTCACTCGCTGAATATACTTACGATATTGGATATACCACGGGTGTTTAAATTTACATCCAACTGATAGTAGTCTAAGTAAACCTTGTGCGGTCGCTTCTGGATACATTCTGTACGTAACATTTACAGACTGCTGAAAAATCTAGGAAGTAATTTCTAATCACAAATTCCCACTCGTGCCATGACGATGTCTAAGAGTGTCTAAGTAAGGCTTTTTGGCAGATATGTCGAGAAACAGAGCACCAATATGACAATCATGCACATTATCCAGTATACGGCTGTTCCGCCTAGGAGATTGTTCTCCAATGACAGAGCGAACAGTGAAGAAACCGCTATTGGTCCAATAGCACGCATCATGGAACCTAGCGTCTGTGCTAGGCCATTTGTCGCTCCCAGCAATTCCCTGCTCGGTGCCCCATTGTTGACATATAATATAATACAGCCTAACGATAGTTATTATCAAGAATGCAGGTTTGAGGGGGAGGCAACTCACTATAGGTATTGTACGCAACGATGTATGCAGCGAGTTGAACGCAAAGAATCAACCACATCCCTACTTCCATATTGCGCTTAGCCATATAATTCATTAACGGGTAAGTGGAAAATGTTATGAGGAAGAAGGTGAAACTTGTGATATACAACCTCTTTGGTCCAAATCGTCGCAGCAATCGCGGGAACGTATAAACCTGTATCGTGCCGTTCAACATAGTCCAGACCGTCATCACCAATCCAATAGTGTTGCTACTAAACCCAAGCCCTCCGAGTGAACGTGATGTCGAATACATGAGCGGTATTAGTACCAGCATGCACTGGTCAACGAAGCTCAGTAAACCATAGTGCAAGACTGGTATTATGACGCCTGGGATGAGAATGGAGCGAAAATCGGTCCTCGTAGACTCAACGGAAGTGGAAACTGGGCTGGCGATCTCTGCTTCATCCAGCATGCGAGGTAGTCCGTCGACCTGGGCGTCTGCAGGCTTGTCGTGGATCGTAGCAGCTGCATGACCAACTTTTTGGCGTCGCCACTATGGCTCACGGATCCATTTCTGGAGGCAGTGCCTCGTACCGACTGAAGAAATCTTTCCGTGAGCACTGCACGTGATACGATAACCGAATCACTGCACTTCTTTAAGAAATAGTAAGGTGATAAACCAGGAGGATATCGATACGCTGGCGGCAACGATGCAGGGCAAAAAATAAGGATACCGATGGAACAAGGGATAGCGCCCGACGGAATTTGGCCATTTAGCTGCTGGGTCTGAGAGAACCCCTCCAATGAGGAATCTTGAGAACTCGATCAATTCACGGCGTACATGATGGTCAACAATTAAACAAACCCTAGGGCATAACCAGTGGACCATGCCAACGGTAGCCATGCGAATGCTTGCGCCATATTGGAGGCGTCAGTGATCTCGGTCATGACGCTTTTGACTACGCCGATATTGCCATTGAGAGCACCTTGTGCACAACGGCTGAGGATGATCATCCAGAATCTATTCGAAAATCCAAAGGAGACGATAGACAATGTAATCCCGAAAAGCCCAATGAGAATCACTGGCTTCCTTCCAATGTGGTCAGACACGCGACCCCATTGCAAAATCGTGACAGCCTCGACTGCATAATACAAGGATTCCTAGTAACATAATTTCGTCAGCGATGGGCCAGTGTCCGGTGAGAAACAACAGACAATCAAGCCTGCATAGTAGCCTGTCTTACGCTCATCTCCGCCTGTGATACCTGTTGACCTGACTAGCTGGTTCACAAAGGGATATATCACAGAGGCCGCCAGCTGCTCAGGCATCTGGACAAGGAGAAGGATTGCTAACTGTTTTTTTGGAAGAGGTGTCGGTAAGGGCGTTGCTTCAATGAGCCCTTCCTCGCCTAATTGTTTTTCTTCGGAAGTTTGTGAGGATCGATGGATTTCGGCCATTTGGGTGCAGCTAAGTGGGTGGGCTTATCGAAAGCTATCAGTCGTGCAATTTATGAACTTGTACCGATACGTACAAAACAATCATGTGAGTGCTTCAGACCCTACCAAGCATACCAGATGACACGGACTGAAGCGGAAACCCTGCCAGATGCTATCCACATCAGGGGACTAAGCAGCCCATGATCAAACTGCGGCACTTTTTGACAATGGATGTCAGTGTTCACAGACACTTGTCACTCACTACTCCCGTTGGTTACTCAAAATATCACAACGCCTAATTTGAATGACGATACGTATTACTTACCCGCGGTCGCGAAGTGGTACTGCAATCGGAAAAGAGGTTGTCAGAACTGAATAAGAAACTAGCCACATTGACATAAAATCCTACAAATACCATACAGGGGTCCATAGGGCATACGTAAACGCTGAACAAGTACGTCGCATAATGAGTCCAGTAACAGTGTCGCGGCTATTGATAAGGAGCCGAGGGAGGGGTCCATTCCACCTGCTCAGTATCAGTGATAATGACGTTGTGATTGAGCAGATTAGAAACCGAGTAGTATAAGAGACTTGACATCAACCCCGATGAGCCATGCTTCCATAAACCAAACGGAATTGCATTCATGTGTTCACGTAGCAAAGGGAGGCGCGGCAAAACCCTTACCAAGTGATCGCGGGGAGATTGCACAACAGTGGACAGGGTAAGTTTATATCGAAAGCTATTGGTAGCCATCTGGCGTCACGTTAGACCTGAGCGCTGAGCCTTATCACGAGGGTTGCAGATGGACTGTAGACTCACTTGGAACTGACAATGTATACTTAGCTGGGGCTAGACTCATGGTCACCTGTAGAATCTAAATCAACCTGGTACGGCGGCGGCATAGAGTCATCTGAGTCGGGAGTTTCCGGGATACGTACTGCTGGATCATTCGTAATCTTCAAGTCGAGCTCCTTGGAGCTCCCCCTAGTTGAATTTCATTAAAGAAAACCACACCAGAAACGCGAAATAATAATGCTTTTCCTCGCAATCGAAGGAGATATCATTCAAGTTGAAGTCCGACACGTAATAAATGGCGCAAGCGAAATTTGCAGCACAGCTTTAACTTTCAACTCGGAGTAGGAAGTTTGAAGCTTCAGGTTGGTTTACCACGTTTCTATATCGTCTTCCAGCTGGAAGGTACTTAGGTCCGTATCTTGATGTCGGCTTTTGTGAGCCTGTCACGCTTCTTCACTACCTCCTGGCCTCGCCCACGCTCCCTAGACTTCCCGGAATCTGTTCTTGACAGTTCACCGATAGACTTTGACGTGACAGAGGTGGAGCACAGTCTGTTGACGGTCGAAGACCCAGAATTCCGTGAGCACCTGCTCTCTTCAATTGAAACAGCATCTCCCGAGCAATTGCGCGCTCTCGTCGTTCAACTCGCTGACGAGATACCTGAACTACAACGGTCTCTTATCCAATCGCTCGCCTCCTTGAAGGCATTGTCAAAGGGGGTTTCGGAGGTCCTAAACATTGACAGGAAGTCTGATGCAGACTCAAGCGGGGCTTCATTCAGCCTAGAGAGTGTGTCAACGGAGTCTGGAAGTTGCCCCAGCTGGAAGTCCGCCTGCTCGGTGATTAATTGGAACATCAATATGGAGGATGTCCCTGAGATCGAATCTGAGGTAAGCGTGGATGTCGCATCGTGCGCGCGCTGGGATATTTGCGTGAATTGCGGGAAAAAATTCGATGTGAACGCGGTGCGCGGGCCGTTCGAATGTTGCTATCATCCTGGTAAGTCTGAGATTCATACTGAAGAAAATTTTCGTCTTAATTATGATTTCCTTTGTCCATAGGGTTTCTCCAAAAAGATGTTGAACGGCACAAACAACGCGATCCCCGGTCGTACCCTGAGGACTTCATCTGGAGGTGCTGTAACGAAAGCAACCCGGAGGGGTGCGAGACTGGCTACCATATACCTGCCGGAGACATTGGGCTGCCGCGGTTGTCTTGAAGCGACTGTTCATCTTTGAGCCTTGAAGCATCATACTACTTCATGTTCGCACGTTGTCGAGCGGAATTGAACGGGTCTTTGCAAACGAGACGATATCAGTCCTAGCTAAGTACGTGCGCAAAGTTCAAACATTAAGATTTAAAACTATAGCTAATTCGCTACTTTACAGCATCTTGCGTAGCCTGTTTTTCGAATCCATTATCGTCCGTTGGGGTTGACCCTATGCCTGAAAATGTGACTCCTACCCGTAAGGCAGGGCGCTGGCCCTTACATTTCATATGTAATTCTCGTGATTTCAGGGCCTTCTCAGCTGGATGAGGCATTATGCAAAGGAGATCACCGTGGTGAGAAGATGACAGCGCTTGAATGCGTGCTTATCTATTTTACGTTTTATTTTCCTCCTCTTAGTAGCTATTTATCGTGCATGTCGCAGTTCCATTATAACATCCATAGGATACAGAACCACCTCAGATCCGAAGGCACTTAAGGCTGAATAAAGGCGGTATCAAATGGGGCAGTCCCTAAACGTTCAACTTTCCTTTTCTCAGTCTGTTATTCGAGAAACTTTATCCCCAAATTATAGATCTGATCGACCAGGGTAGCTTGAGGTCGCCAGCTCAAACCTCAGATATGGGCCGTTTCCAGAACTGACATTACTTGTCCGCAGTAGATAAATTTATACCAAAACGTTCGATACGTAGCCGGTGACGAATAAAAGGTATACAACTTCGTTTGCTCAACAATATGGAGAGAAAAAAGGGGTGAAAGCCAGAACTTTACTCCTGACTTGACACTCCAGGCGCAGCATGAAAGGTTGCAAGCGAGAAGGAAACAGGTTCTAGCAAAGCACGTCGCTGATCTGCTCTCCAGAGTTCACGATACATCTTTGTCACAAGAAAGGCATGAACAGTGACTTGCCAGTTGCGTAAGAACCTCACAATCATGAAGCCGTAAAACACCTGTCAGGTTTACTTGTGGTCAATACACGTGGTTTTATCCAAATTTCGTGCACTGACGTTGAGACGGGCTGTTGTCAATATAACACTGAAGGAGAAGACTGGGCCATAAATTAGAAAAATTCCCTGCGCACTTCTCTACGACCGGACAATCTGAAGGCGACTCACCAAGTCCGCAAGTTAGGTAAATCATATTGTGATGGATCAGCTGTTCCAACAGGTGATTACGACCACCCCTACGCGAGTAGCTCGCAGCGAACTTGTACAGTGCGAACGCCCATATTTCTGGTGGACCGTCAATTACCATAGAAAAAAAATGACGATGTACTCACGGATCTCCGCCGCAACTAGAATCACGTAGAGGATTATGATAGTTCTGTCACTGCCAGTTTCAAGACAACTCGTGACAGGGATGGGTGACTTAGTAGCTGTAACAGTGTTTTAGTCCAAGAAGTCCTTTCTGAATGTATAGAGAACATACTTGTAGGGGGGGATCGGATGATCGAGAGCACCACGGTGGCAGCAATAACGTACATCTAAATCCACCTGATATGCACGGATTCTAGTAAACTTGGAGGCTGCTACTGACCAGCCCGCTCATTGAGAACAGAACCACCATCTTCCTCCCAAATCCCCATATTGCACAAACACGGAGCAAGAATACACCTTGCAAGTTGTAATCAATGAGTCTGCCCATGTGGTATGTCAGAACGGCAAACCTTCGGCACACACTACAATGAAACTTCCCAAATCTGTGATAAATGTCTACTGTGAATGATTTTGCTTCAATGAACGAGGGAACGTACATGTGTTTATGGAGTATATCACTTGACACGTCTATCACAACACTTCAGTCGAGGTACAGTCTTACCGTCGTTTCAGGACTCACGTGAATTGACATCATGGGTTGGAATGCCACTGTGAGTGTCCTGAATCCGAATAACTAATATCATTATTATCTAGGATGCTTACCGAGCATTTCCAATGTCAAGTAACCGCAGGTAAGATATCGGCAGACAATATAAAGCAGCTTCGGTAATCTCCACTGTGACTGCGTCAAAAATGCCACCTGGTGTGGTTAACATTAAGCCTGTGTAGTGTTTGAACAAGTATAGCTAAAAGCACCTCATCGGCCAAGGTGAGGAAAGAGTTATATGTCTGCGATGATATAGATTAGCCGTTTAATTATGAGATTCATGCAACCTTACCCAGGACGTAGTTACAGCCACTGCGACACGATTGTCAGTATATTTTATAGTCAGCACAACTTTCAAGAGGACGCAGACCATTGGCGTACTTGGGAGATCATGAGTAACTGGACACAAGTCAGGTATTGCTGCTACTCACGTTAAGACCCCAGAGTACCCATCCAAGCTCGAGTACATTCTCAGTGGAGCTCATTGCGAGGCACGCGTCTTCAATTCGTGAAAGTGGATGTACTCCTCAGTTGCCACAATTAACTCGTGCATTTTTATATTGAAAACTTGGTACAGCTTTTTGGCAAGATTTTAAAAACCATACACGAGCCTTGGCGACATCTGATATAACCAAGATACCATCAACATGCTTGCGAGTCACTATCACGATGTACAAATGGCGCAACTTGTAAAATGGGCGGCTACGTGACGTTGAAGCTCCAGGGTGCCGCAGGCTACGTTCTGTATTGATTAATTTGACTCTGCCGACAAAGGTCAGAACGTACTAGACGCTATATGAAATCCCTACCGTTTAATGATCTGGGCGCTTGCCACCAGAAGCGCGGGCTCCAAGATAGCAAGCTACCCGGGGAACCACGTTGATGAGCAAGTCTGTGCATGTTACTCGTTTAACAACCGCATCCACGTGTGAACCAGCACATGGGTAGACAGCAACTGGAACGTTTAGAGCCGGTTCACCTTCATTCCGCTATTAACTCCATTCCATAGATACACTCGAATGATGAAGAGACTACAGTAACAAAAGCGTGACCTGACATCTATCTGTGACGGGGTAAGTAGGATAACCGCGACCGATATACGTAAGTTAAGTACTTAGCAATTAGAACCGCACTATTTCGCCTCGACGTTCATGGAAGTCATAGATTTAACCAACCTACCCATCTCAGACGATGAAGGGGGCACAGTGTCCCGCGAAGAGCTCGAAAATGCAGTCGACAGCATGACTGAAGCACGCCTTCGGAAGATAGTAATCAGGCTGGCCGACAATATACCAGCGTTTAGAAGCGCACTGGTGAAGGAAGCCATGGTGGTCAGCGACAGGAAGAGAAAGGCTGTTCCGAGATGGAATGTTTGTGCCAATTGCAAGGAGGAATACGATGTATAGTGTTCAACAATTTCAGTTCACATACCGTGACAGGTATCGGCTTCTATGAATAATTCTTGCTGACGGCACCGGGTCACTCCCGCAGTCGACAGTTCTGTGCCTGCACAAAGCCGTTGAACTTCGTAGTCATCCCGCTGTCACAGAAACGGATATAAGCTCCAATACACGCTCGAATCAAAGACAATAATGAAGATCATCTCTGCACCCTCTCCATTGGGTCTCTGGGCGAACGTACGTTCGGTTGGCGCATTCAATGTCGCTTATTCATTTGTTGCATTATGGGCTTTCGTCAAAGTCCTGAGGGCGCTTCGCTGGCGATTGAAGACGACTCAACTGCGGGGTCCGCCTCGTACCAGCATCATATATGGCGTTTCGTACGACCTCGCCTTATCTCAAGATAGAGGTCGAATGTATGAACGTTGGGCGACAGAATATGGAGTAGCGTATATGATTCCAAGCGTCCTCGGACAGACTAGAATCGTGCTGTGTGACCCAAGAGCTATAGCACATTTCTACGCTCGAGAGACATGGACATATGTGCAGACGCCCCTTTCGTTGGCGCTCCTGGAGACATCAGTATGTTAACGTCATAATCTTACCTTGTCTGTCTGATATCTCTTGTCAGATGGGCCGAGGGTTATTATGGTCTCAGGGTGAAGACCACAGGAGGTACTGTTCAGCTCTTGTCCTTGGGCAAGCGACTTATCTACTACCTGCGAATTAGGCAGCGGAAGGCTCTCACCCCAGCTTTCAGTAATGCAGCGATTCGGAAACTCACATCAGTCTTTTATGACTCAGCTTACAAGGTAAGGATTTGCGATGTAGAGAATGTAGGATCTGTGATCTTGATACTTTACAGGTCAAAGGTGCATGGGATACTGCTATAGAATCGAGCAAAGATGGCGACGCTGTCATTGAGGTGCAGAACTGGTGCGTAGCTCCCCTGGCTTTGCAAGGGGCATTCCTAATCGAAATGACTCAAAGGATGAATCATGTATCGTACGCAAAATATTCTGCCATTGATGCCCCCGAACTGATACAATATCAGTCTGGATACGGTTGGCATTGCTGGTTTCTCCCATGATTTTGGCTCGCTCGATGGAAAGCGCACCAGCGTGACTGAAATGTTTGATAGTACTTTTAGAGCCAACCAACAATCTTCAGCAGTGAACAGAGTTTTTATTCTGTTTGCGTCAGCGTTTCCTATCATTACCAAAATCCCCACCAAGCGGATGAATATGTTCAAGAATTTTGGCGTCATCATGGGAGAAATATCCAACGACTTATTGACTCGCAGCCGCCGGGAGAAGGATATGAATATGAGCGGGGGAGACGAGGAGAAGTCCATCATTGGATTGTTGGGTACGCTCTCCGAGAAATTCATCGTAGTCTCTTGATTAACGCGACGATCAGTTAAATCCGAAGGCCAGGATGCCGAGCTTCATATGTCGAAGGAGGAAGTGGTAGCTCAGATCCGTGGAGACAATATATCACAACCATAATTTGCGAGCTGACATTCTGCAGATGAAGGTCTTGCTTCTTGCTGGTTATGAGACGACCTCTAGTGAGTCAATTTCTTGTCCGTTGCTGTCATGTTGGCCGACTTTTCATCGATAGTCAGTCTTACGGTAAGCCTACTGTGCGATAACGTCTGTGCACGCTACTAATGTGATGATCAGTGGGCGCTGATCGAGCTATCGCGACATCCCGATGTCCAAACCAGCCTCAGAGAGGAACTGCTTGCGTTTGGCGCTGATCCGACATATGACCAATTAAAGGCTAATCTCCTATACTTGGATGCGGTTGTCCATGAAGTTTTACGACTTCATCCTCCGGTGAACGAGTTCAATCGTCTTGTGAGTATACTTGTCTACGTGCGAATAAATACTCTGACAATAGGTCTATAGGCGGCAGCAGATGATGTTATTCCCTTGAGCGAACCTGTGCGCACGAAGTCTGGGGAAATGACGGACAGTATATCTATAGCGAAAGGGACATCGATCACAGTATCAAGCGCGGCGATCAATCGCTCTTCAGCCATCTGGGGACCTGATGCAAAGGAATTCAAACCTGATCGTTGGCTGACTGAAGACGGCATCAGTGAGAAGGCCAAGGAAGTCCAAGGTCATAGGCATCTGCTGACATTCGTCGACGGCCCAAGGACGTGTCTTGGCAAAGATTTTGCGCTCACGGAATTCAAGGTGAGTGGTTTGAACCAGCCAGTTTCGACGTTATTCACAGTGCTATACAGACGGTTTTATCGGTTCTGGTGAAGAACTTCGTGTTTGAGATGCGGGATGGACCTGATACTCCAGTCGAAATTGTGAGGGGGATTTTACCACGTCCGCGGGTTGTTGGAGAGGATGGTATTGGGGTGCCTTTGAGAATTCGTCGGTATGAATGAATAGTTGCGCTGCACTACAATGGCGGCACCATCAAACAAAATAGAAGTACTTTATCAGCTTTCGCACAGTACTTATCACTAGACTCCCCCCCGGTTCATGCCAAGGTGTTTCTTGTTCGCGCTCGTTCGAACGGTACCCCCCTTGGCTCTATTCGAGTGAGGATCTCACCTGGATACTATTTTGGCCTATTCTTTCTCTCAGTCTGTCTCAGGCGCTTCAGGCATTTCTGTTGCCCGCTGCACCAGATCCAGCTTCGTCGCCGCGATTTTCCCCCACTTCCTTAAACTACGTGTATCGCTCTTGGCGAAGTCTGTTCCCGGTGAATTCGCGTCAGTGCAACTTCTGGTTAAATGTGATCGTCAAAAATACTGATGGCTGGTTGACATGATGGAGGAATGTTATTTTATGAAGTTTGCAGGTGTGGGGTCAAAGTTGGCAAGCCATGGTGAACGGATTGAAATTTTAATAAATGGTTTACAAAACGTGATCGACTTAATGGAAAGGTTGAAGTGGTTGGTGGAGTCGGGAATCAGTGCGTCCGCGCGCTATACTCGGTTCGCAGACCTGCAGGTCATGTGATCGCGTCATGTACCTACATAGCACCACAAGTGCAACAATATTGCTGCCATCTGAATATCATTACAAAAGTATGAAGTGTATCACAAATACCGTGATCAAGAATTATAAGTGCGGCACTAGATTAGTCCACAACACCGCCTTGTATGCATCAGAAGGAAGATTGCGTAAAGTGGTGAACATAAGTACCAAGAGGACGGCACGAACTGCGATGTACAATATGACAGATACCATACACATCAGGCCAAATACAAACCCCACGACCCCCAGTAATGAATCGGGTATGAATTTCGGAAGAAAACAAACCCAGGGTGTGAAAGTTATACCGACGGCACTTATGCGCCATAGCATCTGTTCTTGGTATGTGGGGAAGGAAAAAAACCAAGCCGCACAATGAATGCCGCCAAATATGGTTGCCATTAGCAATGCAGCAAGCTGAAGAACCATCCTGTTCGAATCTTCAAGATCAATGCTGCCATCAAATGTTGGAACTCGGAACTTTCGAGATGTGGGAATGTAAGACAAGCCTATCACTTCCTCAATTGGGCCGAGGACTGGAGAAAAGATCCAATACTCAGCGGGAGCGTCTATTTCAGGGACACTAAGGCAGAGATAATCAGCAGCGGTATAATTGTCGAGGCGCATACATACTCATAAATGTGATCCTCTGGCCTTAATTCTGTCGACTTCCAGTAGACTGGATGTGGACATCGCACATCGAGAGGCTTGTTCCACCACACGGCATAGGTGAGAAAATTGAGGACCGCAAAAGCGAGTGTCCCCACTTCGAGCTGGGTGGTTTCGAGGTGATAAATGGCGCGGGTGATGAGCTGCATAACAAACCAAGCCACCTGAAGCATGATTAATCCTTTCGATATCACATTCCCTTTGCTCTTGTCGCGGATCTGGTTTGCTGTTAGGGTAGGGGCGTCGATACACTCGGCACGTATCAGCTTGAGGACCTCGTCAGGCTGTAGTGTGTGATAGGGTTTCCCATCCACATAAAGCATGAAACCACCCATCAGCACAAAGAGGCTATGTTCTTGAGTCCATGTATAATCTAAGGATGTACATAAGCCAAATATCCGGTATGTTTGAGAAACGATCAGGCTTACCTTCAGATTGCTCCGAAACATAGGCGTCAAACAACTTGTTGAATGGCTTCGCAAGAACATGCCAAGTTCCTTTATATCTTGAAGCGGGCACTGGAGTACTACAATGAACTGCCGAAGAAACACGAATACGGATGATGAATCACCTTTGGGGTGCGCTATGAGAAGTCGGGTGCCATCATTATCTTGAGAAGCAGGCGAGTCATGAGGAAATGTATTCGGGGTGCGGCAAGATAGAATGTCGAGCTCACCTTCAACATGTTGCTCTGCAGTTGCTTTGGTAGACCCATGATCTGAGAACGTGTATAATGAATCGTGAGTCGCAGAGTTTCCGAAAGCAAGACTCACCTTCAGACTCCAGACGAACACTAGGATATCCTGATTTCTTGAACTGTCTTGTAACCTGACGGGCGCCGATCCACTGGCGCGTAGCCCAGGTGACGATCAGTTCAGGAGCGATTAGTGCCATTATCATGATCCCAAGTCGTCGCCGTAGGATACGAAGGGGGCTGTCCCTGGGACTCGGAATGTTGGGGTGAATAGCACTGTAGATGCATGCAAACAGAGTGAGAACGGAGCTGGCGATGATGGACCATATGGTTCTGGTCGTGAATGATGGGGCTTCAGAACTGTCGCTAGTTGTATTTGTTGCATTTGTTGTAGGTGCAGCTTGGGTGGCTCCAACGAGGTAAAGGAAAACGCAGAAAAGTACTAGTAAGCGCATTATTGCATGTCACAGTGAATACGCCACACTCACTATTTGTATTTTACTGGCGGGCGTCATCTCAAGGCAGTATAATCCCACACCCTATTCTGAGGGAGACAGCGTGTGTATGTCTCAGTACCGGTTCCAATAGCCTGCGGAAGGAATCTACTTTTTGCTGGCTACATGCTCTGGACTCCGCATCAACGCCTTGAAGGACTTCACATGATTAATATAAACTCACTCGGTTCTTGGTGTCTTGGACTGCAGCACTGAAGACTAATTTGCAGTCCGTTCCAGCTCCAAAGTGCTCCAGATTTCAGACTTCCACTTTCTGGATTCTGAGATGATACAAAAATTCACCGCTAAAGTATTACAACGCGAGTCTGCAATATGACGCGGAAAATGGCCACTGAAGGACCATGGCATGTACAACCTGAGTTTTGACATTGTCAAATTTCCACCAAGCAGGTATAGTGTAGCAGTACCTTGTCGCGATCGTCGCGGGCACACCGATATTAATATCGCGGCATCCCCATATCCCCATATACGGAAATTTAAAGAGGGTGTTCGCGACTGCAATAGATGTGCATATATCAGTTTGACGATACCGCCTGACCGTGACTTTGTGAGCGTGGATATAAATGTAGCAATCAGCGCACGCTCGACTCATATGCATGGCTTGTTTGAAGGATAAGCACTAGCATTGGAAGGTTCCAGTACTAGTGACTAGCAGTAAGTGTAGTTGGTGTGCACTCACCGTTTGGGAGCAATGGTCACGGCAGTTGCCGCAGCAGTCCCTAAGTCTAAACGCGGTCACGTGCGCCGCATTTCATTGACTTAGATCACCAATGTCACTTCGACAAGCTTTTGCTTTGCATACGCCAGCGTCGCTCAAATGGACTGCAGCTCAAGAAAAGAGTTTGAGCAGAGACTACCCGCTGCAAGATCACGATCCAGATGACCCAGCCCTCTTCGTCCAGCGCACTTACCTTCACTACCTCTGGCTTCCTCATGTAAGTCCTGCTCTAACTGTTATATATATTTGCTAATAACAATATAGTCAATTATGCCGCTCTCTGTATTTATTCCCTCTCTTCTTCGCATCCAAGGACCTCTAGATCTCGCGGAGGACCAGCCACATCCTCTTCACGCCTTTATCGAGCCTCTCCTCCTTTCCCTTCGCGCAGCCGTGAACAAGTACCATAACGAGCTCCCTCAGATTCTCGCCGATGGCGGCGGTGCAGGCGAAGCAGAGGAGAGTATAATGTGGTATGCTTTGGGGTACGAGAAAGTCGATGCCAGCGCAGAGCGTAGCGAACACCTCAACCGAGATGACAATGCGATGCTAGAAGACAAGTGGAGGTCTGGCTGGCTCGAGCGCATGGAGCAGCGTGAGTAAGTGCTTATCATTTTGCTTCTAGGCGCATCATAACGACTTTGTAGAGTTCAGATCCAAATTCTGCTGTACTTCCTCAAGCTCTCTCTTCCTGGACCATGCACCCCATTACCGCCTGTCGAAGTGCCACTCACTGATAGTACTTATTTCATCTCACCCGCCAAACACAGCCGTTTGCAGAAGAAGAAGAAAGAAAAACCAAACTTGATCATCCCGTCCTCTATCGAGCGTCTCGAGTCCTTCATGGACAAACTCTCAACGTGGCAACTCGTATCACTCATGACTACATCTCACACTGAAATTACGACTCGCAACAAGAATGAACGTGACTGGATGCAAAAGTTTTGCGAGGATGTAGTTGAACCTCTGTAGGTGATGTTTTCATGTATGATATCAATCAAATACTAATAATTACAGGTTCAAATCAAAACTTCCGGAGCAATGTACCCTACTCCGTTCCAAGCTCTTCCCAAGCTCTCCCTTCTCCGACGAACCCCCTTCTCCCGGATCATCTACAGAGAAGTCTGTCCCTGGGTCTCGTTCTCATCATTCATCATCGACTACCGCAGCTGGCCCACAAATTGGTGGAACGGCAAAGGCCCCTGTTCGCACTCGCTCGCTGTCCGTGTCCCTCGCCCAGGAAAAAGAAAAGGAGCGCGCAGCAAGCGTAGGCGCGACGCAGGACAAGACACTTCAGCGTGCGCTAACCCGGCAGATCAGCATGTCTCGTGCATGGAAAGGGAAAGATCGGTCGACAACTGCGGTGTCACAGGCGGATACGAAGATGCCTGCTGCAACAGCTAAGCGCATCATTGGGAGCACCAATTCACAATGCCAATCCTCCCAATCCCGCGCAGCGCCAGCGATTACCCTCGTAACCGCTACGCCTGTGAAGAAACCGCCTCCCCGCGCCAAGTCAAATGCGTCAGCTTGGAGCTCGAGTCCTATACCTAATGCCAGGAGTTCGAGTCCACGTCTTGCTGGGCGATCTTTGAGTCCTCCCACCGCTCGCAGTTCAAGTCTTACGCCGCTCGACACAGATGATAACGAGCTTCCTCTCGCGTCTGTCCCTTCACTCGACTTCTCCTCTGACAGCCTGTGTAATGCAATGGACGAAGAGGAGGATGCGGAAGAGAAAACGTTGTTCCCAAACTCTTCGCCTGATGTGTTGCTGCTTAGTAAGAGCGAGTGGGTCGTGGATGCCAAGAAACGCGTGGCGTCAGCTTCGTCAGAAGTACTGACTTCGGATACCCCTGTTAGGAAGCGGACGAGGCTTAGGAGGTAGCAGTGTTAGTTTGTGCTGCAAAACGTAAGGTGCGAGGCAGGTGGTATTACTTGTGTATGATCTCAAAAGGTAGACTAAAGGCTGACTGGGACGACCAAAATTCTAATCCCATGGGCCCCAGAGAACAGCGCGAATACCCAGAGGCAACATTTACGTGGGACGTGACTCCGACTGTTGCGACCAAGGATGTGAGACTTGATATCATGTTCCTGAAAGAACGTTCAAGAAAAGAAAAAGATGCCGAAAACAGTCAACGGGATATCCTTGATCGTTTTGTTAGCCTACACCACTCTCCGTAAGAATGTCTGTTCCCAGAGTTTCTCGATGCTCGGCCGTATATTGGCTTTTTGAAAGCCTCCCGATAGTGTTCACCTGACGATGTCTGTTGATCAACTCAGTGAATGCTGTCTCGCAATGTCGAAAGAGAGGCTACTTTGCTATGTGTTCGTTGTGAGCTCACATGTTGTTAAGTTAACAGTTGAGAATATATATAGACGCGACGCGATTTATCACGTGCGCGAAAAGTAAGCGCTTGTCCCTTCGAAGTTCGCTCTGTATGCAGCTCGCTACCGTATACTAGTGGGCTGAATATTAATGTCAACAGTCCCAGGTACACCGAGAACAAAGACGGGCTTCACCCCTGCGACGCCAACGACAACTCGACTGGCAGGATCCCATGCTCTTCAAGCATCTCCTCATTACACGACAACCAGACGTCACTCTCTCTATGGCACAGAGGATCGTGTTGTAATCGATCCAGGTTCACGCGTCTGGAAAGTCGGATTCAGTGGAGAAGGCAAGCCAAGAGACGTGTTCTACGCCGACGCTAAAAATTATGGCTCGTTATGGAGCTGGAGTCGAGCCACAGATCCAGCGGAGAAGGCAGAGCAGGACAACATGTTAGCAATCAACTTGGAGAGATGTATGCGTTCTGTTTTTCACGAGTAAGTGGACATGACTATCGCAGGCACTTGCATCCAATAGATCGTGAAGGTCACTTCTTGCAGAACCCAAGGCCAGAAAGGTAATATTAGTCGAGCACCCGTTAATGCCGTTGTACATCAAGGATATGTTAGCTCACATCCTCTTCAGTAACCTGCAGGTATGTGCTCAGCTTTCACGGGATGATAACTTGTAGACATAAGGTGACAGGTCCCCTCAATATCATTCGCATCAAGTCATCTGTTATCTTTGTTATCTGTTGGCCGAATAACAGGTCTCGTCCTGGACTGTGGCCATCTAGAATCCACTGCATTACCTGTAAGATGGATGGACCTATTTTATCTTTCTGTTAACACACCCTCTTAGATATTCGCAGCACGTCCTCTCTTTCCCCAACTGCGAACAACACCGCTCGCAGGCTCTCGCTTTTCATCACACATCCGTGCACTCCTCCTCTTATTTGGCTCTTATCTCCCTCCACCAGCTACACTCAGTGCGGCTGTCAACGTACCCGCAGCCAATCGCACTACCCGTGTGCCACAAGAGATACTAACAGATGCTGTCATCGAGGACATCAAGACACGCTGTTGTTTCGTATCAGATGCTTTAGAATCTTCTCTCAGCGATGTCCGCGCATCCTCCCCAGCAGGTGATGATCCTTCAGATCATGAGCCTCCACCCTCAAGCGACCCCGCCATGTCTGAGTCAGAGTTTTCACGGGGTTCACTCGGCCAAGAGAGCGCTGCAGAGTCCGAGTTTTCAATCATATCCCACCCGACACACCCTACAACCGGTGGAGAAGCAAGAAATGAAAACCATCTACAGGTCCTTGCGAATATGTACATACGTCACTCCACTGCCACAGATCTTCACATGCGTGTCGTCCCCCCTGTATCTCAGCAAGCGGGTACCGGGCGTGGAACACTGATCATCCCAGGCTGGGTCCGTGAACGCGCTGCCGAGGTGCTGTTTGAAGGAGGTGACGTCGACGAAAGTAGTGTCGCAGAAGTAATCTTGGATGCTTTACTCAAGGTTTTCTATCTAATTTCCCCATTCTATGATTATACCATTGACCGTGCTTGAAGGTCCCAGTTGATCTTCGTAAAACTATGGCGTCCTCTATTCTAATCACAGGGGGAACAGCCATGCTTCCAGGGTTCATCCCCCGTTTACACACGGAACTGCTGCGCGCTACTGCGCTGCTAAATATATCATCCACACGGTCTAGACCTACATATGATCGATATGCCTCGTTGCGTCCCCTAGTACCACACTTTGCCATCCTCAATAATCCTGCACCGGTACCCTCGTCGAGCGCACGTGCCAATGTGAACGCAGGGAAGGCACCAGCTTTCACACCTGCTACGATGGCGTGGGTGGGTGGCTCCCTAGCGGGGTCAGTATTCCCTCGTATCGTCTTATCATATGTTGACGGTCACTTTTCTAGGGCACTAAAAACTGGTGGCGTCGAAGTCGCACGGGAGAAATGGGATGAGTCTGATCCATCGCAAACCGATCAGGATGAAGATGTCGTAATGGTTCTTCCTACGTCTGAACACGTTCCAAGAAATGTCATACCAGACTGGACTAGAGGACCGCTGCCCGCGGGCGCACCTCCTGCTGTAGCACTAAAGCCCCCGCCTTCCCCACAAGCCGTCGGTGCTTGATTGTAACATTGTATAATTGCTCATTGTAAAAGATGGGTAGAGCTTGTCATAATGTGCAATGTGCAGTGGTATGAAGTAGATAATTGTGTGATATGCGATAAAAGGATACATTCTACAACTTTGATCCACCAATGAGCTCGCGAGTACAATCCTATGAAAGTACAAACGCGGCTAAAGCCAAAACCGAAAGGTAACAAAGAAATCCAACTGAATGCAATGTAGAACGAAGATGGAATGTTGAAGAAAGACAAGAGGTATCGCAGTTGAAACGAAATAATGAATGTGTTGGAACGAAAAAAATGATGAACGCTGGAACGAAGTGAAAACCAATGATTTCTACAAAATGTCAAGATCAACAATGCCAATAAAAAGCCTGGGTAGCAATACATTACACATGCGGAGCAGCCTAGGCGTGGCTGCCAATAACACGCAGAAGGACCTTGTTTCCATACTTGGATATCGCCCGGTCCCAGTCATCGTTAGACTTTACGAAGTGCAGAACAACACTATCCTTATCGGCCATAGAGGAGAACGAAGCAGCGTAATGACGACCCCCAGATTTCTCTATGACTGGAGGGGGAACGAGGATGGCCACCACAAAGCTCTCTGAAAGTGGCACGCCTTCTTGCCGTACAAATTTGTCGTAAAGTCGTTGACGAACCTCAGTGAAGCACAAGGCCTGCGGAACGCGAAGCATAATAATATTGTTCTCATGCAATGCTTTGATGGAAATGGCTGATCCGTCGCTACATCCCGTTGATCCGCTAGATATGGATGTGGTTACAGATGCCCGTCGCGCGGGGTACGCCGATGTTGGGTACGAGTCATACTGCTGTGAAGAGAAGAGGCTATCTTCGGTAGGTGATGTCGGTGGTATCGCGTCTGTAGCACGGGTAGTTAGGACACCGGTCGAATATGTATGTATATCACACGTACCATTGAAATAGGCGTCAAGGAGATCGTCCTGTCCGTAAGCCGATTCATCAGCCCATGGTTCGCGTTCTACCCACTCTTCTTCATCCTGGAAAGGCACGGAATGACGATATTGTCGGGTCCCAGCAGAAGGCGAAGACTGAGTATAAGTAGATCGAGGAATGATCGCATCAGCAGAGGCGTCAGTCCTGTATGATGCCACACTACACATCGAGGCACGGGGGCGGTGCGCACGTTCCGGGTGAGGATGTGGAAGCGTAAAGTCAACATTGAGCTCGGCAAGGTAGGCTGCAGCACGAGAGGGCGAAACAGAGTTGGTTGACCGCCAGGAGCACCTAGCATAGGATGGTGCTGCTTTGAGGTCAGTAATGGAGACCAGATATGAAAGATTTGGAGGCGTACCATCCGAAGGAAGTTCAGCATCATCATATAATTCAGAAGCAGGGGGGCCAAGGACCCTAGCAGTCCTATTTACCCTTCGCATCTGCGCGTAATCCGCAGATACAGCCTTTTCAATCTCAACCTCCTGGTCCTCTGGGAGGACTTGGAGTATCGATGCTCGACGCTCTGACGCGTATCCGACAGGTGTATGCTGTGGGTTATGTCCAAATTTGATTGGAGCTTCATGCGTGACAACCGCTGGCGAACGGTTGGAAGATCGACGCGACGTGACGGGAGATGGAGAGTTCAAGGAAGACGAAGAAGAGGAAGATATGGTGGATTTCGAGCCACGTGACGGCAGGGATATCGTTAAGCTAGAGTGA
Organism: Suillus subaureus; assembly: GCF_016647635.1. Lineage (NCBI taxonomy): Eukaryota > Fungi > Basidiomycota > Agaricomycetes > Boletales > Suillaceae > Suillus > Suillus subaureus. The sequence goes on from NW_024538563.1 coordinate 893,299, forward strand.
TCATTCACCCGTGGGCGGGCAGTTGGCTGGTCTTTCAGGGAAATCCCCGATGACAACGAGTCCGAAGTGCCTGAGCCTCGTCTGGGAAACTTCTTGTGTGACTCGTTCACAGATGTGGAAGAGGGTACAACGTCTGATGCTGCCGGAGATGAAACAGGAAAATAAGTAGAAAGCATGCTACTAGACACAGAATGGCGAGATGTAGCGGGAGGGGTCTGATTTTTCTGTATTTTGATAGCGAGGTCATGATCACGTCTCCAATAGCCGAAGAAATCAGTGAAGGTTCTCGTAACCATCAACTCTTTCAAGAGCATCGGAAGATCTTCTTGAAAAAACGCATTTATCATGGCACGAAACTCGGCGAACCGTTGGTCAACAGTAGCTTGGCTCGCGCGGAATAGTGTTCCCTTCTTCGTCAGTTTCAGGATGTGCTGGTGAATATCACGGGCGACGGAGTGAGGATCGGGACCCGGAGGAAGTGAATCAAAAGAGGCTGCCTGGTCACTCTGGATATACATGCCATCCTTTTTCACTCCTTTGCCTGCGGCTAGACGTGTGATTTTCTCTCTTGCCATGAGAGCATATTCGGCCTCAAGGCTGTCTTGAAACCAGAGGCAATCCTCCCATTTTCGCCAGATGTCATACTCCGAATGTGAGCCCTTCGAAGAAGTTGAATTAGTAGAGATGGATGCGTTGTCGTCCTTGATGGGACAAATACGGAGGCCGTAGCTATAACTGCCGCCTGAAGCCAACATGAATACAATCCAATACGAACTGTATAAGCTTACCTTGCTTTTCCGGAGTGAGGACTCCAACATAGAAATACTGAGGAGCACTCCGGTACACGGCACGCTTCCACGACTGTAACTACATGAGTATGGAGGTTCGTAAACTGGAGGCTTCGACTTACGTCGGGAGATATAGGTCCCTGATCGTAGGCTGAAGCACCACCCTGCAAGTTTGTGTTAATTCAGAGACGGTGAGTGAGTCGTGAGTGGCATGTACGCACCGTGACAAAAGCCATAAAAACCTCGTGGTAAAAATACAGACAAATAGTAGCCTCGAGGCAAGGTACCTAGAGAACGATCAAAACGCGATAAGCAATTCATGCCACTTTTGAGGTTATAGAATTGACAATGACTGCACGTACAGTAGGTGTGTACTGTCACTGGATGATGTGGTAGGTGGCTTGAAAGTCAAGCTCAAAATGTGGGCTGTCGTGCTCAGTCGTTGGTGAAAATATCTGGGGTGCTCTGTCAGAAAGATATGTCAACTGGAATGTGCCTAGCTGCTTGGATGAGGATATGCACCTTGACGTGTGGCTATACACTAGTATATGAGTGTCTGCTGTCAGTGACTTGTTGTGAGCACCTTTCTGAAGAAAGCTAGGCAAGTATAGCTTTCCAAGGATGAGGTAGTGGAGAAAGGAAAGTGGGATGCCAGGCTTCTTGTTGTCATAATAATAATACTTTGACCGTCCGGGCCATGCGTCAGTACTGTAGTGGACGGACAATTGTGTTTACCCGATCCTTACCCGTTATATCCAGAATAATTTACGTAACCACAATAAGATCCCAATTGCCACATCAAGATTCGGAGCCACAAATGCTTGAACCCGTCCATGCTCATTGATCTGCTGGCCCACTGGCTTTCATCCACAGCTAAATTCACACTCTGCGCAGGGCCTGGACCAGCACAAAGGTAAGCCACACACATAATTACCGGAACGGGTCTCGGCGTGCAGCGCTTGCCTGTTTTGCCTCACTGACTATTGATAACGTTATCCACCTGGTGGGTACACATGATAATAAGCTATGTTCGTGAGTCCACTGAGAATCGCAATGCTCAGGGGCCATGTTCAAATCCCATGAAGTCGGGATTCACCGTAAATTAGGTTTTCGCCGTGCCTTCATCATTGGCTGTTATCCATCGTGTTGTACACACGACGTGATCTGTTCGACACGCAACAGATCTACCTCCGGACACGCCTATCCATATGTTATCTTGCAAAAACGCCTGATAACAAGCGAAATCATGCACTACTCCACGTGTGCCTCGACTTTCGAGTCGATACGTTGATCACGATGACCTGCCAAGCCTCACAATTTTGGTGCCGGGTTGGTACACTCATGTCCCGCCCGTATAAATTGTAGATAGATCACTAGGTATATATATCAACCTAAGCACAATCGAAGCAAGTTCCACCATATGACACGTTTCTCGACTCAATCGGTGCCGAGCCCCAACACTTTTCTCATCACCTCTTCTTCCCTCTCTTTTGCTCTCACCCGGCCCTCCTGTAGCCTTTGAAGTCCGCTCTGAATGCTCTCGATATGCACGTGGAGTGGGATGCGCCCATCAACCAATTCAGGAGCCGCTACCCTCTCTCGTAAATCCTCCATGTCCTCACTCATCGAGTTGAGTGTCTGGAGTGCGGCAACAACATGCGCTTGCGCTTGTTTCCGATAGTCACCAAGGTCTTGAAGTAAATTAAGACGTCTGTCAGTATCCCGTAGTGCGCGTTTGTTCCCGCCCAGCATCGTCCACAGCGCTCCCAAAAGCTCGGATTTCTCAGCTGTGACGTCAATGTCCTCGCGCATCACAACTTCGCGTACAGCGGAAAGATCTTCCTCAAGTACATCCAAGTTGTGCAGGGATATCTCCGCTTCCAGAATAAGTCGCTGGATTGCTACAGAAAAGGTATCCATCGCAGTCGTGAATGTGTCGACTATCACCTCCTGTGTCGTGGGTCCCGTATGGAACGGGATCAAAGCCATGAGTGAATACGGTGACGGCGCGTTTTTCTCCGCCTCTTGTATGGTGCGCATCGCATACCCGTTCACTGCCATGACGCTATTGAAAATGAGCATACAATATTTCCACACCAAACGTACGACTACTTACTTGTCCACAGCGCCACCGATTCTCGAACTAAGCTTTGTGAGACCCCTAGCGGTATTCTTGGCATCTTTCACGAAAGTTGTCAGGAGATCAGCTAGGGTGTCATTAGACTTGAGGTCGCTATATCGTACGAGGGTTGCGAGATCCGCAGTGGCGAATTCAGCCTTCCGAATTTCAATCGAGAGTCCAGATCCTCCGACAGACCCCTCCAAAAGCTTCTCAAAAGTAGAGCCCTGGGTTTCCATAAGATGCGGAAAATCCGCCCATTTGGTAATTTGCGGATCCAGCGGAGCACACAGCGCCGACCTCGATACCACAGGAAGGTAACACATCGGGGAAAACGCTGTGCGCAACGCACCCGAAAGGCGTATCATCGCAAATGCCAACATCCAAAGGAAGAGCATGATTGACAATGGTATGCGCATAAGTCGCACTGCTCGAAGGAAAACGTCGAGAATATAAATGCTTGAGTGGTGGGCACTAGTGGTCAACGCTTCTTTGATCTGCTCTTTGTCAATAATGCTCTCTTTGTCTATGATGTATTCTTTGTCCACGATGGGACTTTTCTTGCGCTTTGACCGTAGAGGTGCTGCGCGATTACGCCGAGGGGTCTCAGCGGCAAAGACGGGTTTCGAGCCCGCACGACGCCTCGGCTTCGAGGCATCTGTAAAAGTGCTCGTTGTACTTGGAGAGTCGAAATCGTCGAACCGCTCTGGGCTAATGTCCTTGTCTGGGACGTCTTCCCAATCTTCCCCTTCAAGTGGTTCCTAGGCAATTATTGGTGCATGAGACTATATATTGTACTTGGGTGGATCAAATACTTACCCCTGCCCCATCTTCACCTTTGAACTCTCTTTTCATGTACATTTTCGAGTCAGCTATTGGCGATTGGGTTTCGTGGCACCTGTTCAGGATAGAAGCATACTACGTGTTCAAATTATTAGGTTCAAGTCATTGTTCGGCTGCCAGCCCGCGTGTGTATTATGCCAAGCATTCTTGTACACGTGACCTGAAATTTCTCCGGATATCACTTAAAAGTTACGTTCTTCCGGAAGTATAGAACTTTGGAGCGTGCAAGATCCGAAGTATTACCGGCTCTTTGTCTTGTGATTCCGGTTGTCGTTCACCGGCTTCAAATTTGTTCATTGAGAAAGTAGGGAATCAGGACCAATATGTATCTAAGTGAGTTGCGCATTGTTTAAACCGCTCAGAAGTGACCAATCACAGCAGTCGGTTTGTACTCTTCCTCAAGGAACTTGATCTCCTCCACCGTAAGTTTCACGTCTATTCCAGCTATGGGTTCCAAGTTAGTGCCACAGGAATTTTTTCATGCAGGCATCGCCACTTGCCAATGATATCTTTCAGATTTGCGATACTCGTGGTTCCAACAATAGGAGCCGATACTCCTGGGGGATCGACTTCATTGATCGAGTACCCACATGAACATCAAAATAACTCACCTTCCTTTGCCAAGATCCATGCTATGGCTATTTGAGCCATGGTCACACCTTTCTTCTTGGCAAGTTCTTCGACCCTGATCAACCTGTCAGAATCACTGTTTTTCTTAGCAAGGAATCAGCATACCGGCTAATGATAGTTTCGTATGACGATGCTTGGGCATAATTCCCAATGAACCTGTAAAAAGCCATGAGACGGTCACCCCGTGAAGATATTGAAATACTTGCCAATCAGTCTGACCTCTGCTTGTCTGCTGTCCAAGCGGGCGTGTGAGGGCACCACGAGCCAGTGGAGACCATGGGATCGAGCCGACACCGAACATCTTAATATCGTTGAGTCACGATGCTGATATCATCAAACACTATGAAAGAACCTTGAGAGTAGGGAACATCTCGCGCTCCTCCTCGCGATAGAGCAGACTGTAGTGGTTCTGCATGGAGATGAAGGGAGTGAGCTTGTTTGTGATCGCATAGTCTGCGTTAATTTGAGGTCAGATGACGGAGTGTACCCCCGATTGAGATCTCACTCTGCATGGCTTGGACTGAACAGCAAACGAACATTAGACTGGCTCTACAGAGCAATGAGGTGCACTCACACTGGTATGCCCAGCAAGAACTCATTCCGATGTAGCGAACATAGCCGGCTTTGACCACATCGTGCAATGCTTGCATCTTCTCAAAAATTAGCACGTAAAAGCCAGTAGAGAATATGCATTACCGTCTCTTCAATCGGTGTTTCATTGTCGAATCTGTGACCTACGAGTGAATAAGTATTATAAGAAAGAGTTGAGCATGTTGATGATTAGACATACATTGTAGAACGTCGATATAGTCCATTTGAAGCCGCTCTAGACTCTTTTTCACGCTTGCGAAGATATGCTATTTTGTAAGTTCAGAAATTCGAATCACCTCAAAATCGATTGAGAACATGCCTTCCGGCTGAGGCCATGCTGGTTCACATAACCATTTTGATCCGGGTCTTTGCGCCCGCCAAGCTGGGAGATATTGTATTCACGTCCGACAACATTGAACACCTGTTCAAGGCAAATGTGATGAGAGAGCTGCAGAATACTAACGACATGTACTACCTTGGTCATGACGACGATTTCGTCGCGGGGCAAATTTAATTTCTTGATCGCACGTCCAAGAATTACTTCCGAGTAACCATTCGAATATGTCTGAGAAATAGGTGATATTGTGATTTAACAAGTTTTGACAATAACGACTCACGTCGGCGGTATCAAAAGTTTGAATCCCTGCTTCGTAACTGGTCCTAGTAATCAGGGGAACATGTGTACGGGATACCGAGGCCGAGAACTTACGCGACCTTGATGTGTTCGACTGCTTCATCCTCTCCGAGAACCCAATCTTGCCATCCCTTGTTGCCGTACTGCATAGTCCCAAGAATGATTTTGGACACCTTCAGCCAGAATTCCCCAGCCTCGCTAAGCACGTAGACAGAGTGAGTACTTCCTACAATTGCAACTGCTGGCAGACTCACTGTAAGGCACTTTCCTTGGCATAGACATGTTGGCAGAAGTCACTTCGATTTGTCGACGAACAATGAGATGCGAACGAGCTCAGTCACTTAAGAAGAATGGCGGAATGATGGGAAGGGCGTGCCATGTTGATATTCTTGAGTACTCGTGTGTATAGCTTGCTCACCTGACATGTGCATGTGACTGCTCCTTCTAAGACGGCGCCCCGGATATCCATCGATTCGAGTATATATCCAAATTCAAATATCATTGTTCGGTAATAAGGAATCAAAGATTACCGTAGTCTATACTGTTGTAAGTCTGTAACTGCTTCGGCTGAAACTGACTCACCTTCGTGGCGTACCCTCACAAACATGCGTTGTACCATTCTGTCACATATCCCACTACCTAGGACTTGGGAGCCCGCTCCGTGATCGATATATGCTCGTACACAACTCGTGCACCAGATTGACGGCGTTAATAGATGTTGAACGGTGTAAAGCAAAACACCCCACGTCCAGGAACTACCCCACATTCGCCTTGATAGATCGATAGAATGCCTCGTGGAGTTGAAACGCTATATTTGTAGTTATTGCATGCTATATCACGACTCACGAGGATGTTGTGTCTGGGATTGACGAGGAGTCTGCCTGACTGGCTGCGTGTTGAAGCTAGTGCTAGAATCTGTCGATTGTCGATAAGTAGACCCATCATGATGGACCTGAACAGTGGTTTTTCGGGTCCATGTGAGTTACGACAAGGTGAACTTTAATGGCTTCTTTTCAGTCGACTCGACGTGGGCGACGTCTCCCACTTTCAGTTAGACTTAACACTAAACGCCGCGCAATTACACATACAGGATGGCTCGCCTGCGACGCGACACGCTTTCAGCGTCCAGTACAACCCACTCCCCAACGTCCACCCACGCCAGTTCGCCTATGCCAAGTCCATCTATCTCCAAACCATTTCGTATTTTCTCTACAGGGACAATTTTCTTCACATGCTCACTGGATCTTTGCTCGCATCCAGTTCCGGGTACGGCGTCTCGGGCACAAGCAGTTACCACCGCACGTGGTGGTAGCGCTGGACATATACTCGGTTTTTTGGCAGCGCTTCCTGCCGCTGTGGAACCTATGCTCATAGCGAGTTTGGGCGCGTCACCCGACGGAATTCGACTGCGAGATGAGCTAGAGGCAGGTGGAGTGCGCACAAAATACTGCAAACCCTGGCCCGGTCTCGGTGTTCCATCTGCATGGGTAATGCATGCCCGTGATACTGGTGAAAGGACTGTTATAAATCATAATCCACTTCCAGAGATGTCCCATGAAGATTTTATTGCCTTGCTTGGCCCTGTTCTTGCACCGGAGAACTACGTTGGCATTTCCCACCCCCAACCACCTCAACCACCTCCAAACCCACCTTCACCCTCTCCTGTCTTCCCAAATGCATTTGTTACCACTCCACCACCGAGACCTAGTATGTCTTCCAGGCCTGCAACAGCTCCTGCAGGAAGCGCTGCCCCACATATGGCGATTGTGCCCACTCAAAGTCCACTTTCACCCGCGCCTTTTGACTGGCTGCATTTTGAAGGGCGGAGCATCAAAACCACGCTCTCCAACATTCTTGGAGTAGATGGTCTTGCACGTGAGCGAAAGTGGCGAGCACATTGTGTTCTCAGCGTGGATCTCGGCCGAAGGGCACGAGAAGGTGTCGAAGCTGTATGTCCTCTTCAACCTTCTCTGAAACGTACATTATTTGACCATTTTATGCAACTAGCTCATCCCCCACGCAGACGTGATCTTTCTTTCAGCGCAAACTTTTCCCTCACTCTCCAACCCTGGCCCACCTTCTCCGCGCGCTATTCTCCTTGCACTTGCACGACACGCACCTCCGCACGCGCTCCTTGTATTATATGGAGGTGCCCTCGGTTCAGCCCTTCTCTCCCTCCCCACGCGTGAATATCTCCAGTCCTCCTCCTGGTCTCCACTTCCGATAGGCAGATCCCATGCACACACCAACTCCAACTTACATTCCATCATCTCTACTGCCGAGGGTGTCGAGAGTGTGCGGAGCGGCTCAGAATTTTGGGCTGGCCGCCGCAGCCCTGACTCAAGCGGGTTCACCATAGCATCTGCCGGAAATCGTGACAGTGGATACTCAGAAGACCACGACGACGAGCCAAGAGGGCGCACGTCATCAGCGGGAGAATCCTTCCACCCACTTGATGATGACGACGACGAAGAAGATGACGCGAGGTCTACGCATACCACCCGCGGTACATCCTTGCCCCACTCACTTCCCAATCCTCATCTTCACATTAACGGCCATAGTCACGGCCACGCACACGCACGTCCCCCCCAACACGTACAGAGCTCTATACCCGTGCAGCCTTTACCGTCGCTCTCGGAGGACCCACAAGACGAAGAGGGCGCACATTCCGCATTCGTTGCGGGGATGATATGGTCTCTCAGCAGGCGCATTCTTCCTGGGGCGCCATATACCCCCGTGCAAGCGGAGGAAAAGGAAGTAGACGTCACTGCGCGATGGAGGCTTGACGAGTGCTTGCGATTTGCAACGGAGTGTGCGGGGCGTAAGGGTGGTGGATGCGAGTGGGGCAACTTGGCTCTGGAGATGAGGGACGTGGGGTGGTTTGATTGATTGATGAACTGTCTGAAGAAAAGTATTCCACCACTATTTCTGTGTTCGGGAAACTGCGATACCTTTTACTCATATACCCTCACGCACATCTAGTTTTACGCGGTACATATACATTTCCAGAGGTGATATACCGGCCTTGTTGGCTACTGAATATACATATTTCTTGAGCAGTTGGATTGTGGGGCAGCTGGGCAGTATACACCTATTGATAACGACCCTGCAGAATCCCCGTCAGGAACCCTTTCGCTTTCCCGCACCCATATTGGATATATCATCACCAAGAATATAAGTAGGAACTGTAGATTCAACGGGATCTACGGATACTCTACCGACTCATGCCCTGTGCGCATGATACAAATCTGAGGGCTAGATCAAACTGTTGAGCCAAGTCAACCAACGTGCTCGTCGAGGATCTCGCTCACCTCCGAGTCCGCATACGAGTGCAGTTGATTGGGCGAATGGGAGGTAACGGATACAAAGTACTCACTGCATCTGACGGTTGACAATGAGACCGCCAGAGAATCTGTATGGAAACCACAGTTCGAGTTAGATCGAGACATTACCGACATCATCCATCTGAATTTGCACGAACCTGCAAATTGGAAATACGAAATTAATGAACGGCCACCAACTAGAATCATTTGAGACTATGGTCCTTTATGGAAGAGCTGTGGTGTGGCATGATCAAGTAATAAGTACTTGATCGAATCAAAGCAGACTTTGACTCGGACGTCTGACGCCGCCTAGCAGCTATCTCTAATGATAACTCTTGATGGGAATCTGACCTTGGCCGAGTACGTCGACTAAATGGACCAAACAACTACATAACTCACCCGTCCACTCCCTCCGAGTCATATAGCCCTCGTTGCTCATACATTCAAAAGCTTTCCGAAGAGTCATCATATCTCTTATATGGCTCCCGCGCAATCGGATTTATGTTGTCCCAATGGTAGAACATCGAAGAAGCACTGCGAGCGGCATGAAAGCGGCTGGTTTAGGTCACTGCTTGCATTTCGAGTGCTTTTGTGCGGCCTGGTAATCATTTCAATAGTGCTCTATAAGTTCTGCGACTCCGCTTTCTTGCCAAACTGCCATCTTTCTCGGTTGTGGCTTGCGGGTCCTCGTAATGGGCTTGCCGTGTCCCTATCTCCGGGCGTCAATTCCACCACATGCCCTCAGTGGGCGGCTTTACATCCAACCAAGCATCGTGGGATCAGTGAAGACTTGGATGTGGCATACAACTCAGAAAATTTCAAGCAAAGAGCCATTCAGGCCCTCGGAGATGCAGTCCGTGTACCGTGAGTCCTAATCTCGCATGTCACTGTGGAGACATAGATCCGCTCTTAGGACCGAATCGTACGACGATAATGGACCGGTCGGTGAAGATAATCGATGGGATACGTTCGCAGAGCTTCATCGAGTTCTCGAGGCCTCATTTCCTCGCGTGTACGTCGGGATCTTCAAAGTTGTCATTTCATAAGCTAGTAGCTCATGTTTTATGTCTAGCTACGAGTCCCTCAATGTCACCAAAATCAATACATATGGTCTAGTATTTCATTGGCAGGGATCAACTACGGCAAAACCTTATATCTTGGCCGCTCATCAAGGTTATTCTCGTTTGAACATCCTCCGGAATTTCGGTTGATGTCGTTTCAGATGTCGTACCAGTTGAAGGTCAGACAGCCAAAGACTGGAAACACGGTCCGTATTCAGGGTACTATGACGGTAGGCAAACTTTCAACCCCGCGAGGTGCTACTTACATCTGTACTATTAAAGGCACGTGGATATGGGGTCGTGGTACTTGCGATGACAAAAGCGACTTGATACGACAATTGCTCGCCATCGATTCCTTGTTAGAGCAAGATTTCTCTCCTACACGCACCCTTATACTTTCGTATGGATTCGACGAAGAGTCCGAAGGCATAGAGGTCAGGATAACCTCCATACAAGCTTCATTATTGATAGGCCGCTTCAGGGTGCTGGTCATCTTGCTCGATACTTGGAAGAAATGTATGGGCGCGATTCTTTTGCCTTGCTTCTTGACGAAGGATGTACGTACACTAAATGTTGCAAATAGTACGACTTGACTTTGTGTTAGCTTTTTACACGGACATGGGTGGCATTATTTTTGCGACTCCCTCAACATCTGAGAAGGGATATCGTGATGTCAAGATCACGGTTTCAACTCCGGGTGGTCATTCGAGCGTACCACCTTCTCATACAGTGCGTGTCGATCGCCACACCTTCTGATTGATGATTAATCAGCAGTACTGTACAGAGCATCGGTCTCCTCTCCCGTTTCATAGCAGCGGTGGAGGATAACCCGCACCAAGCCAGTCTTTCCCGAACAGGAACCCCGTTTGCGACGACGCAGTGCCTTGCGGCCTACAATCCAGTGTACCCTGACGACTTGCGAAAACTCGCAAGAAAAGCGGTCACAGATGACGCGGCTCTGAAGGTGCTTCAAGAGCGACTTCTGGCTTCGCATCCCCAGTACAAAGCAATACTTGGGACCACACAGGCGGTAGACCTCGTCGAAGGTGGCGTGAAAGTTAACGCTCTCCCAGAGCGTGCTAGCGCAGTGGTCAATCACCGCATCGCAGAGCATAGGTCTGGCATCTTTTGTACATAGGATTTCCAGGATTTTGCTCACTTCTTATTTTTAGTTCTGTTAGCGAGCTGCAGCAGCACATGGTCGACCTTTTGACCCCGTTGGCAGCCAAGTATGACCTCGCACTCGTCGCGTTCGGCAGCAATGTGACTTGTGGTGGTGCTGGTCAAGTCGTTCTGTCCGACTTCCTCGGGACGGCCTTGGAACCTTCGCCCGTGACGCCTACCGAGTATGGTCCTTGGGCACTCTTGCAAGGAAGCATTAAAGCTACCTTTGAGAGCTCCCCTACCCGCAACAGCAGTGAGGTCGTGATTATACCCTCTCTATCTATTGGTATGCTGGTTGTCTGGTTTGCACTGCACGATTCTAACGAATGGTATCAACCAGGCAACACTGGTAAGCAACGGTGATCTACTCATAATGAATTATCCCTTCATGTGGTCTCAGACACACGATTCTACTGGAATTTGACCAAGCATATTTTCCGCTTCTCGCCGTCCTTTGACACTGATATTTTCAATGGAGCACACACTGTCAATGAAGGCAAGTGTTACATAGTGTTACGTTGCTTTCCTCGCTCATGCAGTCCCTCATACCAGCTTTCCGTGCAGATAGCTTGAATGAAGGCGTTCGTTTCTATACCAAGTTTATCTTGAATATGGACGAAAGTGATTTACCATGAACAGCATTTTTCGTTTCGTTTTGTTGTGGACAATTGTTTTGGGTTGGTACAGTACATTTGGATAACCGCCTCAGTCAGCAGAAACCTTGCTCGACCTAAATGCTAAAGTGCTAAAGGCTTGTAGGAGTATGGATAAAACCTAGTCACATGCACAGACTTGTATCATAGCTCACAACTCTCTCGGTTATTTGTAGGGAATGTAGTAATTGTGTACCTTGTTCCGGCTATTACTGGCCTGCTACATGATTTGCACGGTTTTGGTTTGTTTTGTTGATGCACAATTCACCAGTCTGTTTTCCCTCTGCGCTGTTTAAATAAACTTCGTCGGTGTTGCCACTTTTCAGCGCACTGGGGCAAGTTTCAGGGAGATCGACCAACTTAATCGTGGTGGTTTCAACGTTTATCACAGTCGTGGCGAGAGAGTCGCTCAAGCGGCGCCTCCTAGGCTGTGATCCAAAGGTTACGATGGACGTAAATTTCAACGGTGCTGGCGAGGATGTGACATCTTCTGCGCTCATTCTCAAGGAGAATGCCACGACCACGCTTAAGTTCGCGACAATCAAGGTCACAGAAATCTTAAAGGTGATCAATAATACTTGCGGTCTGAGCACTGATAGTACTATACCTCTACCATAGCAGTCACTGCCTCCCTTAGCCCTCCATCGGACAAGACGTAATATGCATGGACAAGACTAACAACGGTGGTGATTGCTGACGTCGAAAAGATGGCGAGTATCCGGATTTTCTGCGCCTTCGTCTATCTGCCTTTATAAATGAGGCGAAACGGGGCCAAGATAAGAATAGTGTCACCAAAAACATCAGCTGAAATGTCAGTCAGAAAATTATTGTACTGTATGGACTGTTGACTCTCACCGATGATCTGCGCTATTGCAACATCTCTGCCGAGATCGCATTGTGGGCGTGGTTATGTTTTCCAGTTGGGCTCAGATTCACAAGTCAACTAGGCTTGCGCAGAAAGTACAGCCCAAGGGTTCCTGGGACAGTGAGTCGTACAGAATTGATATCCTGGAACACCTATCACAGGTGTGCATGTCAGTTGCATCGCCTTTAGTAACACGCCGCCAGAGCCGTACCAAACAGTTGCGGAAAAGAATTGGCAGACCCTAGTCCAAAACAATTTTAATGTTTCTTGAGCGTCACGGACCAGTTAGACGGGTCTCTGAAGAAACCATCCATGAGTGAATGTCAAGGTGTGTTGCGATAGAAGAAACTTTGTCACCCACACGTTTCGAACCTGTGCGATCCAAGAGAAACAGATTTGGATTCTGTTGCAGTAACCACTTGGCTGAGACCAGTTAGACGAGTCTCTGAAGAAACCATCCATGAGTGAATGTCAAGGTGTGTTGCGATAGAACAAAACCTTGTCGCCGACAAGTTTCGAACCTGTGCGATCCAAGAGAAACAGATTTGGATTCTGTTGTAGTAACCACATGGCTAAGCCCAGTTGGAGGCAACCTCCGAAGATCTGTCCATCAGTGGATGTCAAGATGTGTTCCGATAGAAAAGAAACTTTATCGTCGGCAGGTTTCAAACCTGCGCAGTACCAGAGGAACAGATTTTGATTCTGTGATGGTAACCACTTAGTTAAGATCTGTTGAGATGACCCTCCAAGGAACCCATCCTTGAGTCAATGTCGTGTTCCAATAGAAAAAAATCTTATTGTCGGCAAGGTTTCGGACCTGCGCAATCCAAGAGAAACAGATGTTGATTCTATTGTAGTAACCACTTGGCTGCTAAGACCAGTTAACATCAACCTCAGACGAAACCATCCATGAGTGAATATCAAGGTGTGTTCCAATAGAAAAAACTTGTCGTCGGCAGGTTTCGACCCTGCGCAGTCCAAGAGAAACAGATTTCGATTCTGTTGGCCCGTAGTGTCCTGTAAATCTGGTCTGAGGCCAGATTAACAGGGCTAATTAGCAGAGGCTATCCGGGAGGTCAAATTAACCTATGTAAATTAGCGTAAATTTGCAAATCTGCTGATTAGCGCTAATTTACTTGTAAATTTGACGAATTTAGGGTAAATGTGGTTCTACAGCCATACATCCCAGGTTTTTGCATCAGGAAGTGCCTCTAACGACGACGACGCAACAATGGACGATGTTGTTAACACCTTGGCGTGGGGATTCACGTTTCGGGGTGTTTCGTCCAGGAAGTCCCGGAGATAGGGAGAGCGCAACTCAATATCTGCATTTGCCCCTCCAAGCAAGAAGTATGAGTCGTCAACCTTTTCAAGCTCGCTCGGCAGTCCTCGCTCATCGTTCAGCCACTCAACACCAGCATCGTTGGGTGGATTGGAGTTGAAGGGTCTCGGTTGAGGTGGATGGCGTCCAGGGAGCGGAAGGTCTTCAAACATATCCATATCTGACGCTGTGCGCTTGCAGAAAATGGTTTCGTTCATATCTCGCCATCGAACAAGCAATTTTTTTGGCGGGATTTGCATTCTGCATAGTATGAGTGTGATTCACTGATTTGAGGTTGAGGTGCTAGCCAGAAACACATACCTCAGGTTTATAACGATGCCACTGTCGAATTTTGATATGATCTTGAAGTGTCCCGAGATTTTGATTAGCACGACACGGAGAGTTCAACCATGCGATGGTGGACATGGTGTGTTCGTGTGCAAGTGCTGTCTCCGAGTCAACCATCGGTGACCCTCGGCCAGTGTTTGACATTGGCTAATGGCTTGCCTCAAAAATCGAGCAATATTGCAACATTCTTATTCCGGCAGATGAACACTTCAAGCAGATTGGCCGATACAGCATATCAAGCAGATTAACCCTAATGAACAGGGCATTTTGGGCCTCCCAGATTAACACAGTAAATTAGCATACACCAAATTTACAGGACACTACTGTTGGAGTAGCCACTTTCTTCGCCAGGACACTTCCCAAGTTAAGATAAATCTTGAACTGTCCATGAGTGAATGTCAAGGTATGATACGAGGGAAAATCATTTGTCAGCAGGTTTCGAATCTTTCCGAATCCACACAGAGCAGATTCCTAATCTGTTATGGTGCCAGTTGGCTATGACAGGCCTTGAAGTATTCATCCATAAGTGAATTTTCAAGGCGTGGTAGAAGGAAAAAAGACTCCAATTGGCGCACTGATATATTGCCAGGCAGCAGGAAAAATTTCCGAACAAAGCTGCCAACTCTTTTACGAGAGTTTTACATAAGTAAATTGAAACGCACCAGCGGTCCATCCATACTCGACCATGCCGATGTAAGCCCTCACAATACTCTCCAACTCATCTCCCTCATCCTGTCCATGGCAACCTCGAGTAAGAATGTCGATGGCTGCCTGGTAGTGTTGCAAAGCAGTATAAGGATTGGCGCATAACTTAAGATGCACTCAAGGGGGTGTGGTGGAAGTAAGCTGTTAAGAATAACTAATGGCAAGTAAATGACCGGGTGCGTGACTCATGCATCACCTCCCTCACATGATTTTTTTCCGTTCAATGATTCATCATCCAGTGCGAGGGCATGTTCGATGAATTTGCGTGCCATAGAATACGTACAATGAGATGTCAAGTAGAGCAGACCCGAGATCAAAGATGCCTCTCACAGGCGAGATCTCGAAAGACCACGGAGTGTCAAAGTTAACACTCTCGGACATTCTTGTACGTCGAGAGCAACAATGGCAGGCACGTTAATTTTGTGTTGTCAGAACAGATCTTGGTCGAGGGAGTAGGCATCGAAGAGGTATGTCCTATTTTTGCTGCTTTCGAAATGCACTTTTAAATTGCGTAACTGGATACAGCGCACGTTGTTTGGTTCTTCAAGATTTAGAACGGACTCGGAGGTCTGCGAACAACCGATACTACTCCAACACGTCTTCAAAGTTGCTCACTGAATTTAGGGACAGAGTTAATACATTCTGCTTAATATGCCCAAAATCCTATATTTCAAATGTAACGAGGAGGCCGGAGTCCCAGAGGCCTTCCATTGGTCTCGTGATTGTCACTTCAAGAGTTTGTCACTTTTTGTCACACTGGGATCCAGATTCTTGACTTTCGAGCATATTCGACCCATTGTGAACTTGGTCACAATGCGAGAGTCCATGAACCCTTGCATTGTGTTGTCAATGCAGATTTCTTGACTTTCGCGTGCGTCCACTGTCGACCCAAGGAATCTTCCTGGTGTGCACATAGGAATCAGGACTATCATAAATCATCAGAGGTTTACCATGAACAATTATTTTGTCCTACTCTTGTCCTGCCTAGCCCTTTTCCGGCGCCAGAGAACTAGGCTCGTGACCAACCCGACGTTTTTATTTTATTATCCTATCACGGACAAGTCGAGTGGCGTACCCAGACAAGTCCAGGCCGGTCACTGGTACGAATCTACCAGGGTTCAGAGAAGTTGTTACAAATTGTCCATCCTCAACTACCTTTGAATTTGAGCTCACCCTCAACAATTGCATTTCCTTTCTTACCACCCTCAAGACCTAGTACGTCTTCCACATATAACGATCGTACCTCTGCTCTCCAACATTTGAACTAGATCATCATCCCCCATCCGGGCGACAATAACAAATTCATTGTGCTGTCAGTGTTGATATTGATATACAGGCAGGAGGGGATGTCGAAGCGGCCTATGTTGCCTTTGAAACTCACTTTTTTATTTTACGCAAGCAGGTCTTCTTCACACGCAGATGTTATCTTCCTTTCAGCCTGAACTTTCCTCGCTGTCCAAGTCAATATTCACCCATCTTCCGCGCATTATTCTCACTCCACTAGGTATCGAGAGCGTGCGCATTAGAGTATCACAATTCAATTATGGGCTGCCCAGCACGGCACAGTTCAGCGCATTTAAAATGTGCAATATTTCATTATCCCGGCGGGACTGGTGACGGTGGGTGCTTAATTGGAGGATGAGCAGAGGATGAGCAGAGGGAGCGCGCATCACCGGTAAGGGAATCATCCATCTACTTGACAATAAAGAAGATACAACGTCCACGCATAGCTGCAGTACTCGCGAGACTTTGACGCACTTATTCTCGTCTTCATTACTGGAGACGGCAGCTGCGCAGTCGTAATTAAAAATCATTCCATCGTTATTTTAAATCTTGGGCAGATCCTACTACCCATCCTGATATACCTTCGTGCACGACTAGTTTCAAACTACACGAAATATACACCTTCAAAGAGGCCATACAGAATAAATTGTAAAGCAAATGGAACGACCAACAGGATTCGTGAGCCCCCCCACATCGCGTTCTTACTATGAATATGCCTACACAAGGAAAGGTGAATTTAGTGAGACACACTCTACAGACGTAAATATCATAGACCTTGCATCTGAAGAGACAGGATGGGTGCAAAAGATCCAGCTTGCAACTCGGTGCATGTGTGAGTGAGTAGCTAGTACTTCGTGCCTGTAGCGATACAACAGGAAACTGGGTTGCAGAGACCCCTGGGTTCTCTACTGGAACAGCAATAAATATACGGCAGAACTTCAAACACTTCTTATCCTCCCTGCAGAGCACCCAGCAGCATTTCCCGTGCTACACAGTACTGCTAGTTGACACATCTACGCGCTCCTGAAAAGCGATCGAAGTCATACAGGTTGCTGCGTCGGAGTTGATCACAAGCCT
This sequence comes from Suillus subaureus, assembly GCF_016647635.1. Taxonomy (NCBI): domain Eukaryota; kingdom Fungi; phylum Basidiomycota; class Agaricomycetes; order Boletales; family Suillaceae; genus Suillus; species Suillus subaureus. The sequence goes on from NW_024538563.1 coordinate 910,705, forward strand.
AGCGTTATAATCTCGAATACTAAGGATGAGACGCGGTCCCAGCACAAACACCTGCACGATCAAGGAAATTTGAAGAATGCCGGTGTATATCTCAGTTCCCACAGAATTTGAGTCCTATAGAAAATATGAGCAGTGGTTACATGTAGATGTCAGTGACAAATCGGCGCACCAAGATGGCTGGAGAGACATGTCCGAGCTGGAGGCAAGAAACAGCAGCAAAGCTAGCATGTGCAGAAATTCAGGGGCAATTATGACCTCGTTCACATCACAAACTAACCTTGCAAAGTAAAGCAGGTGAGATTTTATCATTACTGTGAAACAGTCCTCGATGGTCGACCCTCTCGTTGATCTGGAGCGTTGCATGTCACGGAAGTGTCTTACTGCAATCCAGACTGAAAGAGACAGTGCAAGGACTTCCCATGCAGTACCGAGTGTCCAAACTATTGTGATCAAAATCTGGATATCTCCCTCATAATCATAACCGCATTCATAGGTGTTAAAGAGTATCACCTCCTCTGGTGTTCGTTCGATGAGTTCTGTTCTTCTCTTCAATCCAATAAGTAAAACTTACCCCCCACAATATACTTAATCCCTATCGCGGTGATCACTATGCAGGCAATGTTGACAGCAAGGAAGATTACGATGAGAAAGATGAGCATCTTTCTCGATCCCTGATACATAGCATGTAACCGAGCAATCATGATGACTTGCATGGTGTTTTAGTCCAGGCAACATCACTGAAGCATTACGGTTTCGTAGCTTACCACCCAGCATGGCAGCTACGACCACATTTACCCAACTTTGTACAGCTTCGATATCATTGCCTGAAGTACCCAATTAGTGATCACCCTCGTAGGATCAAACACTGGGCCAGACTCACACCTGTTGTAGTCGTCAGGTTGAGCCAAGTTCAACCAACATACTCGTTGAAGATCTCACTCACCCCTACGTAGGAGTGCAGTTGATTAGATTGGAATGGGATGGAATAGGTACAAAACACTCACTGCATCTGACAACGAGACTGTCGGAGAGTCTGTATGGCACTGGTCAAAAGTACCAACATAGTATATATACCAAAACATACCCAGAATATACGTACTGATTGTGAGAGATGAGTTATCAGCACAGTATCACCTTGTCAGCCTTGCACGCGTACACAATATACAGTGTTCCAATGTAGCGTATCTTGGGAATTTAAATTTAGAGTTAGTATAGCTTACTGGCAGCTGTACCTCTAACAGAAGCTACGCACGCTGAGGTATAACACGGTCATAAGGGACCAGCGTCGCCTCTGTCCCGAATTATCAGCTATTCTTCTGATACCGGACTCTGCTCACCCAGATCAATTCGACCTATAATATCACGTTTAGCGAGACTGTTGCTCCAGTAATGGCATCAACTTACCTCTCGTCCGAGTGTCAGTACTGTGAATACATAAGAGCATCAGCGATTTCTCGAATAATTACTATATCGCTCACCATAATCGTATATCACAACAGCACAGGCGGAAACTGCGAAACCACAGTTCAGGTTAGATCAAGACATCACCGACATCGTCCGTTGGATCTGCACGAACCTAAGATATAGCTGAGGAACCGAGCCGAACTGATGAATGGCCACGAATTTGGATCGTTTGAGACTAGGGTCATATTCGAGGGATATGCGTGAGCAGGTGGGGGGAACTTAGTGTATGTATATGATGATGGCGTTTGTACTAGATATCCCACCATCCAGCGCCAAAATCTCCATCATCAATGGGTTCGGATATTCGTTCCGGCCTTGACAATGATCATGATTCATGATGGACTGACTGATGTCGATGCCGTACGTCAGCTCCATATGATACAGTGAAGCATGTGAAAGTAGTTTTGGTCCTTGGAGCCATAGAAACTAGTGGATTACACTGTCAGTAACCGACACCAACACGTCTTCAAAGTCGCTCACTGAAGCTAGGGACGGAGAATATGTTCAGAGTAGGTTAAAAGTAGTGATTCGAGTGATTAGTACTCTCGGAGTCGTCAGCAGTATATTACTGAGTGCTCGCCCTTATCGTCGATGGAATTGGTAGGTATGATGGAGGTGCCTATGGAAGTAAGTCATTACGAACTCAAGTCACAATGACAATTTCTGACTGCCCATCGACTTCCATAACAGCGACCATTTATTGTGTCATTCTCAGATGTTATCCCAGCGACGGTTTTAGGATCCTCAACATGATAAGCTTTCGCAGGATGAGCAAGACGTAGTTTCTGATTGCGATAATAGTTAAGGCTCACCAGTAACTAGCGTGATCCGAGGACCGCAAAAAGTATCATTCATTAGCAGGGATAGTTTATCCGTAGCGACGGTGGGCGCGTTCTACATTGGCAGTGCATTCAACTTCTTACACTTCGTAAATCACTGGCACTGCTAGCTGTTCAGAGAATATTAAAAGAACTCACGAGGCGCACATTAGTGGGACTGAACAGATCGTGATGGCTGCCTGAGTGACTGTTAAAGCTATTCGCTCAATCCAGCAAAGGTAAATGGTCGACAAGATGTGTTCCTCGTAGCGAGAATACTGGAGTATTTGCGCCAGGTAAACTGATATGATACAATTTTGGGGTAGGACACGAGCCACGATTTGTGTCCTCGTGCTACGACATTTCAACGTCTTCACCATCGTTGGCATCCTCCCAACCATCCCCGTCGCCCTCTTCATCGTCTTGGACTGGGGAGGACATGATACCTAGTGCATCAAGGGTTCCAAGAAGTTCTTGGACATGTTCTAATATAGGCGTGTCTGGATCGGACTGTGACTCGTGCAACTGAGCCAAAAAAGTCAGTACTGAAATATTGACCCGCAATGAATGAGAGGTTGCGCGGACATTACAGCGGGACTTGCAAGATACGTAAAAACGAGGCAGACTTACCATTTGGCAAGTTTCTAAGCAGTCCCTCGAGTCTCTGGCCAAATCCTCCCAGGTCAGCCCTTCACTGCCTTCTACTTCACCCCCCTCCTTCTGGCGTTCGGCCACCAGCCACCACCCCCAACCCATAAGGTACCAACCTTCCACTGAGGAATCATCGGACGCAAGAACATTTTCCAAAACATCAAGAGCATCATGGTAAGCACCACACTCCAGGAGTAACTTGGCGCGCGCAAGCCGCACGGAAAGAGGAAGTGCTGCAACCAATGCTTGATTGAGTGCAGGAGGTGCATCTAGAGAAGAGGGTGGGAAAGTGAGAAGTGCAGCTAGTGCCTCCTCCGTTTTTTCTTGACTGAGGCGGACACTAGCAAGGCATTGCAGAGCCTCAAGATTATGTGGATCGATCTGTAGAGCATTTGCCAGAAGGGAATCGCATGTTGACGATGCAGCAGGATCAAAACTTTTGTCCAAAACACGTCAAACAAAGGCTTCCGATTGATAAATTGAGGCCCACCAAAGATCATACTCAGGATCCATCCATACCTCGACCATTCCAACATAAGCCCTCACGATATTACTTCTCACCTCATCCTCTCCTTCGTCCTGTTCATCTCCCTGGGTGGGCGAAGGTGCCTTACCCTTGAGTTGCGTCTGAAGAATGTCGATGGCTGCCTGGTAGTGTTTCAAAGCAGTGTATGGATCCGTGGAGAGTTGTGCAAGATAAAGATGCGCTGAAGGTGGTGGAGGTGTAGGAGCTGTTGGATGTGGCGGGAGCAATGTTAAAAACAACTAAGGGCAAGTAAATGATTAGGTGCATAACCCAAATTACAAGAGACAATTTCCACTCGCCTCTCTTGCTTTGTCCACTTCCCCAGTTTCGAGGAGCACGACACCCATCATCTCCCCCGCTTGATTTTTTTCGCTCACTGACCCATCTCCCCTCACAAGAGCACGTTCAATGAACTTGCGTGCCAAAGGAAAGTCGCACTGTACGATGAGCTCCTGAGCCTTGTCAAGGAGAGCATGAATGGCTGGAGTTGCTGAGCTTGACGATGATTGTGAAGGGTTTGTCACAATAGGTACAGACTTCTTGGCTTTCGCGCGTGTTCGACCCATTTTGAAAGTCGCAAGACTCGAGAGTCGATGATTGATCGATCACTTCAGTAGCAGCTGGTAAGTGGTAGGACCCCGAAAACCACCAAGTCAGCCGGCAACCACCTGACAGAGCCGCATAGCAGGTTCACCCAAACTCCTGCCATCGCTAGATATTGAAGAGGCACCTTGAAGAGGCTCCCTTCAATGATATTAATATCGCATCATGTAGTGTCACGTCTACGATTTTCCAACCTGACTCACGCACGTTTTTAGCATCATGCTCGATATGTGCCGCGACGGTCATCCCCACCTGCCAGATCATGTTGCCCACCTGGTTAAACGTGAATGTTTGAAAGTCAGCGTTAGGCTCAACCATATGGAGCAAAAGGAATGTATCTCCTGCCTCGCACTGAGTGCCCAATATCTATCTCTGAAAATGTGAGCTGCTACTGATTCCGTAAGATTTCTAATTCTTTGAACGATTGGCGAGCAGAACATATTCCAAATTCAAGCCAACGAACAAGTATATGCCGTATTAGATCCTTGTGGGTGTGGCAGCAGTACTCACACTCAAGGTTCTTCATTCCGCTCGGAGTTCACCTGCAATATCAATGTCAATGTCACGCAGTGCCTTGTTCCTCGATCATCGCCGTGAGCTCCTGACAAGCTCATAGAACCGCCAGTCTGTCCGTGAACCTTATTCGCCCTGTACCAGGCACTTTCTAATAACTTTTATCTTCTCTTTGATCCGCTGCAATTTTCCAGCTGCGTCGACAGGTCCTCATCAATAGGCTTCCTTGTTGGCAGGTGTTCTTGTCCTGTCAGTACCTGAATGACTTACATTGTGGCAGAAGGATAATCAAATATAGAATTAGGAGGACGAAAAAAAAGCAATCCTCGCGGGCATCGATCACTGAGAGTCTAGAGAAGATTCTCGACGCCAGCCCATAGCGGGATGGGATAAGAGTAATTCAGAGTGCCACGGACTCCGCGAATCAACTCATCAGTATGTACAAATCGCAAGATTCAGGGTCTCCGAGCCAAATTCGGTCAAGCTATGGTGAAGAAAGGTGAGTAGGGCGTTCCAAATGACAATAACGGCTACGCAGTCAATATTCTCGATGCATGAAGTGCGAGTCGCTGATGAGCAGAAGCCCAGTGAATATACAGCTTATCAGAACCCCTGTCCTTAAGGTAACTGACAAGGGAGTCACTTCTAGCTATACCATCCGTCATCACGGAGGGGCCCAATTTGAAAATACTCGACATAGGAAAGATTGTTTTGACTGAATATCTCCCGATAGTTCACAATCACTTTCCGCGGCATCATCGTCTACAAAGTTACATAAAATGGTTCCTTAGAAAGTTAAAGCTTCCATGGTTGGCATTTTCACGCAGCATATTCTATACTTCTCGTGCAGGCCCGACGGGGTGACGTCGGCAAGCCGTGAGTTCCGCAAAATGTGCGACTGATTTTCCAGACATTAACCACCTATACCTGAAATCTTGCATCCCCACCTGTATTCAGGGGTCCTGCTCGCTCAGGATTAATATTCCTCGCCTAAATCACTGATTTTGTAACCCGAACAATTCAAACTACTCATACTCACGCAATTTCCCTCAGGGCAGTGTCACAATTCGATTCACGTGCGCAAAAGAGAGGGCAAACTCCACTGTCAGCATCACTGGCAGATATTGACGCTGTCAAAGTAGCACAAATGACGAAGACAAAGGGGAATTGTATTGTTTATGAGGATGTGATATGAGATTAAATAAATCTGAAAGGGACAGTAGGAAGCTACATCTTATAGCAAATTGCTTTATGTGCTCAGACTGGATATTCTTCTTCATGGCGATAACATACTCACAGAAGTCCCCCTTCGAACATGTCATATCTGCAATGCCAGTTGATTCCCACCTAAGATCTACCCTGCGAGGCAAGGTCTATTAGAGCGATTTAAATGGTTGTTTATTCATGTTTATTTCTAAAGCCTTTACACAATAGTGCAAACAAATACAACCTCTCCCGAACCTCGAAGTGCTAGTAGACCCACAAATCTGGTGTCTGCACCTGTTATAATCTCATGGCGTCCATTTTATCCCCCTTCCGAAGGAGCTACAGGTATTTGGTACGTACTATTCAATATCAAACGTCAATATCCTTGGCCAATACTCCCTAGCAATACCTCGCACACGAACAGCCAGTCATCTTTTACTCTTGCGTCCTCGGGCTCGCAGGACCAGTTCTTGCTTTGAGTGTGCCTGCAGTCAGGAGAAACTGGCTCGGATATACTCCCGCGGAACCTATACCTACCACATATCCTGGTACGTCGTTGGTCCTACCGTTTTAGTCCGCATCGTGCTGTTCTAAATGCGACTCTTTTCTTCAGTGCCGAAACGGCCGAGAAAGCCTGTACAAGGCTATGAGGATGAGTAGAGTAATGGATGGTTGGGCTAGAATCTAGATAGGTAAGTTTGCTTCACTGCTGCTATGCATTTCATTGACGGTCAATCAGTTCATAAAAGTCCTTTCATTATATCACGATATATCGGCTGCCATGCGTGTATTAGGCAAACCATCGGAGAGTATCCTTTCATCGCTTTGACCAAATACCATGAATTTCCTCGCGAGAATGTACTAATGGTGTATGGCAGCCAGTATGCTCTTACACCATCACCCGCACCACCAATTACGTTGAATATCTATTTCCGTGCTTGAGATACGCGGCCCCGAATCTCGGGCTCCCCCTAGACTAGGAATGTGATGGCGTTCGGGACCCTTTTGCGACTTTACTTCAGATATTAGAAATGGCATTTCCGCCACATCAGCTCTTAATGATTTCTTCGAAGCATATGGCGCGTCAGCGGAGCACGTACCAACACCGCAATCACACCAACAAGAACTTCATCAAGCCAGGAAATCCTCCCCCTAAGACTTCCATATGCGCAGCCATTTCCGCGGTTATGACCTTTGATTTCCATTCATTACATCTCACCCTCTCCATAAATCCGAAAGATGTCGATGAACAATGAAATGGCTATGTAGATCAAATCATCTGACGTTAACTGAGTCCACGTCCGATGGTTTGCGGTCCATGGAGCTTTAACTAAAACAGCAAACATTATGCTGCTCGAGGCTCGATGACTACCGCCGTGCTCGCTCCCATGTCTAAACGAGGGAGTCTTGTCAAGAAAAAAGACGGCAATGTACGTCCATCCGCAAAAGAGGGTATCATCATGTATTGACGTCGGAATGGTCGCGTCTTGCTCATAGGGGTGTGGTCCCGATCTCTATTTTCCAAAAGGCTCCTCCATATACTAAATTGCTTATCTTGTCAAGTTGGATGAATCATGAAGTCGCAGCATTACTTACATAACCAACCGCACTTTGCAAAGTCCGTAATGGTGGAGGAGCACTGAACGTGGTCAGGGAAAATTCATCTGGATGGGCATAGTCTTCATTGTGTCTCCATAGTGCTCGGTGCATTCGCGTGACCAGCGCGGCATGGATGGTAATTTGTATGCTTCCCAGGTGATCAGCGTGGTAAATCGTTAACAAAATTCGATACCGACCTGGACACTAAGTCAGAGTATGATGCCTGTACGCTGATCAAATTAGTAATATTCAAGTGAACTTTTCAGAACAGGTACTGACGGGGAACACCGCAATCGCAATGATGAGCACAACAGAAGATCCTACGAAGGCATTACTCTTTGTGCCTGAGAGAAAAGAATTAAAAAAACTTACCAACCCCGCACATGAAGTAGAATACGTTATGCTGTACAAGGATCCTAAGCACGTTGGCACCCCGTTCGCGTCGGTAGTTAGCAATGGCCCGATACAATGTCAAGCACAATATTTCTGGGATCGGTTAGATAGTACTCGAACGATGTCGCATGGCTCTCACCTAACTCAGCAATGACCATGAGTACATACACATAAAGCACAGCAGAAGTTTCGCCCGTCTTGGAACAGCCCGGCACCCCGGTGGCGATCCAATTGGTGACTAAAGAAACGTGAATATTCACCATGTGATTTACGGAATACCAGGAGGGGCGCTTACCGACTGTCGAGGAATCATATTTCACAAGAATTCCAACTATGGGTGTCAGGAGAAACTGACGGGGTTAACCGATGCGAAAGGCGCGGAGACAGCAAGATAACAAGTCTTACAACAGCAGTGGCAACAAACGCCCACAATACCCGTTTGGAACGGTCCCAAATGGCATATGTGCGTACAAAAAATATACCTTGATACACATGCTTAGTCTTGTCTGTGGTACATGATGGAGATAAGGCATACTTTCTGCTGAAGCGATTACCGGGAGACCGAGATCTGCGGAACGTGGCTCGGGTCAGATGACTGATGTCAACAGCTAAACTCCGTTACTTACATGAATTCACGGAGTATAATGTTTGACACATCTACGTGAGGAACGTTAAAAGGCACGTCCGGTACACGTCCACATGGAACTTACGCTGAGTGATGGATAACTTGCCAGTGCCCCTTGATGAGATTGATAGATGGGGTGTCAAGACAGAGATGAGCTCAAACGGACTCACGGCTTGAGACTACAGCTAGATAAAAGAAAGGCACATATCGGCACACGAGATAGAGATATTTGACAGTTCTCCAGGTCGACCTCGTAATAAATGGCAGCTGACGATAGTGTTATCGCTATTGCCTTAAGACCGCAGGAGCTCGCACCTCTTGATCCAATGTAATGGCGTAGTCATAAGCCTTGATAGACCGAAAGGTTTAGCTGGAGATGGAGGAATTTGGCCGCATTACATACCCATAGCGTCACTAAAGCCACTGCCGTGACGGGTTTGGGGTCAGTCACTATGCAGACATGCGATAGCATGACAGGACATACCGTAAGCATACTGTGACGTTCATAAACATCAGAAAGGGTTCATCTTACTGAAACGCCACTAGGCAAACACACCTTCATTTTGATAAGGACATCGGGACTTGCCACGTCTACACTCAGTTGCACTGCGGACGTATGCATGGCTGAGCGAAAGAGAGAGTAAGGCGCCCAAACGTTTTCCACACTTCTTCCCGATCCTCGGCTTCGAAAATACTTTTTACCATAGAGAGCAATTTACTATATGGTGGATATAAGGAAAAGGCACTTGATCACGAATAGGTCCATCGCGAAGACAACGGTCCAAGTTCTCCATTTGCCTTTTTAAGCGACTGGACAATTGGTGGTTAGTTCGTATCTACATCGTATCGCCAAGCTGGTGGTCCAGATTATCTTCATAACAGCACAACTGAGAATCTATCATTTTACACGTTCCTTCGCGCTCGAATTTCCCATGACTGCGCGGATATGAAGTGCCTGCAAGCAAACATGGAATAACGTGGCCTTTAACGGAGATTGGATATTCAAATGGCGCAGCACCTTCTGAGCTCTTCCTTTTGCAACGATGCTCTCTGAGTTGTCTTGACCTTTCTTTGCCGTATCAACTATTACCGGTCGGTATCGCTTTCACGTACATGGCCAGACGGAGCCGTGATTCCAACTTGAACTGCCAAATGCGCGGCGCGATACCGCAGGCAATCAATCTATGCGATCTGGTCCTCTTGAATTAGACTACCGGAGTAAAGAGACCTATCTGCGTGAATAAAGTCGAGCGTAGGTCCCCGATCAATTCACATCTTTATTCTCGGACTGCGATACCACGAGCGTCAGGAGGCACCAGGCAATTAGGTTTTTACTCACCTGAACTCCATAGCGCTGCTGGAGATCTGCGAATCATGCCCAGTATCTCATCTACTATTGACGTCGAAGTTAGCACTCTTCATGTTATACTTGCCCTAGGATACTAAAAGTCTTTCCTGCTTCAGGCACCACGACCCAGAAGCAACTTGAGGGACATTAATGATCGCCCACTTCTGTACCATGAGTCCACGACACTTGGGGGCCTTAGCAACTGAGCGACAAGTCAGGGTAGGACGCAAAACGCCGAGGTGACCTGTTGAAATAATCATTTGGGGTAGTTGTATCGCATAAGTAAAAGGAGTTAAACATTGCGGTGGAGCACTGAGAATTCGTTAGGGAAAACAGGTTTGCCTAGTAAGTTTGCCTAATAGTTAGGGAACGGGAACACAAGGAATTTTCTGCTCCACGGTGCTCCACGGTATGAGTCCACGCCGTCAGTTGACGATAAGCGACCTTACCGAATAAGTAATAACCGGATAGCACTGCTGAACGTCGGACACATGGTAAAAGGATCCAAAGCCACCGCAAAGCCTCGCGCACCACCTCGTTCAACGGTGAACTTTGAAGAACGTGGTTACCGAAGCACATAGACAGTGATGATCAATGATAGAAGCTACGTTTTTTGACTCCCTTGATCCAGAACTTGTTTGTTAAAGTTCTCAGCGGCCTTGCAGCGGTCCATAATACTATATGGCTGCTTCTCGCCGAATAGTTTTCTGAGTTAAAATATATAATAAATTGGGTGACATTGACAATTTATGCTAGAATTTGATTCATTCGATTGAAACATTTTTGAGAAGGAGGAGGTCGGGCATAGAGTCGGATGTCCCGCACTAACAGCTCAGATCGGAATTTTTAAAAAATAGAGCCTTACATATGGGCGCTTAAACGTGAGGGAAACGAGGATGAGACATCTTTCTGGACCCCCAAACGTCATGTATATGGCCTGTCCTCACCATCAGAAATTTTATCGGATCATGCCATTCATACCCCCCGTAGAAGTCCTTTTTGTTGCGGAATCATGTAAGAAATAAAATATTAACAACTGCAGGGAAACATGCTATTAGGTGTGCGATTGTCGCCTTTCAGCCGAACAAGTATTTGCCAATCCCACTAGGTAAGAATTCCGAATATGTTTATGTATGTTCCACCCCTTGTGACGTTCCGTTAGACCTCGGTTACAGTTGAATTTCAGTCAAGCTCGGGCCACGCTACTCCTCCCCACAACTCCATATACCGTGTAAGTTGTTATTCCGGTTTCACTTAAAAGGGCAGACACCTAACTTGTTCCCCCTTCCCCACACCCGGTTCTAGCTCATCGTTCAACACGACGGCGAGACCATAACTATGCCTTCCGCCATCAGCCTTGACGCTTTTCGCTTCCGCTGGTGGTCAAAGTCTACTCCCAAACCACTTCTACCTCCTAGTGAGGACCGCAGTGACCCAATCGCAGTGGTCAAGCGTCGTATGAGTTTCCACATTGCCACTCCAAAGAACACCCGCCAACACCCAGACCGACCCCGAGATGTTCAAAAGCCACTGCCCCGAATACCTACAGAGAGCACCGGCAAACTCTTGCACGATGAAGTCGTGAACGAAAAGTCCAGCGATCATTTTCTCGAGAAACCAGTGGAGGCAACCGAGAAGCTTGTCCCTCTCCTAAGGTGAGTTTCGGGCATCTCTTGCCATGGCACTTGTGCGGAGGCGGTCGCAGTAACAGATGTTCTTGGAACTCCAACTTCTCTTCTCTCTTATTCGCTTTTCATCTCGGAGTATGTTCCGAGGGTTCATCTACCATCTCGTTGACCTTTCTTTTTCAGGTCAAATACCAATATTCATAAATCATCACCACCAACAACGACACCACAACCTGACATGAAACCATCATTGATTCGTCGCGTAACGTCCAAGTTACACATCACCGTCCCCCCATCTTCACAGCTTGAATCGTCACCCCCGCGTCCAACGCATACCCCAGCCAATGTAAAACAGTCTTCACGACCTCCTCGATCACCTCGTGTCACTCTTCCTCGTTCTCCCACACTTCCCAATTCTTTCGCCTCCCGTGAGAATCGTGAAGCGGCGTTGCGTGAGCGTGGTTTACTCCCGCCCATGAAAGATCTCAGCCAACAAGAGCGTGAGGCTGATGAGCGCCTAGCTCCCATGCCTGCCCCTGACAAAGACCAGATTGGCTTCAGTGCGGCAGCAAAGATTAAGGAAGAATGGTTGTCCATAAATCGTTCCTCTGAAACGCGTGCCTCGGACTCTGTCTTCCCAAGACAGCTGCCCAGCCTTAGTGCGCTGGCATCAGGGGTTTCCTCATTGTCATATTCGGCATCTTCATCACTACCCCAGTTTTCAACATGTGATTCCGATTGCACTCGCGCGGACCTTATTGCCGAGATGCCATTTAGAGCAAGGTCCTCGACTTCCAGTAGCGTCCCACCCCTCTCCCCATCTTCACACCTAGAAGTACTGGAGGAAGAGCCTGCAGGGCATGTGCCTCCAACACCCCCGCCACCGCCACCGCACCATGTCCAGCCGCCCATAATTATATCCACCCCAGTGGAGGATTCTTTTCCCCCAGGTCACGCTGTTCTTGTCGAAAGTCCAATTTCTTGCACCTTCTCTCCCTATCTTGCACCTCCAGGGTCACCATCTCAGCCGCACACATCCCCTCCGGTCATACCGGACAAGGAGAACTCATATTCTCCATTTCCGGGTCCTCCATCCCGGCGGCGTACGATGGATTCAAATGCTCGCAGACGTTCATCAGTCGGCACACATTTGTCCAAATTTGGCACTAATTCGCTCACCAATTTGCGGCGCTCAGTAACCGGGAGCACAAGACATTCTGGGTCTAGTGCGGATCTATCCAGTACTTCGAGTCAACATTCCTCCCCACGGGTGTCTATCATGCCGACGATGCATAACCGTGGAAGCATACTGCTCGAGACCAAGGGTATCCAAGATGCAGAGAGTCGCCGACTGAGTGAGCTTGCATTCTTGGATTGATCATGCGGATCTTCGGATTCAAGGGTTGATACTCCCATGGATACTGTTGAACAATTTATCTACTCCCGCGCATCCTTGCAATTTCAAAGTGGTGAAAGCGTCCTCCATTCTTTTACGGCTCACGCATAAATCTTGCACTTCCTTTTCGAACACTCACACGCGTCACCGTCCACATTCATTCAATACTATTAAAGGCCTATAGACGTAGCGCCTATTCATCCATCCAATATGAAACGCTCGTTGCATACTTTTTGCATGTATTTTTAAACTCGTTATCGATCGAATCACTTTTGCGATCGTCCCCGCTCTCTGCATTTCGCTGGTCCGTTATTTCCTTGGGTTAGTGAGTACAACCCATGTGTTACCACCTACTTAAATCCCCTCCTTTGATACTTATTCGTAGTTTATACTAGTAATCAATTACGTTTCAAATGCCTCGAACACCTTCAGTGGAGACCACATCAATTTGAGATGTCGAGATGTTTCATTGTTGGAAGTTGACCATAACATACAGCCTGCACTGGGCATACCTTATATCGCAAGTACGCCACCCGACTTGTCTATCATCGTGGTCCATAGTACTATGTAATATGCCAGACCTAGATCCGAGTCGGCCTTCCCGACACGTAACAAAATGGTCTGGCCTCGTGTTCCCCGCCTCAAAGTCTGCACAAATCTCAGGCTGTCAATAGGATCAGCTCCCACTACCACCTTCGGTTCTTCTAGCGTTTTCATCATTTGATCTACATCAACAGCGACGCCACACATCAACTGCTCAAGGGTTGAAGCTTCTTTCCTGGTTTTCAAGCATGTCCGAACCAACAGCAGCACAGCTCAAAGACGAGGGTAACGAGCTATTCAAGAAGCAAGACTATGTCGGGGCAATCATAAAGTACACCGAGGCTATCGCTTTAGATGATAATGCTATTCTGTATGCGAACCGCGCTGCTTGCAATTATGCCCTGAACAAGTGACTTTGTGTATTTATTTTAAGCTGTTGTCGGGTACTGACTTCGATTTATAAATAGATTTCTAGATGCTGTGGATGATGCGCACAGGATATTTCTACTACACGTCCATATTGGTCTTGCTTGGGCTTATCTGTTGATGCGTATGTTAGGCTACGGAGATTGATCCGGGTTATGCAAAAGGGTGGTCGCGACTGGCAGCATCGAGAGACGTGCGTTCCTTCGTTCTGATTGGGCTGAGCTCACCTACAGTACTACATAGGCGCTTGCGGACTGGGGGAAAAGCGCCCATGCTTGGCAGAAGGCACTGGATGCACTACCAAAAACCAAGCTCAGCCCTGCAGAGCGACAACAAAAAGACCAATATACTGCCTGTCTGAGAGCAGCGAATGCGCGTTTAGATCAGCCTATCGTCCCTCTCTCGGTGAATGAAAAGTTGGGCAAGTTCCCTTGGCAGATTGCGACGGATATGCTTCCTGAGCTCCGGGAAGCGGGTCAGGCAAAAGTGTCTAGCAGTGTGAGCTTGAGTCGTAGTCTTGCATGCTCTTACTGAGTATTTGGTTTTCTGTTGTGCAGGCTTGGGTCATCGCACTTGCGTATGACGTGATATTTGCGAATTTTCAATAAGTAGCGGCATGCTAACAGTGACGTCTTTACTAGGAATTCAACAATGGAGTGGAAATGATGAAGGGTATGAAAAAAACACCTCAGCCTGGAACGCCAGATGCCTTTGTGTACCACGGAAACCTAGAGGTGTTGTTTTGCGCACATGTTATATTTTGATGTTTACATGGCATAGGGGTTGACGCTCTTGAGCAATGGTTTCATGCGTGACGATCGCGTCTTTCATATCAATCAACCTAACTGGATTGACATGTATAATCAACAAGGTGATCTTATTCTAGCATCGCTTGTTGAAATTATGCTGACGAAAGTACAGTCTTTTTCGAAGTTACGGCTCGCAAGGCTTGGAATTCTGAAGGACTCGAGACCGTCAAGGAACTGGCGCGGAAACGCTTGAAGGAGAATGGCTGGGATGATGTACGCCCCGCATTGGCTGTGACTATTCGGTACGCAAGGACAAATTCTGTCTTTCAATACTTACTGATCATTCACTGCAGTGGATGGATAATGAGAGCTGCATTAGAAGGCGGTTTAAGACAACAGCCTCAAGCTGGTGTCGAGTATTACAGACGAGCTCTCGACTTGGTCGAATGGGGAAGAACTATTTGGAAGGATGTTCCCAAATCCAGCAGGGGAGTGGTCTTCGAGCATTCGTTCTTGATAGGCGTCCGTAGCTTGTACCTCAAGATGTTCATGAACGTGAGTCGCGGGTCGCTATATTTCTTGGATGCGCATTAAACTGCATGGCAGGCTTACAGCTCCGACCCTGGCTTGAACTCAAAGTTCCCCCTTGAACAGCTAAAGGAAGAAGCTGAGGACCTCCTCAAAGAGACCGACATAGCCTTACGGACACGCGATAATGAGCCTGTGGACCCCGGCTTCGTATCATCTTTTATCGCTTACCCTTGTGGACTTGCTCATGCGTATGCCCTCTACCTCTCCACACTTCCGGTCCTCTTCTTACCATCGCCTTACTTTGCAGAATGCTCGGATTCTATCACGTGCAATCGGCCCGATACGCCAGTGATCCCATGGAAAGGATGTTTAGCTTTGTGAAAGCGGCAGATGAGTACACGAGGGCATCCAGCAGATACGCCGAAGATGATGAGTTACGCGCATGTGAGTGTCCCAGTGCAGATCGCACACGTCTCATAACCATTTTCCAGGGTACCTAAATTGTACCATGGATTGCGTGCGAAATGCCGGTGCCCCCGTTGACAATTTCCTCATGGTGGCTTTCGGTTTGCGGGATACTGTACCCAAGATGAAGAAAATATGGGCAATTTCTGAGCTGGCCTTGGGTGGGAGAGATGAGAAAATACAAGAGAATTTGAATAGGGCGGATGAACTCATGAAGCGTCTCACCGACAAGACGTTAACACTTGAAGATCCCGTGCCTTTGTAATCACGACTTTCATACATGCATGTACTTGTAATGTTCTTGTTTACACGTAGCCATACTTGAAGCAACTGCTAATTTTGAAAGAATTCTCGCAAACCTTGACCAAGGCGTATCATACCCTTCTCCATGATATCCTCAGTACCAGCGAACGCTGCGCGTAGAAACCTGCTGCGCTGTTGCGGGGTCAAACCGAGCACTAATGAATTCATGATTCTGCTAATACTCACATCGCTCAATGGCACATGCCCGTCGCTTTCCACCCATAGGGGATTTTCTGGAATAGCAAACATGGAAGACGGTATGAATACAACGCCTTGAGTATTCATCAACCTCTCAAAAAGCTCCTTCAGGAGCTGTTCCGTATTAGTCCGTGCAACAACAGGCGAACCACCAGAATACCGTTCGCGAACGAAACGAGGATGTTTTTCGAAAAAAACTTCTATCCACACAAACATCCCTGCTTCGGGGCGGTTTATGCTAGCATAACCGGTAGATTCTACTTCGCGCTGGAAAACGTCGAGCAGGAAATCACGCCGGCTCTGGTAGTCCAAGCGTAAGCTTTTCAACCACCGACAGAAGCCCTCGACTTTCCAGCCATGTTCGCTAAGCATCTCGGTGACGAACATCTGCCCGAAGGCGTGTGGCGGCTGGGTTGATGAATCTGTATAATCTGCCAACTTTAGGTGGAAAAGTTTGTTGCTTGTGATCCAGCCCAATCGCATTCCGGGGGCAAGCACTTTGCTGAACCTGTAAACAAGTGGATACGATCAAAAAGGTAGCTAGGCTCAATTAGCGGGCGTACTGACGTGTCGATGCGAAGCACACGGCCGTCAACATCCATTGACAAGAATGTAGGTATCAAGGTGCTTCGAAAATTCTTAATAAATTCATCAGGATCTGTTGGCGCGCAGTTCGTTTGAAGGATGTCATATTGCAGGAAATAGTAAGGATCTGCAAGAAGAATATCCGAGTCAGACGACGTGCGATGATACCGCTGAGGCGACTTGCCGTCTTCTATGATAATTAAATCCCATGTTTGCGCAATGGCATAGATCTTCTTGCGACGATCCACGCTCAATGTTGATCCAGTAGGATTCTGGCCAACCCTGATGATACAACCAACTATGTGATGTGCAATCAGACTGAAGTTTGGAAGCTTACGGGATAATATAGAGAACACGAGGTCGTCGTCCCAGTTTCACCTCGTCCCATTTGACGAGAACTCTTTCTAGCTCCTCAGGAATAATACCACCAGAATCCATCTTGACACCAACCCACTTGACGCCGTATGCAAGAGGAGAGTTTGTCATACCTATAGCACAATGAGATTAACCCAGAGAAAATATCGAATAGTCTACTCTCACTGACTAGGAAAAGAAAACTCGTCAGTCAAGAAATGATCTACCCTTCTCCCCGAAGAGGCGAAAAACCTTCGTGATACCATCAGAGTTCCCCAATGTCAACAACACATGATGATTCGGCGGAGCGAATATCAGCTTCGTGAAGTCAGTGAGTACATCTCTGCACTGTTTAAGTCCAGCAGCCCGGGAATACGGGAAGGCGTCGCGAATGGATAGCGCGCACTCCTGATCTCTGTAGGAACGTATGATCTGTGCGAGCCCGGAGTTGTTCCGCCATGAAGTGACTGGATCAGGTGCGTCCTGTACAGATGGTACTTCGTACATGATTTGCCGGAAAGGATAGAGCGAATGATGAGGATCACCTGAAAGGCATTCGTTTGGCTACATTTCACCACTATGTATGACAGTGAGATTACCATTTGCCATACTGATTAGATCAGTGACTGGACATTCGCTGATCACCCGC
This sequence comes from Suillus subaureus, assembly GCF_016647635.1. NCBI lineage: Eukaryota > Fungi > Basidiomycota > Agaricomycetes > Boletales > Suillaceae > Suillus > Suillus subaureus. Next base: position 928,278 of record NW_024538563.1, read on the forward strand.
AAGATGTCTTTCAGCGGGTTGGCAACTCGATTCCTAGCCTCATCCGATAGGTGGTGCGAAAGGTCAATGTCCCCGTTGTCAGTGCCATTGCTGTCAATTTGCGATTCCTCCATCGAACGGATAAGTTTGAGATAAGGGAGAGAGAAGGATAGTCATTTCGGAGCCGATGGCAACACGCCATCCAAGGGCCGAGAACTTGAAGAAGCAACGATACTTCTGGCACTAAGACCGCTCGGTTGGTTGGTCCACGTCTTCCTTGCTGCATTCGTCTACTCTTGCTACAGCATCATTTCCTGAGTGGTTGCCAGTTCTGGGGATCTGAAGGCCAAATACGGACGCCGCCTGTTCCAAACCGCTTGTTACCATCAACCCCAAACCACCGCGGCCCCGGGTACAATGAGACGGTTCTGTTGTCGAGGGTTGAAGTTCTAATGCCGCTACGCCACGTTTACGACACGTACCGGTAAGGTCCGGTAACGAATTTTGCGAGCTTGGTCTTCACACCTATGTTGCTTTGTTGATAAAGCTCGAACTATCTTCTGTCAATAGAGTGGAGATAAGAGCACCGGTCGCAAATTTGCAACCCCCCTGCAATATATGTAGTCTTCTAACGTCGACGGTTTCCTGTTCGGATAAGAGGGTGCGATTTTGAGCTACCCCTGATCTTCCCTGCTTGTATTGTACGTACTCGACCAAGAACGTCCAAAAAGAACTTAATGAACCGGCTGCTCTGCATGTCACCTTCTAGCAAAGACATACTGAGCTCCAGATAGGATGTATCCGCTAAGAAGACGCCAGGTCTTGCTGCTCACGAGACAACTCGTTAACGGCAAAAGGGGCTTGTCCAACTTGTCTTGGCGCGCCTACACGGTCACTTGGCACCCAGTCGCTCAGTATGGCAGGACTAGAGCGACGCGCAGTCATGATAAGTAGACTTGCACCAAGTTCCGGCGAAGTCTCAACCAGTACGGGCAGCTGACCATTTGTTGAGTGAGGCGCCGACTTGATAATCGTGAACCGGCTGCGGCCCGGTTGGCACATACGACAGTAGTAGCAGAGGGTACTTACTTGCACGTGGTTCTTCTGCACCTGTTCCGCGGCATCGAGAGTTTGGTAGTTAATACTGGGTTAGGCAATTGACGCATATATATATACCGCAAACCTAGTTATAGACTCGGGGAGTAGAGCAGCCTAGGCTACGGTGCCCAGAATTCCTCCGGTAGTAACAAGTACTAGTGTTTCTGGGGCCTTGTCAGTACACGTCGAGATAGAAGTTCACGACATTGGAACAAGACGACCGCAAGAAGTTGACAAATACTACTCGTCCTCGGGAAGTTCAAACAGACAAGGAGTCGCATGTGGCATGCCAACCCCGCATACCGCATGAAGAATATGAACAGGGTCGCAGCTTGTGGGATTGAGCTAAACCGTTGTGGTGAGCGTTTTAACAAAGGGTGATTGACCAAATTTGGAGGATTCTTGGAAACTTTTCTGAAAGTGTTATAAATGAACATGATGGGGGCACTTAAATTCCTCAGATATTTGAAATATCGATAGTGTGCTGGGCGGTGTGAAACACCTTACACAGTTAGTTCATACCGATTTTCTTCAGTATTAAAGTTTTGGCTGCAAGTGAACGTAATACGAGAAGTTAATATGCAATGAGGCAAAGATAAGATAAGAGATACATAGCGTCATCTGAACAAACGTTTGTTGTCTGGCTCAGAGCAGACAAACGAGCGGACACACGACTCGGACTTGACTCACCCTGAAACCAAGTTTCCCGAACAAAGAAAATCTTGAGAACCTTCCTCGCAGAAGTGACACGTATGTGAACCAAGTCTTGGATGAACTACAGTTCTCCGGATCTATTTCAAAGGACGCGATGTGAAATGATCTCTCCGCTTACCAGTATAGCAAGTATTTACGCCCGTTAGAACCAATCTACAAATGTCCGGATTCTGCAGCTTGGCTCCGGAACAATGGTTGAAGCTATCATGAGGCCGCTGCCGTCTCTCCAACAAGATGTTGGAGAACGCAATTTCTGTGAGAATATCAAGTACGAATATTCGCACCATGAGCTGGTCACAGTGCTGTCGGTATCAGACGAATTGAGTTCTGACAAGTCAATGTCTTATTCTGAGTCTGCGGCTGCGTCGTGTGATCGATCATTATTTCCCCGCATTATCTACATACCCCGCAAATGTTCACTCATCAATGTGCCGTGATCATTATAATGACCGTCATCTTATAGTATCGACCTGCCGCAATCATGGACTGTAGACTCAAGAGAGGAGTTCAAGTGTAAGATGGCAGCGAAAGGAGAAATGATCGGATTCGATCAAACACCAATCATAGGCAGCCTTAATTGTAAGGCGATGACCACGTGGGATGACACACTCGGGGATTGCCATCGCCAATTATAAAGGTCGTATGACTGATCTGAGAATGCAAACTCTTGCTCTCCTTTCTTCTACTCTATACCAGCCAAATGAATATGAACCAAGATAATAATGAGAAGGACGATTCAGTGAAGCATTCTCAACCAATTCCGATGGCTACACATCACTGGAGGCACCGTTCCATGTCGGTTTCGTCGGAATCATCCACTCTACCTGGCTCACCCCCGCAAGTGCAGACCCCGTTGAGCCTAAACTCTCCCCGCGTTCCAGTTGCTTCCCCATCCAGTTCTCCTATCCTTTCGTTCCTGTCTCAGTCCCCAACATCAAAATCTCCATCTTCTGTTCCTTACCGCGGGTTTGGCGGTCAACCTTCGTTTGATGGTCGGTTCCTTAGTCGTTTGCCCTCCTGTTCTCACTAACTCATATTCGTTGCCACAGAAGACGCCCTCGACGAACTTCCAGCAACTGTTCACTCCCGTCGGGCTGGCACATCTGGGCGGTTTGCGCCCATTCCACCTGCCCCTGAAGCCCAGCACGACCGTGGAGCTGGGTTATTAAGGCGTCTATCGCTTGGAAGCGCACTTGCAAAGGTATATATCTATACGTATCGTGTGATGCGCCATTAATTCTCTCCATTCTTCAGCCCCCCAACATGGATAATACTTGCTCTCGAAGTCCTACGAGCCCTACTGCTCCACCGAACTCCGCAGTCACCCCTACCATGACAACCTCACCTGCTTTTTCTACCCGTAAGGCAAGACGCTCAGCAACGGTGAGCATCGACAATGGACGTCCACGTCGCGCGCCTTCTCCCATGGGCGAGAGGATCCTGAAGGGTCATTTCGACGGCTTCAATTAGCAGGCGACACGCCCACCATCATTTCTTCGCCTTACTTCCCACCAAATACCCTTCGGACTCTCGCGCGAACAGTGCTCTCAAACTGTACCACCAATATTGACTGCCGTATCAACAAGTTCTCGGTTATGTGACGAAGTAGCCCCCGCTTCAGCAACCCTAATCCGCCCTATATCTATTGGTTGGCTCATATCACTCTGTTCAAACTCTCACTTCCAACTTGTATCACCACCGCTGTCAATTGCCGCATTTGGCATCCCATTCGGTGAGGGCCCCAGTTCGAGATAGTGGAGTCAATAGCTGATTTACTCGGTTAGATCACCATATACACCAACACTTTCGGACTGTCTTTCGCGTCTTATCTCTCTCTGTTCTTCAGTACACAACTTGTAATGTGTATCGCTTCTATATTTGCTTAGTGCAGTTTCGTTTTCGATTGTATATGTACTACCACAACGTCTCACGACGAATAAAATCTCATAGGCCCAGCCTGGGCTATGTTTGACCCAAGCTTTCGAGGTGGCGACTGTTTCCAAAACGTGGTCGGAGCGGCACCGCTCTGCTGGGAGTGCTTCTGCTCCGCAGTCGCTTGGCGTATTATGGTTCAGAGTTCAACCAATGGTCAAATTCGCTGAAGAAACGTAAGTGGAATTTGCTAGCCACAGTAATAGACAAGCCTAGTTCTCACGAGATCCACTTCAAGTCAAATAGACCAAACTGAATCACTCAGTTATGAAATAATGTTTAATTTCACTACACTAAGAACACAGGCCTACGGGTGTCGCAAAAGCGTCCATACCCCAAACCCATGAGAACGAATTTCCAATGACCACCGCCTATTACGTGGCTTGGTGCTTACTGAGCAAAAAGCATCTCAGTTTCATCCGGCCAGCTTTTCAAGACCGGAGACCAATCGGGAGATAGACCTTGATACAGATTTTTGAAGAAAACGTCTATGTCGTCCAAATTTTGTGCCGCCTCTTCTACAGGAAAATATAATGGACTAGTCGAGGTAGGTATTGAGTTGGCAGGGGTTGGTGTATCCAAAGGCGATGATTCCCGAGATGAGACGTTGCTCCCTAATGAAGGGCAGGAGGAAAGAGGGGATGGGATATCGACATCTTGCCAATCATATTGTGCAGGAGCACTCCAACCAGTGGGTGTTTGCATAGTAGGTTTCACAGTGGGCGCATTTGAAATCGTACTGGTCTGCGACGCAGACACAGCGCCTTCGATAGACCAAATGGTCATCGGATTCGGGAGCATAACGCTCGGATAAGTCGCCCTAGGTGCCGCAATATACGGGGCAGATGGTGCAGGTGCACGAGGTCGAGGGTTGTATTCAAAACCAACGTCGTAGGGTTTCCGAGTTCGCCGCTCTTTGGTGGTTTTGAGAGGAGTCCACTGGCACACCTTGCCTCTTTTCTTACAGCTCGTACACACTGGCTGTTCCCCCGAACACTGCCCCCTAACGTCAGCCAAAGTGAAATAAAGAAATATTGAGTGCTCACCTTTGTTTTTCGGCGCCTGCAGTAATCACAGGCATGAGCTACCCGAGGATGGGGAGCCTTAATTCGAATGGCGGCAGTGAAATCATTTCGAACGTCTGAGACCGACTCCTCCGTAATGGAAGAGTCAACATGGAACGAATGTGCACAAGGCACAGACGAAGATTGAAGCCCCAAAATGGCGAGCAAATCGTGTTCAGGTATTGCGTCCAGCGCAGCAAGGTCGACAGCTTTTTGGTGATCATACAGGGGTTGTTCCATAGGGGTTAATGATATCTGCTCAGCAGAGTAAGAGGACAATCCAGGGAAACCAGCTCCACTGTTAAGGTTGTGAAAGATAGGGAATGTAGACATTATTGAAGACAATAAGATAGGACAGTTGAGGATGGTGATGAGGTATAAATCAAGATGAAGAATGGAAGAGGCGTTAGCAAATGCAGTATTTCGCCTTGCTTACGTAATCACCTATCATTGCTGATTACGTCATAACTATTCCGTCCAAGACATCACCTGCTAGTCAATATTCAAATATTCACTGAAGCGCCCTACCGCAGGGAATTGTGACGATACATTTACCGAAGTACTCATTGCCGGCTGTGTGAGACTCATCCGAAAGGCTTGCAGTTGTATGTCATTCACGAAGTTCTTCTTGGCAGGTGTGTGGCTGTATCATCGTACTAGTGAGCAAGTGTTTCAGTGACACTGATATCTGTGGTTCACAATCTGATGCCCACGTTCAGCACAGGTCCGCATGACCGCGGGTTGGAATTCCTTACCGTTTCGTTTTCTACTAGGCCAGGTACAGGCGAACTCTAAATTGTTACCCGATGGTAAATGTCTCTCTCAAGCCAAGATGCTCACCTTTAAGCCACTTTCACGACTGACCATCAAGCGCAGGAATGCGGAATTGACAGACGAGCAACTCTTAGAATATTTTAACCATACCGGACCTGGTCGACCATGCCAGAGTGTTTTCCCGAAATGCAATCGATTTCTGCCCCAACACGCGAAACCCAGTCACAGAAATATGCGCTTTGTCAGCTCAAACTTTCGAAGGTGTGTTATGTCCTTCCCTCCGGTCACTGGCTTTGTCCAATGCGCATCGTAAAATGGTCAACGAGACTGGATGGATGGCGTTTTGGGAATACAGTTGCCCAGGTACTGCATCGTGCTAGAGTTTTCGAGATTACCATGGCTTGCGAACTCTGATATATCACGACACCAAAGTGCTTGATTCTTGAACAAGATCAAGGCATGGGTAGCAGTGGGGACAGGCCTTTGGAAGATGCATAACAGGTAATGTTGCGCCCGACGTAGACGTTGTCGTATCAATGAATCGGCGAATAGTTTGTTCGTCTGACTGCCTCCAAACAATATGAATCTCCATCGCAATGTCTTTTGTGGACGGAAAAGCGTCGATCGGTAAGTAGTAAGTTGGTCAGTCACACGATGTCACATGTCACGAAACGGCTAGAGACGGTTAACCTGTGAAAAATACATATCAACTGCAGGAACGTGTCTACAACACATTTTCAAGAAAATGGAGGTGCAGCCACGATGGCTTACTGGAGAATATGTTCGAAATGACTCGGATGGTGGCAAGGTCATAATTCATTCCGGATAAGTGGATGTGGGCTTCACAGATGCAGGCTTTCCATCCTGAAAACCTAGTAAAGCCTGGAAGGCATCAAAGTATCTGTCAATGAAGGTTAGAGGCATCAAAATTTCACTTGACTAATCATATAATGTAACGTAGACAAATCCAACGTTCCCCATGAAACGTGCCGTTTATACGTTCCATTGCACATGCGGTTTTTAGACACTGGTATCAGTGGAAGCGATGATAGACTTGCTCAAGTTATATTCAGCTGCTTCAGAGCGAGTGGTTTTACAGCCCACACTTCCTAGCTCTCCTGCCTTCGACTACTAGTAATAGTCATGATGAGCTCACCCTCAGACTCCTCACGCGAATTTACTGAGTTGGGAATTGTGCTATTACGCCTGAATGTGAGTACTTTCAGCATAAGTTAGCGACGTGGCTCATCAACCTGGTCAGTATGCTAATGGTAACTGTCCTTATGTACATTCGATGGATCGCGATTGATCGATCGATCGTCCAAACAAGTGGCCATAGCGTGTCTCTTGGTGAATACTAGTGCCCTACTTATTTCTGTTGGGGTCAAGCAACTTTCTTTGACATAGGTGTACGACTACTTGACCACGATCTCGAGCGAGGTACGTTACAATGACACTCAAAGAGTCCGTGTCAATTGACTGTCTGAACGTTTGTTTCAATCCTCAGGTCACTTTTCTATTCCATGGACGATAGAGCACAATCAAATTTCTATACTTGGTCTGTCGTTATCTCCCGTTCGTCTTCGTGACTTTGGGGATGTTCAGTGCGTCGAATGTGCAATGCCTTCACTGTCTAATTAGTGAACTTTGGGTTCGCTAGTGTGGGTACAACCTGCTTTATCACAGACCACGTCTGTGAGTTCAGCATACTTCTTGCTACCTCCGAGGCTGATTTTCCGGGAGGTCAGCTATGCCAGACGTATTATACTTTGAACACTTGTCAGCATTTGTCGCTGATTGTTCAGTTGAGATATTAACATTTATGCCCTCCTAGACATTGGCGGTGTGATAATGTTCTGCGCGGAGTGTATGCTTTGAATACGTTCCATGTCTGCAATCTCGTACTTACGCTCTTTTCCAGGTCTATTCGTCGCACGTACATGTGTACTTTGGGGATACAAACGATCGATTGTTGTTTTGTTTATGATCAGCACAGTAGTATGTGACTAAATTTTCGTGCTTTTGTATTCACTCCAATTCTTTTAGCTCTATTTCGTCTCAGGTATCGTAATCTTGAAGATGCATGCGTCGTCAACGAGAGGTAAGTATTTCATTTGCCCGCTCTCGTTGACGTTCGACCAGATCATCACCATCGACCATTATATATATCTAGTCATCAAATCACCGATACCCTTTGCGAGCTGCTTTGATTCCGAAGAGAGCGGCCTCGTTATCGCAGCATATAGCTTACTTATTCTGGCAGAATTGCGTGAGCTCTCATCCTGTCAATCCTGACAAATATTTTTTGACGCCGTACAGAAATCGTGTTCTTTTCACTATACAAAGCCACGAAAAGCTTCCGAAATTGGGGTCGCAAGAATCGATTGCTCGAGATCCTCATCCAGCACAACATATTCTACTTTGCTTGTGGATTGTGTGAGGAATGGTCTGTTGAGAACGTAAACATTGGTTACTGAAACAACTTTTAGGTTCTTCAGTTATTGTTATCCTAACGACGGCCTTGTTGCAAGTCAGTGCTTCCTCTTTACTGGAAATTTGTGTTTACGGGACATCTCAAGGCGTCGTATGGTAATTTGATGGCTAGGTACATTTCGTTCATCAGCTTTGGTTAACTAAGCTCAAGCATTATCTAGTGCTCAAGTTGTGTTCCACGCGCTCCTAGTGACAAAGATGCATCTCAATCTATGGGAATCAGACAGGCGTTGTAACTCCCTTGATGTTCGCCATAATAGATCAAGTGCGGTGAACAATTAATCAATATTATCAGCAGATCCCTGCATGTCTTCATCGTTACAACGTCCCTTCAGCCCTGAAATGCCATTCTGTGACCGTCCAGGTACATAGCATGTCGGGTCTCTACACAATACGGCATATTAGGGAAGCATAGGAAACAGAACGATTCCAATTGGCCGACTACACTATAAAAATGGGTCGTCGCTTGCACGAATACGTATTATTGCCCCCAGTCGTATCGAGTGTCCATTTGATTAGGACCCCTTAGCCATGTTCAACGCAGCCTTCTGTTGGCGAGTGAAGGATGGGGCAGCGCCAAGACTCTTGTGTATTTTATGTAAGGTAACTCAAGTATTTACTAGTATGTTGTCATCTGATTTGAACCCTGTTGATCATGGTAATGCAGAAATCCACATAAGCCGACGGGTTAGACCCGTAACCAATCTTACTACGTTTGTCTGTGGTATATCAGCCAGGCTGGTCCTACCGACGGATCCCACTGGCAGTAGCCATAGTTTTCTTTAAGCTTAAACACGCTACCCGAGGTTTCCAACATACATAAGTGCCAGAGTCATGAGAGGAATCCCCACTTCTGTACTGTGAACAACCTTTGCATAGAGATGAACTCTACTGACGACGTGCTTCAGCTCGGACGGGTGCTTTGGAGCCTCAATGTAAGTAATTCTTTGTTCAGTTCCAGCCACTTTAATCTCTCTCAAGTACGCCAATGGTCTGCATTCTAGTTCAAGTTGTGTTGGCTGCGACTGATATGATCTCGTCTACGACATCCTCAATTCAGTTGCTGTAACTTCGTTCTGGGTAAATTCGCAGGAATCACTCGCACTTACATCAGTGATCTTTGTTACTGTAGGCATATGACTGCCTCCTTACCTTGGCCGACGAGGTACTTTTGTTCTACCTGTCCGAGTCGATACTGAGAGACAAAATCGATTACAGGTTGTATTTCTGACGCAGTCACAATGGAAATGGACGAAGCTACTTTACATTGTCTGCCGATATCTTACCTGCGGTTACTTGACATCGGTGATGCTTGGCAAGCACGGCCCTTGATGTCATTAATCATTTTTGTTCATGACACTCGCAGTAGCATTGCAACCCACGATGTCGATTCAGGCGAGTATTCTAAATATCCCCAAGTCACACCTCAACTCAGGTGTTCATATGACAGACGTGTCGCATGTTGTATTTGATAAACACATGTATGATTTTATAAATCGTTGAAGCGAAGTCGTCCCTGATAGAGATTTTCTACAGATATAGGAGGTGTGATTATGATGTGTGCCGAGGGTTTGTTTTTCATATCCCCGTGCCTGCATATTGACTGATAAAGACCTGCAAGGTATCTTCTTGGCTCGCGCTTGTGCAATTTGGGGACTTAGGAGGCGTGTGATAGCGATGTTTCTGATCAGCGGGCTGGTCAGTCACAAGCGTTACTGGGTTCCCTCCATGTCAGTTGAATTTCAACCGTCAGCTATACGTTGCTACTGGCCATGTGGTGCTCTCAGTCAGTCGATCCGCACCAAAGAGTGTGTTTCTTTGGAAATCCAAAAATGACTCGTGCTGAAACGTTCTTGCAGTCATCAAGTCTCCCATCCGTATCGCGAGCTGTTTTGAGACTGGCGAGGGCAGCACCATCATAATCGTTTACGTGATACTGGCTGTGGCGGAGATACGTAAGTACAGCCTCACAACCTCATCCATTTCCTATGGTAATTGAGGGTCCCCCAGAGATATGGATGTTCACGATATACAAGGCCGTGGCAAGCTACTGGCGAGAGGGGACCCATAATCGTCTGTTGGGACAACTGGTTCTCCACAATATGATTTACGTGACCTGCGGACTCAGTGAGTTGCCTTCACATTGACAGATTTTCAGGTGCATGTGCAGCTTTTCTGAATTATGATACAAAGTCTTCTCGCTCACAGTCATACTAGCGACAGCGTTTGTCGAGGTCAGTAGCGCGAAAGATGAATAGAGCCATGCGTATTGACAAGTAAAACTTGACAGGAATATTATGGTTTCATGATTGTGAAGTTTATACGCATCTGGCAAGTAACTATTCATGCCTTTCTTGTGACAAGGATGTCTCGTGGACTCTGGAGAGTAGACCAGCAGCGTGCTCGATTAGAATCCTTACATACCTTTTCACCTGAAACGTTACCTCGGGTGTGAAATTCTCTCTTTTACCCTTTTTTGTTCATCCCTCGCGAGGAATGAAATGGCATGTCTATCACCCGTCACGACCACATGTTGGAGGCATGCTGTGGTATCCAGTGAAACAGCAGCTGCCCCTCAAGAAGTTGATTGCATATTAGCTGCGTCTGGCCTGTAAGTATCTAAGAACATGTCATGAACGTCATTCAAAGAGGATGCACTAGTATAATTTCCTGAAACTGTGTCTGTGACAGCACAATGCTCGATAGCAAAACATACTCTCGGTTCATTGTCATATCGTATATGTCAGGTTGCCACCGGAGATAATGCTATTTTCCCCGAGGGTCAAGTCAAACATCGTCCATAGAAAACAGGTCGTGACCTCGGTCGCAGGTTTGTTCGCTCTGTCGGCGATAGACTAGTGATCGCAAAAGCTGTTCTGGCAGCTTCATTGAGTGATGATTCCTATACATTAATTGGAGCATACCAACCACGCTCCACCGCGGTCACACGACGAAAGTCGCATCAGGGATTGTACATCTCAATCCCAATTCAAACCTTGCCACTTTGAGCGCTACCGCCCAAGTTCACGATCGGCATAGGTCGTTTGGAGAATACGATTTTTTTTGTCACCACGGCGACAATGTCCCAGCTGACACCAGGATTCCAAGTGTTCTCTATCGATCTAGAGCTATCCCCGTCGCCAGGATAATCATGTCTCTTGGAGCTTTCCTTGCGATGCATCACGCCCAACGGCTTGGGCAAGGTTACGACCTTGCCCTCAAGTAGATGATGCCCGATGGTCAAAGTGGGTTTGTTCTTAAAGGTCTGTTAGGTACTGCCAGATCAATGACTGTGGAACTCTACTCACGGCATCCTTGAGGTTTAATTTGCCAACGAACTGCCCGTCTCTAGTGGTGTCTTCGTCGCACCTGATATCGAGCGTGCCTTGTAGTTCTATGAGAACAAGCTCGTCGTGACCAAGCTTGGCGACGCATGACGGAAATCTAGGATTAAAGGCATTGGACAGCGAAACAGATACATCGATCAGCATGGTTGGTGCACAATGCAAGGATGTACAAATGCGCGGGTCAACACGTCCAGGACCCCAGAAACTATGTGGTTAAGGTTCATATTTTCATTACTCTGCTGGTACTAGCTATCTGCTCAGTAGTCATAACTGTTTCTGCATGTGCGCCTCGCGAGTCCTTTCTTGGACACAGGCGAATATCTTCAGCTCGATTCTGGTGGTTCGCCAGGCAGACTCGACGGCGGCACGAGCTCAAAGCACCATCATACATCAACAAAAGAGCATCTGGCGTGTAAGGCCAGTTACTACAGTATAGGACCGGCATTTGAGCCAGTGAATTTTGTTGACTGTCTCAAGTAAACACCTGTACATAAATTAAAATTTTGATTTGGCAGTCATGTTTGAATATATGATGACCATGCTAACGCAACGCTACAGAGCAATCGAATGAGTGATGCGTGCACAGTGCGTGGATCAGTAGAATGTCTTGATATCTGTTTTTTTCACCAGTTGAGCCAGCCCTAATATAGATTTATAGAGTGCGAGAGTACCATCTAAGCGATTATCGTACCGTAACGATCCTCAGGCTAGTTACTACTCCTCTTCATCCTCGTCACTGGCATTCTCGCGCTCATCCTCGTCGACATCAAGCTTGTCACCTGCAGTGCCCTCCGCAACTACCGGTTTAGGTAACGGCGCTTCCAACTTACCTCGTGTTGGCTTTTTCCACGCAAGCCGATGCTTCTCCAGATATCTTCGCGCGTTCTTCAGTTTCTGCTCGATACTTCTCCTGAACTTCTCGACAGATTGCACGGAGGCTTTTTGTGGGTTCATCTTTTCTCTGCTCGGTACGGTACTCATTGATGGCTCGAGTGATGGCAATCTCTTGCTCTTGCTTAGCAAGTTGTTTTTTCCTTGTGACTGACTTTGGATGTCCAACCACTGACTGAGATGCGCAGGATATGAGCCAAGGGTGACTGCAGGACAGTGTTTTTTGAGTCCGGAAATGAAAGTCCAAATTGGGTTAGTTTCACTATCTTGCCCCGATAAACACTTTGATAACATATTTTGAGACCCTCGTCCAGAATCCCAGTGGCAGCACATCGTTGTGTGTTGGACTTATTTTATTGTACCAAAACTGTACTATGGATATAAATCTTTCATTTGGCAGGATTTTTGACATTGATAATTGAACAATTCCTTCTCGCTGCATTGATTGGTGCTGAGAGAGGGCATGTTTCTGACCTGTAGCATGCATGCATTATTTTTTTCATTTCTACTTGACAGTATACAAGATTTATGTATTTCCGATACATCTGCGCTATTCGATGGGTTAATAAACAAATATCGAGTGTGTGGTAGCTGTTTGGCTCAAATGACGGTGCTGGCTCAAATGCCGGTCCTATACTGTACCTTGTACGGTTTACAAACTCCGAATAGAAAGGTAAAAGAAATGCATGAGATTGCAGCAGTATCCAAGTACTAACAGATGTGTGTGATATGTAAAGCTTGTACACGAAGTGTGCCAAGCTTGTAAAGTAGCTGAACAGAAGTGCAAGGCTATGCATGAGATCGTAGCATATATGCAAATTGGTGGCCGATAGGTACCAAATGTAAACTTATACATGGCATGTGCGAAGTTTGCACAGTGATCAACAGGAGTGCAGAGGTATGTAGGAGATGGTAGATGTATGTATGTACAAGTGGATATATAAACCTCACTGGCAGTGCACTAAATGCCAGTATAGCCTATACTAGCTGGTGCGTATAGATTGTCAGTGCGAGTGTGGAGGTGTGTGATTTCGCTGTTCGCCTCTCGCCGAGGGTATTAGGACCCCGGACCACGAACTCGGCCGACTGCAGGTACGTACATGAATTTTAGAATTTTCGCCAAGTCAAGTTCCGAAGATCTGTCCGGCTCTTTCAAGTTCGTCACATAAGTACCACACCTCTTCAATCAACCCTTCTGAAGGTATGTCCTAGCTAAAGGTGTTCCTCTGCCTGCCATCAGAGAACTGGTGAGAAGAAGATATTGTCATGTATCGTTATATATCGTAATATATAGGATTTCGTCACATTGGAATATAAAGCAATATATGACCATGTAAATGCACCGCAATCAGCATAATGGCCAGCAAGAACTCACCGGTTCACTGATGGCTGCCGCCCTTGCAAGTCTCATGCTTTCTTTTCCTCTTAATATTGATAGTAATACTGAGAAACTCCTACTACTTGCATCTTAAGTACTCTCTCCACCCACCAATGTTGCGCTGCCTACCATACCCTACTGTGACCGCCTACACCCTGCAGTTACTGCCTCTTGCATTCTGCCACCCCCACTCAGCTTATTGTGACCTCTCACACCCTCTTGAGTCATTTTAGTGAGTTTTCCTCTTTCTCTTACCAAGTTTGTTTTCCTGCCTTCTGCATACATTTACCTGCTTGCATTTCCTGCACTCGACTCCACCTCACGTCATCCATGGTGCGTATTTTCTTCCGTCTCTTCCTTTTTATATATCATGCTTCGTGCGCACGCTGCTACCCTTGTGTAAGCTTTCTCATTTCTCCTCATTTTCTAACTTTGAGTAGCATTATATATCTTCCCGCATCATCCGAAACAGTACTCCGCCCTCTTGCACAATGTTGCACCCATCTTGCATTCTCTCACGTCTTCTCACATTGCCGTCTTATTCTGTCGTTCGTCCTCCAGTCTGCCGCTTCACCTCTCACGCACCAACGCTTTGTCACCCTTTTATGTTCAGTACTTGCCCATCATATATATGTATCTCGACTTACATTCACACTTTAGTTTCTGTGCTTGTTGGTTATAGCCTATAGCCGAGTGTACTCTAGTGGCCACTGTAGTGCAATTTGATGTGCCCATTATTGTGATCAAATGAGAATGCAATAAATTCATTACCCATACAAGGGACCACCGGGAAGCACAAAACGTCCCAACAGTTGTAGTAGCATGTATTGACCATCACACAAACAAGGGTCTACCGAGTGATACAAATATAACAAGGCCGGTAAAAGTATGTATAAAACCTCGCTGCATGCTCGGCCGTGCATTGTTACTTGCAAGCCTAACACAAAGTCTGTCACGTGTTTGTAGGAATGGCAGCAATTGCACACCTTGTACTTGCCTACAATGTACTGGTTGTTACAGAATGTTACATGGTATGCACGGTTTTGGTCTTTTTTTTGATGTACTTAGTCTCCCTGGGCCCGACTAGTAGTACTAGTCAGACCTATCGAGATTAGAAGTTCCTTCGTGTCATCATACTCGAAAATCGCCACGTGGCGTATCATCCAGCATGCATGATGATCACTCCGGGTACTGCACCTCGCATCGCAAATATCACACTCATACAATACTAGGCCCTATTATCAAAGCATCCGAGTCATGTCACTACTAATCATCTTCAACAGTAGCCCACTCCTGCAGAAAATCATTGGCCAATGGCCATCATGTTCATAAGTTGATTATATCATAATCCGATTCCTTCCAATGTCACGGTGCGAGCGAGCAAGACACTGCTGATGACTCTCGCGTATCGAGAGAGAAGCTGCACACCACACAGCTTTGCACACTGCATGTCACGTCACCTGTCAGTGATTCTTTACCTTATCATCTCATACGGGAAGAATATCACTGAACAGCAGCGCCCTTTGATAATCATTCCAAGAACATGAACTAGTCATGCGGTCGTACAGACGCGCCTGTACGGTACAGGCGCGTCTGAGTCTTGTTTTTGCCCCGCATTGTCTTATCTTCGGTTTCTTTACCACATTATCAATCAAGATGACATTGGGCTGTGATGCATACCGGTATCTTTTGCGCATCCTTATCCGATGATAGAGGCAGAGAGCGATGATGCGGATATGATGTGAGAGGTGCTGGGAACGAGGAACATATCAAGGAGCTTGGAGGCAATTGTAGAGGGTGTTGGCAGGCTGGGACGGACAGGTGAGTAAATTGTTTGCTCTGTTTTCGCCCCTATATTTTCGCGCTGACCGTTCTTCTGTCACTACGGCAAATTTAAGAGCTGTTGTGCCCCTGGGTCGTAGCTAGCGATGCCAAGAGAGCGTATGTTCTCATCATTGATGATCTTCACATCATATCCAGACCTGTGTCAGATAAATACCAGTAACTACAACCAAATCAATGCAAGCGCGGCAAATTACCTCGAGAATGAACAACATTGGGTGTGAGTGACACTGGTGTGCATATCCACAACTCAACATCTTTGATTCCATCAAAGACTTCCACCTTCCGCTTGACACCGGACTACAGCCCTTCCATCTGCCAATCACGGAGCTTCAGACAGGAGTGATGCCCAATCCCATTATACCGACTTTGGCGATACAAGCGCTGGAGATGGTATATCTAATGTGAACGCCATGGTTATATGACCGCGAAGTTCCCAGCTCACTGACACACATATTTCGAATATGACCATAGTTTCAAATGATCCTAGCTTGTGGCCAACAATCTATTTGATTCGTTTTCTTAGTTATTTTCTAGGTTCGTACTTATTTCGTTGGATGATGTCGACAATGTCTCGATCTAAATCGAACTGTGTTTCGCAGTTTCCTCCTTTGCTGCGGTAGTATATGACTATGGTAAGCGATATAGTGAGGATTTGAGAAGTCGCTGAAATCCTTATTATATTTCCAGTCCTGACACTCGGAAAAGAAGTGAGTGGATATCATTACTGGAGCAACCATCTCGCTAAGAGTGATGTTATAGATCGAATTGATCTGGGTGAGCAGAGTCCTGTATCCCAAGAACAGCAGATAATTCAGGACAGAGGCAACGCTGGTCCTTGATGACTGTCCTATACCTCAGTGTACGTAGCTTATGTCATAAGCGCGGTTGACAAGTTGTGCTGACTCTAGAATACCTTAGATACGCTATGTTGGACTGCTGAATGCTGTGTACGTGTGCAAGGCTGAAAAGGTGGTTCTGTGCTAATAACCCACTTCTCGCAATCAGGATATTTATTCTTAGTATGTCTCATATATACTGTGTTAGTTTCTTCTGACCGTCAGCATGCAGACACACCGTCAGTCTTGGTGTCAGATGCAGTGAGTATTCGGTACCTATGCCTCGTATTCCCGTCTGATTAACTGCACTCCTGTGTAGGCGTAAGTGAGATCCTCTATGAGCATGAGCATGTTGGTTGAACTTGGCTCAACATAATGACCCCAATAGATGTGAGTTTTTTTTTGCGATGTTTGATCATATGAGGGGATTATTAATTGGGCGTTTCAGGCAATATCATGTACTCTGCAATAAACTGGACAGGTGTGGTCGTAACTGCCATGCTGGGTGGTGAGTACGCGGCTACAATACCTCAGTGATATCGACTTGACCGAAACACCATGCTAGCCATCGTGATTGCTCGGTTACATGCCATGTATCATGGGTCCAGAAAGATGCTTACCTTTCTCATCGTAACCTTCCTGGCTGTGAATATTTCCTGCGGAGTGATGTCAGGGATAGGACTGAAGCATATTATCGGGGGTAAGTTTTATTATTGGATTGGAGGATGGGGCTCATTATACGAATACCAGAGGAGGCGATACTCTCTGGCACCTATGCATGCAGTTATGACTTTGAGGGAAATGCCGAGCCTTCTCTCAGTAATACTTTGGATCCTCACCACTGCATGGGAGGTCCTTACACTGTGTCTTGCACTCTGGATTGCTGTAAAACAATTCCGTGACTTGCGACGACTCAGATCATCTGCAGGATCAACCGTTGTGGACATGTTCACGGTGTTGGTAAGATCCCACGTGCTTTACTTTACAAGGTGAGCTCGTAAATTCAATGCGCTTATCTTCTGCCACTGAGTACGTGCTAGCTTTCTTGCTGTTGCTTGCCTCCAGCTTGGCCGTAACTCTCCATATATCTTGGTTCGCCGATCTGTCACTGACATTGCACGTGACCCCTGCTCATCATTTCTGTAGGGCTCAACTACCATGGAAGCTGCGATATATAATGGCGCTCTTCAATTTTTCTTGAACGTGCAGATGTTTGTGCTGGGACCACGCCTCATCCTTAGCGTTCGAGAATATAACGCTAGGCTCGTGGACGACTCCGACGCAGGAACGCACATGACTTCGATTGCCTTCCAGGAGCATGTACACGTGTCAACTAGCAGTACTGTGTAGACCAGCATGGGATTACGCATAACTTCAGCTCGATGCACGTGTCTAGTAGGGAATAGCTAGTACCTTGGGTGTATAAGTGATACGACAAGAAATTGGTTTGCAAAGACCGGAGCGTGTGGAGGCGGAGGTGTGCATTGTACAAGCCTAAGGAGAATGATACACAGAGCAGGAACAATTTGCCAATCGGGTATATTCCAACAGCCCGCGTGGGAGATTCCGAATCCCCGTTCTCCACTGCTTTCTTATTCAGAAGTTCTGCATCCAGAACCACGATTGTACTTTCTGACCACCAGATTCAGAATCGCCGCTCTTTCCAGGCCTGGTCAACGGCAGCGGTTCATTGCAAGATTTTCGCCTGTTCACATCGGTTCGAGTTATTCCTCCTTCCTTGTGTTCAAACAGACGATAGTTCAGGAGAAGGCGACAGTCGTCACGCTGCGGGACCCTTGTGCTATCAGCTCGGACACGCTACTTCTGCTTTCCATTCCCCTCGCTTTCCATTCGTTCGGTCCAGATGACTGTTAAGGCCATGGCCTCTAAGGAAAAAACAGCGAGGCATGATGGAATCACCAGTCATCTGGCCTTGTACAATAGCTCTCGCTTTTCTCATGTTTCCTTAGACAGATGATTCTAAAGTATTTCGCGGGCTTATAGAATTTCTGGTCTATCAGTTGTCTAGGCTTGGTAGGTACGTGGGCTGTAGCATATCTAGTAGATACTATCGCTACTGCTCACGTACCTGCTAGGTTAGCAAATAATGACGTGAAGCGATGCATAGTCCTTCGAGTGATCATCTACTAGTTTTAGGGTTGGTGTCGCTAATGGATATATGTATGTATGTATCTCGTTCGGTTCTTTACACTGACTGTTGTATTTAGCAGGATGGACTCTTATTATTGCAAGGTCGCAACCCCCCCGCACAATTTGCAATTACATGGGCGGAAAAAACCACTGCAACGGCGCAACGCCGATAAACGTAAGTATGCATGCAATTTCAGAAGTGGCTGATGCCCATTAATAGTTTGACAGGTACACTTGAGACCTTCTGACTCGAAGCTTTGATTCTCTAATTCTCCACTCCTCGCTCAGCACACCTCATTTCCTTGCGATGCTCAAGGCATACAGTCGAGCCAGGAGTCTGCGCGATTCAGTCCTTTTCCTTCCCAGTGGCCCGGATGGATCAAAATACATCTAAGCGCAATGAGTTATCAGCCATCTGGACTTCACGCTTCGTGGTCGCTTCTTCATCATTTGTGTGCTCAGACAGCGGAAATTTGCATGTATTAAATCAGCTGTCTAGGCAACTTATACTAATTCTCGCTGTATTTCAGTATTGGGTGTCAAGGACTGGATTGGTTGCTAGACATCAGTTTGCCACTTGGTGTGAGTGTGGGCGGGCGGTTCAGTAGTGATACAACAAGAAATGAGCTTGTCCGCATCAACTTCGTCTCCAATATACTGTGAAACACCATAACTTGAATAAATGCTACGATGGATCCTTGACCAAATTTCTCCCTGCAGAATACTCGGCAAACATTTCCCTACACAGTGCTGCTAGTTGGCACACGCACACGCTCCCGAAAGACAATCGAATTCGTGCTAGTTTCCGCATCGAGTTCGGCCACAAGTTTTGCGTGATATTCTCGAACGCTAAGGATGAGGCGTGGTCCCAGCACAAACATCTGCATGAACAATGAAATTTGAAAAAGATTGCCGAGTATCTGAGCTCCCATAGACTGTGAGCCCTACATAAATAATGAGCAGCGGTTACAAGCGGATGCCAGTGACAGGTCGGCGCACCAAGAACTTTGAAGAGAGAGAACCTAGCTGGAGGCATGAGACATAAACAAAGCTAACACGTGCAGAACTTGAGCAGAGAAACATAACCACATTCACGTGACAAGCTCACCTTACAAAATAAGAGCTAGTACGGTAACTGAAGTTCAGCCGCCGTAGCCAACTTCAGATGTCTCGGCTCGCATCGAGCCGAGACGGAGCTTGAACCTTCTTGACCTCTTGCAATGACCTCACTCCAGTGGCATGTGCCTCATAACCTCAATCTGCGGGAGCAGCGCAGGCAAATCATACCAATTATAATCGGAATTATCATTACTATCCACTACCAACTATTTCTCATGTCTCAAGAGTCAAAGCCCAAGAAGGCTCCAAAGGTGATCTGGAATGATGCAGAGACAGATGCCCTTGTCACATACCTCCACACAGAATGTTCAAAAATAGGAGACAGTGGGATTTTCAAACCACAGGTTTACAATGACACTGCAACTGCCATTGCAGCGCACTTGACCCTTGGCCCAATAAAGACTGGAGGCCATTGTAAGACCAAATGGCAATCGGTATGTTATTGATCTATCTATCTAGTAATGGCTACTGATCTTGAGATCCCTAGTTGAAGACCATTTACCACGTTATTGAAAACTACCACCTTCACACATCTGGCACTCACTGGGATAATCAGATTGGAGCTGGTATTGAGGGGAAGGCTGCAAGTGACGTATGGGATGCATATATGGAGAAGAAGGTCAGTTGGTATCACCGTCTACAGCTGTTACTTATGCTTGAGTCACTGTAGGCCAACCATGTCATGTGTCCTTACAGAAACACTGGATGGACCTATTATGCTCAAATGCAAGAGATTATGCCAAGTGGCAGTGGCGCTCAAGGTCATGCTGCCTATTGCCCGTCTAGGGCTGCAGCACCTGCCCTTGTGGACGACTCATCCGACCAGGGTTCTGCAGCTCACATGGATGCCAATGTTGTTGCTGGGCCTGCAGTGGATGCTCACATGGGCGAACTTGAGGCTGAAGAAGAGGTTGGTTGGGGCCATGTGCCACATGATAATGCTGCGATTGCCAGAAGTTCCAAAGTCGCTGCTGCTCCGCTTTCTCTACCTTCTCTCTCTACTAGGACACCAAGCACTGGGAAATGGACCCATTCAGACATGACTGGCACAGACGCACAATCTCTTGCACCTCCTCCATCCACAACATTCACATCAGTATCACAGCAAGAGTCAGAGTTGAAGAAAGCCAAGGTCTCCAGCTGCAGTGGTGTTGCACACATCAAACCTCAACCTGAGGCTAGCACTAGTAAGGTCATCAAACCCACAAATGCATGTTGCAATGATAGGCATGCAAGGTGCCCTCAACTGCCTCACTGATACGTTAGTGATGCAGATGGTTGCCACTGATGAGAGCCAGACAACTGATGAGTGAAAGCTCACCATTCATATCCTGCAGGAACAAGATGCTGACCTATCGCTGGAGGATAAAGTGGCACTGATGAATATATTTGTGAGAAGCAATGGAGTTACTAGCTTTTACATTGAAACCACAGATCCCACTTTGCGACACACTTTCATTCACTCTGTCATCCAGCAATTTGCCAGCATGTAGTTCAAGTCTTTCTGAGCATCATATCACGTACAATAAGCGCAGTTCTCATTTGTAGTCACTACATGTACAGTACTACAATTCGTCGTCATCATCAAGAATGTCATTGTCAATGTCAACTACAGAAAAGTCATCTAAAATGCCTCATTCAGCTAAAATTAACTGGTAATCATCCCACATTTTCTGCGCGATATGGTCCCGTAGTATGTTTGCATCATTGATGACCTCAAGCTGTCCTGCCACTGGCATGTCAGCAGGCTGCCCTTGATATTCTGGGTTGTCATTGTCAAAATCGATGCATCTCTCAGGAAGAAGGCCTTCCTTGAGATCGTGAGTGTGAATGAAGTTGTGGATAGCACATAGCACAGCAGGAATGCGTGCTTGAACCTCCATCTTGTACTCAGGCAACAAGAGGAGGATATGAAAGCGCCGTTTTAGTATGCTGAATATTCTTTCAATAACATTCCGTGTGGAGGCGTGGTGAAGGTTATATAGTTCCTGTTTATTGGCAGGTCTATTGACCATTAGAATCAAAAACACTACAAAGAAAAATAAAAATGCACCTTATGCTGGCACGGCCCCATTCTGCAAGATGATATCAGACACTGTGGTAAGGGATGAGGAGCTCCTTGCAGGATGGGAACCCAGCATCACCAAGGAGATACTTTTGATGGGGAATGTCTAAGTCATCTGAATGAGCCTCCTCCCATAGACATGCATCCATCACCGAACCCTCCCAGCCAGTCTCTGCATGAATAAACTTGAGGTCCCAGTCACAGGCAAACAGACAATTTTGAGATACAAAGCCCTTTTGATTGTGGTAGAATGTACGATCACATGAAGGGGGGGATGCATGAATATGGCTGCCATCTATGGCACCAATAGCACCTTTGAAGTAGGGCCAGAACTTTGGGTCATTGCGAATCTTGTTGGGGATGACACTGCCATCCAGAAAGTGTACATGTGTTGAATAAAATGGAGGGGATGCGAAAATGAACAATATTTTGCGAAAGTACCTGATACAATGTCAAGGCTGACTGTTATTGATAGATCCAAGACTTACTTTGAAATTGTATCGCTGGATCTTTGGAACCACTCTCCAATGTGTCTGATTGTCAGACCAGTGACACAAGTATATAGAAAAATGGCCAATTGTTCTTCCAGTGAGACATAGTGAGAGTTACCATGACTGAGACCACAAAGCTCCTCAATCAGCTTCTTGAAGACATGTGTATGTATGCCGAGTTCACAGTGGATGCACTGAGGATGGCCAACGATCAATTCCATCAGCCATTCTTCACCCTTGAGTGCTGATGTGTGATATGGTTCAGGGTCTTTTGGTAATCCGGTTTGTATAAATGATTCAGTTGTAGCGATAATGATACTGATCATGAGGATCACATATCGAGTGAGTCGCTCACAGACCACTGATGCAGCGGATTTTGCCCGATCCAATGGTAGAATGAATCGACTGAGTAACGGGTCAGAAATCAATGGTCTATTGAACGAATGGTCGAGGGGTAATGGAACCATGTTGCGATACACAGTGAGCTCATCACAATCAGTCAACGATGCCGACTGGCACATTGAAACTCAGTCACCGGCTTGCGCCGAGCAAACACATCTGAAGTTGGCTACGGCGGCTGAACTTCAGTTACCGTACTAGCTCTTAAGCACGTGAGATTTTATCAGCACTGTGAAACAGTCCCTAATGGTCGATCCTGTCGATGAGCCGAATTGTCGCAGGTCACGGAAGTGTTTCGCAGCAACCCAGACTGAAAGACACAGTACGAGGACCTCCCAAACAGTATCGAGCATCCAAAACATTGAAAACAGAAACTGGTCTTCCCCCTCGTATATATAATCGCATATAAATGTGCCAGAGAGTATCAGCTCCTCTGGTGGCTGTCCAATGAACCGTGTTCTTCAAGTCAGTAAGTAAAGCTTACCCGCTGTGGTGTGCTTGAGTGCTATTGCCACGATTATTCCGCAGGCGATGTTAACAGCCAGGAAGATAATAACAAGGAAGATAAGCATCATTATCGATCTCTGATACATGGCATGTAACCGAGCAATCATGATGACTTGCATCATGTTTCAGTCGAGTCAATATCACTGAGGTATCGCAGCTCACCGCCTAGCATGGCGGTTATGACTACATTTGTCCCATTTATTGCACGGTTCACAATATTGCCTGAAATGCCCAATTAGTGATCACCCTCGCACTAGGATCAAACACTCCGACTCACACCTATTGAGTTGGTGTTTTGAGCCACATTCAATGTTCAGAATCTCACTTACCCCTATATGAGTGTATTCGTTGGATGGGAATGATATGGTTGCGGAATACTCACTGCATCTGTCAGCGAAACCGATGGCATATTTGCTGTGTGCTACCAGTCAGATGAATCGAACACAGTACACATGAGACACACAAAGCATTGGCACTGATTGTCAGGGATGGGCTATTAGTGCAGCACCAACTTGTTGGCTTCAAAAACATACACAGAATGTGGTATTCCAATATAGCGTATCTAGAACATTTTGGAGTCAGTACAACTTGCCAACCACGCTATCTAAGTATAACATGAGATACGGACAACCAGGTACAGCACGGTCATGAAAGACCAGGGTTGCGTCTGTGGCAAATTCATTGTATTCCCCTGTTTTTCTTCTGATGTGGAACTCTATCACTCACCCAGATCAGTTCAATCTATGACACCATTCTTAGCCAGTTGGCTGCTCCGGCGATAATGTCGACCTACCTCTTGTCCAAGAGTTAGTACTAGAAGTATTATAAGAATATCAGCGGTTTTCGAACACTGCCCTGCTCACCTCAATCGTATACCACTACGATGACAGCGGTAACTGCGAAACTGTAGGTCAATGTTAGATCGAAACATCGTGATGCGACGAACCTGTCCAATAGCTGTTAAACAAATCCGAAGTCAGTATCGGCCAGAAATTGGGATTATTTGAGACTACAGTCATATTCGAAGGATAGGTGTGAGCGAGTGGGGGATGTTGGATGTATAACGATCTAGCGTTCGCGGTAGATATACCACCGTCCAGTGCTTTTATCGCCGAAATCGGCATGATGATGATGCATATTTGTTCCTGCCTCAATATCCTTGATCGGTTGAAGTAGGCCGTAAAAAGTGGAAGCCTTCAATTGAATCAAAGTAGACTCTGATATGATACACTTTTGGCCTTGCTGGCCGAGCCTGAGGCCTGAGGTGTATCAGCTCCACTGGTGACTCTTAACAAGATCCAATTCTGTGATATGACACCAGATAAATCAAACACATAGTGGGCCGAGGCGGAACAAAAACCTTACTATCCGTTGCCTCGTAGAGTCGTACGCCTCAATCATTGGGCTATGGTATCAAAAATGATAAGCAAAGATATGGTAACCATAGAAGGAATCCGATACGAGGCATACTATATCAAACGCATCATACACTTGATGCAATGGTGATGCATCGCACTGCCAGATACATCCTAATTCACAATCCGTGATTGATACTAGAAAAGTCGGATTAAACAGAAAAGGTTGAAAGGCAACAAACAGATGAAACATCTATTCCTAAAACAGTTTACCTCAAAGCACACGGATCCATACACAACCTGAGCATAACCAAGTCCGCCACTATCCTCCTCCAAAGTTTGTCAGGCTGTGATAATTAATGGTATGTATAACAAAGCAGGGTACGGGTATGTTCTAGCCCACGACCGCCGCGGCATCTACGGGGGAAAATTGCCAAACTCCCAGCTATAACATTCCTGCAGGTTCCAAGAATGTTAGCAGAGCGCCATAGGGAAACAATTATGACCACTCACCACACAATCTTCTTCAGCTGCAGCGGGTGGAACCGACCGACCGACATCTTCGCTGGGCTGCCAGGGCTTCCCCAGTATTTCTTCTATAACATTGACGATCCCATGTTTGCGTATGTCTACAGACCAAGAAAGGTTTGACACAGTGTCGTAGACAATGGATTTGCCTTGATGACACCTAGGCCACCTCAGATACATGAGCAACACGAATGCCAGAAGACATACCTAGTTTCCATTGCGAACCCGCCTAAAGCACAAGAAGATAGAATTCCATTGCAGGTTCCCATCGCAATGGGATCTGCAGTGTGATATACATGCGTGACATGATGAGTTGACGGCTAAGACTAATCCATTACTACTGGGATGATAAGCACATTGAAACTACACACCGGCGACGGCAGATGCAGCCGCTTTGCAGCAAGTTGCTCCCCTGGTGACTCAAAGGCAACAACAGGGGTACCAAACGTGATCCCAAGAAGGGAAGCCACCGCACCACCTTCTCTCCCGGGTGAGCAAGCACATCGCCAGCTTCAACAAAAGATACTCACCTAGCGAGTGCCCTATGATCCAGATATCCGACGTCGGGTACATATATGTTAAGTTATTATACAAGTTCTGATTTAAATGAGTAAGGGAGTCACACGTCAATGATGAGCCTACCGTTCCAATGGGGTAAAATAAACTATCTTCTACCAGAGCCTGCTCCAGGCAATCTTGGTCGCATTTCCACCCTCCACGATAGCACCCACACACGGTTGTCCAGCTCCAATCAATTCTGGCACAACAACAACTAAACAGTAGATTATCGTTCAATTTATCCTTCTTGGCAGTTGGACCTGCGCTTCCCCATACGGCTGCGGAAGTGCCTTTGATAGATAGAATGACAATGGAGTTGTCGGGCGTCGCAAACACATAACCTCGGAACCCATCAGCATCTGGTTCCCATCCAAATGGATGACGCTTTGAAAGGCTCCTCAGCGATAATGTGCATGTAGAGTTTAAGGAAACCTACGAACAGTGGACCAGTTCTCTCCAAGTTCGTACCACTGGCTATCGTCAGGGGTTATATATGCATTGTTTGTCATTTTTGCGAGTTCTAACAGTGTTTCGCGTTTCTCGACATTCGGTCCCAATATTTCGGTTTCATACCAGGGCAAATTCGCACTTTGTGCGTGCCGCATGGAACGTATCCTCGCATCGTGGTAGGCGCTAAAACTTGATGGACGATATGAGGTCATATACTGTGCATCTATCGAATAGGATGATTCATTGCCGTAGACAAGGCTCACGGTCGATGGCACGTCGGAGAACACCACACGTGCATCATGTGAGACAGCATGTTCGTGTCGCAGCTCAAATCGCAGGGATTTCTGAAAATGAGGACTTTGCGGCCGCTGGCCACGGTCAAGGAAAAAATCGAGGAGGACGAGGAGGGCCGTCAAGGCTGTTGGGAGCATCGGACATCACAGCGAGCCATAAACGTTGCAGAAAAGCATAAGTCGCAGTGCTGACTCATCAAGAGATTCCCCGCCTTAACTTAGTTGTGATGAAATCAAGATCGTTTCTTAAGACTGACTATGAGTAAGAATACACAAGTGAAAATGCAAAAAGGACATCAAAATGAAATGGGAACTCTAAATTTGATCCAAGATGTATTAGACATGAGTACTGTCGCCGCCCACAGGGCACACATTACATTAGACGCCACATTATGATATCAAGGCACAACCAAACAGACATCGTGCTCAACGCTTAAGCAGGTACACTGGCAATGTCCAATGACTCCATCGCAAGGCCAAGAGGATCGGTGGCAGCATGTGCCGCTTGAGCGACGGCATTTTCAAGATTTGCTGATGAACCAAAGAGAACTTCTGGGCTGGTGCACGTCGCGACTGCGCGACGCATGTGCGTCGTTAAGAAGGACAGGCCCACCTGGTAGGCGGCTGTGATCATCGATTAGCTGGCAAACTTGGGGATAGAAGGAAACGCACAGTTCATCCAACCAAAGCCCTCACGAGGAACCATCTTAAAATCTAAACCTTGGTTGCCGTACTCAGCATCCACCAAGTGTGAAAGCTTCACTGCGTCAAACTGGCGAACATTCATATCAGTAGCATACAAGAGTCACCGCTAGTATCACATACCTTCTCAGGTACAACTCCATTAAAGTCAACAAACGCTGTGGTCATCCTACAGTAATCAAATCAACCTCGATATAAAGCATAGGAAGTAGGTCACGCACATGTAAAGGAACCTGTACGACAATCGCTGAGCATCTTCCAGGTAACCGTAGCGCTCTAGCCCGACCCAAGTCATGATTTGGTGAGGAGGCCATGCATAACTGAAAATGATTAAATTTGCTGTATACACAATAAAAAGAGACATCAACGCACGGGTAATCCCACTGTCGGTTAGGCCTGTCCAAGGAAATCTTACCCCTAGACTCTTCAGTCCCAGAAACGAGACCCCCGAGTACTTCAAACTTCTTTAACGACTGCGAACTACGCGAAGTTAGATATGTTTACGAAGGAAGACAACTGGACTTACACGAGTTTCCAGCACTGCTCCTCGCTCGCGCAACCAGCCCAGAGCGCCCAGAACGCAGTAACACTTTCATACAGGCTCTGCTTCTCTAGAACCGTATCGTAGTCAAAGTACAGCTTCTTGTTTTCATTCCAGAGGTACTTGTCAATCATCTCACTCCTGTGATCGGCTCTCTCAAACCACTCATCGCTATTCTGCGACCGACTAGTTGAGCGTTCGCGATAGGGGTTGCGGTATGCCTCAACAGATGGTGGGAAGGGTGCCAAGTCGAATTCTTCCTCGAGCTCGAGTTCATCATCGAACACCTCCCGGATGGCCGTGCCGATGTCGACTTCATACTTGTACAGCAGCGCCTGTAGATCGATCGTCCCAAGGTTTGCACATCGCTTCTCAAACCTGTACGTCGTATCATGACCCGACTCACGCACAGCTCTGTCATGCAAGAAGTACTCGTCCAGCGCAGGCTCCTTGAGAACTCCGTTGTTGTACTTCTCGCTAAACTCGAGTACCGAGATGCCATGCTTCTCAGCATAAGGCTCAAGGATATGCGTGAAGTGTGTCGCCTCAGTCTCAGGAGGAATTCCAAGACCGTCGGGGCGGTACCTGGACAATCCCGTCTTGGGGTCAATGCGGGGCTCCGCGACCCAGATGGTATGGTACTCTTTAATAGCGGCTTGGATTGCACGTTTCAGCCATTGTCGATTAGACTCCACGTCTGAGCGATCTAGCTGATTGTAGATTTGCAGCGCCATGTCCGTCAAGAACGGAGGCTGCGTCCTACACAAATAGTAGCTCCGGCTTCCGTTCAAAATCTTGCCATAATGCTTGATTTCAAATATGAAGTGGTCAACCATGCCTTTCGCCATGGTCACTTGACCATCCACAAGGAGGCCTAGAGAGATGAAGTAGGAATCCCAATTGTAGAGCTGACATTGAATGATGTTGGTTAGTGAGAACAATTGAGTGGATTGAACAAGGCACCTCATTAAAGCGAGCGCCAGGAACGATGAAGGGAATCCCTTTAAGGGTCCGACCACCCTTGCCGTCATCAACCTCATTCATAGCGAGTGCCAAAAGACCTGGTTTGGAGTTCAAACTTTTGACGAATATGGCATCATCAGGCTTTGGAGGTAGGACCTGTACATCAAGGTTCATGTGCGGTTTCTCGCGCGCCACTTTTCTGTAGTATTCAGCCATTGCAGGTTCGCCGTGAGGGACGTAGATCCGAGGTTGGACTCGGCCCGTACGGTTCTTAGGGTCGGCAGTGATGATCTCGAGGCCATCGCCATCAATGCGGCGAGTGAGCGAGTGCCAGAATGAGTTTTTGATCATGCGAGAGAGACGATCGACTGGATTCTCTGAGAGACGAGCCTCGTCGAGGACGATACGTTTGCGTCCATGATCTCGGGCTAGGGCAAGCTCCTGCAACAGGTTGGACAACATGTAGGTTCCCTGGATCGTAGTTATACTGAGGGTGGTACTATATCATGAACATGGATACTGACTCGGACATCAAAAGTCTTGAAGCCATTGCTCGTGGCCGTACCGAGGGCCATCATCTTCGGGCCCGCATCAGTGATACTAATTTGGAAATCACCATCTGTGTCCTCCTGCTCAAGGACAACACGAATGGTCTCTTCGACATCGATGAGGAAGCGACGGGGGCCGGTGACGCTCTTCTCGTCATGCGACATGCGCCGAGCCCTCATGTGCGTATCCTCCTCGAAGAGCGGAGTACGCTTCGGAATATACCCATGAATATGTGACTATAGACGTGGCATAAGAAATTGGCAAGATGCTAGCCAAACAGGGCATCTTACATGACTGTAGGTTCTCGAACGAGTGAATGCCTCGCCGCCGCCATAGTATGTAGCAGCATCTACGTGGACTGTTCCATGGCCATCATCGACGAAGGTGACACCGGCTGGGTGATTGAGAGTGGGAGCCATGGTGACGGTTAGAAAGAAAGGAGCGAACCGAGCAGAGAAGAAGTGAAGAACGGCGAACTTGCTGTACTAGTTGTGGGGTACCTAAGCCTCTTGAAGCGAAAGACAGAGTTGTGGCGGAGGGGGTTTAGCCGAATTTATGCTTGGATTGAATTACACCACGTTGCCGAAAATAATCGTGGAAATTATTGTCCTCCGAAGTTCAGACGTCGGACGACCACACAGAACAGTCCTTGCGAGAGGTCGATCACAGTCTACGACGAGCAATTGCAGTCACCAGGCTCTCTTCAACCTAGCTATAATGTTTATGGATGGTCAGTCAGCTTCTATCGCCTCAAACCTGACGATCCCAACAGCAGGGGACTATCAATATCCAGTGCGGGCCCCCTTTATACTTGACATGCGAGTCAGGGACTTCTCTCACCTTCATCCCGGCTGAGCGAGCGAGCCGGATCCTAGATAAGCCTTACAGATCTGTCTTCCTAAGTTCGGTCTCCCTTTCTCTTTCAGGCTTCTGGTATCGGTTACGGTCTAGATGGGCTATTTCGTGAGTCACACTATTCGCATAGTTTTTCACGCCAAAAGTGACCCTCAAAATAGAGGTTCACCACGAATAGACCGTTCCTAACTGATAATATCATATCTCAATGTCGTTTCCTAATTTTCCATAATTTGACATAGTCCATTCATCCACCTTAGTTCACGAACCGACACCGTCACTACGTTATCAGGGGCGACTTTCCAGTATTTAATTGCTCCTGCCTTCCGAGATTCGGATTGTTTACCGTCACACTAACACCCACGAATGAGGGAACCAGCTGTTGGCTAAGACTACCTTTCCCAGATTTTCAACATGGGCAAGCTCCGTGCCACCGATCTTCGGAGCATTCACAATATCAGACAATTGTGAGTAATCCATCTCCTCATGATAGGATACTTGAATTTGTGATCGAGAGCTTTGGTACACTGGTCTCAAGACTCACTAGTACTCAAGACTCAGGTAACGGAAGCGCGTATTTTGGTGTCAAGACCTTGCCTGCATGGTACCTCCGTGACTCTCGAAAATGTTCATCCCATGTAAGTTTATTATTCCCGCACATTCTCGCCAGAAACGGAAGGAACTATCGTGCATCGCAATATTAATAGGAAGGTGCCTGAACCTGCAGCGCCCATGTCATGTCGTAGCTTATGAGGTAAGACATTATACTATGTGTCCTAACATGGGCGTCAGCAGGGCACTTCTTGTGCGTCCCTGACCTTTTCACTTTGAAGATTTGTACCTTATCGGCACGCCTGGCGCAATTATGCTCAACTTGCCCTTGCAATTATCGAACAGCCAGCCTATCATAAGTCTCGCATGACTTGGAGGCGCGAAAATATTTTGCCGAATCCACAGTAAATGGTCTGGGTTTCCCTGCTTCGCGGAAGTAATAGGTATTGGCACACACCGAAGCTGTGTAAGATTTCGGGACGGGTCCATTTGCGGGCTCTACTGGTATGTCGTTGCTACGTTTCAGCTGACGATCTGACAGAACATTCGCAAGCGACCAGTCAAGATTTCGATATCTTGTCCCACCACACTTCGCTGTGTGAAGGGTGTGGCGTGTTAATAATGGTCTAGCGTTCGACGGTCCGGATAAGGCGCTGTCTGATCCTTCTGTGGACACGGCATTGCATTTCAGATACAGGTTGTTATCCGGTTTGCTTATGGGAGACCAACCAGCGCTTTGCATCTCATCAAGGTTGCTATGTAGATATAGAACATTGCACCGCACTGCACCCAAGCAGTACTGAGCTTGGAGTGCTGGATCATATTAGACCATCAAGACTGATGCGCAGCTGGGCCATATAATACATATCTGCAATAGACCCAGTCAGTCGTCCGCCCTCATGGTCCTGTTATTTGACCAAGCTGATGTCAGTATCGGCATCACACTGCAGCAAACCGACGTGAGTAATGATGAGAATCAGTAGCATGGCATTCAACAAACTGACTGTTTACGTGCGATATATAGTATGCTTTCAGTGCGTGCCACCAACGGTTGTATGCAGCAGCGTTCGTGCTGAACTTTCGTCTTAGTCGCTATATCATGTCTTTGGGTAGGTACCAACTCAGGTGGCGGCCTGTCAATCGACCAAGGAAGTTGATTATTTCGCTATTAGGTATATGACTTTGCTCTCACCCTCGATAAAGATGTAGGTTTTCGTCCAGCCAACGTCATAACAGCGCTCAGAACCTGACAAGTGACATACAAAGGCCGCGTTCATACTGTACGCTCCATGGGGAATACCCAAACTGACCTATCTTACCTGCCGATACTTACCATTTGCATTGGTCGTCACCGATATGTTTCGTATGTCCGAAAACATGACACTTGAAGCAAGTGGAATCTCACCTGTTTTCAGGAATTTTACAGCTTGGACTTTCCCTTAAGGTACATTGTTGTCCGTGCATGTCACTTTGAAAGCTCAATTCAAAATCGCAGTCCTGCACAACATTGTTTGCACTTAACTCATGTGAGTTGATCTCCTTGTGAATCGAATACCAATACTTCTGGAACTGTCGCCCCTACCAGATATCAGAGGAATCGTATTGTTTTGTGCAGAATGTTTGTATCCTTCACTATCCATTATTTCCATGGCTGACCTTGGTTCCAACATCCTGCAGCACTCTTTATGCGGAGAATTTGGGCGGTAACGGGTCGCAGATGGCTGATAACGTGTTGCAATGCTGTGGTAAGTCGGTCTTTCGGAAGTGAAATGTTTTGTAAATAGCCGAATGTATAGCTCTTCTTGGTCCCATTGGTGGTGACAGTTACATTATCCGACTCTTCTTCCTCAAGTGAGTCTCCTGCTGGTTGATTTGGTGGTTCACAACGATGTGGTTTAGTCATGCAGTCACCTCTTCCAAAAGTTGCAAGTTGCTACGACAGCAAGCAGAGTCGCATTATCATCGTAGCCTACGTTTTGCTCGTCATCGCAGAAATAGGTAAGTTTCACGGTATTTTTATGTTATTGCGTTAAATTTTTCATAGAAATCCTCAGTTTCATATTGTACCACTCGTGGAATTTTTATAGAGAACATGGAAACGATGCGCCTCTTGTACGGGTCCTTGTCAAACATAACGTGTTTTATTTTGCCTGTGGGCTTCGTGAGTCAAAACATCGTTCTTCACACATTGACACTAACATTTATGGTGGATCAGTATCTTCCACCACGGTTGTGGTCGTCGTGCTTACTCTTCCCGTGCGTGTTCATAATATTACGAATCCAACGTCTAATTCAAGATCTGATCGCAGGCGTCATACGGAGATGTAACATCAATGTAAGGGCTGTTTCTTGAACAGACCATATTGACTGACTGTCTCGTAGTTTACAGGTCGCGATACACGGAATACTAGCGACACGCATGCACCGCGAGCTGTACAACACAGCCCACCACACTGAAGAAACTTCCACCGGGAACTTGTCCCTTCCTCTTGTTTTTGCGCCAGCTTCGTTAGAGATGCAACCTGTCTAATGGTAGAGGTCCGTCTTTTCTTGAGTATCCTAGAGAATACTTGATCAATGATTTTTAGATAGAGAAATCGTATCTTCTCGGTTGGTAAGAGTAGATACTGCGAGTAATAATCTTTCCCACAACACACGAGCTCACTAAGCTGTTTGCATTAAACAAAAAACTACCCACTTTGCAAGTAATCTATCAGAACGTACAATCCATGGAGAATAATTCGGGCAAATTCGAAGAACGCAGCTTCATCAACGCAACCTCAAATAAAAGCGAAATGAAGATGAGGAAGCATACAATTGGCTTTGTATGACATTTTGAATGGTGACCTTCAACAAACAAAACCAGTATTAGCCTCTGAGCAGCACATATGGTCACACCGCTGGGTCGAACTGCTGGGTAGCCATTGATGCATCTGTTAAGCCCAGAAGTAGGCTCCAGACAACAAGGATACATCTATCTGATATCTGCTTTCGTCTGGATTCACTATTCACTGGGGCGGTGTTGAGAGCAAAAATTGAACGCTGGAAGGAGGCGAAGGAGGGAAGGAATCAATTACCTAGGATAGTGCACCATAAGGAGCTCGGATCCCTAGAAGCACTGTAGATGAATTAATGAAACATGTCAATTGAATTATAGGTATTGCTACACATTGATGCAAAATGAGACATGATGAAAACAAATAAACCCTCCTGGGCTTGCTGCAGCACTCACCATTCGTTACTCCCCTACATCCAACCCAGTACATTCCTTTTCTGCCTGCTCCAGTGGGTACATGTGACATGTCCCTGACAGAGAGACATTCAGGCGATGCTCTTGCCAGAGTCCTTGTAACATGGTAATATGCTAGAGCAGCTACCTGACCCCAAAAGACAATGCTACTCATGCAGTCATGTAGGATAGTCAGATTGGAGGGCCGGTGTGACAATCATACCAGTGCTAGGCGTATATGAGTGTCATAGGCATATTTTGCCTTGTCCAGAGGAAAAGAGTAAGGCGCTAGTCACCAGTGCTATTCAGCTCCCAAGCTATCCACTTTGGAACCACTTTTCTCCCATAGTGCACTACTCGGTCTGACACCTAGGTATTCTGTCCTCCCATGTCCTGCCTATGTCCACCTACCTCCGCTGGTGTGTTATTTTTCCTTAAATGTTGCTACTCATCAGTCACAGGTCTTATTACATGTGTCCTTGTGTTCTGCAGCGCTGCATGTTTTATTACCTGTCACTACATCATGCCCTTGCCAGTGTTGCTACTATACTCGCCTACACAATCCCAAACCCCTACACAGTATGATAAAATGACCTGTCCTACATACAGTACAGTACTTCCCTTCCCCAGATCTTTACTGGTGTAGGAGTCACTTTAGTTGCTATATCCTAGTTTTAGTGCAATTGATTCCGCTCTTGCCAAACTCTTTGATTGTGTGTCACTTGACTTGCTTCAGATGTCAGGATCGCTATTGGTAGTTGAGCTATAATCTAGTTGTTATTGGGCATTCCACTTGCACTGTCTTACCTTACTCCTCATTTTCGCTCCCTTTGATTTCTTCTCGCTGTCGCTAGTCAGACGTCGCATAGCGCTATTGCATAAAACAACTTGCATAGCACCTCTCACTTATATGCACATTTCTCTTGTCAGAACCTGCTAGTCAAATGAAGCTGATCGCTATAGTGCTACTCATCGTTCTTTTTTTTGGTCTTAGGTCACTATAGGTTATTAGTCCTTCATGCTATCGCTCCCCTTGCATATTAGTAGGGAGTTGCTTCATTAGCAGTCCTCTTGGGTCGAATACTACACTTGCACCTATTTGGATAAGTAGCGCTAGTTTCTAGCAAGCCTAGTCGCTATTTCTCTTTCACACTGGGATGCACCAACTGCATGATTAGATGCAATGGGATACATTCTGGAAGCTGTAGAAACAAGAGTTGGACACACAGATGCAGAGGCAAACAGCCTTGTGTCTTGGGCATCTATAGAAATGAGGTATGTTGATGCAGTAAAGAAGCATAAAACACACAATACATGCACCTATGCAACTTAGACCAAGACACAAGAGGTGTGTGTTTGCAAAATCCCGAACACAGAGCTCAACTTTAGATAAGCAAAAAAACCTTAATACATAGCCACATGAAGTTACAAGCCACACATTTTGAGTTCCTCGCCAGCGGTCTCAAATCATTGTAAAATCGTCTGGTGAGTACTGTAAAGGGGGTGTTTTTACTACTGTAGAATAGATCTAGATAGTTATTCTAATGAAATACAAGCATGTAGAGACAGTACCTGCTAAATGTCAGATCTTGGATGTGATTTTTGAGAACATGTGACTAATAATTAATATCGATATGATGCGTCAATATTGATTTGACACATCTCGTCAATGACTTGCATCTCTCTCTCCTTAAACCTCATTCATTATGTATTCTACAACTCATAAATCTACACATTATGACTCATGGTTTGCTTCTAGTAATAATGACAACAACACTGCATACATCATGGACTTTGAGGACGATTCCTATCAAATGATGCATTTTGGATCAAGTTGTCATTCACATTATTCTAATACATCATCTGGACATTCGCAGACACCAATTATAGACTTTCAAGTACCATCACACATGTGTTGAAGTCCAAATGATCTGAAGAGAAAGAGAGTGAGGAAGCTGAAGGATCCAACATGATAGGTACAAGTGGGAGAGAGAGGTCCGAGCGCATGAGCCAGACAGGCCAATAGGCTGCGCCCAAATGACATTGGCTTGTGCCCTGCAATATACATATGTCAGAAAACTTCACCTTTGCATTCCTTACTTACCTTGCTATAAAACCAAGTGCCCATCAGATGTGCACATATCAGTTCTAGTTGAAACTGAGATGTGAGTACTTGGGAACATGTATGTCAGCATTAGCTGACCAAAACCATAGCGTACCTTTGTGTTCTAGGTACTATGCATGTTAATATGAGTTCTAGTTGAAACTGAGATTGTACCTTTGTGTTCTAGCTCCCTCTCCCATTGTTCACTTGCCTGTTCTCACAACAGAAATCAGCAAGGAGAATGTGCCTCTGTTAGTTTCTTGTGGATCCAAATGTGCTGGAGCACAAGCTGGTCCATCCTGTCTATCAAAGAAGGCCTGAACAACCATTGGAACTACTGTTTCTGTACTCAGTGCTTGATTTCTTACTTTATGAACCTATTCCAGTCGCCTATGTACTTGTCTTCATCCATTATATCACTGCAGCTGTCTGTTTTGCTTTGTGATAGTTGAATTGATCCATTTTAACTTGTCATTTTGTGATGAACAACTACCTAATATAGCTAAATTACATGATCAGTCACACTGTCATCACACTGTCATGGTAGGTGTAGGGGGTACCCAAGTTATGACAGGTTAGTGTCTTGAACTACTTGATCCCACACCTCTTGCCAAGACACTTACAATCCTTCCAAAGTCCACCCCAACGCCATCAAGCTCCAGTAAAATGTCAAAGCTTGTTCCAATCACTACATTACTGTGAGAGTTCAAAGGCCATAAAGGATGCATAAGGGCAATCACAGTTTCTCTGGTAAATGATGGATGACCGATCATTACTAGCTTAAACAATAGGGCACTTTGTCTGTGGAACTTGAAGGCAGGCATTGTGTTGAAGAAGATGGAAGGCCATCCAGTCCTAGGATAAGTACTAGTAGGGTAGAGGAGTGAAAGTTTTGGAACAAAAAGCTGGATTTCATGATAGCGTTCACCACACTTGATCTCACACCTAAGTGACATCAAACATTATTATTAGTAATGATGTCAGGTACCTGACCTTGTTACTAAGTAGTAAGCCCTACACTACGGGGTCCGCAATATTTAAGACAGGTTTGAATGTCATGCAAAATGTTAAAATAATACTTAATATTTAGGTTGTTGTCTAGGTGCATGTAAAATTTCAAATGTTAAAGAGATCTTGCATGACAATAGAAATATAAAGTATCAGTGAACATTTTGTTACTGTCTGAACGTCAATGATAATAAGAAATATAAATATATCTTTAATGCTGGCCTATACTTTGAAATGAAACTTCACATTTAAGACTCAAAAAAACTTCAACAATTGCATGTGACTGAATGTCTGCTCATACACAAAATTCAGACCACTACTTAGATGGGTGTTTAAATTTAAAATACCTCCTGATGATAAAACATGAAGCTAAAACATCAAGTTTGTCTCCAGACAAAATTAATTGCCTGACAATCACCCACTCACCACCCACTCATGAGTAGATAATCTCCCATTTAAAGAAAACTCATATTCCACATTCTAACAGTACAGTATTTACATATTGTAAGGATGGAGCGTTTGATGCCACAAAATCAATTTGTGTTGACACCATGGTATAGTAATCATACAAGGTCATCTAATTGTCTGTGAAGGCTGAGAGGAAATCAGAGATGTACAACAAACAACAAAAAAGATAGCTTACCACTTGCTTTCATAGCGAGAAAATTAGAACATGCTGCATTGAGGTTCTTCTTGAATTTCTTTGTTGCCCCATTGAACTTGAGTCCATGTTTCCAATGCATGTTGTTCACTGGCCCATTATTGTCAGATGAATTGTAATGTCAAGAAACACCTTGATGAATGTTTTCAAGGTGTATCTGAAACCAGGCTTCACATCAAGCAGACCAGAACCCCACATCCAGTCCTGACCCAGCTCAGGCCTGAGGCCTTGGCCACCAAGACAATTTTTCAATGCATCTGTTATCTAATGATTCAAATATGAGCATGCTGTGGGTCAATATGAATAGGGAAACTTACTCGTGTACACATAATACATCCTGCAAATGAAATCAACCTCCTCTTCCAACCAATCATCATCAAAGTGAGTCTTGCCATTGAGAGACAACATTTGTCTGAATGGGACAGCATCCTGTGAAATGCCAATCAGGGCCGAGGGGAGGACATCAAAGCCAAGGCTATGTAACACTAGCTGCCATAAGATCCCGCTGTGAAGAAGAGTGGCTTGTGCACAATCCTCCTTCATGAACTCATGGTGATACTGCTCATATGTGATATAATCTGCATAAACTGCCTTGAAGGGGGGTGGAAGTATCTGAGCGAGTATGTATGAAGTTCACTGAGTGGGTGCTGAGTGCAAGGAGAAACTGCCATGGGCTGCAGTGTCTTGAATGGAATGCCTTTTTTCAGGAGTTTGAGGGCAATGGTCAAGATGTCAGACCCCCAGTCACAGTGGAGGCACATCACAGCTGTAGCAGTGTCAGGGACCACAAGTTTCCAGGGAACAAGACTTCTTGATTGACTTGGCTGGATGACATAGAGTCACTCCTGGCTGGGGATATTGAGATAAGAAACTTGAATGAATGCATTCAAAGCCAACAAGGGAGTCCCAGGCACCAGGTCCCAGTGATCAGACAGGATCTCAGACAACTGAGATGTGGGCAGGGTGGCAAGGTAACCTATGAAGCATGTAATGACATGCTTTTGCACATCTGAAATCAAGTCGACATCCTTGCCTGAGTCCCTGACAATGTTGCAAATGTGGCTGAACTTCTGCTTCTTGACCCAACTTTTGAAAGTGGCAGATCCACCAATGGATCTAGTAGTCGATGCTGACAGATGGAAGCCAAGGTGAAACTGTAAGTGAGTGACAAAGCATTCCACACCCTCAGTATAATTGGACAAGGGTGCAACCTCATGACATCCAAAGTAGTTGTGAATGTCCTGCAGGAAGCCAGACAATGATGGAGGCACAGTGGGTGGTGGCAGCAGAGGATCAGGGATGGGGTCTGAGAAATTGAAGTTGTCTTCTTCCCAGTCACTGTTGGGGGTGCTGGTGGGATCTAACTGATCATACAAGTCCCACTCATTTCTGAATGAGTCAAACCATCTGGTGGAGTTACTGTAGTTCCCCCAGGTCATCAGTACCTTGGCCTTGGTGAGGCAGATGCATAGCAAAAAGCCCCCAAACTCATCTTGAGGTTGCCATTCAAATACCATGACCATACTGGACTTTCCAGGAAGATTATGGCTCTTCACCGCTTGTTCCTGACTCTCATGTGATTGATGTTGAGCTGGGGATTCCTTCTTCTGCTTCTTCTGATTTTCCTCAAGGTGCTGTGCAAAGAAGGCCTTCCAGTCTTCTCCTGATTTTTGGCCACTGAGTTTTTGAGGGACTGGAAAGTGAGAGTCCACTTGAGGAGCTTCAGGTGCAGGGCCCCATCCAAGGGCACTCTGGGTCTCAGTTTCACCATCCCACTTACCCCAGATGCCATCATCCTGACCCCAGGCACTGTTACTTGGGCACTGCGCCTCAATTGCATGGGAAACAGCTTCTTGAGATGGGTTATAATGACACAAATTCACATGGAAGTTTTGTTGGCAGTGAACCCAGATTGGGATTTTGAAGTGTTTGAACATGGGTAGTTGTAGTTCCCAAGGGCAGTGAACAGAGGATATGAAGACGCCTGTGTGTGGAACCTTAGTTGACAGATCTCTGACAAATGAACACGACAATTCATGAACCCATTCAGCTGGTATGGGGCATCTGGGGTCATTGATGAGGAGAGCCATCCACAGACAATTTGATCCGCGATATTGACAAGTCATGATGTGCCATGAGCACACAGCAGTGATTACTAGACATGTGTCAGTTGTGATGAGATTGAAGAAATGGTTTGCATACATAGAAATGCATTGCAAGATCTCATTGCAACTTTCTTAGCTGTCATATCCATATGCCAGACATAGATCCCATCATATTCCCACGCTTTCCTGACCTATTTCCGGACCCCATATCTGACTCATTCCTGGATCCCCTATCCTGTCCACCCTACACACATTCTGTCCAGCAAGACATCCGGACTTTACCTCCTCTTGGATTCTGGACTACATTCACCACCTCACATATCTCAGTCCTGTTTCTGCCCTGCCTTCCAGATCCCCAGATCTCCGGACCTCCGGATATTAACTGTACTATCTCCAGACCTATTCCCACCCTCTGTCCGAGATCCTGCGCCTATCCCCATTTAGGCATCTCTGCCTTTCTGGTTCTCAGTTATCTCTGTTTCCGTCTTGCTGATTGATCCTTGTACTAGTTTCATCTCCGAGTTCATTTACTTATGTTCCGTCTTACTTACCAATGTGTTTCCACATGCTCGTACATAGCCTTACTCCTTTGCTTACTGATCCTCTCAGATAGCCTCTAGTATATAACCCCTGTACAACTACAGTAGAGTCCTCAGTCTGAATATCATCTTAGATCCTGTTCTACTTGCCAATCATCTTCTGGACTTCAGTCCATCTGAGTCTTGTCCTTTTCCATAAGGCCTAGGGAAGGATTCCCTAGGCCAGAATTCCAGACCTTCGGATTTGTCCCCTATGTCTCTGTCCCAAGTCTAGGGATTGCTTCCCTAGGCTGGAGTCTTGCCTTTCCGGCACTTACCCTCTTTCCGGACTTAGGTCCACTTCCTGTCCCTCCGACTCTACCTTAGGGTAGTCTACCTCTGTTTGCTTCTGCATCGGACTTCGTCTAATGTAGCCCCTATTCCTTCCGGACCTCCGGACCTCCTGTCCCTCATACCTCTGGGCATCCTGTCCTTTGGACATTCCACCCTCCGTACCTTTGGACATTCCATCCTCCATACCTCCATGTCCTGTCCTCCAGACCTCCTGTCCTCCATACTCCAGACCTCCAGACATCTTGTCCTCCTGTCCTCCAGACCTCCTATCCTTCCATCCTGATTTCCTGTAGAAGTATTACCTTGCAGTGGGAACTCTCCTGAGCATTTCCTGCATTCCTCTGGAACTCTCCCGTGCTCCCCCGGATGTTTCCCGCGCTCCTCCGGAAGTCCTCCCACACTCTCCACCAGAGTAGCCAGCCTCTGGAAGTCCTCCGGACTTCCTCTGAAATGAAGGGCACATACTCGGGTAAGGGGCACAGCATACGAGCTGAGGCCAAGCCCCTCTGAGTCAGTCTCTCTCTCCTTTGAGCATGGTTCTTAACATTAGCAAGCTTCACATCTGAATGCAACATTAGGTACCCATATTGAGCAGGAGGGTGTGCAAGTACAGTGCCCCATGGAACTAGGAGTCCAGCTCCCAAAAGCTCCTGGCACCAGAGTAACTTCTTCTCTAGTTCACACCAGCTTTCTCTAATGTCACAGTGGAGGATGTGCTTTCCCTGGCTGTCGAGCTCTGTGTGCAGGGAGAACATCGAGTGGTTCAGACACTCAAATATTGGACCATTGTCCTGCATGATTTGGGAATCATGAAGAACATGTATATGACATATCATCCCACGTTTCCATAGTCTGTTAGCTTAGTCCTCAGACTACACAAAATGTACTTTGAGTACAGACTCAAGTGCAATATTTCACTTTGCATGCTCCAATCATGGAAAAATATGGTGTGTTGAAGAAAAGTCAAATATGATGAAGAAATCATATATTGACCTGGTCAAAGTTGTTAGTCATACAAAAGCTTAGGTTATTGCCTATCATTTGGCTTATTTCCTTTGACTAGAAATAACCAAGGAGAAAAGATAAAAGCCTACCAAAACCCTATCTAAAAAGCCAGTGTTTTGATTTGTTCTGTCTTATGATTTATTCTACTTTATTTTCTTCATATTTTTCTTTCATTTCTTTACCTACTTGATTCTTTGACCTCCCAGAGACTCCACAAAATGTACCTGCAGGGTATGATGTCATGATGATGTCATATAGCTCCACAGAAATTTCTGGAATATTCTGTTGGATGCTATGAAGCCATCTATGATGTCATAGTGATGTCATTGGATGCTAGAATGTTCTGCTCCACTTGGCTCCACAATGAGGTCATTTATGATGCAACTCTGATGTCATTTCTCTTTCCAACCTTATTTCTTGGTACTATACAGTTTCTCCCATCTCATGTATTTAAGGAGAGCACTTTTCCACCCATAAAAATAAGAACTTCTTTTATCATTTAAAAGAACCTCCACTTCTTCCACTTTCTCTGACATTGACACTCTTTGTGTTAGCCAGGAAGTGCAGACCAAGTACACTTGGTTTACTTGCTCTGAGATCATTTATTCTTTTCTTGACTGTACCTGTGCTGTTTAGTGTGCATCTGACATATAGTTTCAGAGGACTAGAAGTATCAAGTCAAGCCATATTATCTGTGCCTGCAGATTCCTTTGTTGGATCATCTGCTCTTGTATCATATCATCTTCCTTGGATTAAACCCTTTGCATTTAGGCAGGGAAATCCAATCAGCTTCTACCAAGTTCCCTTTTATAAGTCCTTTAGTATATCAAGGCAGGGGAATATCATTAGCATTATTTGCTACCTAGTTTTGTGCATAGTATGCACCTATTCTTTATTTTCTGTCCAGTCAAGTATAGGACTAGAGAGACTCACCCACAAACTCTATTCTCTATCTAGTCAAACATAGGACTAGAGAGACTTACCTACAGAATCTATTCTATTTGTCTAGTCAAACTCAAGACTAGATAAAGTTCTATCTACATACTCTACATTATCTGTCTTGCCAGATAAAGCTAGGCTTGTATTGTAGAACCCCTATTTACAACCAGGTAGAATAAAACCACTGGGCTGTATAGCAGGTAACCTGCCACAAACACTGC
Source organism: Suillus subaureus (assembly GCF_016647635.1). NCBI lineage: Eukaryota > Fungi > Basidiomycota > Agaricomycetes > Boletales > Suillaceae > Suillus > Suillus subaureus. The sequence goes on from NW_024538563.1 coordinate 970,851, forward strand.
GTTATCTACCACGAAAGAAGAAAAGTCGTAGACTGCGAACTTGAGGTTGTTGGCAGCATTCAGTCTTATCAAAAGTGTAATTGTGGTGTCATTGCCTTTTGACCACTTTTATATAAGACACCTCAAGTAAGAAGACACCGTCGAAGCTAGGATTCAAGGGGATGAGAGGAAACCATGGGTGAGCTCCATATGCCCAATGAGTGGTGAGGGGTGAAGTGGTGTCATCTGGAGATGAGTCGTGATCATCCCAGGGATCCCAGGCTGGCTCATAAGAAATATCATTGGGAAGAGAAGTCATAGTGAGGGAGGTGAATATCTTCTGCTCATGCACGAAGATGTTGAGATTGCTGGTCATGTTGTCAGATGCAGACTATTGGAGTGGGCTATGCCTGAAGACTATGCTCTTGAAGAGACAGCTTATCTTCCTTTCTACTACTTCCGGAGGCTCTAACAACTCTCTCCTCAGCTAAACCCAACCCAAACACCACCAAACTCTCCTCTACTCTCACCCTCAGCCTAGGGGTCCCCTACTCCATGTGCCCCCCTTTGAAAACAGTGATGCCCTCATTGCCAACACCTCTGTTTATCACTGACACCTCCACTGTTTCATCTCTGTCTTCATCCTCACTCTCTCCATCTTCTTTGTCTTCTTTGTCCTGTTCTTCATTCATATGCTCTTGACTGCTCCCATTACTGTCTGAGTCGTTGGTTATGTCTTCGTCTTCTTTATTCTGTGCCTCTAGTTCTCTTCTTTTCTGCTCTTCTGCTAACTTCATGCCCTCTCTTGTGTGGAATGCTCTTAGGCATCATGCATGGAATTTGCCAGATAATGGCTCACTGCTGGTTGTCTCTAGATGGTATGAGTTCCATAGTCTTTTGACTATGTGGTATGGAGGGGACCATTTTGGTATTACTTTGTGTCTTGCTTCGAGCGTGCTGTGCTGACTGCTGTAAAAGAATTGAACTAGTTGTCCAGCTTTGAATATCACTTCCCTTGGTGAGTGGCCCAGTACTCTTTTATCAAATGCGGCTTTCCTTTTTACAGTGTGCTGTACTACAGCTTTGTAGCCATCGAGGCACTGTTGTGCGACATAAGCCATGTGAACATTGGCATCTGATAATTGTAGTGCTGAAGTGCAGTTAGCTAGATCAGTTCATGGGGTATTGATTACTTGGCCTAGTAATAACTCCTTTGGTGAAAACTTCAATGCCAGTAGTATGCAGTGGTTTAATGCTACTACTGCTTCTTCTAGGTGGTCTGGCCATGTTTTTGGCAATTTGTCCCATGAGATTGCTTTGTAGTCGTCCTCTCCAAGATTTGGTGCGCATAATCTCTTGAGTATGTGTAGCAAGATCTTATTTGTGCCTTCTACTAGTCCATTGACCCACAGTGAGTATGCTGCTACGATATGAGTCTTGCAGGACCACTTAGCGCAGTAGTCTCAAACATCCACATTATTGAAATGCTTTCCCCCATCACTCATGAAGGTCTCCAATGAGGTGAAGTTATAGAATATCTTGGATAGGCTATCAATTGTCATGCATGCCGTTCCTGATGAATTGTATTTGAAAACCCAAACATGTTGTGAGAAAGTGTCAAGGTACATGCCTAGGGTGTAGTATCCTTGTGCTTTTGGGAGGGTTAGGTAGTTGCCGACTAGCAATTCAAACAAGTGTCTGTGAGTAATTGGTTCTAGAAGTGAGTGCAAGTGTTGATTTCCAAAATTTTTACACTTAGCACAATTCCCTATCACCTCTAGGATTGATGCATTGAGTCCAGCACTGTAGATTTGATCTGTTAGTGCGATCTTGATGACATCTCTTCCCCAATGTCCTTTGTTCTTGTGCTGTTCTTTTGCTAATTGCTTTGCCTCTTCTTTAGTGATACACTCTACCTTGCTGCAAGCTCACACTGTTGTTCCTCCTTGTAGGTGCCACAACTTACCCTCCTCTATTAGGTATTACAATGCTCGGTGCATTGCTTGCTTCTTGTTGTGTAAGGGTTTCGTCTCATCCATTCCTAATATTGATTCCATGACTTCTAGAAAAACTGGTTCATTAGCAAATTGTTCTTGTAGCAGACTTACTGGTTTCTGTTGGGTTCTTGAATCAGTGAGTAGAATGTCATTGGTTAGTCCTGAACTTGCTTCCCAATCCTTGCTGACTGTCCATTCACTTCCGTTGTTTAGCCTGGCATCTCTTGGTTGTCCTTCTCACTGTCGACTGAGCCCATCTGCAATGATGTTTAGTTTACCTGGAACATGGTGTACATCCATGATCCTGTGTGCTATGATTCCATCTCTCCACCTTGCATGTGCTGCATTGACCTGGTCGCTCATCAGTACGCTTCATAGGGCTTGACAGTCTGTTTCTATTTCTGTGGGGAATCCCCAGATAATATCTGCAAATTTGTCAAGTCCAAACTTCAGCGCCATGAACTCAAGAATGAATGGCTTGTATTTCTGCTCTGCTCTTGATGTGCATTTGGATGCGAAGCCAATGGGGAGTAAGTGTTCTGTCCATTTGCCTGATGGTTTCTGTGACCATACTCATTGACTTAGTATGGCTGCAAATCCTTCCTAGCATCCATCTGACATGACTATGAAGTTCAATCTGTCATACTTCAGTGCTTGAAGGATAGGTCTAGCCACTAAAGCTGCTTTCAGGTCCAGGAATACTGCTGTGTGTGCTTCCTTCCAGCATTCATTGAGCTTGAAGTCTTGTAAGGTGTGCCTATAAGTGCTCTTTGAGTATGGTATCTTGAGTGGTGCTGCTTTAACAAGGTCTCGCAGCAGTCCTTCTTGTTGGGCGTACACTTGTATCAGGTCTCGGAAGTGACTTGTTAATCCTAAAAACAATTCTAGATTAAGCATGTCAGTGGGTTGTTTCCAATTGACAATAGTGGCAAGCTTCTCTAAGTCTGGTTGAATGCCTTTTGGTCCTACAGTGGCTCCTGTGAATGTGGTTTCTGTCATGAACAGACAACATTTTGTTAGCAATAATGACAGCTTGCATTCTTGGCAGTGTAAGAAAATCTGCTCTAATTTCTTTAGCATTCCATTGAACATGTTGTCTGCACATCCTCCATTGTCCACAAAGAGCTCCATCATACTGTTTGCTAGTAAGTTGTGCAGATGGTTAGCTGTCATTTCACAAAATGTGGATGGTGCTCCTGTAAGGCCCATTGGCATTCATTTATACCAGAAGTATCCCTTTCCTTCAATGTAAAATGCTGTGTATGGTCGCGATTCCTGTGGTATTTTGACAGCATAGAACCCTGAGGTGAAGTCAAACACTGAGATGTACCTATGTCCACTTAAGCATTGTTGCTTTGCTCGTATGTCTCCTTGTGGCATTGGTGCTATCACCATGTATTTGTTTACCTCATTGAAATTCTGGCATATGCACCATTTCTGTGGACCTGGTGTTGACTTTGGTGGTTCTTCTGTAGTGACCTCTCATTCTGGCAATGTAAACACTGGTTGTTTCCTGTGTTGCTTACACTGTTCATTGACTTGATGTTGTAGTTCCTCAAGTGTCAGTCCACCGTGTTTGTGGGCTTTTTGAGTGAGGACTGTTGTGGCACAACACTTGATTGCTTCTGGAGGTGCCTTTTCAATGATACCTGCCACTAACATTTCATCAATCTTACTATGTAGGAACTGGGTCTGAGGTGGCATCAATGCTTTCTGGTGGACTCAGGTCTGGAATGTGGCATCTTGAGGTATGTTGAGTTGGTGTTCTGCTCCTGGGACTGGCAACACTTCTGATAATGAACATGCAAAGATGTCAGCATATTGAGTAACAAGTTCTTTGACCTTTTCTCATTCCTCAGGACTAAGGTTGTCTCTGACTTGCACTGCTTTTACAATGTGAGCTACTCTTCTCAGATTTCTTGGGTCCATCGTTCTCATGAAGGCTTCTGCATTGTTATTGATAAAGTTTGCCAAAATAGTGTCTTGTGATGCTTTGTTGCTGTTATCTGTTGGTTCCATTGATGTGTCCTTTGTTGTCATGGTCTCCTGAGCTTTGTCCTCAATTGTGTTAGCTTCCACAACCATGGTCTCATTCTGATTGGGGATGGTCATTGAGGTTCTGTTTGCTGTTATCTGTACTGTGTCAGTTTCATACTCATGTATAGCTTTCAATGCTCTTAGCATTGGTTTCCCAAGTAAAAACTTCCATCCTCCTCCACTATCAAAAACTTCAAACTCTCCTTGTGCCTTGACTCCTGCTATCATAATGTCACCTTTCCATGTTCCTTTTGATGGGACCAGTGCACCATTGGCCATTCTTAGTCTCTTGGTTGATGCTTTCCAATTCCCTAGGCAATGTTTGATGCTATTGAAGACTGTCATGCACATGGCACTGACCATGGTGCCTTTGTTGAAGAGTGCTTTGACTCATATGATCTCTCCTTTCGGTCCTGTGAATGAGATATAGTGCAGGAAGGGTTGACATTTATGGTGTGTTCCTTCATCATCCGTCAAGTACAGGTCAATAATGTTGCATTGTTCACTAGCCAGCTGCATAACAACATAGTTTGTACTGTGTTTGATGGGGAAGGTCTGCTGGTCCTCGTATGTTTCCTCCTTACACACAAGGACTGATTGTCTGGGTGGATGAGGTACTAAATGTTTTCGGTGTGACAGTCAAGTTTTCCTTGGGCTTAGATTTACTTACTTTACTTACCTTTACCTACTCCCACTTTCTTTAGCTTATGTTCGCATTTTTGCTGCTTACTTAAGCATGTATCTCTTTCACTAGTGTCAGTACCAGCCTGAATGACAGTCCCTTTTGATGATAATTTCTACTCTCTGAGCACTGAGCCAAGTCAGAATCCCATGGGCTGAACATACTGCTCTCCACTCAGCAGCTTGGCCAGCTGAAATATGATTCCCACATCGGGTCATTTGGCTATCCTCTATGCCAATGACCTGTTCCCATTTCCCTGGTCTAGAGTCTCATCTACCATGAAATTGACTTGGGAGGCTGTGGCCCTATTGAATGTGCCTAGAATTCATGTGCAGTTGCTGCGCCATATACTTTCATTCTTCAGAAGTTGGGTGTCCATTGGGATGGGACATCTTGGTCTGATATGCCCATGTGCTCCACACCTGAAACATTTACCAGAACAGACCTGCACTGTTCCTGGCATTAACAGGTACAGCATTTTCTCTAAGCATCTGGCTCCCTCTCCCCATTTCACTGACCATTGCCTTAACTGTTCTTCATATGCTGCATGGCCTGCATCTGTGTCTGCTTGGTGCTTTAGCTCATTGATGTAGGTGCATAACATGTCTTTCTCTTCTTGTGTAGGAGGCTGTCCTCTAGGGTACTGATTGGGTGTCAGTTGATTAGCTGTGATGTCACTCTTCACAACGTTGGGACATTGGAAGGTGTGTTCCCCATGGTTCTCAGGAGTGCTGTTGCTTTCAGAGTTGATGTGTTGGATCCAATTGTTGTTTGTTGCATCTGTGAGCATAACACTTTGATGGGATCTTGTCAATTCTCTAGCCATGCGATGCGTGCATTCTGAGCTCTTTCCACCACCTTCCTCTCCTTTACTCTCTTTGCCTTCTCCTGCAGGATGTCAATATTGATGTCTTTGATTTCATTCAAGAACATGTCCCAGTCTGCTGGTGCTGCTGATGTCAAGTCTCTAAGAGCTTGTGGGAGTGCTTCGCAGACCAGTTGGATTAGGATGGGTATGTTCTCTACTCCTGTGTCCTTCACAAGTGTCTTTAACTTGTTGTGGAACTGTGTGTGTGCCCATGTTGCAATTCCTGCTACCATGACTCTTTCCCCAGCTTCTTCCTCTTTGAATCACAGCTCTAGTAAGTCCTTTTGATATTCTCTCTGCGTCTTCCCTGCAATGACTATCGCTGGCCATTTCACTAAGAATGCTGCTTTGGCTTGTGCCCATGTAGCTTTCTGCAATGCACTTAGGTCTGTCCACCATATGTCTGCATCTGAGCCCACAGAAATGAATGTGCCAAGTAGTAAGATCATTATCACTTCATCTGAAATGTGGTTGACTGTGATATACCCTTCAAGGCTTCATATAAAGTTAGCTGAGTTTTCGTTATCACGCCCATGGAACAAGGGTGGGGAGTTTGCTGACATCATTGACATTGTAACTTTACTAACTGTCTGTGCTTGCTTTGGTATGATGGTAGGCTTTATATTGGGCTTTGTTGGTACTACTGGTGGTTGCACTGGTAGGACAGTTTGAGTATTTGATTCTCTGGGGATAGACAGCAGTACACCTGTGTCCCACTGGAAGGCTGGGAGAAGTATTGTGTTTCTTCTTGGTGCATCAGGTAATGACTCTTCATCATCTTCTCTTAAATCCTTGCTAACTTCACAATCCAGTGTGACGATCATATTCCCACTAGGCTTGCAATGGCCATCTTTTGATATAGGTGATGGAAAGCTACAAAACCATTGACCGCTTTTCCCACACTCAACCTACTCCAGACATGTATTCCTGCGCTCTGCAGACCCATGCATTCACTCCCGTGCTGCGTGCATACCTGCGGTCGATTTCCCACACCTTCAGACTACCTTACAGATGTCCTGTGTCAGTCCATTGTCCATCCTACCTCATTGGTACGTATTTTGCCTTGCCTCATGTGTTGTAACATGTGTTACAGTCTTATTACATGTCTTTACATATTCCTACTGCCTGTCTGTCCTGTCCCTTCCATTTCCAAGAGGGTTTAGCTAGTATAAAGTGCCTAGAGTGACTACTTCGTATTTACTTCCCTTCTACAGTATTTCCTTCCCTTAGGTTTTACTTAGGAGCAGTCACCATTAGTGCGCACTTTTAGCCCCTATTGGTTACCTTATACCTGGACACCTTACCTTGACTTTCCTTACCTGTGCAATCAATACCCTTGCCTCACTTGCTACCGCACCATTCCTTAGACTTCCTACCCTACCTAGCATCTCACACTTCTGCATCAACCACTCATTGACTGCACTTCCGCATTCCCACACTCTACATATCCATGCTCCCATTCCCACGCTCTGCACACTTTCGGGTCTTTAGTATCATCAGCCACTCTCAGTAGCAATTCCCTTTAGGGTCAAACATTCTTGCTTGCAAGTGTAGCAGCTAGGCAGAGCATTGACCTACAACAATATTTTTGGTTAGGCACTTTAACAAGTGTCTAGCCATTGTTGTGTTTGCACACTGGGACTTCACAATCATCTGGTTCCTCTTTGTCCGGCATAAGCTGCCATTCGTTAGTCTCCAGTGTGTTGAGAGGCAATGACACTGATGAGGTGGACATGCTGCTAGAATTTTCAGTGTCTGAGAGGGCCTTGGGTAGGAACTTGCCTCCTGGCCCTCTCAGTGGTAGTTTCTTTCTATTAGGCAGTTTGGCTAAGGAGACTTGTTCATCGTCAGTACTATTTCTCAGTTCAAAAATTGAAATGCTATGCTTTGTAATGTGTTCTCCTTATGTTTCTTGACTCTTTTGTACTTGACTAGTTGGGTCATTTGCTTGTGTAATCCACAAGGCTTTTGACTTCTCCATCTAGACTCTGGGCTCTAAAGCTCTGGACTCTGGACTCTAAGGGGAAGACCAAATGTGAAGCTTTTGGTCAAGGTGAACTCACTCTGTTCACCAGTTGGAGTGGGCTATGCCTGAAGACTATGCTCTCGAAGAGACAGCTTATCTTCCTCTCTACTACTTCTGGAGGCTCTAACAACTCTCTCCTTGGCTAAACCCAACCCAAACACCACCAAACTCTCCTCTACTCTCACCCTCAGCCTAGGGGTCCCCTACTCCACCAGCATCTCAACTTTGCCCACATTTCTCTCACCTCTCTGGAAGTCACACCCCACCCACATCCACCATCCATCCTCTCATGAATTCTAAGTGTCATTTGAATGTCCAATTTCATGCCAATGTGTGCTGGTATAACTAAGTTATGTGCTACCAAGTTTTGCCAAAACTCTACCAAGCTTAGTGAAAATCCTGAATCTTACTCTGAGTGCACCTACTAGACATCAGATGACTGGGTTCATTAATGCATTGTTTACTCCTTAGCTATCCGTGAGAACGCTATATTCTGGATTTCGTTATGATGTTTGTTTTCTCTGTGTCTCGGGTTTTCCTTCTTGCTATAATAGGTGTTTATTTGTCACTATTTTGAATCCACATATCACGCTACATTGTAGTTGACCGTGCTCCGCACGGTAACTTGTCGTTTTCCTGATGGCATTTGACAGATTGCAAACATGCCCGCTCCAATCCTGATTAGTAAAGCGCTGTCTGATCCTTCTGTGGACACAGCATTGCAAGTTTGCTCATGGGAGACTAACCAGCACTTTGCATCCCATCGAGGTTGCTGTATAAATATACTAAACCTTGCACTGCACTGCACCCAAGCAGTACTGAGCTTGCAGTGCCGGATCATATTGGACCATCAAGACCGATGTGCAGCTGGGCCATATAATGCATATCTGCAACAGACCCAGTCAGTCGTCTGCCATCATGGTCCCGTTGTTTGACCAAGCTGATGTCAGTATCGGCATCACACTGCAGCATAGTGACGTGAGTGATGGTCAGAATCAGTAGCATGGCATTCAATAAACTGACTGTTTACGTGCACTATATAGTATATTTTCAGTGCGTGCTACCAACGGTTGTATGCAGCAGCGTTCGTGCTGAACTTTCGTCTTAGTTGCCATAGCATGTCTTTGGGTAGGTACCAACTCAGTTGGTGACCTGTCAGTCGACCAAGGAAGTTGATTACTTCGCTATTAGGTATACGACTTTGCTCTCACCCTCGATAAAGATGTAGGTTTTCGTCCAGCCAACGTCATAACAGCGCCCAGAGCCTGACAAGTGACATACAAAGGCCGTGTTCATACTGGATGCTCCATGGGGAATACCCAAACTGACCTATCTTACCTGCCGATACTTACCATTTGCATTGGTCGTCACTGATATGTTTTGTATGTCCAAAAATGTGACACTTGAAGCAAGTGGAATCTCACCTGTTTTCAGGAATTTTACAACCTGGACTTTCCCTCAAGGTATGTTGTTGTCATCGCATGTTACTCTGAAAGCTCAATTCAAAAATCGCAGTCCTGCACAACTTTGTTTGCACTTAACTCATGTGAGTTGAGCCCCTTGTGAAACGAATACCCCTGGAACTGTTGCCCCTACCAGATATCAGAGGAATCGAACTGTTTTGCGCAGAATGTTAGTATCCTTTACTGTCCATTATTTCCATGGCTGACCCTGGTTCCAACATCCTGCAGTACTCTTTACGTGGAGAGTTTGGGCGGTGATGGGTCACAGATGGCTGATAACATGTTGCAACATTGTGGTAAGTCAGTCTTTCGGAAGTGAATTGTTTTGTCAATTGCCAAATGTATAGCTCTTCCTGGTCCCAGTGGTGGTGACACTTACATTATCCGACTCTTCCTCTGCAGGTGAGTCTCCTCCTGCTGGCTGATTTGGTGATTCACAACGATGTGGTTTAGTCATGCAGTCACCTATTCCAAAAGTCGCAAGTTGCTACAACAGCAAGCAGAGTCTCATTGTCATCGTAGCCTATGTTTTGCTCGTCATCACAGAAATAGGTAAGTTTCACAGTATTTTTATATTATTATGTTAAATTTTCCATAGAAATCCTCAGTTTCATGTTATACCACTCGTGGAATGATTATAGAGAACATGGAAACGATGCGCCTCTTGTACGGGTCCTGGTCAGACATAACATATTTTACTTTGCCTGTGGACTTGGTGAGCAAAACAACATCCATCAAAATTGACACTGACATTTGTAGCAGACCAGTATCTTCCACCATGGCCGTGGTTGCCGTGGTTGCTCTTCCCGTGCATATTTATAAGATTATGAACCCAACGTCCAACTCAAGATCTAATTGCAGGCATCGTACGCAGATGCGGTATCAGAGTAAGGGGCTGTTTCTTGGACTGGACATATTGACTGACTGTCTCGTAGTTTACAGTTCGTGATACACAGAATACTAGCGACATGCATGCACCGCGAGCTGTACAACACAGCCCACCACACTGAAGAGACTTTCACTGGGAATGTGTCCCTTCCTCTTGTTTTTGCACCAGCTTTGTCGGAGGTGTAACTTGATTATAAAGGTCCTTCTTCTCTTTACCCTAGAAAATACTAGATCAATGATTTTTAGATAGAGAATTTGTATCTTCTCGGTTGGTAAGAGTAGATACTGCGAATAATACTCTCGCCCACAACACATGAGCTCACTGAGTTGTTTGCATTGACCAAAAGCCTCTCACTTTGCAAGTAGTCCATCGGAACGTACAATCCATGGAGAATAATTCAGGTAAATTCAAAGAACGCAGCTTCATGAATGCAACCTCAAATAAGGGGGAGGTCAAGCAAAATGGAGATGAGGAAGCATACAAGTGGCTTTGCATGTCATTTTGAATGGTAACCTTGAATATGAATAAAGCGAGTACCAGCCATTGAGCAGCGCATATGGTCACACCACTGAGTCGAACTGCTGGGTAGCTGTCGAGTGCAAATACATACTTTCCATGATTTGTGTTTCTCCCTTCTGTTAAGCCCAGAAGTAGGTTCCAGACGACAAGGATACATCTATCTGATGTCTGCTTTCGTCTGGATTCACTATTGCACCACTGGGGCGGTGTTGAGAACCTTGATTAGCAAAAATTGAACGCCGGAGGAGGCGAAGGAGGGAAAGGATCAATTACCTAGGATAGCGCACCAGTGAGCTCAAATCCCTAGAAACACCGTAGATGAATTAATGAAACACATCAATTAATTTATAGGTATCACTACACATAGATATACATTGATGCAGAACGAGACACAATGAAAACAAATAAACCTTCCTGGAGTTGCTGCAGTACTCACCATTCGTCACTCCCCTACATCCAACCCAGTACATTCCTTTTCTGCCTGCTCCAGTGGGTACATGTGACATGTCCCTGACAGTGCCAGAGGAGACCATGTACATAATGGTGATAGAGGGCAGGCTAGCTAGCACTGGACGCCATATTGTTTTGAGCCCACAGAAACATTGTCATACTGACCAGATGACAGGCAAGAGAGAGACATTCAGGTGACACCCTTGCCAGAGTCCTCATAACATGGTGATATGTTAGAGCAGCTACTCGACCCAAAAAGACAACGCTATTCATGCAGTCATGTAGGATAGTCAGATTGGAGGGCCAGGATGCACCGACTGCATGATTAGATGCGACATGATACATTCTGGAAGGTGCAGAGACAAGAGTTGGACGCACAGATGCACTGAGGCGAACAGCCCCATGCCTTGGGCATCTATGGAAACTAAGGCATGTTGATGCAGTAAAGCAGCATAAAACACACAATACACGCACCTCTGCAACTTAGGCCAAGACACTTCCAAAGTCCATCTCGACGGTACCGAACGCCATCAACCTGCAGTAAAATGTCAAAGCTCATTGTAATCACTGCATCACTGCGAGAGTTCAAAGGCCATAAAGGATGCGTAAGGGCAGTTGCAATTTCCCTAGTAAATGACGGATGACCGGTCATTACTAGCTTGAACAATAGGGCACTTCGTCTGTGGGGCTTGAAGACAGGTGTTGTGTTGAAGAAGATGGAAGGCCATCCAGTCCTAGGATAAGTACTAATAGGGTAGAGGGGCGAAAGTTTCGGAACAAAAACCTGGATTTCATGATAGCGTTCACCATGCTCAATGGGACTTCAAACTCAGCAATTGCTTGGTCAACATAGACAAAAGGTGTACAATAGTCAACACAAACAAATACGCAAGTGGCCCAATTACCAAAAGTAGCAATTCTAGTGAACACACTTCTATGATAAAGCAGAACCATCTCCCTCGAATATCCAGATCAAAAGCAGACGTCCCACATCACTATGTGATTCAGCCACACTAGCTGCCATCTGGTTAACATGGTATGTTTATCATTACCACTTCTCTATCGAGTTAAAACTCATTTCCGCAGTTAATGTTCATCCCATACAACTTCACTATTAATACCAGGACCCGCACATTGTCACCGGAAGAAACTATCGTGCGTCGCAATATTAATAGGAAGGCGCCTGAATCTGCAGCACCCCTTTTATGTCGTTACTTGTGATCATGAGGTAAGACATCATACTATGTGTCCTAACATGGACGTCATCAGAACACCCCTTGTGTATCCCTGACCTTTTTACTTTGAAGATTTGTGCCTTATCGGTACGCCTGCGGCAATTATTATCCTCAACCTGCCCCTGCAATTATCAAACAATCAGCCTGTCATAAGTCTCGCATGAGGCATGAACATATTTTGCTGATTTCACAGTGAATGGTCTAGGTTTCGGAGGTTTCCCTGCTTCACGGAAGTAGTAGGTATTGGTACATATTGAAGCTGTGCAATATTTTGGGATGAGGTCATTTGCAGGCTCTGCTAGCATATCATTGCTACGCTCCAGCTGACGTTCTGACAGAACATTCCCAGGCGACCAATATTTCAAGATTTCGGTAACTTGTCCCACCCCACCTCGCTGTGTGAAGGAAGGATGTGGTGTGTTAATAATGGCTTTTTGACGGATTGCAAACATACCCGGGGCCATCAGAGAACCGGTGAGAAAAATATATTGTGATATATAGGGAAGGATTTCATCACATTGGAATATAAAGCAATACACGACCATGTATCAGCAAGAACTCGCCAGTTCGCTGATGGCCTCCACAGACTCCGGCCCTGATAAGGCGCTGTCTGATCCTTTTGTGCATACAGCATTGTGTTTCAAGTCCACATCGGAGATTAACCAGCACCTTGCATCTCAGTGAGGTTGCTGCATAAATATAGAACCTTTCACCCAAGCAGTACTGGGCTTAGAGTAACGGATCATATTAGATCACTGATACCAGCACACGGCTTCTTAGACTGGGCCATATAATGCATATCTTCAATAGACCCAGTCAGTCGTCCACTATCATGGTCCCGTTGTTTGACCAAGCTGATATCAATATCGGCATCACACTGCAGCACGCTAACGTGAGTGATGATTAGAATTGGTAGTATGACATTCAACAAACTGACTGTTTACGTGCGCTATATAGTATGATTTCAGTGCGTGCTACCAACAGTTGTATGCAGCAGCGTTCGTGCTGAACTTTCATCTTAGTTGCTATAGCATGTCTTTGGGTAGGTGCCAACTCAGTTGGCAACCCGTCAATTGACCAAGGAAGTTGATTATTTCGCTATTAGGTTTACGACTTTGCTCTCACCCTCGATAAAGATGTAGGTTTTCATCCAGCCAACGTCATGACAGCGCCCATAGCCTGACAAGTGACATACAAAGGCCGCGTTCATACTGGATGCTCCACGGGGAATACCCAAACTGACCTATCTTACCTGCTGATACTTACCATTTACATTGGTTGTTACTGATATGTTTTGTATGTTCGAGAATATGCTACTTAAAGCGAGTGGACTCTCACTTGTTTTCAGGAATTTTACAACCTGGACTTTCCCTTAAGGTATATTTTTGTCCTTGCACGTCATCCTTAAAGCTGAAGCTCAATAAATCTCAGTCCTGCACAACTTTTTTTGCATTCAACACATGTGAGTTTGATCCCCTTATGAAACGAATGCTTTCAGACCTGATGCCCCTATCAGATGTTGGAGGAATCATACTGTTTTGTGCAGAATGTCAGTATCCTTTGCTATTCATTATTTCGGTGGCTGACCCTGATTGCAACATCCTGAAGTACTTTTCATGTGGAGGGTTTTGGCGGTGATGGGTCGCAGATGGCTGATAATGTGTTGCAACATTGTGGTGGGTCAATCTTTTGTAAGTAAGATGTTTTGTCAACAGCTGAATGTATAGCTCTTCCTGGTCCCAGTGGCAGGTGACACTTACATTATACAACTCTTCCTCCCTAGGTGAGTCTCCTGGTGCTCTTTGATTTGGTGGTTTACAGCGATGTGGTATAGTCATACAATCACCTATTCCAAAAGTCGTGAGTTGCTACGACAGCAAGCAGAGTTGCATTGTCATCATAGCCTACATTTTACTTGTCATCGTAGAAATAGGTGGGTTTCACAGTATTTTTATGTTTTGGCATTAAATATTTCATAGAAATCCTCAGCTTCATGTTATACCACTCGTGGAAGCTTTATAGAGAACATGGAAACAATATACCCCTTGTACGAGCCCTGGTCAGACACAACTTGTTTTACTTTACCTGTGGGCTTTGTGGGTCGGGACATGATTCTTTACAAATTAGCACTAACATTTATGGTGGATCAGTATTTTCCACCATGGCCGTGGTCGTCGTGCTCACTCTTCCCGTACGTGTTCATAATCATATGAATCCAACGACCAACTCAAGATCCAATCACAGGCATCGTACTCAGAGGCGATATCAGAGTAAGGGGCTGTTTCTTGGACTGGACATATTGACTGACTGTCTCGTAGTTTACAGTTCGTGATACACGGAATACTAGCGACACGCCTGCACCACGAGCTGTATAACACAGCCCACCGCACTGAAGAGACTTCTACTGGGAATGTGTCCCTTCCTCTTGTTTTTGCGCCAGCTTCGTTGGATATGCAACCTGATTGTGGAGATCCTTCTTCTCTTTAGTACCCTAGAGAATACTAGATCAACGATTTTTAGATAGATCTCCTCGGTTGGTAAGAGTAGATCCTGCGTGTGACACCCTTTCCTGCAACCCATGAGCTCACTGAGTTGTTTGCATTGAGCAAAAGATCCCCCACTTTGCAAGCAGTCTATCAGAACGTATAATCCATAGAGAATCATTTGGGCAAATTTGAAGAACGCAGCTTCACAAATGCAACCTCAATAAAAAGGAAGGCAGAAGCGAAATGGAGATGAGGAGGCATACAATCAACGTTGAATTTTTGAATTCCGAGAACCTCTCGTGACGGACAGATACTCAACATCACTGGCGCATCATATTCAGAGTCTTTTGCAATGTGCCCTGAACCAGTGATGTCAAATCACATGTCATTCTGAATGGTCCTTGAATATAAACAAAGCTAGCACCAGCAACTGAGCCAGACACAGGGTAGCCCAGTGCGCGTATTCACAACCAGGTTTTGATACGCAGCCTACACAATAAAAAACACTGAACCTAAAAATACACATCACAATCCGAGAGCCATAAAAGAATCCATAACCCTTAGACATTCGTCGGAGGGGCATCTCCCTTGGTAGGTTCACACCAATGCTACAGCCAAAAGAAAATCAGTTCTTGTCACTACTAGTAGGGCAGTTCGCAAAAACTCACGTTCAGTTTCTGCGCATGTGCTAGCTTGTGTGTTTGGGTACGACAGTTATATCCGTACCAGCAGTTGTCTGGAATAATGTCTCCTCCTGACGAGATTAGGTGAGTGGACAGCCGTGAAAGTGATCAAGGGCAGAAGCTTATGCTTAACCTTCTGGCCCAAGTACCAGATATGGAGATGGTCGCATATGAACTTCTCCAAGCATTGTGAACATAGCCAGTCTGCTTTGTTCCAGGTGAGATAAGTCGGTGTTTTGTACATCAGTAAATGCGAGTTCCCACAAAGATTGTTTGAAGGCACTCACAAAATGCTCGTGTGGAAATGCTTTTTGGTTAGCTCAGGTCAGCATCTGTAAACACTCGTTTTTGGTTAGCTAGACCCTGACAACACTTTGGAGACATCCGATGCGAGATTCTTGATTATCGGTTCGATTATCAAAAAGATCTGTGTGATCTACAAGTACTATAGATTATCTATGCTACTACTATCTACTACAAACTACTATCTACATCGAATCTGAGTCAGATGTCGTGTTGTCTCATGCCTGCGATGGCCCAATCACTAACACATACTGCAAATACTGTTTAAGCTCAGCCTTCTCAGCAGGAGTGAGACGATCAATCGCATTGAGAATCTCGTTGAACTTGCTTTGGTGGATTTGACCACCAAAGGGGTCAACTTCCAACAAGTGCTTTCCCTGTTCATGCAATGCACAGTGGGTAGCTGCACCAGCTATGCATAGAACATATTTGATGGCCTTGAGGGGGGACTTGCCAAGAAATGACACGTATCCCCAGTACCAAACAAATCAGATGACATTTGCCATGACGAAACAGCTCTGGAATTTCATGTGAATAATCATGTTACCATTCTACAAAAGACATGGTAAGTAAAAGTTAGATACAAGGAATGTTTGACATACCTCATCAAAAAAGATGTTGTGCATGAACACAAGTGGATCATCTCCACATATAAATATGTTGACCCTCGCAGCACAACACTAATCTGCTGGTAAAGCATGTCCTTGTGGGGGGAATAGTTGAAATGCACCACAGACACCTTCATGTGTGAATTTGATCATCTTCCTGCATCTCGCGGATAGTGCATTGCTGACCACCTGATGGTGTGCACTGGTTATGAATTCCTGGAAAACAGCTGCGAAGATTATTAGACAAAGTAGTATATAATATGAAAACACTCACCATTTGGCCTGAAGAATTGTGGGACTGACTCTCGAATAACCTTGTCAATGATATGCCACTTTTTCTTCTTCAAGCACACCATTGCATTTTTCGAGAAAACGACCTGTGTGACCAACACTTTAGCGCTTTTCATTGTTTGGGAAATCACCTCCAATGTTAAATGAATGACATTTTGAGATACCACGGCTGACAACAACATTTCATCTGTGGCATCACTTGGTGTCTCGTGTTGTTCAGCAACAGCACTGTGTGTTTGCAGTATCAGTGATGGTAGGGGTTCGCGATATAAGGTACGGTGTTGGAGGCATATTTGCATGCCAGACTGTGCATGTTGTCGTCGTCTGTGCAGGCCCCATTGTCTATGTAGATTTTGAATGAGCATTAACAAAACAGAAAAAAGAACTTATGTGTACAACCTCCAAGGGAGGGATTTGCCCCTGTTGGATCAGTGCCAGGTCCAAGGCTGGGGGACTCAGGCCATTTCCTTGATCTATAATGCTGATGCCTTCATCAGGAGCATCCTCAATCCATTGAGGAACAGGTGCAGCAACTCCTGGATAGACAGAAGGACCAGCATCAGGTGGGAAATCAGTTGGACCAGAGTCAAGTGTGTCCCGGAAGTGATTGTAAGAGTCATATTCCTGTCTGTCAGCATTCAATGATAGGTCTTGCTCATAAAATGATGGGCCCTGTGCATCTCCAAAAGATGAAGGACCCTGTGTGTCTCCATAAGCTGATGGGCCCTGTGCGTCTCCATAAGTTGATGGGCCCTGCGCACCTCCATACCATGCCTGCCCATGGTCTTGAGCATCTCCATATAATGATTGCCCCTGCTCCTCCCTATCTCCGTATAATGATTGCTCCTGTGCAGGAGCCTGGTCCTGCATGTGACCATACAATGGCTGGTTTTGATTGCCATAAGAGGGTTGCTGTGTGCACCTGCATGACCGATTAGCAATTGGTAGACTCCATAAGATCCACTTACCTTGCCACTGTAGTTGAGTTTGTCCATAGGGATTGAAATCAAAGGCTGACATTTGAGGTTGTTCTGTGGGAAGGTTGAGTTGGTCAACTGCTGGTAAACCAGACAGATTAAGCCCTGATCCCCTAGTTGGTTTGTGGATCTTAGTCTTGCCCTTGCACTGTGAATTATGCACACCTGGCATCCAGGTGGTGGTTAAGAAAACAGAAACAATCATATGTCAGAAAAGACATGTACTGCTTGATTCAATTTCATCTTACACAAGAAAGAGACATGAACTTGGTACACAATTTACAGACTGGGGGAAATGAAATGCATGCTGGGGAAAATAAAACATGTGCAAGTCAAATGGGGAGATTTAAGGGCAAACTGTAAGAAGTGGATGGGGAAAGAGGCCATGTTCCAGAAGCACAACTGAATAGACAGGGTAAGGGGTAAGAAGTAAATTGAAAAGGGTGGTGCTTCAAGAAGCTATATATGAACAGTGCGATCTGAAGCAACAGGCAGGTTATCAACTAAGATATGAATCAGCATGGAACAAAATGACCCGGCAATTAGTAAATTTACATACCAAGATTGAAGGCATCAGTACAGATTGGGAAGGGCTGGGCGACTGCAACTAGCCATGGATACGATCATCTTCCTCATCGTCGTCATCATCAGTTCCCTTGTCATCATCCATGCTATCATCTGTATCAGAAGACAGACTGGGTTTACTGACGAATTGCGGATAATGGGAAGACTTCCCCATAGAACCCAATACATCTTCCAATGCACATGAGCCTAAGTGTTTCTTGAGTACATCTGCTTGGGCAGCGACAGCACGAAGTATCTTGCAGTCGTCATCATAAATGGCTTGAAGGTAATTCACATCATCATCAATTTCTTCTTGTGACTGGTCAGTGAAAACATTCCTGATTCATTTCAACTCTTCATCACTGAAGAGGAGACAATCTTTGTTCTCATGATACAAGCCATCCAGGAATGTCATGTACCGCTCTGACGCCTCAAGCTCCCATGTCGTCATTACAAGACATTGGCATGCAGCTTCCCAGCCAGCAAGCTTTGATTTAAACAGTTGGTACAATGTTGTGAGGCTCAAATTCGAGAAGCCCTTAGAAATTATTTCCTCCCACTTTGACCTATCAGATAATGTCTAAAAATATTCAATAATAAGAAACATACCTGACAGATTTCTTCAGCCGTGAACTCTGGCCTAGATCCTTGTCCTGATACATGAGCTGCAAATCAAAGCTCCAGCAGAGCTGGATGGAAAGCATATGGAATGTGTTTCTGAGACATTTGCTCATGTAGGTACTGCCCATGATGGGAAGGAGATGCAAAGAGTTTCGTGGGGGATTTTCCATGCTGGGAAGGAGATTTGAGGCCAGGTTTTCCACGGTAAGAGGGAGATTTGAGGAAATGCCTGTGCAGTATGCTCCGCTTCATACTTGGAGATTTAGGTACATCATATAATATACTCTGGTTTGCCTGACAAGGTCTAGGCACCTCATCTACCAGGGAGAGGGAAGCCCAGGGAGAACCTGCATCAGAACCAGAACATATGTCAGAGGTCATCCAGCGAGGGGATTCATGGGTAGAGTGGATTGTCTTCTTTGAAAAATCAAAGGGAATTGGTTCGACACAAGTTGCCAAGCTTGAGTTGGTTGGGGCAGGACTGCTTGATCAAGGAGGAGAGGAGACAGGAGATGAGGGCGCAAATTCCATCATTGTCTTGCAGGCGACCTACAGAATATGAGTGCACTGCTAACTGCACTGCTATCAGGCTGGCAGCAGTATACCGTGGAGATGCGTTGTATGCAGACTTTGAAAGACTTTGCAGGTTTGCATGCCAGTCAAACTCGTCCAATCACAGACTGGGCAGCAGCAAATCCAAATCAAAGCTATATGATGTGAATATCAAGTTCTGTTGGGCTCAATTACAATACTGATGTGCACATACATTTGGCAGGTTATGTCCCAACTGCAAATTGGGAGACTTTCCGTCCATTGAGGCGCTGATTTTGCATCTTAATTCAGAGCCTACTTGTTGGCCATACAAAGCACAACCACAAGAATTACCTGTCCCTCCTGCACTCTGTCGATGTGGAAGTGATAGGACACCCACTACTTATACTAGTCACCCAAAAGCTGGATACATCTTCAGTGTCGGCAAAAACATGCTTGATAGGCTGGAAGATGATACATATGCATATCAGCAGAAAATCAACCATTACTACCCTTTCCAAGATGAAGATGAATGGGAGTTAGGGAAGTTCATGGTCGAAAACCTCACCCAGACCCAAATGATCAAGTTTCTGAGGCTGAAATGGGTAAATGTCCAAGCTATATCCTCACTCTTATTAACTTCGTTCATAGTTCAACAGTCCTCATGAAAAACCATCTTTCACTATGAAAGATCAACTATTAGACTGGATGGACTCACTCCCTTGTTTTACAGAGTGGAAGGCCTCTAAAATGGAATTTTCAGGCTACAAAACAATCCATCCCATCGAGCTCATCTGGCGTGATGCACTAGAAGTCGTCAAACAACTCTTCAGCGATCCAACCTTTGCAAACCACATGACCTATACTCCACATGTTGTCAATATCGGAAATCAGTGTGAATACAGAGATTATATGAGCACTGATATGGCATGGAAAATCCAGGTTGGCTCACTCTGTTAGTCCATTCCTACTAAATCACAGATTGACTTCACGATTTTCTAGGACCATCTCCCTGTAGGTACAACTCAAGTGCCAATAATCTTGGGATCCAATAAGACTCATGTAATGCGAATCACTGGAGGACTTGAAATGCACCTGGTCTTCCTAACTATCAGCAACATTGATTCAGATATTTGCTCCAAAGCAACCTTGCAAGCTTGGCAGTGTATTGCTTACATGCCAATCACAAAGTTCCACATCCATCCAGACTATCAAAGCATTCTCCAGGCGCAGTTATGGCATAAGTGCATGGACCTCGTTCTCACCAACCTTAAGGCCACTGCACCAGATGGATGTTTCATGCCTGACCCTTCCAGATACATTCACTATGTTTTTACACCCCTCATTGCTCATGTATGTGACCTACCAGAGGCCTCTATGATTGCTGCAGTCGCAAAAAATGCGTCCCCCCTGACCATGGCGGTGCAAGGGGATTTTGGTGATGGGACACTTCACCCCCCTCATACTGGGAAGCATACACTACAATGCATTGTTGACATCTCCCGCAAAGTTGATCCTTGGGATCTTGACAAGTTCCAGAAGGCAGCCAAGGCTGTTAACCTGTCTGGATGTTAAGAACCATGTTGCTCAAAGGAGAGAGAGACTGACTCAGAGGGGCTTGGCCTCAGCTCATACGCTGTGCCCCTTACCCAAATATGTGCCCTTCATTTCATATGAGGTCTGATGATGGTCCAACGAAGTCTGGAGGACTTCTGGAGGCTGGCTACTCTGCTGGAGAGTGCTAGAGGACTTCCAGAGGAGCGCGGGAAACGTCCGGAGGAGCGCAGGACAGTTCCAGAGGAACACAGGAAGTGCTCAGGAGAGTTCCCACTGCAAGGTAATACTTCTACAGGATGTTACGGTAAACCGTAGGTCGACTAGGATGGGCACGACGATAGGTACTCGATAAGAGTACGCCTAAAGCCAGTTCGTGTCCTTACAAATGTAAGGTTCTTTAAGACAAGTCAAAGAGAGTGTCTTCGACTTGAATATTGGTTATCAGACGACTTAGGATTGGGGGTCCTAAGCGAAGGATAGTGCAGGTAAAACCTAGTAGATTAAAGTGAAGTCTAACTAAGTACATGACCAAGTTTATATAGATGTGGGTCCTTTAGGGCAGGTAAGTACACGTCATCAGTCGAGTCAGAGATAAGGGGTGAGTCATCCAGTGACGTCATCAGTCGAGTCAGAGATAAGGGGCATACGTCAGCTAGTGACGTCATAGGTGAGTCAGCTAATGACGGCATAAGGCGGTCATGCTGTAATACAGATATGGAAAGGCGTTAGTCTAATGATGGCACAGGTGGGTGCAGTCATGACGTAATACATGGGTAAAGAAAAGAGAAAAGAGATAGGGGTGACCACGATTGTAACACAGGAAACAGGATGGAAGGACAGGAGGACAGGAGGGCAGGATGATGGAGGACAGAAGGACAGGATGTCTGGAGGTATGAAGGACAGGATGTCCGAAGGTATGAGGGTAGAACATCCGAAGGACAGGATGCCCAGAGGTACAAGAGACAGGAGGTCCGGAGGTCCAGAAGGAATAGGGGCTACATCAGACAAAGTCCAATGTAGAAACAAGCAGGGGTAGACTACCCTAAGGTAGAGTTGGAGGGACAGAGATTGGACCTAAGTCCAGAAAGAGGGTAAGTGCCAGAAAGGCAGAGCTCCAGGCCTAGGGAATCAATCCCTAGGCCTGATGGGTAGGACAGACTTAGGTGGACCAAAGTCCGAGAGAGGATTGGGCAAGTCTAAGTTGATATTCAAACTAAGGAACTACAGGAGTATCTACAGGGGTTATATACTGAACAATATCTGAGGGGATCAGTAAGCAAAGGAGCAAGGCTATGTACGAGCATGTGGAAACACATTAGTAAGTAAGATGGAACATAAGTAAATGAACTCGGAGATGAAGACTTATACAAGGATCAATAAGCAAGACGGAAGAAGAGGTAACTGAAAGCCAGAAAGCAGAGAATGCCTAAATGGGGATAGGCGCAGGATATTGGACAGAGGGTGGGAATAGGTCTGGAGCTAATATCTGGAGGTCCGGAGATCTGGGAATCCAGAAGACAAGGTGGATACAGGACCAGAATACAAGAAGGTGGATATAGTTCTGGAATCTGAGATGAGGTGAAGTCTGGATGTCTTGCTGGATGAAGTGCGCATAGGGTGGACAGGATAGGGTTGTACAGATCAGGCTAGCAGTGAGGATCTGATGGTCCAGAGCTCAGGGGTAAATCTGGAGTGTAGTCGATCCTGCTGAGGTGTGGAGCACAGTGGAAGGGGATCTTGGAATGAGCTGGATATGATGTGGGGTCCAGATGTAGGCTTGGAAGGCGTGGGAATATGATGGAACGTGGGTCTGGATTGTGGGATATGACACTGGAGTTCACATGCCATACTGGCATGACTGGATTTACGCATGTCCGTCCATCTCCCTTGCCAGTGAAATACTGCATATGTGCTTTAAATTTTTCGCTGATCATCCGCTCCAATGGACCAAGGAGGCTGTAGGAGCTCACGAGCTTGATAACCGCTTCATTGTCCAGCACAAGCGGGTTGGCACATGCCACTTCGCAAAAGGCATCACACATGTCAAGCAAATGATGGGTCACAAGTACAGAGAAATACAATGTACTATCGTTGCCTCAATCGCAGGTGCCACTTCACCCCAGTTTGTTCATGCAATCCATGCCATCGTGGAGTTCATCTACCTTGCGCAGAACTCAGTTCACTCACCTGAAACACTTCAGTCAATGGAGCAGGCTCTTTCAGACTTTCACGTTCACAAGGGCGCTATTATCAAGGCCAAAGCAAGGAAGGGGAAGAAAGGTGTCAAAGAGGTTTTTTTTATTCCCAAACTCGAGCTATTGCAAAGCTTTAAGGGTACTGTCCAGTGACTAGGCACTTTGATGCAATTCTCAGCTGATACGACAAAATGCTTGCTGATCACACATTGTAAGGATCTTTTCTCATGGACAGCTTAGCAAAGCAAAGATTTTATGGAACAGTGCGTGTGACTTCTTAACCACCAGGAATCTATGGAGATTTTTGACCTGTATGCGCTGTTGAGTTCTCGTGGGGTATCATTGGTCAATGCCATGCATGCTGAGGAGGAGGAGGTTGCAATTACTAATCCTGCACTCACGTGGGTATCCTGCATTCTCCCTGATGAAGTCAAGTCAGTTCGTGGTCCCCAACCAGTCTGTAACCACTTTCTCAAGGGTATCCTCTCTGGAGATGTGCAGACCGCTTTTCAGGTCAATATCACTCCAGACTACAAATCACTGTCACTGGCTGAAATATGCATAAAATACGCACTCCCTGACTTTGATTATTCCCTCGTTGACTTTGTTGCTTGGTCATCACTGTCTAGTGGTGAACATACTCGCTGGGACCCCAAATATGGGCATTACCAGGTGTGGAACAAGTTTCAGCTCCAGCTTCACTCAGCCTTTCAGCAACGCATCATCATGCCAAGCAGGGTGGTGCAAGCATACCCCCCAAGTGATGATTTCCCCCTCGGCAATTGCAACACCGTTCTCATTGATGCCATGGGCATCAATGGCAAAATGAGTATGTTTATTCTATGCCCCTATATTCTAGCCCTACTGATATCATATACAGCAAGTTACGTCGCACAAGTTCAAGTCATTTTTCAGCTGGTTGTTCAATGAGGTTCTAACCTGGAACTGCCATCATATCTCTCCAACCCACTTCTCTATGTCCAATTCTTCCACTTCATCTCCAGCCCTGATGAGCATCCTGAACTCGCTATGTGGACTGTGGAGCGTGCATACATGCAGGATCAAAACAGTAACCAGGTATAGGGAGGGGGCTGTTGTACGAGTGGTAGATGTAATGCATGCAGTTGAACTGATACCTGTTTATGGTGAGGCAGTGGCCAATGGCGTGTCCTCTGCAATTTGCTTAGAACACTATGAGCATTTCTTTTTGAATAACTTTGCGGACAAGGAGAGTTATCATGCATTCAGTACCGAGTTTGTATAGATAGTAGCTTGATCAGCATGTGGCAATTGTATTCACATCTACCATATTGCATATCCAAGCAATCACATCTTATCAACTGAAGATAACTGGGCTTGAGTTTTATCAACCAGATATGGTGAGTAATATTGGCATTCAACATCTCCACCAATCGCATGAGTTCGCTAGTGACGTCGTAAGCGTTCGTAAGCGTCCGTAACGCGCGTAACTTAAGCGTTCATTTCAGTGGTTTTGCAGATGCAAAACAGTGGTGTCGAGATCCCATTCAATGATGCAGTCCAACCCTCTCTTATACACATCAATTACGTTGTGGGGAGCACAGTATAGCACAAATGATGACTCAGGGCTGTCTATGTGAGTTTCATGAGTGGGTAGAGCTTGAATGGCGATGCTCGCGCTCACGGGTTGCAGGTGGAATCATAGTAAAGTCAAAACCCTCAGCGCGAGCGATTATTCCTCGCAAAAAAGTTTCAATTCGTTGAATATCCCTCAGCTTAGGAGTGGAAAAGCTTCTAAAGAAGCCTTTTCGTAGTGAAAAGGCTTCTTTGAGTGCCAAATCGATTTCTTCTTCATCCGAGTCAGGATCAATAGCTGACCCGTAAGCATTGTGGCCGTAGACAGCCGAGAACAAGGACAATCTGTACATCACTTTCTGGAATCGTGTCGACTCCGCCAAGGAGAGCTGGCTTGTCTTAAATGTTCGGTCTTTCATTCTAATGGAACAACTCAGACGAATCGGACTGTAAAGATGATTAAACAATACCTCCAGCTGAACAGGCTTTCGAGCCCTTGAACAGACATGGGAATGACCATAAGGCTTGTGATGTCCTGATTGGAGAGCACTGGGTTTTTCTGGATATCATCCTCGCCAAAGAGTTCACCAACGGGCTTGGAATATAGTTGCATATTTTGGCATCGGACAAAACGTAGTGCTTGTGGTAGGGCTGGTCCAATCAAGTTGTAAGCTACAGAGTGAACGACCGAGCGAGAATGTTGTTGAAAGACGCTGTAGATGGTCTTTGAGGTCAAGATTGTTGAAGCAAGGCATTGAAAGTCAGGCAAAAACCTCAGAACACACTCCACAAGATCAGCATTCGCGAAGGAACTATACATTAGGTGAACTGTGTTTCCCATTTGGCAATTCAGGGGGTTACGAGGTATTGCAAACTGGTAGGCCCTCCCTCGGTTCGTTCGA
This sequence comes from Suillus subaureus, assembly GCF_016647635.1. Taxonomy (NCBI): domain Eukaryota; kingdom Fungi; phylum Basidiomycota; class Agaricomycetes; order Boletales; family Suillaceae; genus Suillus; species Suillus subaureus. The sequence continues at coordinate 996,268 of NW_024538563.1, forward strand.
GCTACAGCTCACGTAGATGGTAGACGACAATGGAGACAGTGGCGAGCTTTCTATGGTATCCAGTGGACAAATGTGACTGGTTGAAAGCGGGTGCGAGGTGCCGGTAAGTGCTTTTCCTCGGAATTTGCCGAGGAAGGTACCACAAACTAGGACCCCGGAACAGGGTAGTCTACCAAGTCTGGCTCACTGTTCAGAACAGCAAATAGCGTCAACGAACTGGACCTTCAGCTTCAGTCTTAACGATCTAGTCAGAAACATCGTTAAACATGTCGTTCGGGGGAGGGTATGCTTTAATTTATGTTTTCAAACCTACGGCTCAAGTCATCTAGTACCAATATCTTTGGCACTAGTAACACCGGCACGTCCATCTTCGGGCAATCTAACGCGTCAAAGCCCACAACTTCGCTCTTTGGGAACACCCAGCCCTCCTCCGGAACGGGGACCACAACTACGGGCTTCGGTGGCTTCGGGATGCAACCCCAAATACAGACGCAGCAACCTGCTCAAGGAAGTTCTGTGTTTGGAGGAGGCACTTTCGGGCAGACACAGCAGCAGCAACCGTCTGGATCGACTTCGATATTTGGGCAGCCCGCGCAACAGCAGCAGCAACAACAACAACAACCTACAACGTCTCTCTTTGGGCAGCCTGCTCAACAGCAGCCGTTGGGTACATCTTTGTTTGTAAACCCTTCAACAACAAATACGACTGGCGGCGCATTTGGAAGCATTCAGCCACAACAGTCTACTAGTCTCTTTGGAACTACGCAACCACAGCAACAGACAAGTAATATGTTCGGAAACACCCAGCCACAGCAGCCGGGTGGACTGTTTGGGAGCACGACTACTCAGCAGGCAGCTCCTGCTGGCGGGCTGGGGGTGAGTACAGCAGGGACATCGATCTTCGGCCAACAAAGACAATCATCGTGAGTCCCCCTCGCATTGTTCTGGTTTAAATTGGTGTTGATGTATTGCAGGATGATGAGGTTAGTCCAAGGTATTCACATTTAGGGTGGCTTTAATGACGTTTGAATAGTACCACACCCATAAGCGGACCTGCACCTTTTTCAAAATCCACGAAGTTCAATGATCTTCCGGATGATATCAAGAAGACGTTCGAAGCCATTGAGTACGTTACTCGTAAGTGTTAGCATGTTCCAGGACTTACTTTGCATAGCTCGCACATTCAGGGACGTATACAGATAAGCAACGAGCTCAAACAGCGAAAAATGGGGGAAGAGGCGATCAAGGGCCAGGAGTTAATTCGCGAACTGCACAAAGTGCGCCTCATTCTATTGCATATATGCAGTGTATTTAGTTACCGACTTCCTCGATTCAGGAGCTGCTTGGTGTATCCTCCGTTATTCAATCGGACTCTCTTTTCGCCAAGGACCTGAAATCGAAGACTGAACAAGCGGTCCAAGACACGATTGTTGCAACCAATATTATCGAAGGCTTTAAGAACCCCCATCAGAGCGCAGCATATCTCAAGAATCATGCTTCGTTCCCTCTGGAGTACGTGTGGATCATCAATGTAAAGTATCTTGGAGTGTTAACACGCTGTTGACCAGATTCTTCACCCGAGTCACGCAAGAGATGCAGGAGCGTCTGCAGTGGTTCAAGAACACTATCGAAGTATGGTGCCGCATTTTTGGTTACACCGAACAGCATTCTGATACACGGAACAGCAAATTGAGCGGAAACTATCCGCATCAGCATCCCAATCTCAAAATACACCCCAAGGTCAGACTTTCCTTCGCTCCGCCTCATCTTCAACTTACATTCCCCTAGCAATTTCATCCACCCTCCAGACGCAACACGCCATATTCGTTTCGCTTGCGGCCAGGACTGCGGCTGTTGACGCCGAGGTTCAAAAGGTGAAGACATTGTACACACAACTGTGGCGCGCGAAAACGGGGAGTATGCGCGACCCTTTTAATGAACTTGACCACGGCAGTGGAGGAGAGTTTGGGATGGAGTCGTTACAGGTCAAGTGAGGTAACTCTGCAAATTCCTTGATCGATGTGATACCAACTCGGAGAAATATATTCTTGTATAAATGTTGCATATCCGATTCCTTCTGTGAACTATGAATATGTCCCACTCATATGCTGCTGCGATATTTCTGTGACGCCGAGCTCGCACTGAGCGCTCTGAGGCGTTGCACCGCCTTCGAGCGACCGCCTCGATTCGATGATGTCCTGACCACCATCGATATCAGAGATCTGCTCAGCCTGAACATTCTGTGTCTATTTAGATACCCATTCTGCCGATGGCCTACATACCCCAGCAGATCGACGTGGTCAGCGGCGAGCAGTACCGCTACGCGTTGACTAACTTCGTGCGTGACCGTTATCATCACCAGTGATCTCGATGTTGACCTAAGATCTCATTTATCTCATCTCCAGCGAATCGCGCACGAGAAAGTTGAGGAACAACGTCGGCAACTCGAAGAACAAGAGAAACAGGTGGCATTACTCCACGCGCGGATCGCCCTGCTAGAAGGGACTGCGGATGATGAGCAACAGGAGAGCAGGAATTATGGGGGCAGCTCAGTCGATGACTTCTCCATCAAAGTATGTCTCAGGATTTCAATGAGTGCTGGGACTACCCTCTAGTCTGCTATGTATATAGAATGCCGCGTCCCAGTTGGAACGCTCGATCAACCGCTGGGCAGCAGACATTGTGCGCGCACCGCCCTCCCCGCTGTCTGATATCTATGGAGCCGCCTTGGGCGACATCACAGGCTCTTATGATCCTGTGCCCTATGATGCCTCACCAATGCAGGTACAAAACATCCTCCGCCATGCGATGTCAGAAGTCATCGGCAGCGAGATCGTCAACAACCTTGTTGTGACCAACTCCCCCGAGGCAAACGTCCAACTCACGAGGATCCACGAGCACTTATTCGCTCGTGCGTGTCAATTCTTACGTTCCCTCACTTGACAAATGCTGACGTTCGTGTCATGTATCAGGCAACCCTGTTGTAGCATGCGTTTGGCGCCGACAAACATTCTCAGCAGCAGTGGAGACCTGCGACCCAGAAATGACAGCCGCTATTCTTACAGAGACCCTTCCAGCGCTCACCAAAGTGCTTGGGGGATCAACAAATAACACAGCCCCGATTCTAGCAGGCGCATACACCTTCTCTCGCATGCTGCACGGGTCCCCATCATCATCCACCGACGCGTTTTACCGCAGCTTCGTTCCCGAGCTCGGAAGCATCCTCTATCCGCGTCAGATAGAGCTCGTGCGCCGCTGTCTCAAGAGCGAGCGAGGCGAACAGGATCGTGTAGGTGCGACGATCTTCCCTGGGCTTGTGAAGGTCACGAGGGGCAGCGTGACAGCTACCGAGCAGAATCAGGAGACGGTACATACGGTCGTGCGGCGCGCACAGGTGATCTGTGAATGTGCGCTCGCATCATCGGGGAATGTACCAATGCAAGGCTAGTGTGAACCCCTGGATTTATACCAGCTTTCACTTGGATAAGATGGAAAGGATGATACCGCGAGGGTGGGATATATCATGCAGTGATCTATATATTACTAGCATTCAAATCTATACGACGAGCAGCGATGCGAGTGTTGCTTGTGATTGTATCACCTATAACAGCGTTAGCGTGACATATACAACGACCTGAGACGTCAATACCTCAAGAGCCTGCAGAACCTCCAGCCGTCTTCGTGCAGCTTCCAGCCAATCATGAAGCAGCTCTCTTGCAGTTCCTTTTACTTGATTCAACTCTCTTGCAGCGCTATCGAGATCCTTCTCATTCATGTAATATTCCGCTCTCGATAATACACTCAGCACGTCCGACCCAGGACGAGTCCATGCCGCTGGAACCTAAATAAAGAGAGAAAATGCGAATGCCAAGTGTGTGAGCACACCTGCATCCCGATCGGGGACCAAAGCAACGCTCGAGACGCGTGGCCGAACAGAGGTGCTAAACCATGATGCAAGGTCTGCAAACGGCTCAACGCCAATGTCAGGCACGTCGCTTTGTTCGAGGGAATCCAATGCTGCAGCGATGATTACGTCTTCCTTGGCGACTGCGATGTGTCGGAGCACACGGAGCTCTTCACGGAATGGCTTGCGTATAGACGCGTCGACAGCGCTCTGCATAGCACGTATGGCAGTCCACATGCTGTGCACGCGAATATTCTCATCAAGATAGGAAGAATTATCGAGTGCGAGACGTTCAAGTCGTTTGAGACTCGTCGCGAGCTCGTCAAGCTTGGCGAGACGACCACCGCGTTCTTGTTCGACGCGGACTTTGACCTCGCGAATCCATCGCCTTTGCATCTCTATGCCCTGTGCGATCACTTCCTCCTTCAACCTGTAAAGAGTGAGTAAGGTGATGTATGCCGAGATAGTGACGGTCACCTACCGCTCGTTGATAAGTTCTGTCTGAGTGCGCAATTCCTGCTCCAATTTCTCGCGGTAAACCTGCGCGAACCTACCACGCTCCTCATCGTAAAATTTCCTGAAGCCGTCTTGTTGCGAATCCAGTTTATCCTGTGCCTCGAGTTCGAGTTCGAGAAGCTTTGTGGTATACTCCCGCGCTTGTTCGTCGAGCTTCATCTCTAGCTGCAGCTTCTCATCCTCCTTGATCTTCTCTATACGTGCAGCGAGGCCAGTGAGGTCACCTTTGGCAACCTCAAGAACATCTTTGGCCTTTTCGGAAGCAGCAGGGTTGGAGGCAAGGAAAGAGGCGAGGTTGTCAATCGTGGATGCGAGCTGTGTAATCACGGGTTCAGATACGGCAACTTCAGACACGGCTGGAGCGACAAGAGGCAGGGGCACAGGAGTGGGCTCCGCATCGGCCTTCGGGGCAGGCTTTGGGGGTACGGGGCGCTCATAACCGGGTGGGGGCTCGAAGCCGATAGGAAGCGGTGCAGCATAAACAATGACATTATCAGGATTCTTGTCCGATACAATTATAAGGTCGGTGTCATCGCGTGGTGAGATAGTATCTGCAGAGGACCCGGGCTGAGCCGGTGTGGTTGTCGCCTCATGAAGAGAGTCAACGGGCTTCCCAGCAAGGGATGCCTCTGCTCTGCGGATCAACTCGTCCAACTCGTCAGCGAACTGTGCACCGTGTTGTCGTGCAATGAAAATTGCTTTCGCAGGTTGCTTCCGGGACTGTCTCTTCCTCCACCTTTTTTACGACAGTCTTGAGGGATGCAGCGGCAGACTTTACGCGTTCTTTGGACTCCTGGAGTGCTGACTTGGCCGTCTTTTCAATTGTTGCCTCTGTCGGCGCGTTACCCAGCTGCGGTTGTACGAAGTTGTAGACGGTCTTGTAGGCGTCTACGGTAGCTACCACAACCTGTTCAACGGTAATCTCATCCCACTTGTGTGCCTCGCCATACTCGACGAGTTCCTTCCCCAAAGGAAGGTTTTCGGTGAACAGCTCACGGTACTGTTGGTTTTCGAATGAAACGAATGCGCTGCCAATGTAGAACGTGCCAGTCGTTGCCACTGTATATAATAAAATCCTGCGAACGACTTTTGCTGGTTTGGAACCAGATGAAGCATTGGAGGTAGAGGTGGTAGAGGCTAGTCGCTGGTACAGTTAACTCCGTCATAAGCCACGTCCCAGACAGCAATAGTATAAATTTATTTGCTCACCTTGCGAGAAGTCCGTACAAGGCCTCGTCCAACTGTCGCTGGGACATGTCTAAGGACGGCTATGGCACTGATGCATTGCCGCCGTTGTGGTGCTCGATGAGCTCAAACCAAAGACCGGGCTGGCGAATTGCAAGACAGAAATTGGTCCGGAAATTTCCGTGCTGCCGTTGTACTTCCCATCCAACCAACCATAAACGCATGCCCACTTGGTAGCGCCCATTGCCCAAATAATCTCAAAATCACGAATGCGACGGTCCATCAGCAAGTACTGTACTTCGGAAACCCGTGGTGCGTCAAGCCCCAAGGGTTGCAATGGCTCGCCGGTCATCATGGCTCACAATTCACGACTCATTACAGGTTCGGAAGTATGCAACTCCATCATTGTCTACCAACGGCATCGGGGCTCCTGGCGAACAGGACGTTACTAACCAACTCCAAGAAATTCAACCAGTCGAATCGACGTTTTGGTGATCTTCTGAAGAAGCACCTGGCCAGGAGGGCGTACTAAGTAATAGTATATACCCTCGGAAGGAACAACTATCTTCCTTCTCCTAAGGTCTGATCAGGGGAGACTACTGATACGCGCGGTAACGATGGGGCCTGTCTCGAGGTATCCCTCGATCCCCGTGAGCTTGTCACGAATTTTAAAGATAATATTGGGGTAGGTTACTTCGTAGATGACTTTTCGTACTAGGTGTGTTGCTGCAAGTCCGATACATGCTTGTTTCTGATCCTATTCTAGATAGAAAATTCTGCAAATAGCAGCCGCTGTGATGACATGCACTGATGCAGTCTCTTAGACTGTATTTAACCCATGTCGAGGATGGAATTATCAATCACTGCGTGGCTTTCGTCATCGCTGAGTCGGCGGTGACATGTCAATGGATGACTTTCCATAGGATGATATCATATATCAGTGTCTTTTATCAAGCGTTGCAAAATGAGATGGAGATGGAAGCAATCGACGACAGAATCTGCGCTCATTGTTGCAGCTGCTGTGCTGGTGGGAACCAAGCTGACTCGACAGGAACACATCGACAGACGTCAACCACAACGACAATACCTTTGCCGTGCGCAGTTCCTTCCAAATCCATGGATGAGTATTCTGTAGCAAGCTTTATTTGCAAGAACGATCGAGCTTTCATTACGACCATGGGCTTTGACGTAGAAACATTCACCTTAATACTCATCTCCGACTTCGCGAAACAAACACCATTCCTCGTGTCGAACATCGATCTCTTGATGCCGGGTCAGGCTGCGAGATGTGCAATGGATATGCAACTGTCCGTAGAATCCTGGGGTATGGTTCCCACGTCCCAGTTCGGTCGCGACTGTATGCATTGCCAGCACCGTCGTAGTGGAATTCAGTCATGAGTATAGAACTTCGATGAAGTGCAGTATCAGAGAGAGAGGACCCAAATCAACGAATGCTCATCTTGTACTCCTTGGCCAGGAGTCCGACGGCTGTCGGCTGTCGTCATTCTGGAATTGCACGCCAATCTATTACAATGCAAAGGGCCTTGACATGGTTGCTGTCCGACGAGATGGTACAAAAACAGAAGGTAGGGTTGGAAAATGAAAATTTCTTGAGGGGACTTTCTCATTGGACGTGGCAGTTGTCACGTCGTACGCAAGCTGATGTTGAAACATCAGGAGGCACTGCTATCCCTTGGCAAGTGCTAGTGTCAGGCTCAGATATTCGGCTCATCACAAAGCGTCCAAACCAGTACCTATAGAAACAAGGTAAATATCCGTGAAGTGCCTGCAAGGTGCGGTCACTAGTCGGCGTTGGACGACAGGTAAGATTACTGTCAGCGGATATCATTGGCGTGAGTGGTCCTAAAAAGGCAAAGTATGAGTTTTACTTGGTTAGTCTATCTCGTCGTACACATCAGATTTCCAGCGGATGAAGCCGAGACAAGGTTTTTACGACATGAGTGCAATTCGAAGAACAAGCATTCAATATTCAATATTCACGGGGCCTGGTTTCTGTCCCGAACTAGTAGGTACTGCATCATATATTCATCAGACAATCACGGAAGGATGATGCTATCACTGGCTGTGCAAATTGATCATCCACCTCAGTTGACATTAGGCCGCTGTACGGTGGATTGGGCCTAGTATGTCTCACAAGTTTTGCGTTGGAATGAGGGGGTAGGTATGAGAGCACAAATCCGGCAGAGCATTCCGCAGGAAGGACGAGGTAGATTTAAAGGCGACCAGGTATTCCGAGGCGTGCTTGGAGTCGTGGCAAAGGGGTGGTGGAGGCGTGACCGCGTGGCAAAGAGGTGGTGGAGGCCCCGGGGGTCGGGTAGCTGCACAGGTGCTGCGGTAAGTCAAGGCAGGGCCGATCTAAAAAAATCATATTTCGGCGAGATAAAAGCGTTTGACGGTTGGTAGATAAATTCCGTACGAATACTGGCTTTCGGTGGCCCATCGTACGTCCACTGAAATTGCCACTCACTCTCACCCCTCCCTCCGTTATGACCGTAATTTCAGATGATCCCAGTCAATGGCCGCTGATCAATTCGTATAATTTTCACAGTTATTTTATAGGTTCGTGGAGAGTCGGTCGGTTGATGTCGGTGATGTCTTGAGCTAACGGTTTAATAGTTGCAGCCTCCTGCTGCGATTATGTATGATTGGGGTAAGCAAGACAGTAGTAAAGAATCATAACATTCTAACAATGTTCCTAGCACTCGCTTTCGGACAAGAGGTGGGTTGATGGAATCACCGGAGTAGCCATCTCATTAAGCATGGTGTGATAGGTCGAGCTAATTTGGGTGAGTGAAATATCTTATCAGCAAAAAAAGCATGATAATAAACTTGATTCGGAGCAGAAGCAACGCTGGTCTCTCATGACTTTTTTATATCTCAGTGTACGTACTTTATGTTATATATTGGCGTGTTATGTTGACTCAAAATACTATAGGTGCGCTATGTTGCACTGCCATACGTTGTGTAGGTTTACACGACTACCAAGTTCGCGCCATGCTAATAGGCTTCATCTGACAATCAGGATCTTCATGCTTAGTATGTTTCTTGACATACACCGTATTTGTTTCTTTGACCAGCGGCGCATAGTAACTCTTCCGACAATCTCGGTGGCAGATACAGTGAGCGCCCTGCCCTGATGCCTGTCATTCTTGTCTAATCAACTGCACTTTTACGCAGGGGTAAGTGATATTCTTGATAAATTGTTCAGCATAATGACTGCAATAGCTGTGAGTTCGTTTGTAGTATTTTGAGCCTCTGAGCCTCATCACTGACTGGGTTTTTAGGCAATAATCTGTACCTAGCACTAAATTGGCTTAATGTGGTCATCACTGCCTTGTTGGGAAGTGAGCTACTCAGAAGCTTCAGTAATCTTGCATTGGCTGACTGATCACGCAAGTCATCATGATCACTCGGTTACATGCCATGTATCAGCGATCCAGAAAGATGCTTATCTTTCTTGTTGCAATCTTCCTGGGTATCACGATCGCGTGCGTGGGGATTACTGCAACAGGAACAAGCCATACCATAGGGGGTAAGCTTGAATTATTGATTAAAGACATCAGTGCATCAGGCTTATTGAATGAATACCAGAGGAGTTCATTCTCTCCGGCAACTATCAATGCAATTATAACTATGAGGGAGATGCCCGAATTCTCAATTCCATGACTTGGATACTCTGCACTCTTTGGGAGGTCCTCTCACTATGTCTTGCAGTCTGGATTGCTGTGCAACATCTTTATGAACTGCCACGACCATTCAGGACAAGGACTATCGGCGACTGTTTGACGGTGGTAATAAAAACTCACGTAGTTTACTTTGCAAGGTGAGCTGTTTGAATGTAGGTATCGTAGTTTGCTGAACTGCACCTGCTAGTTTCGCTGTTAGTTCTTGCTTTGCCCTTGGTTTTTTGTCCCCAACGCTCATGGTATGCCGATCGATCTGTCACTGATATCTTCGTGCGACCGTTGTTGATGCATTTCTATAGGACTCAAATTCCGTAGGAACTGTGGCTTATCACGGTATTCTCGATGTTTTGTCAGTCGTGCAGATGTTTGTGCTAGGACCGCGCCTCATCCTCAGCGTTCGAGAATATAGCGCCAAGCTTGAAGCCGACTTCAATGTAGGAACCCGCACGACTTCGCTTGTTTTCCATCCGCACGCACACGCATCAACCGGCGGTAGTGTTTTCACGGTGTAGCGCGAAGACCTCTTCGAGATTAAATTGATACTAAGCAATGTCGGGCGCTCTTCAGGGAGTAGGAGAGTCTTGTTTTGTCGTTTGTGGTGATTGCGTGTTTTACGGATACGCCAATATCATATTGTACTACTACCAACGGAACTGGCTGGCCACCCGTACTATGTAACAGTTTTGAGACCTTAGATTTCGAATACCAATCGAACATGTACTTAGAGAAATATTGTTATAACTTTGCGTTTGCTGTCGTGAAGCGCTCTTAGTAGTAGTGACGAGAATGAAAGAAAATGTTTGCTTTATTGAAGCAGATAGTTTTTTGGGTGGAAGCCCCGAAGGGGCGACCCGGCCCCAATGGCGGCCCCAACCTGTGCGAGAGAGCCGAGGTGAGCTGCGAGGGCGGGTGGGCATCCTCGCAGCCTCAAACTCAGCAGGTCTAGGTACCAGCCACCCGGGCCCCTGGAAGAGGGATGTAGTATATAGTTAAGGCTGACTGCCTTTAGGTAGCAGTAGTAATGTAAGCTGCGAGGATAAGGGAGTGGTGGGTGGGGAAAAGAAAAGCAGAAGGCAAAAGGCAGGTTTGAGCCTGCTGGAGCGTGGCGCGAGCACTGCGTGGTGCGGAGACAAGAGAGGCCACGTGCTACACTGCCGCTGCCGCAAAGTCCTAATTCTAACCCTACACTCGTACCTCGCTTCGGGGTAGAATATCAATCCACGAACCGCGGAGGCTTTAGCCTTCTAATTTGGGACGAGTCATTTTGTGCCAAATCAATTTTGTTCAATCGAAAACGCGATCGTAACTGTACATGATACATCGGACACAGACTTCAAAGCCTCAAGCTTCAAGCTCAAGCTCTACAGATGATGGTCTATCCCGAATGAAATACGCTCACAAACAAGGACCACCGCACCACTTTGTCTGCTCACACTACCATTATCAACATTTACTGGCGAATTGAGGTTTCCAAGAAAACTACCCAGTCCAATCAATACTCCAAACCCCTTGTTTTTCAGGATGCGGGCCGGTGTATCAAGCTTAAGTAGTGGTGCTTTGGCCCGTATAAAAGGGCTTTGTGTTCTTGATCAACTTTAGCGATCTGATCACAAAGATTTTTTGGGAGGTCAGTGAAAGCCGTAAGCTGCTGACATCAATACATGGTGACTTGTTTCTGATTCGTTGACCTCCCTTAGAACCACAAACAAACAGCAAGCGCTGTGATGACAAGGGGAGGCTTGGGTCGTGATTCTTCGTGGACAAGGTTGGAACCATAGGCTTGAAACTATTGCACAGCTTTTGTGCCCGCCCCATGGTCTCCTGTAGTATTCCGGTGGAGATCTTGCAGTGTGCTCCTCACCTCTTCATGCCTCTGATACACTCATGACGTTCTATATCAAACCGGGACAGCAGAAGGTCAATGAAGGACGAAGATGGATGTCGTGCGGTTATGCAGTCATCTCTGTGTCTTCCTTTTCGGCCTCCCTATTCCGTTTTCAGCCAGAGGTGGTCTCGTATGTGGCGATATGTTTCACCGGCCTATCCTCATTGATACAAAGCTGATGCATCAACCGTAAGATGGATTTAGCGCAGTGCCTTTTGCATCATCAGAATCACATGTCATTACCTTATTTCGTTGCACTCGTGACCACAATGCGAAGGGGCGACACATGCTGAGGACTTTTGAGGAAGGCGCACATTTGAGGGATTTGTACATCGGCGCGTCTGCTTCGAGGCGTTGCAGGGGCAGTGGGAGATGTGAGTTATCTGTTCGGTATGTTTGGACCTATCTCAGTTTTCAAGTCTCATTTTAGGTTAAGCCGACAGCGTGTGGCCTTGTTACGAGACCTCATATGAGCTGTTGTGGTCACCAAGTCCTGGCCAGCGAGGCAGAGAGTCTGATACTCGTTGAGAATTGTTGAGACGGCAGGCTTTTCCGCCATCTTATCGCGCCTAATGTTAGACTGGTGATCATCATCATCTACTGATGGGACTTCTGAACTGATACAAGTATGGTGAGAACATCTCGAGAGTGTCATTGTCACCAACTACCCGAAATTATGAACACCTTTCCGAGCCTATTTTGCGGCGTTCAAAAATCCCACATGACACCACAGCCGAACACACATTGTATTGTCGAACGCATCCATTTTTTACTTTCTTTCATGTGTCAATCTTACTTCTGTCAATGAAGGCAGGGACAAATTACATGCTCATCATGCCTATTTCAGTGATAAAAGCGCTCGAGGATCCCATATCTACCACGCGTGCCTCCTTACGGCAGGTTCGCTACTCTCTCGCATCTATCCTCCGAACATGACCATAGTCTCAAGTGATCCCAGTTGGTGGCCGCTAATCGAATCAAATAATTTTTACAGTTATTTTGTAGGTTCGTAGAGATTCGCTGGAATGATGTCGGTGACGTTCTAATCTTGAATGTGATCTTAAAGTCGCCTCCAGTGCTGCAGTGATATACGATTGGGGTGACCAAGATAGTATTATTAAGAAAACCCGCTGAATTTCTCATGACATTTTCAGCACTTGCATTGGGACAAGAGGTAGGTTGATGCCATAGTCAGAGTAACCATCTCATCAATAATGGTTTCATACTAGTTTGAACTGGTTTGGGTGAGCAGAGTCCCATATTAGAAAACAACATCCAACCAAGTCCGGGGCAGGGGAAACGTTGGTCCCTTGCGACTCTTCTATATCTCTGTGTACGTACATTGTGTTATGAGCGCAGTTGGCCAGTTGTGCTTACTTCAAAACACCCTAGGTGCGCTACCTTGGAATGTCATACACCGTGTATGTTCTTTTTACGAGACTAAGGTTGACGCTGTGTTAATAAGACATCTCTCACAATCAGAATTTTCATGCTGCGTATGTCTCATATACACTATGTTTATTGCTTCTGACTGGCTGGATACAGTAAGTCTTCCGAGAGTCTCGGTGACAGATGTAGTGAGTACTCTGCACGAGAGCCTGTCATTCTTGTTCACACAACCACACTGTATAGGGGTGAGTAAGTTTGCTGACCTGCTGATTCAATATAATGATAGCGATAGCTGTGAGTTTGTTTCGAACGTTTGTCTTCCGAGGCTCATCACTAGCTGGGATTTTTCAGGCAACGTCATATACTCTGCACTAACTTGGATAACTGTGGTCGTAAATGCCATGCTGGGAGGTGAGCTACTGAGTTATGATACTTCAGATGATGTTAATTTGACCGAAACATCATGCAAGTCATCATTATCACTCGGTTACATGCAATGTATCAGCAATCCAGAAAGATACTTGCCTTTCTCGTCTCAATCCTCCTGGCTGTCACGATCACCTGCGGAGTGTTCGCCGTGATAGGAGACAGATATACTGTAGGAGGTAAGCTTGAATTATGGCTTGAAAGACTTGAGCGCATCAGGCTCATCAGACATACAGAGCAGCTCATCCTTTCCGGCACCTATCAGTGCACTTATGACTATGAGGGAGACGTCGGACTTTTAGACTCTTTGGCTTGGATACTCTACACTATATGGGAGTTCCTCGCACTGTGTCTTGCAGTCTGGATTTCTGTTAAACACTTCCGTGCACTGCGCCACCCATTGGCTGGACGGACAATGGGGGACTGTTTCTCAGTGTTGATAAAAGCTCACGTGGCTTACTTTGCTAGGTAAGCTCATCATTTCAAATGGAGTTATCTTTTAAGCTGAAGTTCCGAACGTGCAACGTGAAGCTTTGTGGCTGTTTCCTGCTTCCAGATCGGTTATCTCTCTCCAGGGATCCTGGTACGTCGATCTTTCACTTAGTGGCATCTGCTGGTCATCATTGTTTCGCTGTATCCATAGGACTCGTCTTCAGTAGGAGCTGATGTCTACGCTGGACTACTTGAATTTGCGTCAGTCTCGCAAATGTTTGTACTGGGTCCACGCCTCATTCTTAGCATTCGAGAATATGACGCTAAGCTCGTTGCCAACTCCGATGCAGGAATTGACATGCCTCCAATTGTTTTCCAGGAGGGCAGCGATGTGTCAATTTATGGCGATGTGTAGCACTGGAAAGGCTCCAAGCAAGCAATCAACATTTATCAGGTACTCTTCTGAGAAGGGCAAGAAACCGTTGTTCAAAGTTTAGCTGTAATACTTATTTGGTATTCCAATGTATATTTGACAAGAAAAGTAAGTGTATGTGATGCCCGAAGATATATACCTAGAAGGGCCTTGATTACCATGCCTGTTGTTTGTGCCCACTCTTTAATTAGATACGAGGGCGAGAAGATGACAACCACCAAAGTCTGGTTAGTGATCACGCATCCACAACGGTATATCCAACATCTACCCAGGCTCTCATGCGATCTCCATACCGAATAGTAAGAACAATAAGCCTATATGCTAGTATAAGCTCGGTGACTGCAAGTGTTCTACAACAGTACTCACCCATATCCAAGAATCGCAATCATGGTAGCTATGCTATTTGTCGCTACCAACCCTAGTATTTCAATCGATGGAAGTACGGCTGCAGTCACTGGTGCAAGAATGATCGCACGGAAAGCACTGCGAGATGGCTCAGTGCGAAGCCCAACCACCGGGGTTGAATGCTACTCACGTAACTGCAGCGATTACCTCTGCGCTACGTGATTGTAGCACATCGACATTGTACGAGCCGATCGGTGTGAGAACGAAATCCACCTGTATAATATGAGAGGTTTGAACGTGAAAAAAATCATACACGAGTTTACAACTTACTCCAATGCCATTCATAAAGAAACAAAGTAAATTCAATACCAAACCCAAGGGTCCAGCGATGTACGTGGTGATCAATCCAGAAAGACAAACGGATAAAGGGACAAGCGGTCCACCGACCAACACTGCACGTAGCCGATCTTCAGGGACCCAAATGCCTTTCCGCCGGGCCTTCCATTTTTCAATCATAGCGTCGGATAACCGCCCAGCAATTGGCGAAGCGACTCGTGTATGAAAGATTAAGAAGACGACTCAAAAAGTAGGATGTATGCATACATACTGAAGTTTCCGAGTCCACTGGGGAGGAAGCATGCACCGATCAGTGCCTCGTTAGATATGTGGTATCGAGCACCCTGGAATCGCAGGTCAACAGACCAGATAGTTTGAAATAGGATGGCAGACTCACGATCGTGTAGGCAATTGGGATCAATAAAACTAAGGCTTTGGTTAGACTGGAAGACGACGTCCATGTTCTCAACATGCCATATTCTGTAACCATTGCAGAGGCATTTGCTAGTGTCTGAGAACAAGACCTTAGGCAGTGCACAGTCAGAAGAAAAGTGAAGACAAACGACAGCCATGATATTTGGACTACGCAGCAGCCAAATACTGCTGAAAGGATTGATCCAAACGAAGTTGGACGGTGTCGTCGGCTCGCTAATACCTCCCGAATGCGAATGACTTGTCTCTGGCAAAAACAGATAGATAAAAACCATCTCAATGAAGCCCCATAGTCCAAGCGACCACTGTAGGCTGCGCCATGACCAGTAATGTGCTGCAGTGCCTCCCGTAATAGGTGACAATGCAACACCAAGAAGACAAGCCTTGGCAAGAATTGATTGGTTGCCGAAAGCTTATCGTACGGGCACATACGTACCCCAAAGAAAATACCCATAGGCTGTACCTCGTTGCTCGACCCTATAGATATCGCCAATAGCAGCTGCACCTACAGACACTCCGCCAGCGCATCCGAATGCCTGAAAAAACCTCCAGAACAGCAACCACCTGAGAGATGTTGATGCTGCAACACCAAAGCTTCCCATACATAGGATAGGCATACCCCACAAGTACATTGGGCGGCGCCCGTCTTTGGGGAAAAATGAAAATGAGATTGTTCGACTGAAGAAAGCATATCAAAAGCCTACAAACTGAGGAGTACGCTGCCCACACCAAACCCCCGATCGCATTCGCAAAGACCGACAAACTCACAGCCAAGCTGCGGACAGCCCGGCTCGGTATCACGAGCTAGCGCATAGTGCAGAATTTGGAAACATACCTCACAGTAGCACCCGTTGAATTAAGGTCATGAGCTATCTGAGGAATAGAAGGAACCAAGGTCCCAGTCACGAACACTGTAGAGACAAGATCGACTCAGTTGAAGAGTGTATTTTTTGACTTATACGCACTAGGAAGCAGCCCTGCAAAGGACACTACGAAGACAACGACGTTTTTCTGAGCCTTGCTGAATCGGTTGTACACACTGTCCAAGTCGTCAGGGGTATGCACTCTATCTCCCTCGAGCAAGGGGCTTTCCTCCGAAGGGCACATCACCGTAGACTCGAAAGAACAGTACCTTTACGTATTGATTACGAATCTGGGGTCGACGCTAATTCTGGCCATTTTCTAGGTGTAATCTAAATCCGTCACCGGTGAACCGGACCAATCCTTGTAACTTGATTATAGTAAAATATATCCTTTTATGGATATATTAATGTCGACGTCCAGGATGTGTCGCAGACTCTTATTTGGCGACAGTATGAGCGTCGTCTTGGCATTGAGGCGGCGTACGTCGTAGGCTAGTACTATACAGCTGTAAGGTTAGTCATATTTGCTCCACCTTGGGCCACTCCGTTTCTTATCTGTGCCATGTTACAGAATGGGACCTTGAAACGCTTGTCGATGATGCCTTAGACCTGTGCCATTAGGTCGATGGCCACATAATTTCATACGGAATACCTTGATTGATGCAAGTACGGCAAGAACACCTCGAAGTGGCGTTTCAAATTGTAAACAAGCCGCCGACATCCCGAAACACTAGTACTGTTCGAACTTTCTTGATGCTCTAACAGAAGTTCCGCATGCATGTACAAGTACTGGTTTGCAGATCAGAGTCCATTTTGATTCAATCGAGGGCTTCCGCTTCTTACTTTATTTCGCACCCAGGCTGCCGCGATACTTCAATCAATCAAGGGTATTGAGACAGGAACAAATATCCCATTATGCCGAATATTTTGGCGATACAAGCGCTGAGGGGTGTTATATCTAGCACGAACACTAGATCGCTATATGGCACACCCTCAACATCCACCGAATATGACCCTGGTCTCAGATGATCTCAATTGGTGGTTGGTAATTTGGATAGGTTCGTCGCATCAAGATGTCTCGATCTAACATTGACTTACGGGTTCGCAGTTGTCGCTGGCGTCGTGGTGGCACATGATTGGGGTGAGCAGGACAATGTTCGAAACCCGCTGATATGTTCATGATATTTTTAGTACTAGCATTCGGACAAGAGGTGGGTCGGTGCTATTGTCGGAGTAGCCAACTTGCTAAGAATGGTGGTATATTTCAGACGATGTTTATGTAGACAAACCCATTTCTTGTTGTATTATCCGGAACGTCTAGCAACAAACCCAGTCCTCGATGCCCAGACAGCTGATTCTGCGCGTTTGTAGAGTTCCGCTGTCTGAGCACATAGATGATGAAGAAGTGACCGTGAATCATGACTCGGAAGCCTGGCTGATAATTCATTGGTGCTCAAATGCGTTTTCGTCTGTCTGGGTCACGGAGAAGGAATAGGAATCAATCGCGCACGTGGTTCGACTGTATGCCTCCATCGCAAGTAAGCATGGCAAGGAGGCGAGGTGTACCGAGCGGGGAGTAGATAATCAGAGAATTGGAGCTAACTATTAATGAGAGACATCGACCACGATATTCTGAAATTGCATCCATACATGCTATTTGTTCCGCCCATGGGACTGCAAATTGTCCGTCGGGTTTGCAACCTTGCAATGTTCTGTTGAAGTCCATCCCGCTGAGCTGGACCGTCAGAGTAAAGTACCAAACGAGATATACTATATCCACTGGCATCTGGACCGGACAAATTGAAAGCGAGAGGCTGGAATGTAGAAGTAGCGTGTCTGACCTCAGACAGCTTCATGATGGCACAACGGTTCCGTAGCATAATGATGATCGGACTCTCCAGGTAGAGCGCCCTCAGGCTTGCCATTCAAGGGTATTTCGCCCAACCAGGGTATCGGGAGTCGGGAGTCGGGACCCTTTTGTTTGTCCAGCTCCACAAATAAACAGAAGCTCTAAGAGGAAATAGGTTCCCTGACTCCTCTCGGTGCCATGTAAAGATCATTTTTATTCTAGGCTAAACGATTCGCGATTGTGGCAGTCTGCGCCTATCATTCTATGTTGCGAGATGCTTCAAGCTGCCAGGACTTCATTCTGAATAATCAGTACTCTTTATACAGTTTTTCCAGGTCTTCAGCACACGGCCCACTTTGTAAACTCTATGGTCTAACAAGAAATTCCAAGAACCTAGATGCATTTGCACAAACGCATCCGAGATGGGCTGAGGCTTGTCTGATCTGGCCTAAAACTGGACTTGGGACTTGAACTCGTAACCAGTTTACCTACGCGCGCTTTTCGCCAGTCGAGCATCCGACGTGGTATACGCCAGGCTGGTCACGAGTCTACTCAGGACTACCAAAGGGTGGGGAAGCCCATGTAGTGAGTATGGATTCTGCTTATTTTGGGTATTCTCATCAACCTTGGTCAGGCACGAACCGCACGACATGCTGGTCGTGGAATATATTTGTTCCTTATCTTACTCATCTTACCACAGACAACATCGTCGTGAGCATTAACAATCGCAACTCGTAAACCGGCAATCGATTGTCTGTGTCCTAATGAATCACATAGAGGGTGATAATGAACTTCCGGGGTACACACCTCAAGCCGGTAGCAGCGTAGCTCCACTAGACGCCTTAACCCCCGGTTCTGAACACACCATATCGCTTGAAGACAGCAAGGGACACAAATGGCTTCTCCTTTCGGTGAAAAGTCGTGCTCCTTCCCCGGAGTCTTGGCCAGTATTTCGTGCTGGCGATCTCATCTCGGGGAGCGTGACTCTGGACATTTTGAAGTCAGAATCATCCAAGGCTATTATAGTAACAGTAGGTCACCATCTATTTGCGCAACTTCTCGATGCTTATGGGCGATACAGGTGACAGCTGCGACTACTTCAATTGGACAGGAAGGGCAAAGTTTTCTTGTTATCGAGAAGGAGTTGTGGACTCCAGCGATGGCCCTTCCTGATGGATCCATGGCGTCCAAACTCGAGAAAGGCCATTACACATGGCCTTTCGAAATAGCACTTCCAGACGAGACGGAAGTTTTGGACCGTAAAGAGAAGAAGAGATTCCCCCTTCCGCCTTCATTCACAGAGCGAGCCAGTCCCGCTTACATCAACTACAGGATTACTGTCATCATTAAGCGGGGCGCACTGAGAGTGAATCAAACGTGTGTTCCCTGCTCTCTCGGATGCTCTTCGGAACCATTCAATAATCCTTAGTTTAACCACGGATTTTGCATATGTCCCGAATACGAAACCGGAACTTCCATCTGCTATGTTACAGAAAGCATATAAAGAAAACATTCCATTCGTTGGTCCTGAAGGTGAGTTGTCGAGCGATGTAGTCTTCAATGCTTGTGTTTAATACTGGTAGGTGATCCGGAGGGGTGGTACATCCTTCCATCAGTCACTATTACAGGCACTCTTTTTGGTGCCAAGAGAGGGAATGTCGATTTTAACGTAGGTCGATCTCCAGTTTTGCGGTTCGCAAGGCTCTAAAACGATAAAACATCTGTAGCTAGCACTAGCCAAACCAGTAGGTCTATTCCTGACTCCGAGCATCAGGCCTCTCACTGTGCCCATAGCTCAGTTATGCTCGTGGTTCTGCAATGCCACTATGGCTAACTTTTACAGGCTCAGACGAGCAAGCTCTCGATTTACTCGCCAATCACCAAGCCATCCGTGTTTTCCTGAAGCGATCATTAGCTACAGGCTCGGACGCAACAAGTGATCATGCTGGGAAGCATACAGACAACTTCTTCGTTCAAACAATAGCACGTGCTGTTTTCTGGCCAGCTAGGGACGCCAGTACTACGGGGAAGCGGATTCTCCAAGGTGAAGTGAACTTAAAGAAGGCATTCAAACAGAGTGTTGTTTTCCCCCGATTTTCTGTGAGGGTCAGTAACTTTCTTTCCTGTCTTTCTGGAAACCCGTTCACCAGCGTGTTGTTTGCAACCTGTGATCGGGTCACAGTACCATCTAGAAGTTCATCCTTTCGAAGCAGCTGGCTTCGTACATGCACCGCATGTCTCCGGCCCACTACTGACACAACCAGTTAATGTGACATCTTTCCACGCCACTGGCATTGTAATGCGCTCCTTTGCACCACCCAACTATGCAGAGGAAGTTGAGAATTTGGACAACTCTGTTGGTTTGCTAGAGAATGGAAACCAGCGCTTCTACCATCACGGAGGGTACGGAATCTCCTGAGATGTGAAGGGGAGGTGGGAGTCGTTATTGAATCCCGCGTTGAGTATGTATGTATGTATCTCCTGGTATTTGAATGAGTGTTATACATAAAATGTGAAGTGAATGTATATCACTCTCCAAGGCCCATAAGGAGCAAGGTCTCGAATGTCTCATCACTCTTCTTGCCACACGTCCCCCTTGCGCCAACGCCTCCAAGTAGATCAACATTCTCCAACGGAATTGTCCAGTTAAGTGATTCTGGACGTCTACGTGCCACGAAGATGAATGCCAGATCGTCATCACCCCCTATATCAGATCCGAATCGCTCCCACTCAGAAGACGAGTTGTTCGCATCAATCTTTCGTGCAATGACAGGCTCAAACGAGAACCACAGGCCGAATGCTGACCAGAATGGAGTCTCTTTAGAAAGACTCCGGATTTTGTATGATATGATGACTCGTGGTTGTGATTCGAAGAGGGAGACAGAGGGTGGAGAGGTCAGATGGAGAAGGGTGCATAAAAGGGGCGCTAAAAGTTCCGGAAAATATACCTATATTTCTGTCAGTGATCGGTCTTCGAGCATGGAGAGCACCATAGTATTTACAAGATCGCTGCAGATGATGTGCGTGATACAGCCATGCTCATGTCCACTTGGATCATCAACGAGCTTAAGTTCTCGTACGATGTTGATGGCATGATCATAACTCCCCCACGAAAGAGGTCGTACTAAAGTAACCTGTGTGTTTCCTGAATCCCCCTTTGGTGTGACGAGAAGATTCTTCTCCAGAAGCGGGCAGACTTCGGGCAGATCAGTTGCAATGACCAGATCTCGCCCGGACAAAGCAGCTGCTTGAGCTATTTTCGCTGCAACGATGCCCGTGCCAGAACCGAGCTCGAGAAAAATTCGTTTGTGCCCAGATAGATGCTTATCGATCAAGGGCGGGTCAAACTCCCAAGTACAAGGATTGTCGATGTAGCTGGTCACTAGATATGCTGCTTCCCTACATGATATCACGCTCAGAGCGAGGGAACGGAAACATCAAAGCAATATCTAGTCACCAAACGCGACCTGCGATCCCATAAGTCTCGATCCCTTCCCGCTGTGCCTCAGCACCAAAGACAAGTTGTTGTTTATCCCCAAAATCGCATGTAGAGTAAGTTTCACGTGGAAGCAAAGGACCGATCGCGAGTTCTTCTGGGAAATTGACGTGGTTGTGCACCCCAGTCATGATCGCAGGTGCAAAATAGCATCCTTATTTGTCCGTATTAGCTTTGAAAGCTTCAGCCTTCCATTTTGGGGTCAAGTAGCGCCCTATTTTGGAATTCATATGCAATCGGCATTTTAGCCGGTACTGGGACCGGTAATTCCGAGCTCTTTTGTAGTCTCCACACAAGGTGGATATATCTCAGTTGCACATTTCTATTATGTCAACACAGTCCCAATCAGCGAAGCAGGCGCAGCAACTAACGCCTTTTGCATCTGCGTTGGCTGGTGCCCTTGGAGCTTGCTTCAGTAATGCGTGAGTACTGCTCGACTACCCATGCACCAGCTGTCCTGACTCATCAATAGTGTGGTGTATCCTCTTGATGTGTGCGTCGGCGATCGCATTTCATGAGATATGTTTCTAATCTTATCGTAGTGCTAAGACCAGGATACAGGTAACCTCATCGGCTGCACGAGGAAAACGCAAGGACGACCTAAGCATGCTATCGTTGCTGCTCGAAATATTCAAACAAGAGGGAATTAATGGGTGGTACAGAGGCTTTGCTGCAACGATGCTCAACACTTTCTCGATGCGTGTGTCTTCAATTACCTCTCTTACATTCCCCCATCGAGCTGAATACCCCAAGAATATGCCTACTTTTTCTTCTACTCATTCATACGCTCATCATACATCAAGCGCATGAGTTTGAAGCTGCCTCCTGGTTCAAAAACTCCTGCACTATCCACAGCTGCTGAACTCTCCCTCGGTGCAGCTGCAGGCGCGCTATCCCAGATTTTCACGATTCCCGTATCGGTTATCGCAACCAGACAACAAGTCGGGCGCTCCGTCCGAGCGTCCTCACAGTCTTCCAAAGATGAGAGACCAACGGATGAGTCTTTATTAGCTGTCGCTCGTGAGATTATTCGCGAGGATGGCATCACAGGGCTGTGGCTAGGCATTAAGCCCGGCATGGTCCTGACTGTGAACCCTGCCATCACGTACGGCGTTTACGAGCGTCTCAAGAGCTTGTTGTTGCTCGCAAGTTCTGCAAATGGTAAATTGACTCCAGGAACGTCGTTTTTGCTCGGGGCGTTTAGCAAGACGCTCGCTACTATTGTGAGCTTGATACATAGTTGGGTGGCTGGGTGACGTCTCCTGACATCGCTTCCTAGGTAACATATCCTTATATTATGGCCAAGGTTAGAATTCAGGCCCGTTCTACTGATAAGGATGCGTCAGAGAGTGAGGGTCTGCCTGGTGGTCAAATTGGAAATACAAAACCCAAAGCAAAGCAAGCCGGTGCCGTCAGCCTCCTCCTCAGAGTCCTGAGGAAAGAAGGATTTGTCGGGTGGTATCAGGTCGATATTACCAATCTAATACTCGCTATCTGACGCTGACCAAATTGAACAGGGGATGTCCGCGCAGATAATCAAAGCCGTACTTTCTCAGGCGTTGTTGTTTGTATCCAAGGAACAGTTCGAGCATTGGGCCCTGGCTATCATGGTCTTATTTGCAAAGTTCAGTTCGCGGTCATGACGACGCACGTTTGTTCTTGGAGAGTCAGGATCAGTTAGTCGTTTGCCTTCTGGGAGGTGTATACCCTTTGTATTGTGTATCATCCAGGAACCTTGACGAATAGACGGATCATGTACCCATCCAGATGAGGCGTGTCTGGCCCCAGCTTATTTACTTTTTATGTAGTTGTCAGGTATCGAGGTAACGAGTCATGGTGATGTATGATCGAGTCAAAACATGTCGGATCGCGATCGTGGAACGGGTAACACAGCCCAAAAAATGATATCTCTGTTTCTGGAAACGAAAATTCGTGCTAAGGAGTGTGTATGATCATGAGAAGTAAATAATGGATGAGTGATGGAATACAACTTGGTCGTGTGGGGTATGTGGGTCGAAGGGAACACGTGAAAATAACTAAGTATTGGTACAACAGCTCATACTAAAAGTCCAATGATCTTCCGGCATATTAGACAGACGAAGTGAACGAATGAATGAAGACCCCTCGTAAAAATTCAATAAATTCATGTGATTGCTCCCGTACAGATCTGAATCGTTTCAGGTCGTCCCAGATCGTCAGATCATTTGTGAGAGCGTGATGCGAATCTCGCATCTTGGCATCAGGGTTGCATCACGCACTGCAGTCGAGCATTTCCCAGTCATCACTGAAGTTCACTGAGGAGAGGTTAGAAAAGGTGGCACCAAGCGCTTAGACTACTCACCCTCCTGTGTTGACACAAGCATCTCGAGGTCCCGAGTAGCGGTTAAAATAGACACAGCCATACGAGGACCCATACGAAGAATCTTCGCGCCTTCAGGGGAGCACCGCATACGTGTTCTGATTGCGATGCGGTACAAGTCCGGCTCGGGTTTCGAACGAGGGAAAGAAGCGCGGGGCGGAAGGAGTTTCTGGGTCGGTGATAAGGGGGAAGAGGTCCGCAGCCCTGCTGTTTGGTTGTGTGGCGGGCGAGATTTTGGTGATTGAAGAGTGAGTTTAGCGAGCTGCTTGGTGGAGGGTGGAGCAATGGTAAATTCGGGACGGCTGCGGCTGAGGGCTGCTTTACGCCGTTCACGCTGCTCCTTGTAGTGGTATAGAGTACGATTGTAGGGAACGACAGGGGGTTGGGTCTTTGCGTAAATCGAATATGAAAAGGGGCCAGACTGTAACGAGACATCCTCGTCACCGTCATAGTCCGACAAGGAGAGAAAAGAAGCAGTGCGACGAAGAGACATGCGTGAAGACTGCGATGGATAAGGCTGAG
Source organism: Suillus subaureus (assembly GCF_016647635.1). Taxonomy (NCBI): domain Eukaryota; kingdom Fungi; phylum Basidiomycota; class Agaricomycetes; order Boletales; family Suillaceae; genus Suillus; species Suillus subaureus. The sequence continues at coordinate 1,020,347 of NW_024538563.1, forward strand.
AGAAGGACGAAGTGCGTTTGCGAGTGTTGGCTGTGGAGGAAGTCGTAATGACTTTAAGGGTAGGCATAAGTAAGGGAAGGAAAGTTATGGATCCGGTGGCACAGGACAAAGGGATTCATATGAGATTTGTGGATTGTGGCCGAGACAAAAGCAGTGCCGAGCAAGAATACAGTGATGACTAGGTTCAGATATGATCAGAATGATGACGGAGCCAGATCAAGATCCATAACGTGTAATTTCTACATATGGACTTACCTGAAAATTAAATAATACCCGCTATCTTCCATAATTTGTTCACTCCATTAGCCTAAAGTCAATATGAAACAATAATGTCGCAGACTCAAGTGCAAGCCAGCATTCTCCCATATCCATTGCGCAATGCTAGAACGAGTCGAGACTCGGAATCTAGAACACGATATATTTCGTCATGGCTAGAACAAAGGTCCCAAGATAGTGATGTTGTAATTGATGCGCACAGACTGCCATCGCCCTCGTCAAGACGAACATTGTTCTGGTTGTGGCGTATGTCAACCAAAGTATCATACGACTGTCTGGTGAAGCAAGGAGATATATTCGGAATGATGAAAGCGTCGATGAGCCGAAGAGGTGGTTATCGACTAGCAGTAGGAAGAGAACTTCGTTCGACTCAGTCAAGTCTGAACGTTAACTTTGAAGTGACGCGAGAAACAAAAATGAGAATTCGAATTAATTCTAGAAGCAGCTTCCCGGATCCGGCTCTGATCGCCGGAAGTTAACGCCAGTTCTTGAGCTTGAACCCGTACCTCATCGAGCAAATATTCCGTACAGCTTTCGTACAGGGAAGCCATATTTCTAAGCTGTGGGGTAGAATTCAGAATGTATATCTTGCCAAGAGAACATGAGAAGTTATTCTTACACCAGGTATTCCCCAGTCTTGACTGATGGAACATTCTTATCTATTTCACTTATCAGGCCGGTTTTCTAGCTCAAAAGCGCCTCGCTAGAGGTCTACAGCTCAATATCAACGAAGCCATCGCTTTGATCGCCTCTCAATTGCAGGAGTCTATACGTGATGGACAGCATTCTGTGGCTGAGTTGATGCAGCACGGGAAAACCTTATTGGGGAGAACGCATGTCTTACCGGGCGTTCCTGCCCGGCTACACGAGATACAGGTAGAAGGAACGTTCCCAGATGGGTGAGTTGTATGTCCGTCCGTCATCACCTCAACTGACGCCCACTTGAAGCGTATTCCTAGTGACTGTCCATGATCCCATCTGCACGGATCATGGTAACCTAGATGCAGCACTCTATGGATCGTTCCTCCCTTTACCTTCACAAGACAAATTCCCAGCTGTGGAGACTACAATTATCTCCCGTGGAAGTCTTCCAGGAGCTATCATCGCCAAAAAAGAGAGGATTACTATCAATAAAGGACGTGAACGCATTAAGTTGAAGGTAACCAACTACGGCGACCGTCCTATCCAGGTTCGTGGCTTCCCTAATTTGTCATCCGATCCCTCATTTCCTCGAAAGGTTGGGTCTCATTACCATTTCACCGAAACCAATGGCGCGTTAGAATTTGATCGCATTAAAGCTAACGGGATGCGTCTTGATATTCCCGCTGGCACTGCTGTTCGCTTCGAGCCCGGCGACTCCAAGACCGTCACACTATGTGCTATTGGGGGCAAGAAAGTCATAACTGGTGGCAACTTGATTGTCACTTCCATGAAGGATGATCTGAAGAAGGGCGCCTATATTGAGCAAGGGTTACTATTAAATGCTTTCAGACACTGTCCAGATCCTGGTGCGCTCGAGGTGCGCGAGGACACCACTATTGGCCGCGAGGAGTACATCTCCATGTATGGGCCCACGGTCGGTGATCGTGTTAGGCTTGGTGATACTAGCTTATGGGTTGAGATTGAGAGCGATGCGGTTTGTTACATTAGTATGATCATGTTTTTTGTGCGGGCTCATATTTAGCACAGGCCTGTTATGGCGATGAAGTTAAATTCGGCGGAGGTCGGTGATAATTTTTTCGTGCATTCCCCGATTTTCATCACTAGCTGCAGGCAAGTCTATCCGAGAGGGCATGGGCCAGAAAACCAGTTACAGGTACCTGGAGGGCCCTTGCCTAGACCTCGTCATCACCAATGCAGTCATCATTGACTGGACCGGGATATACAAGGTAATTCGTACTCTCCACCAACTTTCATGTACTGCACACCCTCGCAGGCAGACATCGGAGTAAAGGAAGGCAAGATCGTCGGCATAGGCAAAGCCGGAAACCCCGACGTCATGAGCAATGTTACCGCTAATATGCACATCAACTCCTCAACTGAGGTCATTGCTGGCGAGAAGCTCATCGTGACTGCGGGCACTATCGATGCACATGTACATTATATTTGTCCTCAACAAGTCACCGAAGCGCTCGCAGCAGGTACGACGACGATGATTGGGGGCGGGACGGGTCCGAGCGCTGGGACGAATGCAACGACGTGCACACCTAGCCCATTCTACTTGAAGACGATGCTTGCGGCAACAGATGGGCTCCCGATGAACTTCTTGTTTACCGGGAAGGGGAATGACACTGGAAGACATGCATTGGAGGATATCGTTCGTGCAGGTGCAGGGGGCTTGAAATTACACGAGGACTGGGGTTCTACTCCAGCTGTGATTTCGAACGCCTTGGATGTTGGTGATGAGTTTGATGTTCAGGTCAACATCCATACGGATACTCTCAATGAGAGCGGATTTGTGGAGAGTAAGAAGTGTGCCATTTATTGGTCTTTCGGATGCTGATGGAACGCAGGTACGATCAAGGCATTTGGCGGTCGCACTATACATACATATCACACGGAAGGTGCAGGTGTGCTTTTGTTTCTTTTAGCTCCCTATTATACCGTCTCATTGTGAAACTAGGTGGTGGTCACGCCCCAGATATCATCGTCGTTTGCGGTTTGGAAAATGTTCTTCCCTCATCTACCAACCCTACACGGCCTTACGCTAAGAATACCCTAGACGAACACCTTGACGTGAGCCATCTACACACGTTGATTATCTCTACCTTTCTAAACACATAGTAGATGCTGATGGTCTGTCACCACCTTGACAAATCGATTCCCGAGGACATAGCATTCGCAGAGTCTCGCATCCGAGCAGAGACGGTAGCAGCAGAAGACGTTCTGCACGATACCGGTGCGATATCCATGATCAGCTCTGATTCTCAGGCTATGGGGCGTGTTGGAGAAGTCACCACCAGGACATGGCGTACTGCGAGCAAGCTCAAGGACTTCAAAGGTCCACTCACTGAGCTAAATGATACAAACGAGAGAGATAATGGACGCGTCAAGAGATATATAGCAAAGTATACGATCAATCCGTTAGTTCTTTTTTTGTCATCTCGAGCAGTTGCGGACTGACAGTTATTTAGGGCGATCACGCACGGTATTAGTCACCTCGTCGGCTCAGTAGAGGTAGGAAAGCTCGCCGACCTTGTCCTTTGGAAGCCCGAAAACTTTGGTGCTAAACCTGAAATGGTGTTAAAATCAGGAGTAATTGCTTGGGCTCAGGTAGAATTCACAGAGCCTTTCAGATAATACTGCTGATGTCTTTACTAGATGGGCGATGCAAACGGTTCAATTCCGACCGTACAGCCGACCTATGGTAGACCAATGTGGGGATCCTTCCCCCCTGCAGCCGCGCTCAACTCGGTCGCGTTTGTCTCCCGAATCTCGATCCAGACTGGTACTATCGCTTCATATGGACTTGCCAAGCGAGCAGAGGCTGTTATTAACTGTAGGAATGTAACCAAGAGAGATATGAAGTGGAACGATGCGCTGCCGAAGATGTCTGTTGATCCAGAAAACTATGAGGTGAGGGCGGATGGCGTATTGGCTGATATAGAACCTGCGAGTAGATTACCACTTGGGAAGGAGTACAACTTTTTCTGACGGCGGAAAAGAAATGAAAGAAGAACGAAAATCATGTATAATATTATTGTTGTACGAATGCAAAATTAAGTTTGGTCACAAATGAACTGAGTGGTTTCACATGAATGTATGTCATCACCTCATCGCCTACGAATTCAGAATCATTACGGCAGCCTCAGTCACGTATTAAGAACAGATGCTACATACCCGACGAGGCTAAGATTGGTGGAACTCCCACCCAATACATAAACACTGACGAGAAAGAACAGCCTTTGCCAAAAGTAGCCTAATTGCCCAGCTGACTTGAGATCAATGTACCAACGTTGATGAGGGCTTCGCTGATGGCTTCAAGGTTTTCTGGGTGCGAAGCGTCGGGTATGGATACGGGTATAGGGTGTGCCAGTAGAAAGTGGTATATCAATGTCATAGGTCGACACCGTCGAGTTTGAAGGGTACGTAACAGTAGCAGTAGCAGTGGTGCTGGTTGTAGAAGGGGTGCTAGTGGCAGTTTCAGAAACAGTGCTGGTCGCGGTTGTAGAAGGGGTGCTGGTCGCGGTCTCAGATGTGGTACTGGTTTCAGCCGTAGATGTGGTGGAGGGCGTGTTAGCGGGGTGGTGCTGGTGTGTTGGTGTAGGCGTAGGTGTAGACCAATCAGGGGTTGACGTAGGCGTCCATGCGGAGCTCGTGGATGGTGCTGGCTCGCCGGCGCCATCATCGAACCACCACGATCCGTAAAGGACGCCTTCAGCTTCAGAAGCGAAGTAACTGAAAAGACCCGCAGAGAAATCAAGCCCGCCGTATGGGCACCCCATACACTAGAGAAAAGTGCGTCAATAAGAGAGATAATAACGCGTCGTCAGGCTCACTTCGTCCATAATGGTGGCCTGGGCGGTTTTTCCCCCATAAGAGATGGTGATGGACTTGAAGCACTGCGGACCAGGGAAACCTCCGCCATATTGGGCGACGTTCAGGGCGACAATCTTGTTATCAAATGAGTATCGGAAACGCTATGGCAAGTAATTATTGGGGCTGGCACATACGAAATCGCCAGGAGAGCTGTACTGCCCACAAGCACCCCTTGGATTTAAATCAGCTACATAACTCAACGAGTGATTCTTCGGTTCAAGTTCACTCACAAGCCAACGTCATAAAAAGTGAAACGTGCGTTGTCGAAAGCGCGTTTGTGGATGCCGACGTCGCCTCGCGCCCGCTGAGCTAGTTCTTGATGGTGCCCGCGTTTGTTATGGCCATGAGTACCGCCAATAGTGAAAGGAAGGATCGCAGAAAGGAGGAAGATCAAGAACAAGGCTAGCATTGGGAATTATATACTGAATGTCAGATGAGGTTCGGGTGGCTGAAATTGTTGTTTTGTGGGGTATAGCTAAAGAGCGTACGGATGAAGGAGTGACCGGCGTTACTAGGGTATGAAGTCGTAGAAGTGATACAGCGACGAGCAAAAAAAAAACAGGGAGGGGTCGAAGCAAGTCAAAGGAAAAGTCAACCAAGCGAATAATCAAAGAAGTTGATATGACTTTGGTCATCGCGTACGTACCTTACATATGTAGCACCTTTTACTACTAGTATAAACCACGAGAGGAACTGAGTACATACGATACTGAACCCGACTTACTTGGACGCAGGGCCATTATAATGACCTGGGGTAGAAAACCGTTGGTGCGGTTCACAGGGAATTGATAGGGGCTTGTCTGACAGGACGGAATCCGGGCACGGAAGCAATTCGCCCGTGACTCAGTACTCACTTCCAGTTGGTGCCAGTGTGCGCTCGCACTTACTAGTACAGGACTCCATGCTTAGACACACTAAGCAGCTGTAGAACATAACAATATTTGCAATGAGACATATGCTACGTACGAGCAAATATTCGAGCGCTGGTGAGGCTCTTCGACCGAGTGGTAGTCGTAAAGACCGTACACTTCGTAGAGCAATTAATAGCAAACGGGCGAGGATGTTCGCCACGTGCACAGATCTCCCTTGCCCATCTCCAATCCCAATATTCCAGTATCATGGACATGTGCGTGTCTTGGGCTCAGGTTCCTGCAGCTCTGTCAAAAGACCGCAGACGACTCTGGATATCGGGCCACGCGTACGGAGGGTCACCGTTCATCAACATGAACTTGCGATAGATCGCGTCGATGCAAGGGAGCATAGAAAAGATGATACGAGTGACAGCTTCGACATCCATTACCTGAGCGGACTGCACATCCAATGCTTGTAGGGATGTATGTCGAAACGACACCATTGTAGGGTCGATATCGATATCCACAGCGTTTATCAATAAACTGAGCTGGTGCAAGTGAGGGGATTGACGGAGCGCTGCGAATAATCCGTGGAATGTAATGGAACCTTGAGTCTGATAAGGATCTTCTAAGACCAGAGAATATAGCGGAACTCCATCGCGCAAGACAGGTGGGTTCTGCCATTGGCGAGGAGAACCTCTCGTATTAAAACTATAATGTCATTGAGAAAGAGTATGTAGATGTATATGGTACTGGTGCCGATCAGAGAAGTGGTAGGAGTTTCGCTTGTAGATGTAGTCCTGGTTTCGGATGTAGATAGAATGGAGGTAGTAGTGTTTGTGTCAGCAGCGTAGCGACGGTGTGCGTAAGTAGGCGAGGATCAATCAACCCGAGGAACCGACGTGGGCGTCCATCTGGTGTAAGTTTGCTGGCGCCGTCATTAAACGTCAAACCACCACGATCCATGAAGGACGCCATCATCTTCAGAAGCGAAGTAATTGAAAAGACCTGTAGAGAAGTCAAGCCCACCGTATGGGCACCCCATACACTGGAGAAGAACGCGTCAATAAAAAAGAAAACAGAGTGTCGTCGGGCTCACTTTATCCATAATGGTGGCTTGGGCGGATTTGTCTCCATACCAAATAGTAATGGACTTGAAGCACTGTGGACCCGGGTAACCTGCGCCATATTGGGCAACGTTCAAGGCGACAATCTTGTCATCAACTTATGAGTATCGGAAACGCTATATCAAGTAATGATCATGGCTGGCACATACGAAATCGCCAGGAGAGCTGTACTGCCCACAAGCACCCCTTGGATCCAAATTAGCTACATAGCTTGATGAGGGATTCTTCGGTTCAAGTTCACTCACAAACCAACGTCATAAAAGGTGAAGCGTGCGTTGTCAAAAGTGCGTTTGTGGATGCCCACGTCGCCTCGCGCCCGCTGGGCTAGTTCTTGATGGCGTCCACGTTTGTCATGGACATGGGTGGCGCTAACGGTCAAAGGAAGGACAACAGAAACGAGGAGGAAGATCAAGAACACTAGCATTGAGGGAGAGTATGGACCGAAAGTCAGATGGGGAGGTTTCGAAACTCGGGTAGCTGAAATTTTTGGGGGGTATAGCTAAGGAGCGTATGAACAAAGGAGTGACTGGCGGTACAGATGGAGCAGGGCTAACAGCCTAAGCCCAGAGCAAGGCAGATGTTGGTAGATGCTAGTCACGGTTACGAACATGGTGAAACCTAGTCTATGTGCTGACTAAACTGTGCAAGGACCCCTGGTCCACAGGGCATGATGAAGTCGCAAAACAACAACGAGAAGGAAGAAACAAAAAGTTCAAAGTGAGTCAACTTGAAGGATTGAAAGTGAACCGAGCTTCGAATAACCAAAGACGTTGAAATGGCTTTGATCATCAGGTACGTGCCTTCCATAGCACTTCTTACAAACGACGAGAAGACAGAACACGACTGAAAGCTTAGCGAACTCATCATGATAGCCTGGGACAGAAAATGGCGGGGTTCATTTGATGTCAGGAATGGATAGGGGATTGTCCAAGCGTGTGAGTTGAAACGGTAGAATGATATACAAATAGAAAATTCGTGTACGAGAAGTGCTAGTAATGATACAAACATCCGTACTTGATAGTAGATACTAATCAAGCTTCAGCAGACGGATTCCCCCGTCCCAAGCTTCGCATCTTCTTCGGCCAAAAGCAGACCTTCATCCGGTATCTCCGGGTAGTCACCAAAGTCATCACCAAAGTCATCCAAGTCTCGCAAGCGAGGGCTGCCTGGGGAGGGCTCAGCGGCAGTAGCAGCTGTCACTTCATTCCAATGACTTTTCTCGTCTTCATCAATTTTGTAGTGGGGCGAGCTTAACGGCTTGTGCACGTTGGAGGCTGTCCTCAACTTGCTAGGCAGCACGGCGCATGCGTCGATAATCCTTGACCAACAATCGTTTACATAACGTGTCGCGTTGGCATTCCTGACAGTGCGTACACTCCGATGCTACTGCTCGCGGCTGGCGGCGTTCGCAGATACTGTGTGACAAAGAAAAAGTGTACATGAGAACTATATGGTACGTGCGTACGCAAAAATTCCCTCACGTTCTGAGCCGCGGCTCTGGTCCTCTTTTAAATTTTGATCGATTGTCGGGTATATCTTGAATAGATGGAAAGAAGTACCGATAGGTTGCATTGGTAGTTAGGGAGGAGCTGGGCCGTGGGTTTCGGAGAGGGTTGAGAGGAGAAAAAATATTTGAAGCATGCTTATTGTAATGGACTTGTCGTAAAAGACGATAGAATTCATCACTAGTGATTGGTAGATCAGACGGTATTCCTCCAATACGCCACAAGTAAGCGGATCTCCCGGGAGGTAGGTACCATGCCATGTACCAATGGAATCTAGATGGAAATGGTGTCTTTGAGTACTATTACCTGCATCACTTGATGAAGACAGTTGTAATTTTGCAAGAGGCAACGACTTGGATCTTCGCCGTGTCATCGACACTACCCTGCTTTGTTCGCCACCTGTGGGTCGCTCGTATTTGGAAGGCTTGTCGGCACACAGTGCTAGACTGCCTGACGTCAGTGACCAAGAGCGGCCTCAGTTATATCGGGCACGGATCCCCTGCGTCTTGTAAGTCCAGGTGGCACAGAACTATCAAATATTGAATCACGATTGTCCACGAGGCCATAAACCGTCCGCACAGGTTCATCAGATGAGGATTCGGCCTTCCGCGGGTCCCGGGAAGGACGACTGTCATATGGCATAGAAGAGTAGATGATCTTATAGGACTGCGTCACCTTGTCCACATTCCACTCGTGAGACGACGCCCTACGCTCTGACGCAGACTGGCTCCTTGATAGTGGTGGCCATCCTGATGCAAATCCGGCCGCTGAGGCACGAACCGATTCCTGTACATTGGAGCTATACCTTGCACCACGGGTGAGTGACGGGCGTTCTTTGCGACTACTCCCAACTGTACTATCAGCATCACCACTCTGAACAGCAGGCAGCCGTAAACATATGGTTTCATCCTCAGTTTCTTTTTTGGGGATGCTATGATTTGCATCACACGATCGCAGTTCAGGGGCAGTGGCAAGAGAGTGTAACGATGTTTCTGACCATCTTGGATCATTGTGGGGCCTGTTATTAATCTCTGAAGATGACAAGGGATCTGCGTTCACAGTATGTTCCAGCGCAATAGCATTAGGGCTGTGGGAAGCGCTAAACTTACCAAGTGATGCTCGTTTCGTGGCTTCGCCGTCGTTATAGACATGGCGACGTTTAAAATAACCAAGAGAACTTGGTGTATGATCTGCCTCGTCGGTGAAAGCAAAAGATCGTTTAGGTGACGGAGGTGGCGAAGACGGATTATGATTTTCTGGTTCGTTGCGAGCGACTTTTTGAGGTGGAGAATGCGGTAGAGAAGTCATTTAGAATAGGGTGTGGAAAAAAGGTTGATCAACTGAAATGATGTGTCAGTGATGCGATGTAGTTGTAAATGAGTACTTAAGTACTTGAGCAGTGAGTAGTGACTGTGTCAGTCAGTCCAGCGGAGGTATAAAAGCTCGGAGCTCAGTGACACCGCTTTCCTCTTGTCCACACTGTTGCCACTGCGGATATAATGCGATCATATCCGAAAACACCGTGCATGGTTTGCACACCAAGTAATTGAATCAATCGATTAGCGCTTAGCTCTAGGACTACCAGTCAAGCAGTGGCCTTCTCTGGATATAAGCGAGTTACTTATCAACGGTGCTCAACCTCTTCAATTCCGGATTATGGTCGGTAATTACTGTAGCGGAGCTAAAGAATTAACAAGGACCGACTTATCTCACCTGGAACAAAGCAGACTGGCTATGTTCACAATGCTTGGAGAAGTTCATACGCGACCATCTCCATATCTGGTACTTGGGCCAGAAGGTTAAGCGTAAGCTTCTGCCCTTGATCACTTTCACGGCTGTCCACTCACCTAATCTCGTCAGGAGGAGACGTTATTCCAGACAACTGCTGGTACGGATATAACTGTCGTACCCAAACACACAAGCTGACACATTCGCAGAAACTGAACGTGAGTTTTTGCGAACTGCCCTAGTGACAAGAACTGATTTTCTTTTGGCTGTAGCATTGGTGCTAACCTACCAAGGAAGATGCCCCTCCGACGAATGTCTAAGGGTTACGGATTCTTTTATGGCTCTCGGATTGTGATATGTTCAGTGTTTTCTATTGCGTAGGCCGCGTATCAAAATTTGGTCGCGATTACGCGCACTGGGCCACCTCGTGTCTGGCTCAGTGGCTGGCACTAGCTTTGTTTATATTCAAGGTTACCATTCAGAATGACATGTGATTCGACATCACTGGTTCGGGGCACATCACAAAAGGCTCCTGAACATGATGCGCCAGTGATGTTGAGTATCCGGGTTCTCGGAATCCAAGATTTCAACGGTAATTATCTGCCTCCTCATCCCCATGTCCCTTCTGACTTCCTTTTTATTGAGGTTGCATTCGTGAAGCTGCGCCCTTCGAATTTGCCCAAATGATTCTCCATGGATTATACGTTCCGATAGACTACTTGCAAAGTGGGAGATTTTGTGCTCAATGCAAACAACTCAGTGAGCTCATGGGTTGCAGGAAAGGGTGTTACACGCAGTATCTACTCTTACCAACCGAGAAGATCTATCTAAAAATCATCGGTCTAGTATGGTCTAGGATACTAAAGAGAAGAAGGACCTCTAGGATCAGGTTGCATCTCCAACGAAGCTGGCGCAAATACAAGAGGAAGGGACACATTCCCGGTGGAAGTCTCGTGATGAGCTGTGTTGTAGAGCTCGCGGTGCAGGCGTGTCGCTAGTATTCCGTGTATCATGAACTGTAAACTACGAGACAGTCAGTCGATATGTCCAGTCCAAGAAACAGCTCCTTACCCTGATATCGCCTCTGAGTACGATGCCTGTGATTGGATCTTGAGTTGGACGTTGGATTCATATGATTATGAACACGCACGGGAAGAGTAAGCACGACGACCACGGCCATGGTGGAAAATACTGATCCACCACAAATGTTAGTGCCAATTTGTGAAGAATGATGTCCCGACCCACAAAGCCCACAGGCAAAGTAAAGCAAGTTATGTCTGACCAGGGCCCGTACAAGGGGTATGTCGTTTCTATGTTCTCTATAAAGATTCCACGAGTGGTATAACATGAAACTGAGGATTTCTATAAAATATTTAATACTACAACATAAAAATGCCGTGAAACCCACCTATTTCTACGATGACGAGCAAAATGTAGGCTACAATGACAATGCGACTCTGCTTGCTGTCATAGCAACTTGCAACTTTTGGAATAGGTGACTGCATGACCATACCACATCGCTGTGAACCACCAAATCAAAGAGCAGGAGGAGACTCACCCGGGGAGGAAGAGTTGTACAATGTAAGTGTCACCGCCACTGGGACCAGGAAGAGCTATACATTCGGCTGTTGACAAAACATCTTACATACAAAAGACTGACTTACTACAATGTTGCAACCTACTATTAGCCGTCTGAGACCCGTCACCGCCAAAACCCTCTGTATAAAGAGTGCTGCAGGATGGTGCAATCAGGGTCAGCCACTGAAATGATGAATAGCAAAGGATACTAACATTCTGCACAAAACAGTACGATTCCTCCAACATCTGATAGGGGCGTCAGTTCCGGAAGGATTTGTTTCACAAGGGGATCAAACTCACATGTATTGAACGCAAACAAAGTTGTGCAGGACTGAGATTTATCGAGCTTCAGCGTTAAGAATGGCGTGCAAGGACAAATATACCTTAAGGGAAAGTCCAGGCTGTAAAATTCCTGAGAACAGGTGAGATTCCACTTGCTTCAAGTAGCATGTTTTTGGACATACGAAACATATCGGTGACGACCAATGCAAATGGTAAGTATCGGGAGGTAAGATAGGTCAGTTTGGGTATCCGCCATGGAGCGTCCAGTATGAACGCGGCCTATGTATGTCACTTGTCAGGCTCTGGGCGCTGTCATGACGTTGGCTGGATGAAACTTACATCTTTATCGAGGGTGAGAGCAAAGTCGTAAACCTAATAGCGAAATAATCAACTTCCTTGGTCGGTTGATAGGTCGCCAACTGAGTTTACACCTACCCATAGACATGCTATAGCGACTAAGATGAAAGTTCAGCACAAACGCTGCTGCATAACAATCGTTGGTAGCACGCACTGAAAGCATACTATATAGTAAACAGTCAGTTTGTTGAATGTCATACTACCGATTCTAATCATCACTTACGTTGGCGTGCTGTAGTGTGATGCCAATATTGATATCAGCTTGGTCAAACAACGGGACCATGATATTGGACGACTGACTGGGTCCATTGCAGATATGCATTATATGGCCCAGTCTAAGAAGTCGTGTGCCGGTATCAGTGGTCTAATATGATCCGTTACTCTAAGCTCAGTACTGCTTGGGTGAAAGGTTCTATATTTATGCAGCAACCTCTCTAAGATGCAAGGTGCTGGTTAATCTCCGCTGTGGACTTGAAACGCAATGCTGTACCCACAGAAGGATCAGACGGCGCCTTATCAGGGCCGGAGTCTGTGGAGGCTATTAGTGGACCGGCAAGTTCTTGCTGGTCATTATGCTGATTGCGGTGCATTTACATGGTCGTGTATTGCTTTATATTCCAATGTGACGAAATCCTTTCCTATATATTACGATATACAACGATATATGACAATATATTCTTCTCACCGGTTCTCTGATAGCCCCGGGCATGTTTGCAATCCGTCAAATGCCAAGCCATTATGAACACGCAACATCCTTCCTTCACACAGCGAGGTGGGGTGGGACAAGTTACCGAAATCTTGATTGGTCGCCTGCGAATGTTCTGTCGGAACATCAGCTGAAACGTAGTAATGATATGCTAGCAGAGTCTGCAGATTACCTTGTCCCGAAATCTTACACAGCTTCAATTTGCACCAATACCTACTACTTCCGTGAAGTAGAGAAACCCAGACCATTTACTGTGGAATCGGCAAAATATGTTTGCGCCTCATGCGAGACTTATGACAGGCTGATTGTTCGATAATTGCAGGGGCAGGTCGAGGATAATAATTGCCCCCAGGCGTACCAATAAGGGACAAATCTTCAAAGTGAAAAAGTCAGGGATACACAAGAGGTGTTTTGACGATGTCCGTGTTGGGACATAGTATGATGTCTTACCTCATGATCATAAGCTACTGACATAAAAGGGGTGCTGCAAGTTCAGACGCCTTCCTATTAACATTACGACGCACGATAGTTTCTTCCGGTGAGAATGCGAGTGTTCTGGAAATGGTGAAGTTGTATGGGATGAACATTAACTGCGGAAACGAGTTTTAACTCAATAGAGTTGAAGTAGAAGTAGTAATGATAAACATCACATGTTAACCTGATGATAGCCAGTGTGGCTGAATTACATAGTGATGTGGGACCTGGATATTCGAGGTGGTTCTGCTTTATGGTCCAAAGTGTGTTCGCTAGAATTGCTGCTTTTGGTAATTGGACTTCACTTCGTATTTGTTTGTGTTGACCAGTGTATACCTATGTCTACCAAGCAATTTGTGAGCCCGAAGTCACATCACGCATGGTGAACGCTATCATAAAATTCAACTTTTTGTTCCGAAACGTTCGCCCCTCTACCCTACTAGTACTTATCCTAGGACTGGATGGCCTTCCATCTTCTTCAACACAACGCCTATTTTCAAGTCCCACAGACGAAGTGCCCTACCGTTCGAGCTGGTGATGATCGATCATCCGTCATTTATCGGGGAAACTACGACTGCCCTTACGCATCCTTTATGGCCTTTGAATTCTCGCAGTGATCCAATGATTGGAACGAGCTTCGACATTTTACTGTAGGTTGGTGGCGTTGGGTACCATCGAGGCGGACTTTGGAAGGATTGTAAGTGTCTTGGTCTAAGTTGCAGAGGTGTGTGTATTGTGTGTTTCATGCTGCTTTACTGCGTCAACATGCCTCGTTTCCATCAACGCCCAAGACACGAGGCTGTTCGCCTCAGTGCATCCATGCATCCGGCCCTCGCCTCTACAGCTTTCAGAATATATCCGGTTGCATCCAATCGTGCATTTGGTGCATCCCGGCCCTCCAATCTGACTATCTAACATGACTGCATGAATAGCCTTGTCTTTTTGGGTCGAGTAGCTGCTCTAGCATATCACCATGTTACGAGGACTCTGGCAAGAGTGTCACCTGAACGTCTCTCTCTTGCCTGTTATTTGGCCAGTATGACAATGTCTCTGTGGGCTTGCGGTGCTTCTAGGGATTCGAGCTCCCTATGGTGCACCATCCTAGGTAATTGATCTTTTCCCTCCTTCGCCTCCTTCCACCACTCAATTTTTGCTAACCAAGGCTTTCAGCACCATCCCAGTGGTGTAATAGTGAATCCAGACGAAAGCAGACATCAGATAGATGTAGCCTTGTCGTCTGGAGCCTACTTCTGGGCTTAACAGATACATCAACAGAAGGGAGAAACACAAATCATGGAAAGTACGTATTTGCACTCGACGGCTACCCAGCAGTTCGACTCAGCGGTGTGACCATACGCGCTGCTCAATGGCTGGTACTAGCTTTATTTGTATTCAAGGTTACCGTTCAAAATGACATGCAAAGCCACTTGTATGTTTCCTCATCTCCATTTCGCTTGACTTCCTTTTTATTTGAGGTTGCATTCATGAAGCTGTGTTCTTTGAATTTATCTTCATGGATTGTACGTTCTGATTGACTACTTGCAAAGTTGGAGGTCTTTTGTTCAATGCAAACAACTCAGCGAGCTCATGTGTTGCGGGCAAGAGTATCACTCGCAGTATCTACTCTTACCAACCGAGGAGATACGAGTTCTCTATCTAAAAATCATCGATCTAATATTCTCTAGGATAAAGAGAAGAAGGACCTCTTCAATCAGTTAGGTTGCGTCTCTAACGAAGCTTATACAAAAACAAGAGGAAGGGACACATTCCCGGTGGAAGTCTCTTCAGTGTGGTGAGCTGTGTTGTACAGCTCGCGGTGCATCTGCGTCGCTAATGTTCCGTGTATCGCGACCTGTAAGCTACGAGACAGTCAGTCAATATGGTCAGTTCAAGAAACAGCCCTTACAACGTTGTTACATCTCCGTACGATATCTGCGATCAGATCTTGAATTAGACGTTGGATTCGTGATATTATGAACACGCACGGGAAGACCACTGTTTCCATCAACCTGATCAAAGGCGTTGGAATCCAGCATCAATGTGAAGGGGCCCAGATATTTGGTAGCTACCTTGTAAGAGGCTTCAGATGCGCAGTGAGTTGGTCGCCAATGAATATTGAATGTCAATGTTGAGCGCTTGAACAGTGAAACATTTATATTATAACAATGAATCTGCGACCTGCATCTAGTGTGAAGCACCGAAGACCTTGGTTGCGTGAGACCAAATTCGTACCGCGATAAAACAACTTGAGTGCTCCAACAAGGTGGTGTGTAACAAATGGTTGAAACGTTGACGCTTGTTGCCAACGAGCATCCATCATCTGTTACACACCACCAGCAGTTGACAGACATGGAGAACTTGATGGATATGCAAAGTGGCGGAGTTCATGCTAGTTATATATACCATTGCACATGCTCATATCATCCGAGCCTCCCCCACTGATTCTGTCACGTCTACATCTAAGTAACTTGGTCGGCCATAATAAATGACATCATCACCTTGTTTGCGAAGGTTAGAGTTCGAGTCGGCTGCAACATGCCATATGCGCTACATGATCTTGACTTGATGCTGGCGCTGATGACATGGGTTGCTGCAAATACCGTGGGTGCCGCAAAGTCAAATTCAAGGCAGTGACGGGCGGACCAATCGTGTGGCGCGGCCGGGGCAATACATAGGTCCGAATGTTATCATATCAAGTGATCACCCGAATCAGTGAATGATAAGATGTCAGGGGTAACTATTTAGTAAAGTTGACACGAAGACAAGCATGATATAATATCAATAGCGATACACAGAATTGGTTAGTCGGATACATAAAGTGATCAATGGGAACGAAAGACTAATTAGAATTGTCAGATGAGTTAAACATAATGCCAGGGATATAAAATGAGGGGGTCATGTCGTGATGCTAGCGTAGAATAGCCATAAGAGAACCGTGTGATGAGTTGAACAAAGTGAATAGTGATATAGAATGAAGGTGAGACGGTGAACCGGAGCTACAACAGCTCAGTTTTCAACGCCGAGGAAAGATTGCAGCTCATCGACAGGTTGCATACTGGCCCTGGGGGGCGAGTTTGATGTCCCGTCAGGAATTGGCGACAAGAAAGTAAGGACGGCTTCGCCGCGGGAGGATCTCAAGTCGGAATCGAAAGTGAGATAAATACCTCCATCATTCACGTCAATCCCTAGTGCCTGCGAAGCCTCATCGAGCTCATCAACAGGAGCATCGGTGGAATGTGTAGGCGCGGAAGTAGAAGCTGTGGCCTCGCATGGAGCGAAACGCACCGAACGAGAGATCTTTTTTGCACCAACGTTGGCAGCTAAGTTCAGGTTGGGCATTGATCCTGCTTTGACTAGGTCCAGGAATTTCTGGGAGCGGGTGGGCCTTGGTGTTTTCGGCTCTTTCTCTTCCAACTTCTGAGCATCTACTGGCTGTTCCCTGTGCACAACGTAGATCGATCAATTAATTGAATACTTGGTCGAGGTTGTGCATACCTGGTGAATGGTCCCCATCGTTTCTGAGGTGCAGCGTTGTCGTTTGCACGCGAGGTGCTTAGAGCAAAAACCTCTGCTTCGGACATTGGCGGGGGGAACGAACGCCGGCAACCATCAGGTGCTGGCTTGCGCTGAAAGCGAACTTGCCGCTGGAGGGGAAGAGTGAGTCAACATCGTCCATCTAATAGCACATATGTCACACACCGCTGCGGTGGCATCATGCCAGGAGCTAATCAGTGCAAGCTCTGCGGATGATGGAAACTTTTCGAGCACGAGTGTTGGGTGGGGGGGTCCCATGTTAACCTGGCCAGTGGACGGAGGTGCCAAGGGCGTTGATCTTGCGCCAGTAGGTGTGCTCAATTCTCTGGGCAGCGAAGGAAGTTCCTTGTCTACGTTGAGAGGCATGACAACAAAATACAGATGAGGGTAGTGTAGACGAGAGCAAAACTGAGATAGTATAAATACCAAAGCAATTCCAAAGCGTTTGAAGTGGTGTGGACTTGAGGACGGAAGGTGCCCTTTGTGGTGTTGTGGACGGAATACAGTGGACAAAGAGGAACTGTGTGGATGGAGCATATGCACACAATGCCCTGAACGGCAGGCTCACCTTGACCAAGGTTTGAGCCTGCCAGTGGCAAGGTAGACTGGAGAGCGTACTGTGGCTTGCTACGGAAGCATAAAAGCCTTGGATCTCAGGATGAAAATCTATAAGCTTCACCGCCTATTTTTGGAATTCACCTTCGTATAGTCGAGTCGAGTCGAGCGCTCGCAGTCATCGAGCGCGCCGCAGTCACGTGCAGGAAAAGCAACGGTGACTTAATTAAATTTAGATCAATTATGCTGATATGCATCATGTGCACTGTCAAACATATCTCCGGGAGCCGGAAGCAATAATAAAACTTTGACAAGGTGAGCAAAGTCTGTAAATATTATAGACGATATCCGACCCAACACGCTCGTGGGACTCACGATGAGTAGACAGCAGTTTGGCTCAGCGATCTCTCTATGGTCTAGGGCAGTCGCTGACATGGACCCCCATGCACAGCCGTGCAGGTCAGAAGTATGTTATATGAGTCGGTGTGACTCGGAGTTATGACAAAGACTGGTGGTGATAACAGTCAGCCCTATGTATAAATTGTGTTGCTTATGTACTACGTAGGACTTGAGTAGTTCCTTGGTTCAACTCCCTCTTGCGAACCATCATGTCCCAACAACAGGTGGACGAGGAGACGCCATTGCTGCAGCCCGTACAGCAGAAGAAGGCTAGGACACCATTACCTTGGCGTCAATTCTCTATCATACTGTTTCTTCAGCTCGCAGAACCGCTTACTTCACAAGTTATCGCCCCCTTTGCACCCCAAGTATGATTTTTTTCCACATAGTCGAGTTACTTGGCAGCTTCTGATACTCGTCGTGACTCGCTTATAGCTGATAAGAGACATTGGCGTCACGGATGGCGACGAAACTCGTGTAGGATACTATGTCGGATTAATGGTGAGTCTGACTTAATCAATGGGTATATTCTTATCTTCGAATACATGTAGCACTCCCTATTCTTTGCCACACAAGCCCTTACTGTTCTCCATTGGAGTCGTATATCGGACCACATCGGACGGAAACCTGTCATTTTGACAGGCTTGTTCGGTTTGTCTATTTCTATGTACTGTTTCGGCCTATCTAGAACCTTTGTGGGGCTCGTACTAAGGTTTGACCGTTCTATTTCCCGTGAGTTCTGATTCCTAACACGTAACACTCAGCCGTGCTCTAAATGGTGCTTTGAACGGCAACATCGGCGTGATTAAAAGTATGATGGTGGAGATCACCGACTCGACTAATTTGGCACAGGCATATGCGTATATGCCGATAGCTTGGTCAAGCGGTGGGGCCCTTGGGTACGTACCTGTGTGATATTTCACATCGCTTTTGGAAATCAGACTCCCTTTGCAGACCCTTGATAGGTGGGTCGTTATCCCGACCAGCTGATCGATTTCCGAATATCTTCGGGCATTCGCAATTTATGAAGACCTATCCCTATTTCCTTGCATGCGCTGTGCCTGCTACCTTTTCTATACTAGCTTGGGTTGTCACGTTTCTTTTCTTGCAGGAGGTGTGTTATTTTGAGCTAGCGTGCATGCTTGACAAGTGACAGAGGTTGATGACGTGATTGACAGACTGTATCTACTAGGGTGACTCCCTGGCGCTTGCTAAAGGGGCAAAGTCGCGAACATTCCACCCCTGTCAAGGGCCCTGTGACTCCCACAGGATCAACTGATTTCCTCAGCACAGAAGATACCCCTCAGCGTGCAAAGGCTGATGACTCCAAGCCGCTACCGCTTCGTTCGCTCTTGATACCCAGAGTGATCATAGCTGCTGGAAATTATGCTGCTTTGTCATTCCTTGACATCGCATTTCGTGCCGTCCAACCTGTGTTCTTCGCCACACCACTAGAGCTTGGTGGGCTGGGATTAGATCCCCCACGCATCGGCAATATTCTAGCTATCTATGGTGTGATCAACGGCTTGTTCCAGATCTTTTTCTTCGCCGACCTCCATGATCGTTTCGGCTCAAAGATGATCTATTCTGTGTCAATGGCTGCTGCAATTCCGATGATTATCACTCTTCCCATCATCAATGCTGTGGCCAGAGTGCAGGGGTTAAGCCTCATGGTATGGGCAATCGTTGGCCTGCAACTTGCTCTCTCAATGATATTAAATTTGGCGTATTGTCAGTTTCCGCATCATATCAGGATTCCTTGCGTTGACTATGATCTCTTCAGCCTGCGTATTTATTTATATCGCCGCAGCCTCGCCGAACCAGGCATCTCTTGGTGCAACGAATGGGATCGCTCAGTTGGGTGTTTCGATCGCACGAACGATCGGCCCTGCATCCGCCACGTCCACGTTCTCGTTTTCTATTAAAAACCCCCACCACGCATGGATAGTCTACTATTATCTGATTGCCCTTGTCTGTATAGGCATTTGCATGTCGCTCTTACTTCCTCGACGGTTGTGGAAGAATCACCATTAACGAATCATACGCCCCGCGTATGGTTTCCCTGAGGTCGCTGCTAGAGGTCTGACAGGGGGAATCATTTACATGAATTAGACATTGTCATCAAGTTTCATGTTTCAGTAGTTTTGACCTATCAGTTTTGAGACAAAGTCCACGCTTTTGTTATCTTAATGGCATTTTCGTCTATCCACCGGTTATTGTCAATTCGGCGGTCCACACCAGTCCACACCCTTCGGCAAACGTGATGATCTGTCACAACATGTCACGTATCCCTATGGAGAGCGTGACATCCTGTCCACCAAAGTACACTGCCACGCGCCACATAGTGGCACATACTTAAGCCAACGGTACAGCCGTTCGGGCCCCCCCATCATTTGCCGAGCGCACGTCTTCCTTTCATCCTGGTTTCCGCTAGCTTGTGTTATCCTCAGGACGGGGTCTGACTGTCATCATGTCGTTCGCTGCTCTGATGGCGCTTAGCGCCTCGCAAACTAAGGAATCTCAAAGCGCCGTCCAAATCGCACTACTACAGCGCCAGCGCAACGAGGAGCTCCAACGGAAAAAGCGGGAGGAAATCGATAGAAAGGAGCGAGAAGAAGCAACGAAGCTCCGACAGAAGAGATTTGAGGACGAGAAGAAGCAACGAGAGTTGCAGCTCAAGAGAGAAACAGAAATGAGGCGCTTGGAGGAAGAGCAGGCGAGGCGAGAGGAGGAGCAACGCAATGCGTTGCTTTATGGTCCCAAGAAGGCCAAGTCGGGGCCTAAGTGGCCGTCGTCTAGTGGAATTTCGAAGGAGCAGGTCCCCAAGCGCAGGTTACCGTCAGATGAGGAGAATGGCTCCTGTTCCGGATCTCCAGCAATGGCTCTCACTCGCGAAGAGAAACGGCAGCGCAGGATCGAATCTGAAATGCGCAGGGGTTATGCCTTCAAGCGGGCTGCCACATCCTCCGGCTACAGTAAAGCTGGCAAGCGACTTCCGGGAGGGGCTATCGACGCCACGTCAGCACCAACCTCAGACGGTTGTAACAGCTCACAGTCCGTCAAGGCTCGCCTTTCTGCACTCCCGAATACTTTAACCAAGCTTAATGTCCACAAGCGAGACACGCGGACCATAGACGAGATTTTGCAGGACAGAGCCAAGGCGAAAACTGCCACATTGGACGGTGACGATGCCAAAGAGTTTAATGACTGGTTTGGCAAGGGGAAGAAGGACACAGGAAGAATCAGTGCCCAGGTATCTACGGCTGCACCATCTAGAGCGTCTTCCGGCTCCAGCTCCCCAAGCCCCTCAGGGTCCAGTAAGTGTTTTGATAGCAGAATCCTTTCTCGTTATTTCATCTTCAACTTTATAGGATCAGTCAACTCCGGCACGTCCAAGACCTCGACTGCTCCGAAGTCTGCTATCTTGTCATTTTCAAAGACCGCGCAACCCAAAGGCGCAGATAGTCCTCAATCATTAAAGACTGAGGTGAAACCCAAGTCGACTTCAAACTTCATTCCTTCGATGAAGTCGCAGGCTTATAAGCCTTCATCAGTAGCACGCTCTGCCGGGCCCGTTAAAAAACGACCTCGGTCCCCGTCCTCCTCGTTATCCCCCCCTCCTCCGAAGAGGCGCCCTGCCTCAGCTGACGTGGAATCTTACAGCAATGAAATTTGGAAACTATTTGGCAAGGACCGCTCTAAATATGTCGAGCAGGATGTGTATAGTGATGATGAGGACATGGAAGTTGGTGCCGGCGTTCTTGAGAGGGAGGAGCTCAGAAGGTCAGTGATTTCGCCTCCATCCAGAATCACACTGTTGACAAAGAGACCTTCAGTGCGCGTCTTGCCCGAAAAGAGGATGAAGCAGCCCTTGAGCAGGAAAAGCGCCACGAGGAAGAAAAAACGCCGCAAGAAGAAGGAAAGGGAAATGAAGGAGAGGCGGGGATAAGGCAAGGAGTTTTTTTGACATTGGCATGCTATATTTCACGGACATTTCATACCCTCATGGATAGTGGAACCTATCCTGATGTCTTTCTTGGTGCTTTAGATAGGATATACTCATACCACACACATCACCATCACTCATGTTCTATCAGCCAGCGCAATTTTGTCTATATGTTACACCATGTATTTGCAGTCACTCGAGTTGTGCTCATGCTTCTTTGTGCAATGCAATATTCCCTTGCTTGCCACCAACCAACGCGCGACGGAGAGAATGAATGATGCACGTATCAATATTACAATGATAGGTTATTGTACATCAGCGATGTCAACAGTGACAAGGGGAAAGTAAATATCAACAAGTTAAAACGCTGAGCGCATGATATGAAGGAGTGGAGGATAGAAATAAATAAATAGATAGATACGTCGATCCACGGGTGTTGCGAATTACGGATGGCTTGATGCATTATCAATTGTCGTCCGCTCGGAATCGCTTCCTGTCTGAACCGCCACCAAACTGACCACCTTGCTGGCCATGCATGAACGCTGGGTTGAAGTGACCTTGCATGCCGAAGCCGCCGCGTCCTCCAACCATTCCCATACCTATAGCGTACATCAAGTGCAAGTAAGAACAACAATCCACATGCATGAGACCGTTAGAAGCCCATACCCATTCCTCCCATGCCACCACGCCCGCCTACCATCATACCACCTCCTCTGGGTCCCTGGGGAACCATGCTGCCGCGTCCGCCGAAGCCACCCATACCCATGCCCATTCCCATGTTCCCCATTCCCATCATGTTCATGCCGCCTATGCCCATGCCCATGTTACCCATCATTGCGGGCATGCCACCGCGCATCATGTTGTTCGTCATACCACCACCCCCGCGACCTTGTGCACCCATCATGCCTCCCCCAATCTGGTTGGAAGCATTACCGCGGAAGTTCCCTGTCGAGCCGCGGCCCATGCTTGTCCCTGATGTGGATATAGAGTTTCCTTGCTGAGTGTTTCGGGTGTCTCGAGGCGGTGGTTCTGAAGCCATATGGATTAGACAAAGCTGCAGTCAAAAGCACCAGGTGATCACCAGACCTTTTGGGAGTGTGCGGAATGGATTGCCTTGTGACGAACTTGTCAGAGTTGCTGTAGCACGTCTATTTTGAAAGTCGCTGAGTGCAAGGTCAGCCTTGCATTCGCATCGAAGCATCAAGCCTGACATACTTATTATCGAACCATGTTTTGATCGCGTTGGCGTTTTCGAAACTACTGAACTCCACGTAGGCGATGCTGATGTGACTGAGCAACACCTCAATTTGGCCAGGAAGTTGCTCACCCTTTACTCTTGCCGTTCACCTTGTGCTCAGAAAAGGTAATGTCACGGTGATCGATTGACACGCCGAGATTAAGAGCAACTTGACGCAGGTCCTCATCCGTTGTCCACTGTAGGAGAGAGAAACACGAAGACAGGCTTAGAAAGATGTACACAGGATTCTAAACGACAGGACAAACGGACCCATTGCAAATCGCCAATATACAGTGCATCATAGCCCATCATCGACGGATCTGTCCCGCCTCCCATATGACTACCGTTTTGCATAACGGCATTGTAGTTACCGTTCATGCCATGCGAGCCACCTTCAGTCCTAACCTGCCCTTGTTGGATTGGCTGGACGTGAGGAGCTGGAGGCGAATGTTGAACGGGTGACAATTTTGCTTCTGCCTCTTCCTCCTCCTCATCGCTTCGAGGCCGTTTCTCACCTGTCGAGGGTTCGACTACAGTCGTTATAGCCTCCACTGGTTCTTCCCTTGCATCGAATTCCTGTCCATCAATACCCTTTAAGCGCGCATACAGTCAGTCCAACTAGCTGCTCAACCAAGTAGACGCATATTATGTGCCCACCTGGTTGGCTCTGCCGACAGCATAAGCTTCGTATTCGCCGTAGATATCATAATCTTCCTCAGGCATTTTTTCGCTGACTCAAGCAGAAGAACAGAAAGTCTTTTGCACTAGAAAAAAGTAAAATAACAGGATTTGAGTACCAACGGACATGAGAGTAACACAAATGATAACAAGGCAAAACTTCCACACGGCGCATCATGAAGCCGCCTGCCCGCGCTACCCACGTCAGCTATACAAACAAGTGGAGGAGCTCTTACATGATAAGTAAGGATACAGTGACAATGATTACGCGCCCAACAGATAGGCGAAATACAAGACGTAGAGCAAAGCACAATAAGAACAGAGAAAAAACCAGTGGAACGCAAGGAGAGCGTACAAGTTGCGCGACAACGACGTGGAAGAGTAAAAGCAAGAGAATGTTCGGGGACTTCACCAAATCCGTCATGTTCTATAGCAGTAACATTTGTTTGGTTCTATTTGCTGTACGTGGCGCAGTCGGCACCTAACCTTCTCGTCGTGCCGCTGACTTGAAGATTGATGACGATCATTTCACAGAACATGTGGATTTAAGCTAGTCTAGAATCTTACGGTTACTGGCTCGGCGGGAATCAATCGCCACATCAGCCAGCCCATTTGTCCTGCAATGTCCTATGCACCACTTCCTCTTGCTGAGCCAACCACAGCCCAAATGCTGGCGTTTTCAGCCACCTTTCATAAAATTCTCTCCGCTTAGTCGCGGACTTAAACGGCAGAGGGGAGCCATTCGCCTTCAGCGAAGAGAAAAAGTCAGCAGTGCTAAAGGACTTTAGGCGTCGACAACCCGAAACAGTGGCACGTTCCGTCGGAGAGGGTATCAGAGTATTGAGGTATCTGTTCAAAGGAACTAACACGGTGTTGGTGCGCGAACTCAAGTGTCTTCTTAGATCCAAAGATGCTTGTATCCCTGAGAATGATGAGTAAGTTACAGCACTAGTCATAATTTGGGACACGGACTGTGTTGGACGCTTGCATGACAAGCTTGCTCGATAGCCGCTAACAATTGGCGGTCTTTGGAAATGTATCGGCGATGAGTTCTTGTACACCATCCAGGTGGCGGCCCAGCTATAATGGTCGCATTCCCCTGGCGGCGCGGACTGCAGTAAATTTGAGTGATGAGAATTGAGAACCCAAGCAACCTCAGACACACCTTGCTTTCAGCCCTACACTCAAGACGTGAGGCCAATGGGCGCATGACTTCTGGAAGAATGGATTGGTCACACCCAAGATAAGGCCAGATTTAGGTGGGAGTTTATTGACCAGAAGGGCGTGATCCTTGTCATGAATGGTAAAGTAAGGACGAAAATCGTTCGCAAGAGGTATCTGAGAATGGAACGTCAGTCATCGATTCAACAGGTGGAAAGTAGACAGCACACAGGACGTAACAAATCCCTGAGCCACCAAACTGCTTGACTCGTGGCTGCGGGAGAAGATCCGAATACCAAGATCGGCTCACAAAGGATCAGGCACTCCCATATTGACCATAAATGCGACAAGGAGGCCTCGAATATGGATATTGGAGGCGGGTCAAGTGGAGCTATAGAAGATAATAGCTGATACGGCTCAGTCAGTCGCCGAATCTGGAGCAAGGGAGACTTGGTTACATGCAAAGTGGGGTCAAATTTCTCATGAAAAGATGCAGTCTCTGTCAATTGCTGAATGTCTGCATTCATGGGCAACTCGACATGGAGAACTGAACCTAGAAATCCTAGCTCAGTAGTCAAACCCGGCGATGGGCTGCACCTTTCTTTGGCAGATAAGATTTAATTGATTGAAACGCGAAATAAGCCCGAGCGGCACACGTACCAGTTGGCAATGTTATGGCATGCCGTTTCCAACATAGGCACACCATGGGTTAGGAACAAGGGCCCAAGTTTCATAATTAGGATGGTAAACAGTGCAGGGTACTGTAGGTGCGAGAGAAGAACGAGAGAAGTCTGTTCAATGTTAGCAATATGGTTCGACACGTGAATATTGATTTACCTGCTGGTATCCTCGCTTCGAGGTGTTGTCTCTTCTCTGGGAAAAATGTGAATATCCATAAAGGTATCCATCGATGCTATCTGGTCTGTTGATACCGTGGTCTAGAACGATGTGTTTGTGCGATACGCCGAGATCTTGTATGCGAAAAGAATGTACTTCTGATCCTGCTCAAATTGCAGGGAATCTGGGAAGGATGAGAAAGCACTTGAAAATGGATTTCAACACCCAATCAGACTGATGGAGAAGAAAAATTCTTACATGTTCTCTTTCTCTGCGGGGGCCAAATACAAGGGTGGATGTACCCCGCAAACGACAGGACCGACATCCAGATCAAAATTGACTGTGGTGCAAGGTATGACGTGGAAGATAGTTCAAGTATGTTACGTGGCACTGACCTATAGCGAAAGCCAAGACCCATTGGGACATTCGCAACGCCCTATCTCGTTCGAACTCAAAGCCAGCGAGCTCTGAACTTAGATGTAACGCTGTATCAGATTTTGCCAGATGAGGAAGAGTCCTAGAGCGTGTCACGGTCTTCTGCCCAACCAGGCGAAGTCCAAGATGTGTGTCCTGAACGTTGGACAGTGAGGGCGACTTGAGTGGACTCGAAGAGTCTTGAAACGATTCGATACCATCATGATGGATCGGAACCTGTGATTCGGTTGGGGAAGGCTGCCGAGATGGCAGCCTTGAGGCGATAGTTTCAGTCGATCCTGTGCAGGACCCTGATCGAGAAGGATAAAGCAAACCGATATCTTGCTCTTCCATCTCTCTTGTTGCCTCCATCGTGGTCTAAAGCGTCGAAGATGCTGGACGACGCACGCGTCGATGTCAAGATCGTTGTAGCTAACAATAACGTGTCCAGTCCAAACACGACGATTTACACGTGTTTCGAGTTCAAAGTAGGATTTTGGGAAAATACCTCCTTTTCCTTGACTCATCTGCTCATTGTTTCTCTTCCAACCGCCTCGAGGCCGCCGAACTGTGACCTTCGTCTTCTTGAACACGAGCTTGGGAGAAATTCCAATTTTATTGTTCACGAGGACTAAATCCGAGTCGGTCGGACATTGTACGATTCCCGCAGCCAGGCGAATCATAGTGCGTGATTGTCATCTCGCCATCGCCAACTCGCACCATCTGTCCATAATTCTGTTTCAAACAGCACGGCGTATCTTTATAAACACTGTCACATCTTCGTTACTTGCACTACATCCTTCAGCAACCATATGATAGACATATCTTTACAAACGGCTTCGGCGTCTACTGTGCCGTTGGGTCAACGTAGACCTATGCCTGTTTTCGCAAATGCTTTCGACGTAACACAAATCCCAGTCAAAGCATACGAGCAATACGATGGTGAGTACATATCTGCTTGACCGGGGGTCATCATAGTCCTAAATAAATTTATGCAGTCGGTGCGTGTGCCTTCGTGCCAGTAGCAACTACTCTGTTCGAATAAATCTTCTCCAGTAATGACACCTGATGTGGAAAATGTTCGATGGAGACATCGGATAGTGGAAAGACTCCAAAACCACGAAGCACCCAGGGTCTTTCGTCTGTGTTTGTTCGACGGAAAGAGCATCCTATACTCTGCCGCGCCGCTGGATCTCCCCGATGGCACTTCGGGAAACGTATGCTCTTGGTTGTGGTCCAGTATTCTCAGCCTGATATCGGTTACAGTACACAATTGTCGTTCCTGGCAAGGGTCGAGTTACAATTAAGGTAGCTCGCGTCGCGGGCGAGACAGTGACATTCGAGTACGCATTTCCAGTTCTAGTTCAAGCATATCTCATAACATGTGTGCTACAGCGACCTCAAAAAATTTCTCACCGGAAAAATCAGCGATCAGACGCCAAAGGTCTCCGTTGCACTCAATCTCCTGCAATTCATTATTCGCCAGGCCCCGAATCTGTAAGCCATACATCACGCGATCAACAGTATCACTGAACCTCCTTCAGTAAGTACCCGAACAATGGAAGAGCGTATTTTACCAGTGGCGGCTCAAAAGATCTTCGCGGTGGTCTTCAGCTGTTTCGTGGATTCTTTCAGTACGTCATGTTACAGACCCTATCAATCGTCCCTCACACTAGTGCGTAGGAGTGTCAGACCAGCAATCGGCCGAGTTCTCGTGAATGTTGATATCAGCGCAGCCGCAATGTACGTCGTGTATATCGCTTCTATTACTTCTCATCGTGTTCCCCATTAGGTACAAACCGGGGCCATTTATGGACATTGCTCTAGAAGTTTTGAATATTCGAGGGAATGCACGAGCCCTCAGCTACAAAAAGCATAGCAAAGAATGGAATATTCTCAGTCAATTTTTCCGGAATGTCCTTGTTGACATAAAGTTACCAAAGAAAACTGTGACGAAGAAAATTGTTGGTCTCGTTGAAGCAGCTGGACGTTTTCCGTTCACTCAAGAGCAAGAAGACGGCTCATCCCTTCCCACAACAGTGGCAGTACGTTCTGCATCAATTGCTTTCATCGTCTTATCCTGCATATGATTGACATTTACGCAGGATTACTACTACAAAACATACAACATACGCCTATCATTTCCTGACATCATTGGCATTGAATTGAGCCGTGGGTCTGGAAAAAACACCGTCATCCCGGCTGAACTTTGCACTGTGGCCGCAGGCCAGCGATACACCCGTAAACTACCGCAGAACATGACGAGCATGATGGTTGATTTTTCCAAATTCAGGCCAGAGAAACGGTTGGAAATGATTGTTGGCCAGAAAGGCGACCGAGTCCAGCCTCCTGTAAGTCCTTAGCCGAAGTTAAGATTTATTAAATATTTTCGCCCAGACGCTTGAGTATGCCACCTCACCTTATATTCAAGACGCGGGAATGGAAATTTCGGAGAAGCCGATCACATTACAAGGTCAACTTCTCAAACCACCTACCATTTTCTACGGCAAAAAACAGCCGGCAGTGAGTAGCTTTTCTTACATGTTGCTCAATTTAGCGAGATTCTGCCATAGGATGTAAACAACGGAGCATGGAACATAACGAGGCAACATCTACATTCCCCCGAGACCATCAGGGCGTGGGCAGTTGTAGATTACAGTCTAAGGCTCGATCAAAACGTTATCAAAGCGTTTATGGACACACTTGAACAGTGTTGCACTGCACGAGGTATGTTGATCGCGCTGTTGAAAATCTAGTATTCACTATCATATTCTAGGAATGAGTACGATTTTCTTTAGGTCTGTGAGAGTGCTATTCACGATTTATTGTAGGTGTGAGAGCCAAACCGTCATACAAACGAGGTAGTGGTGTCGGCTCGGTAGACCGGGTACGCGCGCTTTTTTTTGTTGAAGTTTTTGTTTGTACTAAAGGTAATTTCGAAGGATATTAGGGAGGCATGTTCGCTGGCATTGGTTTCAGCCGGAGCCCCTCCTGGTTACAACAAGCCACCTGAGATCGTGCTAGTCATCCTGCCTCAATCTGCCGCTGACATCCGCCAAGATGTCAAGAGAGCGGGGGATGTCACCCTTGGCGTAGGTGTTGTCATTGATCACAATTCTCTGGGCTGACGTGACCTCACGACTAGGTATCTACTCAGTGTGTGGTGGGTTCAGCTTGATATCCTGACCGTTAGTTATTTTCCAACACGTATTTCACAGCGGGAAGACAACATTGCGAAGTTTTCAGGGAGACAACTTGACCAATATTGCAATAACATCGCAATCAAGTGCGTGATATCTCAAAACATGGTTTTTGTGAAGCTTGTGTAGACTTGTCTACCTACAGAATCAACGCTCGATTAACAGGAGTGAATTCCATCCCATCATCGCCTGCATATGACTGGTTCACCAAAGAAGATTTCATTTTTTTGGGTCTGTGATGCCATCAATGATCCGACATTTGCACTGACACCGACGTTCATTTTCAGGGGCTGATGTTGGTCATCCTGGACCTGGTGTTCAGAACAAGCCCTCGGTTGCCAGTGTCGTCTTTTCGTATGACCGGCACGGCGTCAAGTACAGTGCGACATCGAGGGTGCAGCAGCCGCGACAAGAGAGAATAGGAGAACTCGGTCCTATGGTTTATGTACGCGTTGCCTTCTGGTTTTCGGGACAGTCAAATTATCATTTACAGGACGCCATTACACGATATGGCAAGGTCAACGGGAAAGCCCCGAGAAAACTCATGTTCTTCAGAGACGGTCTCTCTGAAGGTGAATATGCAGGTGTCGGTGAACTAGAGTTCCAAGACATTAAAGGTTCGTCGAAGACAATAAGATTTTGCAGAATGATGATAAATTTATTTATCTAGAGGCTGTGAGAAGGGTTTGGGCTGAAGTTAAATTAAAGGACCCTCCGCCTCTAATCACTTACCTTATCGTGGGAAAGAGGTAATCTTCCACTCCAGTCGGGCAAGCGATGACCGCTGACTTTCCTTGCAGACATCACGTTCGCTTCTTCCCGACAAACTCGTACGTACTTCTTCCTGCGCTTTCGTTCCTTATTGAGTAGTTCTCATAGTCAAGATGGAGATCGAAAGAGCGGCAATGTGCAAGCTGGATTTGTCGCTAGCGAAGGTATTGCCAATCCAATTGCCAAGGACTTTTACCTCCTGTCCCATGGTGGGATACTTGGAAGTTGGTGTACAGTATGTGCAGCGATATTCAGATTAACTTATGTCTGGTCATTTCTAGCAAGCCGACCTGCCCACTACATAGTATTAAAGGACGAGATTTTCAATTTTGATATTAGACCGTAAGTTTCAACCGAAGAACGCACAAGTACAGGTACCGACTAAATTTTGTGCACTCCTAAGTATACAAGAGGTGGCGTATACTCTCTGCCATGCGTATGTGAGCGCAACTCGATCTGTCTCCATACCCGCCCCTGTGTACTGTACGTACTTTTGCATCTTTTATTAAGTGAATTATTTGACGATTCTCTCGAAGATGCGGATGTACGACTATTTCCGTCGACGCTTTGGGGCTGTAACTGATTCCATCTCTCACATTTTACAGAAGGTCTGCGCTCGCGCCGAGTATCATTTTGATGCGAGTTTACGGTACATGGACAGCGATGGTGCAACTGTAGCGAGTTCGAGTACTTGTGAAAAGCATTCATTTAACCTGAGCCAGTGGCGATCGGGCTACTCACAAACGCACTCATCTATGCTGGCCAGGATGTTTTTCGCATGATATTGTACCTTTAAACTTTTAGTGCTTTGTCAGTACTAGCGTCGTGTCCATTAGTCCCATTGTATGTACCTACACGTGTTTTTTCTGGGTGTTCTATTCAGGTAATCAGCGCGGTATCGCCCCATGATCCATCTGCTGACATCCAGAAAGCACCTAGCTAAGGCTAGCTGGTGGACCCCTTGTGGCGCGCGAAGACGCCGATGATAGTCAGGATCCTCTGATAACGGGAGAAGCGCGTGTAGATGAAGATAATTGCGAGGTCAGAAGAAAGTTCACATCACAAACATTTGATCTGGGCATGTTGTTCACGCACCGCATTCGAGCACGGGAGAGCTGGATAGCTTCGCGTATCGCCAGGTGACTAAGGAATGAAGTCACAGAAGAAGTATACCAACGTGCACAGTGACCCGATATCGTAACGACTTGTCACGACGACAGGCTCAACTCCCAAGCGGTCGCTGATTGGAAGTGCCACTGGAGTGAGACCTCCACGAAGTAGAACATTGGACTCTGGTCGCAGAGTTCCCGAATTCCTTCAAGATACGAACATCAACGATAAATGCAATACATCCCGCAGTTGATTTAACCAGTGATCAGTGTTCAAGTACTCGAGACGAGGAACGGTGAAAATAGATTAGCCTACCTGCAACGATCGCCACAGAACCGATTTACTGACTAATCTCTTGGATTCGAGAAGGTGTGGAAATTGAAGATTGTGAACAAGGGAGAAATCGCGCGTGCCGCTGGTGGCCTTCACTAGCTAGGCTTGCTAGGCGGACAAGTTGGGTCGTCGGCAATTGCCAAGAATACATCATGACGTGACTAAAGATCACGTGCACATTACGCGACGCGTTTGATTCAGACTCTGGCCTTACCAAGTTACTTACCCGGCCAACCACATATTCAAACGTTGACGATGACAGGCGCTAACTACATGGGAGGGAAAAGGTTAGTGAACACTAAAATTTATCATGGCTGCTTAGATTTCGTATATGTAGGAATGCTGCTCGAGCGCGGACCAAAGACAGTACAGGTCGCGTTCAGAAGCGACATTTTGGTCAACAGAGGTTGGCAGCTGCGTTATGCAACACAAAGGAAGAAAGGGGAAGGCCTGAAAGGATGTCCTTGAAATCTGTTTTACATCAAATCAATCTTGCTCATGCACAACGAGACGCGAAAATCAAAGGCAGTCACCCCTCCATAGCGCATAGTACAAACACATCGCGCGATCCATCATTCGCCCACGGCACCTCATTTAGCACCTCAAAGCGCCGCGAACAACCTTCAAAGATACTTCAAACGCTTGATTTTTCTAATCGTATGTGATACATCCCCTGATATATGTCGACCTGTCTTAAATACTATGCGCTGATCGTGTCAGCGGTGGCCTATCGTGATGCAATTGACCGCATATTATCAATCCCTCTTTCAGAAATGATTGGCATTCCCCTGCAAGGAAAGTCACCCCACGCCGAAGATGGAGGCCCTGGCATTGATCCCGACGAAGATCTTCCCCTGCCCATCGATGCTGACAGCGAGTCGGACGTTCAGGTAAAATCAAAGGGAACGGTGAGCATCCAATGTAGGACGCTGACTATATCCTAGCTTGAAGGAACGTCTTGTGACAGTTTCTTTCACACCAGTCGATCTTCAGGAAGCGCCAGCCATTTGTTCCCAATGGATAACAATGATAATAGACAAATTTACAACAATCATCTGAGCCGACGAATGTCGCAGCCTTCTTCGCCGGACCATTCAAGTATGGTCACTAGTCATGAGAGTCCGCTACGGAGCACCGAGGCAGATGGTCTCCACGGAAGCTGGGTGGACGATTCAGGTTATGCCGACATGGATACTACTGAGCCCAGAAACCTTCCTGGAACCATACTCACCCACGATCTTTTAGACCCGCAGCGGTATCCCTCACCCCCGTTAAACAGCTTTCCGTTTTCTTTTGGTTCTCATTCTCAAGGAACAGAGGAGTACATTCTTGACATGGACACATCACCACCCTCATCGCAGGGCTCCTTTTCACAGTTGCGTGGTGGATGGAGTTCCAATCACGAGCATTTCTTACGACAGTCGTCGTCCTCCTCGACTTCTCCGATTGTTTCCCCTGCACCCGTCGTTACGCACGATTATCCTGAGTCCTTCGGATGGGATAGCTCCATCAAGTGCGACAGTCCTATATCACAGTCTCTTTGCCACATGAGTGATGTTAAGCAAACTTCTGCTTCATCCTTCCAAACACAATGCGCTCTTATTACTCCTCAGAAGGCTCAGAAGATGCTATACACTGCCAAAACTTCAGAAGCGGTTGTGAAATCCTTCGATGATATATCTATTACAAGACATCGTCGACCTTTTCAGCCCCCATATTCTGCCACTCGAACAGAACCTGTAGAATCACATTCTTTCAATTCATCGCACAGATTTTCTTCTTTCGGCGGCTCAGATACACATGACCCAGGATTGCCTTTGGACATTCTCAACGACCCGGACCCATGGGCGACCATCGGAAAAATTCTAAACCTTGAAGTCGTAAAGGTGCGCAACAATGATGACATCACCTTTACTCGCGGTCGGGAGGGTGTCGGCTATGTCAGGCATCGTTTGGACGAAACAGCGCATATATGGAATCTACCACGTAATTCTACGATAAGCCTGCGATCGATCAAGTCAGAAAGCGACTATCAACCCAAGGCGACGATGAACGACGAAGTAGAAGAGCGCTTGGGGGAAACCACCGACCATTGTCGCCATCATTCTCAACATTCTGAAGGTTCACAGTCGGAGGAAAGACCTTCGTCTGATCACTCCAATCTCGCCAAAGACATGAAACTCACAGCTCAGAACGAGCCACTTTGTACGTTGACCGTGGCAGAGCCGGAGATGCAAACAGAATCACCTTGCATCCCTACCGCACTCTCACATCGAGTCTCACCCCAGGATGTACAATGCGGTAGAATAGATGACGATGATATGTATGGGGGGCCATGTTTATTTGGGGACTCTGACGAAGAAGATGAATAGTTTTCGATAGAACATTTTGCACCAGTCTCGTAGTATGATACAGTTGCGGACAGCCAAAATCAGCAATTTTGGACGACACCAAAGCGTGATTCCATTGAAATATTACAAAAATATAGAGCCGTTCTAGCGCTAAAAATGGTAAGTGTTGAGGTAATTACCCCTGGAATATCCCTCAAATGCTCCCGAACTTC
Source organism: Suillus subaureus (assembly GCF_016647635.1). Taxonomy (NCBI): domain Eukaryota; kingdom Fungi; phylum Basidiomycota; class Agaricomycetes; order Boletales; family Suillaceae; genus Suillus; species Suillus subaureus. The sequence continues at coordinate 1,054,508 of NW_024538563.1, forward strand.
TATCGGCTGAGCTGCAAACGGGCGAAATCATACCCAATAAAGTCTACATAGCTAAACTATAATGATTTTTGTCAGTGACCTGTCATCTTGGTGATATAGGCCCCCAAAATGGTGCCTCAGATACCCAAAAGGGGTACACAATGTCTTTCAAATTGTCCAAAAATTTGGTGGGCCAAAAACCTCGTGGGAAAAACTTTGGACCACTGTGTTTAGACGTATTTTCACTCCCTGAGTTCAGATCTGGCCCAGGTTTGGCACCAAAAATTCACGCTGGACGGCCACCAAAAATATTAGTGGTATTCAAAGTAGAATTTGGGAGGCTCTGAAAACGTGGGTAAGTTTGACAAATTTCTTTCAGAATCTACGGGACGTTCGGCAGACCCAAGCGGGGTCTGAAATCCAATCTCTATGCTACGCATGCAGGATGCCTGCCCAATAGTGTTCCGTGGAAATCCACCTGGTTATCCACTGATGTAGATATCCACCCAGTTATCCACGTAGATAACTCGGTGGATAACCCAAGGCCAAAATTCATAGGTGGATAACGTGGATAACTGAAAATCGCGTGGGTGTATGGGGTTGTATTAAATATGCATTAAATACACTTAAAAAGTTTAAATACCAGGTCTACAAGCTTGTTTCTGCTTGAAGTGAGCTCGAACTAGGATTTAAGCTTGCTTATTTTGGCGGAACTTCATGCGACGTCAAGTCAATGTTTGTTTGGTGACTGGTCGAACATCGACTCGAAAAATGACTGAAAAATTGTGAACTTCAAGTTTTCTCCCTCATCACATGCAGCCGCATCTCAAGGATTGATTAGTTGAGCTTCAACTCTGTCTCGAGGCACTGCCAACAGAGATTCCCATTCCAAAGGAGTCCAAGTACAATTTCTCCAACTTCGGCCCGGATGCTGATTGGACTACAGCGACTCAGAGTTGGATGTCACTGACCCCGAGGATATATCTGAAGATGGCTCAAAAAAAGCGGATTCTTTTGACGGCAAGGCTTTTGATGCTGCCAGTATCATCAATCTTGACTCCACGACGCTAGCTGATGTGCTTGCTGACAAAGATTTGGCACCCGCAGCACCGAAGAACACTGTCACTCTTCTGCTGGCAAGCACTTTGGTGTAAGAGAAGGCCTTGACCAAAGCAGACTGGGACATGACATAGAGTGTAGGATAGATCTAGACTTGTAAATCAAGCTAAATTTTGCAGCACCCGGGATCGCCGGGCTGGTTTTACCGGCAGTGGATATCCACCATACTCACCCGTGGATAACTGACCCTCATTTAGGCCTGGTGGATATCCACAGTGGATAACCCCTCAGAGGGTTATCCACGGAACACTACTGCCCAACGTCCGCAAGTGCATCTAACCCTAACCTTAATGTGGGGACTTGGAGAGTTTGAAGCGTTTGAAGCGGCTAAGTGTTTCGAACGGAGTTTAAATTAAGTTTTTCAAGCGGATTTTCTGAACATCTTTCAGAACGATTCTGAAGGGTTTCATGATCATAATGTTTCAGAATCGTTTCAGAATGTTGAAAATTTTACTTTGAATACCACTAATAAATTGTTGTGTTTGGTTGTCCGCAACTGTAGGAGAACCACAATTACGAGTCACCTGACTTAATGCGTCTTGTATTTCGAAATCATTCCTGTGCTAAACCTAAAGTTTCCGTCACTGGCCCCCCCGAGTCTGACTGGTCTATATACTGTCGAGTCATGCAAGATCTTGATCATCAGATGATACCTGCGATGGGAATGTATACTGAATATAACGCTGAAGGCCACCGGGCAATATATGGTGTGTTTCGTGTTCATTATCTGTAGTGCGCAAAGCTCAAACCTCGTTCGCTAATACAGATCATGTCTCGTCGATTCTAGAGAATGAACCCGCATCTGCAGATGCACAGGTACCACCTGCGCTTGTCTTCTATATGACGCGGAACATCCTGCGCCCCACTTTTATTCTGGGGCAGATTCCAGATTTACTTAACTGCCTAGCCATGGTCGACACTTTCCGGAGATATGCAGTCGAGGTATCTTCTGTTGCGTTGTCGTGGCAGGAGTACTATGCGAAGGAACTTAGTTCTGATCCAGACATGACACTGCTCACGGAAAGAGAGCTAAAGAAAGTCCAAGATTATGTTACGAACGACGAACGTGACAGGCTGCATTATATCTTGGTCACTAAGAATCTGTGTCTATTGGTGCGTTTCTTAGGTTTCAAGCTCGACCTCGTTTTAGCTTCATTTCAGATAGCATGTCTACTACCTTATGACGGCACCGGAGTCGTGTATGCTTGCAGAACACCTGAACGACTATTTTCCAGGATGCTTCCCAGGCTACGACATACCATCTAAGCTATTGTTTCAACACGGACTTTCCGACAGTGAGAAACAGGTTATGGAAGAGACATATCAAGAATGCAAGGAGTGGATATTGGACGTCACCCAATGGGAAGAGGAGCGCGAACAAGAACAAGAACAGTTGCTTGTGACGTAAGTCTTTCTATGGTCTCCCTGAAAGAGGCTAACAGTCTTTAGCTTAACTGCAGAACAGGCCGATGCCGCATTCCAGCAGGCCTTTCGAGAGAAATTTCCTCCGCCACTTTCTCAGGAAGAGCTAATTTCAGATTTGGATGACTACTTGGGCATCGTGGAGAGAATGATTCGCAGGTTGGAAGATTATTTTCCTTCAGCCAAGGTTCTGGAGAGATTAAAGCGAGCGACCTGAGCGACATCATGCTCTGTTTTTCTTCGTAGAACGTCGTGAGTTTTAGATCATGCTAATATATGCACCCCTTAGTCACCGATTCTCTTATTCGACAGGCGACAGGTGTACCCCATATCGATGTCGAGTGCAAGGCAACGCGCGGCCAGTGTAGATCCATAGCTCAGTACTAGTGCTAAGCTGCTGGCAGTAAAATATATCCACCTATGCAACCCCACGACACTTCCTTATTATCATCCCCGCCGCTCCCTACCATACCCCAATCATAATCTCATACCTTGCCCTACACCACCAACACCTAACTCCCCTCCCTTACGCTCGTCGCCAAGAACTCTCGCCTCCACGGACCAGACCACATGAGAACATCGAGGCAAGCTGCCAACCCCAAGCCTCACACTCGTCTCTCTCCACAGAATTCTTGTACTTCCGCACCCGTGGTCGAGCTTGCGCATAGCCTAAATACTCCACCCATCGCACATATAAATACAGTCATCTCATCTTCGTAGGGGGGCACGTCTAAAACGGCCGGCAGGAACGGCGGACTGATGGGGCATGTCTCACATCAGGGCATTCGTGACAGATGCGACAGGGACACAGGGGTCCCTTAGACTAGAAAGTACTATCCTACATAGAGTCTCTCAACAAATATATATATCCAAGTAATCGACGATACCGTTGTAAAAGCGGTTTGCAAGTGAGCTTGAATAAGTTCGCTTTGAACAAGTGTCGCGTTAACGCCAAGTTACATAACTCACAAAGCAAACACGACGTTTATGGTAATCTGAGTGTGATTCGATCCCCTCCACTTCATTCATGACCTGCCAGTAATTAATCATTCCGACTCATGGCGCCGTTCAACCTGCCGAATACAGTTCTCAGCGGCTTCAAAGAAAGACCAGAGGCTTTACTTGCACAGGGCAAGTTCTCCGAACATGTTGCAGGCGTAGCATGCTCAATTATCGTATCTTAAGGTGACAGGTTGTACGTTGGAACAGCAACAGGCAGTCTCTTCATCTACGAGTACAACGAACTTTCTGGTATGCTACTGTTGGATGCTATCAGCGCTGATATACTCATTTCAATACCAAGATAATGTATCAACTTTGGTGGACACTAAGAAGGGTCTGTCTCGTAGATCTATTGACCAGCTGGGCTATATCAAGGATATCAATTCTCTGGTTTCCCTCTCCGGTACGACTAATAGCATAAGCATCTTTGTCGAGTGTCGTGGATTAAGCGTGTCCATACTCAGAAACTATACCAACTCTGTATCCTCTCCCAAGCTTTACCCCTCCAACACCACTTACAAGAGCCAAGGGTGCATTAACATTCGCTATTCACTCCTCCGTGTCCAACCTCGACCCAAGTGATGCCAATAGTGGAGCCAACACTGTCGGCAGGGCAGCCCCGATTCATACGATGATGACGCAGCTTATAGTCGGGTGCCGAAGGAAGGTAGTGATATACACGTGGAAGGATGGTGAAGCACAGGAAATCAAGGTACGAATTTGCTACACTTGTAAGGCCCATCTAAACCAGCAAGTAGGAATCTATTCTTCCTCACTCGCCGCGTGTTGCGGTGTTTCTTGATAGCGATAATGTTTGCTTTGCGTACTCACCTACTGAGTATGCTATGTTCTCCATTAGTAAGCTCACAACACTTGACGTTACCACACCTATACCCGCGAATACTTCCATGGGCGCGTTTTCTGGGCTTACTGGGTACATGACCCTTGGTCTGGGAGCCAGAGCCAAACCTGGGTTGGTGCGGCTGAGTGATACCGAGGCACTTATTGTCAAAGACAGTATGGTACAAGTTTTATATTCGATACGATGGATAACTGAAGCTTCCGGCAGACCAGGGGTTTGTCATCGGCACTGATGGGAGGCAGACCAAGCCAGCGACGATTGATTGGCCAAGTCCACCCGATGAAGTTGGTCAGCATTTCAGTCTTCCCAGTCCTCCCCAGTTCTCTGATTGTCTCGTCTAGCCTTTGTCAACCCATATATCTTCTCAATACTTCCTCCTGGTACCGTCCCGGCACCGGAGAATGGAGGTGCTTCCCTTCCATCTGGGAGCGCTCCAGCTGCCCCTCAGTCATCCCTCATCCCCTCTCCAGTCGTGCAAGTCATATCGTCACTGACAATGCAATCCGTCCAAACTCTTCCCTTCCCACCCATACCATCAACGTCTTCTGCCGCCACTTGCACGATTAGACTCTTGACATCTTCTCCTGCCGCCAAAGCACCTCTCTTCCTTGTGGCTACTCCGAGTGACCGCACAGTAGCAACTTCCGAGGGCAGCTCGATATGGCAAATTCAGATGAAGTCATGGGGAGACCAGATCGATGAACTTGTCCAGCGCTGCCTCTATTCCGACGCACTGTCATTGCTTGATACTTTAGACAAAGCTCTTTTACCAGACAAGGTTCGTTTTCAATTACACAATCGAGTGACAGGCATAACGCCATCTACCTTCTGAAGGACCAACGACGAACCCTGATTCGTGCCCTTCATGCCGTGTCCCAGTTCCGATTAGGAAAGTTTGATGATGCAATAAATGCTTTCATCGAGCTTGATCTCAACCCCGCCAAGGTCGTCGCTCTCTATCCTGAGCGCATTGCTGGACGTCTTTCTGTTCCTCCGGATGATTGGATACCACTGTTCGGGGGACCTGCAAACCAGCAGTCACTCACGCCAAAGAACGATGATGCCATGTCAACAAAGTCCCAAAATGATAGCAATGAAAGCAAAGAGAAACTTTTGGAGCAGTCAGCGTCCCCTGCGATGCCAGTCAGGGCTTCTGTTCGTCGGGGAGCTGCCTTTGTGGCACTTTTATCCTCGAAAGACAAAGACGATGATTCCGTGTCTATTAGCGGGAAGAAGAAGGTAAAGCAAGTAGGTCAGTCAGATATTTTGTCTTCGTTGGCTCGTCGCGTCAACGAATTGTCCAGATGACTTCAGCCGGTCGGTGAACGCTCTATGGCAATATCTTACCGATCGTCGTCCGAAAGTTGCAGGCGCACTCGCAACAGTACACATTACACCAGCTCAGTCTCACCAGTGGCCTTTCCTCTCTGAGACGTCGACCGAAGAATTATTTGCACTGCCGAACATCCCTTTACCTCTGTTGACTCCAGAGCAGCTTGTGCGGTTCGCACAGATTGTAGACACAGCGCTCTTCAAGTCTTATCTCGTGACTCAGCCGGCCCTCCTCGGTGCACTTTGTCGATTGGCCAATTGGTGTGAAGTATCAGAGGTTGAGGAGGAGCTCCAGGCACGAGAGGTGCGTCCAACGTGCGCACGTACTCAAACATAGCATTTACTGACGTTCTCAGAAACTTACGGAGCTTATATATCTTTATAATGGAAAGAAGATGCATGCCAAGGCTCTCAATCTCCTCCAACAGTGAGCATCTATGTCTTTTACCTGATTGCGCTTGCAGACTGACGGCCTTGCACAGGTTAAGTGAGAAGGAAACGGACATGAGAGACAAGCTTGATCCGTCCATATCATACCTGCGAAAACTTGGTCCTGAGTACATCAACCAAGTATTTGAGTCCTCCCGCTGGATCTTTGAAGCAGACCGTCATATGGCTTTCGAGGTGATCCTTGTATACGTTTTTTGTCCAGTTCCTTGCTGACAATTATCTGTCTCATTCAAGATATTTACATCTGACGACGTTGAACTCCCTCGAACTCAGGTAACGGATTACCTTGAGAAGATTGACCCTACTATATCTACTCGTTACATCGAGTATCTGATCGATGAGAAAGGCGAAGAGAGTCCTGCATTCCATGATCGGCTGACAGAGCTCTATCTGAACATGACTTTAAGTGCTCGCAAACGAGGAGACGAAGGTTTGTCGTTATTTTTGCTGGCCGATAACTTTCTGACCAGCTCCCGCTAGCAAAAGAGTTGGAGGTTTACTCAAAGCTCCTTCGTTTCATTGACACCACTGTTCACTACCACCCCGATCGCTTGTATGGTTTACTATCAGAGAGTCAGTTACAGAATAACACTCACCGTGAAAGTTGATGCTTACATTCCGTAGATCTTTACGAAGCGCGAGCTGTGTTGCTGGGCCGTATGGGAAGGCACGAACATGCTCTGGAGCTCTACGTTTACAAGCTCAAGAATTATGCCAAGGCCGAAGAGTATGTCTTTTTTCGCAGCTACAATCCCAATCTCTCGTTGACTACGTCGTAGATACTGCAAGCGAATATATAATCCAAACGAAGTGACCAGAAGCATCTTCTTGACTCTTCTCAGCCTCTACCTCCGCCCCACTGACAAAGCAGCGCCGAATTTGTTGCAGCCCGCCTTAGACTTGATCAGTCGACATAGTCCTCGCTTAGACTCTGTTGAAACTCTTCAACTTCTTCCTCCTCTCGTCACCGCTCGCGACGTGCGCCCATTCCTTCAAGAAGCTTTACGAGCACAGATTTTCGACAGTCACGTCATCCGCGATATCCACAAAGCGCGAAATGAACAAGTTGCTAGGAAGCTGATGCTGCTAGAGTCCAGGCGTGTCAAAGTCACAGACAGTAGAATGTATGTCCAATGTTCTTTCCACGTGGATATTTCTCTGATGACTTGTGCAAAGCTGTCCCCAATGCCATAAGCGTCTGGGTAGCAGCGTCATCGCAGTTCATGCACCCAGGCGAGTCCGACATTCGCCCCTAACAATATTTTCTAATGTTCTCATTTTTCAGGGGAGAGGTGACTCATTATCAGTGCCGCGATGCTTTTGCTCGGAGGCTTGTTGATCCCGTGAGGAGATAATGGCTATCATGCTACACAGCATTTTTGGTGCGGCTGCCTTTGTTGTTACTGAGGGCTTAGTATGTATCGGTGGGCCCACCACCCGTAGTCAACTGCGTGTATCTATCTCCTCGTGTATCTTTGTGATTTACCCCTTCTTCTTGTCTTGTCTGTCCTTCAAGTGTTCGATGCACAGAGCTGGCTAAGCAATCAGGCGAAACCTGGAAAGTCCAGAAGTTGCATCCCATCAGCATTTCTCAAAAAAGCTCCAACTACAAGTACGATCTCCCAAGTTCCAATCGTCCATGTTATTTAAAGGGAAAGGGATGATGGATGGCCGCCACTTACTCATATGCTCATTGAAACATCCCCATTGCCACCCAATAATCCACCCACTGTGCCGCGTCTGCTGAAGACAGCGACTTCAGCTCCTTCATTGTTGGACTGACACGCTCGGCTACAGCAGTGGCGAATGAAGCCACGCCACCCGCTTCGGAATCCATCTCTCCAGACGCCCTGATTGCAATGTCTGATCGAGCCATCAAACGCATGAAGTTGAGAAGCTTGGTAGCAGGCTGCAATTGAAGACTAGGTGGGAAAACGTTCTGGCCAGCTATCGAGATATACGTACGATGCGTTTCATGGTTTCTTCGCTCAAGTCCTTGGCACTCGATTCGAGCTTCTCGAGCCACTCCGAGAACGACACAAGAAGTAGCGGGTAACTTGTTACTTTACGCTCAACCAGGGCGTCCGCCACGGGCTGTATCAACGTCCTCCAAGCGACCGGTCTCGGATGTACCAGATTCACCGCGATGGGAGGTTCTTCATCCGCGAAAGCGACATCAAGAATAGCATTTGATATGGCATGGGGAGGGATCCAAGACACAAACTAAACCGCGCGTGTCACGAACAGATACCCTTGATAGTAATGGACTTACTCCTTTAGCCTCCGGAAGCGCGCCTAGGCTTACACTTGATTCGACGATGATCGGTAGCCAGTTTGTCGTGGACCAAGCTCCTCGCGGGGGTCCTCCTGATATTTGTCCAATTCTGAATGAAGATGCCGGTAACTTGCTGTTGACGAGAACCTTATTGGGAACAGTATTCGTAGAATCCATGCTCCCCAAAGTAGCTTGTGACTTACCCTTTCCGAAACATATTTGCTCGCGCCATAGCCAGGACCTGCTGCGACGCCTGCGTCGTATTGTACTTCTTCAGGGAACGGTCCTTTTGCTTTATCCCAACCTTGAGCAGATGAGATGGAAGATGTGAACATGAAACGCGGCTTTGGATGACGCGGAGAAGACAGTGCCAAGTCTATAAGATTCCGCATTCCGCGCACATGAGGGTCGAATGACGAGAGCGCCAGGTTAAAGTCGAGTCGCCAAGCGTTGTGAATGATGACAGTGACAGATGTGCAGATCTACGCTATCTTTAGTTGATTCGGTGACACTGGAAATGAAGCAAACCTTTTGATACAATTCCTTATCCAGACCTAGGCGATCATCGGATGTATCAGTTTCTACATATACTAGTTTGTCTGACTGAAGCAGAGTGAAATCTAAACCGCGATCTCTGAATGAATCTTCCTGTCGTTGTTGCATGGATGCCCCCTTTGACGGGCGATTGAAGGCATATACCACAGACACGTCCTCGCGCTGGAGTAGATCTGCAAGCAGATATGAACCAAGACCACCTGTAGACCCGGTCAGGGCAACCACATGATCGCGTTGGCTGCATCCATTAACTAGAGTGGTGTTGGCCTCTGTGACAGAGTTCCCTAATCCGACCGAATACCTCTCGATCATGTTCTCGATATCAGCCTTGGCGTCGACGGTACTCGTACCATTCTGTTGCAATACTGCAATAATGACGCTTCTCGCGAGCCGGCGAATCGAAGGACTTGAAAATATGATGTTCTGGTCAATCCGCGATGCTGATGCCTGAACGTCGCGATCTGAAGACGAGCTGAGAGAGCCGATAATACGGTTTTTGAGGAATGTCGCAGAGAGACTAGATGTACGAAATAAGCAGATCACTAGCCTTGGCTGGTTTTCGACCCACCTGTCAAAGCCTTGAGCAAAAAGGTCTGTATCAGGATCAACTGCCTTGTCGGCGTTCACAGCAGCAGCGTGGACCTTGAGCCATCCCTCGACGTCTTCCGCAGTCCAGCTTGTAGGTAAAGGTACATCGATACCTGCCCTAGCGCTGCCCTCCACCTTCTCATATCTGTCGTCCGCGAAGTTTAGTTGACAGAGTGACAGATGGGTACTATGCTCACAGGGCATTGATCTCCTCCTCATACAGCTTGACGGTTGCTTTCTTGGTGACGGTCCCTTTTCCGGCTCGAAGCATGGGCTTCTCTCTGCGTGTCACAAGAATCATCTCTTTGAAGATCCTGCTGAAGGCAGGAGCCTCGTTGTTCGCTTCCTCTATTTCTGGCCTTCAAGAACATTTTTGGACTCAACAGCAGCATACGATCTTGTATGGGACTTACCACACTCGGTTCCTAAACTCAGCAAGGTGTTTGTCGTCATCAACGTCAATTTCACACCCTACTCGTGGCTCTATGAGGATCCCAACTTGATTGCGTCCACGACCGAAGATGACAGTGCCGTTTACGTAGGGGTTGGCGCAGATGATGCTTTCCATGGGAGCCGGTACTGTCTTCTCCCCAGACGAAAGTACCAAAACGTCGTCGATCCTTCCTACGCTGCGAGAAAAATGTCAGAGAAAATAAATAACACGAATTTCAGTCGGACTCGTACATCTTCCACAAACCCTCTATCGTCGGGTGCTTGATAAATGCATCCGAAGTAGCATAACCCTTGACATCCGGAAGATTCTCTACTGACACTTGATGTGTCGGGTTTGTCTGCGATAAAGCGTTCAACGCTGAGAGGGTGTCTAAAGATCAGCTCGGAGACGCACCAAAACTTGACATTCATATGTGCCATCGTCCTGTGGAGCCCACCTGATCTTGGAACTTGGTCCAAATCGCACCCACTCCCAAAGCTTTTGGTCGACCGAATTTCGGATAAAATAAGTGTTCATACCAAATTCTGTAGCACCGTAAGCACAAGAAAGCTTTACTCCTGCGTTCACCAGGGTATTTCCCATCTTGGGCGCGAGAGGACCGCCAGCATAGGCCTGCATTGGTATCAACGTGAGTGATTCCTTGTCACAGCATCAATAAAAAACTTACAACGTATTCAAGCGTCTTCAAAACATTGACAGCACTCGGCGAAAACGCCATTGTGCCAGAAAGGCAGGCACGACTACCAAAGCGTTCGACTTCGTCTTGAGTATAGAGTCCAAGATGTTTTGCGAGTTGGGTACTACAGGGGTCGCCAAGGGATCGAGGAAAGATGTAGGCGGGTAAATAGACACACTGCTCAGGGTGGTGATGGGGACGAGCAGCTGAAGATATATACCAAGGGTATGGAATGATGGCAAGGACGCAGTACCGATGCGGATAGGATTGGGAACGTCGATGTGGCCGAGAACACATGCTAACGCCATTCCATCTTAGCATTGTTCATTGCAGATCATTTTACTGACTTACGCGTCATGCACCAGTGTATGGCAGTCAGGTTACTTATTGTAATAGGTTTAGGGAAACCAGTGCTGCCAGAGGAGTGCAAGTAGCATAATACATCGTTCTCAGACGATGGCGAACCTGGGGAAGAGTACGGGACAATGGCCTCGTTTGGGGTACCACTGACAAGCCCAGGGTACAGGTGTTTCAGCGCCGGAATCTCGTCGATCTGCAGCTGACTCATTTCAGTGGCATGAGATACAAAACCCGCTTTGACGCCATCAATCAGGGAAGCAAGAGAGTCCTGAGTGGTGATTAGACGACGACAACTTGTTTTCTGCATCATGCTCGTGACTGCTGCTGCCGAATTACGAGGGGACATTGGAAATGGCTTGAAATAGCAGTGATTAGAAGCCCGCTCAATCAGAAATTCTATGTACACACAACTAGCCCAGCGAAGATGATACCCATGAATACTGTCTGGTAAAGAAGGGTGTCGGAGATCCCGATAAGGGCGACCACTTCTTTGTCCGCGCCTGCGCCGCCTTGCCTAATGGCCTGGGCGGCTCGATGACAAGCTCGACGGAAGTCTGAGTGTGAGATAGAGACCAGGTCATTGCTGTCAGGCTTGTCGTAGACAAAGAAAGTGACGTCCGAGTTATATTGCGCATTGAATTCCACCAATTCAGGAAGGGACAGAGATCCATCGAGGGGAGGGTAATTGACATAACTTCGATGATTTGAAGCGACCATGATGAATGATCGTACACACTTAGACTGACTATTGGTACGAAGTATCGTGCATGAATAAGTAGTCATTTTCAAGCGGCATCTCGAAGAGAACCCCGCGATATTACGTTTCATCATTGCGACCAAATCTGATAAGTACCTGAGTACCTCCGAACTGAGAAAAGATGTTTGCTTACTGATACTGAATACCAAGTCGTTGCTACCATAGGTAAGGAAGCCCCGCCCTGCTCCGCCTGGGCTGGAGCAACAGAAAAAACCAGTGGAAAACGGTAAGTATCGTGGGTGGGTTATAAAGTATGCAATAAACGGCGTTATGCCTTCATTGTTGTACTGAAGATAATATCATGGGATGTCAGATGACAGTAAAGATCGTTGTGAAGGATTAGTGATTAATGATGGCCGTCGGTATACTCGTGAGAGGTATGACAAATCAAGAGTCAGAGGTGAGTCCAGCGTGTTTATCGTTGCATGAGGATCAGTGCTCGAAGTTGTATTAGGGACGACAGAAGGTGCGGTAGAGGTGAAGGTGGTAGTATGCGATTGCGAAAATGACTGGGCTTGAGCCAAGCTACTGGATTGCTGCATGACCGTGCTATTGGGAGGGCGTGAACTGCATGCAGTAGCGTTTTTCGGGATCCATTTTTCTCTTGCTGAAGTATCCCTCTACGTGATATGAGATGGAGTTGGACAATCAAAAAATTGACATACATGTTTCCCCTTCAAGGCATACAGAACATCGACTATTGATGTGCGACACTCGTGCAGGTTGAACTCTTCACACTTGGTCTGACAGATAGAAGGTTTCGAGCCCAGTGGAAAAGGCAGGCCGGGATGGCGTATCGTGGACATCGGATCATGCCGAAAACTGAAAGTGAGGTGAGGACAATACAGCACGAGACATTTACGACGTACATGAGGACAATGCGGTGGGTCGAAAAACACCTCGAGGTAACCGATGGGAGTTCTTGAGTGGCTGGGCCAGAGGTCGTGTAGCGTTGGCCTAGAAAATATTTCAATGCAATGAGATTTGTTTATGAAATTTACATCGAATTGCTGACCTTGTTGCCCTGGGCGAGCGCGTTCAGGCATCACAATGAGAATAAAATACCATTAGATATGCCTATCGACTCACATTGACATCCAACAGAAGGTCGTTAAGGTTGACTATTGCAGACGCGTACGCGTTACAGCCTCAGCAGGTGATGGCTAGCAACTTTCCATCTGCCGAAAAGGACAAGCAGGCCACTATTGCGACGTGGTGGAGGGGAGAATTGACTCGGATGGGCTGGCCGCTGTCGAAGTTCCACGTTCCATACTTGTCTTCCGGTGTGCTTGCGAGGACGCCACCACTCGGAGATATTGCAAAGGCATGGACATTAGTAGTACTTGTGTCCTTCCTGTTTCCAAGGTTGTAAGTACTACGTGTTTCAAGTCAAATTCGAAGTCCTAAGGCCTAATTGAGTGAACCGACTAACTCGGAGATAAGGGTTTTTTTTCATCCGGCCCATGGGTCCAAGCAAGGCAAAATACCATCCCAGACTCGGATTTTGACTGGGGGTTCGACGCTCGTTATAAGGAGACGAAAAGTCGTATCCAGCAGTCACAAACATGGTTATGTCTGGCGGGCGAGCACACAACTGTGACCTTTCTCCTTTGAATCCACGTTCCACTGGCTTGCAGTCCCATCGTGACATCTGCTCACCACTCGCCAGCCATCTCTAGTACTCCAGCAGACAAACTACACTATTTCGGTTCTATTTAGTGATGACTTTGCATGTGCAAAGACATCGCAAAATAGACCCTGATGTCCAACCGCACCTTCCTAACTACCACCAACCACTTTCTCCCCGTCTGGAGACTGCTATGGTCGACGCTCCACTTCTACCGTGCCTGCAGTCACATCTCATATCTGTTTCCCACTCTTCAAATTCCATGCCCCCAGCAAGCCGTGACTTGAACGAGTGAGCATCCACTGGTAGAGGCATGTTGGACATCATTGACCAAATCGGTGTGTCCTTCAATTTTCTGGAGGTGCTTTATCGTTATCGTTGATGTGACTCGTCTCCTGACTTTCCGCTACTTACTGGGCGCATCAGCGTCTCAGATTTCATCTAACGAAGGCCAAAATTGACTCTCATGATGATATGAGGCTTAGGTCGATTCAGAGTTGACTCAGTTGAGTACACTGGAAAATCCGTATTACGTGTGTCATCCTTGTGATACCTCGCAGCTTGTATTATAGGCTGTGCAGCTGGAGCGCCCCAGTCGTTGAAGATGTATATTCTGTGGACCGCACACCATCCGAATTCGTCCCGCCATGACCTTGTAAATGATATATTACCGGTGTCTGGTAACCTGTTATCACTCGGACCTTTCTTGGTTCCTTCGAACGACTTCGAACCCTGAGCAAAAAAAGTCCGGACACCCTCATGTTATTCACAATGAAAAGACCCCCAAACTCTGCTCAACATCTTCACTTCAAGTTAATGTTGCAGCCATCACCAAGCAGTATATAATTCTCAACCGAGTATCTGCCGGCAGCTTCCGTCTTTTCTTCGTTAACGTCTCTCCATTACTTGACGTGGCAGCTAAACTTTGGTTGGACGTTGTATTATTTGTATCCTAGCGTGTAGCACATCAATGAATACAGTAATATGATGGATAGTCTTACACAAGGGCACACATTGCACAACTGTGAGTGGCCAATGTCCGTAATTCAATAAAGCGTGCTTCGAGTCCCTGGAGCAGGACAAGAGCAACGAAAGTTACAGAAGCACGGAGTTTGGTGCGATGAAGTGTATATGCAATATAATGGGGGAGTTTTACTTGAAAGTCAGAAAAAGGGGGGATTCTGGACAAGCAAAAAGATGGGTAACTGAGCACATCACCACGACTACTTGAGGCCGTAAAGTAGGTCAGAGTGTCTTGTAAGTTGAGTAGACTGAGGTTTGGGTGGCGCCTAGGCTATCATCCTCCAGAGTGCACCATCGAGAGTACTGAACTACAAGACGGGAACACGGGCGAAGTGAGTGAGTCGTCAAATTCGCTAGTCACGAGTGCAGGTTAAAAGGTATTTACAAATGTGCAGGATGGCACGGGCGTGAATGATGTGGTGATTCGGGGAGCCGGTTGCTGCGGTGCATCACAATGCGTGGCGTAATGTCGCAGTACGTCCGTTGCAGTGCAAGTTGTGCCACTGAATTTTGAGTGACATAGTGGCGCTGTGACAGAACTAAACCGTTGTTAAGATTGAATGGTGCGTGTAAACATGCATACCTTGACGAGTGATACTTCTCGATGCACGGTAGGTATGAGTGGAATCACGATAACGAGTGTTAATGCCCAGTAACGCGCGAATATCAATGCTCCCACCGCTCAGTCGTCAAAAGCTCATTCCTCTCGTGATGCCACCTAGAAGTGTCAAATTCATGCTGTCACGGTTGATTTTACTCATTGCCGTTCATAGTCACATAGTGCCCGGATATGCACGCCATATATAGGACGGCATAGGACTGGCAGCGCGAATTGATTAGTTTGAGATCACCCAGCATGATTGGTATTGGGTTGCTAGGCCCGGGAGTCATGCGAAAGGTGTCGACGGATGTTTGCGGCGAGCGCGTCGCGGGCCCACTTCCTAACCTGCTCGGAGAGTTGAATATTGTACATATATTATCAAGTCTGCATTTGTCACAAAGTGTTAATAAAGGGAGCTAATACACTAAAAATGCAAGAAGTCAACATGTTGAAGATGTGACGAGGAGAATATCGAACCAACAAAGCTGAAGTTAAGGGAAGGAAAGCATGTGGGGGACTGAGGATATGTTGAGGTCGTTATATACTGCTTGGTGATGGCTACGACATAAAGCTGAAGTGGCAGAGTCTGGGGTCTTTTCGTGGTGGATGACTCGTTCGAAGGAACCGAGAAAGATCCGAATGATAACGGGTTACCATGGACTCTAGCTAGTACTTATATAGACTGGTTGGAGATGAAACGGCACTGGTTGGGTCTCGTACAACATCATGGAGCCCGGGCTTCTTGTGTACTCGTGCGCACATATACTTACGGGCACGTCTGATGCCGTCTGGGGATGCTGTCATACTCACTAGACCAAACTTAATCAGTGCCTGGCTGTACAGCTTGGCCTGCGTAATGGATAAATACGGTGCAGTGCATTCCTCGTCAGCTACACTATAAGGACCTTATTGTCTTTTATAACCGAGGCAGATGCGGCCTTTTAGGAGGCGTTAGGTGGCGAAACGGATATTAAGCCAATCAAGGTTAGCTTGTATGCATTGCAGAGCTGGGTGGGAGAGAGAGGTGAGTGATCTGTGCTGAGTTTGGAATAGTCCACTTTTTCATTCTGGCGTCATGCCAATAGAATGTCTCAAGAGACCTCAAAGTTTCGGACGAGCTGTAACTTACGCTTCCCGCGCACGGACTAAGAACACTTAAGATACGGTCTCCAAATTACGAACAATGTTCGGGTGGTCAAACACTCCGTGCGCATGACACTGCTTGCCAGATTCCCGGGCGGTCGATCGATCGACTCTAGAGTGACTCCCCCTTGCTACTGTGACTTGATTTCGGACCACTATACCTGCTTTGGTCGAAAAGGAAGAACAAATATCCACCCGATTCGAGGTCAGTGCATACCATACCACACATGTGTCAGCGACAGGGGAAAGGCGCTAGACGGCAGTATTTTGTTGCAGTATATATTCGCCGAGTTTACCACTCACTCTGACACACCTATCTCCCCAATGTCATCACTCTTAGATGATCCTAGTTGGTGGGCGCAAATCGATTCGTATCGTGTGTATAGTTATTTTATAGGTTCGTGGACAGCTGATCGGACAGTGTCAGTGTTACTCGATCTAACCCGTCTGCGGTTTCGTAGCTGCCTCTGCTGTTGTGGTTTCATACGACTGGGGTGAGCAATATAACATTGAAGAACCAGAAAGAACCACTGAACGATATTTCCAGCACTAACATTTGGACAAGAGGTAGGTTGGCGCAATTATCGAACGGCTATCTCACTGGGAATGGTTTTATACTAGATTGAACTGGTCTGGGTGAGCGGCGTCTCAATCACAAAAGCGACAGGACAACATGATTAATTCGGGGTAGAGGCGACGCTGGTCCTTCACGACTGCTCTTTTTCTCATTGTACGTAGGTCTGCCTTGTTATAAGCGCAGTTGTCAGGTTGTGCTTAATTCAAAGTCTTCTAGGTGCGCTACATTGGAATGTTATATGCTGTGTATGTTTCCTTAACAGCTTGGTGGTATGCTACTGATCGTTCCTTCACAATCAGTGTCTTTGTGTATTGTATGTCTGACATCTACTACATTTATTTCTTCTAACCCGGGGCATCCAGCAATTGTCCCATCAGACTCTGTGACCAATGCAGTGAGCATTCTACGATGCCTGTCATTCTCGCACACTAACTGCTCCCCGTAGGGGTGAGTGAGATTCTCGACTAGCTTGTTGATTTAATGTAATAGGTGCCACAGCTGTGAGTTTAATTGCATTGTGCAGTTCTTCGAGGTTCATGATTTTTTTTCAGGTGAAATTATCAACTCCGTATCATTGTGCCTAGCTTTTGTCGTCAACTGCATGCTGGGTGGTGAGCTACTCATCTGCAATACCTCAGTGATATCGAGTTAACTGACACATCATGCAAGCCATCATGATCACTCGGTTATTTGCCATGTATCAGCAATCGAGAAAGGTGCTTATCCTTCTCGTTGCGATCTTTCTCGCTATCATTATTGCCTGTGGAGTGATTACTGCGATACAAGCTCGCCATATATCAGGTGGTAAGGTCATTTATGGACGAAAGATTAAAGTGAATCAAGCTCATGGGACGAATATCAGAGGACCTTATGATCCCTGGCAGCTACTGTCAGCCTCAGTGTCTCATTGGGGGAAACGTACCTCTGACGACCGAGTATTGGTTGCTCAGCACCGCGTGGGAGGCCCTCACGCTGTGCCTTGCACTCTGGAGCGCTGCAAAACACTTTCATGAACTGCGACAACCGTGGACGAGATGGACCATCGGGGACTGTTTTACAGTGTTAATAAAATCGCATGTGCTTTACTTTGCAAGGTTAGCTCATATTTTGAATGGGGTTGTCCTTTGGCGCTGAAGTTATGCTAGCTTTCTTGCCGTGTCTTGCTTCCAACTTGGCTATCTGTCTCCGGCAATTGTGGTACGCCGACCTGTCACCGTTCCGCATGCGACTACTGTTCATCATGTTCATAGAACTCGACTACTGTTGGCACTCAGATTTATGGCGGTGTTCTCCAAATTTTCTCGCTTGTGCAGATGTTTGTGCTGGGACCACGCCTTATCCTCGATGTTCGAAAATATCATGCTAAGCTTGTAGCTGATTCCGATGCAGGGACCACCGTGGCTACAATTGTCTTCCTTGAGCGCGCCCAACTGTCAACTGGCAGTGATGTTTAGCATTCCCAATGCTGAAAGTATTTAATAATTATCGGGTAGTACTCTACAGGGAGTACGGGAGTATTGGGACTGATATGGTGTTTTAAGGAGAGGTAGGTCCGTGCACATGCATGTTGCATCAGCCCATACTCACATCTCCGCGGTGCAGAATCAACCAGAACGTCTCCGGTGATGGAGCATGCCCGCATAATCCAGTGCTGATCGCTAAGCGGGTAACGATGTGCACACCCTCTCACTGCCACCTTTAATTAGAGGCCAGAACCAGCACACTGGTGAAGGACAGCCCTGATGGATCGCGAGTTCATATCCGATTTGTCGGGTAGTCGACAGTGGATCCCTACCCCACATTGATGGCGTTGGGCGAGTTGCGAGATTCATGGTGTGAGCATTGTGGTGTGTAGCTGTATCCAGTAATAATAGTAATACAGGTGGCGTAGTAATGCAACAAGGGACAAATAGATTTATCGTGGAGAGCAAAGACTCTGTGTACCGGGACGATCGAGGAGCATCGAGAGCGTGCTCATGACGTGACGCTTGTTGCTCTCGTTGTACGTCCTGATCTAAGTACTACGACAGCGGCAAGAAAAAGCAACTCGTGAAACGCGATCGTTGATGCACTGTCGTCTCATGTCGACTCGGGCCAGCCTGAGCAGGTGCAGAATACGGAAAAGTTGAGATTACTCAAGCGATACTGAAGCCAACCGTGTGACACAGCTTCCTTTGTTATGTAAGACTGCTGACTAGGAGACATGTTGAAACTTGGTATACTACTGGGGAGGTCAATGACTCGTCCCAAGTTTCTTGATTCCTGTAAGTGCCTAGAGCTAGAAAAGGATTTCTGTTTGATGCGCGCGATTATAACAGCTCCACTTGGTTGGCGATTCGACACCTACAGAGGTTTGTCAGCACGATTACCCATGCTGCAACCGGGCTGTTCCACCGTCTACTTATGACTTGAAATTTTGTTGGGAGTACTTCTACGCGTCCGTCGGATCAAGTACTCAAGCAGCAGGCTTTATTGTCGATGTCATTTTGTGCAGCTTACCACGGCTAGGACTGAGCCGGTACCAGTGGCCAGTTGTGAAAATGCTGCGTGCAAATTGCCACGATAAGTATGGCTCTGAGCTAACACTGCCGCTGGTTTGCCATCATTTACCGTGACTTCGGAAGTTTCAAACTCCCTATGTATGACGTACGTTCACAACAATATCGATGAAGGAGGGCACGGTGCTACCTCCATATAAGAGCTGGGAGCTTCGGTACCAGACTAAGCTTTTTCAGTCACTGTCGACGACACGCTTTGTGTATAATTAAATTTGGAACTTGTCGTGGAACTCTGATCATCTATTGTAGTAGCCTAGCCCGAGTTGAGACCGATGAGCGCTGAGCGCTGAGCACTTGATATGAAAGCATCTATGAGCGAGCCGAGATACTCTCCGGCAGCTCCGGCAGTACTAGTGCTATACAGGTGTCATTCAAGTCCTTAGTCTCCGGGGCCTCTTCAACGTAGTGTTGTTGTCGAGGTGAGTCCAAATCGAGTTAAACTCGGCTTCGAAAATGACCAAATTCGTTTCAACTCGAACCTGCCGAGCTGAATCGAGTTGATGTAGTTCACTTCCATACATCGTAATCCCCCGTGATTGGAACCATCCGCACGCTCGGTATCACAGCGGGAGCTCACCAATTCAACAGCGATTGCTTCTCGGTCTTTGTCTGCTGGATAAGGGCGCATGAACAACCTCAATGTAACCGTTCGGCTCTCAGCATCCACTACTAGTACCAGCACTATTCCTCCAACTACCACCATCATCGTCTCTGAACCAATGGTGCACTCACCGGCACCGGAAACCACAGAGGAACGCATCCGCAAGGAACTCGAACAGGACAGGAAAAATGCTGAGTGCGAGTTTTCTCGTTATGAAGATGCAGGTCTACTACTCAAAACGGCTGAGCGCACAACAGGTATAGTTCGTTTCTGGGAGGTATGCCATACAATTCCTTCATTAATTAGAAATTGTTATGTAGCAAAAAGAATACACATTCCCGCCTCTATTTCGTGTCGCTATGGATGTCTTACCTGCTCAAGCTTCATCTGTGCCTTCCGAGCGTATATTTTCATCCAGCAAAGAGACCTGCACTCTACGGCGCAGTAACCTGTCTCTGACCACACTCGAAGCACTACAAGTTCTGAAGTTCGTCTACAAGCAAGAATGCCTCGATTTTACAGCGGACCTGGTGGCTAACAGGCAAGACTACACAATATGTGGACCCGTAATCCCAAGAGCAGTTGACGAGCTGATGGTCACTGGGAATCTTCGAGAGCTCGATCAGTTGCTCGCGAATGCAAGGGAAATTAATTGTAATTAGTTCTGTCTGCTTTTTGTGTAGCTACTTGCAAATAGTCGTCGTTGGTGGTACAAGCGTCACTGGCTTCTCATTGGCTGGACTGTCGGTCCGTATCACTCCCGAACTCGTTACAACTCGTAAGTGCCGAGTTGTGTCGAGTAGCTGCAATTTCCCACTTCGATTCGATTCGATTCGCCTCGGCGGCAACACTACTTCAGCGGTCACAAGCCACCGTTCTTCAGCCGTCGTGCCTAGGCCTCACCGGCGTGGCACGGTTTGATGGAGTGCCAGGTGACCTAGGTGACCGCAAGGCAAATTGACGCCTTACGCTTATCTTCATGTAATGACAATGTGTATTTATAATGCAAGACCGTCGGAGTCTTCAGCAAGCCGCCACCATCTGACCCAGTCTTTGCTGTGTCCCCGCCTCATTCCGTATGACCTCCAAACGGTCAGAAGAATCTGTGAAGGAAAAGGTCGAAGAGGTCGAAGCAGCCAACCTTCAACCTTTGAACCTTCAGCTCGATGCTGGTGATGAGTATACCAACTTTCGTCAAAAATGGTGGCAGTTGTGGTAAGTGGAGCTATCTTCCAAACAACGTACTCCTTCTGATGATCGAGCCGCGAGCAGGTTACCCAAGGACCCACCACCTCCAGCTCCCCCGTCTCTGGAGGATGCAGCGGTGCGCATTGAACCACCTACGCTAATTTTCTGAACGACCCTTCTAATAACATGGCATTCTACAGCTGACGCCTTTTGCCAATGCTTCCATTTTCTCTCAGCTCACCTTCTCCTGGATCACCGATATAATGGTCAGTCATTGAACTTTGATCCTAACGCATACTGTTATAGCGCATACATCAGGTTCTCGGATATCAGCGCACCTTACAAGCATCTGATCTATACAAAATGGACCCATCCCGAGAGTCGGCTGCCCTTGCCGGTAAACTTGAAGCAGCATGGCAGCGGCGTGTTAAGGTAGCAGCCGAGTGGAATGCACGACTTGAGAGTGGAGAAATCAGCCCATCTCTCTTAAAGCGTGCCAGCTGGGCCATGCGTGCAATTTCAAAGAATGATCAGAAACAAGGCGTGACTTGGTCTGAGCGATATGCAGCATTCCAGAATCATTGGCGGGAGTCCGACGGGCGGAAAGAGGCCAGCCTTGCTTGGGCTTTGAATGACGTCTTTCGTAACATGTTCTGGATTGGAGGTGTATTCAAGGTATGGGTTTGCCTCATAAATTGTCGCTGCCATAATGATTGTACAACACCACTCAGGTCTTTGGTGATACAGCACAGCTCATGGGTCCTATCGTCCTTCGGGTGAATAATATCTTGTGTTTGGTTGCAATAACCTCTGATGTTTGTTCTCCCCCGCAGCAAATCATTGTCTTTGCGGAGGAGCGCTCCGCCGCGACCAATGCAGGAACACCTGTCCCTAATGTCGGTCGTGGTGTTGCCATGGCTTTTGGGCTTTTTGGGCTTACCGTGACGGCCAGCGTGTGCACCCACCAGGTGTGTAAAACTTTATAAATCACACTCGGCTCAACTAATATTTTCAAGTTTTTTTGGCGTTCAATGGCAACTGGCGTACTAGCTAGAGCCGCACTGATAACATGTATTTACGAGCGTGGAGTGAACCTCACGGGCAAAGCCCGTGTCAAGCTCAACAACGCCACGCTTGTTAACCATATTTCTACTGACGTGAGCAGGGTTGACGCGTGTGCGCAGTGGTTTGTGAGTTGCAAACTTGAGCATTACACTCATGCTGTCGACTAACTTGTAGTGTGTCCCTCCTCACTAGCATGCAGGTCAGTATATAGGATCTCCGACATTCAGAATTAGAGATGACTTACTGTCCTCAAGCCTGGACCGCGCCTATTCAGGTCATAGTTTGTTTAATCATTCTTATAACTGAGGTTTGTTGTACGCTATGAAGAGTTTGGTTTATTCTGACTGCACTTGAAAACTAGCTCGGGCCGTCTGCACTCGCTGGTTTCTCGCTATTTGTCCTCATGATTCCAATGCAACAGCGGCTAATGGCACTGCAGCATCGTCTTCGCTTAGTGTCAATGAAATGGACTGATCAACGAGCCAAAGTTCTGCTAGAAGTACTCGGTATGTAACCTTGGGGCAGCTGGGACGCGCAAGGATGCTGAAGATGCGCACAGGGGCTATGCGGGTTGTCAAGTATTTCTCATATGAGGTCCCTTTCCTTCAAAGTAAGCATGATGTCAAGGAATATCAACAACGTACTCACGAACATCGTTCAGGAATCTTTGATCTTCGAAAGAGAGAAATGAGTGGTATCCGATGGATTCTTCATCTAACTTCAGCGAAGTAAGCCTAGGTGTGTATAACATGGCGACGCCTACTAATTTTCTACACAGCATGGCGCTCGCGACTTCGATGCCAGTCCTCGCTGCCACATTAGCTTTCGTCACGTACACCCTTACAGCACACGACTTCAATGTTGCTGTCATATTCAGTTCGCTGAGTTTGTTCCAGGTGAAATCGTTTCCCCCAGCGTCCATGAACATGCACCTGACCGATAGATAAATAGCTTCTCCGCCAACCAATGATGTTCATGCCTCGTGCTCTATCAGCTATCCCCGATGCATCCAGCGCGATTCAGCGGCTGGCGCACGTGTTCCGTGCAGAGCTTATTTCCGAAGATACACTCGTGATTGACAAGGACCAAGAACTCGCGCTCCTGACCAAGGATGCGACATTTGAGTGGGAGTCAAGTGGGAAAGATTCTGGTGAGGCTTTCGGCTCGAAGGGTGCACGCGGCGGCGGTCCACCGAGAGGCAAGGACAGGAGCATGAAAGAAGACACGGCGAAGGAAAAACCCGCTCCTGGAAAGGATGTACCTCTTTTTCAGGTAAAGAATGTGACCATGGCCATTCCACGAGGTCAGCTCGTCGCCGTAGTTGGGCCTGTCGGAAGCGGCAAGGTAATCTTGTCGAGTGAAATTCTTGAAGCGACTGCTGACCCACGAACAGTCCAGTTTATTGCAAGGACTAATAGGAGAGATGAGGAAGGTTTCCGGGCATGTCTCGTTTGGCGGTCGCGTTGGCTATTGTCCGCAGACCGCGTGGATTCAGAATGCTACGTTGGTCAGTGGCATGGTGTCGCCCTCAGGGGAAAATACATCTAACATTTTACCCTAGCGTGATAATATCACTTTTGGCCAACCATTCGAGGAAGACAGATATTGGCGCATTATTGAGACCGCTTGTCTACTTCCAGACCTCCAACTACTCCCAGATGGTGATCTGACTGAAGTATGTGGATGAATTTAACTTGATAACACTGCTTATGCTCTATTTCAGATCGGAGAAAAGGGAATTAATCTCAGCGGTGGCCAAAAGCAGAGAGTGAGTTCGTGGATTGCCTCCGCTAACAGTCGATTTTTATCTTCCACCCAGGTCAACATTGCTCGTGCTCTGTACCTTGACCCTGAAATTGTCATATTTGATGACCCGCTCTCGGCAGGTGAGCTATGCGGTTTATATTATGTCTATTAAACTGAAGAATGCCTTCAGTGGATGCTCATGTCGGAAAGTCCTTATTCCAAGATGCCATCGTGGGTGCCCTGCGAAATCGTGGCATTACTGTCATTCTGGTCACGCATGCAATTCACTTCCTCTCTCAAGTAGATTATATCTACACCCTGAACAATGGCGTCATCACAGAGAGCGGAACTTACGAGGAACTGATCTCTCGCGGTGGCGATTTTGCGCGTTTGGACCTAGAGTTCGGTGGTCATGCATCGGAAGGTAAAGATGAAGACCAAGCAGAGGAAGTCACTCCGCAGACAAGCATTTCCATTGAGGAAGTAAAGTTAAAGTCAGAAAGAGTCAGGGTAAAGGCCACCGGCAGTGGCAAACTTGAAGGTCGCTTGATCGTCAAGGAGAAGCGGTCGACGGGCTCTGTATCCCGCGGAGGTGCGATCAAATTCATTTGAAGTGCTTCCCTGGATTGAAACAGTTTCAAAGTGTACTGGACCTACTTGGTTGCGGGACGCGGTTCAATAACAGGTCCCCTGATTATTCTCGTCATGCTTGGGATGCAGGGAAGTCTGATCTTGAACTCGTACACACTAGTTTGGTGGGAGGCCAAGTCAGTGTTTTTTTATTGACTCTTTGATTCCTTTTCTAACATCCTGGCGCAGCAAATTCGCCCGACCAAACTCATTCTATCAGACGCTGTACGGCTGCCTAGGGATTGGTCAAGCGATATTCACATTCTTTGTGTAAGTTGGTTACTATCGCAGATGGCGGCACGCTCACTCAACATAACTTGCTGTAGTGGTGCTGGAATCGATTTCATTTCCTATTATGTTTCTCAAAGCTTGCACCACAAGTCCGTACGCAACATCTTTCATGCATCCATGTCCTTTTTCGACACTACAGTGAGTGGCCGTATACGAAAGCGCTAGAACCGATGCTTATTGTATTCCTGTAGCCTATGGGCCGAATCCTGAGCATTTTTGGCAAGGATATCGACAGTCAGTAACTCACTGGTTTGTGCTATGCTATGCTTGCTGAAACCTTCTACTCAGGTATTGACAATCAACTACCACGTGAGTCGTCTGTCACGTCATGATGAAATGTTACTTATCCATAGTCAAGAATCAATGAGATTGCGTACGTTAACTGCACGCTTCATCTACGGAAACTGACTGGAAATCTAGTTGCCCTTACGCTGTCCAGCGTGACTGGCTCTATCATCATCGTTTCTATCCTTGAACCGTACTTCAGTCAGTATATAGACATCATCTGCGAGGATATGGCTCATGCTTGTTTAGTTATTGCTGTGTTCTTCATCGCTGTCGGTTACGGCTACTTTGCTGCCTTTTATCGAGCTAGTGCTCGTGAAGTCAAGCGCCTGGGTTTGTTGTTGTATTTCTGACCTGGAAAGCCTCTGTTGAAATTGGTCATCAGATTCTATGCTTCGCTCTTTTCTTTATGCCCACTTTTCGGAGACCTTGACGGGACTTCCCACAATCCGAAGCTACGGAGAAATGAAGCGGTTTATTGCCACCAATAGATACTACGTTGATCTGGAGGATAGAGCTCTATTCCTCGTAGTTACGAACCAGAGGCAAGTAGCCTTATACATATCTTCGCGGTTGTTGGTTCATCACCTTCCCTCAGATGGCTTGCAATAAGGTTGGACTTCATGGGAGGCATACTAGTCTTCCTTGTAGGTGTCCATTTAATGACGGATACCTCATACTCACCCAATCCTATGGTCTCAATAGGTTGCTATTCTCGCAGTTGTCAACGTCTCCGGGATAAACGCCGCCCAGATAGGGTTGGTACTGACGTATACCAGTGGGTCTCCCGGTGCCGCCACCAAAGTACACACGATTAACCTTTTTATATCACAGCCTCGCTGTCACAAATGTGTAGTCTGGTAACCAGACAAACAGCAGACGTTGAGGTGAGGCTTTCCTTACTATCTCACATTACAGGATATTGAATCGTTGTTTGGCTCAGAATTACATGAATGCAGTGGAGCGATGTGAGCCGCCAATTTCATGGTACCCCAACTTTCGCTTATGTCTCGCAGTGGTACAGTATGTCGCAGGTGATACGATACCTCAAGAGGCTCCGCATGAGATTGAAGCACGAAAGCCCCCGGCGCAATGGCCTGAACATGGTACGGTCGAGTTCAACGACGTTGAAATGGCATATAGGCCGGGCCTTCCCAATGTATTGAGGGGCATCTCGATCAAGATTAAGGGAGGCGAAAAGATAGGTGTTGTTGGAAGGTCAGCTGGTTTGTTGGATCTACAGATGTATGCTAATGGGGTGTCCCCTCAGGACTGGTGCTGGCAAATCTTCGTTGATGCTCGCACTGTTCCGAATTGTTGAGGTGTCTGGTGGTTCAATAACTATTGATGGGTGCGTTGATCATTGCTCGTGACGAGTACTGGTTTTCACCCCTTCTAGTGTCGATATATCTACAATTGGTCTTAAAGATCTCCGCTCCAAGATTTCTATTATCCCACAAGATGTTTGTAATGTTTCCCTGTACTACCTAACACATGACTGACGTACGAACTCGATAGCCTCTTCTATTTAGCGGTTAGTGTTGTAAATCTTCGTACTCTTGTGTGAAGCGTTAAATGATTACCAGGTACCATACGCTCCAACCTAGATCCATTCTCCCAACACGGTGACGCGGAGCTATGGGACGCGCTGCATCGATCTTGCCTGCTTGATTCTACCACCTCGAAACGGTCATCTTCCAGTAATGACGCCGGAAACGAGCAGGCTCCCACCAGCCGCTACGACCTTGACAGCACCATTGAGAGCGAGGGAGCGAACCTCAGTGTTGGAGAGAGATCCCTGCTCAGTCTAGCTCGTGCGCTGGTGAAAGATTGCAGAGTCGTTGTGCTTGATGAGGCCACGTTAGTTTGTGCTCTTCTCCTGGATGATTGATGTTGAATTTTTTCCAGAGCTTCTGTCGATCTCGATACTGATAGCAAGATCCAGCAGACTATCCAGACGGAATTCCAGGATCGCACGCTGCTTTGTATTGCCCGTACGTTTTATCTTTTGTGCTCTCAGTGCGATGCTGTAATGTGATGATATTTCAGACCGACTTCGTACTATCATTTCATATGACCGGATTCTGGTTCTTGACGCTGGCCTTGTTGCTGTAGGTTGTTTTGAATGGCTTTCAGCGGTTTAATACTGACTCTATCGAAGGAATTTGATACACCATCCAATCTTTTCAACATAGAGAGCGGACTTTTCCGTGGAATGTGCGAGAGGAGTAATATTTCGTTGAAAGATATAGAGACAAGTAGACAGGCTTAAGTGGCCAAGTTCGAGGTTAATTTCTTTTCATGCTGGCAAGGCCTGCAGCTACTATGTGGTACTTATTTCTTGTAGCGATCTTGAAGGCGATGTCGTTCTTGCTGAGGCTGAAGAGAATGCGAATTTTGTATATTCAGACTGGAAATAGAAGCATGAACACAGAATACGCATCAACCCAACAGTACTTCAAGTTCCTAAGTCGCAACACGGATCAGTCGCGGGATGGTGTCTCTGTAAATTGATGCAACTCCGATCCATCAATTGCATGATGGATTTAGCACAGAGCATCTTTGGTGCATCTTGCATCGGGTCGATATTGTGCTTGTAGTGCCGTGATTAGCCTATAACATTATAGCTCCATGATGAGGTATGGAAGAACGGGCGCGTTAGATTAGCCATTGGCGGGTGGTTCCGACTCGGAGGCGTTGCAGAGGAGTGAGAAAGGTCAGGCAGATCCCAGGCTGTGGCAATGTTGGGGAGACTAAAGTCGTGCGGTTTGTGGATGGGTGTACTTGGTAGAACTCGAAGTCCCCGACCGAGTGGTATGATCCAATAGTGATGGTGGGTGAACAGTGTATGTAATGGAGTACGTTCATATACAGGTTTCGTCATGCGTGTGGAATGTTGCCAGTGGAGAATGAGATGAGGGATAGTATGTAATAGGGAAGCGATACAACAACTGCACCAGACGAGTTTGCATGCGCAAATACTGGAGAGGTGTGTAGTGCTCCCCGGTAGCAAACAAGTTAGAGGGATTGTGTACAAAGAAACAGTAGTGAATAGCGGGCAAGTACATTTACATGGCTGCTATGGTACAAAAGGGTAAGTCTTAAAAATCGTGGAAACAACACAGGGCAGAGCAAGTACTATACCTCGAAACATCGGACACGGGTACACCGGATGACCGAACCTAAGAATCAGCAACGAGGGAAAGATTTACAGTGTTGGCACTAGCAGATAACAAAGTTGTAGCCCAGTACTAGCTAGTTAGGCTGAAAAGATGTATGGTTAACACCGTGGCTGGGTTTATGATGGCTCTTGTTTCCGATTTAACTTGAGCACTTAGGACACATCATGTAGGTGTTTACCGTGTGAGTCGAAAAGTTACGGCCCCGAACTTGTTGTTGTTTGGATTGGAGGACCTTGCCAAACAAATCACCCTTTCACTTCGGATCACGAAATCGGCGTGGCAAAGAGTGACTTGCTAGACTCAGATGTACCGCAATGACAATGTTGAAAACATTTCGCGATGTGATGATATGCAGTCCTTCTATTCAAGTTGCATTGGTCGACCCTGCGTTTCCGAGGGTGCAACCATCAAACTACCTCGCGGATTCTAATCGTGCCCATGATATTCTCGCATGGTGAGTTATTTGACCGATATCATGTCCTACTGGATGACTTTCCATAGGCAAAATAATCCAGGATAGAATATACTGGAGTCTCAAAAGCATTACCAATACCGCTGATATGTTAACCTATACTAGAATAATCCCCCGTGCATGCAGTCCAATAGATTTAGTCCAGCCCTTGATGGACCATCATGATGATCTTGCAATCCAGTACCTGCTTCTCGACGAGGATGAGGCTGAACTTCAATTCAATGATGACGAAAGAGCTCGGGTCCTAGCAGCTACTATCATTGGTGGGAGTGAGGTAGCACGACAAGACCGGATTGACACTTGGCACCCTCATCGTCTATATCTTTGCTGACCCCAACTACTTCCAAATCCTCGCATGAACACCCCATGGCAGGTACTATATGACAGCCAGAATGATCGAGCCTTTATCACCACAATGGGTGTTGATGTGCCCACCTTCTCTTCACTACTTACTGCAGGCTTTGCGCAAGCCTGGTTTGAGACACTGATTCCTTGTGATGATGTCTCTGCGCATGGAAATCCATGGATAAATCAGTGCTCCCTTGATGCTGCAGGGGCACTTGGGCTTGTGCTACACTATCTTAGCTCCACTATGCATGCTATCAGCCTACAGCAGATCTTCACTATCATCCCCAGTACCATCACTTGATACCTTCACTTTGGTCTTAAGCTTCTCCTATGCACCCTCTGCACTCTAACAGATGCCAAAATTCAATGGCTGGCAGGCTTAGACTTCGAGCACTGTAGCGCACTTGTTGTGGCCTGTCATGGGAGACTTGAAGGGGCATTTGGTAGTATTGATGGTCTCAAACTACTGGTGCAAACATTGGATGATGTTGACATTGAGAATGCAATGTTTAATGGGTGACTCTCAGAGCACTTTATCAGTTCTGTATTAGCTTTTTCAGCTGAAGGTAAGTTCGATGCAGTGTCCCGCTCTAGCCTTGATCAACAACATTACAGGGGTGATTATTGCTGCAAGGCTGAATGCCCCAGGCAGTTGGCACGACTCACATCTCGCTCATCAAATCTATGCCTCTCTTCAAAATGAAACTCCCCCTGGTTATTATATTGTCGCTGACATGGCATTCCCATGTGGCAGCAATGACATACAGGGCTGAATCTGTGCACCTCTGAAACAAGGCCAATGTGTTCAAGGCTCACTCACTGAGATTGATGAACAGATGGCATTTAATCGTGAACTGCTTTCATACCGGCAGACTGCTGAATGGGGGTTGTGTGGTCTTCAAGGTGCTTTTGGAAGATTGCGTGTACCACTTGAAATCGCCGACAAAGACTCATGGGGTGATCTCATTGAAATCTGTGTTCATTTGCACAATCTGCATGCAATCCATGTTGGCATCAATCAAATATGGACAGTGTACCTCAAACATTGGCAGGAGACACTTGATGACATTGCTTTGTGGCATGATCTCAAGAACATGTTGTTTTCAGAGCAAAGGCAGAAAGATTGTGTTACACGTTTTCATGTCACACTAGAGTATGAGTAGCTCAAGAATTTGATTAAAGAACTGGACTACGACAATGAAATAACATATGTTTATCTGTATAAGCTGTGCAAGTACCTTTAGTGAGAAAAGTGAGAAATGTATCTAAGCTGCGCAAGTGCCTTTAGTGAGAGAAGTGAGAAACGATACCTTATCGATATAAGCTGTGTGAGTGCCTTTAGTGAGAGAAGCAAGAAATGATACCTTATCTATCTAAGCTGCACGAGTGCCTTTAGTGAGAGAAATGAGAAATTACACCTCTGGTGTTTGACAGTGAGCTGACTTGCTCATTGGCAGGTCATCCACATCATCCTCCTCACTCTTGATGTCTGTATGCACTTGGGTCTGTTCCCTATTAGAACGAATGACAACAGAATTGCATGGGCGCCCTGCACCACGCAAACAGGGTCTGGATGCCCAGCAGCGGTAGGCAAAGCAAGGAGAAGGAGTGGTATTGAAAGGAGGAGGAGTAGGATGCATATATTGAGGAGATGTTGGAGGATGGTCTGAAGCATCTGATGCTGGGGTCTCTGGATCACTGTGCCAGATGACACTTTGACCTCCGTCAGGGTAATAAGTATAGTCCACGTATTTTGGTTTTAGTTTGCACTGGTGACAAGATTTGGGAGCAGCTTGGTTGGGAGTAGGCTGGTGAACTTGTGCCATCTCCAGGTGAAGCTAGGTAAGGTCATGCTCACATTCAGTAGTGTAGAGTCTGGTTTGTAGGTTGAACAGTTGGGTCCATAATTTCTTGGTGACAGCATTTGCATCGTGCAGCTGCTGTCCCTGGGTAAGCAACTGTGTGTTTGCAAGAGTCCTGGTAGCACAATCCTCGTCTTGAGCTTGCTGAACAGCAGGGTCAAAGGCCCTGCTAATGCGAGAAAGCAGCTCTGAGGCTGCTGCACCTCGGCAGTGTGCCACAGGTGCATCTGTCCAAGTGGCATGGGTGACTGCAGTGTGCTCGAGGGGGGACATACTTCACACCTTGACAGGTGGGTCATTACAATTCAACTTGTCATCCTGGGCATCATAGTCTGAGTCATTTAGATCACGTGTGCCAGCACGCTCATTGATGTGCACATCAAGCTCATGGGCTCGAGTCACATCAGGAGGACACACTCCGTCACCAGTGGGCTTTGTAGTCTTCACGAACTGAGGTTGCAAGGTGAGACATTAAGATGCCATTGTAGAATGAACTAGAACTTACTTGTTTGAATTTGGTTTTGAGTGACTGGGCTTTATGGTGAGGGTGTTCATGGTGGCTTGCCCACTGCATGAACTTCAAGTGGATTGCTTGCCACCCTTTCTGGCCCAGAGGCAGCTCGTCTTCAACAAAGTCCAGGAGGGCCTTGACATCCACTGAGCTGTAATTGTTGGAACCATGTGGGTGGCCACATTTGGCCCTTGGATCATCTTCATCATCCTCGAGGGCACATGCATGCTTTTGAGGGCAGTCACCTCCATTCATGTTAGTATTCTCCTTATCTTTACCCTTGCCTTTGGTAGCTTTGGTCACAGTCTTGTGACGCGCCCCACCAGCTTTGATAGCAGGCATGTATCCACAAGATTCAGCAATCATCAAGGGGTCACAAAGGTCTCAGTCTGGTGAATCCAGGAGTGGGATATGAACTGGGTCCTGGTATGCGCTAGACAGCACAAGGTGGGACCCAGGTGGTGAGGGTGGTGGTGACAAGTGAGGTTGGGAGAAGTTGGCTGGAGTCGTAAGTCCATACATCAAGGGCGCAGCTGCATGTTGCTACAAGGTGATAAGTACATGTTGTTGAAGATCAGAGAATGATGAAGACTCATGCCATATGCCTGGGAGTCTTCAGAACACAGCACTTGAGTGACAGCCTGTGCGATCCCAGGATGGGGCCACCAATGACCCAAGTGGTCATGTGCATATGCATTCCCTGCATTATCATAGCACAACTTGGGAATCGACTGGCTATGAGGGACAATCATACATTGGGAGGGGGTAATGTCAGACATTGGAGGGACTGAAAGTTTGGGTACTTACCTTGTGGCTACCAGTACACAAGCTTTATATGTTTCAAGTGTTTGTTCCGCCAGATGCAAGGGGTAGGGATATTCATAGTATAAAAAAAAGTAAAGGTCCCTGGGCTGGTAACAGCACAACGCAAGCATGCAAAGCCAAAATGGAGTAGCTACAAGCTTGCCAACTTTATATTGAGGTATATTGAAGAAAATTTCATTGACAGAGGGATAGGATTGGTGGGAGGTTGACGCTAGGTTGCATTGGGCGAGATTGGAGGCACCAGAGGCAGACTGGTTGCTGTGGCCAGGTAGTAACTTCATTACTGGGCATGGACATCCAAGGACATTCCACATGGCACTAGATAACATCTAGATAGTGGCAGGAGAAAGAGACATTAGTATAGTTGACAAAAGGTTGAAATGCACCTCGGTATTACTGTGCAAGGTGCTACATTGCATGCAATGCATCTCGAGCAAGGCTGATTATGTCAGCGTATATCGCTGGTGTTAGTGGCCTAAAATGGATGGAAGTCATCTGCAAAGTCTATTGGGGGGGTACCCCCCCCCAATAGATTAAGGTTTATTGAGGGGGGCAAAACAGAACATGTTTGGTAATCATGTGAAAATGAATAGCGGCATCGCGGCACACCTGCCTAATGTGGCCAATTCTATGGTATGATATTCTAATACTATCAGTTACTATCATTCCATTACAGTCCACCATTCTGTGAATTCTGTCTACAGCACTCAATGTTAAAGCAATTGTTTAGCTACTTCACTAAGTATATTCTACATACTATTGTAGCATGTTCCAAGTGAAAAAAATCAAATCCATTAAGAAATGATGGAGATTGTGTTTTCAGTGTGACAGCAGCAAAAATCATGGATCGGTATCACCTGCCAAAGCTGCTGACGTCAGACATTGAAATTAACAGCGTGTTTCAATGCAGCTGCAATCCATCACCCGTGAGCACTGCACTGAGCTGGGCTCAATTGCTATGCCATGGGCTGCCGCCAAGGCAAGCTGGCGGCATCTACCATCCCTGAGTGTGAGTTCAGGATCCAGGCTGCACTCAAGGGTGTTACAAATGGCACCTACAAGAATTAAACAGTAGCTGCAAGGGTAAACAAAGTATGATTTATCTTTTAAGTTGCTGCGGTGCTAATTTCATTGCACAGGTCACACAGCAGGCTCTTAAAGACTGGAGCAAGGGTCATATGTCTCGCAAGGATTTTTCCTGGTCATGGCAGCTCCTCCAGCCATCTGAAGAGGAAGCTGTCAAGGATTGGCTGGCTCACGAATCTGGCACTGCGTGTCCTGCGCACCCTCGTGATTTACGTGCTCAGGTCAACAAGATTAGTGGAAGGATCCCTGGCAAGCATTGGCATCAGCAGCTTCAACTTTGAGCCAACCACCAGAACTTCCTGCAACCTCCAGTTCCTCCCAGCCTGGACACTTGCCACCACATTTCATACATCTGCCTTCTCATACTAGTTTCATCATTCCCGCACCACATCCACCATATTTTTTTGCTCAACCCCCACATCTGAGTCATGAATTTCACAATGCACCTATGTATCACTACCTACATTCGCACACATTCCCTCAGCAATATTTTTTTTACACAGCATTAATCATTTGCATTTACTAGTTCTATATAGTTCTCCATACATACTATAGCTCACAGACTTGCTAGTAGTATCCTAATTAACTGCTGTTAAAGTTCACGAATCACGAATAACGTCTGTCGAGCAGACTGTAAATTTGGCCAGTGTGACTGTCTGTTACTATTCGTGACTTAAGTGTGACTCACGGAATAGTGGACCGTAACGGAATGATAGTAACCGATAGTAAGAATTTTTCGAGCCTACGGAAAGTCATCCACTTAATTATAGCATAAGTATCTCAATATGGAGGAATTAAGCCAGAGTAGAAGGCCACTGGCATGCAACGACTAAAACGTTCCATGACATCGAGTAATGGGTCTCGTAACATTCTAAAAACGAGTAAGTCGGGCTTCTCGGCGCGTGGTAGTAACGGTGCCTTGTGGCTCTCGTTTGAGCTATTCGGGATAGCATGACATATATTGACCAGAGCAGTCGTGGGTTGCCAACCAGAACGGCCATTTGGCTGTGCAAGTTGATGCACCATGTGTTTGATGGATTACTCGCGTGCATTATGCACCGCTTTTGCACCAGAGTCACACAGAGGGCGAGAGGTGTGCATGGGGCAACAGATGCTGCATCACCCCATAGCCTCCGTCAGACTGATGTTCTCATGTGGTACTATGAAATTCCTGAACTGATGTAAGTGTGGCAAGCTCTTGAAAATCGAGTTCCGTAGCTAACGAACAGCTTTTCGAGGTGTTGTATTCCTCGCGTTTAACACTGCTCTGCACAAGCTTTGCATGTTCAATTTGATATCAAGGACTTTTGCATTCTGCTTAATTGAGTCAACCGATGTGGCAGGAAAGTACATTCATCTTCATATGGCTTATTCGGCGACA
Source organism: Suillus subaureus (assembly GCF_016647635.1). Taxonomy (NCBI): domain Eukaryota; kingdom Fungi; phylum Basidiomycota; class Agaricomycetes; order Boletales; family Suillaceae; genus Suillus; species Suillus subaureus. Next base: position 1,089,341 of record NW_024538563.1, read on the forward strand.
AAAGCGCCGGATCGTGCTATATCTAGCGCAAACGCCATCGTCATATGTTCAATAAGTCCACCACACTCACTCAAACCCTTCCCTCCAATATGACCTTAGTGTCAAATGACCCTACATCGTGGCCGCTAATTAATTCATATCGTTTGTTCAGCTATTTTTTAGGTTCGTTGAGGGCGTTGCTGATACCTTGATCTAACCTCGAGCACGGTTTTGCAGTCGCCTCCTTTGCTGCGGTCGTTTACGATTGGGGTGAGCAAGATAGTATTGCGGAACCACTGGTTTGCTCACGATATTTCCAGCATTAACATTTGGACAAGAGGTAGGTTGATGCCGCTATTACTGGAGCAAGTGGCTGTTTCACTGACAAAGCTTTTATAGCTTGAACTGATCTGGGTGAGGAGATCGCCACATCAACAGCGAGTGTATACAATTAACACGAGGCAGAGACAACCCTGGTCCTACATGACTATTCTATATCTCAGTGTGCGTGGCTTATGTTACAGGTGCAGCTGGCCAGTTGTGCTGACTTCAACACATTCTAGGTGCGCTACGCTGGACTACCATACGCCGTGTATGTTTGCAAGGCTTACCATTTGGGGCTGTACTGATCAGCCATTATCGTAACTAGCGCTATCATGCTATGTATGTCTCCTCAGATACACTGTGTTTTTCTCTTCTGATCAGTAGTGTTCAGCAAGTCTTCCGTCGGTCTCAATAACAGATGCAGTGAGTGTTTTCTACTGAGGCTTATCACTCCCGTTCAATTACCTGCACTCCTATGTAGGGGTGAGTGAGATTCATGTCTGACTTGCTGGTAGAATATAATGACTGTAACAGCTGTGAGTCTCTTGGTCCTTTTACGCTCGTCTCTAACTGGATCCTTCAGGCAGTATCATGTACCTCGCATCAAACTGGATGACTTTGGTGATAACTGTCATACTGTGCGGTGAGTTATGCAGCTGCAATACTTCAATGATATTGACTCGAATGAAACATCATACAAGTGATCGTGAGCAGTCGGTTATATGCCATGTATCAACGATCGGGAAATATGCTTATCTTTCTCATTGCAATCTTCCTACCTGTCACGATCGCCTGCACAGTGCTCACCGCATTAGTAAACAGCCATATTTCTGGAGGTAAGCTTCATTTATAAATGAAAGACTAAAGCGTATAGGGCTTATCGATCGAGTATCAGAGGAGTTCGTCCTGTCCGGCTCCTATCTGTGTCATTATGACTACGGAGGAGTTGTCAAACTTCTGATTTCCATGACTTGGATACTCGGCACTGTATGGGAGGTTCTCGTGCTGTGTCTTGCAGTCTGGATTGTTGTAAAACACTTTCGTGAAGTGCAACAACTATCGATGGGAGGGACCATCGCAAACTGTTTCATGGTGTTGACAAAAATTCACACGATTTATTTCGTATTGTGAGCTCCTAATTTGAATGTGGTCATCTTTTCCACTGAGGTTCCTTGTACTCTAGTTCAGTTGCTGTCTGTTCCCTTGGCCTCGGTGGTTTCTCTCCAAAGTTATATGTAAGCTGATATATATGTCATCGAGTTCGCGCGCCTGTGACACTGTTCATCCTTTCTGTAGGACTCATCCTCTGTGGGAACTGAGGTTTACGATGGTGTTTTTCAAATTTTGTTGTTCGTACAGATGTTCGTGCTAGGACCACGTCTCATCCTTGGTGTCCGAGAATATGACGCTAAACTCGCAGTCAACTCTGATTCTGGACCGTCCTTCACCACCATCATCTTCCAGGAGCGCGACCTTGTGTCAACTGGCAGTTGTGTATAGCAAGGGACACGCTACAAGTGAGTAACACTTGTCGGGTTGTTGTTTGCAGGGAGCACGAGAGTTTCATCTACAGTTTGTCATGGTGCTGATATGGTGTATTTAAGTAGATTTCGAATGCAAAGTAGGTCTTGGCAATCCAACATTGTGTTGTGTCACATTTTTCAACATCAGCGACCGACTTGTAGCGCATCTAAATAGTCGTGTTCCCAGGGAACAACCTTTGTTACTTTAATGCCAAGTTCAAGTATGCTTCTACCTGAACAGTAATGATAGGACATGCATAATCCCTGCTGCTTAGGCTAGGCGCCATCTGTTTCGACAAAGACTGCCGCACAGATGAGCACATCTCTGCCTATCTGCGCTATTTCCGCCTCGCTGTCCCGAGCCCGCAGAACATACTCGCACACAATAGATGAATCACCTGTCATACCACTGCCCCTCCGAGGTCTGTACATGTGCTTAATCGACGAAGATATTGAGGGACCTTAGACCTGGCCATGGTATAAGCGTGGCAGATCTGCAATAAAAACAAGAAATCTTGCTTGATTCAATCGAGGCAATGCACTTGAATTCCTACCTAGATAAGACTTGTGCCGATCTTGACAAACCTTTCTGCTTGTTTGCCAAAACTATCATTTCAGTAGCGGTACATACCGTTTGGTTGTAATATATATTAATGCCAAGTAGTAGGGCCCGCACAATTCCAACACGATCTCGTCTGTATTGCCCATGTACAAGCTATCACTAACACAAAAACCCTCACACAAAGGTAAAGCAACGAAATATCGAAAAAGTAACACAACAACAATGCATATATCAGTGTCTACGAGATGCGTACGTATATACAGTGTACAGATGCAATGGGAGATGGGAATGGGACAATGAGATACTGAGTCTATAGATGAAGCAATAATATACACAGATACATTACACAAATAACATACAACATTTATCCAGCCTATGCCGTCGTCCGCATTTTGAGGTCGCGCAGCACACTCTTGACGATTCGTAACCATACGTTTGCGCGGTCGATCTCGTCAAAAGCGCCATCGATGCGTGCGCTGATTTTTCGCAGGAGGAGCCTGCGCAATGCTCGTGAGTCTTCGTCTTCATCGTCGTGTATGGTGGCGGCTAGGGATATATTCGAGGACTGGGCGGAAGAGCATCGCGAGGAGGCGGCGCTGTCGGGAGAGAGGTAGAAAGAGCGCGAGCAGTTATCGGGATATGCAGAGGGGGCAAGGGAGAATGCAAAGATGGGGTTGTAGACAGGAGGGTACCGCGAACGGAGATTTTGAACCATGGCTTCGCGCGTTTTAATGGCGCGCTTGATGATGCGCTCAGCACGGGAAATTGAGTGACAGGCAGTAGAAATCAGATGGTCAACCTAGAACAAGTTCATTAGTCACATAAGCAGGGGCGACAGAAACTGAACATACTCCATGAAGGCACTCGTCGATACTCGACAAGTCACGACTTGCACCAGAGAGGACCACCTGGGATGAGTGAGACTCATCACTTGAAGGAGGCGAAGACAACGATGCGGCTCTTGAGGGCTTCTCTGAATCCGAGATCGTGATAGAGAGCTGCGTAAAGTCCACCTTAACCTCCCTCCCGACTGCACATTCGCCGTCTAGGTCGTATACAATCTGCAGTTTCATGGGTTTCTCCGCCACAATTTTCTTCTTCAGCCAGGCCTTGAGTTTCGACGCCCCGCTCTTCTCGACTTTCTCGTGGCGCTTGCGACTGCGTAGGAGGCTCTTAAGCTTGGTCTCTTTGTTGGGAACTTTTTCTTCGAGTGAGCTCATCGTCTCGCGGGAGAACAATTCGCGCTCGATTTCAATGAGATTCGCGAGGTGCGCTTTGTACGTCGTGGAGTCTGCACTGAGAATGAAGCTATCCAACCACTCGGGCCAAGGAACAGTGCGTGCGCCGGATGCAGATGTCGTCTCAAGAGGCACAGGTGCCGAAGGATCGGAGAGAACAGAAGCATCAGCGTACACCTTGGGTTCTGTCTCCTTCAGGATAGACTTGACGTAAATTGGTTGAACTTCTACTGCAGTGGTTTGTGAGTCTTCAGAGTCCCTAGGCGAGCGTTTGCGTTCCAGGAAGCGCTCGAGACTCCGGCCATCAGGAAGTGTGCGAAGGTGTTCTTCCACATCGTGCGAAGTGGTATTCCACAAATGATCGATAGCGTTGAGAGCTGCCCGCACATCGCGTAGGTCACTCGCTGCATCATCTACCTGCCCTCTGAAGTGGGCAAGCACGTCGTGCCCTAACTGCGAGGTCTCATTCACCACGCTGGCCAAGCGATCCAACCCTTCATGGTCACGGACAAATTGAGCTTCGGTCGAGAGCAGGGTAAAGTTTTCGAGTAGGCGTTCCGTGGATGCAGTCGCATCAAAATCAAGAGGAAGATGAGAGGCTGGGCCATTGGAAATGCGGACCGTGGGCGGGGAAAGCGGGGTAGCGCGGTCCGTGAAAGAGGTGACAGATGTAATAGAACTCGAAGTTCCTGGCCTTATGGTGCGATCGGAGAGAGACGACTCTGGACGGATGAACTGTCCATCAGGACTAAATGCGGAACGGAATATTGGGCGTGCGACCTCGAAGGCTGTGAGGCTGTGGCGAATTTGTTATGGCCTTGATGGAGGAACATGAAACACAAATAAACTCACCCTCGGGAATTGCGCAGATTGCGAATGGTGCCTGTGGTGTCACAATCAAGAAGAGCGAGGAGTACATCAAGACATTCGCCGTGCTCGGCGGCTACATGAATACAAGTTTCGTCATGCTTGTCGGGCGCCGCGAGCGGTGCGCGGAGATCACGGATAAGATGGATAGCGAATTGATACAATAACTGTGGAGATTCTGGAATGTCATCATAGGCGCGTGCGAGGCGTGCAAAACAATGGAGAGGCGTGTAGTGCTCGCCGGTAGTGAACAAGCTGACGTCGGCGCCAGCGCGATACAGGGCGTCGAGAATCTCAATCGATGGATTTGGTACAGATACGCAGTAGTGAATGGCGCTCCATCCTTCCAGATCGGGTACATTTACAAGAATCGGTCCGGGGTCCAATGGGGAAGGTTCAAAGGATTGTGTAAACAACAGGGGGTACAGCACAGAAAGATCGGCAGCGAGAACAGCTTGTACAACAGAGTCGGTGATGAAAGATATAGATTCAGATGAAAAAGTCGTGGCAGGGGGGATGCTTGGCGCGAAGTTGAGCTGAGCGGAGGTTTGCGGTGATAGATGGTTAATAGCGAGGCTGGGGTTGCAAAGACCTCTCTTGTTTCCGTTCTATCACAACTGCATCAGTACCTGTGCCCAGACTCGTGCGCTGCAAATCGGTTACCTGATATTCGCGCAAGCGGTAGTTGCGTAGCGCCTGTTCGCATGTCCACAAGACGCGCGGATGGGGTAAAGCGAATTGGAGCGAAGATCGATGATTTCGGTCTCTGAGATCAGGCCTGGCATTATGAGCAAGCTACCGAAGAGCGATCAGATATCTGAACTCCGAGCGAGCTAAACGTAACGTACCAGGTGCTGGACGATAGCCAACCTGCCGTCGCGTGCCGCGTCTGTCATAACGCCGTCAATTGAAATTCAAAATTAATGCTAATCGGACGAGACTCACACATCAGAGGTGTTGCACCATCCGTATCCTCGGCGTCGACGGAGATAGAGCCTGAACTGCAGTCTAGAAGAACTTGGACTGCTTGGGGCATATCAAGCCAAGCTGCCATGCCAAGAGGAGTTACGTCGTTTATCGAGTCTTGGGGAGCATTCAGCGTGAATAATGAGATTTCTGGATGCGACACAGCTATGCGGAGGACTTGAAGGCGATCCTCAGACAAAAACGACGCGTCAGACGCGTCAATGGTCTCCCACCTGAGCACGTTTCAGTAAAATTTCAACGCGTTAGAGAATGACTCACCTATCGGCGGTGAGAGCACATGTCAGAATAGTTCTGCCAGAGTTGTCAGACGCGTTAATGTCAGCTCCAGATTGGAGTGCATCGCGCACTGCGGTAGCAGAGCCCTCTGAGGCAGCCTGTAGCAAAGCAAAGTTTTCAAAAGAGCGTTGTACACGACTCATCATGGTGTTATAGTCGTCAGTCGTAAATAGCGCGCAGCGAGTGTGAGAGAGAATGAGTTATGGGCGTTGGTCGTAGGGCGGATGAGTCGGTCAGTAGAAGAAGAGGTGATTTTGTGGAGTTGGAGGATGATTTGAGTTTTGTATACGTACAGATAATGCACTCAAATGGGGCACAACGAGGCAAAAAGCAGTTCTTCTCATTGATGTTCTGATGCTCATTCTTCTTGCCAGTTGCAAGCGCCTAGTCGAGCCGGCTGTCCGACCTGCCTCGAGGCAATCACGTAAAATAAAATAAAACATAATGGCAGAAGCCAACAATGCAACTCCATCACTCTTTTCATTGTTCGCTTCCTATTGTCGGCTTCATCTAGTATATAGTCTAGATCGAGGAGCAATACGAGTAGTATTCAACTACTAAAGGGTCGGTCTTTCGTTCACTCAGGGTGGTAGTCTCGACGACAAAAACTTAAAATCACCCAACCCGTCATGCAGGGCGGCGGCGAATCTGCTGGGAATTCATATAGTAGCTCTGATGGCGCGCACTGTCAAGACTATCCGGAGAAGCAACACATTTCATCAATTCGAAAGTTCATTGCGTGCAACAAACCGAAATACTTGGTGATATGATAGTAATATGATATGAAAACGTTACATTGAAACTGGTACGATGATGCATGAAGTACTTTCAGCTTGCCAAATGTATATAGAGTAGTCATGGGGTAGCAATCAGTCTATCCCTGACCTAAAGTCCGTGAGCGAAATCCCCGAACTCATCGTAATCGAACCTTCTAATAATAAGTGTGAACCGATTGCAAGAACGGAGTTCGCCGTATTAGAATCCGTGTTCCCCAAAGTCACAGAAATGCATCCCGTGACAACGCCGCCTGGACAAACAGTGGTGAGCAAAAGTTTCACCGAAAATACTCAAAACACCCCGCTTACCTTGACTTGCTCAAAGTTTGCGATGGCACGGTCGAAAACCCACGCGTTGTTCTGTAGGCAATCCACGGCATACTTGGCATTTAGACCCGTCCGCTCGCAGATCTGCACGATGAGATTACGCTGTGGCTCAGACTAACCAAGTCGATAGTGTATGCCGGTGCGGAAATGAAGACGTAAGTAAAAATGCATGAACAACGGGAAGCGAAAACTTACAAATGTCGATATCGTGTGTTCTAGCTGCGCCCGCGCGCTCGCGGGGATTAATGAAGATGATGGGATAGACCCTGTCGGTTGCTGAGTCGGCTGAGTCGGCATGGCATCCCCAGCTTGCACACGCATCGGTCCTGGATGCCATGCATCGTGGGTTGAGTATGCTCGTACAGACCACTGGTCTGACAGGACCATAACGTCCCAGCCATTCAATTTAGCCCTGTCAGATTGGTCATTGTGTCAATGGCAAATGCCGAGCGCGTACGATGAAAAGGCGGCTTACCGAGAACCTGGTGGCGCTGGAGCTAGGACGAAGGCCCTGTCGAATGACCGGATACCCTGCGAAGGTTCTGCGAGAAAGGAAAATGTCAGCTGTGAACACAATGACGTGGGATTGAGGAAGACAGAATTCGAAGACGCGAAGGTTACTGCATCGCAACCAAGGCAATAGAACACCAAACAGTATAGAGATGTCCAGGGCGGTCAAAACTTCCGAGTGGATCGTGGGTGCTTACCTTCTATGAATTGCCCATGCAGGGAAATGAACAGTTTTAAGTTCTCGCCCTGACCCACAGGCCATGCATCGATGCAGAACTTCTCTGGTGAACCAGATACGTCATGTTTCGTTTTTGGTAGCGTCGACATTGCTCGAATCGCCTCTTCGCTACCTAGGTGGAGGCTGTTAACAACTTTGTCAACGCCACCTCCCATGCGATTAAGATTTCGGGAGCCGTTGTTGAGCCAGATACCCCAATCAAGCTTGCGCTGATTGGGCATGTCTTTAGATACGTGAAGGCCCTGTATACGTGCACGAGACGGAATAGCTGTATTACATGAGAACGAGAAAGTCGCCGAAGGGTGATATGCATCGAGAAGGGCAGCTCGTTGATCATCAAATAATGGGAAGAACCTGATGATAACGTTTTATAAGCAAAATCAAGAGATATACTATAAGATAACGCACCGAACGAGGAAATTGCTGACAACCGAGTCTTCGACACCTGTGATGAATGGTGACCGCATTTCATATGGAAATGTGGTTGCAGTAGCTCGGTTTCTTGTTACAGGAGTAGACGATGGTCCAGGAGCGTCGAATGCTATAGTAGCAATAGCCTCCTGATCCAGCATTATTAATGACGTGAAACGCCGTGCCATGTCACTGGATATCGTTAATTACATGAGCCTGATGACCTGATGACCTCCTGTCAACGTACCTCTTGTACTTATCTCCCTTTCCATTCTGAATCTCCTGCTCTCTCAATGGGTTCCCGAGGAGTATCAGTTCTCGCAAATGCTCGAGCTTCCCTTTCCGCCCAGAAATAAAATCGATATCTCGCCAAACCTTGAGGTTGTTATTTTGCAGTGATAGATTGGCAAGCTTGGGGAGATAGTGCGCTAGCGTTGAAAGGAGCTGACCGGAGCTGATATTGTTATTTGCGAGAGATAGTGTTTGGACCTATAGGTCAAAGCATGAAACTCCAACAGAGTCTGAAAACAAAGTTCGACTTACAGCTGGTCTTAGGTGCGAGGCTAACTTGAACAAAACCGAAGCCTCTCTTACTGAGGATGCAGGGGCGCCCGGCGGCAACAAGTTATGTTTTTGAATCTCTGGATCGTCCATCATCCTCTGCCCATGACATCAACCACCTGAGATTCAAGGGCTAGATAGGTATTTACTCACCTCTAGGTTCAAGAACCTTAATTCGGGATTCCACCGTCTGTTCACGAAATCTTTCCATACTTCTACTGCTTTCACTGGTGCTGTGTGCGCCTTGCCAGGCGCTACACCTGCAACTGCCGCCGAAACGGCGTTCCTGCGAAGTCGCCCCACCGTCGAAGCGCCGCGGATCGTGAGAATATCTGACGCGCCGCCTGGTTGTGTCCGTGCGGCGAGCTGTCCATGTGCGAGCGGCGGTGGGCGCCAGACATTTGTAAGCGAGGGTTTTACACAAAAAGGAGACGAAGAGCGGATGTAGATAGACAGACAATTGGAAAGGCAAGGGGTGATATACGACGGCGATAAATACAGCGACGTACAAAAATCCCAAGTCATGAACATGGAAAACATTCATAGGGAGATCAACTAAGCTAAGAAATGCGAGCGGGGAAAAGTCTCATATTTACCATGCTAGCTCGACTAGGGCCGTGAGGCTCCTTATAGGCATCGATCGGACGTGTGCGGTGTGTGCGGATCTTTGAGGCGCCCTTGCGACCACCTGGTTTGTCCGCTGTAGCGTCTCGCATGCGTGTGTCACTGTCGATGAGGCCAGCGCCCTTGAGCGTGGTGGTTGCGAGCGTACGGCTCGATGTCGGGCTTGAGAACATTATCACCTCCGTTGACAACGCAAAGAATTATTGTTTGTATGAAGTTATCTGTGCAAGTGCTGGTACTGGGGATGATGGTGATAATGGTGGTTCAAAAGCAAGAGGCGGCGGCTGGACTCTGCTGTGGCCAGTCGAATCAAAAACAGAGGTAGGTGAGCGCTTCCGACAAAGAGGCGACAAGCTGACTCAGCCACGGCGAGTGCTTTGTTTAGTCGATGACTCCGCTATGTCACGATGGTCACCGTCTAGCCCAGCCTATCGATAAAACCAGCAAGCAAGATGGATTTGACATGGATCGCGAATCATCCAACATGTGGGTCCGGTCCGAAGGTTCTCAAACCTTACATGTTAAACTTTACCTCTGATCATCTTTATGTCTGAATCTTTACTACGGGGCCCCAGCTGATGGGTTCTTGTCACTATCATTGCACAGGATACCTGGCCAACTATCCTTTCCTGGACCAATGTGACTGCATCATGCCATGGGAAACAGTCTATGGTGAAGGATGCCATCAATTCTCTTATGTGTTCTGCCCATAGTTTGGGTTCATTGTGCAAATCATGTTGAATGCACATATCTCTGCTCAAGTCAAAGGTGTTGGGTGGCTGGACTGGCTTCTGTGTGATCAATGTGCATGAACAGGCTGAAGCATATTGGGATCTATCAATTTGATATGGAATTGAATCACCAGAGGTATTTTGACTGGTGTGTTCCAACTGATTTGGCAACAAACACCACAATGTTTGCTGTATAGGCCAGTGTCAGTGAACTTGCCACTGTTCACTTTTCTGTGATAAAGCACCCACTAACCAACTTCTATTGATTTCTGTGGAACAGGGATTGTTCTATGAGGAATTCCAACACATCAATACAGGAATTCATGAAACATGTCAAGCACTTGCAACTGACACCATACTGTTACAGTGCCCCACTCTTTTTCCCATCATCACTGCAGACTCCTATATGGCTGTACTTCTAACGCTTCCTTTTCACTGTGCTGTTTCCTCATGGTCTCCCTTATCTTTGACTCATACCTTGTTTTCCCATGAACCTTCCTTTCTCAGTAGTTGTTACCCTTTGCCCAGCCTGGTCTGTGCATGATTTCCTTACGTATATAAACCCTAGTTACCACTTGTATTTTCTCTAACTTGAATCTACTCAGTTCTCCTTGATACTCAAACTCTAGCTCCTTGGGAAGGAGGCTAGCCATTGTCCCATTAGAACCTTAGATCCTGCGGGAGTCTAAGTGATCGCTCCTGAGGGAGGCATTGACTTGATAAGGCTTAGTCCTTGATCGACCTTGATCCTTGATTCCTTTATTGGAATGATGCTCTATCCGAGTTCGTAACACATACCTCATCACAAATTGGGATCACTGTGCAGGTAGCGTCATCCTGCACCTTCCTGTTCAATTGCCACTCAGGGTGGCCATTCAACTCAGGCCCTTCAGTGACTGCAGTATTCCAATTGGGGTGCATCATTCCATCTGTCATTATTGAGTCCTTTGATTCGAACTGCACAGGGATACAATCAATGGTGCCAATGAGTCTCATAATACTTCACTCCTAGTGCCTAATTAGTGGATGCTGGCACTTAGTTTTGTGACATTCCTGGCTTACCTTTCCTAGCTGTTACCCATCATCATTGTCATGAGGTTACCTGTGGCTCAAGATGCAAGGTTAGAATTTGCAGGTGCTGTGGCAGGTTTCTTTATATGCAGCTCCACAAGGCCTTTGCCTCCATCTGACTGTTTGTTCTCATTGATTCCATTATGGTTCATATCATCTTCAAATTGATATCCACAGGCCAACATCAAACAGTGGAAATGACATTGTATAATACCACCGGAATTCCTTGCACAAATTCACTTTCATGTTGTGGCAAATTGGCCTAATGGGCCAGGTATGTGGTGCTACATGGCCTCATTACCATCTGGGTTCATGCATCTACCAATTACAGTTTAGCCTTCTGGCACAAAGTATATAACCACAAGCTCTAATTTCAATAAAGCCCTCCCAGTAATCAATTCTCTTCTCATTCGACACAATGATGACACTGGGTCATTCTCTACCAGTGCAAGGCCACATGTTTGATATTCCCACTGCCAGTCTTCTTTTCTGATCCATGCTACCTGTCACTGATGTTGATGTCACAGTGGCATTCCACAGGACCTTTATGATGATCCCACTGCACATGCAAGCCCTGACCACACCTTCTGTCTGTGGGACATTGGTGGGGGCATGTGATGTGGCACATACATCAGTGTCTTGGATCTTTCAAAACATGTGTGCATGCATGGAGTGAAGGGGCCTGGGCATTTAACAATACAATGTGCATGGGATGGCTGCACAAGAACCCCCATGAAACAGGAGAGCATTGTTCAGCACATTGAGGAGGTGCATGTACAAGTCAAATATCTGTGTAGTCAATGTTGGGCTTCTTTCTCTCGCAAACATATGCTTAATTCCCATGTCTTGAAGGCTCATTCACATGCATCCTAGTCCATTTTCCTAGTCCTTTGTGCATTTAGTATTGCGAGTATTTATATCACCCTCATTCTGGATATACTACCATTCCCAGTAATCTGTAATATTTTCCATCTGAATTCTAGAGCATCACACAATGTTGACATCCCTGCTAATTCAAAATATTAACATTATGCTATGCTCATGGTCACATCAAGTGCTGGAAGCCTGATTTCTCTCAATTCATCACAGGTATGCCATGGGATCAAACTGGTGTTCTGGCATCCTAGTACAATATATGAGAAGCTGTAGACAGAACCTTTCAAATATTTCTAGAGGATCTTTAGGAGCTTCAGAAGTAAGTTTTATTCAGTATGACCAAGTCCCCGCTCAAATGAGAATTTAGCTGATTAAGTGGAATCAGATTCCCCTTCAATTGGTGGATTGACACATGGAATCAACATGACCTCACACGCCGAAAACAAACTCGATGGCTGTAGCCTTGAACCTACCAGATTTATCCAAGGATCAAGACCAGAAAACGAATGAAGATCAAAAAGGTTCCTCATATTAAGCTCATGATGCAGTACTTGGTGACAGACTGGATATCAGAGATGGTATCAGTACTTCGCTTTAGTATCATTTTGTGTATTCTAGATAATCAGATCCCGAAACCACTAACAGTTTAGGGCAGGCCATACATTCACAGAGCCTCAGGCAAGGTCCCGCCAGCAACGGACACCTTGCTCCTAGTCTACATATGCTTGGACTGTAACAGTCACTGTAAGCGTTCGAGGCAGATGAAATATAGTGAGATATTGTAACGGTGTTGGAGGTTTGGCATATTACTTGCTCAAACTATCGAACTTATTCGCAATATTAATACTATTACCAAGTCCGCGAGTCCTGCACGGTCGTAACAAAATGATTGTACAATAATTCTGGACAGGTGAATACAGGACCTGCAAAAAGCACAACACGTCGACCGACCATATACGCGATATCTACACGAAGACTATACTGAGCTGTGTCGGTATCAAAAAGTAAGATAGCAAATTATCGAGCAAGGGACTCTCGGCCACGCGATAAAATCAGTAAAGTCACGCCAATTAACCCTCTCGGCGCCCTCCGTTCGGCTGATACATGAACTGATGTGTCGATCCTGAAGAAGCAGGTTTCATCACAGGTGCTGGTCGTGTGCGATAGTAATTTCCACTTCCCGGACGATCCATCGGGTTCGTCGAGGTAGATATAACAGGTGAAGTTGCAGCAGCAACCGTTGGCATTGGATATGGGAGAGTACGTGTTGGCGGTTGTTGGTGTAGTAGTGGCTGCTGTTGCTGCTGTGTCTGTGCATGTCGAATTGCTGGAGAAGGTTGATTGGACCCCGGTGCTGGTGTTGAAGGTGTTGGAGAAGCAGATGCTCCCTGTGCGGATTGAGAAGCAGGCGTGGGAACGGGATTTGGGACTGGAGTCTGATGGGGGGCATCTGTACTTGTTGGAGTGGGAGCTGTAGGTGGAGGGCGCTCAAGTTGGCCGTCCGTCTCCCGTTTTCGTTTCGTTCCTCGCGATGAGGACTCCTTCAACCCCAGCGAGGTTGCTTTTATCAATATTTGGTGTCTATCAGGCCGAGTGGTAAGCTCTCCTGAAAGAACCGATATGCGACATGGAAAAATACCTACCTCGTACGAGAGTTGCCCCATTTTTCGCATAGGGCATCCCATATGATTTCCCCGCTACCGTTGCGGTGCTCCTCGGCAAGCTTCTTTAGTCTTTCCGTTTCTTCTTCGGACCAGGCACCCTGGTTTCCACCGCTCCCCACAACACCTCCTGTGCTTCCACTCGCAGAGCCTGACGCAGGTGCTGGGCTTGGCCCAGGTGGAGGTACAGGAGGATAGTAACCCCCATATCCGCCATAGCCATAGTATGGTGCAGTAGGGTATGCTGGAGCGCCGTATGGGTATGCTTGCTGATGACCCAGGGAAACAACAAATGATTGCGGATCCGAAATTACTGGCCCTGTAGTGGCGGGGGATTTGCCGTTTGTAGAGGATGTGGATGGCCCAGGTTGGGGTTGGGGTGGCGGCGGCGGCGGGGGGATGGGAGCTGGGTAACCAGGTACGAAGTACGGTGGAGGTGGAGGATGTGTAGTTAATCGAGAGGGAGATGCCAACTTTGAGAAATAAGGACCGAGCAAACTTTACAACCGAAATTACGTTACTCACAAGGGTATCGCATATTCTTTTCGCTTCGCCGAGCATGGCCAAGGGATCTACTTTCACACCAGGGCCCATCTGGTAACATTGCGCAATAACAAGGGAGGGTGTAGCTTTCTGGGCGAAGTTATTTCAACGCCTCAGAATCACGCAGCGGACGCTTACAACAAGCTCTTCAGCCGCTCCATAGAACTCTGCACACAAGTTTAGCACACGCCACTGAAACTCATAGTACTGCTGATTGTGTGGTTGTATCTCTCCTGGAGTAGGAGAAGCGGTATATTGGTAGAACCCATGTTGTGGCGGGGACACTTTTGGGGCAGCATTAGCCTGCTCCTTCAAGTCAGTAGCTGACGCCGTGACCGTCTATTTTTCGATCCACGGGGACGACCAGGACGCCTTTTCCGTTCTGAGTCTTGTGGCGGGTCGGGTTGTGCTGTACCTGCGCGCTTTCCAGTTGCAGTTGAACTTGATTGATGTTGTGCAGATCTGGACATGACGAGCACATACAATATGAGTATTTACGAATACTTGCAATCAGACGCGTGTAATCATAACACTTCACAGTAATTACGCACCCAGCGGCAACCTCATGATCGTCGTCTTCACGATCAAGTTGCTCTTCGACGATGCCCTCGTCTTCATTCTCTTCCTCTTCTTCCTCCTCCTCGTACGTAGGCACTACGGGAGGATGAAGTGCATGGGAGAGCGGTTGATAGTGCTGTGGATTGTCCATGCACACGCTCCGGGTATGTGATACAGGGATAGATAGGAATAAAGAATAGCAAAGTTTCGCCCGTTAATTTTTTTTTGAATATCTCGGGGTGGTTGTAATCCTGTCTAGCGTTGGGGTTATGTCGTCGCCGTGCGAATAAATCATCAATATTCCCATGTATACATCTGTTTGGCGCAGGTTTATCTCTCTCTGCCGCGACGGCATACGCAACATTAACAGTTCAAGTTAAAGGTCCTAGGCTCGCCGCCATCAGCGCGTCATCATGTTTCACGACTAATTACCGAATCGCCAAGGCCCCGGCACTGGGGTCCAGTTCCAAGCCCCACAAGTCTGGGTGCCAGCGCCAGCCTTGTCATCTTATTTTGGAGTACTATATGCGGAAACTCTCGAATGTAGTACATATCCTGCTACAAAGCGCAAACCCACTTGGCGCATCACACGATCACTAAAGGTAACCGGAGCGCTAGAGGGCTTTGAAAAATAAATAAAATATTCGAAATGTTACCCTGTGAGCGATAGGTACTTGAAATGTGAATGGCTTCTTCCGGGCGAAGGCCTCACTAACATCGACGTACCAACAAGTCTGTGAGTGTGTCCGATAGTATGAGATTGTGAATTTGATTTTCTTCCTCCAGTGATAGCACATATTAGAGCTGGCTGTGATTGTGTTGTACTCAGACAAGAACACCCAAGGTGCACAAAAGTGCAGAGAAATACTAGAGACAACTCTGGCAGCAATCAATGCAGGATCCATTATTTTTTTTAGATATTTTGCATGATCAGATCATGACAGTGAGGTTCTCCAAGTGCTTCATGGCATCAAGTTAGGCTTGTAGCCAGCTTGATTTGTACTACTACAGGCAAGTCAAGGTTGACACACTCTTTCCAAGACGTAGTCGGACTTGTTTTGAGGTCAATAAGTCTATTAATGCCATCTCATGGGTGTAGCCCCTCATCATACCCCTTGTATCTAGGCATAACACCTGACACATTGCTCATCTCCTGCATGAGCTCACTGTCATCCTTATGGCCTCTCCACTTTGGGCTGTTAACTGACATGTTAGAACTTAAGGGGTGACCAGGCAGATGCACCCCTACATTCCATCATACACTTCCATGATGCGCTGGCCATAGAAAATATGGCAACTGGGTTGAAACTCAAGAGGGACTCCACCATAGTGACCTGGAGGACAGATATCCTCATGCTGTGGATCATAGAGCCCTTCACCTGTTTCCACTGCCTCACCATCATTTGCATCAGCAGCATTCAGGTGTGCTTTAATAGGGGGAAATTTGAAGCCACTTGGGTATGCAAGCACCATGCGCTTCCCCTCATCAAAAAGTGGCACCCAACAGATGTCGCAGGAGACTTTGCACGGGACATGATGACTAGCCTTTTTCGTTGTGGTAGAGAAGCAGTGAAGAGCATCGCTGTTATTCTCCAGAATCCGAACACTTGTCTTTGGGAAGATGACCACCCACTGAAATGGGGCACTGTGCAGCCATTGGCATTGTCTACAGTGACAATGCTTCGCATCAAATGGGTCGCCCAAAAATGCAAAATGCACTGCACTGCACCAGCAGGACGACTCATATTTTGTCTTGAAGAGCTCCTCACTGTCTGGACCACACACTGGTGACCAATTGTATGGCAGCTTTAACATCCAATCTTTCTCAGAATCACTGCCATCACATGAGGGGATGGGAGGAGAATCACACCAGCCAGTATTGGGAATGGACTTTTTGCCAGCTGAGTGGTCAGCTTGGTGGGTGTGACCTTCGGGCGAAGGACAGGGGGAGCAAGAATGAGACCCAGTCTTGGTTTGTGATTCTAGATGAACGTTTGTTGTGAGCGACATCATAGTTAACGTGGTTGATATCTTGCTTCACAGTATTAAGTAGTCTCACTTTAACAGCTGATGTCATCTGAATCTGCTTCCGTTTAGTTACGTTACCTTGCAGAGCAAGGTCTATGAATGCGGCGTGACCTGTGGTGGTAAACATCACAAAATATACACGTGATCATCGCAAACCATCTGACACCAGACACACCAAAATGAATTAGACTGCGTTATTGCTGATTCTGCACAGAATTACATTATGGCGAATGAGATAATGGTACAAAGTATCTTCAAGAACGATCCTCCCGAACAATAATTACACTACTTTTTTAAAATCCATCCGGCAAACTCATTTCATCACTGGCCCTCACACATATGCCATGCTATGAACGGCCCGAGGTTCGATAACAGTGCGAACAATTAACCTCGAGGTTGTTTCAACCACGCTGATGCAAAAGCACACAGCATATGCGAGGATGGTATGTGCTCCAATATCCAGAGCATACGAGAGCGCGAATGCGTCCAAATTGATTTATACCTGAAACCTGTCCAAGATATGAAAAAATGCATAGTGACAAAGACTACTCGCCTGAATATGAACCACGACTCCAATTGATCGTCTGACCTGCGATTCTACAAATGTAACTGCTTGCCGTCATTTCTGTATGAAAGTCAACAGCCTGGCGCATTCCGCAATTAGATACGAGCAAATGACTAACTCAGATTATGTCATCACAACAGGTGTCATGGACTTCATTCACAGCGGACAATACGACGAACGAACGACATAACCATTATCAAAAATGCGGCAAAAGAGAACACAGAAAGTCCGTAAGTTAATTGTCAGACAAACAGCCCAAGCACCAATTTCTTAACTGACCACTCGAGAAATTTTGAGAGCAGCATCTCTCAACCGTTCTGCTAACAGAAGTGTATCTGCATACACCACTGTAGTATCTAAGTCGCGTGCCATTTTCTGAGCGATTCCTCAGTAATAAATTAGGGTAAAAGACGCCAACATATAACTAACTGACGTACGATTAAACTCTGCTGGATCTGCACATAACACTTGATCTGCAAGGATGGTAGGAGAGTCTGTATAAATCATTCGAGACCCGCTAGACTCAAAGGCTTCTTGGACAGCGGCCGCAGTCTGAATGAAGATATGAGGAGTGCCGCGAGATTGGTGTTCGACTGATGAGACACTCATCAACGATAAATAATGCACATAACGAATTAAACATACTAAATATAAAAGCACATTCGGCGTTGGAAGTCTTCAGCAATTCGAACACGCTAAGCTGCATCGTAGACCCCTTCGACACCCTTTGGAAGATCTTCGTATAGAAGACGAAAGAATGGAGAACTGGTAGAAGACACCGAGAGACGTTTTAATGAAGGTGAATATGGACCCATATGAAAGTTTACAGCCTTTTGTATCATGCTCAGAATGTTGTGCGTCTGAACGGCGAGTAATCAAAGATATTTGGCCCTGTTGATATTGTGGGCAAGTCAAATTAAGCGAAAGAGCTCCGCAAGGTAAAAAGTCGGCAACGCCGACCCCTAGTAAAGTAACTCATTGACATCATCAATATTAATGGCTCGGCTAGGATCTACTTACACGTCAACTGTGGTTTCCCCTCTTTCCATCATTGAAGTATCAATTGACAGTTCAGAACCAGACGTAATACTGTTAAAATCATGTCTGATACTCATCACAGTGAGCGCTTATGCGTTACAAGCAGACTTGGCCTGCATCTTCGTTCCTAAAGCTGAAGACAGATTTTTATGATCTCTCTGGTGCTGCGGGTTTCTTGTTAATCACTCTTATGCCCATTTATTATCCACATATTCATTCGGGCGGCAAAATTTCTCCTGCCACATTTCAGCGCCCATGCTCGGCTCCGGGCAGGTGTTGCCTTTGTCGTGTGGTTATTGAGGCTCGAGAGTTTCTTGGCCCAGAGAGCAATCAAAGCGGGTGGCAATTCACGTTTCGATGAAGTAAAGGACAAAGTTAAGTTACCGGCGCATGGATAGTGCAAGCTACCTGGACATTTGTCGTTGATATCGTAAGCATGTTTCTTCCTTCAAGGTGGGCCTTTTTGACGCACTCACAACAGTCAAATGTGATTCCTGCATCAGCTCATCCTCCTCTACGTGGCGCCGAATTTATTTCCCTCGCTTTGATCGTAGGCTCTTTGGGACAGGCAGAAATCCACGTGGCGCCGCGACAAGCAGGAAAATAATCTTTCATTTCCAAGGGGGTGTGGAGCCAGAGTCGTCGTCATCCCAAGTATGTCATTCGATATCTCCCTGTTACGAATTCAGGTTCATACGTCGCGCATAGTAGTTATGTGGACGAACTTGGCATCTGGACCGGAACGTTCGGTCTCGCCGCATTTTCTGGCACACTACCTGTCTCTGTATTTGCTTCGACACGTGGTTTAAAATAATTTTTTTTTGTCTGACTGGTATAATTGACTACACTGTAAACTTAAAATTGCTTTGCAGGTGTCAGGTGTTCCTCCTCTCGAGCGCGCCGCAGGAACAATGTTGGGCGACAATGGGAAATGACAGGAGTATAGGAGGTGAATTTTCGAGGACAGAACTTTGCCTTTTATATTGTGACGGAAAGCCTTACCTGCGGATAGTCCATCGGCGACGGTGAGCATACCGTTGGCGTTGGGGGTACGTGCTTCTACCCGTTGGCATCGGAGAACCTGCTTCATTATAAGGCTTCCCTTTGCATCTCTTTTTCCTCCCGTTGGATTGGAACATGCAGCTGACGGCCCCAATTTTTCGGTTCCGTTGGCATTGGGATGTGTGGTTGGCAGACTGCCGGTTCCGAAAGTCCGGTCCCGTTGGATTGGCTTTCTCGAAGCACCTTCTGGTCTTCTGAAGTTGTGTTATTATTGGGCAAATGGCCAAACCGGCAACCAGCATTCTGTTATCTTAGACTTGCCTACAAGCCGGGAAGTCATTGTACTTTTACTTACAAGTGCTGAAGTGGAAACACTTGCCCGCATTTGCGGCAATTTGAACAAGTTGTCCGAATCCGCCAGGTGATCTATTGGTTCCAAAAGGGCGTTAATAAGCGCCCATATCGTTCAGGTCTTCGTCTTCGTGCTCCGCGTCCGTTGGGTGTGGCTCTTTCTTCGCCGTCGGTGCTTCCCCACACGTCCGTCGGATGTATCGCTCTCCTATGGATACGACTTGCAAACGACAGTGCTTGTTTCCAGTAATCTCTTCTGCGCATGCGACTTTCATCCCAGATCTCCAATCGGCTCATTCACTCCCAACCAGTACTGCTGAGAACTTTTGTTTCATCAGGACCGTGCCATTATGCTTCCCCTGGGGAGGGTATGAGTAGAGTGTGTGATGAAGGTTTCTGGGATCATTGTGTTGTTCGCAACTCACGCATGTTTCTTATCATAGCAGCAATAAGCTTATATTGTTCACCCCTGTATTTTTAGGATTTTTAACACGCTCACGGAGGTTTCCCCAGATTTTCGGTACCGGCGTCAATGGCTATTTCAGTATTCTTGGAAATAGATAGTTTGTGTTTGGCACAGGTACTAGTACATTAAATAGCAGAAACCAGTGCTGAACGTTGAAGTTGCGTACACATTCGAAATACAGCCAACTATGGCGTACAGACCATCAACCCCTCCTCGTACAGGCCCACCATGTAAAGTGAGTCGGTCCTCGAATCCCTGAGCGTCGTGCAAGATGTTCCAAATACACTCCCGTCGCTCTGGAACAATGTTTCCACCTCCCATCCTTCACTAGCGGGGACAACTTCTGATGCCGATAACGGCGCACGTAAATCATATTTCCTATCTGCTGCGTGTGCGCTCTTCGCGAAATGCGTTTGGTTTGAAAGGGGAGTGAGCGAGACGGCCCAGCTTGGCGCTCGCGCATCTGTTTTATTGGCAGCGACACCAGCGAGAGACGGGAAATGTGGATGCCCTGTGACGATAAGTGTGCCTTCCTCATCAAACATGATGTTGTCGTTGAAGAAGGGTACGCTGACGGTCTCCCGGTATTTGAGTGCATTTGTGCTCGTGTTGCGGTCGTAGAAGTAGACTCGGCCGAGAGATGTAGAAGACAGTGCGAGAATCGTGCCGTCTGGGGAGATGGCGACGCCATTGGCGAAGGCCACACCGAAAGCGGCTACTTCGTGCGTGATTGTGCCATCAGGGTTAACTGTGACATGCGCAAGCCAACTTAGGGGTAGTCCAGCAATAGTCTCGGTCAGCGGCAGGACGGGTGCAAGGGGGAAAGGGAGTCGACGAGTCATGAGATGGTCATTGCTGACGTAGAACGACGTCTCGTTCGTGATGGCCAAGGCATTAGGAGACACAAACCAAGGAGATGAAAGTGTGCGTTGCCAGAGTGCCCGTGTTGGGGCATCTGGAGAAATGGTAAAGTGCTCAATCGTGGTCTTTTCACGGGCGTGATTGACTACATAGAGAATAGATGGGGCTCCGGCCTGAGAAGGCGTGACTTCTATCCCAAGTGGGTGGAAGCTATGTCCTTCCGGGTATCCATCCAACTCAATACGCTGCAGGCTATTGTCTACCGTATCAACAAGCCAAAGGTAGGCCCTTGGTTCTGGATCGCGCAAGGGGCCCATGACAGTGTTCCATGCCTTGCGGTTAGGGTCGCACCCCGCAATAACAAAACGGGCAGCTACAGTGCCATCTGCATCCAGGTGGTCCCAGAAGGTCATGTCTTCGCAGTAATTAATGGTATGGGCTGGCTCTTGAAGAAGTGTGCAATGCGTCTGGACATCGCCATTGACATAGTATGATGGAGGTAGTGCAGGAAGAGTAAAGATGCCATGTTTAACAAGACGACCGCTCCGATAGATGAACGTTGCCTGTAGAAAATGAGACACAATCACATTGCCTAGATTGAATACATACTAAAAGTATAGCAAGGACTGTAAATACTCGGGAGAGCATAACTGGCGTTTAGACTGAACCGAACTTGAACACGCTTCGTCTGCATGCTCACTCAAAATAGCTTAATAGACTTACTTACCTATATGCAAATAAAGCAACACCAGGTGAGTCGTCCGCAACAGCGAGATACAGAGTGATGGGAAGAGAACAAAACGCTACGGCAGAGGGCGACCCTGTCGGACTAGGACTTAAGAGGGCTCGAGCACTTACGAGAGTTCAATCAAAATTCCCTTGATCAATCGTCATGCCTAGTAGGGAAGTCAGAAACTCCCACTGTCATCAATATTGTGGCGCTGGGTCATGTCATCTCCTTCCGAGTCTCAAGTCACGGGTGGGCCAGGTCAACCCAGGTGGAAATGACGCGGCGTTGATGCAGCGCGCATCACAAATCACAGCGAAGGATCAGCCGCTCGCAAACACGGATCCAAATTATGCCTGAGTTATCTTGCGCCGGTTCATGCTGCATCCTGGTCAGGCATATTTCAGATGATTCTTCCTCGTCTACACATTCTCAAAGGATTCACTTTCTCGTCCAGAACTCCAGTTCAGATTTTGTTTACAAGTCTCTCGCCGACCATGAGTTTCACATGCGCAAGGCCCAGGCCACTGGCTGCCATGACTCAATCACTTTGGGAGGCCCTCGTCTATTCCAACTGCGGCAGGCGCTCCAATCATCCGCCACACACCTGTCAATAAAGCCCTTGCGGTTCGACGATTCAAAGTTCTCGAGTAAGAAACTTCGAAGTATCGCAATAATTAAAATCTATGCTAAGAGCTCATCGCATTACTTCCCACAGCAAAAGCCAACATACTACATGGAACCCCCGATGTGCGGACATACACGCCAACATTGTAGTGTCTCCAACTCCTGTTTGCACACGTGTAAACAAGTATCAGTGGCAAGAGTTCCTGTTATCCAATGTCGTGTTTCGTGTTTCGTGCTCTGCCGCACATCAGAGGACTCGTGAACCGAAGATATTGTCATATATGCCGATATATGATCATATATAGGAAAGGTTTTCTTTATATTGGAATATAAAGTCATATAAAGCCATGTATAACGTCGGAAAACCACCGCAATCAACGTAAAGCACCCTGGGTAGACTCACGAATTCTCTGATGCAGACACGGCAAGACACTCGAGATTCATGGTGGCTCACCTTTGTATGGCCATAGTTGCACTTATCGTAGCCGCCACACGCTTACGGTAGGCACTGGTAAGTATACCCCCGCGGAGGCGAAACTAGTTGTTTTCCTACTAGCACTAGTAGGTCATTACAAGGTCAAAACAACTGATGTTTGCATATCTTTGGTACGAAATATCAATTCCATCACATAAAGCTGCTTCTTCTGATTATCTTACCATTCTTAGTAGACTCACCTGCAGTGGGCCCAGAACCACTCGATCGATATCGTCAGGACATTGTGACCCCTGCAAATACACTGTGCATTGACAGGCACCCTCTTTTTTATTTCCGATTCTTGTTCAACATCAAGAGCAATATCCTTCTTAATGACGCAGTGAATGTGTCATCACTATGGGACCTAGGTTTGATGCACCCGTATCACTGAGCTTAATTTCCATTAGCCGTCACCGTCGCACCGGAGCTGAAGGCGCTAGACAACTGAAGACATGTATGAAAAGAACTAATCGTTTTTACGTGCAAATGATACCTATCAAGGGATGTTTCGTGGCCGAGGGTCGGAGAGTTGTCACCGGCTAAGTAGTGGTTGTGGATCGCCAATCGTCGAAATACCCTTCGTGTGTGAACGTAACGACCTCGCAGATTTCCGTATATCTTCTCTTATATCGATCAGCCAGAGCGATGTCGAGTCGTAAATTTTATGAGTTCTTCGTGGCAAATGACTCAAACTGACGTGCTCCCAGGCTTAAACGTGAGTGCAAGTCCTGCTATCGAGTCCAAATCACTGATGGGCCTCCATCCCAGTACATTTATGGTGCAGTCATTTTCCATGATCAGCCCTCCAACTTGAATGGTTGATCTCTTCATGTTATTTCTCCCAATAGTTGCACTAGTAACGCTTTGGGTGAGCTACGCTAGTAGAAGTTATCACATCATCGGCAGAAACTTACTGTGATATCGAGGTGTATGACTACATACTATGCCTGCCCGACGCGGCAAGTACAAATTTGCTTGAGCGTCGAGAATGCTCTGATCTGTAGTCGATGCAGATCACCTTTCTCGCCGACTCTCGATGGGGGCTCAGCACATTTCTGTATCTAACTTGCAGCCACTTGCCACCTGTCTTCATGTTGTTGAATATGCTCGGTGAGTGTCCGGTACACTTCCATTTTCACCTCCCTCATAGTGCGATGCCTTTTATGATAACTTTCAGTGGTTTTTCAGCCTGACACCCCACTCCATGTACGTGCAACCAAGCCGAAGCGTCGCAAATGTTTGAATTCAACACATCCCAACCATAGCTTTGCCGCTCTTATAATATCGCTAATACCTGTCAGTTTGGTGGCGCTTCGCCAGACACGTACTGACACCATCTTCAATACTTCATCAGATGTAGGGACGGTGTTGATGATTTGTGCTGAATGTAAGTCCAGCAATTGTACTAGCCAGCAGAGATTCTGTGCTCTAATATTTGCACCGAGTTCAGGTATCTTCGCGGTCAGAGCATATGCAGTGTGGGAACGAGGGAGATGGTTCGCGGCGGTGGAGATTTTTGCTGTTTTTGTGAGACAAATATAGAGGCTATGACTAGTTCCAGACAACGATATCTGATTCATTTTTTGTAGGCCTATGTAGCGTCGATTACTGTCAGCCTGCAACAATTTAACTCGAGAGTCTCAGGTGAGTAGACATTCGGGTTGGACTATTTGCCCATTTGGTTGCTTACCTCTAACATACAGAACCATGCTGGATCCCTGGCATTAGCGGATATCTTGATACGGAGACAAGCACCAGAATATATGTAGCGTTTGGCTTGCTAGCTGTCGCCGAGTTACGTTCGTATCGGGAGCTGCTGCTAACACGAGCTTGAACTGACTGCATTCCCCTGCATGCACATAACTTCAGAAACATTATTGCTTCTGTTGTATCGCGTCAGCAAAGACCGTGGTGGCTGGGGCATCGACAACCGTCTTATGCGTGGTCTGATGAAAGATAATCTGCTGTACTGTGGCTCCGGCTTTGGTTGGTGCTTACAGATGAACGGAACACATCTCGCATATTTACTTGCTAGATGTTACAGCCTTTTCTGTCAGCGTCATTCTCACCACAATTTTCGTTCCAGTGAGTCAATGCATACATTCGAAGCTGCCCCATTAACAAGAGACGTAGTTTCCAGTTGGACACATGCTAGCAGAGTTTGTCCATTCTCACTTTGGAGGAGGCGAAGTTACTTATTACGCAGCAGGTGTCAAGTTGTTGTTCAAGCTCTCTTGGTCACGCGAATGCATAGGGGCTTCTGGGGATCGGACCGTGCCTTTGGCGTTATTGCCACAGATATCTCTCTCACAACATGGATGGTGGGAGCTCTAGATTTTACGTGACGGTGTGTTTCCTCCGCCAAATAATCATGATCATGCAGCTGACACTAGGGCAATGGAGAGACGAATTTGCTGCTTGGAGCGTACCTATCCGTAACTTATGGATGTGACCATTGCACACGCCCTCATACAGGCTCGGGCCAAAAATGAATGGACAATATCCATAAACAAGTCGAGTTAAACATGTACTGCAACATGTGGTGTAGATATTTTTGTTATATTCACGAGACTGCAACACCTCATAATTCAGTGCGCCAGATCTGGTACGGTCACGGCGCAGCGGCTAGAATCCCTGTTTACAGGTATATATAATGTAACCCACTAGTTGTAGCCCGTCCTCGTTAAATAAAACACCCGCTTCCTCCTACCTTAGAGGTTTGCCCTTAGGTTTCCCTTACAGTCCATGGACTCATCTGGACTATGAAGAATACAATGAGTTAACACACGAGCGCCAGACATGTGCCCGTCTGCAGAATACTATGCATCTTTCTAACGACATCCCCGAAATCGCCCGGTCTCCAACGTTCGATTTCATGGGACAAGTTTTCATTTTCCTTCGCCGCGGCCCAAGTGCCATTAGTATATGTTGAGCCTCTGGAGAAACGAAAATGCCAGTAGTTTGGGGAGGTGGACCTGGGTCTCTGATGCTCGGTAAATATTGGAGGCGGCCTAATGGTAATCTAGTCTCCCCTAGACCCTTTATACTAAGTAGACGAAGAAAGATACATAAGTATTCGTTCCTTAAGAAAGACTAATAAGATGATGATCGGGCGTGAGGAAAATATAGTTTCTTCCATGACCTATTTTCTAGGTCGATTGGCAAGTCGAGCTCGTCTCGACCTCCAAAATTCCAAATCGACCTTTCGGAAGCTCGATACTCCCTTTTCACGATATCTTCACGCTATGACGCGGGCAACTTGGGTGGCATAGTGTGTACAGATGGGCGTACCATACTTGTAGGATCTAGACAGGGACTACCATTCTCTACACGTCTGATGGTCAAATCCCGAAATGGTCCACTTCGGCCAGTCCACTGCGGCTGCTAAGCGTTCCGATTGTACGCTGCACCACCCACACCTCTCAATAGAGACCTTTGCGGATCAAAAGACTCGACAATGGTTCCACAGTTTCATCCCGTATATATTCAGCCGACCTCCTCTCGTGACAGTCTATCAGAGCTTTACTTTCTCCAAATCACTAGACTCGTATTGGTGCGCACTTTTGCTTTCAGGACTGGTGCCAGTCTAACCTACGATCTTCATAGCATTATGTGTAAATTTGTAGTCCCCATTCGTACTTGCTCAAAGTGCCACCAAAACGAACCGCTTTTTGACGAAAAGGAAAGGCGGCTGTCGCATGTCAATGAAAAGAATGAGGTACCGCAATCATCTATGCTCGGAACTCATCTGGCTCATTGCCTTCCCAACAGCGAAAGCCAACATATATAGCACCCCCTCAAGACTGCTATTCGCGGTGGTGTGTCTTCAGCAGTGAACACCCTATCACTTGCAGCTCCTGTCGGATCACTTGTAAACGAACGTCAGTGGCAAGATTTTTCTGTTATACATAGAGAGTTTGATGTGTTTGATGTTCTGCAGACATGGCAAAACACGGAAGATTCGGGGTGGCTCACCTTCGTATGTTTGCCACAGCTGTATCTCATGCCCTCAGCACCATTGCGCATGTCAGCCGCCTCGTGGCATGGGCAATAGCGTGCTTCGTCCACGGGAGATTGGTTGGTTTGCTGGGTTAATAAGATCTCCCGCAAAATAACATCCGGCACATGGCGTTCCTATATATATTTAGAACCCATTGCGAAATACTAAATCATTCACACAACGTTGCTTTCAGACTAACGTTTTTACTCACCGGCAATTGACCACTTGGCAGGGTTTGAGGGGCCAATGACGTGCTACACATATGCATGTTTGCGGGTTCTCCAGTGACTGGCCAGTCTTGAGATTATGGCCCTCAATACGGTTGCGAATCATTATTTTCTACTGCATTTGAGGCTGCGTCTTAAACACTGTTGATGTGTCATGACTAATATGGCACCTAGGTGTCCACCCTGAAATGTTTGATGCAGCCAACTAGTGAGCACATGTAACTCTTCGGACCCGTGACGCTGAGCTTATTTCTAGCTTCAGAGGCACTGACTACTTTCGATAGACCAGATTTCATATTTTTCCGTCTTACCACTTCTATGTACTTGTGGAGCTGGTCAAACAACAGGGACCCGCCCTTCACAATACTGTTCGGATAGATCAAGAGTGGAATACCTCGGAAGTTCGCTGCTTCCGAGTTGGACAACCTCCTGGAGCTTAGCTCCCAAATGTCGCACATTTTTTGATCCACCCAAGGCATCGTAACGGGACCCTTTTGTTTATCCAGTTTCACAAGTAAATAGATGCAGTAAGACGAAGGAAAAGAAAAAGAAAACTGGTCTATCGATATGAAAGTAGCTATATATAAAGGCATACACATGGGAAGGACATATTGATTAGATCATATGCATGAACCCTAGCATTGTTCGTGACCGGGTTCGGGCAGTTACCGGCTGAGCAACGTTCTAGAGAACTTGAACGTTGATGATAAGATTACACAGCTCGCAAGACGTACACGGCAGTGTGTCTTCTTGCATCATGATAGGCCCATGCCTGGGCCGCTGTGCATGGATTGCGTACTTCTCTTATATACTATAGACGTCGATTCGCATAAGCTAGTACGATCATGAATATTTCGCGGCAAGTGACTCAGGCCGACTTGCTCTCAGGCTTGAACTTAAACGTGAGTGCGAATCCCGTTATTGAGTTCAGGTCGATCCTGCGGCATCACTAACTCGGATGCGCTCGTCCCAGTACGCTTATGGTGCAGTTGTTATCCATTATCAGTTGCTTTCATCGGTTGATCAATCGAGTTGCTGATAGTTGCACTCACATCGCTTTGGGTGAGCTATAGGAGTCGCACTGTCCTTGGCGTAGCAACTAATATTTCACTTGGACATTCAGTCGTATGACTACATCCTGTGCCTGCCCGACGCAGCAAGTACAAAACTACTTAAGCGTTCGAGAGTGCTCTGATCTGTAGTTGGTGCAGGTCACTTTTCTCGCCGAGTCTCGATGGGGGTTCTGCACATTTCTGTATCTCACTTGCAGCCACTTGCCATTTGCCTTCTTGATATTGAATTTGCTTGGTGAGTGTCCAGTACGCATCCGTAAATTTTCCTCCCTCATAGTGTGATCCTTTTCACAATGGTTTTCAGTGGTCTTACAGCCTGATGCCCCAATCCTTGTATGTACATATGTGCAACCAAGTTGAAGTGTCGCGGATAATGGAATTTGACCCATCCCGACTATAGATTTGCCGCACTTATAATGTCATTAATACCTGTGAGTTTGGTGACACTTCGCCGCGACAACACCTACTGACTCTGTCCAGATGTAGGGATATTGACGGTCGCTTGCGCTGAGTGTGTGTAGAGCATCTGACTAGCCGGCGGTGATTCTGCACTCTAACATTTGCACTGGTCCAGGTATATTTATTATCAGAGCATATGCAGTATGGGAGCGGGAGAGATGGACTGCGGTGTACGCGGTCATCAGCACTATTGTGAGACCAATATGTGGAGTCCGCGGTCAATCCCAGATGACGATGTCTGATTCTTCTTCTGCAGGCCTATCTAGTAGCGATTGCCATCTGCCTGCAGGAATATAACTTTTCGGTCCCTGGTATGTAGACATTCAAGTTGTTAGACTTTTTGCATGCTTAGTACCCTACCTCTGGCATGCAGAACCATGCTGGATCCCTGGCATTGCTAAATATCTGGATACGGGGACAAGCACCAGACTATGTGTAGCGTTTGGCTTGCTAGCTACCGCCGAGTTACGTTCGTATCGGGAGCTGCTGCTAACACAAGCTTGAACTGATTACGTTCCCATGCGTCCACACAATTTCAGAAATATTGTCGTTTCTGCTGTATCGCACCGTCAAGAGTCGTGGAGGGTGGGGGATTGACAACCGTCTTATGGTCAGCCTCTTGCGACATAATCTGCTGTATTTTGGCTGCGGCTTTGGTTGGTGCCTGCAGATAAATAAATACTTCGTATATTTACTTTCTGACTGTTGTAGCCTTTTCTCTTAGTGTCATTCTCACCGCAATTTTTCTTCCAGTGAGTTTTTGTGCACATTCGAAGCCGCTCCATTAATAAGAGACGTAGTTTCCAGTTGTACACGTGCTTGCACAGTTTGTCTATTCTCACTTCAGAGGAGGTGAGGTCACTTATTACGCAACAGGTATCAAGTTGTTGTTCAATCTCTCTTAGTCACGCGAATGCACAGGGACTTCTGGAGATCGGACCGTCTCAATGCTTCCTGTGGCATCTCCACAGATACCTCTCTCTCAACGTGGATGACAAGAACTCCGCATGTTGCATTTACTGTGTGTTCCGAGGGCTAAAATTGAACGACGGATGGACAGATACACGAGTCTGCACCATCGTTCTTTACTTACTGTATATAGTATCCCGATCCGAAACGCTCACTTCTTGGACGCTTATCGTCGGTTGTCCCTCAGTCTTCAATCCGAGGCTGAGGGTACATCCGTTCATAGTTGTCTCACCCATACTGACTTGGTATTGTAGACTACATAGTCATACCTGTATCTAGGTATCTCGTCAAAGTTGGGTCATCGGATAAACCTATTAATTTATACTTTCTTTGAACTCCCTTATGATTCCCGCATGAATTACACACTAACATAGTGCATCGTGAATGAGTAAGAGAATTTTTATGATGCACATTACTCGCACACTCCTCTATTGGCAGAATCTTCCTTGGTGACATTGATATAACAAATTCGACTGGGGACGAACTCCCGGCCTCAATCATCCTTTTTTTGAGTACCTTTTATCTTCTCAAGCACGTTGCATTGTTCCTTGACAAGGTGACTTGGACTGGCTCGAGACTACACTATATTGAGCTGAAATATACTACCTCTTTCATGCGTTTGTTAAATGAACTCAGTCTGATCAATTCATCTCATAGGTCTCAAAAATACAGATACAACAACCCGGTGGTGAAATTTGTAAGTGTCGCGACCATCGCGTGTATAACACTGATGACAACCTGTTCAAATTTTCACCATTTGTGTTCATCACAAACAGCTTTAGGGGCCCGGAATGCAAGGTTCTTCCATACCAACAGGCTACATTTAAAAACCACACAACAAACACTGTGGCAACCTCCATCTGAGCACCACAGACACGATCTCAGATGAAGCATTTTCGTGAAAGACCAAGATCTACGAGGCACTTCGCTAAGAACAATCGCTCCGTGACAGTGGAGGGGGAAAATACCAGGGGTATTTACGGACTGGCCGGGAACTTCAGGGGACAGGCCAATTAAATCAGGTCGTCTAAGTCTCCATGAGAGAAATGCAACACAAGGGACACCTAGCCTCTAGGCACCCGCAGCACCAACTACAAAAAAATAGGATCAAGCGCAAGGCACATCCTTGACGCAATACCCACGATCGATGTCAATGGCTACACACCGGTATTACCGTCAAGAAACAGCTAAGGAGAGCTAAGGGTGTAGGACGGCTGCGAAGGATGGAAGCCAACGCATGTGTTTTCGATAAACGTTATTACATGGATCTCGAATCTCGATCAAACTTAGGAAGGACAGGACACTGACAGGATCTTCTCGCGTTCGGTAGATATTGAACCGAGACCGTCCGCATTGCTACACGGCAGCCGTTATAATAGCTTCAAGTCGAGCGGGAAGAAATCACCGGTAACTTAAAGAGATTTTACAGGTCCATAAGTTGTACCTGTCAGGGTGCAAATGGCAGATACCTGGGACGCCTGATTCAAAGGACGCTTGCACACGGGGCGTACGAATTTTGAAGGACTCGGAGAAATATCATTGCGACATGGCTGTACAACAACTGTATAATGCACATACATCATCCGATGCATGGTACCGAAGGCAAGCTTCAAGTTGCACCGGATCTTGCAAAGACGTGTGCGGCCTTCACTAAACATCTCGAACACACAGTAAGCGTGAGT
The DNA here is from genome assembly GCF_016647635.1 of Suillus subaureus. Classification (NCBI taxonomy): domain Eukaryota; kingdom Fungi; phylum Basidiomycota; class Agaricomycetes; order Boletales; family Suillaceae; genus Suillus; species Suillus subaureus. The sequence goes on from NW_024538563.1 coordinate 1,120,534, forward strand.
TGTAATTACACAAGCAAAGTGTAGCCGAGGCGATTCACGAAAGTGTGGACCCCATTCTCGCCTCGAATCGGTCATCTGCGCATGTATTCCAATATCATCAGCATACAGTACTACCTACTCAACGTTTAACAATAGAAACGGTCTACCTAAGTCAACCGGAAACCCGAAGTTGGCTACGAAAAGGTGAATAAATGGACATTATGACAGTCCATGATGGGAAAAATGTGTCGCAGGAGAGCAGACGTACAGGTGTTAAGATGACACCAGAAAAGAAGGGAAACGAGAGCTGACAATAAGGAAAACAGATAAAAGACAAGCAGATAGTGTGTTTAGAATATATTTGGGATGAACGTTCTGTATTCTCGTCAGCAAACAAGGACAAGGGCCAGATGGGTAAACACTTACACTGCACTCATTCCAATCGCGAATGCCGCGACGCCCCATGCAAATGATTTTTGCCTTGGCTCCAGGTGGAACCTTCCGACCCGCTTGTTTGTTGCAATTTGCCTTTGCTGCACTTCTGGTTCCTTAAACTGGAACCTAAATTCTGTACCCTCATCTTCTTCATCATCCCTCGCGCGCTTCAATGTGTCAGCCTCCATCGACGACGCATCTCTCTCCGCCTTCAACCGCTCAATCAATTCCTTCTGCTCAGCTATGTCCTGGGTCATATTTGGGTGCGCAATTTCAATTGTCTCAGCCTCCTCTTCCACAACAGTCTCGTCGGATCCCCCTGGAGTAGTAACCTCGATGATCCGCACAGCTCGCGCAGATGACTTGGGCTTGGGAGATTTGGTCGTTGGCGAAATAGGTGCCGGTGAACGACGTGCCGGCGAGCGAGGCGCTGGAGACTTGGGCTTGACGGGCGATCGGGCCGGCAAGGAGACTGGGACAGGTGCTGGACTCTTTGTCCGCGCCGATCGGCGTGGAGGAGGTAAGGTAGAAGGCGCAGGATCTGCTGCCGATACAGGAGAAGTTTCCCGCCTGCGTTTGGGAGTCGGAAGTGTGATTGAGGGAGCAGGAGTCGGGAGTGTACTACTCGCAGCAGGAGGCGATCTCGGCGCCGCTTTGGGTGTCGTTTTTGTCGAAGAGCGACGATAGGCTGCAGAAGGGTCGGGGGTGGCCTTGGCGACATGAGGAATGACGCCGCCCAAACCATATGTTTGTGCAAATTCGGGAAGGAGAGCGACCTCAGCGCTGACCCATGTTCCGGCAAGCCGCACGATAGCAGGTTCCTTAGCGGAGCCGTTGTTCCCAGCGAGATCGTAGGTATCCTTTACCCAGACAGTTTCGCGACGTTCATCAGCTTCAGAAGCAGTAGGGAAGGCGGCTCGGAACATAGTAGTCAGACTAATGGCGCCCGTATCAAAACGTCTCAAGATGAAAGCATGACCACCGGGCTAGAAAAGATTGATCCTCAGCTATTATCAAATTAGATTTAACCGAACATACTGTAGGGATCTTCATGCGCCCCACCTTAGAAAGGGTCAGCTTGTGATAAGGATGAGATAATCGGTATACGTACCAAGACCTCATGGCCATCACGATCAAGCGACTGATATTTAACAGGGGGCAATTTAGAGAGGTCGACTAGGCGAGGGTCAGGATGTAGACAAGCATTATAGAAAAGGACTTACGAGAAGCGATATGAGGATTCTGGTGTTTGAACGGAAGTTCGGGTCGTGGTGGCAATATTGTTGGAGGCATCATAGACCACGGTGACAATCAAGTATTGACAAGTTAGAAGAGATACAAGTCAAGTCAAGTCAAGACTTGGGAAAACAAACCAGAACCAGCTGCAAATATAAAACGTTCAAACTTGACAGTCACGTTTAAAACGCGCCGTGTGAAAAATCAACATTTACCATGTGGCTGTGTAAACCTCCAGTTTCGCACTCCGCCTTTGTTCTATGCTCTTGTTCATATAGTGGTTGTGGTCACCAGCTTCGATTCTCCGATGTGACCATCATGCTGGGACACAATGGCGCCCATACGTACTCTTGTGATCTGTCCATTTACAATTGTGGCTACCGAATGCTAGTCATCCACAAGACAAATGGCCACACCTGCTTACACTGTGGCTTTGGCTGCCTGTAATCACTTGTCGTCATTGCACGGTCTCAAATCGTTACCAAGTCCTGACCCACGATGAGGTCTGCGCATTGTGGGCCAGAAGTTGGACAATGTCAAGGTTGGCGTCAGACGCACCCAGCTGGCAACGACAACGACTAAGTGGATAATAATGACATCATTCTGCCCGTATCTGTAACTACCAAGTACCAACCATCTATCAATAAACCGGAAAGCGAATAGACCATGCACATTTATATACAGAGATAACACATACGTACGACACGCTGATTTTTCTGTTTGCCTCAGTCGACTCATAAAATTTCAGGCCGTCCAGCCAGTGCCTCCACAAGGTTCTTAATCTCCCCCCACCAAGCTGTCTTTCCTCTGCGGTTCTTCATATCTGCGTGTTGCACCATCTCCTGAACCGGCACCCACTTAATAGTAGATCCTTGTATTGTGATAACTGCAGCGCTCTCAGGTGGCGCCTGCTTCACTTTGCCAACTTGTTTCTGCAGGGCATCGTGATGTTCTTCAAGGAATGTCATGCATCGCAGAGAGAGACGCGCGGCACGTGCGCGATCCATAGGTGATGGGACCCCACCCTGCAAGGTGTGTCCAAGGGAAGCGGAACGCGAATCGAAGAGGTTACCGCCTTCTTCTTTGAACATCTTAGTCACGACATCAGTGGTGTAGACCGTCGACGCGCACTCATTGCTGGGAAACTATCTCAGCAAGTTCACCATTTGAGTTTGAGAAGTAAAACCAACCGAATGACCATACGACCTTCACTCTTGCCCTTGGCATCTAGTCCATAGCGGATCTTCAGGAATTTGACGTCCTGGCGAAGGGTATCGAGGTTCATGCCCTGCTCTGGAGTATAGACAATACTGGCACCAGTCTGTGTAGGCGCACTCATCAGATTCGTATTCTCTAAAGATTACCAATAGATTACACACCGCCAACGCACCCATGGTGGCAAGATAACCACACTTGCCACCTTGCGTCTCAACCACAAACACTCGATTCCTACTCGCACTTGCACTCTGCTTGATGGAGTCGCATGCATCAACAAGCGCATTCAAACTCGTGTCGCTACCCAAGCTGAACTCCGTCATTGGCACGTTATTTGATATCGTAGCTGGGAGATGAGTCATTGGGATGTGGAATGCTGGGTAGTGCTTCCGTCCGGTCTCAAGGATCAGCAGCGCGTTGAATGCCTCAAAACCGCCAATCATCAGAAGTGCGTGGAAGTTATGCTCTTGGAAACGTGCAGCCACTGCGCCGAGGTCAACGTCTGGGAGAGTACGATTTGTGCCGAGCTCAGAACCGCCACGGGAGGTCCAAGCATCGACACCGAGCCAGGAAAGCTCGTGGATGTTGTCGTCAAGCAGACCGCGGAAGCCGTTGTGCACCGCAAGTGGGTGATGACCTTGCTTGATACAGTAACGTACTGCAGCTCGGGTAGCTGCATTCATGCCGCCAGCAGGGGCACCCATGCTACGTAGAATGAGACAATATTTTGTGAGATGTAGTGTGCAAGGACGTACTGCATAATCGCAACACGCATTCTCTGTGCGGCAAGATATCAGATTAAGCTTGATGGGATATGATAAACTTACTCTGTGATGGGGAAGCTGCTTCTCTTTGAATAGCGTCGAGGTGGCGAAGAAACCCTCCAAGCTCTGGTAAAACTCGGGGTCACGCATGGACATTGCTTTTGTAAAGTCCTTCGCGCCGATTGCATCAGCCTACCGCACGGGTCATCGCAACCGCCTCCATAAGTGGCACACGGGTTATTTTATTCTCCCTTACACCAATCATGTACGAAGGAGTGTCGGGCGTAGCCTCTAAGAGTGCCTTGACGGCCTCCTCACCTTGTAGTGTCGGCTGGATCGAGCTGCAATGAACAATGACGAACAAACGAGTCATGAAGACCTACCAAAATCCGATCGAAAGCGCAAGGCCTACCACCACGCTGGGTGTGTCCAAGAGTTGTGACGCGGGTATCGAGCCCAAGACGTTCAGTAAGGACTTCTTTGACGTACTCTGCGCGAATAGGTTGGAGATCCGCATCGTGCGCACCCTCAGCGACAATGACAATTGTTTTACGCTTGCCAGCTTCTCTGTGCTGTAAAGGAGGCTTGAGATGATAACAGTGACTAAAAGGAATTCAACTTACGCCACGAATGGCTTCACACATGTCATCCTCCCAGGTCCCCCCTGGGATAGTCTGGGGCGGGCGTTCAGGGATGAAGATAAAGTCTGCTCCAGAACTGAGCTGCCATAAGCATTGCATATCGGCAGTAGTCACAACGGTAGTACCTGACGCCAGCAAGCAAAGCGAGCCAGCCACAGTGTCTCCCCATCACCTCCAGCACAAATGCACGCGAATGACTTGCAGCAGTTGAATTAATGTTATCGATAGCTTCGCAAATACGGTGTAATGCTGTCGGTGCACCGATAGTCAGATCTGTCATGCTCATGTCATTATCAATCGAGCCAACAAGGCCAACGATCTTGAGATGTCCGTGCTTCTCTGCTTGCTCTTCTGTGATCATACCCTGAGTGAGGAGTTGTGACACGAGGGAAGGCCATTCGGAGCGAAATAGGTCGGCGCCAGTTAGGGAACCGTCACCTCCACAGACAGCAAGAGCGTCTATTCCCTCTTTGATTAGGTTGTGAGCAGCAGACAAACGACCTTCTGAAGTACGGAAGGCTGCCGATCGAGCTGTTCCAATGAGAGTACCACCCTGCGCAGTAATAGTCAGCATACATGCGTTGTTGGGGAACATACACATACGCACCTCAGCAAACCAACCTCTGACATCATCCCAACCCACACGGACGATATATCGGCCTTTCAATGTGCGGCCATGGTGATGGTCACCCGTTCCATCTCGTAGAAGATCACCATCTCCAAAACGGAGATTCCGCGTAAGATTAGTGGGTACTCCCCGATGAGCACATTTTAATGCAGATGCATCAGCTGGAAGGTCTGCATGGATTGCATGAGCCTGGGTGTTACCCCTTACAAGCCCCTCATATCCTTCTCGTACAATCCATGTTTCGCAGCCTCTGTCACATAAATGTTGATGGGAGTTGAAGACGATGAAGACGTGAGATTGGAACACACCTTAAGATGCCGATCTTGACGATGGCACGGACGACAGCATTCATGCCAGCGCTGTCGCCTCCTGAAGTAAGGACTGCAAGCTTCATTTTGCCTGTGGATTGGGACATCTTGGGCGCAGCGGATGAAGATAGTATTTAAGGTGCTTGGCGGCGATAGTGAAAGTATTAGGTATGTGGGCTGATCCAGTGTCGTATGGCTGTATCAACTAGCGGTTAGAGCTATGGCAAGAGGCCACCAACCAACTAAGTACATATCGTATGATATACGGTCGGCGTCAGAACCGACTTAGACGTTTTCGGCTGTCATTCGGATCAGCCTATTTGGTTTATTTCCCTGATTTATCGAACGTTCATCGATGTTCAACGTTCAATGATGGCATCCTCAAGCTTGGCTCTTACCATGTACTATGTACAGTGTCATAAACAATTTTCTTCTTGCAGGCCGCGACGGTATCATCCTGGATTTTATTGGATCGGTCAGGGTACTGCAACCCTCGCGCGCACAGCCTTGGCACCGTCTGCTCTCTTCCGTGAAAAACTCAACTACTAGTCTTCTTAGATGTGACTACGAGGAATCTCCCGCTGCGGCGTTGCCATCTCATACGAGCAGTCTGAAGCTGCAGCTGCGCGAGCTCAGAATGTGTCATAGCATCCAGTACGAGTCGTGGCTGCATGCAGTGCCACTATTCTTTGTCTAATATACTATCAGCGTCATCTCCATCTCTTCATGCGGATGGGTTGGGGATGATGCTTATAGTATAATCCTACCTCGGCTGGTTAAAGAAGTAGCGGTGGGCGGGCAAGTATCGTCACTTGTCCATACCCAGTCAGCTATGTCCTCTATTGTACCTAGTTGCTGATGACTCCTCATAATGGATTTCTTTACCATTGACGTGTCTTTGAACATCTGGATTGCAATTGGACGCGACTTCACCTTGGGTCGAGCAATGAATGGTACATACTACAAGGCGCCTACTGAAAAGTAGGCATCAGGATTCGGACTCAGAGGGCTGCTCTCAGGGGTATATATATCCCCAGAAACAAAAGGTGCTGTGTACATAGTTCACCGGTTGGGAGTCTTGCAACATGCTTTTTGAGCCAGGATACTGCGAGCTGCTGCACACCGTCATGAATCGAACGTTACGCGGCAGTTGGACCCAAACAACGGATCCTTCCTTCAAGCCCCTTGTCACCAAGCGTTTACCAAGTATATTATTCTGGGTGGACTTCCACGATTGGCGAGACTTTATAGACGGCGGTTCGTCTTGCTGCTATGTTGAATAGAATTGCTCCTCATAAACCCAGACGCACTGTGGTCACTTGCATCAGAATCGTTCTCAATCAAGAATAGTCAAACTAGTCTGCGTTGAGTTCAACTTGGCCTGCTTCCTTTTTTATCATCAGATTGCATTCCGAACACAATTCTAACATGCACACTCTATTTGAAAAGTTGAGCGTTCGCTAGTACACTTACTACTTGGACGGAAAGAAAACTCCAAAGGTGTTCAATAACAAACCCTGCCCCTTTTCCGTATCCTGCTGAAAGGAGTGGGATGGCTACATGAATAACAATGAGTGTCAATAGTTGGAAGACAATTGTGAGGCCTATAAAGAAGACGACGTTAGGAGTGCTGTGATGTAGCAAAATACCGTACTTCTACAGCCGAGTTTGAATGGCGCCATCGTAACCCCAAGTCCAGCAACAGATAACGGTAGCTTACCGTTGCGATCGAGTTTCATTTCACACCTGAGCACACGACATCGGTGGTCTCGACGCAGCCTATTGAAAGGGGCAATATTAATGGGGACAATCACCTCTGACTTAATATAACCGACAGAAGTCCTTGCATTCTGAGTTCCAGCGATAATGGATAACTACTGGTAGGCTTACTTTCCTGTCTGTGGAACTGAAACCATGATGCGACGCCCCCGAAGCAAGTCATAGTTAAGGCGCCAAAGACGCGTGGATATGTTCGAGTCTGCCAGGTGTTGAACAATGACACGGACTCAGGACTGTTCAGCGATTCCAGTGGAATTGATGGGAGGAAGGCATAATGTTATGATTCAGCAACAACATCGGGATCCAGAACCGATTGTAGCTAGACATCTTCATGGCCAGGTCAAGACGAAAAGCAGTCGAACTTGGCTAGAGGTTAAATATAAATATGCGGAGTATGAACTTGAAAGTGTTTATCCGAGTCATTAATGTGATCGTTTTGCGGGGGCGCTGCAAACTTCAAATTTCAAAGGCGCTGACACTGATGCGCGGACGACGGCGTCCTTGCTCGTTCGCTCGGACAGTGCAGGGCCTGCAGGCTGCACAGTGTTATGAACCGAGTGCTAATTATTCGCGAATAAGTAACGTACAACGTGCATGCCCTCATTTCTGCTTCTTCAGCTCGGATCCGAGCAACGGTCCTTCCTTCTCAGCTTATCTGTAGCTCCACCCCAATATCTCTCTTCACTCTCTGTTGGTCATGGCAGTTGGCGAACTCTCCTTGACGGCACGGTACGCTCGTCAGCTCATTCGCGAGAGTATATCTCGCCAGCTCTGTGAGTCCTGCGATTCAGAGCTACCCATTCATCCCCCAGGCCTAGGTGGTACCTGTTCGAACGATACCTTGTTCAGCACCAATCGTCCTTCTGAAGAAGGAGCTCATCTAGATGTCAAATTCTGTATTATTGGTGCTGGAGTAGCTGGGCTGTATATCGCCATGATTCTGAAAGAACTTGGTATACCGTTTGATCTCGTGGAAGCCGCAGACCGCGCTGGGGGGCGCTTGTATACTCATAGATTCAGCGAGGCTCCTCATGACTACTATGATGTAGGGGCCATGCGTTGGCCCGAAACTCCAACGATGAAAAAGTAAGCAGGGCATTTTGGTTCTGAACATAATTCTAATATGGATTATCAGAGCACTTGCTCTATTCGAAGATTTGAATGTTCCCTTAATTCCTTACTGCATGAATGGTAAGAATACTCCAATGATGTTCAACAACATTTTGGGTCCGCCTATGGACATTTCGGAGTACGACCCATACAAGTTCAGCATCACGAATGGCGGCATGGTCCCAGACAAGTACGAGGCCGTTCTGCTTATACGAGGGGGCGCTAATATTTGAGGCCAGGTATGTGGCTATTGGAGTACAGAAAATCCTTCAGCAGGCGTCAGCACCCTACATGCAGCTTTTGAGGGAAGACTTCGAGCAAGGTTTCAAAAAACTTATGGAGGTAGACGACTACTCTATCAGGGAATACCTGCGCGTGTACATGTGAGTTTGTGCTCCATAATTCTCCATCGTTTGTGTTAAATGATCATTAGGCAACTTGATTATCATACCAGTAAATGGCTGGAGACAAATATTGCGTACGAGGTGCTTTGACTGCACCGCAAATTGCACTGAAGTTCATATCAGGCCCAGCGACTTTTTTGACCAAGCTTTTACCGAGTATGTCATTCTGGGCTCGGAATTCAACGATCAGAAGGACTATGGATGGAAGTGCATAGACGGCGGCTCGTCAGTTGCAATTTCTGCAATGCTGAACAGAATTGCTCCCCATAAACCCGAGTATTGCACCACGGCCACTCGCATCGCTTTGAATCGTGTTCATGCCAAGGTGGAAGTCAAGCTCGTTACTCTATCGGGTCAGTCGTCCGTCCGTCAGTATGATTCGGTTTTCAACACCACTTCCTTGGGTTGCTCACAACACATGGACCTCGTTGACGCCGAGCTGCACCCTGCACAAAGAGATGCCCTGCGTTGTTTGCGATATGATACATCCTGCAAGGTCGCGATAAAGTTCAAGACGCCATGGTGGATCACGCGATGCGGCATAACAGAGGGCGGTACATCGTTCGGTGATATTCCTATCCGCACGTGTTGCTATCCGTCCTACAGCATCCACGATGACCCGAAGAAGCCAGCCGTGCTCATCGCCTCATATACAGTGGGTCAGGATGCCCAACGTATAGGTACCCTGATTAACCAGGACTCGCCTTCTGGGGAGTCGGGGCTCAAGGAAGTCGTTTTGCGAGACCTTGCACGTCTGCACGCCAGATCTGGGATTACTTATGACTTTTTGGTAACGGAGTACATCACACATCATGCATATGACTGGAGAAATAATCCACTCTCTGGTGGGGCATTTGCAATATTTGCTCCAGGGCAGTTCAGTCACCTGTACCCGTACCTCGTGCGTCCTGCTGCTGACGGCAAATTGCACTTTGCGGGGGAGGCCTCGAGTGCGCATCATGCATGGGTTGTAGGTGCACTTGAGTCGGCGCAACGAGCCGTCATACTCTCGTTGCTGAGATTCGGACGGTGGGACTTGGCGAAGAAGGTGGAAGAACGCTGGGGACCTTCGTCTGAGCTAGATTGGGAAGGACAGGAAACTGTATATGTGCAGGCGATGCTTGGTTGCTTGGAACCAAAGTGTGTAGCCACGACGGAAATCCCCGAGGGCCGCGGCGATCCAGATGAGCATCACGATGTCAAGGATGAAAAGTCTAGTGCTTCCGCCACTAATAGGCCTGACAATGACCTTAAGTTATCTGCACGATCAGGAGGATGTTGCATAGTATGATAGCTCGTGTTAGAATATTCGCCTGATGCTCGAGGAATTGATATAGATGTAATCACCATTATCTTTATGATTGCGGAAAGATTATTGCAGGTTCTCCCGTTATCGTAATGTCTTCTGTTACTTTCACAAGAATAATCTTATTGAATAGGTACGTCTTACATAATTAGGGTAAGGTATAAGTCGTGATATAAGGTGATGCAGGCGTAACCTTTAAAATATTCAATAAATAAGTCTGAGTGTCGTCCATTCAAAAACTCCGAGCGTGTATATGCATCCCTCTCACCATCTTAGACTGCCGCATCGGCTCTGCCCACAAATTCAATAAATACGCGTCAACCATATAGCGTGCACAGCTCGCCTCCGGCCAAAATCACGTAGGAGCCGGAGATACGGAGAAAATCGACCATAGGCACGCCGGAGCATGTGGAGAAACCCATGATTTAGGCGAAGACCTGGAGGCTGTGGTCAGGTGATGCGAGGGTGGGAGGAAAGGAAATAGACTTACAGCAGCTATGCTCGTGTTTGTTTTGCTGAGATCTGTGAGGGAGTTGCCCACTGCGAAGATTGTGAAACCAATTATTGCGTGCGAGAGTCCAAAGACGAAACCAAATGTCTGTGTAAGTTGTTAGTACAATGTGTATATTCAAAGAGATGGAGGGGTATGAACGACAGCAGCAAGATGCGGATCGAAGGGGAGAGAAAATCTAGAACGGACCTGCAACAACATTGACAACCACTTCTGTGATTGCCATAATCCATGCGATTGCAACCAAGAAGCAAGTACTGCACTGTGCCATACGTACAACAGGGGGGCTTCTAAAAAAACGGCAATCCTGGTTGTCGATCGTAGCTGCGAGGTGAAAACCACAAGCTCAGATACCAATCCAAATGGTTGGAATAACAAGACAAAGAGGCAAATGACTTGGACGACAGTCTTTGGGGCAGGTTTGCGGTGAGCTGAGGCCTCGAAGACGCGAAGTACTTACTATATAAGTAGGGAGATGCACGGCACAAGAAACTGATGTTATCATTGGTATTGTCGTCGAACACTGCTAATTACAAGGTCAGTCAGGGTGTTGTCAGGGTGAGGTAGTATCCCTTCGGTCATTGATAGGCTGCAAGCAAGCAAACTGGTCGTCTCTGCTCTGCGGCCCGGAATCAGATCGTCCAACTCGTGTTACGGTTTGGCACATAGCAGCTAGTCCGTCCCACGCGGGTACCTTCTGACACAAAAGGTTCGTCCGTCGACCACGTAGACTGACGCTACCTTCGTACAAAAGCCTTGACTTGCAGTGGAAAACCGGTAACTTATACTAGAATGGAGATTTAATTGAACGGTCAAGATTGTCAACACCGACGGATGAGGTTTCTGAAACATCGCGGTAGGAAAATCAAATTCCCGGTAAACCTTAAATTAACTCTAAATATGCACGCGAGTCGATATGGAAGAAGGAACTTCTCGGCAGGGGAAAAGAGATTAATCTGGTTCGAAGATCACTGACTCACGTTGAAGAGGACAGTGCAAGACAGCGGTAATTTAAAAGTGAAGGTGTAAGGGAGTTTAGAGTTGAACGAGACTTTCCGAGAGATTCCGAAAGTTTCCATTTTTTTCTTTATTTGTCTTTGTATTTAATCTGTGCACGAAGAGTTGAACGAGATTTTTCGAGAGATTGATTTGATTCCGAATATTTCCATTCACGCACACCAAAATCCAAACCTTCCTCATACGGCACCATTGTTCGTCCACAGCCAATTTATCTGGCCCGTTCAATGCTCTATCGCTCCCTAGTTTGCGGGTGCTCGAAGATCACTGCGACTACGGTGGATCATACCTTCATGAGGAGTTGAAGGCGTTTTCGGCATGGCCGAAGTGTCCCCTGGAGAGCCTGGTTTTTAGCGGCTGAGATGTGCCGACAATGATAGATCTGGAGCTAGAGGAATGCCTTGACCTCAATCCTTCCCTCGAAATACCTCTAGTAGAGGAACACACTGAATATCCGTATTAATACTTGATCAGTTGATACGCATCAGAAATCAAACCGCTCGTGGAACTGTCTCCATGCGCACTAGAATTACTCATTTGAAAGCGGTAGAGTCCTCACAATTTACAACAACACGAGCATTTCAACAGACCGGAGCTCCCCAGTGCATGTTTGAATTCACCTGCCCTTCACTGCAGATGGCCCTTCACACACTGGGGTGTAAAGCTGCCAGCAAGTACTATAGACAGCGAGAATGACCAAAGATACGAGTTCGAAGGAGAATCATTGATCGAACGATTGAGGAAAGATGCAGCGCCTAAAGCGCTAGTTACGATTTACGGTGGGAGGTGGAAGTTCTGACCTGCTGGGAACGTGGAAAGCACTGAGTGTGATTCTGCTATCGATTCCGAAGGTACATGCCTAGACTATATTCGTTGGTGGCTCAACAGCCGAACAAAGAAAATGTAAGACTGTGAGGCGGATAGAGCCAAGGGAATGAAGGCAGTGAAAGGTGCGTTTGTGCAACGGAAAGAAGCTTCTTGCATCGCGAACAGGATAGGCGGACACCGAATTACTCTGCGAAGCATGCAAAGCGCAGAGGAATATGCATGTGTTTGCCTGGCAAACAGCTCGTAGTTTGCGACCTAGGTCTTAGAGGATATCTATCAGTTGTGAAGGGTATTTGTTTTTCTGACTTCAAGTTTCCGTAGACATATTCTTGGTCAGAAACCTGCAGTGATGCGGGATTGTTGGGATGGCTGCGGTTGCGAATACAAAAGGTATGGTAGGGTAAGCGGCTACGATGCTAGACCATGGTCGTCGGTGGTGAGTGCATATGAAACGGAGTAGAAAAGGTAGTCGTTGTCGTCCTTGTAATGAAGTATGTCTATCGCATTGGAGATCACAAAAGCCACTGTACAGCTCACAACACAGTCCCCCACACCCAGGCCCATGTGACATCGAGAACCTCGCTTCTCGTTGAAAGTCAACTTGCCGAGAGTTCGAGCCCGCATGTAGCTGAGCATTCAACTGCCCGTGCCCACCGGGTGTAGTCCACCTTCGGCCGAGGTTAAATCCTCAAACTCCAGGGGACACGGGAGCAAGATATGTCCTTTGCAATGGAGGCACTTTGTGTTGCAGAGATGGAGCATTAATATCCGGAAACCACGAGGACTAGATTCGGTGACAGTGGTCACACGTCCAACGTGATACAATGAGGCAATGCTAGTTCGAAATATAGCTGAATGGCTCACCTATTAGCTCCTTGCATGGTTGTCATGATACAAAGACATGGACGTTCTTCGCGCTATTCATCCCGATGAAGTTTGGATAAAGGTGTATGGAAGTGTTCGTGATAGTGGTGATTGACGAGTTCAAGGCGTCAAGTGAAAACTACGTGGCATTCATACAAGATGACCTGTCTGTCCACGCTCCATGGATACTATAAGCAGATGAGGCCGTGAGCATGATTGTTAAAACCATTCTTGGAAATCTCCTAGATACTACATCGTCAATTTGAACGTATGCATACATCATGCAGAGTTAGCGGCTATCAAAGCACTGCGACATCAGATGCAGGTATAGATTTAAGTTAACACATTCAGTACTAAGTCCCTCAAACTCCAAGTATATGGATCTACCACCTCAGCTCCACCCATATATTCATTCCCATGATCACGAAATACGCGCCAACTAAACAGAATCCCCACGTGCGGCTTAGTACGTACCCGTTCAGTGGGACGATTACCAGCGTTGCGATGAGCAATGTCAGCAAACCAAGTATACTGCTCAAGAGCGTAGATGAGAAGTGCAACATGTATGGCTCGCCACCAGCTTGCGAAATCACATAGGAACCGGAGATGCCAACACCGAGAAGGATGTTGACCATGGGCCCGCCGAAGCATGCAGAGAAACCCATGATTGGGGCGAAGACCTGAAAGCTGGGTCGGGTGGGAGGGTGGGAGGAAAGGAAGGAGACTTACAGCTACGCTCATGTTGGCTACGAGATCCGCAAGAGAGTTGCCTACTGCGAAAATCGTAAGGCCAATTATGGCATCCGAGAGTCCAAAGATGAAACCAAATGTCTGCGTATATTATGAGTACGACGGGAGGTGTGTATAGGAGAAGGATATAGAACGAACCTGCAACACACTGACAGCCTCATCGGCGATTGCCATAATCCATGCAATCGCAACCAAGAAACCCATACTACACCGAGCCATACGTGCAGTAGGGTGGCTTCTGCCATCCGCAAACACGAGCATAAGCGCAGCAACTGCAAGTCCACACACAGCTGTTCCTAACGCAAGGAACATAAAGTGATCCGCATCATCTGAATCAAATGATCAACAGCCAGCTCACATTCAAAGTCCAAAAGGGAAGCGGGCAAAGAGAAAACATACGCACGGAATAACACCCCTAAACAAAACAAAGGCCCTAGGACACATTGTGCAGCCATCAGCCATTTATTAAACTCGATCTCGTGGAGATCCTGCTGCATCACTTCCTCCGCAATCAAGGCACGTTCGATGCCGTCTTCCTCGAAGTCCATTAACCGGCCATCCTCGCCGGCGTTATGATGGCGCTTATGCATTTTCTCCGATGCAGATCCATTAGAGTCATATGGGACCACGACCACAGGTAGAGTCAGCGTGAGCGCCATTACTGCAGGCGCGGCAAGCAAACTTGCTATTTTCCCTAATGCATTCTTTTCTCTGAAGTGATGCAATGCAGGGAAGAGGATGTAATACGTCTTTTTCACGACCCGCCATGCACGCTCGAGTTTCGAGGGAGGAACATACGGCTCCACTTCTGTCGTCGTGGTGGACGCGGTGTCCGTTGGTGACGCAGGGGTGTGCGAAATGGATGGAATGGGTGATATTGAAGTAGAGGCGCGTGCCTGCACGTTGATCGCTGACGATGATTGCGATGATTCATGACCCTCTGAGATGATGTCATTCACGAGCAGTCTCGGACTGCGCTCGTTCAGAGGCAGTCCCCCTAACGTTGCGTCCCAGGGTTCCTCCTCGCTCAATGGAGTGCGACTTGCATGGCTCCCGCCACGTCGGTGGTAGTGGCCACCCGCGTAGGGAGTGATGGGGCTGTCGAAGATGGACAAGCTGCTGGAAGCGGCATGCGCTTGTAGGCTTGCTACCACCTGTCTGAACTCGAGCGCCCCGACCAGCGAGAAGGACGGCATCTGTGAGAGGTGGGGTGAACTCAGGGGCGAGGGTGTACGCTCCCTGCTAGGGGGCTGTGCATGGAAAGAGGATGACAGTGTGCGAGTGTGTGAAGGTGTTGGGAGTGCAAGTCGTGGGGGTTGGGGACACGATGACGCCCGGATTCGTGGTGGTGGCGAGAGAGGCACGGCAAGTGTATCAGCGGGAGGAGCAACTGCATGTATTCAGGGATGAACGACAATAGAATGGTAGGAGTGAAGGGATAGAATAGACACGCACCTACGTCTTGATACTGTTCTACTATAGTTTCATCCTCGCCGTATTCTGCTCGAATGAGGGCTTCAAGCTTCTCCCTTCGATCACGCCGCCGCTCCCACCAGCTCCCCACGACGACGATTACGGCATAACACGCGTACATGGCTACCAACGATGCGCACTCTCCCGCTCTGATGCGGCCATCGTGGAGTATCACGAGCAGCGCAATGACGGAAAGGGTAAAGAAGCCGACGTCCCTTAGGAATGGGGTTCGCTCGACCTTAAACGGCTTGATGATGCACATACTGCCTGCCACGACGCTTACTATAAACGAGGCAGCTCCAAGCAGCTCTCCGATGGCAAGACTTCCTGAGTCTGCACGCATAGCGGAGAAAGTGCTGAACACATCCGGGGAGGCATTTCCGAATGCAAGAAAGGTGACGCCAGCAACGTTTTCATCGAGACCTAGGAAGGTTGCAATGGTCGCCAAGTTTGGAGTGAAGAAATCAGATGCGGATATTCCAAGTGTGCTGAATAGAAACAGGAGCCAGAGCACTAATCCAGCGAAAATCAGAGGTCGGAAGGGTGGGGGAGCGCAGAAGTAGTAGGACAAGGACGGAATGCTTAGAAACGTTTCAGGCGACGGACATGACTCGATAACATGTGCGCATTGTAATGAAAGGTCCGAATATGATAGAGGAGAGCAGCTCTCGTCTGTAGTCGTCAGCGTTGGGCCATTCAAGTTCCGCTTCCAAAGGGACTGCAGAGACCGGTCTTGGTAAGACTGGCCGTATCGACTCTGTGACCACAGAACTACGTTGATAATGAGGCATGTAACAAAGACAGCCTTTGCCCCTGCGCTAGACATGGTAGAAAGACAAGGCAAGACAGAGTGGAGTTGGGCGTTCCAACGTCTGATGCACTTGAACCTCGTGCACTTCATTTCTATTTACGTGTCAAAATTGTCCTACTTTCCTACAAACTGGCATTTTTTTAGTCTCCTCAGTGCTTGATACGTTCAAAGTTCTAAACTGCGCGACGAGGCAATGTCCGACCGTCGACATCACGCGCTGTCCTTCTAGATCTTGAAGAAATCAGCCAGGCACTCATCAGGCACTAGTACTGGCATCTCATTGGATTTCGTTGATCAATGCTGAAAGGTATGTTAAACGCTCCCAGTAAATGAACTTGCCCACCAAGCCAGCATTCTTCACTGGTACTGAGTCATGTTCATAGGTGCCATTTAGACATCGAATCATCGACATAGTCGTTCCTTGGTATGACTAGTAGCATGCTTGACTGAGACGGACCTACACTTATATCCTGAGCCAATACGAGGGCAGAAACAACAAAGGGTCGTCAATCCAGATATGAAATAAGACGTTTGCTCTGAAGACGCAACCCTCGAAAAGCCATTCGACTCACTTCATTCACAAGTGGCCACGTTTTTACCGGTATCCGCGCTTGCAGGGAACCATGGGTTGCTGGTATATTCTGGGGGGCCGCTTGAAGAAATTGTCGATTAGAACATAGATGCAATGCCTGATACGCGGCATGTTTCACAATCAGAATCGAATTGGTCGTCCACCGTATCAGGGAGGAATCTACACCGATATCTGAAGGACTACACGCAAGGTAGACTGACAAACACCAAGGTTAGAGCCGCCGGCTGCTATGCCCAAGACATCATGTAAACGAAGCGCAACTCTATCATCAAACACCATTTGCAGGCGGCCAGACGGTCTTTAAAAATCTCGTAACAAAAGGTCAGTCTGAATGATAAACACACGAAAGACGTGAGGTTGGGTTGCAGGTCCAGGATTGGGGGTGCCACCACTCCACGTCACAAAGACAAATTGCGTCTAGAACACGTCTTGTGAACTAAGCCACAACGGTACTTCTGTATCTGTAAAGTAAGATTGAACTCGAATGTCAGAGACATCAATGAGCGAGCGCACCAGATCAAAGCACATGCAAAATACTTTTGTGGGCACAATGAAATACAAGACACGCGTTATTGAGACTGCCTGTGTGAAGTCAAGTGTATATATTCAAAAGCATTGTGACGCTTCCGATGATCAGTACATAGTGGATATGCACGCTACCAAGATGGGGATCATCTCCGAATACCAACATTTGCAGCAGTGCGACCGCTCTGCGACTTCCACCCCATCCACCCCACTAGAACGTTCTTGGCAAATATTTCTCCAAAGCCTAGCATCACCCCATTTACAAAAGGAAGTAATAGGTTGATCGCAAGAGAGGTAAGAACCAGAGTCATGCGTGTCCGTGGCGCGATTGTGCTGTCAAGCAAGGATGGGATGGTGGAGGGTGGCACGTTGGAGGGCTTGCGTTCTGCAGAATGTTGCTCCTGAGGTTGACCATGTCCTGTCGTTTGTTGCAGCGAAAAATGCGGCGGAGACGGTGACGAGGGGATAGAAGTCTCGGGAAACGACATAGATGGATAGGAAGAAGTGGGAGATGAATCTATATGTTCCCATTTCTGCGACGGAGACCCGCTATCCGTCTTAATATGTTGAGAGACCTGTAAATGACTCGACGGGCCCTTTTGTTCACTAACAAGATGCCCGGAATCCGCAAGGGATATCGAGGCTAGAGAAGCGGACGAAGAAGCCAATACTTCGCTTGCAGCGGCGAATGAGGACGTAATATGGGAGCCCAATGCATCCCAGTTTTCTGGCTCCTGGCCGAGAGCTTGCCGTTCTTCTGCTTCGCGTTTCCTAATATGTTCCCACCGTGCGCGCTCGCGCTCTGCTTTGGCACGAGCTTCGGCCGACTGAGCACGCCATTCCTCTACCTGAGCCTCATATTCTCCCTTCCATGCGTCTTCTTCGACCGCTTCAGAACCTTCTGGGACCTCCAAAGTTACTGCAGGTGCATCTGAGAGTGATGTAGGAGCGGCCAGAGCAGAAGCAGCAGATTTAGGCGCAATGTCCGTGTGCTGGAAGGCAGTCTCCAGTGCCGACTGAAAATCAAAAACTCATTAACCACGAGCTAAACTATCGACATTAAAGACATACCTGGAGTATGTACTCATTGCTTTGCTCGAGGGGACTTGTGTCTGACATTGCCGTGGTGCTCCGAGTCGATGACCCGATGCTGTTGAGTCTCAGAGGCTCCGTCTGGTCAACGGCAAGCTCAGTCAAAGTTCTCACGGTTCGGTTCGTTGTAAGTACAATTTCCCGAAGTGGTCATGGGACATCAACTGCCATGGGCTTGAACAGCCTCGGATCCTGCCTACCTTCTCCATTGCCATGGTCGTAGAATGGTGCACCCAGTTCTTGGACCCGCGAGCTTCTCAAGGCCTTAATATTCCGCGCGCACTGATCATTCTGAATCAACCTTTTAGTGTCAAATTGTTAAAGACCGTCTGGGCCGCCTCCGAATGGCGTTCTTGCGCCGATGGGGGGGCTAATCGTTTACATGATGTCTTGGGCGCAAGCGGTGATCCAAACCTTCGAAGCTCGTAAGTCTAGTTTCGAGTCTCGCGTGCGCTGCAATGTATGGCTAGTGATGTCACAGGTTCCTCCCTGATATGGTGAAGGGTGATCTCGACTCTTTACGAGACGATGTAAAATTGTACTACACTTCACTGGTAAGGCCTGTGTTTTGATCGACACTGTCTCAACAATTCCCCAGGGTGTACCAGTAATCCACGATTCCGACCAAGATTCTACGGACCTCATGAAATGTGTGCAAGCACTGGAAGAGAACGAACGTTTAACTGGGCAGGAGGTAAAATCGGAATTTTTTGTTCACCGCCTGAAAAATTTATCTCTCGAATAGTTCGAGATCGTGATCCTGGGAGGTCTCTCCGGAAGGTTGGACCAGACTGTACATACACTATCATACCTCCACAAACTTCGCAAGACCCGCAAACGCGTCTTCACAGTCACCGACGATAACGTAGGATGGGTTCTTAATGAAGTGAGTCGTGTTACTTTTTCAGTGCTGTATCTCACCATTTCAGGGTGAACATCTCATCCACATCAACCACGACGTATTAGGACAAACGTGTGGGCTCCTCCCTGTCGGCATCGACTCAACCATCCTGACAACAACTGGATTGCGGTGGAACCTGGACAACACAGAGTCATCTTTTGATGGACTTATGTCAACATCAAATCATCTTATACCAGGACAAGACGTCACGATCAAGACCTCGAAGCCAATCTGGTGGTGTGCAGAGTTAAGGGACCACTAAGAACGTATGCTACACCTACATTAAATTGCATAATTAGACTTGGATCGTGAATATGCTACAATATGCTGTATATGTAGTTCTTCGTAGTGCTGGCTTAGAATATTGTGGGGAACTGATGGGGCTCTGGTCGAGACTCGAGAAGGTGGCCGTGATTCAGTGTGTTCCTTATGGTACTGATAGAGGCATTGTGTCCGCATGGTTTATAGCTATTAGTAGAGATCTTGGGATCATTCGTCTACAAAGGTCTACCTAGGTCAGAGCCAACCATCATGAGCCAACCAGAAATCACTGTTCTCTACTTTGCTGCTGCATCCACAGCGACTGGCTTGATGGAACAATTGGTCACCCTCCCTGCCTCGCAATACCCACTTTCCTCATTGAGCGGTTTCTTGGTGTCATTGCACCCAGACGTTGGCTTAGACAAGATCCTTCAGTCTAGCCAATGGAGCGTAAACGCCGAAATGGTGAACAATGTTGAAGAAGTGACATTAAAGGGAGGAGAAGAAGTCGCTATCATCTGCCCTGTGTCAGGTGGATAAGATCACCGGAAATATCTCTCAGAAGTCTCGTGGTACATTGCAGGTGAGTATGCTTCAAAGATAAGACTACAATCTTCTCATCGTGCTTTTGCTTTCAGCGCTTCCCTACCAGATGAACTCAAGCCTAGAATCGATACTGGTCTTTTTAGCTGGTGTTCTCTTTGTATTTTTCTACCCAGTGACACATCGAAAACCACATATTAAGTCTCGTTTGATGACGGACGATATGGAGAAAGGCACCAGCTTAGAGAACAAGCAATTGCCAGCGTTCACTGCTCGACGCCTGACGCAGACTACTTTCTTGATCGTCGAATGGGATGATGTCTTCAATGAACGCCCATTCATCTATGTCAAAGTAGTCCCATCCGCTAAGACCATCCTCATCATGGACACGGGATGTGGCGGGGCTACACATAATCCGGAGATCGGTCTGAAGAGCTTGAGAGAGTTCATCGAGACCATCGATGTTCCTGATAACAACGGAAAGCCTCTTAATGAAGGAGGAAAGATGAAGTATATCGTGGTGGAAAGCCACTGCCATTACGACCATATTCGTAGGTGTTTCTTTCTGATACAACTCGTCGACCTGCTGATCGCTCCCTGGGACTTGAAGTTGGCGTGGAACCATTCGCCACCGACAGCCCCATTCTCGGCTCAAGCCACTCGCCCACCTTCGTCTCTCCGGAGAACTTTCCTGTAAACTCAGAATGCAATGCTCTGGGTTTACGACCCCCAATCTACGAGCTTACTTTGGTACCGCACCTACATGAGATCACCTCATCGTCAGGTTTATCTATGGGTCTCACAGTCTTGCATACCCCCGGGCACACTCCCGACGAGCTTGCCTTGTGGGATGCAGACGAGCAAATGTTATACGTCGGGGACACTCTATATGAAGACGATCCCATCATTTTTCCAACCGGGGGATCTTTACCTGTGTGGTTTTCCACCATTGATCAACTCATCGAGCTCGTAAAAACACAACCCGACTCTGAAAATGTAATGATCAACTGTGGGCACGCTACTGCTCTCCGTCCTGCACTTGAGGTGCTTAGGACGTGTAGGAAGTTCATGGAGAATGTCGTCTCTGGTGAAGAGCCACTGAAGAGACGTTATTTGCGTCGGGGGACGTGGTGTGTGGAATTCAAGGAGGACGAGGGTCGATTTTCTTTGATTTGTCCCGAGAGGCTGGTTCTCGAAGCACAGGGTGAAGCAGTGGCGTGATGGATTCAAAAATAAAGCTGTTGGACTAAAGGGTAGATTTCATAGTGCTAGAAACGCTACACTTGTAGATCGAGTGCATATCGGTATCAGTCACACAAGCGAGGGGCATTGCAATTGTTTGCTGGTTGTAAATATCAGTGGCAACATGTGCATATAATGATCCGATTTGTTGTGAAGGCCACAATGCCACTGCACAGAAGTACATCAAGTAGAGGCAATGAGCGCAAGCGTTGTTTACGACGGACTTTGTGTAGTAGGTGATCCAAAGCTCTACTTCGTAATGGTACCTTCCTCCATAAGAGAGATATAAGTGGCTGGTTCATTAGTCCTGGTCACGTCCTGGCGCAATTATGAGGTCTACAACCTCATGATATCGCGAAAAGTCAAAGCTAGATACTCGATGAGCACAAATAACTACCCAACAAAAACTAACTCACCGATAAGGGCATGACTTAGTGGTTAACGACCTCCTAATATTTCCCGCTCCAACTGGGCCAAGAAATCGTCTGCCTCTGTCTTTGGTACCGAGTCGTTAGTCCCTTTCTGCTTGCCTTTTCTGTTGGGTCGGTCTGAGGCATCAGCTGCCTGCCTCTCCAGTGCCGCAAAAGGTCCAGATGTGTCCTGCGCCCCAAACGTCACAGTCTCTGGAGTATCGGGCTCAAAACCTCGGGCTGTGGGGGGTTCGTCACCTTTGACTTTCCTCCGCTTCGCATCCAATATCTTTCGCCTTTCCTCAATATCTCTCTTCCGCTTTTCCATCGCCCTGCTCTTCGATGCGCCTGCACTAGTGCCATCATCCCGCATGCCCTCCACCTCTCCTGGTTTAAGATCCATTGCTCCAGTGTCTTGTCTTGTCTTCTCAGTCTCCATCCTAGCTGACCGCAGTTCTTCCATTTGTTGTTTCCTCGTCTCCTCGTCTGCAGAAAATTGATAGTGCCCAGCACCTTTAGCGCGGACCTCCTTCGAAGCATCGTAGTGAGAAGACAGTGGATTATTGGCTTCCGAGTAAGCGTCTTGAACTGCTTGGACGCGCTCTGCGGAAGGTTCGAATACTGGGAAGTAATTGACGGGATTGTGAATGACGTCCCTGAAGAAAAAATAAGACCAGTGTGATGAGAACTCGCTCTTTAGCTTACTTGTCTTCATCCGGTATTGGTTCTGTATCTTCAGCACGCGGAAGTAAGTGCCGAGGGACTTCGGACCTGCGTCCTGTTCGTTGTCTTCCAAATTCATCTTCGTACTCAATGATTGGGTCATCCTAAGCATTCTATGAGCATCCTCCCAGAGGGTCTATCAGGAGTACCTACGTCGTCTTGAGGCTGTTGAGGGACTGTCAATGATTCATCCATATCATCGCTGTCCGACTCAAAATGATCACTAGGGCCTCGAGAGTCGAACTAGAGTCTGGGTATCAGCAAGCCTAGTCATCGCACGCAAGTAGCATACATACATCGACGAGCAAAGCCTCGTACTGCTTGTCAGTAAGGCCACCAGATTTCCCTTTCCGCAGTTTCTCGTAGATTTTCGCCTTCCTCTCCAATACAGCTCGCCCGGACTCGATAGTCACCTTACTGACTTCTTCCAGTTCTATGTCGCGCGCAGCGCGATTTTGGACGCCTTTATTGGAGCGAGTCCATACAGTCGGTTTCTGCGTTATGTTTGTATTCAAGCCTCTCCGTGTCGATTACGGGATTCACTCACCTTGTCGGGTCTTTTGACTCCTCCCACCGTGTATTTACTGCCTCCTGCAGCTTTAGTCCGAGCAAATTCATCTTCTTTCTTTGCGATTTCTGCTTTGAGGTCAAAGAATGAACTCGCGCTGACACCTGCTGCTCTGGCTTTATTAGTTGGCGCCATCCAAGGAAAGGCGAATTACTGTTGAACGTTGAATTTGTACGAAGTTTAGATCTTCAAAGACTTCAAATAAACTACAAGCGACATAGGTGTCACATGACCCGCAAACTAAGTTTGGGCTCTGTATCAACTACATGGACTCTAGAGGCCCGGGCCTAAATTTCTGCACTCCATCTCTCGCACTTCTCTCTCGCTGCCTGGGCCTCAATCCATCATAACCTCACGTTTTAGCAGGCAAGCATCGACGGGAGAAACACCTATAGTCAGAAAAAGCATGCGAAGCCGGTCATTTCCTTGAACATAGGAGAGGAGTGGGAGAGCACACGGAAGGTGGTTGCTTGTGCGACCAACATGATATTTCCGTCATCGAAGCAAAAGTGAGACCGTTTCTGGCGTGTTGCTATTTAATATCTGGGACTCGGAGGAGAGCATTAGTGTGGTAACCTTTGACTAGATGAGCAGCGTGGAAAGCAAGGACGGCTGGCTTATATTCTCCGTCCATAGGGGTCCTTAGATTTAATTTGAAATGATTTCAATCGGTAATTTGTGTGGCGCAGGAGAGAGCAGAAAGAGGGGGAGCGTGAAATAGGCCCTCATGGGGAGGGGAGATGCTGCAGATAGCTCTGATGCGGGGCACGCGAGGAGACAGGATTGGCCATGACTTGTATGTGCCCACGGAAAGAGGAGACCAGCCCGAAGTTAAGAACAAGGCGTAGCCGAGAGACTAGGCATGCCACCAACCGAACCGGGGGGCAGAGCCAACAACCATTTTCAAAGGAATTTGACATGAAGAAGCCCCCCAGCGATTCTAGTGACTCCCTGTATTGTACAAGCTGAATGAGCGAGGGTAACAACGCGAAGAGCCGAGTGCGGAAGACGTGGGTTGAATTGCACAAACCTAAGATACTATGATTGTTCGGTACTTGATGTACGCAAAGCGGAGGAGGATAGCATTCGCTTAACGTTTTACTTCAGATCAATGGGCACACTGAAAGCCAAAAAAAGGTCAACACGGCGTTAGGTACCCGTGACACTAGAGTCCGAAAGTGAACGCAGAAGTGGTGAGATGAGATGTGACTGACGACGGTCATACTAGTATGCATGCACGGTCGCTCTTCTCGAATTCCACAGTTGAATACATTCACAACTGGAGAATTGCATTACCAGGCCTATTGATGCAATAGATGGGCCATTGATAATAACGCTGTCCTACATGTCGAGACTGTCTAATAGACTTCTCAGCCTAGTGACTTACCCGATAGTTACCAATAAACGTGAGACGATGAAAAAAAAATGCGATTGCACCATATCTAAATCATACAACAGAGCCGGCCTTAGCTGCAATACGGGGCCACAGGTCAACCTGAGGATTAACGTCAGAGACCTAATCCTCCTCATTTTGAAACGTAAACCTACACATTCTTTTGCGACAGGGCCGACAATGACAGAGCCCTTCATATCACCCTTGGGGTTAACGATGACACCGGCGTTATCCTGTAGAAATTGGTTACATATCTAATAATGCGAACAAAATTGTCTCATACCTCGAAGTACAAGAAAACGCCATCTCTCCGACGCCATGCCTTACGTTGGCGGACAACAACAGCAGGCATAGCTGCAAATCGATCTCATCAGTACAGTTGATCGACACAAGGTGCAGCGCTGATACACACTTTTTTTCCTCAGTTCAGGTTTCCCCTTCTTTACTGATGCAACGACCATGTCACCAACACCAGCATCAGGCAATCTGTTCAGTCGTGCACCGAAACCATAAGGCTCGATTATGAATAGTGACTTGGCGCCGCTGTTGTCGGCACAGTTGAGGACGGCACCAACAGGGAGACCAAGTGTCATACGGAATTTCTTTCCAGAAGAGCCAACTGAAAGTAGGGAATGAGATGTGAGCCATACATGTACACGAGAGAGCTACCGCGATCTTTCGCCATTGTGTAAGTTGCTAGATGCTTGCTGGATCTTGCGTGACCGCGACTGCCTGGGTATGCTCACTCACCAAAGTTTCAAACTGTACAGTTACACCGGAAAATTCCGGACGGACGCTGTGACACTACCGTCTATTTGTACCTTGATGCCAGTATGACTCCACGCCTCCTGGAGTGTGTACTCCTCACGCCTGCGTCCAGCCTCGCAAGCTGCGCTGCTGGTCGCATACGTGGGCTGCGGACAAACGAAATCGTGAAAGACGAGTATTTGATTCCAAAAAAGTTTTTCAGAATAAGTTTTCCTCAAATCCTAACTCGATGACACAATCGTATACTTATACCCTGCGGCTCTTCAGCTTATGTCCTTTTTAACAGTGTGTTATATTCACCGACGTACGAATACGATACCATGGTTGTAAGCGTCATGTTTTATTTGGTAGTTCGCACTTGGAGTTGGAGTTATCTCCCACAGTTGAGATTCACTGGCAGATAACCGTGACAGATCCCTAGGGCGGCGCCAGCTATACATGGCCACGCTATGCAGCAGTGAATAATGATGGTACTGCTTGGCACATCCAATAATATTCGATACATCCCGAAATTACTGGCAGCGTGCAGACCATGAGGAGATCGTAAATAATATCGATCAAGGGCACGCCGAGTGCAGAACAATGGCACACGATTGCATGGTTATTTACATTTCACAGTGATCCATTACAATTGACAAACGACGTCTCGGCATCGAATGTCGTAGGGGTGCAGCGCCGGCCTCCGACCTTACTCGCAGCGCCTCTCTGCCTCCAGCTTCATTGGCGTCTGCATCATGGAGACCTGGGGATCTGATTGTACATATGGTCAGCAGTACATTACAACATTGATGTCGAGTATATTTATGTGTCAATTTGTACAGTATGACTTAGAAACTGGCCGTTTCATATTACTAAAACAAAACTAGATGCCGTCGCTGGCAATGTCCTTGCTTTAGCGGTTATTGTTGATCTAGGCAAAACCTCGTCTTTTTTATTGGATCCTTTTCACGCCTACGTTCCGCTTTCTCGCAGCCGAGGTAAAGAAACTATCAGGATTCAAATTACTCAGAGATTTTGATCATGAGTTACTTACTCATCATCCCTCTGAAGACCTTCGAAAGAGGATGAAAGACTCTCTGATTTGGCCACAGCAACGAGAAATAGCAATAGTATTAGAGATACAGGGTGACTGTGGGTCCAGAGTCAGACATAGGAATGGATAACCGACCAGGTAACCTGCCTTGCATTCTAGATCGCTCTCAAGACCCCTGTCCAACTCACTAAACTTTGGCGTGACACTTGCACTCCCTTTACTGGACTGACACAAAACAGTCTGAGCAAGTTGGAGCAAGTTATCGAGACGCAAAGAAGGTGCGTAGCCATCTTCAACGATAAAGTTTTCTGGCTTGATATCGCAGTGAAAGGCATGCAGTAACTTAGGGTTAGGGTACCTTGGGCTCAAGCATAGGCGGACTTTTCAGCGAGATAACTTCATGGATGAAATATACAACTGCATAGCATTGACGTTTCTCCAGTTGTCCGAAGCGTAGGACAAGTATGCTGACTTCTGCAGGGTCATAGAGCTTGTACAGAGACATCCAGCCGTAGCAGGGCTCTCACCCACAGAAATCAAAAACATGAAAAATAAAAATGAAACAGATTTTCCAGGGTGCCCTTGGATTTTCAGGGACTGAAAAGCACAAGCTAACAGCGGACGTTCGTGGATTAGGGCTTAAGCACCTAAAAGCGTCCCATCAAGGAGAGTCACGCATGGTGCATGTATTGGCGACTGGTGTGAGTGAGCACTCAGTGGTGCTAACTACGGCAAGGTTTCGATGGTCACATGATTCGGAATTCTCCGATGATACATTTGTAAAATGACAGAACACTCGAAAATGAAGATGTGCCGGCATCGGTGATTGCAACATCACACATTTGACTCGTCAGGAAAAGGCCGTATGAATGATTTTAGATTAAGAGATAGATTGTGACATCAAGAATCATGACGCATTTGGTATGAGCGACGGTCAAAACAGTGAGAGAAACTCGTTTGGGATTGGCCGCTGTTTGTTCGTGTAGATAATCCGCAGAACTTTCGACATAGCATATAACCTTGCAAGCAAGGTGATGCGGAACATTAGGACGAAAGAATATCCTTCCTGCCAATCGCTGAGTATAAGTTATCCTAATTGAAATCAATAACGTCCCATTGCAAAAAAATTGTTGGAGACGAGTGGGTCATAAAGACCTCGCAAACCTATATAGACTAGGTCAGCCAAATACTCTAGAAATAAATCAAAAGCGAATATTACTAACGTGGCATCAATTTGCTTAACCTGAGGAAGCGCAAGCATTATCTTCCGTCTGTAACCTGTACCTTCGGCCTGCTGACAAGGATTGCCTTCCAAGTAAATCGTTTCAAGAAACGCCATATTCTTGAGCTGCGGCTCGAGGGCTCGCAGATCAGCAATCTTGTTGTTATTAAGCTGACCATAAAATGAGATTTGGGTTCCGTCGCAGTCAAGAAACACGTACCCAGAGCTCCTCTAGTGATACCAGTTGCGAGATATTTTCGATCGCTGGAACAAAGTTTGCACCAACATCAAGCGTTCTCAGCTTTGTCTGCGCAAGAGCTTAAGCATGACGGCGGAACAATTGACCGAATACCTACGTTGTTCTCGAGACCTTCCAAACGCTCGACTCCATTGTGGCTCAGGTAGAGCTCTTCCAGATCAGCCAATTGATCCAGACCCTCGATCTTTGTGATCCTGTTAGACTGAAGAGACAATATTTTCAGTCTACTCAGTGCACTCAGATTCTGTTGTATGGTATGACTTTGAGCATCAAACTAAGATGATGCGATGCACCGCACTGCACCTCTAGTTTCGTGAGCTTGTTCTTTCCGAGCCATAATTCCTCCAGGTTGAACAACGCATCCAACCCTTCGATACGCTGAAGTACCAGCGTGAGCTACTCCTGCGAATGATCGACTGATCGGTGCAAATTACCCGTATTCTATTTCCCCCAAGTTCGAGACTTCTTAATGTCGCTCCCACAGATTCCAAGCCGGCGATTTTCGAGATCTTGTTTTGAACGAAATATACTGTCTTCAAGGAACGTAGATGCGATAGTGCCTCCGGCACTTGTCGTAGAAGGTTGAATGAAAGGTCCAGAATGCTAAGCGACTTAAGAATACATCAGAGACTTAGAGTGAGAGAAACGTCACTCACGCTAGAGCAGACATATTGTCCAATGCATCTCCCACAGTCTTGAGTTTATTATCGTACAGGTCAAGCTCTTCAAGCTGCGTGAGCAGCTTAAAGACCTCTGAATCTAGGTGCGAGATAGCGTTTTGTCTCAGACATAGCTTCCTCAGATGCCTTGCGAACCGGTCGAGTCGAAGATTAGCCAAAGAGCTCAACCGCGAGTGCACGAGTTCTAATTCCTAGTCATACATGCCTCGATTAGGTAGACAATGAAAGACTGTAAGTACGCACGTCAGTTTCGTCCGGAAAGTCTTCCAACAGATCACCATCATTTGCTTGCGATCCATCTGCCTCGGCTTCCCCATCGGAGTCACCATCTACCGCAGGAGGTGGTAATGCGACACGAGCTGTGGGGCTATCAACGGGTCAAGATACATTGAACCGGAGCTTGGCATCGGAGCTCACCGTTCAACGACTACAGTTTTTTCATGACTCGCGCACTCCACTGATTGTTCATCCGGCCGGTGCATGATGAGATGACAGGTCCGTGTCAGCAAGCCAGGGATGATATAGATCCGAAGGCTAAGTAGTATAGTACGTACTGGCGGTGTTATGTCACTTACATAACTAGCGTGGCTTCTTGTGGCTGTGTAGAAGGAATGACGACCTTGGAGACCGTGCCGTCGAAATTCTGACTATGTGTGCAATGAGGACAGACCATAGTATTATAGGTGGCTCTGAACGAGAGATCTTAGCTGCACGTAGTATCAGTCACACAGGATTCCCCATCGTTTGGCTGACTTGATGCTGACACTGCGTAAAATAAATTTCTTCAGGGCGATCCTTGGCGCATCTGCGAGTTGATCGGCGTAGCAAAGTTTTGAGGATCGCGATTTCACGACCAGAAACGTGGGCAAGCGCAAGTACAATCGATGGTCCGACCGCAACCAAACTCTTGATCTTATGATTTCAAATTAGCATGTCCACTACGATAAAACTACACAAGGCGTGTATCCATGTGTTGGTTGCACTATGTGAGTCCGAAAGGAACAACCAGGTGAATTGCATCAATAAATATTTTGGCAAGGAAGGTGTGCTTGCACCATTGGCCGAAAGAAATGAACCGGAAACATAAAAATACTGAAACGTCACAGCATTTCACAGAAACAGGGCCAAGGTGTCGCATAACGCTCGTGTAAGCTTCAAATCGTTCCATTTAACAGGGCGTGGTCACCGGAATCTGCTACGCTCCGGTGAGGGAGGCAGTGAAGTCAGGTGGCGATCCTGCGTTTTTGCCCGTTCAAAAGGGGTAGAATTTGATGGGGGAGAGGGATAAGGGTGATACGACCCGCTGCGAGACGATGAGCCAGGCACATCATCCTGTCCTCGTGGTGGACGGAGAGTCAGTTGACCCGAAGATAACGGAGATGGGGAGGGTTGGAAAGGGCTGGACGCGTGATAAGGGAATGCACGACCATCAACTCGTGGCTGATGATGCGACGGTCCAGAGGAGGACTGAGAAGGGTGGTAGTGAACGAAATTGAGACCAGGCAGCGGAGGTGATGGTGAAGGTCGGTTATCTTCTGGTGCTACAGGGCTTGGTTGAGAGTAAGGTTCACTACCAGATCCAGAGCCAACAGATGATGGGGAAGCAAATGTGCTCCCTTCAGGAGCACCGCGACGAGTTGTCGAAGGCATGCCGGCAATAGGTATTGGAGGAGTAGACGGCACCGCAGACTCCTCATTAGCCGTAACGGCTCCGGTCTTGTCTTTCTTCCGACGCTGTGTCGACACCACGTGTCCTTCCTTCTTAGCACGAGAACGGGCGTAGCGTAAGCCACATCTGGTCAATGAAACAGAAAACAAGTAAATATTAGTAAGTAGTCTCGTCGCATGTTGTGATATCACCCACGCGTTACAGAGTTCCTTCCTGCCACTGGGGCCCTTCCTCCATTCAGGGCTAGACGTTGCCTTGCAACTACTGCATTTGAGAACACCGAGAGGGCGATTGTTGGTGCTACGTGGCAGCGTGTCCTTATGTGTTCCGGGGCTCACTCGGTGCCTTGGAGGAGGTACAATGTCTGTACCACAGGGCGGCGGCGGCGGTACACTGGACTCGAAGGCCTCGAAGGCGGTCTTGGTACTGTAGTCCTCAGGACTAGGTGTAGCTTGATAATTACTTAAAGACGCTCTGTTCTCGCCATAAATTGGAGACGTTGATGGTCTCGAGTAAGGCGACTCGCGCAAGGTGCATGAAGACGATGGGAGGGATGCCATCGAATGTGCAGGGCTTTGAGCAGGCCACCTGTTAAACTGGGAAAGCGAAGAAGAAGGTTCCGGATAACTCCCCCAGGGCGTGTGAGAGTACTGGGACGTCAAAGACTGCGTGTAGTGTCCGTAAGATTGTGGCATTGAGGTAGACACAGGCGGGAGTGTATACGGGCTTGCCGACAGGTCATAGGGGTGATGTTGGCTGTGTGTAGGCATGTAGGGGTCTGTCGACCTCGTGAACGGCTGAGACTGAGAATAAGAGGCAGACAAGCTCCGCGAAGCAGGCTGTTGGATGGTGTGGCATGCAAACGTTATTGAACCTATATCCGCTTGCTTAATAGAAGCACATGGACTTTCATCAAGGAAGCGCTTACCATGAGGGATGAACACGCTTTCTACTTCGCCTATTCCAGGCATTGTATCTTGGATTCTCCAACGTCTCGTGCAGCTCGTCTTGGCGCTGTTATCCCGAGTGGATGTCTGAATTCCCACCGCTCGCCTGGCAAAGTCTTTTGCTCCTGGCATGCCGGGATATTCTTGGCTGCTGTCTGATGGCCAGCTCAACAGAAGACGACAGTCCTGCTGGCTGTAATTGGAGTTGAACAAGATTTGGAAAACCCTAGTCGTAGCGGTTGATTGAGGGAAGTAATATAGAAGCCGCTGCTGCAACAGTGTTATCTGTTCTGGGTGCATGCATGGTGTGCCACACCAATTTGACCATGGAGTCCTATGATGTTCATCATTGTCACCAGGTTCAAGATCGACGACTGCATGGATAAAGCATAACACGAGGCCCTCTGCAGCCCAGTTAATGACGATGTCGACGACCATGTAGTAGGCATCCACGGAAACCTTGTCACCATCCGGCCACGGTTGAGTAGGCCCTTGGTGACCGAGGATACGACGGACGCGAGAGAGACGGCAAAACCTGACCCTGGAAAAAATGGGATCAAGATAAATCCGTTTTCAATTGGAATCACTTACCTGGTAACACTACCGTGCATCGTCCTTTGTTCCAGAGCTTCTGCGAGATCTGCTCGCGCAGTAGCCTGCTCTTCGGGGTGAACAAAGGATAGGAGGGACTTGCCAATGAGCGAGTCGGCCTGGGTTTCGAGATGGTTGGCAAGAACGGGATCCAGATAGACGAAATCCAATTCAGACGATAATAAGGACCAGTCTAAAGGTGCCACAAAGTGCAAATCGTGGTTAGTGAAATCATTGACGATCAAGAGAAAATCACAGGATTGTGATCGGGTTGTGGAGGTTCCGAAACAATCGGACTGGAGACCCTTTAGGGAATAATAGACTTTGGTAGACTCACAGCATCTGGTCTCGCCAACCTTTGGCAAAGATTGAGACATTGAATTGTCGGTAAAAGGTGGAAAGGGTGTTGAAGTTGGGAGGGCGGACATGCCCTGATGAGGATACCCTTCCAAGGAGGAAAGGGGTAGATGGGATCTATTTGGCTGGTTATGTATGGAAGAGAAGTCGCCCATGGGCTGGGTTACATGTTCAAGGCCTCGTTGCGTT
Organism: Suillus subaureus; assembly: GCF_016647635.1. Lineage (NCBI taxonomy): Eukaryota > Fungi > Basidiomycota > Agaricomycetes > Boletales > Suillaceae > Suillus > Suillus subaureus. The sequence continues at coordinate 1,152,558 of NW_024538563.1, forward strand.
GGCACGAGGAAGCTCATGGCTAGCTAGAAGCTTGAAAAACGAAGTCCCGTAAAGAGACTGCCAATAATAGTTTACAGTATGTTACAATCAGTGGGTCGTCAACCAACGGAGGTTGAAATTGGGATCGACGGGCCTTGAGAGTTACAACAATCGATCGAGCACAGGTAGGAGCGGGCACATTCGTTTTGGACGGAAGGAGGGTCCGTATAGTCTCAAAATTGACTTTCAGGTTCGACTTTAGTGCAACTTGTTTAAATAAACTAAATATCTCCGCTGATTTTATATCAGAACTCAGACTCCGTTTAATTCGCCTGCGTTCCATACCTCAGAAGGCACAAAATTCGTAAATTTAAGAGGCAGTACCACCGCATGCTCTGTTTTCTAACGACATATTTCATCCTCATGACGGTGCCGAGCTCGCCCAGGGGAAGTTCCGATCAGCATAGATCCGAGATTTCAAACCAAGTAACTTCCACAAATTTCCTACCGTTAGAAGCATTCAAAATTTTCCGTAGCCTGCGGGCTCCTCGGCGTAGGTGGGCTCCATCTTCAGTGTCCGGAAATGAAGGGTTCAAATCAACTGTGCACTGGGTGTGCCGATTGTGGCAAAAAGTTGGACCCGCATTTAAGCCTGAATTCCCATTTCGGGACGTCTTCTTTAACGACATCCTTTTACCAAACCAGTCCTCTCCAGTCGCTGATTGAGCCCCATCCCATCGATGCCCGTCCCAGCACGAGTTCAACCAGAAAAGAACATTTGGGTGGCTGCAGGTGATGGCGATTTAGTCAGAGTTCGAGTACGTAACTTGTCTTCGCTTACGGTAGGTGCTGAGCTTATCTCGTTCCTTCAGGAACTTGTTGAACAGCAGTGCAGGTATCATTTTATAGTTCACATGAAGAGCTCTGATCCGATCCCTCCCAGCCACGTCGCCCAATGCTCCTGATGAATTCACATACACTCCCATGCACGCTGCGGCATCATACGGGCAGCTTGAAACCCTAGCATACCTATGCTCACAAGGTCAGTGATAAGATCCTTGGCCACAAAATGTAAAAAAAACTTCCCTTCCAAGCACAGGAGGAGATGTCAATGTCACCGATGAAGACGGAGATACACCGCTATATGCTGTTGAAAATACCGAGACGGCACAATGGCTATTGGACCACGGATCTACTTTAGACCATCAGAATAATGATGGTGTATCCGTGCGTGAGCTTAAAATCATGTATTACCTTTTCGCTGATATAAAATACGCATCAGCCTATTGAACATTTACGAGAGGACTTTCCCGAAATTGCTGCATACCTGCAGTCACGCCTAAGTCCTTCCTCATGTATGATGCCTGGGGCGGTGTCGCCCTCGCAACCTTCTCAACATCAGCAAAACATCGCAACAGAATCCCTCACGTCATCGCTTATGCAGTCTGTTCATGATATCATGCAGCGCTCTGAAGCAGATGGCCGGGATCCTGATGAGGAGTTGAGACGAGTCGTTGGCAGAACAGTATTAGAAGGGGTAATAGCAGGGTATGAAATGACGACGGATGATGACGCCACACATAATTCCGAAGCTGACTCACCCAATGGAGTCAAGAGACCTCGAACGGATGGCTAATAGCAATTAATACTCTACCCACCAACCAATGTGGATCCATACTACATAGTCCATACTACGTACATAGCTCCTGGACTCTGAGAAAACGAATCACCCGATCGGATGATCGTCGCAACGATTAAACACTGATCATGATCACAGTCGATCAAATCAGCCGTCACCCGAGGGACGTTATCCGTAAAAAGTTACCACCCTCGGAGGCAACAGTTACTTCTTTAAGACATGCCTCATATGTTATGAGAACGGGATTGGAAGTCCAAAATACCTGGCAGTCGGATGTCCGCAGCCGGAGTGAAGGGTGTGCGCCCAGGCTCAGCACAGCCCAGCGTCAACCTGCACCAACTCCGTTAATTCCTTTCGAATTTATGAGATCGAAACTGTTCACGTTCGTGGAGTGAGAACAGATGGGAACGTGTAACGTTTTGAACTGGTACAAAGTTTCCGAGGAAGTTCGTTGATTACGACGTGTTCGAAGGTGACTAGGGTATTGAAGCTATGCTTTTGTGGCGCCTTTTTGCCCATGAGCCGCGGGGAGATTCAGTTTTGGGGTGATTCTGGGCGACTATCTATTGGCACAGCGGAAGACCTGTGTGTGATGCAAATATGTCCATGGAGATCCCACGGGTATCATAGGGCACGGGCTGGCACGAGTGTTTTGGATAGCAGTTAATTCACCCGACATCAATCATGACTTGTCTGAGAAGCAAAACATAAGCCTTCTATATGAACACGTTTGCGGGCGCAGAGATTCGGAAAGTCGCGAAATGAGTAGAAGAATGAAGGAGGTCGCAAGGGCTTGCAAGGGTTTGGAGACTTTAAATTTGTGATTTCAGTGTCCAACGAAAGCAAGGTCAGATATAAAAACGCGATACGACGCGTTTTCTCAAGATTGCCTATTTAGGATACTCACTTTTCTTCCTCCAAGATCATGACAGACGCTGCAAGCTTAGCTTCTTGTTTCACTTTTGATGACGTTTCACAGGCATCTGCACGCACTGATGGATCCGATAAAACTCCCATTCTGAAATTAATCAGTGAAAGTCACGCCAAGGGTTATGATTTTGTCTGTCTTCCTTTGACTACCCCAAAATGGAGAGAGCGATGGAGGAATATGTGCATCGTGCCATCAGCAAGTGCAAATGACACAGACGAGAATGCCACTGCAGAACAGCAGGCGGAAGCATGGAGGAAAGCACCGTCTTTCCTGCACGAGGAGGTGACCATCTCGAGACTTGGTAAGTGAGATTAACGAATCATGTCCTCAATCGTGCATCCTGAGTGGCAATGCGATAGATGAGGCGGAGCCTGTACTTGTGATGGCATCAGACTGGCTTCAGCTTGACTCAACGGATGACTGGGTTAGGCATGACTCGGAGATCGTGAGTCCATTCTGTGAAAAAAAATCATGCTTGCGAGCGTTGTGGAGCTATCTTCGCGGAGCTTATTGTTGTGCACTAACCCGAATCTGATTTTTCAGGCATTACGCCAGGAAGTGGCCTACGCGTCATACCTCAATGTTCAGACGGTCATTTTACCTCCACCTAGGCATCGATCACAAGTTGCATCATATGCGCGCGCCATAAATGAATGTCTCAAAAATACAACTTACATGAACTTCTCGATACGTCTTCCTATCTACGATCCTGCGGTCTTTCAACCGAAAGAATCGCCATCTATTCCTCCTTCGACAACGAGTACATCGTCGACCCCATCTGCACCCTCAACGCCGAAAATTGTGATACCGCGAGCTTCCACGTCAAAATCCTTGAAGGCCGCACGGGCTCCCGAAGGAGAGATAAATGCAACTTGGGAAATGTGGGACATAATACGCACACTCTGTGAATATAACACACGCTTGACGCTCAGTATGCATTCACTTTACGTCCTGGAGACAGTACTTGACAAGCTGAATTCCAGCACTCGATCTCACCCTGCCATTACCTTCTAATGCCGGCATCCTCAACAGATGGATGGCTGAACCTGTTCACCATATATTCCTCCCCGCGTCCACGTTTATCGCGAATGTGAAGGGCTACCCTGTCCTTCCCAAGGGTACACAATCCTTTCTACGCAATAGCATGGCGGTGAGTTAACGCTGTATTTCTGCTATTGGGCAGATGATGAAACAAGAATCGGCTAGCATCACCCTATCATCATCATGTCAGGGGTTAGCTCGGGGTTACATACCAAAGGTGGCGAATCAGCATATGCACAATATGTACGACATGTCGAGAAGACAAGCTTGACTGTTCAGGCAGCGATGACGGCAGGGACAGTTGAGCACTTCGCTCAGGGTTATCAAGACTACCTCCAGAACCCCCTACAAGTTGATACATGCACCTCATTTCCGCATCCTATCTTACTGATGTCTTCCTAGCCGCTGATGGACAACCTCCAGAGCATTACGTATCAAACATTCGAACAGGACCCTGTGAAATACCGCAATTATGAAGAAGTGCGTCTCATCTGTTATGAACCGAAGTTGTACAGTGACACGTGAAATATGTAGGCCGTGTATCACGCGTTGATGGACTGGCCTGATAGTGATCACATGTGCGAATCAAATTTGGCATGTATTACAAGGCTTAACCCTTCTTCGCAGTGTGATTTGCGTTGCTGGGGCAGGCCGTGGCCCCCTTATCGAACGAAGTTTGACGGCGATCAAGAGATCGGGAAGAAGTGCCTGTGTGTACGCAGTTGAGAAGAACCCAAATGCCTTTGTGACGTCTGTTTGGCTCTCATCATCTCCACATTGACGTCTGACTGTAAATAGGCTTCAGGGCCGGAAACAGAATGAATGGGGTGACTCTGTTCAGCTGTTTTTTGGCGACATGCGGCATGTGAAGCTCCCTGAGCAAGTGGACATCCTCATCACTGAATTACTCGGTTCGTTCGGCGATAACGAGCTAAGTCCGGAGTGTCTCGACGGCGCAATGAGGTTTTTGAAACGTGTGGATTGTTTACGCTCATCACCCCATTTCGCTAACCGTTCTCCAGCTGATGGCATCTCCATCCCATCATCGTACAGTGCCCATCTCGCTCCACTATCTTCATCAAAATTGTACAATAACGCGCGAATCAGTAAAGAAATCAAAGGCATGGAAACACCATATGTGGTGATGTTCCAAAACGTCAACATTCTGAGCGGGGATGGCGGAGGAGTATCTGGCCGCTGTGGGCCTAGGATTCAACAATGCTGGGAATTTGAGCATCCGCGAAAAGATGCGACTGTTGATGAACGAGGTAAATCTGAATAGCGGGCTTCGGGTCAGGCGGACGCTAATTACGCCGAGTGTCTAGGCTTACCCCTGACAAATAGTCACAATGTCCGCTCTGCCAAGCTGTCATTCCATATTCCTCATGCTGGGGTTATGCACGGGCTTGCCGGTTATTTCGAAGCCGTCCTCTATGGGCATGTTGGTCTTAGTATTCATCCGCATAGTAAAGATCGGGTGTCGAAGGACATGCTGAGCTGGTTCCCGCTCTTCTTCCCATTCAAAGTAGGTGTTGACATTGGCATTCCCTGGTGACTGTGGTTGACATTCATTCGCTCAGGAACCTCTGTACCTACCTAGCAACTCAGAGCTGCACGTATCAATCTGGCGGCTTACGAATGAGCGGCAGGTATGGTACGAGTGGTATGCCGAATCGTTTTTGCCCGTGTTCAGTACTCCATCGTCGCCTGAACACTCTGAGGACACGTCAGGAGATGGGTCCTTCTTCGCATGTACTTCAACTCATGTTGCGGTCCCGAGTCCTGTCATCGACGCTATCGATGCATTTCCATCTTTAGAGCGTTCTGAATTGCGCAAGAGTGGCGAAGTATCACCGAGGTCTACTGCAGGCGTCATTAAAATTGGGCAGACTTTGCTGCACAATCCTGGAGGACGAAGTAGTTGGATTGGATTATGAGGGGCATTTTACTAGCATGCACGCATGCATGCGGGCTCCAAGGTGATTGTCGACCATGTTGTCGCTTGCATGCTCTTTTGATGTTACATAACAAGATTGTCTTTGCCCCAAAAAGAACTGTTTGTGATACGAAGCTTGAAGTGTAATTATGCTTCATATGGTCTCACTTATCTAATCGCAATGGCGCCCGGCTTGCTTATTCTTGGCATGTCTTGTGATTGAGTTAAATGCAGACCAGTCTTTTTATGTCATTTTGTGTTGGCAAATGACCGCTAATCCTACGTGATTCTACTGTCAATGCATGATGTTCTTTGGCTCATACTACAGATGACTATCTTGGCCAGTCTTAGCCAAGTGGTAAGCATGACAGTCAATTGCAGGTTCGAAACCTATTCAACAATCTTTTTTCGTCTACCATGCCTTGAACATTCACCCAAGGATGGATCCTTCAAGGTCTATCTCAAGTAGTCATAGCCAACTAGAACAGATTAGAAATCTACTCTCTTGGGTGGTACAGATTTGAACTTGCCAACAAATGATTTCTCCTCTTATCATACCTTGACATTCACTCATGGATGGCTTCATCAGGGGTTCATCTAATTGGTCTTAGCCAAGTAGTTTTCACAATAGAGTCAAAATCTGCGCCTCTTGGAATTGGTTCAAACCTGCTGACAACATTTTTGCAATACATAAATTTCCAGAAGTCCAATGTAACTAGACCCAGTCATTGGGCTGAAACTTCCTTTTTATGCAATAGTCTGTCCATGAAAAGGAATTTACCTTCACACTGTGCAAGGGTCATCTCAGAAACACAAGATATATCCCTAAGATGCATACATACCAACCAAGATTCTTGACAGACTGGCCAATAATTGAAGGAGTGTCCATTACTGAGGCTTCAGTGAGGCTGACAGAATTGAAGGCAGCAGACTGAGCTGTATCATTTTGATGCTGTTCAGTTTGTGTGCACTCTTTATTTTATGTCAATGCTGAGGCAGAATTACTTTTGATTCCAGCAGAAAGACCTGTAGGGCACCAGAGATGTTAACAGAGAGGTCAGTGTGAAACTCTAGAACACCCCATAAAAGCTGACACCATGTAGGAGTGACCCACTGAGACATATAACAAAACAAGGAGGCTCAGTGAGAACTGAATGACAGACACAAAGACAACCAAATAAGGTATCAAATGGGTGTAGCTGGCAGACTTTTTATGTTCAAGCAGACATCTCCACAATCATATAGCAGACTTTTGAGTGCACTCAACAGTTCTTGCTAGTTGCTCAATAACCCACTCAGGCGATGGGTGGCGGACAGTCACACCGAACGGGAAAGGGAATGATCGATCGACAATATGGGAAGTGCCGGCGGAGTTGCAAAGAAAATAGACGTATCCTACCGACGAAGATCCTCTTTCACTAACGTGGGAGTCGAGGAAGTTAACGCGTGACGATCGTTACAGTTAGCTCCACAAAGTCTCACTTGTAGATCTCACTTGTAGAACAATATTTAGCCTCAACAAGTTTCGTTGCATGCAAATACAGCTTAGTGTCAGCCAGTTTCTCAGCATATGCATCAGTAGGTACTACCCGTTTGCGGCTGACGAGAAGAGTATCAGTTTAAATCCAAATGGGAATGGACGATAGTTCACGGAGGTTCAAAAATGACTCTGCCGAAGTGTCGGCAGGGCAACAAACTTTAAACTCCGCCAAGCCTTAAGAGTGCCGTCGTAACGGAAACATTACATTTCTCTCTCGTACTTTTATTTTCTCGAAGTTCTAGACACAAAATACCCGACCCACTATTCGCGCCGCACTCGTTCAACAAACTTATACCGACGATGAAGTTTACAACCGTTTTCGTGGCCCTCGTTTCCGCCGTTCCAGCCGTCTTTGGTCTTACCATCAACACACCGTACGTGTTTTCTCTTAGATCTCGTCGTACGGGAGAGAGTGCTCATCATGTGATGCAGGGCCAATGTTGTTGAGTGCCGTATGTACTCTCCTATCAATTGGTATCACGCTTTAACACTGCTCGTGTCCTCTAGAGCCTATTTTGTTTAGTTGGTCTGGCGGACAGTCTCCCTACTACTTGACCCTTGTGCCTGGTATGTCATCTCGTGCAATTGATTAGGTGCCATTTTATCGAGTCTTAATAGGCGGGCAATCCATGGCCTCACCTGTAAGTGATTATTTTTACACTGAAGCTGACTGGCTATTCTGAGACATTTTCGAATAGATCAAGTCCTTCCCAACACAAACGGGCACATCCTATACTTGGAACGTCGATCTTCAAGCCAACACTATCTTGTGAGTTATCCTCCGTGGGATTCTCGGAGACGTGCAGCTGACTGGGATCTAGCAACATCGCTCTCAAGGACAGTACCGGTTCTACGGCATACTCTGACATCGTCACCATCATGTCTGGCAGCGACACCTCCTGTCCTTAACACAGCAGTAAATGAGGGTGGCGCGTCGAGTGGTAGCGCTGTCGCCAGTGGCTACCTCTACCCCGGCCGCTGGGTAAGTTGCAATTGTTCTGTGCGCCTTAGTGGTTACTGAGTCATCATTCTCGCTTAGATCTTCTGCGTCTGCATCTGGTACCACCTCTTCTGGTGTTAAAACCTCTGCCACTACCACTGCATCCTCTGGCACGACTCAGAAGACCGGCGCCGCCAGTAGCCTTTCTGTCTCTTCGGCAATGGGTGTTGCCGGTGTAATGGGTCTCATTGGTGCTGCTCTCTTCTAAGTATGTTGATGATACGGGCACGATCATGACGCGCGGCGGACTGTTTAATTTGATATATATCAACTGTCTTTGCTCCGTTCCACATTATTCATATTTTAGTCACTTGTTTTTGTTGGCAGTATTTGCCCATCCTTGTGCTCCTTTGTGCATTATAGAAGAGCATCTTTCATTTGTCACTATAAACCCTATCCCCTGGTGTGAAAGGATCGCTGTGAAATCATTGAATGTGTTTCATTTGACCAGGGTGACCAGTGAATATTTGAATGATATCACGTGACCAGTCGCGTAGACTTTCAAGCGGATTTCTGTTGAGTTTCTTTGCGCACGTCGCTTGCATTTTTTTGCAGCTGCGACTGGTCGGGTTCGCTCACAAGAACGAACTTTGCAATCTCTCTCTCTCTCACTAGCTCCATAGCACATTCCCTACTATCATTATTCGAGACTATGTCTATTGTGGCCGACAACGCTGTCGTCGCTGACGACCCGATATCTAATGGCCACCAGGTGCACGACGGTCCAATTCTTTCGAGACACCTAGCAAGTTGGTGACTGACGGGGAGGTCGTCGAGGCTGCTTCAAATGGTGTGCAAGAGTCTGCACTAGGTGCTGAAGACATTTCCAGAGCCGGTAACAAGGCCGATGATACCTTGGTAACTGCTTCCTCTGACGACACCCTCGCGGCGGAGATATCTGTCGAGGTTCTCAACGTGGTGTGTGCCACTCTTTGCCGCGTTGTAGCTCTTGTGTGACTGAGTTGTATCCAGGGCAAGTTGGTCCATGATATGGGGCCAGAGGCACCCGGCCTGCACGCCGGTGACTCTGATAAGGAGAACGCCACCTTTATCCATGACTCTGAGCCTCTTGCCAACGGCTACCACAAGTCTCTTCTCGTAGAAGAGTCCGAGCAGCTTACAACTCTCACAATCGCTCCATGCGACAAGCCCGCGAGTCTCGCAGAGCTCGTCCAAGAGGACGCGATTGAGTTTTCCGGTATGGTTATTCCAGAGATACCCAAGGTATGCAAATGTGCGGACATGCTTTTGACGCGTCCATTCTCCAACAATCAGCTACAGGACCAATTCCCAATCACTGACAGCCCAGGCACGGAAATACCCTTTCTCGATGTTGCCACAATCGTTGTGGAAGCTTCTAAAGCCTCTTTAGATGATGGAGAGCCTCCTATCGCTGCTAGCACCGGCCCTGACACGTCCCTATCAGACTTTGTTACGACTTCCATAAATGGCGTCGGAAGCACTACTGCTGCAGTGCCTTCTCCCTGTCAGGACGAGACGCCCATCTCCCATCTGAACACCAAAATGAGCTCAACTGCTGATATACTGGAAGAGGTTGTTGTCCCCCCTGCTATTGAAGCAGAGGTGAGTCGCGCTTTGAATGCGACGTTTCTACCTTCATCTTGACGTCACTGTAGGAAATATCTCCCATGGCCGCAGAACCTGAACCGGCTGTCGTAGAAGTTGCATGTGACCCGATTGAAGCAGAAGCACGTCCAATGGAAGTGGAGGCTTCGTCAGTCGGAGATGAACTTGCTGTTACCAAGACCGTGCCAGCGTCCATCGATTCTGTAGCAGAGACCGCTCCTCAATGCGAAAACATATCGGACGAGCAAGAACCTGCACTAGTTGAAACACAATCTTCTACACCCCAGCCAGTAATCACGCCAACGATGCTTAAAGCTGCACTAAATAAACCAACATCGCCCGAGGTGGTCGTGGAGGACAGTCTGGTTCACGAGCCTGACGCGGAAGCCGCGGCAACTTTGGAGCCCACCCCAGAAGCTACCGAGTCGGAACCGATTGGAAATAGTGCAGCAGATGTAGAGCCCGGCAACGAAGTTGCCGAGTCCGTTCCGACTGAAGAAACTGTGCCAGTGACGGAAGCAGTAGCCACTGCTGCACCAGCCGAGATATCGAGTGCAGAAGCAGAGGAATCTGCTGCAGAGGTTGATGCATGTATCACAGCGGAAAAGGAGGCTAATGAGGAGTCGCAGGGTGCTATTGATGCTGTGAACGGGCCAGCCGCTCCCACCGAACCGGAAGTGGAAGTATTTGTTCCCGAGGTTGTTTCGGCTCCAGCTGAGGCTGCGACAGGGCCAGATGTCCTGTCAACTGAATCAGAGGAAGCTGCCATCGCGCCAACTACGGCGCCCGAGGTCCCTGCCCAATCTATCGTTGCTGCCGAAGCAGAGTCTGTTGATGCACACGACTTCATTACAGCTGACTCGGAACCAGTCACAGCCCCTGACCCCGAGCCCATTACTTCGACTGAGACGGATTCTGTAGCAGCAGCAGGATTCGAATCTGCCACTGTCGAGTTGGAAGCGCCTGCAGCAGTTGATGCGGAGCTCACAGAACCTGCAGTCGAGTCTATTGTAGTGGAGACTGTTCAGATCGATGTCGAGCCACCCAGCTCCAACGTGTCATTCGTTGAGGACCCTGAGGTGGGTTTCGCGTATGATGACGAGCCGCAGACGCCTCTAGCTGAGGAGACTCCTGCGTTTGAGTCAGTTTTGGAAGCTGCTGATGTGGAGTCCGAGGTGCAGGTAGAAGAGCCTTCTGTTGAGGAGACTGCGGAGGTCATTCCAATCGATGTTAATCCTACAGGAGAGTCTGCATCAGTCGAGGAAGTTGCAGCGGAGGAAGTTGTAGTGGCCGAAGAGGTTGTAATGGTCGAGGAATTCCCGGTCGAAGAACCTGCAACGAATGAAGAGAACGTACTGGTTGAGGAAACCACGGCAGTTGAAGAAACTATCCCTGCTGAAGAGGTCGTCCCAATTGACGTTGCTACAAGGGAGCCCGCACCAGTCGAAGAGGTTCCCTCAGTGGAGGCTGTGGCAATTGAAGAACATGCACCAGTCGAAGAAATCACTCTAGTTGATGAAGACACTCCTATCGAATCAGCTGCTCCAATCGAATCATCCTCGCCAGTCGAAGAGCCTGTTGTTGATGAAGCTGAGCGCACTGTCGAAGAGCTCGCAGCTCCCATTGACGATGGTCCGGTGTTGGAAGAGACCATGCCTTCTGTCTATGCAACCGATGTCGACACGCCTCTTCTCTCCGTTGAAGAGCCTGCCGCATCCATTGAGCAGCTTGTTGCACCTGAAGAGGCATTCGCTGAAACAGCCGCTCCAGCGATTGAAGAGATCTCGCTCGCGGGAGATGCTTCCACCGTTGAAGAAACATATGCTCCTCTTGTTGATGTGCCAGTTGGAGAAGATGTTCCTGCTGTTGAGGAATGTTCCCCGCTCGCAGAAGTGGATATATCTGAATCAGGAACGGTCGACGAGCTCTCCGCATCAGTAGAGGAGCATACGTCTGGTGCGGTTGAAGACACTCCGGGGCGTGAAGACCAGCCTGTAGCAATCGAGGAAACTCCCGCAGATGTTTCTGTTGATGATCGAATTCCTCCCACGATGGGCGAGACACCTCTCCTTGCAGAAGTGCTCTCGGATACTGACGGGCCTGCTCTTGAGGCTACTTCAACCACGGAAGAGCCTTATGTGCCGGAAGAAGAGCCCGTCACTGTCGTTGTGTCAGGCGAAACGATTTCTGAAATGGCAGTTGTCGCATCGGTCGAAAAGGATATCCTTGCGGTCGAGGAACCTCTCGAGCCCTCGGACGTAGAGGCGCGCGAACCAGTTGTGCATGAGGAAGCTGCAGCGCCAACGGGAGACCATGAGTTAGTTGCTGTCGAGGATACGCCAGTGCTCGACGATCAGCCTGTCACCACCGAGGAAACTTTCACAACCGAAGAGGCATCTGTCTCTGTCGATGATCAAATCCCTCCTGCTATGAACGAGATACCCCTCATTGCAGAAGTGTCCTCGGCTGCTGATGAGCCTACACTTGATGACGGTCCAGCCACCGAAGAACCTTCCGTGCCTGAAGATGAGCCTACCGCCACCTCCACTGTGGAGGTACCGCCAACATCCGAAGAAACCGCTACTGCGCCCAAAGAAATCATCTCGACAGCGGAGGAGGCCATCCCAGTTTTCGAAGCGGCCCCCACCACTTCTGCGGACCCGATGTTTGACGATACCTTGTCTCTTGAGGGAACTACAACCGTCGCTGAGGAGTCAACTGTCGAGTCTGACGCTTCCGTAACTGAATTATCCGTGGCTGTTGAAGAACCCGCTCCTGCTGCAAGTGAAGTGTCGGTCGTCGAAGTCGCTCTCGAAGAGGTCCATGCTGCCCTGGAGCACACTGAAGACGCCTTGTTTGCCAGTGAAGAGACTAAGGACGAAACTGAGGATTCACAACATGGAGAGGCACCCGTATCTTTGCCAGAGCAACCCATTGTAGAGGAGTCTTTCCCTACGGCTCTTATCGTTGAGGAGTTGACGTCCGTACCCGCCGAGAAGCCCGAGATTTTAGAGGAGCTGCATGTGGTCACCTCTCAATTTCCTTTCAATGAGGAGCATTCTGAAGTCGACAAGGACTTGGAGCCTCCAATTGCACATGTGGAGATCTTTAACGAGATTGAAGAGACTAAAGCAGTCGAGGAGGTCACTGAACAGCAAGAGGTGTGTAGGATCCGTTGTCGCTATCCACGTTTTCTTAGATATGTTTTAGATTGCGACATCTCCAGCTCTCAACGTTGCTACTGACATTGAGCGTCCCAAGTCACCATGGACCCCTTCTTACAGCGTCATCACTCAAGGACCAGGCGTTCCCGTCGAGGAGCATGTAAACGTCTATGGAGGTGATGATGACGCTGTCCCTGCCCAGTCACAAACACCCGAGATCATTATCGATGAAGTAGCTGCGGTCGTCCCAGAGATTGCAACTGATATGGAGGTGTCCAGACAATCCCAGGTTGAGGTTTTACAATTGACAGCGGAACAGGTATGATTTCACCCCTATTGCCTTTCTGCCTTTGACTTAACTCGGGGATAGGTTACGCTCGGCGAATCAGAAGAACCTTGCCCTAAATCACCTTGGACGCCTTCTTACTCAGTGACTGTACAAGGCAATCTTGCTCAGGCTAACGAGGGACTTGATGACTTGGAGCAGCTTCCTCCAAGCGCTGCCCAGTTTGTTGCAGCGGAGAGATACCAAGAGCAACCTGTTCCTTTCACAGAAACACTCATATCTGGCGAGGTAACCAGTTCTACCACAGTTGTTGCAGACATACATGTTACGCTTTCGGCAATGCTAGACGAATCGGATATTCCTGATTCAGCGGTTGAAGCAGAGGCTCCCCAGGATGTTGCTTCGGAGCAAGGTGTCATCGCTCAAGCAGAACGTTCGGTACCGACTACACCCGAGCCACCTACTGTGGAGGAAGTGCCTGAGGAGGAAATTGAACAGGGATCGTTCATCGTCGACGACGAGAATACGGTAGGTTACTATTTATTTATGCGAAGATTAGCCACGCTAAGTGTTTTCAACAGCAATTGGGTGCTACTGGCCCTGACGAAGAGCATAGTAGTTCTCCCTGGACGCGGTCCTACTCAGTAACTGGACTTGAACCAGCATCTGCACTTGAGGATCAAGCGGTTGCTAAGGACGGCGAATTTGTTGACCATGGATCATTTATCATTGAGACCCAACCACCTGTAAGATTGTATTGGCACCGAGCTTTACACTTGCTGAAAATTCCGTAGGCTGTTGTAGAGGGTACTCCCGAGGTTAAATCGGACTCGGGGCTTCTGACACCCGTCGATGATCCTGTTGGAGAAAGACCAAAGTCGCCATGGACCCCTTCGTACTCTGTCACCAAGCAGGGGCCGAATGATGTTGAAGAAGTGGAGGATCTTGGTGAATTAGAGCATCTGCCTGGTCCACTCTCTAGCGTTTCTGCACTTGCGGCTGACGAGGAACCCATCCCGCCTGTCCTCATCACCGAGACGCTCGCGTCTGTAGATGAGCCTGTCATCGCGGAGACTCTCTCGTGCTTAGAGGGTGACGTGACTGTTTCAGAGCTCTCCGAGACACATGACGACGTTGAGGCTAATGGAGTTCCAATCGCCCGAGAGACCCCTCAAACATTCCCTGTTCTCGAAGAGCCACAGAAAATCGCCAAGAAGTCAGTCCACATTTCCCTCACTTCCTTCCTTGTTCCTGACTCTGTGCATTCAGGCCAAGCTTGTCTGCAGTTGACGAGCTTAACGCCGCCGAGGTCACTGAATCCAGCACCCTCCGCATCGATATTCCCACCAATAACGGAGCCAACCGCAACAGACTGGAGTCCACGACCTCTTCTCGTTTCTTCCCTGGTGGATGGTTCTCCTCTTCACCCAAGGTTCCTGAAGAGGGTCGCACATCACTCGACGTTGCAGCAGGAGAATTCATCCACAAGTCCTCAGTTGAAAACACTCCAACCACTGCCCTCCCCTCCGCTGTCGAGGAAGACAAGGAAAAGAAGTCTCGTTGGTGCACAATCATGTGAAAGGCAGGGTCCGCCACCTCCACCTTATGCATCTGAATTCTTGAAACTTACCATCGTTTTTATCATTTTCACTCTCGTTCTCTACTTTACTTTCTACTATGCATGACCCTTAACGACAAGCAACGACTGCATATTCATATTTACTTTCAAGCGGATTCTGATACTGACATAAACCTCTTGTATTTCGGCTAATCTTCACTCTTGTCAATACGCTGTTTGCACGTGAAGCCTCTTAGATCGGCGGATGTCCTTATCAGACGTAACCGACCTTAGCTCAGTTGGAAGAGCGCGAGACTGTAATTGGATAAATTAATCTTGAGGTCGCCTGTTCGAGCCAGGCAGGTCGGATGTTTTTGAGTGATATTTCGAGATTATAACTGGAAACTTGGAACA
Source organism: Suillus subaureus (assembly GCF_016647635.1). Taxonomy (NCBI): domain Eukaryota; kingdom Fungi; phylum Basidiomycota; class Agaricomycetes; order Boletales; family Suillaceae; genus Suillus; species Suillus subaureus. Next base: position 1,167,633 of record NW_024538563.1, read on the forward strand.
TCATTCCAAAACATCCTGGCATCGGGGAAGATGTTTTCGGTAACATCGTCGTTAAACGAACATGGCATGTACAACGTCAAGTCACAGAAACGCGACAGCCGCACCGAATTCGAGCCGGTAACATGTGTTTTTTGTGGTAAGTACTACCGTTCGCGCCACCTTCCTGGTGCTAATGATTACGCTCCGGGGGAGTTGTTTGCTCATTTGCTGCATCGTAATCAAATCAATATGACTGTTCCTTTGGTTTGAGGTAAAAGAAACTTTAACAGAAAGGATGGGATGGTCCCGGGTCGAGACTCCCCATGTGCACTGCATAGTTATATACCGAACCAGAAACTCTGAGAGGACTGCATGAGTTCTGTGCCATATACGTCATAGACGTTCTTTTCATCTCTTGCACGTGCATACTACATATCATACTATTCATACGGTCACTCGTGAACACACTCTGATCAATTGCATTCACTTCGTATTATACTCTATCTGCTAGCATGCCCAGCATGTACAAGCGGAACGCCATGCGGGCAGAACTAGGAACCAGAACCCAGCAGCTGAAATACCTCCTAAACGACAAAAAATGTATCAAGCCGCTATTCAAATTTATCGCACGTACTCGCCGCTTCATCAACACCTTCGGAGTACGTGTTTCTCGCATCACGCACACAGTACATACAAACTACGATAGATAGCCGGGAGCAAGCCCCCCGCACTCGAATAGAGCTATGTCTGACATAGGGTCTTCGACCCCAGAGAAAAGAAAGACCGCAGAGAGAGAGTGTGTGTGTGTGTGTGAGTGTGTATGGCTAGATCAAAGGGTGAATGAACACAAATATACTCTATGCACTGTTGACATAGCCTAGAGTGACGATGAACGGGATAAATATATAAAATAGTCAGGGAGAGAACAGAAGAAGAAACTAAATATGCTGTGATTGATGGGTTGACTTCCAGCGAATTTGCGTCATCCATTTCTTAGCCTTGCCCGTATAAGAGACTGCCCAATGGTCACGTAATTTTAAGGGTTGGCATGTTCCAAGTAGTATTGTCTCTTGATCAACGAGTGTCAGCTGCATGATCATGACGATTTGGCAGAGGAAGCGCACTGTCATATAATATCTGGGACTGCTGCCATCCACGTCGTGAAAGAAACATCCGTGTAGGTGCCACAAGAAGCACGGTTCAACCTCCAGAAGTCCCTATGCATTTGCGTGACTAAGACGGCTTGCACAATGACTTGATAGCTGCTGCAGAATAAGTAACCATCACCTCCAAATCGAGAGTAGACAAACTTTGCCACCGTGTGTGCAAATGGAAACTACGTCTTGCATAAATGGAGTGGCTTCGCATGTACACATCTAACTTACCGGAGTAAAGATTGTTGTGAGAACGACACTGAGAGTAAAAGCTGTAACATTCAGTAAGTAAATATGCAAGAGGTGTTTGGTAATATGCGAGAACTAACCAAAGCTGCAGCCGAAATACAGCAGATTGTGTTGCATGAGACCACGCATGAGACGGTTGTCGATCTCCCGGCCACCATGACTCTTGATGGCGCGATAGTACAGAAGAAACAATATTTCTGGAATCGTGTGCATGTAGTAAGTTCAAGCTTGTGTTAGCAGTAGCTCCCGATACGGACGTAGCTCAATAACAGCGAGCAAGCAGTAAAGCGCATATACTGTCGAGCTCGTCTTCATATCTAGATATCCAAAAATGCCAGGAATCCAGCATTCCCCTGTATTTAAGAGGTCAGGAGCTAAGCAGACACGGAGTCCAACTTGAAGTTATACGTACCAGAGACTGACGAGTCAAATTCCCAAAGGCAAATGATAGTTGGTACTAGATAGGCCTGCGCAAGATGGGTTGGGCATTGTTATCTGGAGTTGGCCGTAGCCTCCATGTATTTTGGCTCACAATGACATTGACGATTGCGAATATGGCGTGCCACCTCTCCCGTTCCCATACTGCATATGCCCTGAGTATGAAAATAGCTGGATCAGTGCAACACTGTTAGAGCGCAGAATCATTGCTGGGTAATCCAACTGCTGGACCCACACTCAACGAAGAACATCAATAGAAACCCTATATCTCATGAGTTATAGCGCGGAGTCAGTACATGGCTGGAGGAAGCTTCACAAGACTCACAGACATTGGCGATACCATAAGAGCGACAAAGCTTCGATTGGGATGGATTAATTTCAAGTGTCTGCAACGCTCCAATTTGCACATACAGGGAGTGGGGCATCAGGTTGAAAAACCACTGAAAGTCATCACATCATGAGGGAGGAAAAATGGAGATGTGTACCGAACACTCACTGAGCATATTCAGTGACACGAAGGCAAAGGGCAAGTGACTGCAAGCGAGATAGAAAAACATCCCGAGCCCCCATCGAGACTCGACGATAAACTCAACCTGCACCGACTACGGATCAGTGCACCTTGGGATGTCCAAGGAAATTTCTACTTGCCGCGTCGGGTATGGACAGTATGTAGTCATATAACTAAATGTTCGAATAAAAGCGTGAGTCTCGTTCACCAAAGGCTGTCGTAATTTTTGCGCTCACCCACAGCGCTGTTAGTGCAACTACCATGGGGAGACAAATAAATGAATGAATGAAAAGTGATCATAAACCCATAGCCGCACCATAAGGATACTGGGACGACAGGTATCAGTGATACAGGATACACTCGATAGCAGGACTTGCACTTACACCCAACCTCAAGAACGCATCAGCTTGAGTCGCCTGAAAAGCATTCATACTAATTTATGCCAACAAGTCGACCTCGCTTCAGGTTACTGCTTATAAGATGTCGAATATGCAGCATTAGTATTGTACAGCATGCTGCCGTTGGTCTCCGTTCCGTACTGTGCTCCCGAGTCTGAGAACCCGTTCGGATCGCTGTCATATTCCGTAAAGATTCGTCAGATACCTGAATGTCACGAATATCCAGGAAGACGCCATTATCTAAGGGCTGAAGATATATAATATAATAATGACGGACCCACGACACAGAAGACGGTGAACCACATGGTGATCCCAGTGCAGGAGAACAAAGACTCGTATTCCTGTTCTCGTATATTTGTCAGGTAGTAGAGGAAGCAGAGCAGTGAGCGATGTGGCACCGCCAGTGCGGAGAGTCCTAGAGTCTCCTCAGTCCTGGTCTTCCTTATCATATAGCAATACGAATTTTTTGCATTAAGGTTCGAGCAGGTCGAGCAGTGAGGTGTAAATCTGGCCTAGCGGCTACAGGAATATCTGTCTGACTATCGCTAATCAGGATATAGCTTTAGTCGATCACAGTTACTAACAGGCTGACCTGCTAGAACGAGTAAGCACCTAAAAATGGGATCAGCAACGCACGTTTCAATCGTGAGAATATGTTTACAATTCATGCGTAAGAAATGTGAGTACTTCAGTAGGGATATCTGGTTGGTAGGCAAGTGGGTATGCTCAACTCACAGTACATTGATAGACACATTACACGGTGCCAGTGATTTGCATATTGATACATTTTTCAGATCAGATGAATATACACATGTGTTGCGTCTTGGCTGTATTTCATGGCGCGCACCTAGGTCCCATGGTCATGGAACACATCAACAGTAATATTCAAGACGCCGTGGGCCTGTTCAGTACAGTACAAGAGGAGGATCGTGATGTCGAATGGTCAATCGCGGATGTCCAACATACTTGGAAGAGGTAACGTTTTGTGATGAATTTGGTATTTCGTAGAAAGTGTCAATGATACGGAAACGTCATTTGCCAGATATTATTTTGCCGAAGATCTCGTTAACCCGGCAAACCAACCAGTTTCCCCTCGACGAAGTACACCATTGCCTACGCCATATGGCGAGTGGCATTGACAATGCCGCTGAGGGCTTGAGGCGCAAATGTCGCAAACGTATGAAGGTGAACCACCCTGAATGTCGCGTGTTTTGCCGAGTCTGCAGAGTATAAAACGCGTCAGTCTCGACAGATAACAGGAAAGACTGCCACTGACGTTTGTTTACAAGTGATCCGGCAGGAGTTGCAAGTGTTAGAGTGTTCACTACTGAAAATACACCAGCGCGAGTAGCAGTCTTGGGGAGGTTCTACGTATGTTGACTTTCGCTATTAGGAATGAGTCAAATAGCTTTGAAGTTCTTTCAAGCATAGATGATTACGGTACCTCGTTCTTCTCATTCGCATGCGACAATCGCCTTTCGTTTTCGTCGAAAAGTGGTTCGTTTTGGTGGCACTTGAAGCAAGTGCGGATGGGGACTACAAAGTAACACATGACGGCAACTCTACGAAGATGAAAGGTCAGGATGTCACCAGTCCTAAAGGCAAAGAGAACGCACCAATACAAGTCTATGGTGCAATCAAGAACAGCGAGTCCAATATTCAGAGAGTGCAAAAGTTCTGAAGTCTCTGATGAGCAGGTGACCTGATTATATATACCAGATGAAACTGTGGCACTGTTTCTAAGTCTTCTGATCTACAAAGGTTTCCATTGTTGAATGACGTGGGTGCATACAATCGGAACGCTAGTCGCGGTGAACTGGCTGGATACTGGACTATTTCTGGATTTGACCATGATGTATGGATGATGCCCCTGTCTAGATCATATGAATATGACACGACAAAGTCAAGAGCATCCGTAGAGTCAGACAGTGGATTTCATGATCAATCACGGTCATATGCCTCGCTCTGCGGATTTCTTGATCGATGTGTAGGCCAACTTGGAGTCAGGACTCATGATCACAGGCCTCCCTGACTCGGAATAGCGAAACCATCTGACAAACGTAAACACACATAGACATTGTGTGATCCGTAGACTGGTTAAGTTGCCTGGGCGAAAAGAGAAAGTTGACAGTCGGACGTGTAAAATGAAGACTCGGGAATTCTTTCTCACGCTCATAGCTTGCATGTGTTGCACATGCGGTATTAAAATTTGATCTACGACTCAGACGGGCTGGATGTATAGATTGTTGTATAATTTATCCAGGTACATATGGGCCACAAAGATCAGCGAGATGACTTAAAAGAAACTCTCCGGAAACGGGACGAACAGGTCAGTGGTATAGCACAGTCAGCCAGGGTAATATTATTGATAGGTACATTAATGTAGATTACCTGCCTGGAGGCTCGGATAGACGCCTATATTGCTCGAACTTCAGAAACGCAGGCTCGCCTTCTCAAAACTATTGACACCGTCGATTCTCTAAAGGCTCAACATGTAATCGACTTAGCGGCGAAGGAACACGAGAGGGTAACCTTGTCCCATGAAATTGACCGTTGGAGAACCTTCGCGAAGGTGCTCGAAGTTGAGCGAGATGATCTCAAAGATGTCGTTGAGGACTTGATTCAGAAAGGTGCATGGCAATCTGCAAACGGACGCATGTCTGCCGCTCATGTATCAATGTTGCATTTCTTAGTCCATATGTCCAGTGACTGGAGTATGTGGCCTTGCAGTCGCATGGACATAACAAAACATCTACGTCTGTCCATCCATTATAGCTTCGCGGACGTTGAGACTAAATGCCAAAAAAATAACGCCCAGATCAACTCCCTGAGAACCATTTTAAACCCAGTGATACAAGCTGCAGGGATTCTGAGGATATCTTGGAGTACAGTGCTTCTGTCATAACTAGGCTTCGCACCGAGCTTGACCATGAGCGCAAAGCCCACTGCAAGGTTGTGGAAGAAGCCAACCACCGTATCTCTGAACTGGAGGCTAAAGTTGCCGCACGCGAGGTCGTACTAGAAGCATCCATCCGACACCATCAAAAGAGAGATAATATTAGGTCACCGCTGGACCATTCGCGCCAAGCTCGAACCCCCGAAAGCGAAATGCCACCTCCAAAACCAATGACCGATGAAGACTGTCTCCGTGCATTAGTGGACAGCAACACTCGGAATAAATCTCTTGAGATTGAAATACGGAGTTTAGCACGAAAGGTGGGGATTACATTTTTTGCCACCGTTGATACGATCCTATTGATTACGTGCTCGCTGTAGCTTGAGCGCGCGCGGGACTCCGTGGCTTCACCTGCATGCATTTCAGCAGATGCCACCCCCGTTGTTGGCCCCTCGTCACCGCCGAAATTTGCTTCTCCCGATCACCCGCACCAACCAGTCATCCCGAGGAAACCTCTGACAACTGATACCGAAACTCATTTTACGCCAACACTGCATACAGTATCCATCCTGCCAGCTGACTCACATGTAGTCACACGACCATTATCTTACAATAGTCCCACAGCTTCCTCTGATTCTGCATCACAACGCTCTATTACACAGCTGGATAATCAGATTAATTTATACACCTCCCAACTTGTGGCCTTTAAAGCGGAGAGGAAGGCACTGGTTGAGGTGGCCGTAAGAAAACACAGGGTTCGTGACACGTCAGTCATTGCGTCGTATCACTGAATAATTTTTACAGTTGTCTAATGGAGGGGAACCTCCCGATTTCCTACAAATCTTGGTTATTGAGGAGGAATGCGTGAGGTAGGGTCCCTGACACCATCGTATCATCCGTGCACTCATCCTTACCGTGGCGTAGGCTGGCCTCTCAGGTCTCGCACCTGGAACAAGAACTTCAGCACAGTCGAAGTTCTGCCAAGTCCCGCGAACATGAGTTGCTAAAGGAAATCGACGCTCTCAAACTGTCATTGCATCAGCAGTCACCAGTAGGTGCATCGTCCGTGCAAGAGAGACGCCGCAGTTCACCGAATTACCAGAATCTTTATCACGCACACGACACTCAGCATCTGGATGATGGTATAGATATCGAAAAAAACATGGAACTGGCGACACCTCTGCAGCCCACTGCTATTCTATCATGGAACGATCCTGGTTTAACATCTTTTCCTGTGGACCCGCTCCTGATTCCGCTCCCTTTCTCACCTGAAAGAAAATCATCCCCTATCATCCCATCCCCCCATCCACCGCCACGCCCTTCCAGCCCCCATCCTGTAAAACTCAGGCGACTTGAAGAGGGATTGGAGGTAGCCAGGGCTCAACTGGCCGCGAAGCAGCTGGCCCTCGATCAGCTCAAATTCGATATGGAAGAACTCGAACACTTACTCCCAGAGGAGCCGCCATGATCTCAAAGATAAAATGTATTACTTTGTACTCTTTTCGATTTTGCCCTTGATCTTGGTTTCACGCGCACATCTATTAGTATTTAATGGGGTTGGAAGTTTGTCCATTGATATTTCTGCTGCATGTATCCTGTATCTGTATGACCAAATAGCACTGGTATACTGTATTTTACACTACCTCAGCCTACCATTCACCCTTCGTTATATGCGAGTTAACAAGGGCCTTGCAATCTCCTTAGCACTGTTGACCGCCAGCTTGTTATTTCACGGGAACATAAAGCAATTCCATACGCATATTGCTCCACGGATGATTTCGATCAGGTGCCCTCTTCACAAAGTCAATCTGTGGGGGAGGTGCCGCGACTCTGTGAACCTCTTCAACCTCAGACTCAGCACGAGATGCCGGACGGGATGAGACAGGGGTGTTCGTGTATGATGAGACAGTGTATTTCTTCGTCTTGGAGTTCAAAGATAATATCTTGTGCGTCTGGGCTGCGGGACGAGAAGGAGCGTTTGACAGAACTGGTAGTGTAGCAGAACCAGGGAGAACAGGGAACGCGCCCTCCGCATCGCGTGCTTGCTGGACGATCCGCAACGTCTCCTCTTCCTCTTTTGCTACTTGCTTGGATATCTCCTCATCAAAACGGACAGAAAGAGAGGAACGCGCAATGTCTGAGAGGAGCACTGCAGAACAGTGCGGACATGCGTAGTAGGGCAAGTTGATAACACATAGGATCAATCCGCAACTGCGGCATATGGGGGCATATGGGGAAAGGTCATGTTCTCTTGCTGGATTTAATTTCAGCGTCATAAGCTCTGATCAGTTGAAGAGCCCTTACCTTGGCAGAAACATCCGCCCTTCGGATCCTTCTCTCTGCCAGACGACTTGCGAACGCCCCCGGCGAGCGATTCGAGCTTACGAATCGCTTTGCTTTTGGAAGGTTCTTGGGTTTTACCCTTTCCTTTGCTTTGTTTTTGGGGGGTATGTTGTGGGCGTTGCGCAGGACGTAGACGGTCAGAAGGCAGAGAGCCTGCAGCTTTAGACCAAGCGGTGCCTTGCCGCATGACGGCGATGATCCAGATTGAAAACAGTCCCTGAAGTCAACTTGAACCAGCTACACCATGGACCTCCAGAGCGGCCGCATTGAGTCATTTCCACGATAGAAATACTGGCAAGTAGCAACAGCCGGACATAGGCATTGATACAAAGAAGCAATAACTCGAGCAATAGTAAAACTAGAACGATGGCTAAAGTCTACATACAAAACAAACAGATCCCTGATAATGGCGAATCGAAAGAAGAGATACATCAAGATCCTTGGTTTCTTCTCCATGACGAAAGGCTAAGTGCGCCTATAACGCCCACGACCAACAATGCTGTGCCGGCACCCACTAGGCTGGGAACATACAGATACCATGCGCTATCGATGTCATCCTTGCCCTTGACCTCGTCCATGAAGATAAGCTCTTCTTTCTTCTGCCTTCTTCGGCGTGGGATGATCTCTTGTTCTGAGTAGAGCGAATCCTCTCCAGAATAGACACTTTCCGAGGCAGAAGGATGAATCTCTATAGATGGCATCTCAAGTTCATGGGTGCTTCCAAGGCCATGTTGGGCAACGCCTTCATCAGGAAGGACAGGAATATCAAGATCGGGTTGCAGAGCGCGAGCACGCTCAAAGTATCGACCTGCGGCTTCCCTATCACGCTTCCAAGCTTCTGTGCCACCTTCTCCGGGCTGTGGCTGTGGCGGCATCCTAATGGACGACAACGTAGAATAAGATGCGGACAGGAAGACAGAAGCTGCTCCTTCGATATGAAGAAGACCAGCTTCCAAGAAGAGTTTGGCCAGGCCCGCCGGGCCGCCAATGGATTGAACATAATATGAGACGGTTCCACGTTGCCCTTCTTCAGATGCATCAAGATGGTCCAATGATGTTTGGATAGGTAGATAGTGAGTCACCAATTTCATTGTAGCAGAGGGGAGGTGGCCATGGTGCCACGCTCGTCTGGATAGTCAGACAGGAAGTCAGTCACACATGAAACTGATTTTCAGCTCGGTGTCACATACACAAAGCACTCAAATGCTTCTTCTTTATCTTTCCTGATGTCGTAAAGCTCTATGGCACATAGGACAAGACTTGTGGGGTCCATGTTATATTTGTACTCCAAGCTGGAGTCATATAGCATAGGGACAGGAGCGCATGGGGAAATTTCCTGAGGGATTGGTCCTTGCTGTGTAACCGGTGAGCTCTAGCATGGGTAAGACCCTGACAGCGGAAGCTCACGATTAATGATGGCCAAATAATCGACTGTTCCTTCTCGAGATGAAGCGTTACGAGTCTTCCTGAATTGGAGTGTAGTGACTCCAAGGAGGAGAATGATGATAAAGCATGTACAGGCAATGAAGGCGATCCAGGACTAGAAGTTACAGGAATAGAGTGACGTTGACTCGAACTGCTTGTGTGCTCATCAGCCGAGGAGATAGGCGATGATAATGCGGGTGAAGGAGACACAATCTCCTCTGCGTCGGACACTTGGCCACTTTCCAGAGAAGCTGCGAAGCTGCTTGAAATTTCGGGGTCGGATACAAAGCGAAAGAAGATTGGGTGGACGTTGTCGATATGGTCGAGGTGGTACGCTCCCGAGCGGAAAGACGCCTGTTGCGTGGTTCGAGTTGCCACGCCGAGTTCGCCACGTCGACGTGGCTGTAAAGACGACCCTAAAATTGAAGATCAAGGATTGCAGATCTGTCTTTTCGATGAGAGACTGACTTTCACGATGGGCTGTTGCCCTTTAACCCCAGCGAGTAGATAGTTGCGTTCAATAACAACCTACCGTGACGAACATGAGATTATACGTGGCAAACAAAGTAAGGGTACTGACAACAACGTCTTCTCTCGAGGTTTCATATGGGACAAGTAACAAAACTGTAGCCTGCAATTCGCCCAAGTGTCAGGACTATGAAACAAACCCTTACCCCATTGGCTTCACCTGATCATGCGACTACATAAGTCATGAGAGCGTAAGCCAAATGAAGCGTTAATTATCAGAGTTCCGTGGCTCACCTGGTGCCACGAGTATGAGTGTTTCTGATGCTCGCTCGTCTTCTCCATTTCGTTAATGCTGCCAGTCGTGAACAACGTTGCAGACGTAAACGAGCTCTGTTGAAAGGAGCGGAGTCAGAATGCTGACTCTGCGCATGTACTGCGTGAACTATTGACACCGAGCTTAACTTTGTGACAATGACTAAATTGAGCCGTTAGGCTCGTGTGCATTCTATCATATACTTCTGGGTAGGAAAATAGATGACAGGTATCAGAAGTACTCATGTACAATACAAGCAATGAAAGAGCAGCAAGAAAACAAGGGATGTAGGTAAATAGGATAGCAAAAAGAGTCCTAAGATAATTCAAGGTTTCGATACTTTAGCAGTCAGCGCAATTCTCCTCAACGTGTCCTTTTCAGCCTCCATATGCTGTATCAGCATCCCATCCAATCTCTTCGATGACTCGGCCAGTGCTTGCTGCTCCTTCTGCCAGCGACGCACATTCTCCGAACCAGGCGTGTCCGGCCGCTGCGGTGCGGAGGCATCGACTGTGAGATGTTCCTGTGAGTGCTGCGCAAGCGTAAGATGAGTGAGAGAGTTTGGCGATGCCTTGACATTTGTGAAGTATGGAGTTTTTTGCGGGACGTTGCTGACAGGCTTGTGTCGCTCGGTTGGACTTCCTTGAGAATGCAGCTCATTCGCAGTTCTGGCAAGGTTGGGAGTAGAGCGATTGCCTAGATGCATAAGTGATGGATGGGGAGAGGGTTCAGAGTCTCGGTATACAGTCGTATCCTGGTCTATGTCACTTCTACTATCCTCAGAATCGTCCAAGTCATCCATAGCATTCGGATGGTTCTGGATGTGGTCAAAGAAGGTGGCTGGTGATGAGGGAGGTGGCGCAGAGTGAATGCCAGACGCAAAGCTGTCAACGGAGATTTTGACGTGAAGTGGCAGAGGTAAATGACTTTGGGTACCGTTGTTGTTGAGCATAGGAGAAAATGATTTAAAGGAGCGGAAGGTGCCTTGGCTAAAGTCTGAGGACGAATTATTAAGCGATAATGCTTCATGGAGTCGTGAAGGTCTGGGCTGGTTGGTATTGTTCCCCGAACGATGCGGCGGAGGTGACAGAGCGATGCCTGCTATCGATGAGGAAGGTCTAGGTGGTGGGGACATAGTAGAAAGACGAGGAATTGGGGTAGGCGGCGACATCGAGGAATCTCGCGAGTGTGACAAAGGATCAACGGGAAGTGGCTGGGAGTTAGGGGAATAATAGCCATTTGACCATCTATCCCTAAAGGCGGACGCAGTCGGAGACGGTTGAGAATACTCTGAAGATGATGGCCGACGTCCACCGTCGGTTGCTGGCACTGAGATTGCCAAGGAAGGACGAGACCGAATATCATCAAAAGCGGTCGAATCATCCGTAAACCGAGAGAAACCAGTCAGCGCGGTCATCCTGCTCATGCGATGCGAGGACGGAGGAGATATACTTAATGATGGCAGTGATGGTGGAGTCATCATGGGTGTTCTCCTTAATTCATAGAAATCGGAGAGCATAGGCGAAGAACAGGATTTGCGAAGTGTCCGACAAGGCTCTGTAGAACCCGCGGGAAGATAAGATTGTGAATGAGAGTACTGGGTGTCTCCAAGTCGTCGGCGAGGAGGAGGCGCAAGAGGGGTTTGAGGGACCGGGGTTTCTGCTCGGAGGGGAGTATAGCTGGATAACCGCACATTTTCCCGAGCCGGAAGACGCGCAACAAGATCTTTTCCAGAAGGTGCGCCTGCAGTGGTTGTTGGTGGCTCAGGTTCCTCAAGGTGATCAACTATCGGGTTCTCAATAATCTTCTTGTCTAGCATTTTCCGTGGGTTCATAAGAGCGCGCTGATATAGTGACTCTGACGAGCGCGGATGGTGCGGTAACCTTGTCGGGGTGGACGGAGCCGTGGACAACGACACAACAGACGTTACTGCTGAATTGTTGAGCGAGTGCCCAACAGCCTGATGCAGCAAAGCCTTTCTCCACGCATTCTCTTGTGGATCGAGACTAATGGAATGTCCAGGACTACCTGCGGGAGGCAAGCGCTCGGCTAACACGGCTGCTCCCACAGAGTCCTCAATTCCCAGTCCATGAAGTGCCGAGGCTTGCAAGGCTAGATTGTAGTTGGCTGATGGGGGAGGCACGTCGACTGCTTCCTGTGGGATCAATGATCCCATCAAACACATCAACCTTTGGTCTTCGCACACCCCTATCGCGGTCTGGATGAACGTCTCGACCTTTCAAATCTATCTCCGCTTGCTTTGCAGCAGCAACAAGATCGTCCATTTGCTCACGGACAACGACCACACGTGCAAGGTGCTGGACATTCTTCGGGGATCGGAATGTTTGAGGTACTCCACGTGGTATGTAACCAGACACGGTCGTAGAATCTGATGTAACTCTCAACATCGGAGATCCATCGAAGTAATCTGGGCTAACGGGTTTAGATTTGGATTTTCCAACTCGGAAATAGTCCAGAAATGCAGGAGTGGTTGCTTTTTTGGATGCGTTTATGCCCGGTGCAAAATCGGCCGGACATGGTTTTGAGTGTGCGGGAGGAAGGAAATAATTGTTCTTCACAAGCAACTGAAGACGATATGAGACGTCGTCTGCATTGAATTCCTGCACCCTCATTGGTTCATCGATTTCGAGAGCTGGAATAATAACGCCATGGTCATGTGTCGTCGGTGAGAGGGGAGAAGGAGGTGACTCTGTCCCAATGGAGGTAGTAAGAGGATAAAGTGAGGAAGATGTAGATGATTGTTGCGTCAGCAAGGAGTCACGGACACTGCTTCGTGCATGGTCGCTGTCAGTGGGATTTGGACGGAAGGCAGATGGAGGAGACGTCAGCATTGCTCTATTGCCGCGACCTTTTCCCTTTATCTAGAACTTCGTGAGCTCCACCCGTCTAAGAAAATAGACTCTAAACTCACAGGAATAGTTGGAGTGAATCCTGCTAGCGATTGGGAACCCGGTTGACTTTCGGCAGGGGCTGAAGACCCGTTCTGCTTCACAGACACGCGCAAATCACCTCCTACAGCGCCGAACGTTCCTCCACTCCGTTCTAGATCACCATGTAGTTGCAAGTTCACGGGACTCGAAACCGGACTTCTGGTTGTTTCGAATCGCGTAGTAACCGGAGACAGTAAACGTTCGGAAGAATCAATCCTAACCGGACTAGGAAATGGCTCTGCGCTATTCGCAGCTGAGATGTCCAGCACCTGGTCTTCTTCTGCACGCGTGTCATCTGGCCTAGACTCTGTAGTTATCGCCCGTGTTCGTTTCCTTGTCGTCCGCGAGCGGCGACTTAGACTAGCACCACTACTGCTAATAGTGCTTGCAAGTGAATTCGAGCGTGACGTCCCAGGAAATTTAGAGGAGGAGGGTTCCTGCATGGGTTTCGTCGCTGGCTCATTCGTCCAGTACAAAGTACCAGAGCCGTTATGGGGACAACACAAACCAGGATCTGCAAAACATCCACCTTCCAACAAAAAGCAGTAAAAGGAAACTTACATAAGCCCATATATGGCATCACCCCGTTCAACAAGTTTCAACCATACTAGCACTACTAGCTAAGATGGCTACTCAGAGTCAGATACTGTTGGACTGTGAGTGAAAACATGCTCTTGCTCTATGGCAATCTTAAAAACTCGTGCCTTAGACCTGCCCAAGTCTGAAGGCCTTTTGCCTAAATGGCAACTCATAGTCGCCACAATGGCTGTGTTCAACACTATTCAGAACTTTACGACACTAAAGTTGACCCGCAGGCTCTATGCTGGCGTTCCGTCTGCCTCAAGTATATGACCTTTCATTGATGCCAGAATGTGATTCACGCTAACTTTGTCTTTCCAGTAACAACACTTCAGGCACGAACGTTTGCAGTTTGGACATTAACATCAGCGGTCATACGGGGATATGCTGCGTACAATATCAATAACAAAACGTGGGTTGTTCTCCTCGTGCGAAGCCACAATGATGAACCTCGGGCCCAACTTTAGGATTTATGATATGGCTCTCCTCACGTACCTCATCGCATTTGGGCACTTCACCTCTGAGATTTGCTTCTTCCGCACAGCTAAAATCAATCTACCTGTCCTGAGCCCTGTGATTGTCTCCAGTATGTGTCTTTTGTCAATATTTTTCCATGCATACTCACTACGCCTCACAGCTGCATCACTGATTTGGATGTTGAGACAGTATGATTTCTATGTCACACCTTGATCTAACTATATATGACAAACGCCGAAGTTCATGTCGATTGCCACGTTTGTTCCCTTGAGGAAGCGCACGTTGCAAATTCCATTGTTGCGCAGACCAATAAATCCCGTGACAATCAGTCAATGAAGCTTGAAGTACAATAATTCGCCATCGTTCCGAGCAGGACCCTGATAATCCCTACCGAGGACTGCCCTGGCAGCAGACCTAATTCAGGAGTGGACAGTTTGGGGGTGATCCGGAGGTGGATGCTGGGGAGACATAGCCGCAACCCCCCCCCCCCCCCCCATCTGGAGGTGGACGAGGGGGAGGCCGCGTAAAATTGAGGTTTTCACCTGTCCTCACTCTGCGATGCTGATAATGCACGCTAGCAGCTGATGGTACTTTAACTACTCATCTTCGTCAGCTTCCATGATCTCCGTTGCTCTACTTTGTCGTGGGGGAGCATTCATGGCTTTGAGTGCACCCAATGTCTTCGGGGGTTCCAGAACAAGCTTCTTCAAATTAAGGTCCTCATGGTCCCGTGTCAAGAGAACTCGATGTTGAGTGAAGTGAGCATAGATATATTGTAGAGGGGATGAGCGCGAAGCACTTCACTTGCAGTGCTGCGAGGAAGCTGTCGCTAGACGCCGGGTTACTGGGGGTGTATGTCATTGAGCATTCGAAAAGTTTGAGCTTGATGTGCGGTGAATCGTCGAGGTGCTGATGGTAAACGAGTCAGCACTACTCGAATTCAATGGCGATGTCAATTTCCTATCTTTAGATACAAAGTTAAACGATAAATATTCTTAGACTTGGCTAATTCTGACATATTGTGACAGATATGCAGTAATTGTTTCTATGATCTAGTACCTTCCGGTACTAACTGATACTCGGCCGATATAGATTCTGACATAAACAAGTGTTGTATGTCGGAGCGGTGGGCCTCCTAATAGGACCCACGGGTTTGAAGCGGCCAGGGGGAAATTAAATGTCGGCATTACGATACCATTATTTTAAGGGCCAACCTGACGCATGTCGTTATAAAGGCCCTTGACGGCCTTACGTTGAACGTAGCCCGCCGCGGCACTAAATCTGTAGTCTTTCGAGGTCTTGTAAGGCACTTTGAAGGCGCTGACTAAACTTGTAATCCGGCGGCATTATAATGGCCCTTGAGATTTTTACAAGGGCCTAGCAACGAATTTCACCCTATTCCACCCCCTCCGGAGGTGGACCAAGGGTGGTCCCTAGTAGGGATTATCAGGGGTCCTCTCGGAGCTCGCAGCCTTCCTATAACTCCATTAATCTATGAATATCTCTGAGACGTGGCATTTAATTGACCTCTACCAGCCTCTACCTGCTCACCCAGCTTGAAGGGGAACCGATGGTGATACCGACCCCGTAACCAAGCGCGTATGTTCTAGGACAGTAGAGGACACGCTCTGATGCCAGCGCAGCAACCAGCCAATCGAGCGTCATCCTCACACTCGTTTGCGGGAAACATTTCAGATCGCACGTCATCCTAGATTCCCGAGTGGTCCAATTGCATGAGAGTCACGTTAGAGGTAACGTTGATACGTGTACTGTGAAATGACAGCCGAACATCATGATGATGTCGATGGTGACAGCTAGACATGTCGATGTATGGCGCCAGCGATCGTTCTATGCGGTCAATGACGAGTGATGGCTCGAATAGAAACCCCGCACCAGCAAACAAAATGGTGATCGTATCAAATTATCCGTGGCAGTAGTTAAGTCGTTTTATATTGGATTTCGTAATCATTGCGTGGTCCAGTGCGCTGAGGAAGGGGGCCTATTGCAACGAGATGGTGTGACGTCGCGCCAGTTCCCCCGATTTGAGCCGATGATATGAGCCGAAGTTCCATACCAGAAGATCCGTTGGTACAAGGAGGCACTGCAAAAAAGCTGGGCGGGGTAATAAGACTGCACTAGAGTCTGCCAAGCGTCGTTAGTATTTGAAAACTAGGACATCCGTGAGTTGTGGAATGGTTGAACTCTACTCAACCTTCGTACGTTGGAAGCTCATGAATCTGTGCTGGCATTCTATAAAGGTGCCGCGAACGTAAAATGATGGTCCCCGCATTACATAATTGGGGTCAAGGATTGCCGAGCAGTATATAAGTCGTGTTTTACATTCTTCAATTGTGACTCCATCCAACGATCCGTCGACCAGTTCGCTCATCCCGGCTTTCGCGTTACTCATTGCTTGCTCTTTATAATTTCCATGTCTGCTGTGTTGCAATACCCCCCTGAACTGCTATTTACTATATGCGAATATATTTATGCCGCCGGTCTACCACCTTCCGAGTATGCCAGTTCTCTCGATCCACTCGCAATTGGCGAGTTTGGAACGCCAGCGGCGTTACCATCTTCCATGCCACCGCCAAATTGGAGCGAGCCAGAGGCACGAAAAACCCTTTCACGTCTCTGTTTAGTAAACCATGCCTGGTATGAAGCTGCCAAGCCATGGCTGTGGCACAAGATCGAGGTTCGTTTGCCCAGGAGCTGGCTTGCTCTCTTAGACGAGATCACGACCGATACCGAAGACGATGAAAAGGCTGCTTTGGCCGTCAAAGAATCTATTCAAGCAGCCACTCGCGCTGCTCTAGCTAGTGCTGTGCGCACTGGTGCATCTTCTGACGAAGATGCAGCTAGGAAATGGAAGGAAAGCATTATGGAGTCCTTGACTGGCCCAGATGGTTCCATTCCTCCTGAGCTGTTGACGCCTCCAGTATCTCGCGACCCGAGTCCAAGACGTCTTAGACCGAAGAGTAAAAGTCCTGCTCGGTGGAAGATTATGAGGACAATCAGTGACGCCGTTCAAAATGTTATGGATCTTACTGAACCTGGAGTTTATGGTGAGTTGCTCATTGTCTTACTCTTCATTCTGCCATAATTGACGTACGTTACGTCTAGTCCCGAGGCTTCATGATCCTCGTCCTGGCCGGTTTGTCCGTCATCTAGACTTCAACCACTTTCGTACCATCGGAATGCGTCGTTCCGTAGAAGATTCTGCGACTAGTCGTTTCGTGACCGGCGAACGCGTCGAAGCGCTTCTCAAGGTTTGACATGGCGACATCATTCACTTCCATTGACTAACCATTTAATGCAGGAACTTCCAAACCTAACTGCTTTCGGTGCCACAGAGTACATGGATGGTGCTCTGTCGTTGCCTGTTCTGAACGAACTTTTACTTCGTGGTTCTGCTTCGAGAGGAGGGGGTCGCCCCACCCGTGGGCGAGGAATTGTGACGGAGGATCCCGAAGAAGAGGATCGCGAAAGAAGGAGAGACTGCAAGGACCTTCAGGCCATGGACCTTACTGGCTGTGTCAGCGCAGTTTTCGTGAGCGCCCTGACAGATTTCGTCAATACGCATCTTCTTCACGAGGATGAACAGTCTAGTGGGAGTGACGATGAAGGTCGACGTCAGATTAGACGTACTCGTGCTCGATTTATGCAAGAGGAGCCACTCACGTTCCCAAGGCTTCAGCGCCTTGGACTTCGTGGTGTGAAATCGATTCAACCTCAGATCCTGATGCCTTTCGTCCTCGCATTCCCATCCCTTACTCACCTTGACCTTTCTGCTACCCGAGTCACACCAGAATTACTTATTGCTCTTGGGGGCTCAACCATTCGCCTGCATTCGCTTGCGCTGGCCCGGTGTGTTCACCTAACTGGGTCCTGTATCAGAGAATTCCTCGTTCGTACACCGGCGGCAGCACAAATCCGAGAACTCACGCTATATGGTGACCAAACATTCCGATCTCCGCTCACCACGGATGATCTTGCTGAAATAATATCTTCCGCGCCGTGTTTCACCTCTGGTGAACTTACATACCTCGACCTCTCAAGCGCACCTGTGACTAGAGAGCTTCTCATTAATATCTGCAAACCGCAGCCAAAGCTGCGGTCGCTTGGTCTATCATATATTTCCGATCTCAACTTAGACGTCATCGCTCAATTTTTAAAGAGCAAGGCTATGAATGTCGAGGTACTCACGCTTGTTCAGACTAGCCCTGATCTAGATTGGGGCGGGGTTGGACTTGGCGCACCTCGAGGCTCGGCACAACAGGCGATGATGGCTTTGCACTCTCAGATTATCGGGCCGCTGTGCACGCCCCCCTACATGTCCACTCTGCGTTCGCAGACGGTTGTTATACCTCCTGCTCCCACGCGGCTTCGGGTGATTGAGCTTTCCGCGCCCGCCCTTGCTGCCCTCGGTGCTGGCGCCGGATCCTGGAGAATAATCAGAAGTAAAGGTGGTCGAGGCTGGTATGTCGATACGGCCAGTGGCTGGGTTGGCACGGGGCTCGAGCGAAACCTTCCGAAAGCGCATCCATTTCGTGTTCAAATGTGTCGCCTTGCAGATGCCAACGGGAACGTAAATAGCGGTGTCGGATGGCATGCGAGAAAGATGGAAGTAAGTCATTTACTTGTCATATCCGACGGCAACGGGTCGCTGACTATTGTCACTTTATAGGTTTTACATGGCTGTGGTATGTTGGGACGTGAGGATGGCCTGTACGGTGCCGTTTCGTTTGCTTATCAGGGATAGTGGGATGTCCCTTGGATATCCCGTTCTGTTACGTGCCGTTGACGGCCTCATAAGGATTACTTTGTATGTATTTTAAAGGACTCTAGGAGCAATGTCTGCATCATTTTTCTTTATAAGTACTAGCGAATTTACCCACTAGTGATTTCATGTACTGGATTAATTAGTGCCCTTGGGTGGGCTGAATGTTAATATGGTTGTTCATCAAGCCTTGTGACGCAGGTGATGGCAACATACTCCAAGTGGAGCTCGAGGTCACGATCGTTGAATCGATCATGCACATAGTGAGTGCGTGAAGTCGCGAAGATCAATGACGTCAAGCCTCCATGTCATCCTTGTGTCATGGCGCATGGAGTTAATGCACTGCGGAGCGTGGGCCCTCTGTCGCCCATTGCCAATTGGCTGCACCCTAGTGCTGCCACGACCACTGAAGGAAGTGGTAGGTTGGCAGGCTGCCACTTGGTTGGCGAATATGCTGTGGACCAGGGGTCGCCCACTTGAACATGCCGACGCTGTACAAGTTATACTTGGAGGTTAAGCGCTTAGCGTTGAATTCAAAGCCAGCGGTCCCAACACCTAAAAAAATCTTGCTTGGACTAAGTTGCACCACTGTATGTACTCACCTGCACTAACATGTCCTCGTTGCTTTTGTTCCTGCTCCCGCTTAATTCAACAATCACCGTGTCCGATCGTAGAGCGATGATACTCTCATTCCGTGACACGGCTACTGCCGCACGGTTACAAGTTTTGCATTTACGGTATATCCGAATCCCTTGCAGTATATACTGGTATTGTTCTGTACACTCCAACTATCCACTGCGAACATTACAACTAATACTAAGTACACTATGCAATCCTACCAAGTACTTGCGCTTGAAGGACGGGGATTTCAAGTTATTGTGGCCCGTCACCCGTTAGACTCCCACTGATTACGTACTGGTGGAACTGTCCACCATCTAGAAATCTTTAAACATTCTAGAAGCCTTAAGTACTCTGAGAAGCCACGCCTCCGTTGACTTATTTAAAGCAACGAAACCAACAGCAACCAACCAGTACCACCCCCCATTTGACAAGTCTACAGCATTCGACCCCAATCCAACTCAATTGCTCTATGATAGGTGAGCGTCCTTCGTGTTACTGTCGGATCAAATACAGCTCACCCAATCTGCTACACTGCTCAGCGTCTATTCCCGACCTTCCTATCCAAACTGACGGGTCATCAGATCACAGCATGTTCTCAACAGAAAGAATCATCCGCAGGCACACTGCCACAGAGGCGCACAATCGGTTATCGCATCAGCCGTTTCATGCCAATGTGACGCGTAGAAAAAGCACGAGTGATATCGGTCGTCAAAAAATGGCCTTCCTTCCCACTTTACGAAAGGCTGCAACGTTGATGTTTACCCCGGAGACAGCGATATCCAGAGCCCCCAATACCTGGAGAAGCATTCGCGCCATCATCCTTTCATCATGTACGGGTGGCACTCCTTTGCGGCTTATGGATTGTGTTAATATTTGCTTGCGCAGGGTTCAACGTTCTGCTCGTGTTTATTCCCATATCCGTATGTCATTCTCGTATCAGTTTGTATCATCCCTGACCAATCGTCGTTTGAAGTGGGCAATCAACTTTGCTCTCCCTAATCAACACAGTCTAATCTTTGTCTGTAAGTCGACAAGTTACCTTTTAATTTCCGGATGCTACAGCGTGCTACTCCAGTGACATTTTTTGCCATCATTCCATTGGCCAAGGTGATTACAAGCTCGCTTTTTGGTAGTTGTATCATACTGAGCCACTACCAGCTCCTGGCGTTCGCTACGGACGAACTCTCCATAAGGGTCGGCCAAACTCTGGCAGGTCTTCTAAATGCTACATTGGTTCGTCCCCATCTGCCTATTTCATGATCTCAATCTAACGACTGCAAAATTCTAGGGAAATGCGTCAGTTAAAATATGTTTCTGTCGATCATTATCTAACTATTCATGTTTTTTTTCATAGCGTTGAACTCATCGTTTCAGTGCGTTCTAAGGTTCGCAAACTTGCACAGCAAGATGCTGAGATTTACACTCTAGATCATCGCACTCACAAAATGTGAACTCACAATTGTCCAGTCCTCCTGTATGTCTTCTTATCTCCCGTGCGACCCTAAACTCACAGCTCCTCTCAGTGGTGGGATCTATTTTGAGCAATCTTCGTATGTCTTCTTGCTGTCCATTTTGAAATTAATTGACCACACACCAGTGCTGGTGCTGGGAATGTGCTTCTTTGCCGGGGGTATGCGGTTTTCAGAACAGGGTTTCGGACAAAGTATGCGTGAAATGGTTTTACAATGGGAACCTTCATTCTTACTTTTATGGACAGGTGCTGTGCAACTGAATTCGTCACTGCTTACCATTAGCGTCATTGCCGTTTTACTGCCTGGCGCTTTCAACATGGCATTGCAAGGCCAGTCTACATATAATGCGGCGTCGACATATGACAACATACTAAAGACCAGCCATGGTGTACGTGTCCGATGTCACAACACGTGTAAAATTGTTCTCACACTCTCACCGTCATCCAGGTTGCCATCATTCTCCTTTTCAGTAGGTCAACTAAAGCACAGCTGGTAACCACCTAATTACCTTTGTCTAGTTTATGGTTCATATCTGGTGTTCCAACTGTTTTCACACAAAGCCCTCTATGATGACAGTGGCGCGGACATACAAGAGACAAAAGTCTATGAGGGCCAAAATCCATGGCTACAATTGAGACTCTACCGTCGTAAGAATGCTAAACTTGTACAATCCCCTCGGCCGACGGGTGATGAAGAAGCTGCATCCAATCCTATTGTGCCCGCTGAAGGTACCGACCCAGAACGTCGGTCTGCGTCCACGGAGGACACAGATCCTGAGGTAGAAACATATATGAGTGTCCCTGTGTCCCTCGGGCTTCTGGTCGTTGTAACTGTGGTGCGTACCATTGCCTGTGCTGACAACAATCATTTGAAAGTTGTTCTCGCTCTAGTTGGTGGCTGTTACCGCGGAGTTCCTTGTTGATTCGATTAACGGTTTGACTGAATCTGGCGCCATCAATAAAGAATTTGTTGCCGTGATCTTGCTTCCCATAGTCGGTAATGCAGCGGAACATGTTACTGCTGTCACAGTGTCCGTCAAGGACAAGCTAACCCTGAGCTTGGGTGTTGCTGTCGGATCCAGTATCGTGCGTTTGTTTACCTGGATGTCTTTCTGAGATTGCTCACCGATCTCTAGCAAATTGCACTCTTCGTTATACCGTGAGTTTCTTCGTCGTACCTCCTGTCACTAGTTTTCACTGTTCGTATTTTTACAGGTTCATGGTGACGCTCGCTTGGATTATGGGTAAAAGATTGACGCTCCTCTTTGACCCGTTGGAGTCAATCGTACTCTTCCTATCTGGTGTGTACAAAGTTCAACAGGGTGGCACAATGATTAAACGAATACTCAGTCCTCACCGTGAACTACGTTGTACAGGACGGCAAGTCAAATTGGTTAGAGGGCATGGTTCTCATGTGTAAGTCCGAGCTGTACTTCACCCTGCGTTCATGCTCACCATTGTGCAGGTCTATACTTGATCCTGGCTGTTACATTCTGGTTTTACCCCGGTACGTCGCTGACTGAGATGTTTGTAAATTGCCGAGGTGCTGAGTAGGTCTACCTCAGGCACCCCAGGCATCTTCGCGTGTTAGAAGGACAACGGGCCGGACACTGGGCCAGCTATTCTCCCGGATATGAATTACGACCATGAATACATAATCGCCTTTAGAAGCCAATCCTAGACTAATGACCAGCACAACCGTACCACTCCTTTCAGTACATTCCTTGGGCCTACCAGACTCACAAATAACGACAGTCTGAAACCAACAAGCGTTAATGGATCCCTCTTTATTCCCGTACACGATTTTGATATTTATTTCCTGACTATTTGATTGATACGGACATTATGCCACTGTTTCCATATGTCATTCGCCACCGTGCTAGGTATGTAATTTGTGGTGCCCTGCTGCAAGGACTTGTTCCAGTCTAGTCTAAACAGGAGTTCGGTCGAGCATACTACATCTACTTTGCCGGTGCATGTATATTATCGTGGACTTCATAGCTTTTGGCTAGTATATATGTATGTACATGCGATATCAATTTATTCTTTCTCAAGTGTCGTCGATCACCATACTCGTCGTTACGTACCACATTAGTATTAGAGTTTCGCCATCATATCGGTATCAATGAGCGTCACTGCTGCTGCGGCCAGCACTGTGGTTCCCCGCTCCTTCGTCTTAGTGGCTATACGAGAGAAGGTTTGATGTCAGCAGCTGAAAGAGAAAATGTCTATCGGACGTACAAAAGATCACTTTGCTACCTGTCTTCCACATCTCTGTTACGAGCGTCTCACCAGGGAACACTACACCGGAGAA
Organism: Suillus subaureus; assembly: GCF_016647635.1. Classification (NCBI taxonomy): domain Eukaryota; kingdom Fungi; phylum Basidiomycota; class Agaricomycetes; order Boletales; family Suillaceae; genus Suillus; species Suillus subaureus. The sequence continues at coordinate 1,190,997 of NW_024538563.1, forward strand.
ACTACGGATATAAGAACACAGCGTATCGAGCCTAATAGGGATGGCACTCACCGAACTTTGATATCCTTGTAAGCGCCAAAAGATTGCAGAACATGCTTTCCTGCGATCCCCATGAAGCATAGACCTAAGTTGAGTTTAGGATGTACTGAAATAACCTAGCCTAGGCATAAAGTTCGGATATTACCATGAAGAATGGGCTGATCGAACCCGCCAATTGCCGCGAAGCTAGGATCGATCTATGTTGGAGATGAGGGCTACTCGAACCTCGAGTATATGGCAGGATCAGTGCGACTTACATGTAAAGGATTATAGTCGCCACTTAGTCTATGTACTGGGGTCAGAAAAACGAGAAGGTACAGCAATATATTGAATTCTAACCTGTATAGTGCAGCTTGCGAGGCACTCGTCTTCTCTTCGATCACAGCATCAGGTTGACGCTTCGGGGGTATGTTTACGGCTGTTGCAGCGCCTCTATCTGCAGCAAACTCAGATAAGCCTGAACACGCCAGTGATCGGTTGATAGAAACTTTAATACCTCTGCCAGAACGCTTTCCACCGAAGCCGCCGGCTCCTCGAATGAAGACCGTTATTTGGTTTTCGAAGATGACATTGCCTGTGGCTATATCCTTTGTGTACACTATGGTGGTGACCGAAGCGGCCTTGCCCTTGTCCAGGACTTCCAAGAGCCTGTGCAGCGAAGTTGGGGATTGACGTGAAGATAGCGCAATATAGACAAACCTGGTTTCATTTACAAAGTTTCCCTCTGTGGGTATAGGGCTCCTGATAGCCAAATACTGTTCGCCATGTAGAAGCTTAGCCTGAAGCGCATAATTAAGCTCCCGGGAGTACATTGAATCCTGACGGGGCGCAACTCACAGGATTGAAGTTCGGCAGCCAGCCTAGTGAAATACCAGAACTAGCTGCGAATTGCGGAATCACTCCAAATGTTGGGAGTGCTGCAAACTCCTCGTGGCTTTCGTAGGTCCATTGAAGGTCTTTAGCTGTCGCGCCGATGCCAAGGTTGTAGAGAATAACGTCGCGCTCGGTGTAGCTGAACTCGTGGTCTTCGGGCTTGTCTTTCTTAGCGTCGGCAACAAGCTGAGAATCCTCTGGGTCAGTGAAGACGTCTGGTAGTGTGGACATGGTGGGAGGAGTACTCAAGACGCCACCAGAATCACATGCATGTAATTACCACGCCTGATTACGATCGACCATAAACATCGTCTCTGGTCGGTTTTGGTATACTTGACCTTTTAAAAGAATCTGCTCATGGACCGTAACAGGATATGTATCACTCTAGTTGGTGCCTTGAGCTTGGAGGATTGAATACGCTCGTCAGAATTGAGTCCCTAATCTACACTTCCTGTCACGGTGGCTAATAATTTAGGGATCTGCATAACCCGCGTGGCATACTCGTGCCTTCCCAAGATTTTGTGTTTGCATTGTGCAAAGTACACTCAACTGCAAACGCTAACGCTACCAGATGACTGACCATCATGATGTCCGCTGGCGCCAACATTTTCGTCAGCCTGCGTCTTACCTAGCCCAGCACCATATAGAGCAAGCATACCTGGCCTGCCCAATGCCGGGTTCACTGACTCACTTTTCCACTTAATATTCCTGGCTCTCTCCTTCCATCTACTCCCGGAACAACAGCCCGCGTACTTGCACAAGCTCACCACTAATTACCCGACCCCTCCCTCATCCACTTCCACCACTTCCCCATCACCACCCAACTGATCTGCCCTAAATACGGCGGTGCTGCCACTTGGCACTGAATATTGTGCCGAATTGGTGGGTGTAGTAAGTGTTTGCTTTCTGTTGTGTTTGTGCGACTCGTTTTTTTTTTTTCGAATATTGGATACCACGCTCATTTCATTCATGTCATACTGCCAGCATGGGCTTCCTTTATATTTATTTCTACAGAATATCATGGCGGTGCACGAACTCGTACGCTGGAGCACGCCGTTTAACGTCAACAGCTTCGCAATGTCGGTAGCTTCGACGCCTCCACGGAAGCTCGTGACTATTGAGACGGCTTCTGACACTCGTGCGCACATGTTCACATCTGTTCGCGCTCGCGTCTGCACTTGCCTGAACATCTTGGACCGGTGGGTGTTTTTTCAGTATCTATTATATTTCACGTTTATAAATAGCTAATTTAATACTATTTGTATCCATTACCCGCGGGTAAATGCTGCGCAGGTACGAGTGAGGGTATGAGCTCGCCATACCCAACAAAGAACCGTACCGTTGGTGCGGGTATGGGTTTTTGCCGGGTGTGGCCCCTGGTACCCGGGAGCTTACTCGTGCAGATACCCCATGAGATCTTGTGTGCGGTAGACTATCGTGCAACTGACACGAAGAGACAGAGCTGCTTGGAATTTACCGACCGTGAACTTGCGCGACAATCGTACGGACGTTCAGACAGGATGCGAGCACCAAAAAATGAGTGATTATACCATAGATGGACTGTAGACTGTGTACTTGGAGTGATCGGATCTGAATCATTTTCTACTAGGCTATTCTAATGTACTATGGTTACAAGTCTGCATATGCGCGTTTCAATTATACTTTATGAGATACTCATATCATTGTCCATTGACTTCAATGTTTCCATGATCGCATTGTTCATGAGATGTCGTATAAGAAAAGGATCCAAATGTACGAGGTAGATGCATGAATGAGCCAAGTTGTTCACTTAACTGAGCAAACACCGGACCGGACTGCAGTAGGTTTCCGGGGTGCTAAACATTTAGGCACTCAACAACCATTACTGTTTGAAGAGCATAAATCTTAAACGCTGTGCGTGCCCCTGACATGGCACGTTCCAGCAAAAAGCGTACCATCAACACGTTGAGTTCTCGCCAGTCCCACTACCAATAGATAGTAAGCAGCTCCGGTAGGATGTCATGCGCAAGTCGGGTCTCTGTTATCCGGTCGCGGTGTCAGAGATGCCGTAGTGAGTTCTGGAAGACTCACTTTTGACGCTACAGCGAATCTGGTATGAATTAGCTGTTACCCGTCCTTTTAAGATGTACACACGGTCTGGATCATGCCGATACTAAGTACCATATGGGTGTGAGCTAGGAGGAAGGTTCAATTTGTTATGTAAGTAAACTGTAATTGGGACAGGTGAGGGCAACCTGATCCATCCGTCCCGTAAGTGTGCAATATGTGAAACGTTCTATACACTCTCAGTGCCGGCTGATGACACATCTACCACGGCCAGCTTCTCCTTTGCCTCTAGAGGGTTCAGTGATGATCGTAAGCATAGGTATCGCCATCACTGACCTGCTCTAGGAGATCACTTTCTACCTCAGGCAGGTTCTCCCGAACATCCCCTTCCCGAGGTACAACCTCCCATCTCGTTGGTGGATTCTCGATACACAAGCAGATATCCTCTGGAATATGTCGCCCATGCTCTGCATTGAAAATTTCTCTTGCCTGACGTTCTTCTGAATAATATGATCACTCCTTTAGCAACTACCCCAATAAGCAACCAGAAAAAGACGAATAAAGCTGACCTTCAGTCATTGACCTTAATTCCAAGACAATCCCTTCTATAAACTTTTCTACTGCTTCTTTGTACTGTCTTCTCCTTCCGATCTCAACAAGGAGTTTCTTGAACGAAGTTTGGTACTGGATAAAACGGTGATGAAGGTCTTCAACGATGAGAAGCCGCTCCTGGAGCCCATCGAGAAGCTCTTGGCACTCATTCTGTTGCAAAGGATCAAATACTGATCGCAGCATTTGGCATGAAATATTACCTCGACATCTTGCTGCTTTTGTAGCATGTCAGACATGATCTCACCTAGCTCGTCGAGGTTATCGAGAGTTATAGATTGTGCGGTCAGTCGTTCTTGGGCAGCTGTCTTTGCTGCCACGAGTTGTTGGCTTGGTGAAACATAAGAATGCCACATCATGCATAATGCAAAATGCTAGCTTACTGAGTATCTTCGATCGAGAGTGCTTGTTCTTCTAGCTCAGCCATGATAGAAGGTAGCTCTTCAGTATCACGGTTCATGTCTTCAACGCGTTAGTCAAAGGCTGAAGACCAGACACTGCGCAAAAAGTTGATTACAATACCTTGCAAGTCTTCCTCGCCAAATATTTCTCCAGCTTCACTTTCTTTCAACGCGTCTGCCATTTGCTCATAGTGGGAAGTAAGACTACTGAGGTGGCGTGCCATAAGTTCCGAAGGCTGCTGCTGTGCATTCAATATATCCTCTATCGAAGGCACATTACTAGACGATGGAAGAGAGTCGCGAATGGACGATATAGCAGCCGAGAGAGTTTCTGGGTAATCATACGTTGAAGCCATAATATCCTTTCTGTAGATTGAGTGGGGTGTTCTCCTGAGCATCCACACAAAACTCACGTCTAGCCTTGTTCTATCACTCTCTAGTGCGTCCAGCACATTTTCAATAGCACTGTCGTCCACGAAGTCACGCAGCGTCTTCCATTTGGTCCGGTCTGCGTTCTTGCCGTGACGGTCGAATGGGTTATCCCGTACAGTGGCGGAAGGGCTCTGTTGTGCATTGAAAATTGCATTGTCATTCTTGCCATCAATGGAGTGTTGGCTTCCGAACAGAGAAGAACCAGAAGACGACTGGTGGAAACCAGGTGGTACTAGCTGTGCCCCTAGGGATTCGAGGATATTGTCGAGGGCTTCAGTACGTTGCGAGCGTACAACATCCCATGCCTACATATATAACTGTGTAGAAATGTCACGAGTTCGATACACGGGAGAGCACCACACACCTTAACTTGTTTACCCAGCTGGGCACGTTTATGCTCGATACTCCTAGCAACATTCGCCGCAAGCTAGAATTGTAAAATTTCTAGTGTCAAGTTAAATTGGTGGCAATAATAACGCACCTTAAGCTGCTCAAGGACGGCCTCTGTGATCCACTTAACTTTCGCGTCCAGTGTAAGCACGTCTAACGAACATTGCGCGGACGCGTTTGAAAGACTATTAGCCTTGGAACAAAGTTGTTGACCGTGTTTAAGTGCTTTCTTTGATTGCAGAACTAGAGAAACGAGGTGAGGCTGCTCTGTTTGCTGTCCCGGTGGTGGGGAGGCCATGTCAGTACAGGCTGTTGCCGTCGTCACTACCAAAGAATAGCGGGGTGGCTGTGCCAGTATTCGCTCCGAGTCAGCACACAGCTCCGAGTCTCAGGATCACTGCTAGTACTGTTGACCGCCACCTAGAAGCTCAATCTCACTCTAATATCTTTCTTTCTGGGACTAAATAATGCGTTCAACCGCGCTCTGCTTGACTTGCTCATCGTGTCTTCCACCAAAACCTGACGCAGACTTATTTATGACCAAATGCTGCGTTCGCCCTATCTGTCCAACTTGTATCGGCTCAAACCCTCGCCTGAGGAGCTATAACCCCTGCTTGTCTTGTTTAGGCGGCGTGGGCGTGGTTAGCTCGGCTTTCCCGCGGAACATCCGCGCCTCGAATAATGACACAGTGCGGGCCCGGGATGAAGATATATTTATTTTGGGGGATGATGAAGATGATGAAGACGAAGCTCACGAGCTTGCTTCAGTGCCCCCGACCTCTAAACCCGCTCTGCCTGCATATCCTTTAACGTTTTCGTCACCATCCAGTCTAACCAGTGAATCAATACTCATTACGCAGACTGGCGATGCATCTGCAGGACATGCGAAGGTTGTAGTCACGGATGAGCAATGTATCCCCTCTAGACATTACATTAATTCTAGGGACACACTACAAGGGATTGCTCTCCGCTATGGAGCCAATGTAAGACACACTGCGCGCATTAATGGCCATCACTAACCTACGACATGTCATCGTAAAGGGTCGGGAATTATGCCGTTTGAATAACCTACCCCCAAGTACCCTTTCTACTACCCCTCATCTACTCCATACCCGCACTTTTATCGTCCTACCGCCCTCCGCCAAGTCGCTCTCCGTTACGCGGGAAGCGGATCCGGACGCAGGAGCAAGGCGCGTCCGCGAGAAAGCCGAGATGCGTTTGCAAATGCTGACGAAAGAGGTAGATTGGCGCGTGGCGAAGGCATACGTGGCTCTGGCCGATGATCCTGACGAAGAAGCCGTGTATAGCTTCAAGTACAAAGAAACTGGCGGCACTGGTGCCAGCACCTTGGAAGCACGTGCGGCTGATCAGTACCTAGAAGACCAGGAATGGGAAGAGGAACAAAGAACAGCCGGCAAACACATCTCGTTAAAATCGCCAACATTGCTTCGAGGCAAAGTTATTGCATAGACATGAGACCGTCACTATCGTTCATGGCGATTTGCACACGTTGCTAGTAATATCATTGTTCTTACAGATTCATCCAGCCATTACGCGCAAAATTATCTATCCGTTGTCGACTACTCAAGGCGCTAGTAAATTTTCGTGGGCAAGGTGATGTATTCAAATTATACTTATTCCATGTCGTACATCATATATATATATATATTGAGACTTTTACTGCAGGTTTCCAAGCGCCCCTAAACAAGAAGACAGAACGCAAGCGGAACAGACATCACTGTTTATCCTGAACCTTGCCCTCGGTATAAACGGACTCGAGCAGGCGCAATTGAACGTCAAAGAAACACAGCCTCCTTTTTCAGAGTGCTTGAATTGAGCCAGCATTCATCGAGTTTGCAGAAGGTACTCAGCGTTCAGAAAAATCCAGTTCGTGTTCGTGCCAATTCCTATGGTGCTACCTGGTTGGCATCCTGAACCCACCCGACAGCGCCGGGAAAGCGGGGATAATCAAGTGTCAATCGTCTAGATAGGGGCTATCAGCTTAACATGTGCAGCGCATTCGCATATTGTAATTCCTCAGCTATCAGAATTTCAGGGAACTACATCATGATGTGGCTATAGGTGGGATACGCGAAACTAATAACAACTTCAGATTAACAGTGTGCCGTGAAATATTGACACCCACTGTGACCGTGACGGACCCAGGCATTGGTCCATCCTGTTGCCGCTCCGGTCACTCACCCTAAAATTTTAATGCCATCAGGAGCCTATCAGGAGCTGTCAAAATTTTCAAGACGTATTGGGGGGCAGAATTCTAGGAAGCTCGTACAGTGAAATTTTTGCGTACTCAGTCCACCAAAGCCCATATGTACGTATGTGCTTATGCCAAGAGCCACTGGTACCAAGCGCGGACGGCAATATTGAGCGAAATAGGGAAAGGGTTGGTAATTTGGGAGAAGTGGGCAAAAGGCAAATCCCGGACTCGACTTTATTCTAGTTAAACCTTGTACAGCTACTTGAAGCTTCGAGCCCATCATTCTCGACAGCGCCCTCAGATACAGCCGGAGATCTACCGACCACAGTGAGTCTGAAGCTTTGAAGGCTGGTATATGTATTATGTACATGCATTCAAGTACGTCGGGGTCATTCGCTGCTCCAAGTAAGCCGATACAATCTCTTCCTGCCTCAAATTTGACCCGTCTTTCCCTCCGGCCCGGATTTAGACTCATCTGGTCAATTTTAGTCAAGAATTGTAGGCCATCATAATCATGATTAGGCTACAGCCTGGTATAGCCCTGGCGGATGCCTCAGGCTCCTTTGACACAGGAATACGAATTCATATCCCACTTATTTGTACCCATCTATCGTTCTGGAGCTTCCGACTCCCTGCTCACCGTCTCTACCACATGCTGCACTTCCACAAATGACAGGTCGCGGTCATTGAACCCCAGAACCTTGACAGCACATTCGATCTCGCGCCGCGGATACGAATAGCTATGCTCGGAAACAAATTAATTTTAGTGTGCATAGGTACCCACCAATTGTACGTACTTATTGATCAATCTCGATGAGCTGAATCATGATGTTTCACTAACACAAGCGTACATAGGGCAATCACATTTCACGCCTGGAACAATAATACACTCCAATTTAAACGGCATGGTTGGCAGGTGTTATACCGTTTTCCTCATCCACAAAATGGTCGATATTGATCCCACTGATAGTAAATTCTAGGACAGGTTGCTTTATCCAAATAGGTAGCCCCCGACAATTTGCTTGAAATGGCCTTAAGTACCAGAAACTAATGAAAGGGACGGATTTAAGCTTCATGGGATCCAATTCTGTGCTTCGAGACGAAGCAAAGAGATAAAAGAAGGCCGGCAGGTAAATGCACTTGCATCTTCTACTTTCTCTCCCGCTCATGTCTCGTGACATTGAACCTCTCGTGAAACCAATAATTCCACCATTCCCCTTGGATGATTCATTATATTGTCTAAACCCTGAGGAGATTGCCTTCTTCAGGAGACAGACTGGCATTCAAGATGAAGTGGCCCTGAAGACACATATAATTGATGTGCAAAAGGAGGCATACAAGGTGCTCTGCGGTTCATCCGAAGACTGATTGGGTATACTTATCACGACTTGTAGGTAGCTCCCTATGGTTGTATCCGAGGATTTGATTTCCTGCGGTGAGTGGTAGCCTGGACTCAAACATAGTCACTCACATTCGTGACGTCGTAGCACAAACATGTCTAAACTACATAATTACGACCACGTTTTGAAGCGTGGTTCTGAGGGAGCAATATTACTCGATGTCGGTTCTTGTCGTAAGTAGACGACAGTTTTGCATGTCCCTCCTAATTTGTTTTCGCAGTTGGTACCGACGTCAGGAAGGCAGTTGAAGATGGATTTCCGGCCCATAACATCATCACTTCTGACATTAAAGTCGGTTAGTCCCTTCAAAATCTCTTCCATGTCACTAACAAATCATTTCGCATGATAGCATTTTCTGAGCTAGGATACAAACTCTTTAAATCGAGCTCGGAGTCAATTTTATTTATACCTGGCGACATATTTGACCCCGCATTTCTATCAATTTCGCGGCCAGCTAGCTCTGTCCCAGAGGGTGCGATGCCGGACATTCAAACGCTGCGGTCATTAAACGACCTTCATGGTCGCGTCGGTGTTATCTACGCTTCCAAGCTATTTCATCTATTCGACGAGGAGAAGCAACTTGAACTTGCTCGCGCCTTGGGAGGCTTGCTATCCTGCGAATCTGGCTCCACAATCTGCGGCATTCACGTAATTGCATCGGAGAAAAGCGTCGTTCGTCACACAGTGCTAGGCATCGATATCTCCTACTTTTGCCATTCTCAGGAAACTTGGACTAGTTTGTGGGATGGTGTCGTGTTTGAGAAGGGTCGGGTAAAGGTTGAGACGACAACATCGACGGTTGACGTGGGCGGCATTCCTTTTTGTCTTTTACATTGGTCTGTTACGAGACTGTGAGGGCAGATTTTGTCCATTCACAGAAGAGCATAACCATTTACATAAGTACCGACTCGGATCAGTTCAGGTTACCTTCTACTCACTACTAAGTAGTAGCTACCTAACAATTGCTAGAAACGACTCACTCGCCCTTGTAGTAATGACACGTGGTACTATGCATAGCCAACTCATAAGCGCTAGAGTGTTCGCACTTCTCAAGAACGGTCGATGTATCTCGGAGGAAATCGCCACTGACACCAGTAATGAATGAATTTCTTCTCATAATCCGCAGGAGCCCTCAGACCCTTTCTGGCCGACATCGCGGGCCCCTTCAAGTTTGATGAGCATCCCTGCGAGCAGTGGTTGTCGCTCTTCTCCCTCTATAGTCTATTAGGCTGATCAAGTGACGCGCATCCGTGCCCACCTCACGAGGTAAGCATGAGGATGAGGCTCGTGCTTCCCACCGAGTCTCCTCTACCTTGCGACTCAGGACGATGTTTGGCGCAGGAGAACACTGATAGGGCGATATTTGGGGAAGCATGAACGATCACCATCTCGCTAAAAGACGACAGCTCCGCGTCCTTGTATACGCCTGTTATTCATGCCAATATTGCTTGATGGCCGACCTCAAACCCTTACTATCTCAGCGTGATATACCACCTGACGTGGAGGAACTCGCAAGATTCGAAGTCGCAATCGACGCCAAGGTGAAAGGCCGAGATTGACACGGAGATGAAACACAACGGAGATTAAGCAGAACCATCAGACCTTTGGACACGGATAGACGGATAGACAGGTCTATTTGTCAACAACGATGATGCAAGATGGTCGAGCCTATCAGTATAATAAAAATATAATCGAGAAGGTCAAGGACCTCCGAGGCACAGCTAAGCTGCGTACATGATCATGATTACAAGCGAACATTCTTGGGCATCTGTCGAATTGCCTGTCTCACTCCGAGGTCACCGAGTACATCTTCCGCTATGATGATTCAGTTGAAATACCACCTTCGGCCATGACAACACTGTGACACTAACCTCCGCCGAGAACCGCATCGAAGGGAATCGTGCGATGATACTATCGTGGACATCATGATCAGTTGATCTCTTTGCATGATAAGACGAAGTGGAATTCTCACGTGCTCGATATACTGCCCCATCCCGGTCTTCGTGATACCCCGTCCGCCGAATATCTGAACGGCATCGGTAGCCGTTTCTTGGGCACACCTCGTTGCATACATCTTGAGCAAACCGATCGGTCTACGGAAAATAACGTGTGAGCGAAACGCCACCACGGTGCATAGCTAAGACCATACCCCGCAAGCTTCTGTGCCTGTTCCTTGTAGGTCTGCGACACACGTCACCCGATAAGTTCCTAATACTTCAAGAGGATGGAATGAAACTACCATATTGCACATTTGCATAGTTAAATTTTCAAGCCAACTCTGAACACTTTCCGTACGTGAGATCATGGCCGCAATCTTCGATCTGATTACCGCCAGTGAAGACAAGGGTTTGCCAAATGCCTTGCGCTGATTGATCCATCTAGCAGGTGACCATAGTTAGCTAATGTTTAAAAAGGAATCAATGAACACACTTGAGGCATTCCTCAACGATCAGCCGCTGACCTCTAGCGGAAGAAGCGCACATCACCCACCGCTCGTGATTGAAATTGCTGTATAGCTATATAAGTCTTTCAATTCATTTCGTTGAAAATGATACACACGAGAGAATGACGAAGATTCCTCCACCCTCGGGGCCGAGGGTATTTTCCATAGGGACCTTGACGTTTTCAAATGTAACATAGGCAGTACCAGCTGATGATGAATAGCTCGTTTTGATGGGTTTTGTCTCAACACCTTCTGAGCGTTCCACCAGGATGACGGTAAATCCCGTCTGTGAGGATGGTTACTCAATCATTCCATTTTAATAGCGTCAATCACGACTTACATCTGTTTTGCACCCCACAGTGAAGCTAGTCGCAAATGTAAGTTCACGCAGCACGGCTTCAACTTTTGCACTTACTAGTCGGCAAAACTGCGACCCAAGTCACGTCAGTGATATGAACACGAATATTCTACAACCACTTCACTCACGTCCCATTGGTTATCCACTTCTTTGTGCCATTGATGATCCAATACTTCCCGTCTGAACTCTTCGTTGCACGAGTCTGCAGGCCGGCGACATCGCTTCCAGAAAACGCCTCAGATATCGCCAGGCAAATGAACTTCTTGCCAGAAAGCACTTCAGGAATGATCTTCGATCTGAGTTCTGGCGATCCAAAGTTCATGATTGGTGGTAACCCTATGACAGCTCCGCTTTGTAGACCTGCACATCTCCTAATCAGTATCCGAATGACCGGAATCTGAAATTGAAGATATGTTACCATCGCCATATCCACGCTGACCGCAGCGAGATATCTCCTGTATACAGACGAGCTAAACTTAAAGTTAGAATCTTGACAATACAGTCGACTACCACTCTCGCCTCATGAAAGTAATCAAACTAAGAGGTTACAGGTGTCAAAATTGAACACACATTCAACTGGAGCCTCTTACCTCCTCAGGAGACACGACACCACCCATAAGGGTGAGGCCTTTCAAGTGTTTTCCAGGGCCAATGCGCATGGCATGTATGTTTAGCTCTCTATGAACATCTACGTAAGAATGAAGTGCTATGTATCAATGAAATGGACAAACGCCATAGCTGTGATTACATGGGCACTTGGTCGTTTACCGTCTTCTTCATGCAGCTGGGGAATATACATGAGAATTTACCTTGGCAGCAATTGGTAGAACTCGCCAGTGCATCCGGAGTGATAACCTCATCCACAAATTCTCGCATCGCTGCTTGTAGGCATCGATGACTCTGTTTCGATGAGGATGAGCATTGAAATCCAAACAGGTTTGCCGTGGATTTCACCTCCTTGAAGTAAGGGCTATAGTACCCAGCACTGAGCCAGGTAGGCTCTGCATATGGCACATCACTGAGCTTCCCAAGCTCTCGAGAATATATAACGCTTCCCTCTCCTTCAATACAACCTATTTGTAAACGAGCATATTGTGGTCGCAAAAGAACTTCGTGACGGTGGAGGCCATAAAACGCCTCGGTGGCATCCTGACCAGCTGAGGGATCCCTTGTTCAGCTTGTCGGACATCGAATCACGAAAAGAAATGTACCTGTGTCTTCTTCTGCGAATACTGAAGCACCCCCTGGGTGTAAATCCTTGAAACGAGTGATATTGTACACCTTGCTATCGATAACAATCCACTTGACAGGTATCAGGCTCAGCTAGAAACATCATAAAGCAGAGTGGAACTCTTACCAAGTCATCAGGCTTATTGTGCTGTGTAGTATCTAGATTAGACTCCACGCACATAGCGTGTTCTATGACGGACCTTTGCCACCTCCTCACTGGTGAACACCTTCAAGTCCTTTAATGCCATGTTATGGTTCAGGCTTCGAGTTCCAAAGACGACTGTCTGTGTTCAGGTGTCGATGCTTGTACACGATTCGAACTCCAATGAAATCACATGTTTGTAAGTTGTGGCCCGATTCACTCGGACCCAGTGAGAACCGGGACACTGCCGGTCAACGAAAGCATCATGAGAGAACAAGCAAACGTTGTCAAAGGTTGGTGAATTGATCACTGTCGCTGACGGTCATTCGATGGTTTTCAATTCATCAATGCAGAGATCTCTAGCGAAACTCGAAATTCTATTATTTGAAATTAATATATCCTGGTTATCACAAGGTTCGCACACTGGCAGTGGCACTATTCGCTGCTCTTCCCTGACATTCGCCAGTATTTTCGAATCTCACACATTCTACGCTATGATAGGTGTTGATTCCAGAGTACTTAGGCTTGCCTAATCTAAGTCCGTTGTGTCGATGCAGATGTACTAACCGTATTCAGATTCCAGTATGCTCGCGATGGATTGAAGCCCCGGTCAGCGTTGGCTGTCGAAACATTCACCGGCAGGTGAATCAAGCCGCATTGCAATACTCCTTTTGCACCACCACTGGCACAGCGTGACGATCGTTGCAGTCATGCCAGCGGTCCAAAGCGAAGGACCGACTCGGAAGTGGCAGGGATCGATGTACTCGTCAACCGCGCCCATTATATTGCAACCAGTATGTTAAACACACTTTCCAGAGCACAAATATCAGCCATCTTAATCAAACTCGCAGGGTCAATTCTTGCATGAGTTCGAAGAGGGTCTTCACTCCTGCCCTACGATCGATATCACCCTTCATCAGGATGGAACCAGCCGGGGACACGGTCTGCATGCAGTGGCCTTCAGGCTTCGTGCTTTAACTGCTTGCCGGTGACTGACCCACCAGCATTACCGGCGTAGGCTATCATCCAACGGTAATTTTTGCTGCATGCGCGATGTAGCTTGACCTAATACTTAAGTACATGGCTAGTCATGCATTAGTCAAATTAGCACACAGTTGAAGTCAACGAGTGTGACGGGGGCCGCCCATTGCCGTGTCTCCCGATTTCGACCCAAGGAGTATCCATGCTTCCTGATGATCCATTCGTCGGCGTCACCAGAAGTCAGGACTATCTCTCTGCTATCCTTCTCTTCTGATGATTAGGTGCAAGATGAACTTCGCGACAAGCGTCAGTACTTCGGATCGAAGGAACCAAAGGCTACTGCCAAGCATTGAAAATTTCGTTCATAATAGTGCGTGAGTTCTATTCTCCTCGAGGATGTAATAAGACTGAAAGGGGTAGCGGGGATTCCCCTTGTATTTTTGGCTCCAGTATTTGTTTATTACGACCGGCGCCATGACATCCGTCTAGAGCTAGTCTAGAGCTGTCCGAAAACAGATCTGGGAGTCTAACAACTCCTGCATACATGACTAAGGTGTAGTTTGGTATCATGAGCGTCATCTTCTTTGTGTCCTCAAAGAATCTCGAACCTCGGGCACTGGCTACCCGGTAGCCGAAGCATTGCAAAGTTTGCTTATCACGGGTGGAAGCTTTGCTCTTCGACAACGACAAAGTGTTTGTATGAGGATTTTCAATTATGTTCATGACCATCACTTCTTAATTCATTCACCCCAGTAACGGCTCCACATTCTCGGGCCCTGTCTGTATGCTTTCAGCCTACCTGGATTGTGCAGAAGACCATTGTCGCGTGGTATTCACTTGTCAATACCCCGCTGGAGCCGGCAAGACCCTCGTTAAGGTCGCCATCTTCAGATTCGTTTTCGGCGTTGAGGTGTCAGATGGCATCAACACGTGTGATATACCGTTCTGCAGATGCGTAGCACTTATCTTCCTTTGCGATTGTAAGTAAACGGATTCTCAGTATCTGCGAGTCTGTTTCACCGTGCTTCATTGATAGAGATGACGAATATTTCTATAGTTGATCCGAGTCTGCAGGGTCGCCCTTGCCCCAGACGTCAGATCTAGCATTCCTTTATTCTAGATGATGCCACTTTGGCAGTCACGTCCAACAGACGGTGCTCCATAATCGCGACTCTCCCATGCCCTTTTTTGCAGGGTTCCTTGTATTATATTACGAGAGCATGTTCCCGCGAAAGGTTTGCCTTTCTCTCTTCAGCGAAGAGAAGTCACCATACCTCATCCACACCCTCGGCCGTCTTCTCTCGCCTCATGGTGAGTTTGTATGGGTCATGATTACGCTCGTTCCTACGCGACTGGGCTTCTCCAATATGTATTAAGAACTTCTTTTCATATGATGACCGTTGTATCGCACCATTGCGCTTTCGTATCTTACGATATCCGAATTAATATTCTGGCTCGTCTGCTACATAGGAGCTTTAGATCTGGTGCGCTCGCCCATTATGTTTCTGAAATTTGGAGTAGAACCTTACTTCCGCAGATACAGAAGGTTTTATTGGGTCAGAACCTTCTTCACAGATATGGAAGATTCACTGTTCTCGAAGTACTTGATATTTTGGGATGTTTATGACAGTTTGAGTCTGTCCAAAGTTCTGACGCTGCCACTGGCACGAGACTGCGATGTGTCCGATCATACAGGCGAGTGAGTATCACCCCCTGATGTGCAGAACACCCCGGTGTCCATTGACACCCGTGAGAAGGTGCAAGGTGTGTAGTATGCATTCGTCGCGCTGGTCTTTTATCACCCCAGCTTCACCTTATAGAGTGGGTTTATCCCCGCCTCGCATCGCGGCTCCCCGTATGCTTCCGGGATACTGCTTGGAGCCCAATAACTACTCCTGTGTGTGACATACCCCATTCGTTTCCTCCGGTTTACAACTAAAGCAGGGTTTTGAAGGCCTTTAATCCGAGGATAACTTTGTACACCATTTCCGTCTGGCGTCAGAATTTGCCTTGAGCTGTGCCTCGATTGATGACTACATGCATTTATAGACGTTTCGAAGAAATTGAATGTATTATATCAGGAGTTTGTATCTTTACGTGAAGACTTCGTTCCTGTTCCTCTTGACTATCTACATGTTGCCCCATTCAATGAACGGTAGCACTACGCCACATTTTGTTCGATTTGGACCATACTACGTGTCGGGTACAGCTTACGACGATGACCTCCAAGTAACATGATTGAACTCTGAAAGGAAAGCGTTTTGATTTTGATCTGGTCCCTGGGCCTGACCGTCTGAGTGTGAATCTATTCAAAATGCTCTCCCGAGCCGACACATCAAGATACTTCAAATTTACCCAGCGAATCTTATTAATTCCTGACGAGCGTCCCCGCCACAGAACGCATTGCTATATTTTCCCCTGGGGAGATGTGCACTGTAACAGACAAGACTACTATAAGAATTGCGACCAATACCGTTATCAGCACGCGCTTAAGTTGAAATAATCTGCTAACCTTATCGCTCGAGTCCAGTGGACTCAAGTGACCGGACTCTGAATGGTACAGTCCCTAGAGACTGCCGTACTGCCAATTCAGCTTCTAGTTGGTGATCATCTGAAAAGGGTACTACAGCAGCTCTAAAGACGACATTCTGCACGTTATGCATGTTGAGAGCATGTTACACAGATTCGATCGATCATGGGTATTATTTTCTTCTCTGGATCTGCGGTTACGGCAGTGGCTAGCCAACTTGTACGAATGTCATGATGTTGGCCTGATTGGTGTCAGAGCGGAATAGAGCCGGCCAAGAAGGAGCGCTTTCCGAAGTGCGGAAGCGGTGAAACGGCTGGATGGTGGCTGCGTCGTGTTCTGAGGACCCTTGGCAACTTGTAACTAAACGCTGACCACGAGGGTCGTGCCAAATCTGCGATCAGCTTGGCCTCATGCTGGCTGGTCCTTCATACCATTTCCGTACTACCCTTATCAAGAACTGCGAGTCTAAACGGTAGTGACATCCCATAGATGAGATCACGCAGTTACTCTCAATACAGGTGCGCCCGTCACAAAGTTCCGGCTACTCTCTTGCACCATACCATGGTTTGATATGCGCTCCCACGATTACTTCGTAAATGGGTTTTCGCTACACCGAAGATGTCTTACCATATGCATCCAATCGTATTGGTCAATCGGTGTGCGTATAAAAGCATACCACGTCAATCCAAGTCAAACCCATCCCTCACTACCATTTCGCGTTCGTCTTCTATCCATAAGGATCCATAGTCACCCACCATATACTTACAAAATGTGCAGCATGGAATGGTGTGTTCCAATCCCACAGAAATCATGCTTGTCAATGACCGATGTCCCTTCGTTGCAGTTTCGGTGATCAGTACAGAGGATGTGGGGTGCGTTACTCCGAGCTTTCTGCGAGCTTTGACCTCTTGACAACCATGATGGCGCCATTTAGCATTACGTCCGAATCTATCAGACTGGAATTACATACGATTGTGCCCGGCCGAATTGCAAACTAAGTGCAGCACATATGCACAAAACCGCCAAGAACTGCGGGTGCAACATGGTGCGAAAACACGCGCCTCCTGATTTTGGCCAGTCTTCTTATGGATATTACTCGCTTCCAGGAATTTTCTGATCACCGCAGAGTTCGCAACCTATTCCAAACAAAATGCGACGCCTGCCTGGAGTACGAGGGTGGAGGTTCGGATGAATACGGCCATCGAACGGGACGCCATTGGTGACATCAGCATACAACTACCATACTCTTGAGGTGGTTGTCATCGCCTCCACTTATTTTGCTATCCGCCATCGTACTGCTTTCGCCACTAATTATGATATCCCCACTCGGACACTTGACTGCTAGTTGCTGTGCTATTAGCTGTGTTCATCGCATCTGTCGAAAGGTGCTACTCACTTACAGAAACCGTTGTATTCTTACGGGACAGCTAGCACCCCTTGGGAGTCCTTTCATTTGTAGAGATAGCTCCACATCTTTTGTACAGAAAAGGGGTTAATGATGTCGATCCATCAAAGGAAGTCATGATATTGAATATACCCCAAGAAAGTGACACGCCTTAGGGGCCTGGAGAAACATATTAAGAATTTGTCATTAGAACCGTACTCACTACGAAATAAGAGCGAAGAAGTGTTCAGGGTATCCGAAATACCAATAATCAGTCCTACGGTCAGTCCGCCACCGACGAGGGAGACCATCTACCCATTGGCATGTCCGGCTTCTCGGTGACCTGAAATAAAAACGAGGACGGGGACTAGAAACGCTTGCCTCCTCGTTTCAGCGGTTGCCTTGTCCCTCGCTTAGCGGCAGCTCCGCTCTTGATTGCTGCTGCGCGTCGTTTGCGCTCTTCCTCGCTATCGTCGTTATCTGAACCCTCAGGATACTTGAGCTTCTTATTTGGACGCACGAGCGAGGAGTCGGACTCTGATACGGGGGCTTCTGTCCGACTGCGGCTGCGGCCGGGGAGGGCCGGGGAGGCGTCCTTAGACAGGCTAGCCGAAGGAGGCCGCCCTGAGACGCGGAGCTGGCTGGGGGTGGGAGAGGCGAGTACGGTCCGCTGCTTTGGCGCAGCCCCTTCAGACTCAGACTCGGTGGCAGAATCTTCCTGCTGTGGCATTTTAGGTGGCGTGGGCTCTTTCAGAGGGTCCATATCGTAATTCTGAATCAGACTTTGCTTAGCTCAGGGTGAGTAGATCTTCGATCCAAGAAACCTACATGTGGTTTATGTTCTGAATATCGGGCTGTTATTTTGGGCGACGAAATTTTATCTGCCGTGGGTGCGCGAAGGTCCGGAGTGCCCGCGTCAGTAATTATCACAGCTATCGAGAAAAGTCCGTGTCATGTCAGGGTACCGTTGAGCGTTTATTAACACTTACGAAGTTCAGGTAAGAAGTTGAACATGGCTGTCATACGCCGAATGGTCGTCGCCACGCGTGGCTTTGATAGCGCGTTCCTGAGATGTGTGTCGACCGTCCTCCTCGCGGTACGTCCAACTTTATCTGTTGCCTAGGCACAACGTAAACTATTGCACATGGAAAGGTGAGTGACGAAAGCATAGACAGACCTTCTCGAGATCTCCCGGCACGAGATCACCCAAAACATCGGAGGACGAGAACGCGAGGTGATTAACACTTATCAGGGGCATGATGAGGTGTTTTGATATGATCTCGGCGGATACTTTTGGTCCGAGAAAGGTGGGCTCCCACCGCCACTTCCAGTTGTTGCAATTCAGCTCGAGCGCCAAATCCTATAGGAACGTGTCAGGGCAAATCACATCTCGACAACCGGCTGATAAGGTTACCCCCAAGGTAGGTTTTTCTAGCTCCAACGTGAGCTCCAGAAAGCCACCAAGTGAGTGCGCGCAGCCTAAGAGCGTTAGGTGACGGTCTCGCCAAGATTCTTCATCCGTATCCGGGAGAGGAGAAATGGAGAGCTTGTTACACATGCGCCACCGCCGGGCAAATTGATTGCTCGTTAAGACTATCAATATTCGGATTGATGAGTGGCGTAGATTGAATCGATCAGTATCATGGATGCATTTTAGCATGATCGTGGATTTGGTGGATGTGGTTTGTGAGTTATTCATTCATCTCGGCGACTAGAAAGAGATTCACCCTCGGCCCACGCGGTCTTGGTGTCAGTGACGAGTATGCAAGCCGTTAGATCGACTGAAGAGGAGGAAAATTTCTGTGAGACCACCGTACGCGTCGGGGCAGTTATTTCACACGGAACTCAAAATTTTGAGCAGGCACACACAAAAAGATAAGGCGTAGAAGTCTGCGAGTCAACTTTGACCAACCATTCTTTGGCGAGGAGCGCCTTGGAGTGGTCCTACATGCGATTAAGACATGAGGTTGACTGCGGAAGCTATCACACGTACCTCTGTGAATGATTCCATGCTTTCGCAATGTTATAAGAAATAAGCGAGGTAGGCTAATGCACGGTGCCGGTCCAGGACAAATACAAAAGATGTGGTGCACCCAGGTGGAGGTCTCCTAAAGTTCACAAGCGTAATGAGCCCTAGTAGAACATGGCAGACATCAACATCGGAGTTCGAATTCATCGCATTTCACTTCCAACTCCCAAGCACCAAATTTACGTTCACGAATGCCAACCAACTGACTGAAGATAGTGACAGTGCACTGCTAGACGCCAAGGACCCGTGGAGATGGAGGATGGAGAGGTGAGCGGTACAAATCACACTCATACAGAAACAGGCTACGATCCTGCATACGAATGGCCTGGCAATACAGAAGTCCCACAGTCTACTACGGTCCTGAATGAATCTCTTTCATCAACTTTCAAGCCATGGTCCCTACTTCGCTTGCTTGTGCAAACCACCTCCGTCCTTCCAAAGATCCAACGTCTCGCAGTGCTTGATGAGCACAAAGAAGTGCAATTTGGGAGAGATGTTGCTCCCGCTGGAAGCGGAATTCCTCGTGTGAGGTTGAAGGAAATGGCAGTTTCCAAGTTACACGCGACGGTGTTTTGGGATACCGGAAGGCGGGAGTGGGCAGTTGTGGATATGGGATCCAAACATGGGTCATTCTTGCGTCCTGGTGGATATTCCGGTCCAACCATGAACGTGGGTGAAGATTTTGGGGTCAGGCTTTCTCCCCCACGAGTAGCCAGCTTTCCACGCACATTAAAGCACAAGGACGCATTGACAATTGGAAGCACCACGTTTGTGGTGCATATCCATTCTGACCGCATGTCATGTGAAGGATGTGCGTCAAGCGGGAGCGGCGATAATACCATTCCACTTTTCCCTGCTCCAAAATGTGTTAAACGAGCAAGAGAGGAAGTCGGTCCAATACCTTCGGAGGGGAGGGATGCCAAGAAAGCGCTGACTATGCTGAAACGGACGTTGTTATCTCGTCATGATATAGCTAGGCCATCGGCATCCAGTCAGCCCTCCAGCTATGTGGACCGCTCTGCAAAGAGACGAGCACTATTCCCCAGTTCGCCGCTTGATACTCCAGGTGCACCCAATCCTAGAAGCGATTCACCATCCGCTGCTTCTTCTGGTCCCGCCCGCATACCTGAAACCCCTGCACCGCCCCAGCTGCTGCCGGAATCGAACATTGGCCGTCAGCTGCTAATGAAGCAGGGTTGGCAGCCAGGAACGGCTTTAGGCTCAGGGAAATTTGAATCAGGGTTGATCGAACCATTAGAAGTCAGTGCCACTTCATACAGGTCGGGCCTAGGCATGCCGGAGAAGGCGCCTACGTCTTCCAGCGGTGACTGGAAGGAAAGCGGGAAGCAAAAGCGGTGGGCGGACATGATAGATCAGAAGTGAACAGTGGATTGGAAGCACAGTATAGTTCGGTAAGTTCTCGCTTCTGTTGCAGAGCTCATACTGATGTAAGAGTTATGTTATAGATTTAGACTCGACTGATTTTTTAATCCCACATGCCAAACACGAATTATACGCGTTTGGAAGGTTACCTTTATATCAGACGTTCATAAGTACGGCGTGACTCCCCACATGATAACAGCCACGCTGGCACTGCATTGCTCACGTTGACATGTCACGGAAGCCGTGTAATGGGTTAGATCGAACTTGTGCCTTCTTTGTCTGATGGAAAGGCATCATGTATGTGTACGTTTGTGTTATTATTGTGTATAGTACGTACAAAGGTGTGAAAGCACGCGTCACGACACGAGCGCGACGCGACTGTTTTGAATTGTTTTTGAAGTCACGTGTGTGGTTCGCGTCCTACGCGATGGACTGAATTTGAACTTGGGAGGTTGTTTTGAACACGACCAAGTCGCTTCGCTGGTGGCTGACTTGTCCTTTCAATTTGCATTCAATCCACTTCTTTCTTCTTCAACCACAACGCGACGACACAATTAAATCCTAGGTTAAGCTTGCAGTAGGGCAATTCTCTCTCTTCTCTTCACAATCTCTTCTGTATCTTTCCACCCCCCACTGCTCTAACCGCTCACAATAAAGTCGCCTTGTATTTCAATACAAATCATGGCCAACAACACTCGCGTACGTAGTCAATTGTTTCAGATTTTTTTTTCCAACTTTGATAGCTGATCACGACTATCCATCACCCAGCTTCAGACTCGTCGCATCGGTGTCACACGCAAGAATGCAGATGAAAATGCCACTAGCAAGCACTCTCGTCAGGCGTCTGCCCAGGGAGTCGCAACTCGCGCCTCTGTCGTCCTAAATGGCCTAAAGAATGGCCCACAACGCCCAGCGCTTGGTGAGGTCACCACCACCGCGGTCAACCGCAAGGTTTGTCGTGTTCTCCATTTTTCACCTTTCCCAACGTTCTGAAGGTTACGCGACTTCAGGACGTTGTTGGTAAAGGCAAGGACGCTGTGAAAGATGACGCGGGGCTCAAGCGTACACGGTCGTCGTCGCTGGCAGCCGCCACCGGACCACAACGCGTCCCTCTCGGGCCAGGTCGCTCAGACAGCGTCGCACAACGCCCCACTTCACGTACATCACGTGCATCCGTCTTCAAACGCGCATCGCGGCAGGAACCCGCTGTACCAGTAGTCATTCCAGCTGAAGAAGAGAAGGAGAATGATATGGATGTGGAAGATATCGAGGGAGACCCTGAGCTCAGCATCATAAACGAGAAGGAGGTAGATGAGATGGTGGGTGTACAGGAACAGGTTACTCCAGAACAAGAGGAGAAGTCCGCCATTGCCGTTGCAAAGTCGCCCCGTATATGGCCCGACGTGGATACCGAGCGTGCTGTGAGACATTATCGAGAGATCGCAGAGATCCAGGAGACGTTTGAAGATGAGGTGGACTATCTCGATACAACGATGGTCTCAGAGTACTCGGAGGAAATTTTTAAATACATGAACGACCTCGAAGTGCGTCTCATCTACCTGCCTTATTTTTTGGATGCGCTGACCATGACCCCTCAGGATGATGTGATGCCGAATCCTGATTATATGGATGGCCAGAACGAAATCACCTGGGCAATGCGCCAAACATTGGTCGACTGGCTCCTTCAAGTGCACCTGCGCTGGCACATGTTACCGGAGACGCTTTGGATCGCGATAAATATCGTCGACCGTTTCCTCACGAGACGCGTCGTATCCCTAGTCAAGCTTCAGCTTGTCGGCGTTACTGCTATGTTCATCGCCGCCAAGTACGAAGAAATCCTCGCACCCAGCGTCGACGAGTTCGTCTTCATTACCGAGAACGGCTATACGAAGGAGGAGATCCTCAAGGGCGAGCGCATCGTACTACAGACACTCGATTTCAAGGTGTCGCAATACTGCTCACCTTACAGCTGGATGCGCCGTATCAGCAAGGCCGATAACTATGATATCCAAACGAGGACGCTCGGCAAATTCTTGACGGAGGTGACACTCCTAGATCACAGATTCTTGCGGTGTAAGCCGAGTCTCATTGCTGCAGTGGGGATGTACAGTGCTAGGAGGATGCTGGGAGGTGATTGGGTGAGTACCGCCTCTTCGGTTGGTTTTTGTGTCATGGGCACGATGCAAACGCGTGTTTATGATGCTGTGAATCATGTGACTGACTTTTTTGTTTGTGGTTTCCTTTTTTAGAATGAGTCGTTTGTGTTCCACTCAGGCTTCGTCGCGGAGCACCTCGAGCCCGGACACCAATGGATATGCGAGAAGCTACTCGAAGACAACTTCGCGAGCCAGTACGTCTGCCAGAAATACGCCAACAAGAAGTTCCTGAAGGCGTCATTGTTTGCAATTGAGTGGGCGAAGTCGAACGTGGACGAAGCCTAGGACTGGCGTAGTTAATGCCCTGCGGCTAGAGATAACTCCCAGGTCACGGCTTGAATATTCCTCTCGTCCAAAAGTTCATGGGTTCCCGATCTGCCTGCATCTCATCTCATTCTGTGCTTGACATACTGTTTCACTCTGGCATCATTGCAATCTCAACTGTCTGATTACGCATTCCATCCAGCCATGTCTCTTATTATGTCTTTCTCGCTCTGCTCTGCTCTCCCATGCATCCCATTTTTGCAGCATCTCCATCTATCTCGTTTCATTATTTTTCATCTCATATTTCTCTATCACTTTCGCACGCCATTACTGTGCCCATCGCCGAAACGCATCGTATTCATAAATAGGTTTACATGTCCGTTTTACCTATGAACCATCCCGCACACTCTAGCAGCCATCATTCATCCCATGCCGCTGCATACTGTCCTCTCTGTTTTCTCTCCCTCTTGCTTTGCACTTTATTTGTTATTGTCCTTATTTCCCAATTCACTTCACACCAGTTATTTGCACAGTTGCATTCTATATCTTCAAAATTATCCCCGCTGGCGTTTGTCGGCATTTATTCCACGCCGCTCTTCTGCAGGCATTGTTCATCTATCGATTTATATATTCCCTGCGATCTCGATTTGTCAACAGGCTTCTTAATTTTCAGTTTGTCTTGGTTAGCCTGTGTGGACAGTATATACTTGCTCGTGTATGCTGCGCGGGGCGCGTCTCATCAATCTCATTCCTCAATATACATCATTATTTATACATCTCTGGTCCATTGCATGAGGTTGCGGCTTGCCACGTTGCCGTCGCATCAATCACGTTGATTTGAATGTGCCGGTCCGAGGACTGTTTCAGATTTCACGTGATTGCTACGTCGGCTCCTAGGCTAGTTCATGTGTACACACGTACGTATCACTTGAAGCTTGGCCAAGTATTGTAGCCTGTCTGTTACGCTTCACACTTTCCTCTTGTCATACACTGCAATAATGTCTCTATCGTTCAAAGGTCAAACTGTCGTAATCACTGGTGCAGGCGGTGGACTCGGGAAAGCGTAAGCAATCCGTTCAACGTCTCCTCCTCGGGCTATGACCGAAATGAATGGGGCAGGTACTCGTTGCTGTTCGCATCGCGCGGTGCGAACGTTGTTGTAAATGACTTCAATGCAGAGGCTGCACAGAAGGTCGTGGATGAAATAAAGAAGGGTGCGCTCGTTCATTCGCTTGTTCCGGCCCGGAGATGTGACGTCGCGTTGGATTGTAGCTGGCGGTAGCGCCATCGCAAACACCTCTTCTGTGACTGATGGTGCTGCGGTGATTCAGAGCGCCATAAGTGCTTTTGGGGGTGTATCAATCCTCATTAATAATGCGGGTATTCTGAGGGATAAAGGGTTAGTTATGTTTTGATAAGGTGGTTTGGAAGTGCTAATGGGATTGGTAGGTTTAAGAACATGACGGATGTTGAGTTTGATCAGGTCATCTCTGTGCATGTCAAGGGTGCATTCTCGTGTACGAAAGCTGCTTGGCTCCACTTCAGGAATCAGAAGTTCGGGCGCATTATTAACACCGCTAGTGCAGCTGGTATTCACGGTGAGTTTCTTGGTGACTGTATGCGTGTCATCTTATAATTTTGTACAGGGAACTTTGGCCAGGCGAACTACAGTGCTGCTAAAATGAGCTTAATTGGATTCACAAAGTCATTGGCACGAGAAGGTGCAAAATATAATATCAGCGCCGTCGCTATCGCGCCTGTTGCTGCATCAGCTATGACTGCGACAATCATGTCTCCGGAGATGCTCGCGAATCTAAAGGTTTGTGAATTTTGAGGACGTCATTCCTTCATGCACTAATCTTATTTGACAGCCGGAATTCGTGGCGCCTTTCGTCGCTGCTGTGTGCCACCCTGACGGACCGAACCCCTCTGGCAGAGTGTTTGAGGTTGGCGCTGGATTTGTCACAGAGATTCGATGGGAACGCAGCAAAGGCACCGTCTGGAAGACGGACGATACGTTTACTCCCTCAGCTGTCAGTCGGCTGAACACATACATCCTGCAGTAACTGACTTCGGTTACAGGTCAAACTCAAGTGGTCAGGAGTGACCGATTTCTCGGAAGTGAGCCAGTAAGGACGTTTCGTTATGGTAGGAAACCTTGGTTCAATTGATCTTCCTTCTTACAGCCCAGAGTCCGTGTCCGATGTTGATAGCACTGTACGCGACAGAAACAATTTGTCTCGTATGTCTTCTGATTGTATTGTTCCCTAGCTCGAACTTGCTTCTACGATGCCTCCAAATCCCCAATCAGCACCACCGGTTCGCTTCGACAACAAGACTGTCATTATCACGGGTGCTGGTGCTGGTCTTGGACGCGCATATGCACTCATGTATGCGCGCCTTGGCGCAAATGTGGTTGTCAACGACGTCAGCGAGAAAGGAGCACATGCTGTGTGCTCCGAAATCAAGTTGGGTAGGTTGTCATTTTCATTTGATGTCCCCAGCTTGATGCGAGCTTTCATAGCTGGGGGTAAAGCAGTTCCTGCAGTTTGCTCGGCAGAAGATGGCGAGTCCATTGTCAAGACAGCCTTGGACGCATTTGGAGGCGTACATGTCCTTGTGGCGAATGCTGGTGTCCTGAGAGATCGCTCATTCACTGCCATGTCCGAGCAGGAGTGGGATCTTGTCATGGCGGTGCATTTGCGTGGTACATACAAGGTATCGCTTTCGTCTTCAGGTAACCAATCGATAGTGTCTGATATCGGTCAAGTGTGCAAAAGCTGTTTGGCCTATATTCCAGAAGCAGAAATACGGTCGTATTATTACGACCTGCTCGCAAGTCGGCATCTGTACGGTTTGTTTGTTTATAGTATATCTACGTCTCTCACAAGTCCTTTATTCGCAGATGGTAACTTTGGCCAGACGAATGCAAGGCATCTCTTCTAGTTTCTTAATGCGAGTGCTGATGGTCATCAATACAGTACTCGTCAGCCAAGGCCGGTATCATGGGTTTCACCAAAACGCTTGGATTTGAAGGCCGTAAATATAACATCTTGAGCAATGTCATCGCTCCCTCTGCGGGCACTGCCATGACGATGACGATTTGGCCACAAGAAATGGTCGATGCATACAAGGTCTGACTTTTCACTTGTCAGATATTCCATTCACCTTACCTTTCTTGCAGCCCGATTACATTGCACCAATCGTCGGCTACCTCACAAGCGAAGCAAACACCGAGACGACAGGACAATTGTTTGAGATTTCTGGTGGATGGGCAGCGCAGACTCGGTGGCAGCGTGCTGGTGGCTACGGGTTCCCTACTAACAAAGTGCTCACCCCGGAAGATATCATCTCCAAATGGGACGTTCTCACCAACTTTGGTATGTTACGCGAGATCAGTTCTAGAACAGGAGGCTGACGTACGCCTTGCAGATGATGGTCGTGCTATACACCCTACTACCACAGCCGAAGGTATGCAACAAATAATGGGCAACTTTGAAAACAAAGCGTCGGTTGTGGAGACTGTGAAAGATGCTGTGAGAGATGTCGGAAAAGCGTTGAAAGCTAAGTTGTAGGACTTTCGGAACTGTATCTACCTATCTTTGTATTACTATTTGTGCACGCGTCATGGTTATGGCATTTGGCTTGCGGATCATATCTGGGGAGACGCGTTTGTGCACTCAACGCCGGACCTTCATCCTTTGATATCACTCACAGGCTACTCCTGCCTATTGCCGGATGATCATTACTAGTTGATTACTTAGTGTTCTTGCTCTTCGTACTTGAGCCACCGAGGTGGTACTTTGGTATCTGAGCTTATATGAGCGTAGATGGCCAGGTAAAATATCCATTCATTCACAGTATGGTTCAGCTGCTGGAAATTGTAGCTTCTATACCGAATTGCAGACTCAGATGCTGACCATCGAAACAGCATCAAAACTTGCATTGCGTTGCGAGACTGTATCATAACAATGCAACGACTCGCCAGCCACAACAATTTCCCCCTTCGATATCGGTAAGCGCTGGGAGCGGGTGAGATTCCTTGTAACCATGTACGGTTGATTTTCACCAGACGGGTTGGGAATGCCGAGGTCCACGATCCACGTATCTCGAATGAAGATGACATGTCTGCAACAGCGCGTGTGTGATGAAGAAGACCGGACCAGACCGGAAACGATCTGCTGACTCTCGGCATGCGATCCAAGTCAATTGGATTCATCCTGGGCTGATTGCCGCATAAATTATTCACGGCCATTCTTGGAGACGCCCCTGAACTCCCGCCGAGTTGGTCAAAGGCTACTTATCAAGGGGAAAATGACAAAAGTTGGAGGCATTGAAATATTCGCAGCCTTTGCCGTCCTCTCCGACGTCAATATCCGGGTGGACCAGTAGGTGAATCTCCGGGATTGCGGTAAACGAGGACCCGCGAAGCCGAAAAAGGTGCAAAACGTGGTCGCCAGTGGTGGCCAACATTTAACCAACAGCAACATATCAGAGGATCGAACGATTCGGGATGAATCACTAACATTATGGAGCCCCTGTTATTTGATGCCCGCTGATGCCCGCCGCTGTGGAATGACAACCTCTCACAGAGTGAATGCTCCGATGTGATAGGATGTGATACAGAGTAATACCTGACGAGTGGATCAACCTTGTGATCCTATAGAATTTAATCTCAATGCTTCACAGCTTTTCATCGTGCGGACTTCGATGTGTAGTATGATCATGATATCATTGATCAAGCAATAGTCTTCGAACTTTGATGAGAACTTAGTGACAGTCACCTTGAAAACATTTGAAAACACACGATCATGCATGTTAGTCGCTACATGATGCCTGTTTCTCAGGATCATGTCGGCCACTGTAGATAGTGAAATCCTTGAACTAGAGACATGACTCCACTTAGTAAATGTCACTCATTGATCAGGCAATAGTCTTGGAACTTTGATGAAAACTTGGTGATAGTCACCTTGAAAACATTTGAAAACACAAGCTCCATCATGCACGTTAGCCGCTACATGGTGCCTGTTTCTCAGGACCATGTCGGTCACTATAGATAGTGAGTTCCTAGAACTAGGGACATAAGTCCATGTGCGCGCCTCGCGGCTCTCTCATGGTCTATAGTTGAAGACTGACAGTACTTCATTATCAGTACTGTTAAGGTAGCTGTAGGTGAGACATGCTGTGATAAGAAGAGCGGGAGGAACGAGGAGTCTATTGAACAAGTACAATCTCAGTGTCTTGGAAAAGAACTCTTGTTAAGGGTTCGTCTACCTATTGAACAAGTACACTACATCGCATTAGACTTTGTATTGTATAGGTGACGAATTCCTACTCACATCTCAGTGTCTTGGAAAAGAACTGAGATGCCAGGACGCTGCTACTGGCGTTTTTAAGGTAAGTACGTTGACGACAATAATGTATTAAAACGAAACAGAAAAATAAAGTAGGACCGACGTCACTGCGTCGCTCGCCCTTTGTCCCTTTTCGGCTGTGCTCGTACCTCTACCTCTCATTACTCACTGTGCGTGCCTTGCTCGGATCCATCGGTCTTCCTTGTCTCGGAACTCTCGGATTCCAACAAGACATACCATTGATCTGGTTACTGGGTTGTAGGTTCTGCTTCGCTTTCCATGATTTACCAGTGCGAGGTGCAGCTTGAGGCTGGCCCTTGAAGAAAGCTTGAAGACCCTGATGCCGTGATGATAGGTGATGATCTTAGGCGGCGACACGTGCACGTGACGAGTGTCACACTGGCGCAGCAGCAAAAACCAACGCAAACTCGACTGCACGTATAGTATGATGTGCTGAACTCGAAAGGTGCACAGGTGACTGGTGATGACGCACCGTGGACCAGTGAAACATAACGCGCTCCAAGGCACAATCTCCAGGCTTCGAGTTGGCTATCATGCACATGGGCCTGGCGGTTAGTAGTACCTCATTGTCAACCGACTTTGCTGAGTCCTGACTGCGGCCGCAGGATCTCTGAGTAATGACAAAGACATGCCAAACCGTTTGTGTCATTATGAACACATCCGCAGTTGAACCTGGTGCTTCTGCATATCGGTGTGTAACGCTAAATTATTATAAAACTATCAACAGATTTAGCATCTCAACTTACAAGTCTGAACGTCGCCTTCAATAGGTTTGTCTCGCCATTGCTGAAATCTGATGGGCCTCTGACTCAAAATCAATATATCCCTGCAGATCATGTCCACCGAACTCGAGTCACACCCCCATGTCGTACTCTGGGGTGTCGCCAAGCCACCCAATGCACCTAGCTCGTCCGGCTTCTGCCAAAAGCTGGAAACATTCCTCAGATTTAGCGGCATATCATACGAAGTGGGCGAGACAGTCCCAATGAAAGCTCCCAAGGGTAAAGTTCCCTTCGCCGATATCAAGCATGACGGGAAAACTGTCACTATCCCAGATTCTCATTTTATCATCCGCTATCTCATCGAGAACGGGCTCATTAAAGATCCGGACGCCGCCGCCGGCTTGACTCCTGCTCAGAAGGGCGAGTCGAGAGCATGGCAGGCGTATATTGAAGAGGTGCTATATTCTGCAATCGTTCGAGATCGGTGGTACATAGACGAAAACTATGCAGTGACTGCCGAGGAGATATTTGGGAGCATGGCCTGGCCCATGCGGCCGATCATATCTTGGTATTTTAGGAGGAAGGTGATCGAGTCAATTTGGAACGCTGGGATGGGACGTCATTCCCAGGAAGAAGCTCAGTCTTTGCAAAAAGAGGCTTTTGAAGCCCTCGAAGCAAGGATGTCGGGCCATTCGTATTTCCACGACAGCGAACAACCAACATCCATTGATCTTATCGTCTATGCTTTCCTCGCCAATACGCTCGCAACGA
Organism: Suillus subaureus; assembly: GCF_016647635.1. NCBI lineage: Eukaryota > Fungi > Basidiomycota > Agaricomycetes > Boletales > Suillaceae > Suillus > Suillus subaureus. The sequence goes on from NW_024538563.1 coordinate 1,221,170, forward strand.
GTGGGAACCCGTACTGGGCGGATATGGTGCTCAGGAATCATACCCTGCTGGCATTCATGAAAAGGATGACAACCTTGCTCTTCCCCGAATACGGGGTTCTTCTACATCGCATTGAAGAAGCCGGCGTTCTGAATTAGGTGGGGACATGGAGGAACGATTTTCGGAAACTGGGCATTTCATGTGGTTCGTCGCCATGCTGGAGTAGTCAAACCTTTCTCCCATTTGTAACCGATTATTGCCATGACATTAATGCACACTTCAACTGTCCAAAAGTTGTTGTCATGATCCCATTCACATTGCCTCAACATAAAGCCGAATGTTGCCGCGGATCGGCTGCAGGATTACGTTTCGTAGTAACTAACTAAACAAAACTTATCAATCTTGCCACATCTCAGCGCTTACTAGTTAATAGTGCTGTCTACAGTTCTTCAACATTGCCGGCGACAGCGACCAAGGCGGCGCCTCAACGAGCAGCGACGTGCAAATTATTTGCTCGTTCGACTGACTGTAAGTATTATCGTTCGATTGAGTGCTAGGTGTCATTAACCTATTCGGCAGCAAGCCTATTCGTTCACAACATTATATTTCATTCTCATTGATAGTGTATCTTCCGGCCATTACTCTCATTATCTTCCGTAGTACGGGTATTCTGCGGTACAATCTTTTCTTGACTTCGGTCGTTCCAGTCATTTCCGTTGTAATCACCATCATACCATTCAACCATGTACCAGCAACGCTCGCTGGGTGGTCTCTCCGGATCCGTGATAGTCACTGACACTTCACCGACCGCAACTGCTCTCGTCCAAAACACCACACCGGCACCTGGTTCGGGTTCCTCGATGGGCATTCAGCTCGCTTCCTCGACACCGTCCACATTACCGACTTCGTCATCAGCTGCATCTGCTGTGACCACCTCGCCTAGTTCCTCTTCTGGAAATAACATATCACTGAGCGCTGTTATCGGCGCCTGCGTGGGCGCATTCATCCTACTCGTACTGGTAATCTCTTTGGCGATCTACTGTTCAAGACGACAAAAGCCGCAGCGTCGTGGGAACGCTTCCCCCACTTCGCAGTCCCGCAATGCTGCGAACAACTTGTCCCGTCAGCGCTCTCATCTACAGCCTTGGAATCGCCTAAACGATGACAAGGAGGGCCAACAGGATATGTACCCAAGGCCTCCATCCGGGCCGATGGAGAAGTTGGGTGCGATGTTCAATCGTACACCCAGCACGAACTCTGGAGAAAAGTCCTCTGATGACCATGGAAACCGCGAGTCCATAGGCACGATGCAGCACTTTGCCAAATATCACCCTGGCTTGGCTGAGGAAATGGCATCAAAATCTGCAGATTTGGGTTACGTGGTTGTCACCAAACCTCCACCTGTACAGCGGTTTATGGGCCGTACCCAAGCTGATGGTGTGCCAACCATTTCATGGGATGGCGATACTGTCGGAGGGGATTCGTTCCTCTCCATGCGCTCGTGTCTATCTGGTACCATGTCACCTACAATGACTATGGCCAAGTTCACTCCACCCGCAACCGTGTCTGGGTCACATCGCTGGGAGAGTGCGGAAGTTGGCCATATTGACGTATATGGTTCAAAGATGTCAGAAGCAGGCGATTCGCGCAATCCTTTCGCGGATGCGGCTTCCGTCAAGAGCGGCATTAGCCGACGTGTCACCAATCCGTTCTTCAACGCGCAGGAGAAATCCCAAAAGCGCACACTCCTTGCTAACACCACACCCGGATCCAACCCCTTCGCTGATTCAAATACTCCCACACAAAGACCTTTCCTTGAAGTTGAGGCTCGCTCAAATAGTGACGCCAGCTCCAGCAATTCCCGCGCTATGCAATGTCTCATCGCTGCACTAGACATGCCAGCAGAAGCAGGTCTACGCGTGTCGTCCATGCGATCATCACATTACTCTCACAACTCAACAATCATGTCCTGTGATGAAGTTGACGCCGTGAGCGTGACAGCCTTCCCATACCCCCCAACGCAAGTTCCACTTAGATGATCCACTTTCAAAACAACACGCTTTGCTTTCCATTAATATGTGCAAACTTCATTTCGCACCAATACATACTGCCATCTTGAGTACGTATACATTATTTCGTATTTGTTCCTCGCGCATCCCACATTCATACTGTTTTCATGGCGCTTTACGGTCCGGTATCAACGTTCACCCCTCCCACCTTGTCACACTCCTTGACCCTTTCGCATTGGAACAGCTTGTTTTGCGCTTAGCTTGATTTCCGTGTTGTGTTAAATCTTGTGCATTACTAGTACTACTCGCTATCCATCTTGCCCTTGTCCCTGAGTAAATCTGTTATATTTATGGTCACTAGCTCTACCGTCTGTGTCTTCTCGCAGGAACCTTCAGTCGTGAACGAGGTAGACTTGAAAATGTGGACGCTGTTACTTGTGCAAAGCCTTCAGAATGTCAAAGTCCGTGACCGGGGCAACGATAGTCGAGCACTTAAACGTTGTACTACTTGTCAGATGGAAGATGGTCGAATCACAGTAAGTGGGTGCTCGAGTGATCGACTCAAGCGCTTCAGCAAGCTTCGCGAGAAGCTTTAGTTAATGAAAAATGATTGGACTTGAATTCTTTGGTTGCATGGGTGCTAGCAAGCTTTTGCCAGCGCTTCGAGTTGCCTTGGACTATATTATGATTTATAACTGCTTGAATACATCGCCACATAGTTATTGGGCCCATGTTGGTAGCCTGTGTGGTTGTTAGTTGATGATAGATATCCTCTGACCAACTTCAACTTGAGCAACTGCATTGGAAGCCTAAAAGTCTTTTGTCTCCTAGCTCACACAGACGCCTCTCCTCTCTTATCTCTGCTGGGAGATTATCGCTCGGTATGTCGTCACCTTCCGCTCCCCACGGTTCGAAAGGCTTGCATGCCATCTAGGGCACAGTGAGCTGCTGTCAGCCGCATATGCATGGTGGGTGTCTCACCTGCATCACTTTAGCCATGATACGTTTCCCACTTTCATGGTCCCCCTCAACTTTCTTGATGAGCTCCTCAAGCACCCATTGTCTAAGCACAAAACGCGGGTTCGCACTTTTGGCGGCATCTTGCCTGGCGCTGTCAAAGTCAGCTTCACCAGCCCACTCTTCTCCAGGGCGCTCGCTTTCAATGCGCGCACTGTACTTGTCCAACCAAGCCATCCATTCTTCAGTAACCTTGCCATGATCCATGCGATCCCGGTCAGGCGTCCCGGTCAAGATCCCCTTGATGAATGCCTCCATTCTCTCACTATTGTCTTCCTTCATCATCCCAGTGTGGAAAAACGCAAGCCGTCTAAAAGTGCCATGGAAGTCTAACTGCTGTACCTCCATCATGTCCAAAAGTGGTTGCACGATCTCCCGCTGGTCCGTTTTCTCCTGACGACGAAGCCCCAGGCGCTTGCGCATCAAGTTTCCGTATTCTATGGCGCAGGTTTCTTCGATGATCTGTTCCATTTCTACTTTAGAAAGGTCTTTGCCTACTTTGCGCCATGAGTCGAGCGTTTCAGGTGTGACTGAAGATGCCCAGCCGGATTGGACTGCTTTGTTGCCTTGTGCGGCTTCTGCGCCGATGAGTGGGGAGAGTGCGTCGAGGAGAGCACGACAGGCATAGACGCTGCAAGTGTGTTGTTAGAATATCGGAAGACAGTTGTAACTTAAAAGACCAACATCATGTTTGGCTGATACTGGGTTTGAGTGTCAGCTTACGAGCGGGCGTGAACAGTGTTTGACCCACCTTGTATGCATAACGACCCTCTCCGTCACTATGATTGCAGATATGATAAGAGTCGAAGACGTCCATGAAAGCATATGGGCCGTAATCTATCGTCAGCCCAAGGATTGATATACTGAAACCATATAATTAGTCGCCTAAAACTGGAAGTGGGAAGAGAAATTCACTTGTCCGTGTTCATAACACCATGCATAAATCCATAGGCCTGCCAAGCAGCCACCATCCGTGCATTTCGTCTTGCAACATCAAACAGGAGCTCTTTACCCCAAGCACCACCAGCCTCCCAGTCGATGTTTTCCAGCTTTAACACTCTCCTCGCAGTCCACTCACCCAACTGTCGTAAAGCTTCGTAGTTTGCGTCTTGCTGACCGCCGCCGAGGAAGAAAGAATTGGATGGAGGGCTGAGGGCTTCGAAGTTGCCGATACGTATGAATGTTTCTGCAACGCGTGTGAAGATACAGGCGGTTTCTGAGCGCTCTCGTATGACTGGTAAGTCAGGGAGAGAGATTAGACTTAATGACCTGGTAGTTGGGATCGAGAGTGCATGCATGGCTATGATTTAGTTAGTGCAAGCCCGGTACTACCAACAAGAACATCTGCACCTTCCGAGCAAAGGTATTCTCGGATGGATGAGCGAAGCACAGCTAAACCATCCGCAGTACGGGAGAAGGGGGTCCGCCCAGCACCCTTTAGTTGTAGTTCGTATGTGGTTTCAGGGTCTTCGGGGTGCGGTGTCACATCTAACAACCTGTTAGGATGTCCTGGAGCAGACGTGGGATAGATGACTGACGGATTGAAATGGCGCGACCATCACCAAGTTGACCAGCCCAGACGCCAAACTGGTGGCCGCTGTACCTGGCGGACCAGGGTGCAAAGCTAGGACCCGAGCTGGACTCAGGTGCCATCAGAACGGTATGGCCGCTCAAGACATCCACCAATTCCTGCCGGATAGCCTCAGCCTCTGGAGAAGAGATTGAAGTAACTTCTTCTATTAGAGGGGCCAAGGCTGGTTTCCCCAGCACTTCAAAGGCATCGCCAACATCTAGATGTGGCAGGCAGTCTCTGAGGCATGTCGCAGACAACCCGATGAGCTCCCTCTTCCTATCTCTAAGCTTGGAGGTATACTTGTTCAACGAAGGCTGAATTTGTCCGCTAACTGAATATGAATGACGAGCTTCGCGCTCGCTGAGCCACTGCTCGATGTAACCAGCCTTGTCCTCGATGACAGCAGGTGGATCGGGCGGTGTAATTTCATAGGGAAACTCTAGTGGCATTGGATTCACATACGAGAAGTGTGCTTCTTTTGAGAGTAGCCTTGCACGCCTCTGCAGACTTGGTTTGTTAGGCAAGACATCAGAGAAGAACTCTGCTAGATTCGGGGTAACTGGATCTGGGGTAAGGTTATGAGTCACGATGTGGCTTGACGGCGGCAGGGGCAATGAGGAGATGGGCACTTTGCAAACATTTGCCATTATGGAACGAGCACGCAGAGCGTTCATGCACAAATTATGGGCACGAGCAGAGAAAGCTGCTGTGCTAGCACTGAGAATTCAAACAGGGCTACTACGGGCCGGGTATGTTGTCAAGTGTTTATAAGTAAGCTGATCGGAGTAATTCGATACAGTGGGTACCAACTACTCCAATATTAAGAACCAAATCACTTCCGGCAGAGAAGAAGACTGAGGTTTAGCTTCCTGTGGGGTGATTCAAGCGTGTCCGAGTCGTTTCTTTCCGTTATATTTAGACCAGACTAATCAATCAGGATCGGCGTGTCCGACCAGCATGCAACATCGATCGGTCAGATTCGGTGGGTTACTGGTATTAACCGCATCTACTACGTGCATCATCATTCAGATCATGTAACCCGATATCCGAGAGCACTTTGGGCGTACTGGATCAGGTATCTGAGGCGTGTTTGGAGGCGTTGCAGCAGCGATCATGATGACAACCTGTCAAATGTGGAGAGGTGAGTTATCTGTTTGCCGGGTTCAAAGACGTATTCGATTGATTCAATTCTGACTTATCATGTCGACAGCACGGTCTTGTCAATAAGCGGTTACCTGCGGTTACGCCTCGCAAGTGCAGGTCAGCAAGATTGAGAAGTGTCTGTGTTCATTGAGAAATTAGGACAGCACGCTTTTTTCAATTATTGCATGTCTTCTACTTAAGCATGATGATCCTACTGATGGAATTCCTAAACTGATATAAGTGTGGCAAGAATATCCATGGGTCGCGAGAACGGCATCGGAATTTGGAAACAAGTTCCTAACATCACGAACAGCTTTAACCTGTACAGCGTTTGGATAAATGACCATCAAGTTCGCTGCTCAATCGCACCCATCAAATATACCTTTCGTCTCAGATGATCCCAGTTGGTGGCCGCTAATCGATGAGTTGGGTGGCTTCAGCTATTACGTAGGTTCGTGGAAAGCCATTTGGATATGTCTGTGATGTCTAACTTTAAACTTCACTGCGGTTGCGCAGTTTCCGCATCTGCTGCAGTAATATATGACTGGGGTGAGCAAGATGTTACCGATCACCGCTGGTACTCTTATGACATTTTCAGCTTTGACATTCGGACAAGAGGTAGGTCGATGCCGTCATAACCGGAGCAGCCATCTCACTGCGAACGGTTTTATAGTTCGAGCTGATCTGGGTGAGCAGTATTAAATGAGCATCAGGATGATACAATTAACTCGGGCAAGATGCAACGTTGGTCCCGCATAACTCTTTTATATATCAGTGTATGTAGCTTATATAGCAGTTGGCAAGCCGTCCTAACTTCAACAATGTCCTAGGTGCGCTACATTGGAATACTATATGCTGTGTATGTTCACGCCTTCTAACAAGTTGGCGCCGAGCTAATCAGTCATCTTTCACAATCAGCATCAACATATTGCGTATATTTCCCCACATTCGTCGTGTTCGTTTCTTCTGACCGTTGGCATTCAGCAAGCCTTCCGTCACTCCCAGTGACAGATGTAGTGAGTATTCTGCACCGAGGCCTATCATTCTCGTTCAATGACGTGCGTTGCTATGTAGGGGTGAGTGACATTGTTGGCTAGCTTTTTTGTTATAATGACCATAACAAATGTGAGATTTTGGTCCCGAGTCTACGCTCATTACTAACTGGGATTTTCAGGCAAAATTTTGAACTCTACGCTAAATTGGATGACAGTAGTGGTAAATACCATGCTGGATGGTGAGCCACTCAATTACAATACCTCGTGAGACTTAACTGAAACATCATGCAAGTTATAGTGATCACGCGGTTATATGCCATGTATCAGCGGTCCAGAAAGATACTTATCTTTCTCGTTGTAACCTTCGTGACTTTCACGATCGCCTGCGGAGTGATCACTGCAATAGGAGATATTCATATGTTAGGAGGTAAGCCTGATCTAGGACGAAAGAGTGCATTAGGCTCATCGGACGAATACCAGAGGAGCTCATCCTCTCTGGTACCTATCAGTGCACTTATGAATGGGAAGGTGATATCTCACTTGATTCCATGGTCTGGGTACTTTACATTGCATGGGAGATCCTCGCATTGTGTCTTGCAGTCTGGATTGCTGTAAAACACTTCCGTGAACTGCCACGATCATCGACGGGACCAACTATCGGGGACTGTTTTACGGTGTTAATGAAAACTCACGTCCTTTACTTTGTCAGATGAGCTCGTAATTGAATGCGGCTTCTTCTCCCACTGAAGTTCTGTGGGCGCTAGCTTTGCTACTGTTTCTGTCTTCCAATTCATTTCTCTCCGAACTTGAAGACCAGTGTATGCCGACTGTCAATCGCATCTGCATGTGGCAACTGATCTCCATTCCTACAGGCATCGGAAACTGGAACTCTGATTTATACTGCCCATCTTGAAATTTTCTCGATCATACAGATGTTTGTGCTGGGACCACGTCTCATCCTCAGCATTCGAGAGTATCACACCAAGCTCGTGGGCAACTCCGATGCAGGGACAGGCATAAGTACAATTGCTTTCCAGGAGCGTGCATTCGTGTCAACTGGCGATGGCATGTAGCACGAGAGAAACGCTCCAAGTTGTTGACGCCTGTCAGGTATTCTGCAGAGGCTCGATAGTGTTTTTGTACGTTCGTCGTGATACTCATTGTGATGTATTGATTTTCAAAAGAGAGATGGAACTGGGTAAACAAGTAACACGCTGCATCACTGCTACTAGTCTCCTACCTACACTTGTGCGATGCTCAAATTATACGGAATTGTCATGCTAACTCAGTCCCTTTGTGCTCCAAACCGGGTATGGGTTAGGAATTGATTTTCTACTAATCTAAATTGGTGACTAATTCGCCGTGCACCTGTAGACTCACAGTCTCATTCCAACTTGAACGGCACCGTAACGACTGAGGTCATGCACTACGGGAGCTCCCAACGAATACACATGCACATAGTACAAGCAGACTGGGATTAATATGGGTTGAGGACATTCCTAACTGACTTGAAAGGCTGATCGCAAACTGAGCGTCCATTGCTAGTCAAACTCTACTCGGAGCTCAGCAAGGCCCGGAAAAAAATGGAGTGAATGCCAGTAATTACAATGATACACTGAAGGGAATCGGAATCGGCACGATGAAATAGGAACTAGCAAGATATAAGTACATTAGACTAGAAATAACAATATTAAGTACTGATAAAACTTGAACGTTGAATTACTAGAAATTGTGGTAAGTCATTTCATCGCCAGAGCCAAATTCAAAAAAACCGAAGTCATTATCGCAGAGCTGTAAGGTGATAAGAACAACGTCGAAAAATAGAGGTTCGCAATCACTCACCCGGCGGAAATGAGCACAACGTTGGCACTGTTCAGTCAATACTTTGCATTCAGTACGGACAGTGATACCAGAATAATCACAAACCTCTTCTTCACAAAGTTTGCAAAGGATTTGATTACATGTACAACGAGATTTCCCACCATCGTCGCATGTGTTGCATAAATGACCTTGGCAGTTCTGGCACTGGAAAAGGTTTCCGCCCGGTCCTATGCTCAGTTTCTTCGCTCGCTTCTTCCATGCAGTCATTACAGAGTCCCACACGTCGGCATAGCTCGCAAGCATTGATGTATGAGCACCATGTGCAGAAACACTGAAGGCACCGAGGGCACGTAAGAATCCTACGAATGGTCGAAGACTGCGACTCGCAACTGCTGCAAGTCCAGTACCGACCACATGGGCAGGAAAAGCTATCCTGCGTGATGCATTCGGGACACACTTTGGTGTTGCGGTGCCGAATGGACCAGCAACCAGGGTTGGAGCACTGACGACCATCTCTTCTGCCATTTTGACTGTTTGCCATGCAGGCTGTGGTGTTGCAGAACAAGGGCCGCGGTGAGTGTACTCGAGTTATCCCGGGTTTGATAAAGAAGTTGCGATGGCGCAGTCGTTAGAAATTGGGCGTCCAACGCACCAATCGAGCTCTCCTGAGCAGAAGAAGCGTGAACATATGGGTCATTTTCCCAGCTGAGGCAGGGAACCTGGAGACTCCAAACATGAAGTACAGAATTGCCTTGCTTGATGAAAGACCTGGGAACGCCGTACAATGGGGACGGCAGAGGAGGCTGCACAATCATTGTTGGAACACGAAATAATTTTGCACTTGCTGCACGATGTCTGCTCCGATGAACAGATAGGGCAAAGCAGACTGTCGATGGAAAACGACTTTCCGTAATCTTCATCGATCAGACCTTTGTCGAAAAGACAGCGATAAAAGGCCTGTACAAGTGAGGTAGAAAGTTAAGAAAGCCCTTGGAGCTACGTTGCTTACTTGCCTGTTGGCAACGTGCTTCCTCCATTTCTGCTTCCTTTTTCTCCCGGACAATTCTCCTCACGTACTCTTCAAGGTCCCTTAGGGAAGAGTCAATCTCATTAGGTACAGGAAAATGCCTGTTTCGAGCCCTATCGTTGACCGTCATGGTGTTTAAGTTGACCGTGAAGAGGGTTTTCATGGTTGAATCTCATTTGCCCTCTCGGAGGTTGAGGATAACAATTGACGGCACGCATCCATCCTCATGTACCTGGTAGGAAAGGCTTTGCGAGTACCGCCATTTCATTACTGTGGGTGGCGGTGGACGTGTGGGATTAACAGTGCGGTAGATGCAATGCATAACTTTGATTACGAGAGGAAGCATAGGGTGCTTAGACCTTGGATCCTCAAAAATGATGCTTTCCCACTGATCGTGCATGTTGGCAAAGCTAGTACGCGTGCGATGTTATTAAAAGGACTTGTTGATGAGTTATGTGTCTGTGGGAGTTCGGTTGAGTGAGTGTCTGGTGAGTGTCCGAATTTCCCCTATATTCTTGGCAACGTCCGAGAGATTCCGGGCGTAACCGGCTCAGAGATGGTCTGTTCATACAGGCTTGCAGCTGATATTCGCGCTCGTCGTATTTTGTAGCTTGCTCTCCTCGTACATATCGAACGCCTCAAAGGAACCATTTTCGATATCCTGTTTTGACATCTGACCGGCCAAACTCCATTGGGGCCGCGCGGCTATTCCATTTCACTGCTGTGAGAATAGATTGTTCAACCGCATATCAGTACTCTCACATACCAAAGAAATCAGTACCTTTGCCTCATCTCTCGGAAGAACTGGCGCATTGACCACCAGCCCTCAACAAGACATTGTGCTCATTAGCGACAGTCAGATGCCGAGTCCCACATTTTCTGTACCATGGATCTGCGCTGCATGCGGGCCCTGCCTGGGCTCGTAGCTTTGGAGGGCCTTATTTGCATCAGGTTGATACTTATTCGCCACGAACAATGAGGCCTCTAGGCACCAACGATAGTCGTCGCGACGTCGATCTTTCGCCCCGAGCATTACGCAGAAGGCACTACAGATTTGAATCGATCATCAGTTGTCTCTTGCTTCATTCCTCAGAGTCATGCTGTTTATGCTTGGGACTGGCAGGAGATGATAATATAATAACCGACTCACTTCTATAGCAACACTTAGGATGAACATTTTCACTGGCATGCTACACTGCGTTTACCAATACACCAGAGCAGCAGAGGAAGCCTCGACGACCACTTGTCCATTGGACACTGTTTCCTCGACAACATCGCCTTCTGCAACGCCAGAGGCAAAAGTTTGCCCTGCCCAAGTCGTTAATTCGGCTGACAGGACATCAGCCCCTGGGGCTGTCAGCCTCTTGACCGTTACTTCTTGAGCTCTTCGGCAAATACGCAGATATGTCGATCGTGATATTAGGACGAGGGTACGAATCCGTCTGGTTGTACAGCTCAAGGTTTAGGAGCGCGAGCTTAGTTGGGTAATCATAGCTGTCGGCGGATGTTTCATCCCAGAAACCATATATCGAGATCTGACCAGCAGAAGGATCACCACCTGCGGTCGTAATTGACGATCCATTGGCTTGTCGCCCTGGGAAGATATTTGAAAGGCGCAGTGACCTCGAATAACCAATGGCCTCAGTCACGAAGAGGTAGGCCGAATATGCCGGGAACACTTGGATAGGGCCGTTCTGGTTTTCAACTGGGTACCTATGGAGTCGACGTCAGTCCCAAGACGTCGTAAAGTCACATATTGTGAGATGACATACCAGAGGTTGTAGAGTGAGAGCCCGCCGTGATTGAGCTGCGTAGAGCTCTGCAGTGCAAGAGGTCCACCTTGATGCACATAAACACTAGAGATGAGATTAAGCTGCAAGTTCATCGATGTACCCCGGTCACGTACCGTGAGACATTGATTGAAGCCGCGTAGAGCGTCGTATCTAACTATAAAAATATTCAGATGTCAAGAAATGTACTCCTTTTATCAACGTACCAGCCACATAGCTTGACCGAATGTGTTGCTGACATTGGCCCGTCCAGAACAAGAGACGGAATTGAATTCACCTTCGTCATGGGTCAACATATATTCAATATTCAATCTTACAACCTCACCGATAACAAAGGCATCAGGTCCGAGTTGGGCGCGAACGCTATGGATACGGGGCTGCCAAAGATCCAAATATCTACTGGAGATTAGTGTGCTGTGATCATAGCAATAGGTGACTTACTCAGCCAAGCGTGTATGATTCACCTAAATCCTTATTACAGTTAACAGTTGCGATGAATAATCGACAGCTTACCAGGTTGGTCAATGTAGCTACAGCAGCCCTAGTTGGATCACAAACCTATAAATAAAGGCTATTTTAGGTCGCGTGTGGGTCAATCGGAAACCTCCTCACGCTGTACTGGTATGTGTGTTCGCTACACGTCATGGCAGTGTGTCCATCGTTGGCCCCAGCAGCCAGAGCACTAACACAATTAAACTGCGCGTCTGCTTGCGGGGTGTTATACGGCCACAAAGGGTCTATAACAGTCGCCCCAATTTGGAACTCGGGATAATCAATGCCCAACGCCTTCGAGATATTGATAGTCCACGGCTAGATACAGAGCGTGTAAGACCTCACCATCAAGGAGACAAAAATAGAAATGGAAATACCTCCCATATAGCGGTATAGTTCTGGGCGTCGAGGTCAAGGTAATACTGATCTGGCTCATTTCCTACTGAAGACGGAAAATAGTCGGACCGGGGAGCATCAGTAAGAGAATCGAATGACTCACCTTCAAAGCGAGAAATTTGGCTTGAACCAAGACCCATCCACGCTGCCTCAGCCATGTCAAGAGCTCCAGTATAATTCAAGCTCTCTAGATCCTACACGGACCAGTCAGGTGCCGACACCCGGTGATCTGACAAGTAAATGACTCACGAGCGTCATGACGATCTTCGTCCCTTCTGGTAAAAGCTTCACAGTGTTCCAAAACTGGGGTCCAAGTGTAGTGTTTATCAGTGCACCCGTGCTGTTGATGAAATTGTACAGTGCAGCCTCCTGATTCGGATCCCAGAATGTCGAGTCAGCGGTGATGCCACCAATGCGCACTTCGGCTGGAACCCCAGTCCTCTCTTTTAGGTTCTCAAACAGATTCTGAGAAAGTGTATTCGGATAGGATTGGTTTCCCATGTATTCTTCAAAGAAGGCAGTTTCAATACTGAAACTTGCGAGGGCAGGGTTTAAGGGTGGTGTTGCGTCTATTGGGAGCGAAGCTGGGCCAGATAGCGTCAACTTGGACAGACTGGTATCATCGCGAGATATAAGAGCATGTCTCGCAGATACCACGGGACACAAAGTAGAACTGTAGACAAGAACCACATCCCGCAGAAAGAAACAGGCAGTGGGGTCAAAAAATACCATTTTACCACGTCTTGCAGTATTTTATACAGACGGAAAGAGGGCATGAGCACCGGTCCGCAATGAATTCAGGAATGTCCACATGTCCAAAGAATTGACAGGTCACAGAACGTTGGTGTGAAGCACCATGATCGGCACGTGAGGGAGTTGTTGAAGATATTTGGTCTTGCTTGACTATGCCCTCCAATGCTATCACTGACAAACAAGCAAAGAAATGAATACTGTAGAGATACTCACCTGACCTTCCAATGAGTAAGCCTCATAATGTTGAGTGGTTATGCACATGGCTTAGCCATCAGTGATTTCGCCGGATCCTTATTTTAATTGATGCTTGTGAACCGGTGACCGTCAGCCTCGATAATTCCATTAGCGACAGTCATATGCTGAGTCCCGCATTTTCTGTATAGATCTTTGCTGCACCCAAACCCCGTGCGTGCAGGTGCCTGGGCTTGTAGCTCTGGCGAGCCTTATTTGCACCAGGTACTTATTCGCTACGAACAATGAGGCCTCCAGGCACCAACCTCACAGAAGGTTCTACAGACCTGAATCCTGCTCGAGAACATCGTCGTCTCTTGCTTCGCTCCTCAAGACCAGGTTGTTTATGCTTGGGACTGACGGGAGATAATAATATAATAACCGACTCACTTCTATAGCAATGTCCAGGATCAACATTTTTTCACTGGCGTGCTACACTGCGTTTACCAATACACCAGAGCAGCAGAGGAAGCCTCGACGACCACTTGTCCATTGTACACTTTTTCTTCCACAATGTTGCCTTCTGCAACGCCAGAGGCAAAAGTTTGCCCTGCCCAAGTCGTTAATTCGGCTGATAGGACATCAGCCCCTGGGGCTGTCAGCCTCTTGACTATTACTTCTTGAGTCTTCTTCCGCAAATACGCAGATACGTCGATTGCGATATTAGGACGAGGGTACGAATCCGTCTGGTTGTATAGCTCAAGGTTTAGGAGCGCGATCTTAGTTGGGTAATCATAGCTGCCAACGGATGTTTCATCCCAGAAACCATATACCGAGATCTGACCAGCAGAAGGATCACCACCTGCGGTCGTAATTGACGATCCATTGGCTTGTCGCCCTGGGAAGATATTTGAAAGGCGCAGTGACCTCGAGTAACCAATGGCCTCAGCTACGAAGAGGTAAGCCGAATATGACGGAAAGACTTGGATAGGGCCGTTCTTGCTATCAACAGGGTACCTGTGGCATTAACATCAGTCCCAAGATGTTGTAAAGTCACATATTCTGAGATGACATACCAGAGGTTGTAGTGTGCAGGAGGTCCACCTTGATGTACATACAAACTGGAGGTAAGATTAAGCCGCAAGCTCATCGATGCACCCTGTTCACTTACCGTGAGACATTGATTGAAGCCGCGTAGAGGGTCGTGTCTAACTACAAAAATGCTCGGATGTCACGAAATGCGTTTTTTATCGACATACCAGCCACATAGCTTGACCAAATGTGTTGCTGACATTGGCCCGTCCACCACAGGAGACAGAATTGAATTCACCTTCGTCGTGGGTCAATATATATTCAATATTTAATCTTACGATTTGCCTCACCAATAACAAAGGCATCAGGTCCAAGCTGAACGCGCACGCTGTGAATACGTGGCTGCCAAAGATCCAAATATCTCCAGAAGATTAGTGTGTTATGATCATAGCAACAAATATGACTTACTCAGCCAAGCGTGTGATTCACCTAAATCCTCATCGCAATTAACAGTTGCGATGGTTAATCAACAGCTTACCAGGTTGGTCAACGTAGCTACGGCAGCCCTAGTCGGATCACAAACCTACAAATAAAAGCTATTTGAGGTTCAAGTTGGGCGTGGGTCAGTTGGGAGCTCCCTCACGCTGTACTGGTATGTATGTTCGCTACACGTCATGGACAGTGTGTCCATCGTTGGCCCCGGCAGCCAGAGCACTAACACAGTCAAACTGTGCATCTGCTTGCGGGGTGTTATACGGCCAAAAAGGGTCTTGAGCAGTCGCCCCAATCTGGAACTCGGGATAATCAATGCCCAATGCCTTCGAGATATTGATAGTCCACGGCTAAATACAGAACGTGTAAGACCGCACCACCAAGGAGATAAAGATAGAAATAGAAATACCTCCCATATAGCGGTATAAGTCTGAGCATCAAGGTCGAGGTAATATTGATCTGGCTCATTTCCTACTGAAGACGGGGTATAGTCGGACCGGGAAGCGTCAGTGGGAGAATCGAATGACTCACTTTCGAAGCGAGAAATCCGGCGTGAACCAAGACCCATCCATGCTGCCTCAGCCATACCAAGGGTTCCGGTATAATTCAAGCTTTTTAGATCCTACACGGGCCAGTCAGAGACCGACACCCAATGATCTGATAAGTAAATGACTCACGAGCGTCATGACGATCTTCGTCCCTTGTGGTAAAAGCTTCACAGTGTTCCAAAACTGGGGTCCCAGTGTAGTGTTTATTAGTGCACCCCTACTATCGATGAAATTGTATAGTGCAGCCTCCTGATTCGGATCCCAGAATGTCGAGTCAGCGGTGATACCACCAATGCGTACTTCGGCTGAAACCCCAGTCCTCTCTTTTAGGTTCTCAAAGAGATTCTGAGAAAACTGGTTTGGATAGGATTGGTTTCCCATAAATTCTTCAAAGGAGGTGGTTTCAATACTGAAGCTTGCGAGGGCAGGGTTTAAGGGTGGTGTTGCGTCTATCGGAAGCGAAGCTGGGCCGGATAGCGTCAATTTGGACAGACTGGTATCATCGCGGGACATAAGAGCATGTCTCGCAGATGCCAGTGCAACGCAAGGCAGAACTGTAGACAAGAACCACATCCCCCAGGAAGAAACAGGTGAGGTCAAATACCATTTTATCACACCTTGCGGTATTTTATACGGACGGTCCACGATGAATTCAAATTTCAGGACTAACCATATGTCCAAAGAAATGACAGGTCGCAGTGCGGGCTCGGCGAAGCTTTCCAAGGGGTCAACTTCCAATTCCACTATGATCAGCACGTCACGCCGTGAGGGAGTTCAACATCTGCAAAACCACTGAAATGAACGCTTAGCTTAAGCGCTTTACGGACGCTTACGAACGCTTACGACTTCAGTAGCACACTCACGCGATTGGTGGAGATGCTTTTACAGTTGTTATTTTATTTCTTTGGTATCATTTTATTTCGCTATTCTAAACTTACGAGAGATGGAGAATCGAACATTTTGATTACATGTAATCTCTCGCATTCCGCTGAAGATAGATAAAGCAGAAAACATAATGCAGGTGAGCTGCAAGCTAACAAAAAATGTAACTAGTGCAAGTCTGAGCGCAAGGTATGATACACTTCCTTGTCCGAGAAATTATTCAAGTAAAAGCGCTCGTACACCTCCATGCTAGTTTCTGCACCCACTCTACAGTTAGTTCCTTCGCCATACACAGGGATAAGTTCTACTGCATGTGTAACATCTGTTAGAGGGATAACTGTGCCCAATCTCATCCTCTGACTGCCAGGCCCATCATGATATTTTCGGGCTACCGTATACATGCTGACAGCAGGCTGATCATGTGGATGACTGATGACCTCATAATATTGTACATAAATCAGTGGTTGATCTGCAAGGTAGTGGGGAAGTGTGGTGTGACGAGGCAGAATGGGCTGGAAGATAGCTCACACTTGCGCAATAAGATTTACTACATAAACTTCAATTAGTGATATATAGTTGCATAAAATAAATCTTACCCATCTGGTCGCCATGTGATGACTGCACGATAACTGCATCACAATTTCCCAGAGGAAATATTTGTGAAGGCGGACTGGCTTGAATGACCTGACTAGGCATAATCAGCCGCAAGTGAAATACGGAATGCAGCTGTAATCGAAACTTGTTCCAAGTCTTAACACGACCACGATCACAACTCCATGACATTGCAGGTTGGCCATTAGAGGCCTTCACAATGTAATCAGATAGTAATTGTCCAAAATCCAGCAATGTATAGAGTTGCTGAACTTCATTGATAGACGTCTTGGCTCTATCAGGAGCAACGGTAATGTGGAAGGCAGTCGTCACAGTGGAAGACAGTATGCCCTTCAGAAAATGGTTCCAAACCGGACGGGGTCTGATGAAACAATGCTGATTGGGATCACCAGGCACGACGCAGGCGATCCATGCGAGGGCAGGGTTGGTTTCAGTGATCTCTTGCTCTTCTGTGACTATAGCATTGGTGAGGGGGGTGTTGTGCATCTGTAGGAAGAGATACAGCTGAAATTGTCACATTGACTCCTCACGGTTGAGAATATCGACAATCTGCTCTGTAAATGTGCATGATTGGTGGGATGTCCTTTCAAATGGAAGCTTGCAATGAGTGATGAGAAGGCACTCAGTGACATCAGCCATCCATTGAATGAGAGTGCCTATATCCTTCGTGAACGTAGCGAAGCTCTGTAAAAGTTCTAGCTTTGGGATGAGGAAGTGGTCAATTGTTCCTTTCATGCCTCATCTAGCTCCTGCATCAAGAATTGCTTGCTTATGGTCATGAAACTCTTTGAGAGATGCAACCATGGAATCAATGGAGGTATCTGTATAAACAGGGCTTTGAGCCTTGTAAACAAAGTCAGTCAAAGTGCAGATCATGTGGACAAACTGGGGAGGCACAACCCCAGCAATGGAAGGCACTAAGGTGCATTGCAAGTCCTGGTGTTCTCGGCCAGTCATTTGTTTCATCTGGCACACTCCAGATGAAAAATGGCACATTCCTACTCACTTGTGGTGACTTTTGAATTGGGCATTGAGTTCATCCTTACCCACTAGTTCTTTGCACCACTTGAATGGATGATCAAAAAAGAATTTATGGCAGGTGTGGAGAACTTCTCCTGCTAAGAAGCGAGAAGGATCTGTGAACCACCAGCTCCACCAAAATGGTTGGTGAACACCACTTAACGAATGAGCCTTCGCTTCCTCCTGGAATTCGCGTAGCCTCCACGGATCAATGCATTGACAGATGTCGTATATCACCAAAAGGGTGTGTTCCTTTGTGCGTGGTGCGTGGCAATAGTTGTTGCCAAAGGATTGAGAGGTGGCCAACGTAATAGGAGAAGCGACCTTTGAGACACATGTGATCACTTGCTGTTCTGGCAAATCTGTGGTGTAAGCAGCCAGAGGTGTGAAGCAGTGTCATACATGGCCAGATGGATCAGGCATAAATTTGCCTGTCATGGCTGCAACCTTGGCATTTGCGAAGATAATATCCATGCACTTATGAAACAGCCATTGACTTAGAATAGTTTGGTAGTCAGAATGGATGTTGGCGAATTTTGGAATTGGCATGAAGCCAACACATTGCCAAGCATGACTCGTTGCTCTCATTCATACATCAGACTGAATATTAGCGATTGAGACAAAGATAGGGTGCATTTCAAGCCCTCCAGTGTGCCATGTCACGGGTGTCTTGTCAGATGCAATGACTATTGGAACTATGGTAGTGCCTTTGGGAAGTTGGTCCTGTACCAAAGCATCAGTCAATCACCATAAGTAAGTTGTGGGATTTTACCTGAATCTCGAATGCTTGTCGCGCCATAAAATATTCACTATACTCACACTCATCACCGTCGACCATGATGTGTGGGTCATATGTCATGTGGTTTGCGAAAATTGGATTGGTGAAGAGATCTTCCACTACTTCTAAGCCATCACGCCAGATGAGCTGTACTGGTTGGACAGTTGGATAGCCTGTTATTTCAAGTGTCGTTGAACACCATTTTGGTCTGGTGGGAAGAGAACCCATCCATGCAAGCAGCTGGTCTTTTGAGCCAAACAATGGTTTAGCTCGGCATACCTGTGTGCTGAAAGTTAGTCCTATGTGTGGATAGAAGAATTTCACACCAAACAGACCCATTCGAGTTTGAGAAATCAGTCAACATCACTTTGTGTGAGCCGCTCACAGAGGAATTTGCCAAGTTCAAACTCTGCTTGGTCTTGAAAGGGGTAAAACAGAGTGTTCACTCACCAATAAGCAAATTGGTCACTTTCCATGGCCTCGAGGATGTTTGGCACCTTGCCAAAGATATAGCCAGAAGATGGGTGGTACTGTCCTGAGACATGGTCTTTGCCTGCTTCCAAGGCAGAATGAAGGAATGCAGGTAGAACAGGAATACAACAATTTTCAATTTGAGGCCAGCAACCATCACCTTGCTGCAGGTGTTCTACTATTGCCTCACTGGAGGGCAGATCAATTAGGCACTGAGGGCATTTTGCGGAAGATGATCTGCCAGTTGATTCAGATGCTCACCATGGTGAGTACATTCAGGACATAAAACTTACAAATTGTTATCAAGAATGAATTGTCCAGATTGTCCTCCCTGAAGGTTGGACAATACAGTGGAATTATTGACCTCCATACCAGCAGTAACAGCTCAGCGAGTATCAACACAGCAAGAAAAACATCCAAGTCCTTCAAACTCTGCCCTCTGGTTGGCACATACTCCCATCACATTGTAATCTCCCTCTCAGATTAGCTAGGAAATAGTGGTATGTGTCATTCATCTTCATACCAGCCAGGATATTGATGTTACAAGCATCAATATGGATGGTTTCTCTGAGAGGTCCACACCTCCTCTGTCTGACTCTGAGACTACGAGCTCAACTTGTGTCGACCTATCCCCCTCTACACAGTCTAGTTCCATGTTGCTATCCCCTCCTAGATCTTTGAAACAGTCCAGTGCCACCTCTTCCTTGGACTTTGATCACTTGAGTCGTTTGGGGAAACGAGCTCAACATAGCTGCAGCAGTAGCTGCGGCCTCTCCTTAGTATGACCATTTATGAAGCAAGATCATATTTCTTGCTTTCATGAACAGTTGCGTGCCCAGTACAGGCCACGCCTCATCCATCACTCCCCCCCCTATGAGCTCCAGTTTGCAAAGAAGCAAACTCTTGACAGCTCATGCAAAGCTTTAAACCTTCAAGACTTACATGAGGTTAGAGTTTTTTTTTGAACTTAATGTATTGTGACTAATAAAATATACAGGGCATGGAACTTCTCCAAAGAGGTTTATCTCCCATGTCCAATGATTCCTTCTACAAGGCTGTTCACATGAAACAAGCCACCAGGGAAGACCTCTGACACCAGCTCATGCACACCATCTGGAGGCTTGAACGTAATAGGCAGGAAAAATCTTTCCTGAAATCTCTCCAACAGGATCAAGAAGGTGAATTCAAGATGGCGGAGACAGAAATGGAGATATTCAGGGGATTCATTACTGCCTGGGGGCTCCTGGCATTGGAGGACAACAAAGACTACCTCAAGGCAGTCTTTGTGGAGGAACTGGACCACTATGACATTGCCAGTGAGCAATATGACCAATTCATGACTCATGCTGGAAAGCGTGCCACCCCTTTCCCAAACAGCAGCGATACTGAACTGTCAGACTCCCACAGTGATGTGGAGTCTGATGATAGCCTAATCTATTGATCAGAACAATGAGAATTTAGGGCATGTGGCCTTATCAACGAATAGGAAGAGTGCAAGACCCTACTTCAATCTACCTCGTGTACTGATTTATTGATGATACATGTACAGTACAGCCTTCATTTTACATTGTTCAATTCAAATCTTGATCGTATTATCGCCCCCTATGACCTGTTATTGATCTTGTCTGTACATTTTATGTATATGATTTATACATTTGTTGTGCCCTTCAATTACATGTGAATCCAATGTGGCAAGTGATTTTATTTGTAAACAGATAGGAAGATGACTGTCCACAACTAATGCCCCCACGAAAACACTCACAACAAGCAAGATGAACATCCAACAGGAACAGGGTAAGTGTTTGAACTATATCCAAAGCACACACTGACACAATGTTTAGGAACCTCCTTGACCAAAAAGAAATTCAGATATAAACACATTGGGTCGGGATATTGTGACCCAGCTTGGCCTCACGGAAGATCAGCCAGAGGCCCCTGAAAACCTTCACCATTCATCAACTATGTCGACAGCTACATATGTGGGCTCTGACTACCACCCTCCCGAACTTGACTATCACCCTTCCCAGCCTGACTACCACCCTCCCCAGCTTGACTACCACCCTCCCCAACTTGACTATCACCCTTCCCAGCCTGAATACCACCCTCCCCAGCTCAACTACCACCCTCCCCAGCTTGACTACCACCCTCCCCAGCTCAACGATCACCCTCCCCACCCTAATGATCATGTTCCCCAGCCCGACTTCTTCAATCAGCTCTTTGATCAGGAAGATGACCTCTACAATCAGCCAGAGCCTCAATACCACGACTTATCCGAATTTGGAGGCTCTGGGGTGGCGCATCATACACGATTGGACCTCAAAGATGCCACTGCACTGTGTGCACCCAGTCCGGGGCCAGGGCAAGCACCAGCACCAGCACCAGCACCAACAATAGTAGGTGTTGTGTTGCCCCATGAACGAGAGGTTCAGCGGGGCGAATTTAGTGGTGGTGTAATTCATGTATGTTTTCTTTTTCTTTTTTATGGCTAATACTAATTACTTTGGCTAGGAGCTACAGACGACACATTCAGTTGGCCGACCACGCACTATCGAACGACATCTCCCTCCCACACCTGCACCCAGGCCAGCACAGATAGAGATTCCATCATCTGCAGCTAATCCTCCAGCTAGTCCCTCAGCTAGTACTCCAGCTAGTCTGGTAGCACCTGTCAAGCTTAAAAAGGACGAGATCAAGGCGATCAAGACTGAGGCAAAAATGCTTCTCCGTCACACAATGTTGCGAACAGAGGGCGTTTCATCAACATGCAGGCAATGAGATGCACATATTTTGAATGTGTTGCGGGATGCCAGAATCAACGCAATCGGAGAAGGTGAGTACTAATGATTGTATGAAGAACATCGCTGATATATATATACATGTTTAGTTCCCTATGAATTGTTTGAGACACTGAAAGTGCGCGAAGAGATGGTGATGTCAATGTCGCATATGTGGAGACTATTCAAGACATATGCCTCGCATAACGTTCTAGATGCTTTGAATTTACGCCTCCCACCCGTGGAGAGGGCTGGCATAGTACAAGGGTACCTCTCCTCTGGACTCAACTTCCTGCACAAGATTGAAATAGTAAGTGTCTTATCGTGCGACATTAAAGCGACTTATTATTACACTGATAGGTCAATGGGGTCGAAACCACGCGTTTTTTGGAGGCCAAGTACTTAATGAACATGATTGTAGATGTCATATGGCAGGAAGGGCTATATCCCAACATCAACTTGGAGAATCTCGACTGCATCTTCGGTCTTGCGGGGGCTGCAGTTCACAATGCCATCAAGGCATATCGTGAGGGTACATACGAAAACGTTGACGCATCCGCTGAACAGTTTTATGATATCTATAATTCCATCATAGTGCTGATAAGACAAATCCGTCTTGATGATGCACTGAGAGAATGGTATGTTTCTCTATGTAATCTAATCATCGCGCGCGGCGAGGCAGATTTAGGGTTGTAGTTTACGTTTATCTGTATAGATAGGTTTACAATATATTATTTATTGTTTCTTGCCCATTTTTTGTGGTCGCAAATTGTATTGCACTGGAGCCGAATCGCCTAAGGTGCAATAACGACTAAAAAGGCGCGTGAGCCGACACCGACTAAATATAGTTCCCAAACGGCGCCTCAAAGGCTCGTTTCTGGATTTTGGATTTGCTGATGAAGTTGAAGATATAATTAGTCTTGTTTGGCTAACTTAAGTAACCGGAGCTCGGAAGTGCTCGGCTACCAACCCGAGGAAGTGCGTGTTTACTATCTTCCTTCGCTTGTCTAGGAGAGTCCTAGTATTTACCTGCTCACTGATTACAAACGACGTCGAGTGTCTAACCAATGTCGCTCAGTGGCATCAAAGTAGTAGAAGTACGTAGCAGTTGAAGTGAAACAAACAAACGACGAACATCCACAGTTTGCAGGCCTGGCACCGGGTCCATTCGCAGGTCTGGTACTCGCTCACAATGGGGCATCCGTCATCCGCATTGATCGCCCTTCCTCAACTTCCAAAGATCTGCTTTGCACGGGAAAGCGGTCGATTGTGTTGGACATGAAGACTGCGAGCGGAGTGCGAGTCGCGAAGGACCTCATTGCTGAAGCAGATGTCCTCATTGATCCATTCAGACCCGGAGTGCTTGAGAAACTAGGGCTCGGTCCTGACGTATTTCACACCAATGACAGGCGGGAAGGTCTGAATGACAAACTTATATATGCAAGGCTCGCAGGGTGAGGGTACACATGAGCTTCTGAAATCCCATCCAACTGATGTTCCCTCAAGGTTCCCAAGAAATGGTACGCATGCCAAGTGTATGTTCTCGCATGTTCTCAGCAATTTTAAGGCTCGCACTCTACTATGGCCGGTAAGTATTATAACATCATACGCGTGGCTTTGTTTAAGATTTCCGCCATAGGTCATGATATCAATTATATCGCCCTTAGCGGCATTCTCTCCGTGCGGCTCGCTTGTACTTTGACGAAGCATGTCTAAACTCTTGCAGATGCTTCCGGGAACCATCGACAAGCCCACCTTTCCTTTGAATCTAATTGCTGACTTTGCTGGAGGCGGCCTACTGTGTGCGAATGGTATATTACTGGCTATAATCGAGCGAGGTAGGAGTGGCCGTGGACAAGTCGTGAATGTGGACATGGTACGTGCCGGGGCATTTAGTCTCAATGATTTATAAATATAGGTGGCAGGTTTCTGGTTCGCGTTATGTATCGTCTTTTCCACTTCTAAGTGTTGGGAGCGGTGCCTGGGGAGGACCGCGAGGCACGAATCTCCTTGATAGTGGCGCGCCATTCTACGATGTTTACACCTGCTCAGACGGAAAGTGGATGAGCGTAGGGTGTTTGGAGCCCCAGTTCTTTGCGCAGTTTATTGGCAAATTCAACGAGGTCATGAAATCCAGTGGAAAGCAAGGGAGTTGGTCACCGTCACAGTCGACGCAGTCTACGAAGGAAGATTGGCCCGAACTTCGCAGGTATCTTGAAGATGGGTTCAGAACACAACCAAGAGATTTCTGGACGGAGGTTTTCCACGGCAAGTATTGCATCACAGAAGGGTTCTCATGCTGATTGATTTGCCATCATTAGGCACTGATGCTTGCGCAGTTCCAGTCCTGTCTCCCACGGAAGCAGCTCAACTCCATGGATCTATCTACCCTAGTCCCCATCCGGAGCTGAGCAGAACATCACCATCACCTCTACCAGACGAAATCAAAACACTAGATCCAGGGAAACACACAGCAGACATTCTCAGAGAACTCGGATTGTCTGAAGAGAACATGAGGCAACTTGTCACTGAGGGAGCATTCGGTAAAGAAGCACGAGACCTAGAACGTCCCAAATCGAAATTATGAAGAACGAAATATAACGTCTTAAAGACCATGAATAAATGTCGAATACTAATGCTCCGAAACTGATGGTGATCAAGTACGCGAAAGGTGTGAGTCAGATTTTCTCGTAAAATATCTATCATGCTGGCCCGTCTACTCGTCTTCGTAGCTGCTGGAACGAAAAGTTAGGTGGAAGAATAGTAGCTAGCTGATGCCGTATGCCTTGAACCTGCTGAAGAAACTGCCGCAACTGCATACCATATGCCTCAGCGACGACAGCCCAGTCGTATTCCTGTCCTCCATCCTGTGATAAAGCAGGGATTTGACAGAAAACAACTTCGGTATGTACGAAGTGTTTCGTTCGATTGAGCCCCCAGTGGAACTCGTTCGCAAAGGGTCCTGCATTTGGTCCTTTAAAGCAGAGCTTGCTTAGCGGTCTGCCCAACATCTTTCGCCCTGTAACCAGTTCCTGAAGGAGGTTCATCGTAGGCGAAGGCTCGTCGTCGGGGACACCGCCCGCGCCAACCACCTGCGCACAGTACCCAGGTGTGTGCAGGGTAACAGTGCGCAACTCTGGCCACAGTGGTGCGCAGCCGTGAATGGCTGCTTGTTTGTCACTGTTCACGAGCATGCGTATCAGGTAATTTGTTTTATCGATAGGTATGAGCAGTTGGGAGATACCAGGGGTTGCGCGAAGGAAATGGATGTCCATGTCCTCGCTAAACTCGCACCTGATATACCGTAGCACGCGCAAGGACTGGAACGCATCCGGATAAGACCGTGTCATGAATCTGTGAATAGCAGATATTGCGGAGCAATTCATATCCACGAGGTAGAGGCTCTCGATATTTGGCGTGGATATTACATCAAATATACGGATGCCTGTTGACACGGCGAGGCCATGTACCACTAATTCCCTCAATAAGGGCAAGCGGATAAGCGGAATAGGGGTTACATTATTCAGCTCTATAGCCGATTTCACATGGAGCCTACGGAGGGATGGGAATGCCGACACTGCTCGGAAGAGTTTCTCGCGTGTGAGCGGGAAGGGTGGCCCTAGTGGCGGGCAAAAATGGAGCGTTTTTGCTTCTGTTTTGGGGAGGATGACTACAACGCTGTCGAACCTAACATCGGATAACAAAGGGGCTCCCTTGGTGAAGAGCTTTGCAGAAGCGATGGGACCTGCAGTCGACATTGGTCCCCTGCACATCACTCGCAGCCGTGTCAAAGCAGGGGCAGACACGTCACGAAACATTTCGAGGAGCGATGCCAAAGTCTCTCGTGAAACGGCATCGAGAACCAATTGTCTGAAACGGGGAAGGTGTGGTAAGATAATATCGGTCAATACACGCTCAATCTGAGGGTGCTGTCTCCATGGCCCGATGTATACGTCGAGAAGCGACCCATCTGACCTCTTCAAATATTCCACGAGCGAATCCTCTTTATGCGCGAATGGGTAATGAACAGAGGACCAAAGGGAAGGTGAGGTAAGGGCTACCTCACGCCAATGACTTGATACATGCGACAGTCGTACCTCAACGGGTGACTGGTGGAGAAGGAAGAGAACGCCGGACCATTGTGGATTGAGCTGACGGCACTCCTCAAATATCATCGAGAGGACATCAGAGGGGATACGTGACACCGCTGCCTTCTGGTTCTGTATGCGAGCTGCACGGACCTGTAGATTGCGGATCGAGCGGGACAGCTCGTCCTGCGAAGACTGAAGTGCCCGAATTTGTTGTGTTATCTCATCCAAATCTTCCTGACTCGTATTGCTGCTGACCCTAGCCTGGTCGTGGTTCATCGACGGCACGTCTATGAAATAAGTCAGCTGCTGCAAAAGGTGCCATGTTGAGGCTCACATCGAAGAACAAAGAAGTTCAGTGATATTTTCCTGTGGACCTCCCAGGGTTAAAGGGCGGCTGAAAAACACGTTGAGAACACGTTTTTTTGAGGAGGCTGATGTCGGAGGGGACTACTTGATCGGACAAGGTGCGGGCGTGAGCCAGCAGTAGAAGGTCAGAGAATGAGGACAAAACTCTGACCAAGCGAATTCTCGCAATCAATCGGTGCTGGTGCGGATCCGAAATCTTGTCATGATGCTCAGTGCGGTTTGGCTCCATCATATGATTTAACGGAAGTGGGCGCATTGTTTCATCCACCGTTCCGGTGGCTGTGCTTTTCTATGATTGCCCTAGGTATGACGTGAAATCATGTCGAAGTACAGTAAATTACAGATAACGAGCAACAAAGTTGAGGATCAAGTCCCGTTTTAGATTGAGAGAAACAGATCCTTCTATGGAATATGTGTATGTGTTGAAGGGTATGCCATGACTGGAAGCCCCCGGGGATGGATAGCCGGAGTACTGTGGGGGGCAAATTGTTGATGCTTCTTGAACATGAAAAGACGATATTGGTTTCCAATGTAGTGAGCAGCAAACGCCCAATCCACTTCTGAATCCTGAACGTCGACTGAAGAAGGCAAAGATGCTGAAAAGAGTTCAGTATGAAGATCTTCGTGTGTTTTCACGAGAAGAGTTGTGAACTCTTCATAGAATGAACGAGCGTGCGGACCCTCGATCCGAAGAAGATCGAGGGGCTTGCCCACCGCTCTCCTCTCCTGTACTACCTCCAATAGTAGTCCCATCGTTGGGGGCGGATCATCTTCTTCGTCGGATTCCACATCCTCTCTTTCTCGGTCCAATGGTTTGGAAACGTGGAGAGTCAAGGTGCGGAGATTGCGCCACAATGGAGGCACCCCATGAAGGGCAGCTTGTCTATCGCTGTTCAGCAGAAGTCGCAGGAGATGAGTGTGATGTTTGATGGACACAGCAAGTTCAGTGAGAGCAGATGTTGCATGAGGGAGGTAAACGTCGAGATCATCGTCAATATCGCAATTTATGTATCGTAATGTGTGGAGATGTTGGAAGTGCTCTGGAGATGTTCTGGCAATAAATTTGTGAATTGAAGACAAGCCCTGTCGCCTAACATTGACAAGGGACAAAGTTCTGATGGCAGGAGTGGAGATGTTGCGGAAAACGTTGAATCCGTGGTTCAGGGTATTACCGTACACTAATAACTCCTTCAGGGCAGGGAGTTCAACAGGTGCGCTACCAGGTTCTTGGTGAAACCCGCTAATGAACCCTCTCAGATGTAGGGTAGTAAGGGTAGCTGATAGGGGAGCAAGGATATCGAGGAAAGCAAGTCTGGACAAAGGATTCCCGGGTCCTGGCTGCGGTTCAAGATGCAGAGTGGTTGCAGAACACTGGGGCAGTCCGACTGCAAGGGCGCTGAGGCGTACATCAGATAAGAGTGGCGCTCCTGCTTTGAAAATATCGAGGCGAGGAACAACACTAGAAGCGCTGCGGGTGTCATTGCAACAAATCCTCAATCTTCTTAGGGTCGAAGCGGGTTCTTCTGCGAACAAGGGAAACAATGCGCAGAGTTCCTGGCGCTCGTCGGTGTCGAAAGTGAGCTCGCGAATCTGGTTCATTCGGGGAACAAATTGCGCGGCAATAAAGCGCAGCAAATCCGGATCAGAAACTCTTGGGCCTATGTGAACACTGAGGGGCGCTTGATTGCACCGCTGGAGATATGCCATAGCGGCAGCCTCTTTGTGCAAAATCGGGAACCTGATAGTTGTCCACAAAGCAGGGGTTGAAAGTGCTACTTCCCGCCATCTAGATGAAACGTGGGATAGCTGCACCTCGGAAGAAAGTGGGCGCTTTACTACATTGCTCCAAGGTATAAGTAGCCGCCGGCTCTCCTCGAAGATGATTGCAAGCACGTCTGATGGAAGACGAGATACAGGAGCAGTCTTGTTCGTAATATGAGCAGCACGACTTTGAAGAGTGCGTATGGTGGTGTGGACTTGAAAGGCTTCAAACGTTAGGGCGTGCTTCCTCTCTTGCAGGGCGGTAATTCGTTTATTAAGGTCGTCCAGCTCTCTCTGGGAATCATCGTCAAGAAAAGAGACTGAGCTCATTGGACTCATGATTTCTGAGAAGCCCCATCATCCATTAGTTGCTTTACGGATACCAGCAGGCTAGAAGGCTACTGACGGATGTTTTACACAAAAACAATAAGCAGCCTGTTGCTGACTTGCAATGATTGCTGGATTCAACTTTGTATCGTGTAGTTGTCGTCAGACAGATCAGAAAATAACAGACACCAAACTGTACAGTACCTTGGCCGTTAGCGCAACGTCGCGAGAGGCGATGTCCACGATGGCAGTTGATGGCACGGGATGAGAAGAAGCGGAAGCAAAAGGGTACTTGGGTAATCAGCTTGGTTCATCTGATAATCTGTCACAAATCTGTCATGTTGAGCCGGCTCGCTTTGCCGAACTGGACAAACACGTGAAACTGAAGATGAGTCTCCCGTATAAGACGATGACAGGTCCGACAGGGTCTTTTAAGACATCCTGCTCCCATGGCCGCCAAAGAACTGAAACAATTTACTCTGGAGGAGGTTGCTGAGGTGCGTTGAAAATTTCACTTAAGGCCTTGAGACCACTTTCTGAGACCGTCGCGGAAATGTAGCATAACAAGCCGGATGATTTGGTATGTGTTGACTCGGTAGAGCATCTTAAACTGTTACTGAGACGAACAATTATCTTTTTTAGTGGGTGGTCATCGACGCAAAGGTATATAATCTGTCCCGGTTTAAGGACTTGCATCCCGGAGGGATATCTGTCTTGACGGATGGGGAAATTGGTAGGATGCCTCCCATGACAGCTATGCATGACAGTTTCAAATGAAATTTGTTCCTCAGCTGGCCAGGACGCTACGGAGGCATTCTACGGGTTGCATCGTCATGAAATTTTGGAGCGACCTCAATACCAACGCCTTCAGATTGGTACTATTCAAGGCGAACAACCTGTCGTATACAGCCGAATTGTCGGAGAAATCAGTGACGTCCCGTATGCAGAGCCTACCTGGCTGTCACAGGGGTATCACAGCCCTTACTACACCGAGGTGAGCTGTTCCAATCGTTTTCCGGAGCTCTTCCCTGAACTTTTATACAGAACCACAGGAATTTTCAACAGGCCATGCGTCGCTTTGTTGACGAGTTCATTTATGAGGATGCACAGGTGAGGCATCAGGATTTCTTTCATGACCCGTGCCTTATTCAATTTCCGTGATAGGCCCGCGAAGAGGATGGCAAACGACCCAGTCAAAGCGTAATTGATAAGATGGCGTATGTTAATCTACTTCTCGTCGTTCAGGTTCTTATTTCTGTATAGTGCAGTGAACTTGCACGCAATGCGTATGGGTCCAGGAAAACACCTTCAAGGGTTATCCTTGATGGACGGTCTCGTGAAACCTGAGGAGGTAAACACAATCATATCCTGAATTCTTCGTCTCGCCCTAACTTAGGTGCTTTCCTAGTTCAACTATTTCCACGAGCTCATTATTACTCAAGAGATTGCACGATGTGGTGCACGAGGATACGGAGATGGTAGGTGTTTCTCACATAGTCGGTGGTGCCTACTCAATATTCACAGGTTTAATGGGAGGGAAGGTAATTGGACTGCCGCCGGTTCTCAATTTTGGCTCGGAAGCATTGAAGGCTCGCGTTGTGCCTGAAGTCTTCGCCGGCAAGAAGTTCATTTGCCTCGCCATTTCGGAGGCCCAGGCTGGAAGTGACGTTATGGGTTTACAAACAACTGCTGTCAAGAGCGAGGATGGCAAGGAATGGATTGTAAATGGAACCAAGAAATGGATCACCAATGCTACGTGAGTAACCAAGGGTCATTCTGAACTACTGATAAACGTGTTTTGCATAGTTTCGCAGACTAGTGGGTATGATCACCAGTTCTCAGCAGCAAATCTAAGCGTCCTTTTCAGCTTCACCATAGGCTGCAAGACTGAGGATGGTCTCACTGTCATTCTTGTCGAGCGTGGACCTGGCGTAGAAACGCGGCAAATCAAAACAAGCTATTCGACGACGGCAGGCACGGCCTACATCACCTTCGACAACGTTCATGTCCCTGTTGAGAACACCCTCGGTGAGGAAGGCAGAGGAATTTTCGTCATTTTGAGGTATGTAACAATGGTGTATGACGTGAGACTTGAACACGCATTTGCGTCATAGCAACTTCAACCACGAACGGTGGGTCATGTGTTGTAGTTCCGCTCGTAGCCAGCGCAGTATTGTTGAAGAGTGTCTGAAGTATGTCGAGTCCATCATCTCGTATTTCTCCTTCTTACGGCGAATCTAGATGGGCGACTCAACGGAAGGCATTTGGGAAGCCCTTGATATCACAAGCTGTAATTCGCTCCAAGCTTGCCGCAATGATAGCACGGACGGAGAGTGTACAGAGTTGGCTGGAAAACATCACGTACCAGATGTGCCATATGGTAAGAACAGCTTGTCACTCTCATTATTCTGCCACGTAGTACTTACGGATGGTTTAGACATACAAGCAACAATCTCAGAAGCTCGCCGGGTAGGTGGTCGATATATTCCCTGTGTAACCGCCACTGATAATTTTGTTTCTCCTCAGTCAAATCGCCTTTTTGAAGAGCTATAGCACTCGGTGCGCACAGGACACTGCAAAAGATGCTGTTCAGATATTTGGTGGCCGTGGTATCACACGGACAGGTATGGGGAGGTTTGTCGAACATGTAAGTCGACTTTTCCAGCAACTGTCATTATCTTACTGGCGCCTTTGCAGTACCATCGCACTGTAACGTTCGATGCATTGTTGGGAGGTGGTGAGTTCCTTTTTTCCTGGATTCACATATGGATTCACTTGATCATGTTCTGCAGCGGAGGACGTCCTTGCTGATCTTGGTGTTCGACAAGCGATGAGGGCTATGCCAAAGAATGCCCGGCTTTGATAATTAGAGAGCTCCGTTGTATTGTACTTTACTTATGGATACTGTATTTTTGCTATATTTGCATACTTAACTCCGAGTCGTCGAATGGTCCTGAGCATTTTCTAGTTCACATACTAGATGGTCACGCGGGTTTGTGTCTCATGAGTTCGTGTTTTCACTCTAGCACACGTGATTCTACACAGAATCCTTATGTACATCACACATAGGCTCTCCTCAGTATAATACACTGTCGTATTTTTTTTTGTGGAAAAAAAACCAAGTGGTTTTCGTGCTAAGGCTCAGTTTATGGTGCTGGGGCCTAGTTTTACACGTAGAATGCACACTCCAGCGGTTATATCATCACGGAAAATTCTGAAATGGTATATGGGGATTGTACATGTTAAAATAAATACTCTGGGACCACTTTCTTGATAGAATGGTGCAGCATAAGAAATACGAACAGACGTGACAATCCATCCAAAGTGTGATGTATGAATTGAGATTCCGCTGTGTCGAAATGCGGCACTAAACACATGCGTTATGCTGGTGTATACGCAGTTGTGTGGAGTGTGAAATGGTTCGACGGCAGGGTGTGACATAATGTGACAAAAACGCGAACTCTTGAGACAATCCCACTCTGCTACACGGAAACTCTCCGCTGGACTCAACTCTTCGCATCTCAAGAAAAAAACTAGCAGGCATTGTATTTTCGACATCAGGCTATCCAACGGTAAAAGAATTGTACATTTTGACCCAGACGTTGAGGAGCTATCGTTGCAAAAAAACGTGAACTCTGGTGACCATCTAGGATGGTGCCACGCGTACCTCCAGCTTCGCGCCACAACTCTGCTCGGCTTTGCAGTCCTAGT
The DNA here is from genome assembly GCF_016647635.1 of Suillus subaureus. Classification (NCBI taxonomy): domain Eukaryota; kingdom Fungi; phylum Basidiomycota; class Agaricomycetes; order Boletales; family Suillaceae; genus Suillus; species Suillus subaureus. The sequence goes on from NW_024538563.1 coordinate 1,253,201, forward strand.
GTCGGCAGCTACAATTTCACGGGCCGCAGCCATTCTAGTAAAAGTCCTGCTCGCCTCACTGCCGCTTACCGCGCCTTGCCTGGTAAGTACATACTTACTCCTGCTCATTCTGACCACAACAGACACTTCTTCCATACTCCGATGAATACATTTTTTCATAAGCGTGCGGCTGCCAACGGGATACCACGGACAGTGGACACGAAAGATTCCAAGAATACAATTTTAGTTCCAATACAAAACCGCATATCGTACCTCGAAGCCTATAGCATAATACATGAGAGAAAAACGCAAAAAACAATAACAGTACCACATATTACAACAACATAGCACTGAAACGATACAGTCTAAGAAAGTATGGCGACGACGCTCATGTCATCGAACCAAAATGTGGCTCATACATCGAATAGTCTTGGGTTGCGGAAGTATTGTATGACATTTGATTCATCCACTGGAAACCTGCAGTGAAAGCTGTTAGTAAAACGGACTTGAATAGTGATAGTGTCAGTCGTACCAGGGACTAAGGTATCCTGCCACAAAGGATCAGCCATAATCTGTGCCGACTCTAAAAGGTCGGCATCCAAAATCGTCGGTAACGGGTCATGGAACATTTCAGATGATGTCACGTGGTTCTGCAGCTGGGCTTCTGAAAAGCTTCCCGCACCGGGGTACATGTATGAAGGAGAAGGAGAACCAGAGTTGGCAGAGGATGGAGATGGATAGTCAGCAGATGTAGAGCTATCTGCGACTAGACCGCCACGAGTCTTGGCAGGCGTGGTCTTCGGCTTGCGTGCTCGTTTGTGGATACCGGGGCTGGTCAAGGGTGACTTCCCTGAGGTTGGTGTCAGGTCGACTCTGACTATAGGACTAGCTAGCAGGCCGGCCAGGAAACGAGAATATAGGGAAGGCCCGTGCTTTTCATCGAGAGCTACGTCCGGCGCCCCGAGGAGATCGATTGTTTTTTGCACGAGGTCCCGAATTTCGACCCGGCGCTCATACGTAAAGTACTGCGCATACTTAGGTTGTAAAAGCTGTGCGGAAAAATGTCACGTACTGAGAAGTGAGCATAACAAGTAACGTACTTTAACAAGGAAGGCGCCAGCAAAACTAATAAATACATATTGTGCATCGGGTGCGTGGCGTAAAAGAACTCCTGTCAGCCAGTGAGATGAGATGATGGACTCTATGAAATACACGACTTACTCTCTTCTTCGGTAGTGTACAATCGGTGAACGAAAGCATTGATGACGTCGGATGCCCTCGTAAAACACTACAAGAAATGAGACTATGAAAATGAGAAGAAAATGAGTAGATACTGACTCTCATTAAAAATGAATTTTCATCCAAGCAGTCTTCTTTGGCATGCTGCAAGCCAGAAGAAAGGGCGACCAAACGGGCATAGCTGAAGGCCATTTTCAAAAGACCAGTGCGGAAAATAAACATGGCGCTTTTCGGTTCAATCCCATCTAGCTCATGGAACCAATGTGCGCCGACGCGAGCCAATTCGTCGTCGGTTTCACTAGCAATCTGAGTGAAATTGGAAGACTTCGGGTCTGTCAGTTTTGGCGCAAGGGATCGTGGGAATAAATGAATACGTACCTTGTTAAGTCCGGTAGGGTGGTGTGGGTCACTGCGAATCTTCTCCATGAATTTTGCGAAAATATTGAGCTCCATGGAGTAGATACAGAGGTGAATGTCGAAGTCCTCAACATTATACTTGGAGGAGCACCACCAATCGTGCAAATGGTTTGCAATATAGTCAGAATTAGGAATAATGGGTGCTTTGCCGTACTGAGCACCTGTCGACCGGTCCAAGTTGAAGCAGTTGATCCAGACACGCGTGCGATTAAGAAGCACACGAGCGTGGTGCTCATTCAGGGGCGTTGTGGTTGTAGGCCTATTCAAGTTGAGGTCCTGGGCCAGTCTAGAACAACGTAAGGAGATGCCGTGAGATATAGCAGAGAGATCTTTACCGGATTGCAACACCAAGGTACACCCAGCTGCGATCCTCTTCCCAGCGTCGTGAGGGAACAGGGTAAAGCTGTAGTAGTAAGTAAGCAAGACACATTTCCTCATTCTTGGGACCGGTGATAAGCGCAGTGCCCGCCGCGAGCTGTGCGTAACGCATCAATTCCGCGTACAAGCCTGGACGCTGGGTGTAGAACCGAGAAGCGACAGCACACACTGAGCACAAATGTCAACACAAGAAGAAGAGAGCGAAAGTCAGATCGGCTCACCGACTGTGAAGAGGAAAGGGCTTCTCATAACCACGTACTGTGGAGTATGAAGAACGCGGTCCATCAATGACGTTGACAGGTTCATTTTATCAAAGTATCTGAGCATTTGAATAAGGAATCGTACACATGAAAATAAAATAAAACTCACAGTTTAAACAGATTCTCAACGTCTTCTAGAGTAACAATTTCACGAGTGAGAATGTGAGGAAGATGCTGGCTACTAATCGAAGGATTCGACCGGATAGGATCGGGAGCAGGAGCTAGACGAGATAAAGACTCGGGACATGCATGTACTGAAGCAAAGCATGTACTTACATGGTCTGAAGAAGTCAACGTTCGCTACGCCAACAGCATCCTGAGGTTCTGGTTCCGCACTCTTTCCTCTAGCACGGTTGGCCATATGGGCCATTAAACCAAATGGACTATCTGCGTGGGGAAGCATGCCCAACTTTTTATCAGCAAGCTCCTTCTTTTTTGCTAGCGCAGTTGGAGAGTGCCTTTCCCTTGACTGTGAGCGACGGCTACGTCCGCCTTCCTCTGCAGTGGTGTATCCGTTATCTTCGTCATCGGTGTCGTCGTCTTCGAAATCAAAGCCGTACACTTCCTCATCGCTATCAGACTTCTCAGGATCCTTATCCACGAGCATGGAATGAGTTGTACCGCCAAGGGCAATCAAGCCACCAAAAGTGTCAATTGAGGCACGGGCTTTTGCAAGCCAATCCTGCACTTCCGGTTTGGGTGGAGCAAAATCCGCCGGGGTGTTAGGATCAAGGGTAGGAGAATGAAGATCGATGGAGGACGATGGGGACGTTGGTATCGTAGTGGTCGAAGGACTACTGACTGAGACCGGTGCAACTGGTCGGTTGGTAACATCGAGCTGAGCCATAAGCTCCTGAATTTGAGCAGCTTGTTCACGAATCTGGTTCAAAAGGTGTTCTCGTTTCCTATTGTAATGTCTTAACTTGCTCAGCTGAAAACCAAATGAGCACATACGGTGGGGTTCGTCGTGGTTTGCGTCCCGGAATGACACAGTCCTGACCGGCACCTGTGCACCTTTTGCAGGTGTCATTATCGCCCCTGAATTCGCATCGGACCTAGTGTGGTGGAGGCGTCTCGATACTTGAAATAAGGTCAAAATATACACACGTACCTTCAGGCTTTTGCACCGAGCACAAGCACCCGTTCTGTGTGATTTGTTAGTTTGGATATGGTGGAATTAACTGAGGGCGCACGGTCTCGGCCTGTTCGCGGACTCTGGCATTTCTTGTGGGTCGGGTACCACAGCTCGAGGATGGTGGCTATCGTCATCGACTCTATGGCGTTTTGATTGCTGGGACATAACTGCGTGCATACTGTCTATGATCTGCGACTGGATCTCGGATTGGCGAATAGGTGGTCGATGGGTGTAAGGGAACTGCATAGGAAACCCGGGACCTGAAGGGGTGACGGATGTTGCGGAGAGTTGGTTGTGTGTGCCCGGAACACTTGAAGCGTTCATTCCTGATTGGAATGCGGCCTGATATCCAGGACGAGTAGAATTAGCATTATAATCTGGTGGAGTGAATGTGAATGTGGTTGAAATGGGATTCAATGATTGGTTTGGGTTTGAAGTCATATTAGGTGATGTTGCAAAGGAAGGAGAGCGCTGTTGGTAGGCAGAAGCTGAATCGTATTGATTTGACGGATGTGAGTTATATTGAGACAGAGAACCGTTGAGAAGATGCTGGGCACCAGAATGCGTTTGTTGTAGAAATCTTTGGGAGGTATCTTGGGCTGCGAGGAGATACGGTACCTCATCTTCGAGCAACAGGTGCTGTTGGGTAGTGAATCGGTGGTTATGGTCCCAGGAAGAGCCGTTAGGGCTCATATCGTGAACAGAACTAGACATCGTAGACGATGAGCCTGAACGACGATAACAGATGATGGAGTGTTAAAGAGCCACGGAATGACTTGCGGTCAGCTCGACGAGCTCGACCGGACGTAATATACGGATAGAAGAGATGAGCCTGAAAAGAACACAAGGTGCTTTTAAAGGACTACTAATAAGTAGAATTCCGAGAGTACATGAGAATTGAAGACACCATTATGGGAGAGTGAACTCACGAGATTAAACGACAAGTCGGCAATAGGCGGACCGCTGTAGGGTCTTACAACGAGCTAGTCCTGAGGCCTGAATGAATGCCAGTGAAGGCAAGTGGCCGTCGACGTCGGTAACAGCTTTAAAAACGCTTGTTTATATTCAAGATCTTCAAGTTCGAATCGAGCTCGACTCTTGGAAAGCGGCAGTGCTCCGTGGCTGTGAATTTGCTTCCTTAAAATTAAAACATTCACTGCTTTTCGGTCGCTTTCGCAACCAGTTTGACTGGCGCTGCCACAGAGTACTACCACGACTAATCGAAGTCGTATAGCTTGCTTGTCAAGTAATTCTTCCCCGATCAGCCTCCGCTTTCCGGGGCAGCATTCTCCGCACCCGCCGACTCCTTCAACCCGATACTTTCAGAACATCCCGATCCTAGAACTTAAAACGAGTTCGCTTAAACTCATCTATGATGTCAGGGAGTCTGTGTCTCGTTAGCGCTGGCACCGTGCCATCGAGGTCCTTGGGCCCCGCACATGATACGGTTATTCTGCAAAGCAAACATGCATACTCATAGCATCCATTTCCCCACATGGCGCCAAGAGCCCAAGCACCACGGTTACTTTCAATGTAAAGTCCCTTTCCATGGCGCCAACACGCTTGCTCGTTTCCGTGTACACCATAAATTTAGCTCGTACATGTCTAAGACTCGTTCACACTGTACTTTCCACAATAGTTCATTAGGTATGTTCTTGGTTGAAATTGTATGCTTGTGGACTGCTATAACCGCCCATTGTCGATTGACCTCTCTCAACAACGCCACTGTCCACACCGGTCAATTATAAGACGACCCGTCAACGAACGCATGTTACCTCAAACTCAACGATGAAATTTTCACTCTCCCAAAATAACGCTGGTGGCAGTGTCGAAGCTGCCCCACCAGCTTTCGTTCGTCTAATCTTCTTGAATTCTTGCACCGTTCCGACTGACCGTCCCGAACAGAACACCCCGCGACTTCGACTCTCCGGTCGTTATCTCCATGTGCTTTGGTCGGGCTCTGCTGCTACGCATGAGGACCAGATGAATGAGACTGATACCGTTGCAGGTGACGAAACGTATGTTCCTGTCGCATGCGGTATCTTTTTACTGACGATTGTCCCCTAAACAGAAAATATACTGGTGATCGCTCCGTCGGAGTAGAAACGCTGGAAATAATCTCGGTCCCTGAAGGCTCAGGTGAGACTGTTGCGTAGATCTAAATTTGAGCACCTTCGCTGATCAGGCTCTTCGGATACACCCGTAGAAGAAACTCTGCCTGACGGCCGCTCCCCGCACGGTTCTGTTACCGATGCGGCCAAAGCTGAAGTAACGCTTCAGCGCTTGCGATCACCCGTGGCTGCAGCACTCGCAACGTTGGCCAAACACTGCCCACCGCAGCTCGGATGGAAAGCAAAGACAAAACGACAGTACAGCTCCCTGGAACAGGAAGATTCTCCTAAGATAACCAGGAAACGACGTCAGCTCATCGGTTGGGGCCGTCCGCGACAAGAGGAAGACCTGCTCTCATGGCTCACTCATGCTCTGGTACCTTCCTATGTGCAACCCTCCGATGTACCTTCCGATGTACATGCCCAAGACAACAAAATCGCTGAAGATCCATGCGACTCTGTATCGGTCAAAGGACTAAGTACCTCTCTCGCGTCCATACCAGAGGAACGATGGTCTTACTGGCTTACTCGCCCTTTGCGCACGACTCGGACATCTGATGCCTTGGCTCTGGAGGATCTACAATCTCCAACTTTCCCGCCCGATCACAGCCAAACTCCGCCGATCCCCGCAGTACGATTCTCCAGTGCATACGCATCGTGCTTTGCAAATCCACAACGTCAGCCTAGTGTTATCCGTTGGAAGTTGCCTTGAGTCCCCACTGCCCAGCATCGGCGATATAAAAATTGTAGATATCATCTTCTATGTCAAGTGCACGGACGTGATACACCACAACCAAATATTTGTTTGACAGATTCCGTTGGCGGTGACTTGCTATCAATAGACGGTATCAGCCATGTGGATGCCCTCATCCGGCATTCATCACAGAGCGCGACCACAGTTCTCAGCATTCTTTGGTGACCGAGCTACTCGTACCCCGCGGAACTAGAGCTGTGCATACCTTGTTCTATACGAAATCAACTTCTAGTGCTTCATGCAGAACGGCATTTTTGGTGAAGAACATCGATACATCGTTCAGCATTCAATACAATTGTCAATTTTCAACTCGGACCGGTATACGTCTGAACTCAATCCGCAGCCTATGTAGCACTACCGAATATTTGATACCGTCTGCAAATGCTCGGGCCGATTTCGTCGTACTGCGCTTTTGTATGGCAAGACGTATAGAACTCGGGCTGAAATGAAGGTTAAATTGTGATGAAACTTAGCTTAAAATAGTCCGTACCAGTGATGCAAGCAAGGAGCCACCAAACCATACGGCATATCTTGAGAGGAAGTCAGTTTTGGTGTGGAATATACGAAAAACCTGGATCTCACCGCTGGCGCTTGTGCGAAATTACATCTACATCCACACCAGATGACTGTTGTTTCGTTAGGAGTTGGAAAAAAACAGAAATGTTGAACGCCGACCTTGGTAGTGCTGCCACTTGAAACGACGCTAGCCTCGAGTCTGCGATCAACCAGCTGCTTTAGGTCTCTCTTGAGACGCTGGCCGAAGTGCTGGAACATGGTAGAACCTCCAGAGAGAACTATATTCTACATAATCGAAATTAAAATGCAGGGGTAAATGAAAGCCAAGAAGATTGGTCACCTTGTACAAGCCGCGGCGGACATCGATCGGAGAGGCTTTGATAACATCGTCGACAATTTCTGGGAGAGGTGTGAGGAAGTCGGAAGAGTATATCTCCGGGTTGAAGAATATCTCCGGAGCCAAGAAGCGTTCATAGCCCACATCAATAGAATATTTCTAGTGAAAACACATGGATTAAATAACCGATGAAACATGTTCTAAAATGGGCACTAACTCTGCCGGTGACGCTATGCTCACCCTCATATCTCTCAAAGTATTTGTAGGGTTCCGCGTCGTATTTCCGAAACTCTTTGACGATATCCTGGCACGCGTAACTGTAGTTTTCCTTCACTCTGCTAGCGACCCGCAGCTGATCTTCTGGTGGAACGGCAGCCATTTCACCACGTTCACGCAATAAGTTGAGCACGAATTGTGATATGTCACGACCAGCGATGGGGATGTGTTTAATGGCACTTCCAATGACGTACCCTTCCGCGCAAGGGATGACGTGCGTGACACCGTCTCCCGAGTCGATGACGGTGCCGGTGAGTGTCCTGTCTGTGGCACGGTTGGATGTCCAGGATGCGGCAAGGGCGAGCACAGCTTGTACAGCGATGTAGAGACCCTTGATATTGAAGGACTCAAAGAAGATTTCGGCCGTCTGCTCTCTGTTTTCTGGAGGGTTAAGCGGAGGCTCAGTCTACGAGACAAATGATAATCAGAATATTTGGGACGTGTAATATGAAATGATGTCATACCAAAAGGAAGTAATGATCTTCTGGTTCAGCCCGTAGATACTTGAATATCGTTTGCTCCCAGTATCGTTCCATGTGATCCCAGTTGTCGATCATGCCATGGCGAATGGGATAGTGAACCCCATAACCAGGTGTCTTCGCATTGGCAAGGGCTTCGTCTCCAATGAAGAAGTCGAGGTCTTCAACACCGCGTTTCGATGCGACATTCCCAGGTTTCGAAGGAATTGGAGGACCACCACGAGTAGGTTGAGAAGCAGGTCCACGTGTAGCAATTGCGGTGGGGAAAACGCTAGATTCATGCAAAGTGCGTCTGACAGGTGCGATCTTGTATGGAATGGCGAGACTCACTATGATGGATCGGAATTTCCTGCGAAGCTGCGATCGACGTTGAGTGAGTGCATCAGAGTTGATCGTTTCGTGCTTACCCTATCTTCGAGTATCCAGTTCCATTGTCGCAGATAATAGGCGCAAGGACTGACATCCTTAGAAACAAGTCTTTATCGTAAGTCCCTGTCAAGTCACTGTAAGTATTGAGGTTGCTGCGATTCCTATTTGTGTTTGTGTGGCAAAGCCTTTCGTTCCTAACTTGTCCAAACAACCCACTCGGGCCCTCTGAGAGTTGCAACTCCAGGCCAAAGACAGTAGTCAAGTGGATATCGTCTAAGGTCTCGTCTTTGACCGTTTGAGTAATTTTCTAAACGAAAAAGGAACTCGGTAATTTGTTGATAGGGTAAGCTCGACCAGTCAAGGTTCGGTTCGTATGTACGCATGTATAAAATGCAAGTATGGAAATATCACTGCCATAGACTCCAACGGCCATTTCATTCTGACAACCTATTTGTGACCTGCCGACTTTGTATGTAGTGTTCATAGAATACCCCATCCCTGGACCCGAGCTTCTACAGGCCTTCATATTGACTCCAACGCTCTTATCGTCCTCAACTGACCTTTGAGTTTCAGATTGTTAGGGACCCTCTGGACCCGCCTGCGAATGATATACTTGTGCCGATGGATGCACCAATTGTGTGCATGACGTCCGGAGCACAGCCGGTGGTTCTGATATTCGAAGTTCGAAAGTCTACTTTCGATGCCGCACAGCGTAGTGTAAACGACCTCTTTGGTGTTGCTCGTGTCTATGAGTGATCCTTTGAATTGCGGAAGTGCCAGAATGTAAGATGAGTCCCTGTATCAGAGCGACAAGTTTGCATGACGAAGGCAAACGAAACACGTCACCTGATAACAGTACTGAGAGCGAAAGTTTTTGAGTAATGGGCAATCACTGTAGTCACGGTAGTGCAATCTAAGCTAGTCGAAGGGATAGGTGGCAATAGCGCATGATCCCTGCAACCGGTACTACCTGATGCCGGTAGCCTCATCTTCTGCAGAAGCAGAAGTCGTAGGTTCGTCATTACGGGCAGAGTGTGCATGCCCAATTATCCACCATTAATATTCATTTCGCAGTAAGCTGCCACGGTGACTAGTGTATGAATGAAAAACCGCAGTTTATCATGTGTACGGGCCTGTTGGATTTGACTAGGTCCGGCCGAAACTGGCCACTTGAATCGGATAATCATAATAAGTTCAATCGTACCGTCATCCATCGGCCAGCAGTGAGGAGCTAGGTGGGATTAGACTCGTTGGGCCAGCTCCTGTCGTAAATCTAATCAGTAACAGTAGATGACTATGGCCACTCTATAGCCGCCACTACTACATGTCATAATCCAAATGTTGAAACACAGAATCTGACATATGACCGTTTGGATTTTGTATGATAGAGGGAGTGTCGTGAAAATTTCGGGTACTTCCTGACCAAGCACACTTATCCTCTAGAGCACCAAGTTGTGAAGTCCCCCAGAGCTCAGGCACGTCAAGAACAAGGGGAAAGAAAATTTCGGAAGAATTGCAGCAATTAATCCCCGAGAGATTTAATTTTGATAAGGTAACTTCTTGAAAATATTATTTTATTTATGTAACTGCCTTGGAAACGAACTTTACTGATTGGTATGGCAGCTCACCACGGCGCTCATCACATGAACAAGATCATAGTTGCAATTATGAGAGTTCTCAGATATTCGGGTGATTTTCTTTCTACTCTTACCATCTGTGTACTTCTGAATCTGCCTGTTATAGCTTACGCTGGCTCGGTGCGTTTGCTCTTTTCTGATTCAGGTCTTGTTTTTGTCAACCACTCACGTCCCTATTTTATAGTTGAGCAGGGAGAGTATCAACGTCGAACGACATTCGTTCAACTTGGGCTCTTCCATATTCTGCAGCTCTGTTCACATTCCTTGTTTATCACGATCCTTCTTCAAGCACTCGTTATCAACACCCTTTCAATCTACTCTGTTGTAGTGGACAAATCACCGGAATATCCTTCAGTTTCAATTGCTCTTTTGTATTGCTTGCAATGGCTCCATATCTCCTTTCAAGATCCGACTCCACCAATCCTTCAGGCGTCCTTCCTATCAGCAGAACCATTTATATAGTCGGGTTCACCCTCGCTGGATTACTTGCTGCTATTTCCATTGTGTGGCTTGCATTGAGGTTCTTCCGCCGCAAATTGCAGGCAAAACGTGCAGAAGAACGGGGTGCAGCTTTCCTCAATGTACGAGGTGTTGTTCGAGAAATGAACGAGCCCGTCAGCCAGTTCCCGTAAGAATCAAAATTTCACCCCATAAATATAGGTCTACTCACGTTGTCAACAGTGGTCAACCGACAACTATTGTCTTCCCACAAAAGGTCATTGTCCCTCGTCCTGCTCAAGTAGCAAGTCCTTCAAGACACGACCATCTTTCTTCCTCTGAACTTCCCGCAGCATCTGCTGCCCCCTTGCCACGTCCCCGCGCACTCTCTAATCTCAATCCCTCGCATCCGCGCCACAGTTGCGGTTCGTCAGTTGTTTCGGGTCATTTATCTCCTCGACTTCCTCCTGGCTTGCGTTCCTCGCATTCGCGAGAATCTTCACGATCATCAGCTTCCCACCAAGCCCGATCAGTTCGGCAATTTTTCCAACCGGTGCTTCCTGATGAACTCCCTCTTTCGCGTGTAGGAGAGCAACTCCACATTCTGCAGTCGTTTGATGACGGCTGGTGCCTCGTTGCGCAAAATAACTCTCGTCGCTCTCGTTCTTCATTGTCCATATTCAATCCCTCGCGACTCTCTGCCAGGGTGGAAAGTAGCGGAGACAATGTACAACTTGGTTTTGTCCCAGCATGGGTCTTCGTCAAGCCCACGAAGGGACTGCGTGTAGAAAGACCCATTCGCAGCTCCAGCGCAGGAGCACTCCAGGCTGGCTTGGATGCCGAAATAAGAGACTCTGTGATTTCTTGGTCCAACTTTTCTTGAATCGAAATTTTTAAAAACTCGATGGGGCATACATCGAAGTCTGTTGTTTTCCCTTTCAGCCATATTCGGCAGCTGTGCAGGGCCGTTTGAAACCATTTTGCTTGAAACCTGCGGTGCAAGCATGCTTCATCTACAATTCATTATTCACGGTACAGCTGCATTGTATACCCTCATTAGGTGTTGTGTCACATATACCAATCTTTGCGCTCCAGCAGACAACACGTCCGTAAACCTCAAGAGCTATTAGGGGGAAAAGTATGTTCGGATGATTCACAACTGCACGAACGATGTGATTCGTGCGCGCGGAGGCCCAGCTTGATCAAAATTCATACGGTGGGAGGCGCCTGATGCACTTCGGTTGGGGCTTCCTCCATTCCTCCGGAAGCGTCTCAAAGGAGGAAAACGCATCTGCGATTGCTGAACCTTCGGGTGGATACCCGACTCGGCCAGCAAGATCATCTGCTTCTGCTGGTGCATCCGTGGTGTTCCGCGGAGGTTGACGTGGACGCCCTGGCGCATTCATGGGCCAAGTAGGAAGATAGCACATTTCCTGGAAGTAAATCATACTCAGTCCGGTGGGCTAGGAAAGAAATTATTTAGATCCCACCTCTGGACCGCAGGCAGGTCGGCATTTAATCCATATACTCCAGTCTAACCAAGACATCAGCTTCTGGATGTCTTCTTTCCAATCATTCATTATTTGAGCGACATTAGGCTCCCTATTAAGTTTTATAGGAAAAAGGATGTCGAGTCCGCTCATGACACCAACAGCCCACATGTTCGTAGTGACACGACAGATTTCTCTCGTTGTGTCCTCGATGGCTTTGCGCAACAGACGCTCCGAAGGCGTCATTAAGGGTATTTGGTTTATCATCACGGTAGTGTGTGTTGTGGCACACAGCCTGAAAATTGGGAATGCCCACTGTGACGGATGTAGGCCTGGAGTATCTGTGCTGGGGACGGTAGCATCTAATAGATATGGTGTAAGCATAATGCGGAGCTGGGTCTGCACGAGCTCTGCTCGCTGAAGGATTTCTTGCGAATCTGATGAGGTAAAATTGAGGAGGTGTTGCGTCAACTCGAGCCGATTCGCATATCGATCAACGATGACGTGGGTAAGGGTCTTCCAGTCGATACCGCTGCTCGAGCTGATTGACTGATGACTTCAGTGAGCTTTCTCTTCACCTGCGATATGTCCTCCGACGAGATTCCCAGCACGCGGTGGTCCCACCGTTCAAGACCCGCGTGAACTGAAACAAGGGAAGGTGCCAGTGAAATATCATACAGTGAGACGAGACCAGTCAGGTCGAGCACAATGCGAGAATCCCCTGGGTAGTGATTGTGCCATGAGCCAGAGTGCATGACTTCAAATGTGCGAATCACTGCGTTCAGGAATAAATGACGTCAGTCATGTTGGAACACGGGAACAAAATACTGACAGGCATCAGGGTCGAGTGGGGGAGGGTCAGGACTGCGGTAAGGGTTCGGTTTTTTGTCTTTCGTTAAGACTCGGATGTGCAGGAAAGACACTACTTCGACACCGGCCGTAAAATCACACAACATAATTTCACTAGAAGGTCGTCAGTCGGAAGTGCGGCACACAATTTGATAGGATGCGCACAAGTCCATTTCCATCCTAGAAATCTGAGAATCAGTGATATACCATAGCGAGATGAGTCGCCAACCTCACGAAACCGTCGACTCCGAATTCTTTTCCCCATCTACAGAGATCTTTAATCCGTGATTTTTCATCGAGGACGCGCTCGGGTTGTACTTCTCCCCAGGCTATTATATCCTGTGTATCCATTGTACCCTCGGATACCTTAGCAGCACTACTTCCATCAAAGTACAAGACTTTGAGAGGTCGCGTTGCTGCCATTGTGAGGTGCCAGCCAGTTCCATATCCACGAGCGAAAACAATGGAATGCTCTGGGTCTGTAGCGATCCAGTCTGGCTCACTGGGTATCGTATTGCGGCTGGATCCAGTGATAAAGTAAAGTACCAGTCGGAATTAATCCCGGCACTATGTTATGTCCTATATAAAAATAATTCCAGCGTCAAGAAAAGCAGCGTCAGGTGATACGTACCATTACGATATCGAGTATTTGGCCAGTGTTGTAAGAGTGAATGGACAGTATCGAAGATCAAGTTCCCTGTTGCGTTCTCGTAAGGACCTTCATCAAACCTCCATTGCTCAATCTTGGAATCGAAGCCATGTGAAAATGGTTTGTCGCTGTTCAAGTTGGTGACATCCAAAGGTCGAACGCCAGCTTCTCCAGCAGTACTGACAGGAAATTGTTGGAGAGTTAGAGCTCCTGGCCCCAGGCTCAGAGCTATCACAAGGGACTGATAGCGCATTGTGAGAACTGTCGGAGAAATATCGATGCTATCGCATCTTTATCAGAGTCAAGGAAATCCGTGGAAACATCGGCACCAGTATCAAGGTTACCGGTATGTTGGCACGGAATTGACTGCATGATCAGGAGCTATCAGGAGGCTTAAGCTCCGACACTCATCGGATGTTCCTACGGAGAACTAGTAAACGCATAAATGCAAGAGTAAAGTGTTATTAGAAAAAAGAGATCCCCTTCGGGTGGTAGCTGTGCGCAGTGGGTGCAAGCTACATACTTACTACGTTTGAGGTGCTGAACCAGGTACACCGCAATTAGACATAAACGTGGGAAAGTTGACGTTCCGAGATGTCGGATAAACCAGCATGACAATTTCATGGCAGAGAGATAGACATGTACAGACCGTTGCAACAACACGCGTTAACATTGAACAGCAAAAAGCGCGCAGCAACATGTGGACAGAATAGCCACCGAGCCATGCCTAAATACCGGAAGTGCAATAGACAATCGTGCCCAGAGCGGATCGCGAGTGTTGCAACGTTGAAACGTTGACGGGTGAAACATGCATATGGCCTTAATTGTAAGCGCGCCCATGTGAAAATCCTCCATTAATGCTTTCTTCTTCTCTGCGCGGATCCTTATTTGCGCGTCGCTCGACAATTTTTGTCCACCCATGGTCAGCGTTCGTGTGTTCTTCGGACCCCTCGGTCTACGCACGTTCTCAGACAGATCACTCTCCGAAGGTCTGTCTTTTCTTGATCTCTTCGATTCCGAATCTCTGCTTCGGCTTTTCTCGGATCACGTGATCAGCCCAGTCCTCTTGCGCTCTGGCAAGACCAGACCGAAGTTCCGAATCAACAACTCGATTCGTTTCTTAAAGCTTCTCTAGTCTTTTCGTGTCGACTACCTCTCCTCAACATCAATATTAGTTCGTGAGACAAAACACTAATATTCAACATCTCTCATCTTCACCTTAATTATACAAAGGTCCGGCCCTCAATAATATCAAATATATTATGAAGCCATCTATTAATATCTCAAATTCGCCTGCCAAAGGAATGATCTTCATTCAACGCTAGCGACCCTGTGATTTCTTGATCAAATTTTGTTATACATAATCGAACTGAAAACCTTGGTTTGTTGTTTTCCCTTGTTACGCCCGCCAGATTGAGCAGGCCATTTTGAAATCATGTACAGAGCTTGCAGTGCAGGCATGCTTCACCTACAGTTCATTAACATCAATTCCTCACGGTACAGCTGCACTGTATATCCTCGCTAGATGTTGTACCGCATGCGTATACCAGTATTTGCACTCCACCAGTGGCAGTAGCACCCGTCCGTAAACCTCGAGAGGACTGGGGCTAATAGAAAAAAAGTACGTCCAGATGACTCACAACTGCAAGAACAATGTGAAGGCCCATCTTGATCAAAATCCGTACGGCGAGAGGCGCCTAATGCACTTCGGTTGAGGTTTCCTCCATTCCTCCGTTGGCGCCTCAAAGGAGAAAATCCCATCTTCGTTTTCGAGTGGAGGTTCAGTAAGATAGTCTGCTTCTGAAGTGTCCGTGATATTCTGCGGGTCCCACGGAGGACGAGGTAGATCCTTTGGCCTGGGGACGTTTTCGGGCCAAGTAGGAAGATAGCACATCTCCTGGAAGTAGATCATACTCAGTCCGGTGGGCTAGTAAAGAAGTTATTTGGATCCCACCTCTGGGCCGCAGGCAGGTCGGCATTTAATCCATATACTCCAGTCTAACCAAGACATCAGCTTCTGGATGTCTTCTTTCCAATCATTCATTATTTGGGCGATATCAGGCTCTCCATTGAGTTCAATGGGGAAAAGAGTGTCGAGCCCGCTCATGACACCCACAGCCCACATTTTCGTAGTGACACGGCAGATTTCTCTGGTTGTCTCCTTAACGGCTTTCAGCAGCAGGTGTTCAGAGGGTGTCATGAAGGGTATCTGGTTCATTATCACGGAAGTGTGTGTTGTGGCACATAGCCTGAAAATTGGGGAAGCCCACTCCAAAGCATCTACGCCTGAAGCGCCTGTGCTGGGGACGATGATGGAATCTGATAGATATGGCCTAAGCATAATACGGAGCTGGGTTTGCGTGAGCTTCGCTCGCTGAAGGACTTCTTGCGAGTCTGACGAGGTGAAATTGAGGAGATGCTCCGTCAACTCGAGTCGATCCGCATATCGATCGACGATGACGTGAATAAGGGTCATCCAGTCAATGCCGCTGTTCACTGGGTGTGGCAGACTAATAACTTCAATAAGCTTTCTCTTCACCTGCGATAAATCCTCTGACGAGATTCCAAGGACGCGGTGGTCCCATCGTTCAAGACCCGCGCGAACTGGGACGAGGGAAGGTGCTAGTGCGATATCATACAGTGAGACAAGACCAGTCAGGTCGAGTACAATGCGAGAATCCCCTGGGTAGCGATTGTGCCACGAGCCGGAGTGCATGACTTCAAATGCGCGAATCCCTGCGCCCAGGCACGTAAAATGTCAATCGTATTGGAACACGGAAAGAAAATACTGACAGTGTTCAGAATCCGGTGGAAGAAGAGGGCGAAGGGAAGAAGGCGAAGGAAGGCGGGGAGGGGAGGGAAGGCGAGGAAGGTAAAGGTTTTCGTGCTTCGGTAAAAGTCGGACATGCAGGAAAGATACTACCTCAACACCAGCTGTAAAATCGCACAACATAACTTCACTAGAAGGTCATCAGTCGGAACTGCGATACACAATCGAAAGGATGCGCACAAGTCCATTTCCATCCTAGAAATCTGATAATCAGTTATACACCATAGCGAGATGAGTCGCTAACCTCGCGAAACCATCGAGTCCAAACTCCTTTCCCCACCCACAGAGATCTTGAATCCGTCGTCTTTCATCGAAGTATCGCTCAGGCTGCACTTCTCCCCAAGCTATTATATCCTGCGTATCCATTGTACCCTCGGATATCTTAGCAGCACTACTTCCATCAAAGTACAAGACTTTGAGAGGTCGCGTTACTGCCAGCGTGAGATGCCAGCCATCTCTTCCACGAGCGAAACCAATGGAATGCTCTGGGTCTGTAGCGATCCAGTCGGGCTTAGTGGGTATTGCATGGCGACCGGTGCCGTGGTAAAGCAAAGTACCGGTTGGAATTACTCCTGGTACTATGTTATGTCCTACGAAAAAGGTAGGCGTTTTTTCAGTGTTAGCAAGCAGCGGAGACGTACCATTACGGTACCGAGTGTTTGGCCAATGTTGCAGGGATGAATGGACAGTGTCGAATATCAAGTTCCCTGTCGCGTTCTCAGGAGGGCCTTCTTCAAACCTCCATTGCTCAGTGTTTGAACTATATGGGGGTACATTCAAGTCGACAATATCCAATGGCCGAATGTAGGTTTCGTCAGCAGTGTTGGCAGGGAATTGGCCACGTAGTGCTAGAGCTGCTGACCCTAGGCTCAGAACTGCCACAAGGGAGTGAGAGCGCATTGTGAAAGGCGCTGGAGATATTGATGTTATCGCATCTTTATCAAGGCAACGTGTGGCGATACGTGCTGTGGCGGGCCGCGGCACTAGTATTTCAATACGTAGGCTATGGATTCAGATGAGTTGACTTATCAGAAGACCATAACCGAATCAGACTCGGATGCCCTGGCTAGACTCTCCTACAGAATTCTTCCCCGGTATCCAACGAGCTGGAGGGCGTGAGGTCGCCATGGCCAGTTTCCAAAAGGTCTCAGAGTCGGATTCCTTCATGATGCCAGTCTGAACGGGCACGGCAACTTCCGCGCCGTGCCTGGTATGGCTCTGCCAGCACCTTCACCTATTCATCTGCTACGTTCACATTCCACTGCAGTGAGCACTCTGTTCATTTCTACGGACAACGAGAGAATCTACTCCGGAGATAGCGCAGGGCAAGCCATCGTCACTTCCACGCGCTCATTGAGACCACTCGCATCATGGAAAGCTCACACTGACTCACTGCTGGGCATTGAAGAATGGGGCTCTCAAATCATAACGTAAGTTGCTATCTTTTTTGCCCTGGCATTTTCTTCTCATGCTGTGACTAGACATGGAAGGGATAATAAACTCCACGTCTGGGTACGGCCCGAGGAGTCCGCTTCCATCAGACAAGGACCTGCAACTTTGTCAGATCTATCAACACCAACGATATGTTACTCTATGGATGTCAACGCTCTTAACTACTGCAGGTTCTCTCTCCTTGTACTAGCGGGGCGCGCGCGCGCAGGAAGGTCTACTTGCCGTTCCGAACCTCGTGGAATCAGCTCTTGTGGGTAATCCCTCTGGTGTATGGTACGGCGTAATCTCAGTATGAACTGACCAGGCAGATATCTGGTCACTTCCATCGCGTCAAAGGCTCCACGCTGCCATAGGTGATCCACTGGACACCTCCACAACAGCCTTCTCGGATGGCAGGTCGGGCAGCAAGTCAGGAATCATCATGTCAATGCATCTTTTCTACTCTACGTCTTCCGCACCTTCATCCTCTACGTCGGCAAGAGAGCTGCGCCTGTTATGTGCATACGAAGATGGAAGTGTCGTCCTGCGAAAGCGGACTGCACCTGAGAACAAACCGACCGTCGAGGGCCGGGGATGGGAGGTCGTTTGGAAATCCAGACTTCATGTAGAATCAGGTTCGTTGAAACATGTAACATTCTTGTGGGGATTCTGACGGATTGTTGTCGTTCTAAGTGATGGCTATGACGGTTTCTGCAGACCGCACTTTGCTTTGACAGTGTCAGCGGACCATTTAGTGGGACGATATGATCTTCTGGTTGGTGTTTGGGTAGCTCTGCATGAGTTTACTTGCTGAAATCCTGAACAGAAGACCCAGGAAGAGGCCTCAGAATCCACCTCAGCAGGAACTGCATTCAAGACCAAACATCCAGGAAATGGTGCTGTTGCCATACGGAGCGACGGGAGGGTGTGTGCGATTGGGGGATGGGACGGCAAGTCAGTCGACCAGATGATCATACCATCATTGCATTGAGCTAACTTATAACGCAGAGTGCGGTTATACTCGACGAAGACATTGAAGTTGCTAGGAACCCTTGTGCACCACAAGCAAGGATGCCAGGCGGTTACGTTCGCCTCTCATACTGACTGTGTACCTCTTTGTGGAGATTTGAAGGAGGATGACTTCTCTGATGACGATGATGAAATTACCGTCGAGGAAAAGCATGCCCGTGGTCGGTGGTTGATTGCTGGCAGTACAGACGCGAAGGTGTCGATTTGGGCGTTGATAAATTTCGAGAAGGCAAGCGCCGTTTAAGCCGAACCGATGCCCATGGTAAAATGAAGATGTGGTATATATCAAATGTTAATTGTATGTTTTATGCGTCGCAAACCAGTGGTCTGAAATAAGACGTAACTGAACCAGCCTGAATCTAGTTCAAATTGTCCGCCCCAATGCAACCTCCAGCCTGTATGATTGTGGCGCCTTACTCGAGGGATGCTTAGTAGGCCAAATCTGTCTTTCTGGAATATCGAGACTTTCACCACCTCCCTCAGATTTCGCCCTTGCCAAGAAAGAATTTTTTATCAGCATTTATTGTCCGTTGGGGCGATGCCTCTGGTAGACAAAACACACAAGTTGCCGAGAAAGGTGTTTCGCAATATGGTTGAAAGGGTTCCGAATAGGACGCCTCCTACCAACTTATGAAACATACAAGTTGGATGCCAGACGATTGACAAACTAATGCGCGTTAAGGGATCTGATACCACCTCTTGGTCACTCGCCTCCGACAGTTCAGTGGCGCCATAAGTCCTTGTGAGATGGTAGCAGTCCACGAGGCGCCGTGGATCGTGGATATCGTACAATTGTTGCAGCATATGAGAAAGTGGAGGGTGTGATTGAGTCCTCGGCGATGACGTTGAAAAAGGATTCTCATACAACGCAGCCTAGGCGCTAGAACAATACATGTAGCGCATTTGACATTCAAATCATGTGGTCCAGATTCACGATTGGTTGAAAATGGTGGTAGAAGAAAACTTGTGAGGTTGATGACAAGTTCGACTTAGGGTGTGTGGTTTGCGGAGCATGCCGACCGCCAAATCCCGAGTCTCCCTAGGCGAGGCTCAGGCTGGCACTTGCACTCATAGTCTTACTTTCAGTCTCCCATCATGGTCAGACTATGGATACAGTCGTTCCTTTACGTCCACTAGGTAAGCTATTGGGTGTAGACTATGCACCTAGGTGCAAGTGCGGATGTCTCAGGTGAGTGATTATGATTCTGACTAGGGGGTGGTTTACTGGGCCACAGTCCATTCAATTCTAATCATGACGTCGCTGGTATGTCTCAGTTTAATGCCGTGCATATTGGTCGTAGTATATAATCTTGCAATCTTATTTTCGAATCGTTTTATAGCTTGACTTGCGACTCCAGATATCTTGCATATTCATTCAACTTCCGTTCATCCATGGCTTTCGAAATGCAGCAACTCTTCACTTCTGGCAGGCTCCAGAATTCCGACTTACACTCCCTTACGTTCTGCCTACGGGTCTAGTGTCTCCGCCGCTGAGGTCATGTCTTCCTTCTCCACCGTCACTCGGGACATTTCGCCCAACACCTCCCGTTTTTCTGCATACTCCAGCAACTCTTCTACCCAGAAACTTAAGCGCAGGCGTGCTAGGCGCGGACGCCCTTCCAAAGGGAAGGCGGCTATGGTTCTGCTTGAAGATGCTAGCGCTTGCGACCCCTTGACTCTGAATGCTCTTGCTAGCCTTTCCTCCAACTGGCTTGACCTGTCCTTCCCGGACCGCACTCCTACCTACACGGACTACTTCGTGAATTACTGGCGGCATGCACTAACAAAGGAGCAGGATATTGTGATGGATCATTTTACTGCTGTCATGGAGGCTATCCACGAGGATTTACCGGCTGCCTCAATCATTCGCTCAACTCAGTCCACGCCCGTGCAATGCAACGAGTCCTCCAAATGCATTCGATACGAAAATGATCTATTTGCAGTCACATGTCCCTGGGACGATGATGAGCAATCTCACCTAGACGACTGGATTGAATGGGATGAATGGCGTCGGGAAGATGATGAAGTCCATATCCCAACCGGCGATCATCATAACTATGGAGCTATTGGCCAGCCACCAATATATCCGCTGCGCAATATGGGCACCCACTTCCAGATTGTAGCACCAAAGCCTGTTCGCGCATGGAACAACATAACCTGGTTGGGTCAACCACCCGTCATTCCTGAACCAGTAACCCGCCACTATATGGAGATGTTTGTCGACGCTGCAGCCGTTTATGCAACTTCACAAACTCCTCTCATGGAGAGTACCACCATCTATTCCTCTACTTCCACGGCTTACCATGCGCACGCGGAGTCGACTGTCATCTACAATTCTGCCAGTGCATCTCCCTCATCCTACCTGTCTGTTATTGCTGCCTCTATTCCACCTGCTGGCAGGTGTATCCCTCAGCATGTCAATGATCCCCATCTTAACATTCATGGATCAAAGGTAATTCGTCCCGAAAGACAACATTCGAGAGATCATAAGCTGTTCCAGTTTTTACGTGTACGTCCCTTCTCTTATCTCGTGTTAGTGATCGAGGTACTGATTGGTGCTGTACAGATGTCTTATGATCAAAAAGTTGCTGAGGTTGAAAGATTGGTTAGATGGATGAGATCTCATTCGCGACGGGAATGACTCGAACATAGATGCATGGTATTTGTTTGTATATTAAGTATGGATTGTAATGATCAAGGACATTCACTCTCTGTTCAATTTTCGTTGTGGCGTCGTCAATACGCAACGTTGCCGAGTAGAACGAGCGCGCATTTTCGCATGCCGGGCTCACGGATACCAGAACGTCACGGACGCTTATTGCTCCGGCGAGCTTCGGCGACATCCAAATTTTAAGGAGTAAATGCAAGGAGAGAAGGCATTGCTTCCAATACGGGACACCGTCCAATAATAAAGGTGGGAGATGCATTTCCTTGAAGTTCTTTTATCCACCACGACATCGTTCTTCCCGGGTCCAATCCGTGAGTTCAGGCGTACCTTTGCATACAAGCTGGAAGAATGAACCCAAACCACTAGGTGAAAATGTGTCACTGGTAGCTGAGCGCCATACGTGTCACACCATCTGGTTTGGAATATGACCAGGATAAATAAGTTGCGGATGGCACAGGCCCCTATGCCGCCAGTACCGATGGCGCCTTGTCACCTTCCAGTATTTGGCATCCACAGGTGACAACAAATACTAAGAGATTCGATGTTAACGTTGATCTTTGCAAGCTGAACACAACCTAGGCTGCCCCTAACCTTCATAGGAAAATGCGGTCTGCAGAAGTATTGCCTTAGCACCTCTTAAACTCCATTAACAATGGAATTTAGGAGATGGTCACGGCTCAATTTATTTCTAAAAAATTAAAATTAAGATTCGTTTGTTGTCATTGTCTAATGACAGTACGTATGGTATACTCGTAGTGTGACTCGGTTTGACCCGAGTAGAGTTTACAAATCGGGAAAAGATAGTCCTGTGTTCTGGTGAGTCGGGGGGAGTGTCCTCAACACTTGGGCAGTAAATAACGAAATGTGTGATTGGGTACTGGACTTCGGTCCCAGTACTATAAACGAATAAATATATTGAGCGTTTGTTGCCTCCGGCTGTGAATTCGAACCCTGGCCCATGCAGCGATGGTGCGTGGTAGACAAATGGAGGTCATTTCGGCCAATAGTTTTGGCGGCGTAAGGTCATCTCCATCTCAGCATTCCGATTACATCAATGGTCATCAGCACCCGGTCGCCCCCATTGGACGATCCGAGTTGGTCCATTATGCCACGACTGTACTCTGCGACGAGCTAGATTGGACATCGTGGAGCCACGAGTGCCAACGAAGCCCGCTCCATTCGACTGAATGATGGCATCGATGAACACCGGATGCCTGACGACAGGAACTTTGTCTAGCATGAATGAAAAGATGACATTTAATCGGCTCACCACTTTCCATAGATCTCTGCCGTGCGCTCTGTCGCATAATCTACCCACGTCCAGCCCAACGCCCTGACCCCTGACCACCATTCCGGGTCAAGCTCATCACTCGTCATGATAACCTGTGTGACCTCGATCCCTTTTTGTGTGCGAAGTTCCTCTTGCACCTCGGATACCCTGCGTGCAATGATAGACAACGAGGCGAAGCACTGATCCAAAGGAACACTACGACATTGATCGCCAAAGTCACCGTGCCGTACGTGGATAGAGATATACTATGCAATGTTAGATCCGCAGATCAACCTATACCCGAAAATTCCACTCACGGGAGGTGTTGGTTCATTGACTGGCACATTCATGGCGCGCCGGGCATGCGCATCGGCAAGCCTTTCTACGCTTGCATTCCATCGCATGTGTTGGCCTACAAATCTCCATGCAGGGGAATAATCCGATTCCCATTCCCATGGCTGTTGGGCACCTATGAAGTAAAGGAAATCGAAGCATAGCAACTGGTCGTCCGGGGGGAGGGAAACCTGATGCTGAGGAGAAGGATGATTTGATAATCCCAGGTTGTCCGAGCGACCCTGCGGAAAGGCAAGCGTTGCAAGGGACCAAAAGGATGCGTGATCGTCTATTATGCCAGGAGGTGTCAGCTTGACCCAATCTGGGGTTCGCGTCCACGAGATATCTGTGATGTCCACGCAGTTAATCACTAGTTAGGAATATTCGGAGTTGTCTCACCGAGCTTGAGCCGGTCTATGGTGGGACTTTCCCGTGGACGGGGATCCTCCTTGTAGTTTTCAACGCTTTCCCAAACACTCCAACAACCAATATCGTCGAGAACCTGACTTTCTGGGTCCTTAACTTCGTGCCATTCAAGTACGGGAATGCCTATGGCTTGGCTAAGCCGAGGGACGTCAATTATTTCCCCAAAAGCAAATGGAGGTTCACTTGGGTCGATATGAGAAGAAAGGAATTTCGCAATTATAGGTATACGCTCTGTTATCAGTGCCAGGTAAATTAAATTGCCCTAGTATCTGTGAGGAATCGGGTCAGTGTTTGAAGTGGATCATTGACTTACATAGGTCATCACGTCATTCGCTAACAAGTAACTGAGATCAGTAGGTGCAAGTAGTAGTTGGCTGGAGTTGACGTACTCCATCCAGCTGAAGTCCACGATGTAATGTATTTTGTGTTGTTACGAAGGTTATCTGAGACCAATTTGTGAGATGCGAGGGACATTTTCGTTGATTGACTGACCTCGAAAGCGTTGGGTGGGTGGACCTTGGACATATGGCTGCGAGTTGAAGGCGGCAGAATACGAAGGCGCATCCTGTGTGTCCAGATGGCTCAAGGGCTTGAGTAGAAGAAATCCAAAGCTAAGCAAGGAGATGCCTGCCAGAGCAGCGCAGATCGTTCCGGGAGATGGCTTTTTGCGTTTAGTTGGTTGTAGTTTGATGCGGAACGTAGGGATAAATGGAGTCTCTGGGTCGTCGTATGCGTCCTGTCTGTCCATGACACGTGAGGTGGGAGCCTTGAGGGTGCTCAATCAGGATCTTTGTATGCCGACGATGATGGTATGTATTTGGCCATCTATGCTATGTGAAACTCAGGGCAGCGCCTGGTTAGCCTCCCATGATATATTCGGTTGTCGTTCGCGGTGACGCCGCCCGTTCCGTGTGCAGTCAACACCCGCCGGAAGGTACCAGAAGGCACCATGCGTACCCCTCCAGTCTCAGAATCATTTTAGGAAGCGGAAAAACATAGGAGCAAACACTAAGAACACCTCGTCCGGATTCTTCCGGTGATCCTGGAATGCCTGACATCGCCGTATCGGACTACGGTGTCTCACATACCGTGTGAATATGTTCAAAGTGCTGCTGGCAAGGGTCCAACGGTTACAGAGGGTTTTCGGAGTACAGAATAAGCACTTGCCTTACTAGACAGGGTCCGAGTCTTGATATAGAGCACTGTGGTCTGGCGTTCCATAAAAAGTCTACCGCTTTGAGATTGCAAGTTGCAGTAGTTGGAAGCGTCGCCATGAATTTTGATACTCATTCACTGGGAAAAGATGGACTCCACTGAACACTTCGATAAATCCGCCCTCACCGCGAGGATGGAGAGAATCATCGATTCAAGGCAAAAATGCATAGCCGAATAACTGGTAGCGTCTGCATCCGGTGTATTCGCAATTGAATCTACAACGATGATCTCCAGACAAGGGCAACTTCCTAAAGTGAAGCGAATAGCCTGGAAGGAAGTGTCTTTCAGCAGGTATGGCTAGGTGAGAATTGGAAATCAGTTGCCCATCGCCTGATGATGCGTAGATGACGGAGATTTGGTGCATAGAATCTCTTGACGTCTGACCCATCGTTGTACATTTTTGACAACGGGCATCTGGTTGCGCATCAGAGTTCTTCTTCCTGAGCCACGCTTTCAACCATTCTTTTCCAACCGTGCTCCAGTTTTGGCCATATCCGACAGTCGGTCTCTTACCATTCGCACCAAACGCCTTCTTGTCCATCGTAGATTTAGCTCGATACTGGGTTCTTCGGGGGCGGATCAGCCACTGCCTGAGATCATCGGCACACCCGGGTGAAGACTATGGGAAAGTTGGAATAATGGCTGAGAACGTAGGATCCTCCATATAAAAGGACAGAACAGTCTGGCACGTTGTTGACGATGAACAAGAGTATCTCCTTCAGAAGTTCCAGTGGCAGTCCACGGATGACATTGATCAAGGTTCGACACGATTTTCAAATAAGTAGCACGTATCTTTAATGGTTTGTTTGGCAAAACCGTTGGATCCAAACAACACCATCTAAGGATAATTCTGAAGACTTTTTACGTCCTCACTTGAATATCATATCTACAACGACAGGCCTAAGGCGCCACCATCATCATTATGGCTACCACATGCCCCTTCACCGGGTATCGCCAAGTGGAATCCTTCGGTCCCAACGAAGAGTATTCATCAGACGACGAAGAATTCTATGTCACGCTTGATCTTGGTACTGTTGAGCCAACTCTACTTCCAAGCAGCTCAACCTATAGGCTTGTAGTAAGCACAAGACCTCATATATTATAGGCATCGCTACAAGGCGAAAAAGGGCCTGGATACGCCTACGCCATTTCTGCAGCTTTCTGGCTCCTTCTTCAGGGGTCGGCACGATACACTCCTTGGTTCGGAGCTCTTGTTCACGGAAGGAAAAAGTATGTAAATATACTGTCCATCAAGGTCAATTGACATTTCTCTTGATCAACTAGATGATTCCGAAAGACACACGCGAGCTTTAACGCACGTCGGCGTCACTGAACGACGTATCCGGTTCAAGGAGGTGCAGCTACGGCCGAAGGCCCACAAAAAATTGGAAGAAGCTCTTGCTGTCGGTGCGAACTCTTCTCACAATGAGGCACAAGCAGAAGATGCTGGCCATTCACTTGGACGCATGATTGGGAGTGTTACAGGGCCCCCATCTCGCAAACGCAAGAAACGCCGTAATAAGGGGAAGGAGAAGGAGACGTCCCATCAAGAGGAGGGGGGAGACGATGCTATGGATACCACTTAATTATGCCGTTAGTGTGATTCGCTTCTACCATCTTATCATTCTGCATGTGTCGTGTCTGTCAACCTCCGAGCTTCGGTTAAATTGCAGCTTGAAAATTTGGTCGAAATATTCATACTTTAATTTACAATGCACTTCGGATAATTAATTAGGCAAAGCAACCGGTGATGGTATCGCAAGGGGAAGATATTATACTCTGACACTTGCATCACTCTCTCGCATCCCGAATGAAAAAGGTCAGATCCAAAAGTATACTATACAATACCACGGGGTCATCACAATAGATGTGCAGCACGCAAATTTGGTTCTGCAGGCTCCTGTTGCGTCGCGACTATAAAGGGCGAGCCGAGAGACGTGTGTTCACTCTCTTCAAGCGGTGCGATATTGAACGCCTGCTCAATATTTCTCCTCGCCGCGATGTCACGAGCGATATCCTCAGGTGATTGGGGTTCGTGTGCATTTGAGGCGCGGATGGCAGATTCCCAATTCTTCACACGCCAGAAACCGACCAAAGAGGAAAGGAGCAAAAACCAACCTGCGAGACGGGGTAAGTAAACGGCAAAAAAATGAAGACAGGTAACGCGTACCGAGAGTCATTAAAAGAAACGATAGCCACTCTCGTGAAGACATGCTGAGAACAACAGTATTGTCCTGAGGCATGGGAGCCGAAGGTGAAGGCGGGGCGGATAGCATGAGGACATCAGGAGCGCCCTTGTCATCAGGCGTGGGAAGTATGTTATCTGTCGCAGAACGAGAGTAAAAGCCATATTGAATCAATGTTAGTCCAAGGCCAGCTCTCGAGCCAAACTTTGCAGGCGTGTGTAGTATGGAGAAGGTATGTGAGGAGGAAGCCGATAAACTGGAAGAAAAATGAGACGAAGAGGTTCGAAATGAATGCGAGGATAGAGCCCGAGGGAAGATCGCCAACGATCATCCCAGCATCGGTATCCATTCCAGAAGGAGCGTGCACAATTGTATCCCAATACGGGGGAACAGTATCTGCTTGGGCTGCCGCATAAGACTTCAAAAATAATGAGGTAAGGTATATCAGAAAACGAGTGTAGGCATACGGGTGGAGCAGTGTTCTGCGTCTCCTCAGGGACTATGTAGACGGTGCCATCCTCAGCTTGTATTGGTACCGAGGATACGGGTTTGACGACGACATTTGAGAACACTCCATCATTCTGTATCCCTCCACCCCTCACCCCAGTGGGCGGTTCATGGGTCGGTACGCGGACGTAGTGAGTAGGTAAGATGGCCCCAACTGCCCTGCGCAAGAATGATGGTCGAGGTAATGTCGTCCCTAAAGGAGATGTTGGTAATTCGCCATTTGAATTGCCTATATCGTTGGGCAAAGCAGTTGCTAGAAGCTGCGGGGGAGAACCAGGGGGCGGGCGGTCGTAATCGTAATTCCGCTCAAAGTCATATGTTCCAGGAATTGTTGTACTGCATGACGTGCTTTTTGGGGGATCTGCGACGTAGGAAAGGGTATCAGCGCGCTGGTGATTGGATGGTGGGCGTTCAATGTAATCTTCATCATCGCCATCGGACTCAAAGGCGTCATTGAGTTCACGATCAGCATCTCGCAATGACTGCTGGGTTGGTAGCGGTGCATAATGTGCAGGCATGGCACGTCGCGTACGTAGGATATGCCAGACCTGCAGAAGCCTGCGGAGGTGCTATATAGTGTAAGTGAGCGCTGCCACAGCTGCGGTGCAACTTGTCCACGCCAAGTTGAAGTTCTCACGACACAGTGACCCGAAATTCTCTTCATTGATTGCAACTTGCTTTCGAATATATGACTTGCAGTCGTCGTTTCACAATTATCAATGTTTGAATGTATCATCGAGGACGTCGGGAAGTACTGACCAGCACTAGAACGCTAGCTGCATGCTGCATCAGCCTGCATGTTGCATGCCTTATAAATAGAACTGTGACTTGCGAGCTTCTGAGCTCGGGCCGCACGTTCATTCGGTTACAACTTACTCACTCGTGGCACTGTTGCATAGGCTCCTCGATAAGATAAAGGACTGGGAGCTCGATTCCTGGTCACGCCACCCAACTATGTCTTCTTCTTTCACTTATCAGTTTGACACACCGACCTACAAGGGCACCTCGACGGTTTCTACTGGCCTATTTATCAATGGAAAGTTTGTTGAACCCATAGAGAAGGGCACGATCGAGTATGTGCTTATCTTTACCGTACTCAGCGTCTACCTGATGCCTCGCCGACTTAGGGTCCTGAATCCGGGTAGGTTAATCAACCGCTTATACCTAATCAACTTTGACAGCGGATGTAGTCAATGGAAAGGTCATAACCTCAGTCGCCGCTGGAACTGCTGCAGATATCGACATTGCCGCTCAGGCCGCAAAGAAGGCTTACAAAGAGCGCTGGGGCTTGAAGGTCCCTGGTGCGCAAAGGGGCAGAATGCTCAACAAACTTGCAGACCTCCTCCAAGCTAACGCCGACGAATTCTCTGCCTTGGAGGCTTTGGACGTAGGTAGGGTGATACTTCAGCTAGATATGTTGCTCGTGATGTGACATTATGTGCAGGAAAATCCTTCAACATCGCCCGGAATGCTGATATCACCGGGTCTATCGCTGTCCTAAGGTACTATGCGGGATGGGCGGATAAGATTCAAGGGAAAACTATCGAGGTTAGAAAGACCTGGTGTCTCCTTCGGGACAATTCTAATCTATACCCACCTGATAGACGAACGAAAAGAAACTGGCTTACACGCGTCACGAGCCCATTGGAGTTGTGGTTCGTACTCTCACTTCATCGTGCGGTGAAGACATGGGAGCTCAGCATATCACAGGGCGCGATCATTCCTTGGAACTTTCCTCGTATGTTCATTTAATCCATATTCAGTGAGCGAATAACGACGTGAACAGTTACGATGCTATCGTGGAAGATCGGCCCAGCTCTAGCAGCGGGTAACGCTGTCATCCTGAAACCCTCTGAGCTGACACCATTGACTGCGCTTCGTATCTGTCCTTTGTTTGTTGAAGCGGGCTTCCCTGATGGTGTCATCAGCGTTGTCAACGGATACGGTAGCACCGCGGGTCAAGCCCTCAGTGAACACATGACCGTCGACAAAATAGCCTTCACAGGGAGCACACTTACTGGGCGCAAGATCATGGAAGCCGCTTCTAAGACCAATTTAAAAAAGGTCACTCTCGAGCTTGGCGGTAAGAGCCCCAGCGTCATATTCGACGATGTAGACCTGGAGCAGACCGTGAAGTGGGTTTCACATGGAATATTGTATGTCACCTGCATCGTAGCCGAGCCTTGCTCACTCTCCTCACAGCATGAATCACGGACAAGCGTGCACCGCAGGTTCCCGCATATTCGTACAAGCAGGAATATACGATAAATTTTTGAAAGCGTTCACTGAGCATGCCTTGTCTTTGAAAGTCGGCGATCCATTTGCAAGAGACACTTACCAAGGTCCACAAGTTTCGCAGACGCAATTTGAGGCGAGCGCCCACCTAATGTACCAGTGAGCGGTTCTGCTTACTTTCTATTAGCGGATCATGGGATACATCAAGTCTGGCAAAGAGGAGGGCGCAACCATTCATATCGGTGGAGAACGCCATGGGAATCAGGGCTACTTTATCCAACCAACCATTTTCACGGAGTGCAAACCGAATATGAAGATCGTGCAGGAAGAGATATTTGGTCCCGTGGCCGCGATCATCAAGTTCACCACAGAAGAGGGTGAGGACATCCCCCTACGGATGTATCCGAGTGCTGACAAAGTATCACAGAGGCCATTGAGCAAGCGAATGATACCTTATATGGCCTTGCTTGCTCTGTTTTCACC
Organism: Suillus subaureus; assembly: GCF_016647635.1. Lineage (NCBI taxonomy): Eukaryota > Fungi > Basidiomycota > Agaricomycetes > Boletales > Suillaceae > Suillus > Suillus subaureus. Next base: position 1,283,127 of record NW_024538563.1, read on the forward strand.
AGGGACATAGACAGAGCGATTCGAGTCGCGCATAGTATCGAAGCTGGTACCGCATGGGTGAGCACGAGCAAGCTAGTGTTAGGACTGCTGATGATTTGATGGGCATAGATCAATTGTCACAACTCCACCGAATTGAGCGTTCCGTTCGGTGGTTTCAAACAGTCAGGCATTGGGCGTGAGCTTGGCGAATATGCCTTGGAACAGTGAGTCAAGACATAGCGGTATGGTGGCTTCCACTGACCTTTTGTTTCAGCTATACAAACGTGAAGGCTGTTCATGTTAACATCGGACACCGTCTTTGAAAAACAGTTATTCGCCATGCTTTGTATCAATATTATCTACGTGATGTCTGTTAAGAAAACGGAGTACCGGAAAGCGAACTCAAAACAACACAATGTATCTAGCTATGCTGCCATTTCTGATATAGCACTACCATTATCTCTCTTTATATCTGTGGACTACGGCAGTATTGACCACAGTGCCATGTCTTCGATCTTTGCCTTTTAGCAACTCCAAATAGTCGAGCAACCTCAGGGGCGTTCGTTCCACTTTGGGGAATGTGACGTACTAATGTAGTGTTACAGTCGGGTCGGACCAACCTGAACGAAATCGTGTACCTTGTCTTCGATTTGTCCTGTGCTCTGGTATTTATTGTTGCTAGCAATGCTCAGGGTATGCTTCACGAGGTTGCACATTCCGCTTCGGAGCTGGCCTCATGGTACTGTGAAATACCTCTCTCGATCTGCGGCACCGGGGAGGCCATCATCTTTGATAGTATGTCGTATTATCTCTAGGCTGTCATTCATGGTTCATTCTATGGTTGATAATCAGATCTCTAGTACACTTGGATCGCGCTGGACACTCGGATCGCTGACTAGAAGTCGCTCCATCTCCTCCCCAGCGACTAGAGAAGTTGTTTCTTCGGAGCAGTTGGGCGTCACAGAGCCTAGAATTCACAGTGATATTCCTATTGCTAACGCTGGTGAGCGCAAAGTATCCATTCTTTGGGGCCCACAGCATTGGTCTAGATTGTATGGACCTTCTACCTCGTAGTAATTTCTGATCTGAACGTGCAAACTGTCAGTCACCACATCTGGTTGCGCGACCACTGCAGATGCCCAGATTGTTTTCACCCGATAACAAAGCAGCGACTGCTCAACACATTCGAGGTAGTCCAGCAGCAGAATGGTGATGATGTCTATACTAAGAAGAAACGTTTCCGCAGATTCCAGCTGATATCAAACCTATACATATACAAGGCTCCACAGATGGCCTCGAAGTTGTCTGTATGTTGGCTCAACTGAATTCTCAACTCGATTTGATCCGTTACTTAGGGCCCGGAACTAGCACTGAATCTCACTCATCGGTATACCCATGGACATGGCTACAGGCTAACACATACGATCCAGCTCTTCAAACAACGCCAAGCCGGTGTGATATTTTCTTTCATAATCCGTACCTTCTGCTTATCGTGCACTAGGAAAGTCCCTTGGGGATCAAAGATCGGGAAGTCCCCACCCTCTGTGACTTATACCGAGATCATGGACGACAAGGGATTGCATAAGTGGCTGACGAACGTTGTGCGTAAATCGAGAGCTTTAGGTGCTTGTCTCATGCGCATGCAGGAAATGTTTGGCTTTTGCTTCGTCTCAGGGGTCCCCGCAACACCTGAGGCCACAGAGGAACTCTGCGAACGCATCGGTTTCATCAGAGAAACCCAGTGTACGCCCTCCTTCCTTGTTCCTTCACTCTTGGTCTGAATGCGCTTAGATGGGAAGTTTTGGGAATTTACTGCTGATCTTTCAAAGGGAGATACCGCGTACACCACAATGGCACTAGGAGCACACACTGATAACACCTATTTTGTATGGGACATGCTCGTAGTTCTCGTTGCGCTGCTGATTGATTGTGAGCACAGACTGACCCTTGCGGTCTTCAACTTTTCCATCTCCTATCACATACCGAAGGCTCTGGAGGAGCAACGCTTCTCGTAGATGGTTTCTATGTCGCCGCCCTTATGAAAGAGCTACATCCGAAGTTCCATGATCTCCTTTCTCGTGTGCCCATTCCAGCCCATGCAGCAGGAGAACCGTCAGCACTGTACACTCCGAGTCCTCCTGCAATGTACCCCCCGTTACGATATCACCCGAACACCAAAGAACTCGTGCAGGTACGGTGGAACAACGATGACAGAAGCGTGATGAGCCACTTGCCACCAGACGAAGTGGAGGAATGGTAAGTGCACTGCGTGGGTCAGATAACTTCACTTTACTTCATCTAAACCTCAGGTATCAAGCAATCAAGATTTGGAACGAACTCCTGACGAAACCTGATTCAGAGTATTGGGTCCAACTCACTCCCGGCACTGTATTAAGTAAGTCCTATCCGTGTCTGCCTGCCATATGACTTAATATCGTCTCTAGCAATTGATAACCATCGTGTGCTTCATGGCCGATCCGCTTTTGACGGTAAGCGCCGCGTGTGTGGTGCCTACATCGGCATAGATGAATACCGTTCGAAGCTCGCTGTCCTTAAGGAGAAATTCGATGGTGTCGATGACAATGGCCAGAACAAGGCAGGGAGACCTGATGATAGCAGAAGCATTTGGAACTCCAATCTATGATCCGAGGGCCACTTATTGAGACTCTGGTCCTTCATGAAGGTTTGATATTGATTATGATTTAGCCTTGACAGTACGAGTCGGGGTATGTATACAAAGCAATTAATTTCAGAACGGGCATCGGATTTGTCACTTTGGTTGCACGCAGTACCCTCGGACAAAAATTCGAGAATGTCTTCTTCAAAAGAAAGGCACCCATCTTGTCGTAACTCATATCTCATGTGTAACTTCTTCGAGAACTTGCAGTAGTAGACGTTCCGAAGGGGTCATTATCCCATGATAGTGCACTAAGTGGATGGCGGAATGGAGAGAACTGGCGTGTATCTAACGGTTCGCACCCGAGGCTCTCTATTGCATTACAGGATCAAAAAACAAATTTCGTTGTGGTGTACATGCAGTGAGGCCTGAAGAGATTACCAGAAGTTGACCGTCTTCACCGGGAAGCAGCTTGCAGACTATGCTGTCTTTGAATGTTACATAGCATGTCTCCGGTAACGAATAAGTACAAGATGTACATACAAGCATACGATACTTTCACCTAAACACTACATCAAGAATGCTGTATGGATTTGAGAATGAACCCCTCGAGCCCACCACACACCCACAGCTCCTGCACGCTTGCACCAACCGTGCGTACTTTGTAGTTCTTTTCTCCATCAGAACCACGCAGAGTGACATTCCCGTCCGTCATCGAAACACGTATCTCATGCCCTTTATCTACTGTGAGCTCGCCTTCACGTCCACCTGCACCACGTGCGCCGCCTTTGGCGTACGTCGCAGTGAGGTCAGCGACGAGCTCAGGACATTCAAGGCAGACAAGACCGTTATTGATGGCATTACGCTTGAATATGTCGCCAAATGAGCCTGCAATGACGAGTGGCACACCGGCTGCCTTGAGCGCGGTAGCAGCCTGTTCGCGAGAGGACCCAGTACCGAAGTTGTACCCCGATACTAAGATCACACCGGACTTGGTGCTTTCATCTGATGTGGAGAGTGAAGGGAGAATGGTAGCGACATTGCCTGCGAATGACGGGTCGTAGTTCTCCATAACTACTTGTGCTTGGCGTTCGAGGGTGATATCATCTTGGTATGTGTATTTTCCGGGGTATAGTGCATCCGTGCTCAGGTTATCCTGTGGTGCGAAGAGCAAGCGACCAGAAAAGGCTGCGGGGAAGCCAGGGAAGAGGGGTTCTTCTGCTTGTGGAACCTCTGCCGCGTCCGAAGAGCCAGAAGCGATGGAGAAGGTGAGTGCGCCTGCAGGAGGAAGCGAGGTTGCGTCAAGAGAGTTGGGGGAGCAGATAAACCCCTTGACAGCGCTCGCAGCAACTACTGCAGGACTGGCAAGGTACGCCTGAGCCTTAGGGTGCCCCATTCGTCCCTTATAATTCCTGTTCGTGGCGCTAATACCCGTCTCACCCTCTTCCAACAACCCAGTGCCGAGCCCGATGCAAGGCCCACAACCTGCTGGGAGCACTTTGGCACCTGCAGCGATCAACTTGTTCCAGTGTCCCAACTTCTCCGCCTCAGCCTGTACCACCGAGCTCGCAGCTGCGACATAGAACTCGACGCCCTCTGCAATCTTCTTGCCCTCAACAACAGACGCGGCTGCAGCAATATCAGAGACGCGGGAATTGGTACATGAAACCAAGTATGCTTTCTGGATCGCAATTTGCTGGGATTCTAGCTTGGGAAGTGGGGTAGAGACCTTGACGCTGTTGGGACCGGAGACGTGCGGGACGAGGGTAGAGAGGTCGAAGATCAGATGTGAGGAGTATTGGACACCGAGATCGGACGCAAGGTTGGTTGCCCGGAGAGCATCAAGACGGCGGCGATTGATACGTGGGTGTTCTGGTGGAGGCGGAATTGACTTGGAGGCGAATGTCCTTTGCTCTAATTTTGCCAATGCAGTCTCGTACCAGCTCAGAAGTGTGTTGTCGACAGGGAAAACGCCTACAAGGGCGCCCCATTCCGTTGTCATATTCGAAATCGTAAGCCTGTCGTCAACGGAAAGCGCAGGGACGCCCTCCCCAGTAAACTCGATTGCAGCGTTAAGAACTTCATCGTTGTTGAATGACCCGCAAAGCGCGACAATCACATCCTTGCCGGTGACACCTGGGGCAAGTTTTCCTCGAAATTCCACCTTGACCATACGAGGGACTTGCCACCAAGTCTTTCCTGTAGCCCACAAGGCTGCTGCATCTGTGCGCACGATGGGTGTACCCACACAAGCAACACCTCCATACATATTTGAATGCGAATCAGAGGCGACAGTGAGGGTGTGCGGGAATGCATAGCCTTCTTCTACGAGGACTTGGTGCCCGATACCGCGGCCAGCAGGATAGAAGTCAATCCCGTGTGTGCGTGCAAATGCTTCAATGTTGGCATACTTTGCAAGGTTTTTGGGAGATTTGTTCTGAACATCGTGATCGAGGGTGAACACCGTCTGCCGGGTATCAACGATTTTCTTCGCACCTATGGACTTGAATCTACGTGCACATCATATGAACGATGATTTGAGAGAGGAGAAGAAGAAAAGCATACTTGGATATGACAGGGCCAGTGTTGTCGTGGGTCATGACATGCTCCGGGCGAATCATGACATAGTCGCCCGCTTTGACAACTTTGCCATCGGGGAGATTGACTGAGTACTTTTGAACAACTTTTTCAATGATAGTCTGGGGAATTCGGGGAGTGGGTACGCTGGTAGCGAAGAGCCGTGCTGTTTGCAGGTACCCTCTACTGGGCATGCGCGGTGGAAGACGCATCACAAGTATTTGACACAGTGAGTGAAAAACCTGCAACAAGTTGAGACTCAAAATATAAGTGTAAGAGAAACAGACCACTTTGTTAGGGACAGTGTTCTGCCGATCAACGAGCGTTAAGAATGTTCAAACGTTTATGTATTGATACGTTCAGTGACTAGTGACTTTCCCATGGATGTAATTTGAACTGAACGCGTTCATCCTGGATATTGTACAATCACGTTATTATGATTGGACGTCGACAACGAAGCAACGCCAGCTGACAGTGAACTAGCTTCCCCACGAATTGCAGTCAACGACTGTGACTGACAGGCAGGACACTGGAAACAGACCACTTTGTTAGGGAACCGAATAATACCGACAAGCTAATATGATTCCATTCATATGGTCACAACGAGGATACATTATCCATACACTACGTAATTTACAAAGGGATATATCAACGGGCAAGGACTACGCGCTGGCGACTCCGACAGTGATAGCTGTAGGCACTGCAATAGGTGGAGCTGGCGATTTCAGCACTTTCTCCGCGACCGCATCCTTTGGAGGAGTGGATGACTCAGGTGAGCTGGAAATGTGATTCGTCTTCATCTTCTTCTTTTTCTTCATGAGACCTGCAAATTGAAACATCAGCACGAACACTATGTAGTGGACGCGGTATTCTGACCTGCAGACACCGCAGATTTGACATTGTCGACGATCTCCCTACTTTCCTCAAGGTATTCTGTGTCATCGAACCGGTGCTTCTTGCCAGCAACAGTCTCCGTATCCCCTGATGCAGCTGCAATCTTCTTCTCGAGTGTTTCTAGCTTGGCTTTTTTGGCCTCAGCCTGGGCCTTCTTCCGTTCATCTTCATTTCCCATGTAGTCTGCGAGCCTAAAACAACATGGTCAATACATTAAACCCTGCAGTAGTAGGGAGACGTACCTTTTCGCGGTTTTGATGGTACTAAGCCTGCGTCCACTAAGATCTCTGCACGAGTCATTGTTACTGGTCTTCTGACTACTCATACGACCACCGGCGGCACGCAACTGCGAACCAAAACCTCCTTTACCACCTCGGAGTCGGGGAATAAGTTTTAGCGTGATGAGAGTCGCATCTCGTCCATGAATATCAGAGAGGAGGGTGTCAGATGTAGGGACAGATCCAGCATGAGATGAAATTCTCAAGTCCTCTGAAGCAGGGAGATCAGAATAGCGCTCGCACAAAAGAGAATACAGGTCATCGAATCGTGTTTCTGGAGAAACAGAGAGTGAAAGAGTCGGGAATGGAGCAAACGTTGAGAAAAGAACTGTGGTGGTCATGGTAGACAGCAGTGAGCAAGAGCCTAATTATGTAATCCTACAGATCGGATCAAACCTGTATGATTATGTAACCTGTGGGCGTCAATCACCCCTGTGAGAAACTATCTTTAACTAACTCCTCTCTTTCACCAACACTGCCAGCAAGTACGACAACTTAAATCAATTGCGCAGCCTGATACTCTCTAATCGACATGGATTTCTGGCGCGTACTCACACATGAGGCGCCTATGTTTGTCTGGCCCGTCAAATTCTGTGTGGCCATGACTACTGCCACATACGTGCTCTCCATCCTCACCAACAACGTATCGCAGGTGGACAGAGTCTGGACGTTTCTCCCAACCATATATACTGCATACTATGCTTTTCTGCCGCTTTGGCCATCTGTTCCACCCACCCATTTCTTTCCATACACCCCTGACACAATGCCCGCATCTCTAAGGGAGACCTTCAGTCCACGAGCCTTGCTCATGGCAAGTTTGGTGGTGAGTATCTCATTTTCTCAATTGTTTGTAGTCAGCTTAACCACCTTCAGGTAACGTGGATGTTCAGGTTGCTAAATGTCTTCTTCATATCCACTGGCACTCATGAATCCCACCCTCCGCAGATTAAGTTACAACACTTGGCGACGTGGTCTATTCAGCTTGTAAGCTCATTTTTCATTGCTGATACAATTATAAATCAAGACATGTTCACAGAAAGGATGAAGATTATCGCTGGGAAGTTCTGCGACAGAAAATCTCGCCTTTTCTCTTCCAAGTATTTAACCTCTTTTTTGTTGGTATGGCTACAAATTATCCATCGGTCTCTCTACTAAGTCAGCATAAGCAATCACGCAGAATATAATCTTATTTCTCTTGGGCCTTCCAGCCGCCCGTGCAGTGGCTCAACCACATACGCCCCTCTCAACTTCGGATTATATTTTCGGAACGCTAGGATTTCTCACTATCCTCACAGAGTTTATCTCGGATAACCAGCAATACTCTTTCCAAACCTTCAAACATTCCGGTATGCTGAACCCAAATGAATGGCCCGGCGCGAAAATTCAATGGACCAAACATGATGCTGAACGCGGATTTGTGACCCGCGGTTTATGGGCTTGGTCACGGCACCCAAATTTCCTGTGCGAACAGAGTTTCTGGGTATGTACATCTCCATTTCGCAGTTCCGTTCAACATAGGAATCTATTACTAATAACCCCTTTCGTACCAGATCATAATCACACTCATCCCTCTCCTCTCGCCTGATTCACCGAAGCTCGACTTTCCGCCGACTTCGTTCGCATCACTCACACCCTTCCTCCCATGTTTAGTTCTCTGCACTTTGTTCTTCTCTTCGACTATTTTTACCGAGTCGATCTCGAAGGCAAAGTACCCCGTTGCATATTCAGCTTACCAAGAGCGTGTGGCGATGTTCTTGCCTTTGCTCACCCCCGTATGGAGCCTGCTTCTGGACATTCGGGGGAGAAAGGGGAGTGTCGATTCGCTGGTCTACGGTACCGGGCTGAACTCCAAGGGCAAGGGCAAGGCTGAATGAGATCTTTGCACGTGTTCGACATTAAAGTTTTTCTTCATTTGCGTATATAGTTGTTCCCCTGATGTATGGCGAACTTGATTGATATTGATCGCATGTTCGAGACGCTATCCGCTGTACCCACTGTTATTCCAGCTAATGCCAAGTCGCGTGACCGCATGAGCAGGTGTTATCGGACTACGCACGGGCCGCCTAAGCCTGGTTGTTCTCACTGACGGTCATATGCATACATTTGGGCTCCGGATATCAGCCAGGACGGAAATCCGCACCCCGCTCAGTGTAGGTTACAATCTGACTAGCCTAACTTCATACACAAACCCTTCTAATGGCATCATTAAAGGTTGCAGTGATTACGGGGGCATCCTCTGGTGCGTTTTGATTGCACTTCACACTTATTCATAAACTCACTTCCGTGGCCCGGTTTCAGGTATCGGGCGTCATTCGGCTATCAAGCTCTCCTCTGAGGGTTGGAGCTTGGCATTGACTGCTCGAAGGCTGGCTCAACTCGAAGAGACAAGATCCCTCTGTGCAAATCCAGATGCATGTCTCCTCGTTGCTGGCGAAATCACAGACGAAGCCTTTGTGAAAAGCTTGTTCGAGGAGACTGTGAAGAAATTCGGTAGATTAGACCTGTTGTTCAACGTGAGTAGTGTGCTTCTTCTTTCGCGGTTTTCCGTCGTTGTAGTCGTGTATTGACAATGTAATAGAATGCTGGTTTGTCTGACAAGGCAAGGCCCATCGAGGAGATGCCGCTTGAGATGTTCACATCGGTCGTTAATGTCAACCTTATTGGCTCGTTCCTTTGCACTCGCGAAGCTTTCAAGATTTACAAGCAACAAGAACCCACTGGAGGTTCGAGAAGCTGGATAATGAAAAACCGCAGTGTATTGATCTACAACCCTATGCAGGAAGGATCATCAACAATGGCTCATTAGCTGCCCACGTGCCAAGGCCTCATTCCGTTGCATACGCGACCTCTAAACACGCAGTGCACGGTTTAACTAAGACCATCGCTATCGAGGGGCGAAAGCACAATATCTCTGTGACGCAGATTGACATTGGTGCGTACCTTGACAATATGGGAGGAAGTTGATGCGACGGTGGTTTTACCAGGAAACGCGCACACGTCTATGGCTGCAGGGCACACTTTAGGAGCGTTGCAACCCGATGGTCGGAGAGTCGTTGAACCGACTTTTGATCCGATACATGTTGCGGATGCGGTTGCGCATATTGCGAGTCTCCCTACATCCGTTACGGTACTGGAGATGAATATTATGTGAGTGTGCGACCGTTTTTCTTGGGTTCTGGATGCTGACCTGCTACGTAGGGCGACTGGTGCTCCTTATGTCGGAAGAGGATGACCATCGATACTTACAATTGTGGACGAAGACAACGGGATGATTCAGTAGAATAGTTGTATGAGCGTGGTGACATCGTTGCTGATTACATGAGTACCACCTACGTCGTCTAGCAATGCACTGATACATACAAAACAATGCATGTAACATGGATATTAAGTTTAGACAGTGCGGTCTTCAACGTCTTGACTGTGAAGTCCCCACCAACTCTCTTGGACCGTCGAGTTATTTATACGCTAGCGCCAAGCTACAGAATGGGATGAAAAATTCTTGTCACGAGGAGGCGGAGTCTGGGACACTTTAAAAGGGTGACACCAAAAATGAGATCCGGGGCGATTCATCATCGAGGAAGATGCTGAGGCAGGAGGGCGGTGCACCTTGTAATGACATTCAACCAGAAATTTATTCAATACGCAGCACCTAGCAAGACCATAAACTAGAGCCAGTGCTCATGACCTGTGTAATAGGTTATGAGCCCTGGATCTTGCCTAGGTTCTCGGCTGATGGTGTTCGGGAACAACGAGCTCTCATTAGCTCATGTGAACATGGCGGGAGACACCGACCAGTTGCCGAGGGAATCGAGGCGGAGCTTCAAGCCTAGTAAAAACCCAACACACGAAGAGTACACGGTGCAGCAAGACCACGCACTAGAGGGAGTGCCCATAACCTATGGTCCTATAGGTTATGAGCCCTACCTCCGTTCTTGGAAGTGAATATTGCGCTCATGAACTGTGGGGGGAGACAACTTGAAAGAGAAAATGAGCGATTATATACGTCGCAACTTGTCGCCTGCCCTAAACTAGCTGTGTGCGGTGCATTGATTGGGCAAGGTTCTTGAAGGAGAACGCTATGAGAATCCGAAAGATCATTGAAGGACAGGTGGGTCGAGCAGAGAAGCACGCACCAGCTGGAGTACTATTCCAAATTTCCCATCAGCTTCTTGAACCTTTTCGGCTCCTTGCCCGGCCCATTTGGCTGTCAGCATCGCCCCCCACGGACATAAAGTGGGACTCTTGATTCAAATGTTCAATCGCGCCCTGCATGCGCAACTTTGGTCTGATTGGGCCGCTACATGCAGCAAATGTTGCCACACAGTATCTTGATCAAGCTACCGCAGCACCAGGATTTTTTTGGCAGTTCTCTTTATGCGATTTCACTCCATTGCGGCAGCTCTGAGCCTAGGGTCAGCAACTCTGGCATTGCATGACCAGTTTCCCATCAACACCGTTGGAGAAACCAGTGTTCGACCCTTGGATGTCACCATCTTAAATCCTGGTCATGCATACGGTATTAGCTCCAATAGTGAGCAATGGAAGTTTGACGAAAATCCTCCCGAGAATGCGACAGGAAACTTGATCTTCGACACTGTCCATTCACTACTACAGCACTGGCCAAATACACGGTATCGTAATGGTGCGTTCCCGCTGCGTTGCTGACGCTCAAAAATGATTCAAATTTTCGTAGGACACAACATAGTACCAGGAGTGATTCCAATCGGTACTTTGCTCTATCACGGTACCAATGGTTCGCATATGATACCCAGCGAGCCCGAGTGGACCTCTACGGACCCAGAGCATTCTATTTTCTTCGCTCGTGGAAATGGCAGTGGCTGGCACCTCACGCTGGCAGCAACACGACCTCTCAAAGTATTGTACTTTGATGGAAGCAGTGCTGCTAAGCTATCCGGAGGTACAATGGACATGCAAGATACAATCGTCTGGGGAGAACCGCGACCCGAGCGATTCTTCGATGAAAGGGACCGGATTAATGGTCTCTGTACGTGGGGCAAGGAATTTGGAATTGATGGTTTCGTGAGGATGGAAATGGACTTGTACGTATACTCTTGATTCTATGTCGTGCTTCCGACTAATGAGCATCTATCCAGCGAAGTTATGTTGTGCGATTTTACGGCTGGTGTCGAGGTAGTGTCTTTTCTGTACCTCGCATTACCAAAGGACGAACGGTCATTCCCTCACCCTACGCCGCTTGATTCTGACACCGGTCAGTACTGTCTTCTCGTGGTCTAACATGTCTGATGGTGTATGTTCCTGAGCGTAGGGACTCGCACGTTTGAAGTTTTGCATTCCGGCTCATGGCACAATCGCTACCCAGGAGAGTCTCGTATTGTACTGGACCTGACTGGTCTTATCTCATTTTATGACACTGCACTTGCACCATCCCTCATTCCGGTTCGCGCAGGTCTTGAACGGTGCGACCACCGCGTACTCGGAATATCATCAGATGACATATCCCGGGTGATGAGAAAGTTTATCGAAGTCATCACTCGACCACACCCAGTAGGCAGCGGCATTGACTGGAAGACCCTCACCCACGTCATTGTCAATCGATATGCAGATCGACTCGAGCTAATGCAGCATCTGTTAAACTTTACCTCATCAGACTCGCAAGAGCTCCTTCATCAAGCAAAGCTTGCACAGACACAACTCCGTGTCATGCTTACGCCGTATCTATTATATTCCACCATTGTCCCCAGCACAGTCACATCAGGTGTAGATGCATCACAGTGGGCTTTCCCAATCTTCAGGCTATGCGCCACAACACACACTTCCAAGATGATCGACCAAATACCATCTATGACATCTTCGGAACGTCTGCTGTTGGCAGCCATCGAGGACACAACAAGAGAAATCTGTCGTGTAACTACGAACATGTGGGCTAATGGTGTCATGAGCGGGCTCGACAGCCTCTTTCATGTGGAACGTAATATGGATTATGAAGTCACTCGATTGATGAATGATTGGAGACATGACATCGAGAAGTTGATGTCTTGGTTGGACTGGAGTGTATGGGTCAAATGCCGATCTGCCTGCGGGACAGAGGTGGGAGCTATGATCAGTCCCTGCGAGCTGACTGGACCGAATACTTTTAGGAAATGTGCTATCTCCCTAGCCCGAGGCCAAGGCGCCCACCTCCTCGAAACCTCAATGATGCCCTGGAGGCAAAGTCTCTTGCTGATCGAGCTGAACCTCCGCCCTATGGTCTAGTCATTGCAGATTCGCCTTTCTTCTATGTCACGCCGGAGGATTTGAGGAAGCCCCAGCCAAGGTGCATTAGGCGCCTCCAGCCGTATCGGTGATTATTTTGGGCCTTTATTTTATAGTTGTTAGTCACCTGGACGTACACTTTCTAATAGTCCTGTGCTTATTAATAACGAGATTCACGAGTGTGTATCGCTGCTGGAGCTTTAGCACTGGAATGTGATCCGGTCAACTTCTTGCTTGTTTCCGCAGTGAACCCTAAGATTCCCATCCGAATCATAGTGGGTATTCGGTACCTCGTGTTGGAACCGAATAAATCATTAATTACATTCGTGGACAGGCCCGTATGATATACTACTTACAGTGATTGCATCACTCTTAAGCGTTTTCACGCAGTGCCTTGGTAAAGCTGTCAGTTTGCCACAGCACAAAGATTGATTTTTATGCATTACCAGTCCCTTGTGACAGCTCTGAGCTTAGGGTCAGCAGCTCTAGCATTACATGGCCAGTTTCCGATCAACATCGCTGAAGAAATTGGCGCTCGACCCTTGGATATCACCAACTCGAACCCTGGCCATCTGAACAGTATCAGCTCCAACAGTGAACAATGGAGGTTTGACGAATGTCCTCCCGAGAACGCGACAGGGAACTTGATCTTCGACACTGTTCATTCATTACTACAGCACTGGCCAAATACACGATATCGTAATGGTGCGTTTAGCTGTGTTGCCGGCGCTCGAAAAACAATTCAGCTTTGTGTAGGACACAACATAGTACCAGGAGTGATTCCAATCGGTACTTTGCTCTACCATGGCACTAATGGCTCGCGTATCATACCCAGTGGGCCCGAGTGGACCGCTATGAACCCGGAGCATTCTATTTACTTTTCTCGTGGAAATGGCAGTGGCTGGCACCTCACGCTGGCAGCAACGCGACCTCTTAAAGTATTGTACTTTGATGGAAGCAGTGCTGCTAAGCTATCCGAGGGTACGATGGATGTGCAGGACATAATAGCCTGGGGAGAACCACGACCCGAGCGATCCTTTGATGAAGGAGACCGGATTAATGCTCTTTGTGCATGGGGAAAGGAGTTTGGAATCGATGGTTTCGTGAGGTTAGATATGATTCTACACCGCGTGCTACACCACTAATTCCCAGATCTCTAGGATGGAAATGAGCTTGTGCGCATACTTTTGATACCGCATTACGCTTCCAACTGACGGACATCTAGTGAAGTCATGTTGTGTGATTTCACAGCCGGCGTCGAGGTAGTATCTTTCGTACACATCGCCTTACCGAGGGACGACCGATCATTCCCTCTCTCTACTTCAGTCGATCCCAACACTTGTCAGTATTGTCTTCTAGTATTCCAACATGACTGATGCCATACCTTACTGAGCTCAGTGATTCGTACGTTCGAGGTCTTCCACTTGTGGCTTATGGCACAATCGCTACCCAGGAGATTCTCGCATTGTGCTGGACCTGACTGGTCTTATATCATTGTATGATACTGCACTGGCACCATCCCTCATTTCGGCTCGCGCGGGTTTTGGACGGCTTGACCATCGGGTATTTGGAATATCATCAGATGACATATCGCGGGTGATGAGAAAGCTCATCAAAGTTGTCACTCGACCACACCCAGTAGGCAGCGGCATCGACTGGAAGACCCTTCTTCATGTCATCGTTGATCGATACGCGGATCGACTCGAGTTGACGCGGTATCTCCTCAATGTTACCTTATCAGACCCACAAGAACTCCTTGAGCGAGCGAAGCTCGTGCAATTCCAGCTCCGTGTTATGCTCACACCATATCTATTACATTCCACCGCCATCCCAAACACAGGCACTTTAGGCATATATTTATCACAATGGGCGTCTCCGATTTTTAGTCTATGTGTCACAACACACACTTCCCAGATCACAAACCTCAAACCCTTAATGACGTCTTCGGAACTCCTACTACTGAAAGCAGTTGAGGACACAACGAGGGAGATCTGCCGTATCACTATAAAAATGTGGGCTGTAGGTGTCATGAGCGGCTTTGACACTCTTTTCCCCATTGAACTGAATGGCGAGCTTGATGTCACCCAAATAATGAATGACTGGAGACAAGACATCGGGAAGCTGATGTCTTGGTTAGATTGGAGTGTATGGATCAAATGTCGACCTGCCTGCGGTCCAGAGGTGGGATCTAAATAAAGTCTTTGCGAGCTGATTGGGTTGACCATTATTCACTTGCAGGAAATGTGCTATCTCTCTACTTGGCCCATCAATGCCCCAAGGCCAGAGCGTCCACTACTGTCTCCACGGAACTCACAAAACCTCACGAATTTCCCGGAAACACAATACGTCGCTGACCGAGTTACACAACCCAAATACCCTACGATGCCAGCAGAGGATTGGGGCTTGCCCCAACCAAGATGCATCAGGCGCCTCCAGCCGTACGGGTTTTGATTAAGATGTGCCTTCACATTGTTTGCACGGTTGCGAGTCATGTACCTGGATTATGCTTTTTAGGGTTTGATAGGGTTCTGGGATCCCAGTGGATGCTTGCGCGATAGCACTGGCGTCCGGATGGCGGGTGGGGCGGCAGGAGCAGCGACCCCACTGTTGTAATACCTCCCCAATACCAGCAATTCACAACGATAACCATTGATAGCTCATCCAATACTATTAGATCTGTGTCGATACCATTTTCTGGGCCAGATAGAATGATTTTAAGCGCGTATATTCAACTAAACAGAACGAAAACCTATTGATACACCAAAAGTTTTTCTCTACCTCTACCTTTTTGCCTCGTTTCTGCGAAAGACCTCGAAACGGAGTGACAGTCTTCTGATCTATTCGCCCCATATCGGCCTAATTCTTGTCGATTTTTAATGGGGATACGAGCTTGCATGAGTAGATATTTGAAACTACATAAATGGCAGACAGGAACAGCAACACTTCCGAAATCCCATGGGACCACGCACGGTAAATGCTACAATAGATGCTCATAATCAAAGTGGCCGAAAGCACAAGCCAAAAAAATAGCGCAGTCCATCACTCGCCCGCTCAACTCCTCCAATACTGCGCCAAATCATGGATCCGATCCAGCACAACCGTGAAATACGACGTCTCATTCAACAACGCCTCAAAATGCTTGATCGCCTCCTCCTCTGTCAAGTCCAACCGGAACTTCTCCTGGATCTGTTCATGCACATCGCGGTGCTTGATGTCTGGTATGTTCGCGTCTACCATCAGCGCTACCAAATTGAGAATGAGGTTGGCGCTTTTACGGAGGATCGTAAATGCGGTGAAACAGTAATTTTTGAATCGTGCGTAGTGGGTTGATTGGGCGCCGCCCATGCCGTCGACCATCTCTTTGCAGACTTTGACAGGAGGAGGAAATGGCTTTGGGTCCCGACCGAGGATATACCCAAAATCGACTGCATCGAATGTCAGCAGCACGAAACATACAGACAAAGTTACGCTGACCATGGAAAAAGTGACCTGTGGAGCCAATATTAAGAACTGGATCCTCCTGGTCATATTGTCACTTACCGTCCGGTGTCAGTAGAAGGTTGTCCAAATGCCGATCGCCCACGCCTAGCAGGTATGTCACAACGCAGTATCCAGCTATCACCAGGCCTTAGCGCACATTCCTCTGTAATGATCGCAGAAAAAACTCACCACAGCTGCGCACAAACGTATCAATAACGCTTGGCTCGACCCCATACGTTCCAACGCTACCTTCATCTGGATTATTTGCTCTCAAATAATTCAAGAGTGTCCCATTTTCACTGATGATTGCCGCGATAGTCTTACTGGGGATGTACTGTACCATACCCTGCAACGGCCCAGTCGCTAGCACGTCATAAGGAGTGAGCTTTAGATCCAAATTCTCCTTCCTGAGCAGCTGATCCATGAGCGTGAACAACTGGAGGACAAGCTGGTCCTGGCGCATGTCATCGCCATCTTTGAAAATCACGGGATACTCCATGCCGTCAGAACATTGAAAATATAACAAGAAGGGGTAGAGATTCGACTTGAAGACGGAAGACTTCTCAGCGTTGATGCCCGTGATCTCCATGCGCGCGTTGAGCGGTAGAGGTAGAGGGGGGATGTTGACGAGCCCGTTCTTGGAGTCGTTGATGAAGGAGCGGAGTTTCTCGATTTTCTTCGGTCGTGGATCTTTAGAAGTGCGCAATTCCTTGGCTCGTTTGGCGAGGGTCTCGACGAGGACGCCTTGGCGTCGCATGAGCTCGCGGCGTTCGCTGCCATTCTCGGACTAGGGAACCGTTTCGTCAGCGAGGGTAGACACAAGTAGGAGTCCGATTACCTCTAAAATCTTGTTCAGAAACTTGAATACCACCCGGCCGTACATTTTCGCCACGACCCTATCCTCCAATTCCACTTCCACTATCAGATACCAGTACAGTCGGTTACCCAACGTATGGTTCTGCACTCCGCGTGCGATCAGAAAGTCTGTCAGCCCGCTGTCGTCGTAGGATATTGCACTTGTTGTCGATCGACTCGAGCGCTGCTCGCTAGCGGCACTTTCAAACTTGAGCGCCTGTACCAATTGCAAGAGATACAATAGAAGCTCCTGCAAAGATCATCAGTGCCGCTGTCACACAAGGGAGAGAAACGCTTGACTTCGTCATCTGCGCGGTTAAGCTGCCGCACTGCAAACGCTCTTACTCTCGAGTCCACGGTCCCTGGTCCGAGGAGCTCCAATGCATCATCCATGTCAACCTCTGTCCACATCGGCAGTAGCTCCTCCACTGCTTGCTTCACTTCCGAAGGATCGCGCCAAGTGACAGACTTGAGGAATTTGGTAAGCCCGCGCTTGTCCCGTGCGAGGTAGAAACGGAACTTCCAGATGAGATCTTTCTCCTCGGAGTTAAGAGGCTGGGAGGGTGCATAATTGAGTATTTCCTACAAACGATACGTGAGGAAAACATTAGTGCATAACGCTTTGGCTCGGCACACATTAAGTTCATCTCTGATCTTGGCGTTTGGTTTGAGCTCTCTGTCGTACGGACTACTTCGGTGACTTCGCACGAGCCGGCGATGCTTGTCTTCCACTGGGTTTTCGCGTGCAATCTCGGGGTCAATGATCGTCCAAAGGTGTGGATCTGTAGCAAAATAACTGGGAAGTACAGGTGCGAGAGGTGTCTGAACTGCCGCTGGAGGTGCAAATGGTATCGTCGCCTGATTCTGAGCCTCCTGCAGAAATTTAAACGTCAACTAAACTACATTCAGGAAAACGACACTGACAGATTCGCTGAATATCACGGGAAAGTCAAAACGTGGAAGGTCGACATAAAGATACATATTCTCTGACTTCTCTGTCTCCGCCTTCAGTCCTCTTTGAGTGTTTGCATTTGGCTTGATTGTAGAGCACTTACAGCGTGTACCTCCTCCATCCTTCTGAAAGCCAAATTGTCCAACCAATCTGACTTTGGCAAGTCGCCGCGTTCGTATTTCTTCACAAGCTGAGGAGGAGAGCAATGAGCGAGCGTACCGAGAGCTATGGTACTGCCTACCTTCTCTAAGCGACCCATTTCATCCTTACTGCCATTTTTACTGGGAGTCTGGGTCTGCATGGAGCCGTCGGCTTCTCGACCCGCCCAAAGTAACAAGCGGTGTTTTCCCCTGCGTAAAGTCCTGACGCAGTGATCGGATAAGTATTGCGATGTAATGTAAATATACCTTACGCACCATTTCTTTCCAAACATCCTAAGCGTTGAACCACCGACAGGAACGGCTGTGCGTGGAGCTCCGATATCCCATACCGTGAATGTAATCTGTGAAGTCAATGGGAGGTCGCAGTACCGAATGGGTAACGTTATCCATTCGTTCCACCTGTATAGATAGTCAGCTCAATTGAAATAAATGATAATGTAATGCGTACGTATGGTTGTTCTTGAAAGCCTTGAAAGAAGTGCGGAAAGGTATGGTGAGCGGCTTGTTATCCGCCAGGAGCTGGCAGGAGACATAGAGATCTGAAACAGGCCTGGTGTTTGTGTCAACGTAGAGAAGTTAGTACATACTAGAGAACAGCGCACGAAGAATGTACACCGCGAAACCTTAGTTCCGGGTTCTCGAGTAGTTCCGATATAGACGGTTGTGGTATTGATCCTTCTAACTGAGAACTAGTACTGAGCGTGGGCAAGTAGCCCGCAAGATGAGCAATAGTACGTACATGCGGAAAGTAACAGGGAGCTTGAGGTCAGACAGCTTCGCAAAGGTAAAATCGTCTCGGTTGTCCTTGTCCATCATGTGAGAGAGACGAGCTACTACTAAATTTTTGAAGTACTGGCGTCTTACTGGATATTGAAGAGAATGGAGACGAGCTTACTTGAACCAAAAAGGGCATCTACCGTCCAGGGGTAATTTGGGACTGGGAAGTCACAACGTGAAACAGTCGAGCGAGCGGAGGTTCAAAATCAGTCGATTATTCTCTCTTGCCACCACCCAGCCTGAGTCAGGACTCATTCTGCCGGGAGCAGCTATCACACACTGTGGCCATGATCCACAATACGAACAAGGTTTTTCATCAAATGTGTCAAGCGAATACGACCAGTAGATGACTCGGGGCCTCGATCAAAGTTACCCAAGGTGCACGAAGTTCTGTTGCCTGTTTGACGAGAATGAGAGACCTGCGGCTGCTCTGGAGGAAGGCGATCAAATATGATTGACTGGAAAGGTGGATGAGGGCGTTTGGGCTAATGGGAGCGCATGTCTGGCGGGTACATGATCTAATTATCTTCGCTTTAGACTGACCGTTGAAGATATGCTACCCTAGACGTAGGCCATTGGTACCGTAGTTATACATTGCAAATCATTAATTCTATACGTGCTCTATGCATGCATGTTATGAATGGTATAGTCTGATTTGAAACGGTGATAATCCCTAAAGCTCAGTACAGTTTAAAAAGAGATGCAATGCAAATGGTCCATGTATAATACACAGTCCGACCTAAATTATAAGCGCTAACGAGGAGAGCGATTGTAAGCGTGTTGCGGGGTATGTATCCGCGTAAACGTCAACCAACCACAACACCATATACATAAATATCACCAGTCTAATCCACCACACGATACACTATCGGTACCCGGTATACGGCTCATAACTAGATTTCGTCGGAGCCGGCGCACCCGTACCTGACGCCAGCGACGCCCGCACAGCAGCATACGGATCCGCATACTGCATCGTCCTACTCACCTTCGGCGCCCCAGACCCAGACTCTGAGGTAGTGGGCGCATACGACGCCGACACGCCCCCGAACCCACTCGGTGCAGGGTCTGAAAATGCGCCATACGCGTCCATGCTAGGTCTCGAGGCAGCATAGTTCATGTTCGTACTTGTAGTAGGAGCGGTGGTAGTAGTGGGCGCTGTCGAATATGCAGATGTACGATTAGCACTCGAGTCTGCTGTTGAGAAACGGTTTGTGTTGGTTGGTTGGAGGTAGGTTGTGCTGTTGTTGGTGGGGGCACTTGAGAGGCGGTTGGAGTCTGCGAATGGAGATGCGGAGGCGTTGGAGTTGTCGTATGTTGATTGGTTGGGGTATGTGGGTGCTGTGTTGGTGGCGACGGGTTGGTATGAATGTCCGTCTTCTTCTACTTCTTCTACTACTTCTTCACCTTCTTCGATGTCTACGTCGGGACGCGTGAATGGGATGTCGCGGGGAGGGGATGTGAGGTTCCCGGAGCGCCAGTCGATGATAAGCAAGATAAAGGATGCAAGCCAGAAGCCTGGAGTGACAGTGTGGGATAAATAAATGCAGTAGAATGTGACACGGAAACGTACCAAACGCCAACCAAAAGAATATAGCGCCTGCTTTCTTCGTACTGCACCAGCCAGGGAGAGCACTCGTAAACGCGTCGCCAAGGCTCGCATGAGGATCGTTAGCCGCATTTTTGCACCCAGCCTCTGTCCACGCTGATATTGTGGTGACAAATCTGTACAGCCTAGAGTGAGGACGGAAATTAGGGGTAGTAAGATGAATACGCACGCGATGAGGAGGCTGAAGATGCAGCCACTGCCAACGAGGATGAAGCCGACGCGTACTTCTTTGAGGGTGCGGGCTATGCGAATTAGTTTGTTGTATTTTTCGTATACGACGGGTACGAAGAGGAGGAATAGGGCTAGGAATATTCCTGAGATGCTCACGAAGATCGCGAAGCCTGAGAGACCGGCTGTGGAGTTGAGTTGCATCAGTATGGTTGGAACTGTGGCAGTGATGAGCTTACAAGGCCCTATTCCCCACTTTGCTTGAAAACTGGCTACGCTTGCAAAGCAAGCCATTGCGAGGAAGTTGAAGAATATCTGGGAAATGTGAAATATGATAGCAGGCTTGCTTATAATCATCTAAAAGGCGGAAAAGGTGTCAGCATGATTGACAGAAGGGTTGTAAGTAAATGTCAATGACCGCAAGCCAAACGATCCATAAGAGGGGCAAGAAAAGGAGGAAGACCAAAGTTCCAGACTGATCCATGAAGAGGCATAGAGGAAGTTGGGTGTATTACGTAAATGGTTCAAGTCTCAGAAGAAGCGCATAGAGCGGCGAGTCACAAGGACAGGCTGGGTGGCAGATGCCCACTGGCTACAAAATAATAATAAGATACTCACGTCGTCCTCGTAGTTGACCATACCAAGCCCATTTCCTATCCCAACTGCTGGTGGTACTGTTCTAGTCTTCGACCTCCTTGGTAACATGCGGTCAAGACCATTTTGAAGGGTATCTATGAATGACATCTTGGGTGTAGGTTAGATGGTATAGCAAGTCAACAGCAAGTCAGTTAGGTATAGCGATGGATAACAATGGTATATCAATGCTCTGCTCGTCAACCGCAGTCGCAGTGATCGCAGTAGATGCTTGAGTTCGCTGTGACCTTCATCATCGCCTGCCCACGTGCTATTTGCTTACGTTAACACTGACACATGATCATAGTCGGTTCATCACCGACCACAACTTACTACTGACTACTGACTAGTCGACTACTGACAAGCATTTAGGACTACGAGTATGAACTGCACGGCAGTTCGAATCGTTTGTTGACTTTTGTTTCTCTACAGCATCTAAATCTAACATTAGTAAATAATCCGCCTGGCAGCGAACGCGAGGCAGGGCACGTGTTGGACAGCATATCAACCTGGCCTCGCGCCACAATGAGTCTCCCCACATCTTAGATACCCTTCCCCATCGCCTGGTGCGCATTTTATTATCCAAAACACAAATCATGTTTCCCTTGTCATCTCTTGACGAGCCATACCGCGCTTCTCTTAGAGACAATCGCGGTGTTCCCACTCTCCTCTCCCCTTGGGAGTACCTTGACGACTATGGAATCGTTCATCCTTCAGGATGCGACGTCTGCTCTTCGTATATGAAGCATGTCGCTGATGCAAGTTATTCCTCTCATCAGCCAGCTTTCCAAATCGCCTTCCAAGACAGAAAGCGCTCGCGCGAAGACGTCTTTAACAAGGGCATATCAGAAGGTACCCGCCGTCAAAAAGAGGAAAATAGAGTCCTCGTCGATGACATTGATCGTTATCGCTGTGAGCGTAATCAAGCTCGTGAAGAGTTATGCACTCTTCGTGCTCAACTAGACGCAACACGTGCAGAATCAGAGCGTCTACAGGACAAGCTCAGACAATATACTGCTCCACCAGTCGATGTCTCCAGTCCTATCGAATCCGTCTCCTATCATTCTTCTGTAAAGTCTCTCCAGCTAGACCCTCCTGCAGATCCACCATCTGAACTTCGCCCCGTCGATCCTCCCGTCGATCACCAGCTCTCCCTCGACTTTTTAGCTCCCTTATATCCTCAACAGTTGTCTCCCCCCATGACAACCCCTGCTTCCCCTCAGGCACAGTTGCCCGACTGCGTCGCAGCTCGCTCATTTGCTGCCGTATTGGCAACAGGTCAGCCAGATGACGACTCAGCTTTTCAAGCTACATCATCAGACGATACCCCTCCAACACTCAGTTGGACGGTCGTAGCCTCACCTGCTTATAAACCGACCAAACCTGCCAAGAACATCAAACAAGTCCAATCTCTCATTAAAGCCGCACACCAGCCCGGTAACTACAGCGCCCTTACAAAAGTCAAAGCCCTCTGCTCAGAAGCGCACAAAACACCCAGAGACCAAAAGACCGAAGTCCAACGCTACTTGTTATCCAACTGGCGGACTCCTGATTGGGAGCACCCTTCATCACTTCCAAAGCTACCTGCCCCCTTAAACAACCCTCGTCTCGAGGACCCCGTCGAGTCTTGGGTATCATACTACACCGCCAACCCCAGTTCCTGCCCAAAGGGCATCCGCCGCGAACCCGACGGCCGTCCCGTCCTCTCTGACATGAAAGCCAGCCGAACCGTAGCTCGCCTCCGCCCTCTAGTCAACCCGAGCGATCCTGAATCCCGTGAAGCCCGTCAAAAATACATGACAGTCGTCACAGAGCTCTTCTCCGAGCGCGGTGAATACTCCAGCACCCTTCGGAGAGGTGCATTTAGCGTCTCTCCCAACGTCTGTTATGTGCCGTTTGTGGGCGTGGCGGATGATATTGACAGGTTGTCTATTGCGCGTCATTTTGCGGCTTGTGGGGTGACTATTCCTGTCGCTGAGGATGAGCTTGGGCCGTGGGCGATGGAGTATCTTCGCGATTAGCGAGGAAGGCGGTCATACTTTACACGTACCAGGTATCTGCATACATATATCCCATTTTCGAGATCGTACGGTTCACATTTAATCGCGAACGTATATAATATGGTATTCAGATCGCGAGGGTCTTCCGAGTCGTACATAGTGTATTTCCGCTTAGTAGTCGCAACCCTTTGTTGTGTACCTCTTGTAGACTTGTACAGTGCTTTATATATCTAATCTACGTGACTCTTGTTTTGATCAATCCTTCCTCATAGTCCTGGGGTTCAAGCTTTCAATAAAGTTCAAGGATGAGGTTCACGCACGCGTAGTTTTCAGAGCAGATTTGCCGTTACATAAATAATTGTGGACGTAGTACGATATTCAGATCGCGAGGGTCGTATTTCCGCCTGTTACAGTAGTCGCAACGTTAACGCGTGCTTTATCTAATCTACCTTGGTCAATCCTGCCTCACACCAAACAATTGCCATGAAATGAGCCATCTCTACAAACATCTTCGAATCCACCAAGTATTCGGAGCGAACACAGACGTTGGAAAGACTATCATCACTACTGCACTCGTTCGGGCTTCGGCAATTAACAGGAACCGCGTTTTTTATCTTAAGCCGGTGAGCACTGGCGCACCGCAGGATGCGGATGATGAGTACGTGTTTTTCGTCGCGTAGAACGCGTCGCTGAATAATTTTCTTCATATGCTAGACATATTAAACGCCATGCGGGACCGCAAAAGCATCTAGTGGACGCTCATTGCTTGTTCCGCTATGGAGACCCCGTTAGCCCGCATCTTGCTGTTAAGATGGCTTCTGAGACTCCAGGTGGACTCAAAGTAGGTGTAGATGGTTATTAGTGTGGCTTGTGATGAGCTGATGTTGGAACTTGGGGCAACTTGAAGGTTTCTGTGCCTTCGGATGAAACGTTTGTTGGGTCTGTTGCGGAGCATATTAGAAAGCGAGCTAGGGTTGCGAGTGGGCCGGGCCATATGTATGTGGAGACTGCTGGAGGTGAGCACTACCTCAACGTGTTGCAATGCTTCCTGCTAACTGATTCGCTCAGGCGTCCACAGCCCAACGCTCTCCGGAACAACCCAACTAGACACCTACCGCCCCCTCTTTCTCCCCACCATACTAATCGGAGACTCCAGACTCGGTGGCATATCATCAACCATATCCTCATTCGAGTCGCTCCTCCTTCGTGGATACATCATAGACTCAATCCTCTTATTCCGGGATGAATACTACAGGAATTTCGAATACCTCACGCAGTATTTTGCAGAACGAGGGACGCATGTCACTGCGCTTGATCCTCCTCCCCCACGCCTCGACTCCGCAGAGAACGTCGCGAATACAGAGAAATATTACTCAGATCTCGTCCCAGACACCCTTAAAGGCGATATTTTCACTGCACTCGAACATCTGGACGAGTGTCACGCCAGACGCATCGAAGAACTAGACTCGATGCCTCGTCGTGCGCTCGATGCGATCTGGTGGCCATTCGTACAACACGGATTGGTCAAGACCGAGAAGGACGTTTCGGTCATCGACAGCGCGTGGTCGGATTTCTTTAGCATTTATGATGCTTCTTCCGAGCAAACTTCACCTTCGCAACCAAAATCGCTATTGCAACCCCAGCTGGATGGGTCTGCTTCGTGGTGGACGCAAGCTGTCGGACATGCTCATCCGACGCTGGCGCTTGCTGCTGCAAACGCGGCAGGACGTTATGGTCATGTTATGTTTCCGCAGGCAACTCATCTTCCTGCTCTCAAGCTTGCTGAACGCCTCCTTCAAGGACCGGGCAATGGCTGGGCTTCTCGTGTATTTTTCTCAGATAACGGATCTACCGGGATGGAGGTTGCGCTCAAAATGGCTTTACGATCGTTCATCGTCAGCTCTGGACTCAAGTTGAGTTCGGCGGAGAAGAAGAACTTGGGGGTTGTTGGACTGAGGGGGAGTTATCATGGAGATACGATCGGGGCTATGGATGCTTGCGAGGAAGGGGTTTATACTTGTGAATGGCATGAAGCGAAGGGTTATTGGTTTGAGCCACCGACTGTGTCTATTCGGCAGGGCCGAGTCGCTGTTTCCCTTCCACCTGCTCTGTCATCCCTCACCAGTGATCAGCGGACGGTCGAAGGATTTGAAACCCTCTCACATGTTTATGATGTCGAGCAGCGTCTCGAATCTCCGCTTGCAAAACACTACAGGCAATACCTAGACAAATACATGCG
The DNA here is from genome assembly GCF_016647635.1 of Suillus subaureus. Taxonomy (NCBI): domain Eukaryota; kingdom Fungi; phylum Basidiomycota; class Agaricomycetes; order Boletales; family Suillaceae; genus Suillus; species Suillus subaureus. Next base: position 1,308,577 of record NW_024538563.1, read on the forward strand.
GGCCCTCCAGGCAGACGATACCCGAAAACTCGCAGCTCTAGTTCTTGAACCCATCGTCATGGGCGCAGGAGGAATGATATTCGTAGATCCATTATTCCAACGTATCATGGTTGACGTCGTCCGCGACCCCGCCCTATTCCCTACACCTCTCCGGTCATCTTCGATGAAGTCTTCGTGGGGCTATACCGCCTAGGATTCGAAAGCGCAGGTCCTCTCCTCGGCGTCAACCCTGACATCTCAGTGAACGCCAAGATTCTCACTGGTGGTGTGTTGCCTTTGGCAGTAACGCTCACGTCCGACCGTATCTTTTCGGCGTTCAAGAGTGAGAGCAAAGTGGATGCGTTATTGCATGGACATAGTTATACGGCGCATGCTGTTGGGTGTCAGGTTGCGAACGCGACACTTGATTTGGTTGACGGATTGGTGGAGAGTAATCTATGGGTGGGAGCGATTGGTAAATGGGCGCCTGAAGGAGCCTTGGCGACGAGAGTGTGGAGTTTCTGGGACCCGGAGTTCATCACTTCGATATCTTGTCTGGATGTTATCGATGAGGCGATGACGTTGGGAACCGTGCTTGCCATAAAGTTCAAGGATAATGATGCGGGTAATGTCGATCCTATTATATTTGGTTATTTACATTGCTCATGTGGCTTGGGGACGTAGGTTATGCATCGCATTCTGCTCAGACGCTGCTCCAGAGCTTGCGATTACCCCTGGATAATGGATCTGCATCCGCAGCCCCTGGAGGTGCACCTTTTGGGGTGCATTATAGGACGCTGGGGAACGTGGCGTATTTCATGAGTAGCTTGAATACTCCACGTGCGACTATCGAGGCGTTGGAGGATCGGTTGTGGAGGCTTGTGTCCGGTGTACGGCGTTCGTAGCTTCAGGTTGACACATCACTCTCCTCTAGGTGTAGTTGTTCTTTCCTGATTGATAGATATGTGGCATGTAATAGTAGGTGGTGATCTGATAGTCGATTGAAATATTCATGTACATACAAGCTTGAAGCAGTTATGGTGGCCCAGGCTTGGCACGTAGTACGTACACGGCTGCCAGCGTGTACGTGATATTTGGTTGTGACTCGGTGGGTTTCATTTGATCATAAAAGTTACAATACCTTTCCATCTTCTCTCCAGTCATAATGGCCTCCGTCGCGTCTCGCTCAGCCTCAGCCCTTCGCGCTGCTTCTCGCCGTGTATCTCGTTCCGGCGCAAAAATTGCAGCTAAGCCTGCACAAATCGCGTCCTACTCTTTGCTTGCTCGTCAGGCTTCGGCAGGTAGCTCGCATAAACCCACCCTGCAGGTGAATTTTTTTTACCTGATGACTGAATAAGCTTTGACGATCAAATATCACAGGCTGCTCGAGGCGTAAAGACGCTCAACTTTGCTGGCACTGAGGAGGTTGTGTACGAGCGGAGCGACTGGCCTCTCGCGAAGCTCCAGGACTACTTTAAGAATGATACCCTTGCTCTTATCGGTTATGGTTCTCAGGGCCACGGTCAAGGCTTGAATGCTCGCGACAACGGCCTCAATGTTATTGTTGGTGTCCGAAAAGACGGCGAGAGCTGGCGGCAGGCTATGGAGGATGGCTGGGTATGTTCAAATTGACTTGTCTGGCTTGCAGGCATCTGATGTAACATCGATGCATGTTTAGGTTCCTGGAGAAACGCTTTTCCCCATCGAAGAAGCCATCAACCGCGGCACGATCATCATGAACCTTCTCTCTGATGCTGCACAATCACAAACGTGGTCTACCGTTGCACCTCTGATCACCAAGGGCAAGACCCTTTACTTCTCGCACGGGTTCTCTGTTGTATACAAGGAGGACACAAAGGTTATACCCCCCAAAGACGTTGATGTTATCCTAGTCGCACCCAAAGGATCTGGTCGTACCGTACGCACCCTCTTCAAGGAGGGTCGTGGGATCAACTCTAGTGTAGCCGTCTTCCAGGACGTCACTGGTAAGGCCATGGAAAAGGCCGTTGCTATTGGTGTTGCTGTCGGTTCAGGGTACATGTATGAGACCACCTTCGAGAAGGAGGTTTACTCCGATCTCTATGGTGAACGTGGTGTGCTCATGGGTGCCATCCGTAAGTGTTCTCATACCGCAAGTTATTCTCAGCTGATGATTTATCGCGGCTAGAGGGTCTGTTCTGCGCGCAGTACAAGGTGCTTCGTGCCAACGGCCATTCACCTTCGGAAGCCTTCAATGAAACCGTCGAGGAGGCCACCCAATCCTTGTACCCCTTGATTGGACAAAAGGGGTAAGTGTGTATTTTTTCGTTGCGTATCCTGTCCCTCATGGTCCGTAGCATGGACTACATGTACAACGCCTGCTCCACAACCGCTCGCCGCGGTGCGCTCGATTGGGCACCCATCTTCGAGAAGACCAACACGCCTATCTTTGAGCAGTTGTACGAGAGCGTGCGGAATGGTACGGAGACTCGCAAGTCTCTCGAATTCAACGGCCGCTCCACATACCGCCAAGACCTTGCCAAAGAGCTGAAGGAGATCGACGACCAGGAGATTTGGCGTGCAGGCAAGGTTGTGAGGTCGCTGCGCCCCGATTACAAAGCTGAGTAAATGGGTTTATGGTTGGATCGGAGCTGTTTTAGCTCGGCTTGCTTACATTTGTATTTGTTACCAAAAGCGCCAAGGTGGTGCACGCCATGTCGGAGAGCACAATGTACAGACGTGATTAATGATTTTGAATACAAGGCGAGACACTGGCATTGGCAAGACTGGTGTGAGGTCCTCGTGTCAACTTTGTTGATTAGTTAGCAGATTTGCGGATCCGAAGTTCGATATTTATGAGTCTGAGATCGTGCCAAGTCACGGTACTCGGACACTAGGGGTTCGCGTTGCGAACTTCTGACCTTGCTCCGGTATGCAGGCAATTGGCCGGTGCTTTGGATTTCTGCAATTGCTACAGTTTTGAGTTTCTAGAATCTAGATCTAGGTTACTTGTTTTATCTCACGTGATTACACAGCATGATGTTCATATCAGGTGACTGGATCGTGCCAGTACTTAGACATGATTATTGAAGGTCTTGAGACCTGCATCCGATTATCACAATTGTACCAGATGTCGTTTACAGCTTCGAATATCATCCTCTGTTTTCATATTTATTAGGGTAAGCAGGTGACATGCTATTTTTACATTTATTCCAAATGCAAGCTAGGCTCGCGACCAGCCCGACTTCATAATTTGAAAGCTTCCTGTGGTTATAAGGCCGACGCCCGCACGACGCCCAGGTCTTCGTCTCTTTCGCTTCTGTTTGTAGTCGAGGGATGGTGTTGTATTCACCGCACATCAATCATGGATTGTGAATCAATCATCAGGTTGATGATTGATACATCCACATCCGATCAACCGCACGCTGCGACTTGAAATTGAATGCGACCCCGCGGATGTGTCTTGTATTAGATTCCGCACTTGTCATTTATTGGCATCTTTATGATATGATAGGCTGATGACCGAGATGGAGGGCTAGAAGGTGTGCATATGCTTAGGGATGGGATTTGTTGAAAGGGTTTCACAGGCGAGTGATCTGTCTGCTTCTCGCTCCCCTACACTATATTTAACGTCTCTGTCATGTCAACATAAGCTTCCCTTGTTGAATACCTGTAATGCTCGGAGAGACTGCTGGTGAGCCCATCCAGAAAGCAAGCTTTTCAAAGGGTCGCATCACGCTTAAGTCTTTGTTAGACCAAGTTTTGCATTTGAATAAGTGTCTAGGGGTGCGCATCGGCAGCTGTATGGTGCGAGTGAGTTTCTCTCCTAACTCGTTCTTTTCTGATGACGCGCCAACAGAATGTTACTGCCTTCGGTCTTTCTTCTACAATTAAGAGTCCCAGGGAGTCCCAGGATATGGACGTTGCTGAGGCTTGTTGATCAAGTTTTACGAAATCAGCCTGTACAATTGGAAAAGTCAGGCTTCATGCGGTCATAACAACGCGTCTGAGTCTTCTTTTCTCCATGTCCTCTCCCAGCACTGTTTGGATCTAAGGATGGCATTGCATTTTCACCATATACCAATCAGGGATTCTCAACTAGGACGTCTCTTGTTGTGAAAACTGATGTCCTGTCACCACCGTACCAACTCCATGATGCAGATCAAAGATCCTACACTCATAATCATTGGCAAGCTTATGATACGAAAGCCCGATAACCGAAGCAAAGAGCGAGAAGGTGTTCATGAAGTGACAGACCACCCGAGGACAAGGTGCAGGAATAATAGACATTAAGATGTGTGCTCGCACACGGGTAGAATGTGGGTTATCTGTCTGCTTCGTGTGTGGGTCTCCCCTATTTGACGATTTATTTTTGTTCTGGTCTTGGCATGTTGATTTTCCTTCTATCTTCTACGGTGTTCAAGCCTCCACCCGTGCAAATATTTCACGACCAACTTGAACGTTAGCGCCTGGATCGACTTCAATCAAGGCAGCAACGGACATCATCCCTCGATCTCCTTTTGGTGATCCAAGCACTGGATGGTGGTATATATTCCATCGCCATACGTCTACCAAACTCACCCCTCGCCCCCCACCCCTCACCCACACCCCCGTTCTCTACCAATATGGCCATAGTCTCAAACGATCCCACTTGGTGGCCCACCATCAATATTTATCGTGTTTACAGCTATTTTGTAGGTTCGTGAAGAGCAGTCGGATATTGATGCTGCCGTTGTCTCAATTCAACCTCGACTCGGTTTCGCAGTTGCCTCCTTTGTTGTAGCGGTGCATGATTGGGGTGAGCATGATAAGATTAAAGAACTGCTGAACACCTACAAACATTTCTAGCACTCACATTCGGACAAGAAGTATGTTGATTCTATGACTGGTGCAGCCATCTCGCTAAGAATGGTTTTATAGGTAGAATTGGTCTGGGTGAGTAGAGTCTGATGTCAGAGGAACAACCATGAAAATACACTTAATTTCAGAGGCAACGCTGGTCTCTAATGACAACTCTGTATCTCAGTGTATGTAGCTTGTTTGTCTCAGTTATCATGTTGTGCTGATTTGAAAGCACCCTAGGTACGCTACCTTGGACCCTTATATGTTGCGTATGTTTGGAATACTAAACAATTGATGTTGGGCTAATCGTCTATCTCTCATGATCAGCATGGACATACTGGGTATGTCTCCTTCGTACATTCGCTGTCTTTACTTCTTCTGACCAACGACATACAGGCAGTGTTCCGACCATCTCGCTGACAGATACAGTGAGTCTTCTGCACAGATTCCTGCTATTCCATCTCCAATTAACCGCGGTATTTTGTAGGGGTGGGTGTGGTTCTTTACTGATTTCTTGGTTCACTAATGACTGTCACACTACACTACCACAGATGTGAGTCTGTTTGGAGTGTGTGCTACCCGAGGTCGGCCACTAACTAGATTCGTCAGGCTGGATTACGGACGTTGTATGGAACTGGATGCGTGTTTTGGCATTTGTAATGCTTTGGGGTGAGCTTGGCACTTGGGAAACCTCAATGATATTGACTTGACTGAAACATGCCACAAGTTATCCTGATCACTCGGCTACATGCCATGTATCAACGATCCAGGAAGATCTTGATATTTCTCATTGTCACCTCCCTGGCTGACAACATTTTCAACGGTGTAGTTGCCGTAATGATAACGATGCATACTTCAGCGGGTACGCTTAATTGTGGACGTCAAAAAATATGCCTCTCATTGACGAATACCAGAGGAACTAATTCTCTCCGGCACTTATCAGTGCTCGATTGACTATGCGAAAGATGTCGTACTTCCGGGTTCCATTACTTGGATACTCGGCACCGCGTGGGAGGTCCTCGCACTGTGTCTCGCAATCTGGATTGCTGTAAAACACTTCCGTGAGCTGCGACGACATTCGGCAGGAGGGATCATTGGGGACTGTTTCACAGTGTTGATGAAAACTCACGTGGCTTACTTTGCGAGGTGAGCTCATACTGTGAGTATAGTTCCCTTTGTTTCACTGAAGGGTCGGACGTGGTAGCTTTGTTGCTGTTTCTTGCTTCCAGCTCATTCTTAATTTCTCTCCAACATTCTCAATGGTATGTCAATCTTTCACCTACCTCTGCATGCGACCACGGTTCATCATTTCCATAGGAGCAATCTTCCCTAGAAATGCAGACTTGTAATGGCTTACTTCAGATTTTGGAGGTCGTGCAGATGTTTGTGCTAGGACCCCGCCTGATCCTTAGTGTTCGAGAATATCATGCTAAGCTCGTGGCCGATTCCGACGCAGCAACCGGCATGACCTCGATTGCTTTCCAAGAGCGTGTGCATATATCGACTGGCAGTAGTGTGTAATGCTCGGTGAAGTTGTCTAGCGCTCTGCAAGGAGCAGGGGAATTTGCTTTTATTTATTCCCACTTTCGTGATGGTATTGATCTAATTATATAAGTTATTTGGCGTTTTGAAGTAGATTTCAAGGACATCGGTCTAGGCAACGTTTTCGTCGTAGTATTTAGTCAAGTGATCTGCTGTACGTGCTGACAATATTTAAATCAATATCCTGGATATTTCTACTGGCACTAGCTACCCACCCACCACTTGCACCAACCAATGGTCCTTTTCTCTGTGTGATGACATGGCCTATAGAAGATTCACTCGAGATGATTATAAAGTGTGCGAGATATGTTTGTGCATGTATAACTTGATGATGCGAGGCGCACTTAATGAGTTTTGACGAGGTCGTGGTAAGTTAATGCTTGTAAAGGAGCTTGCCTTTCACTTTTGTTCGACGAGGCAGAAACACGGATACGGATGAGTGCGTTTGGGATTTTTACTGAAGCACTATCGGGGGATACATATACCCTATTAAGCATTCGGGTCATTATGATATGAAGGCCATGAGTAAGCTTGGATGAAAAA